>NC_141695.1:861096428-862296428 GCF_964263255.1 Lissotriton vulgaris
CCAGGACAGAGGCTGAAACATAGCCGGAATATTCTGTACTCGCTGCTCAGGAGGATAAGCCCAGAAGTTCCCGATGAAAGGAAGTGTCTGAGGATTCAGGTGTGACAGACACGTCGATAGAGAACCCCAGCAAATGCAGGAGGTTCACAGTAGTCTAAAGGTGGAAGACGACTGACTGAGGCGAGGACGCCTTCAGCAGCCAGTCATCAAGGTAGGGGAAGACTGAACAACACCTAACCTGCACAGATGAGCGGCAACCACCACCATCACCTTGGTGAACACCCGAGGGGCACTGGTAAGGCCGAACGTAAGCACAATAAATTGAAAGTGCTTGCAGCCTACCTTGTACCACAGGTAACGCCTGTGGCCCGGCAGGATGGGAATATGAAAATATGCATCCTGCAGGTCCAATGCCACCATCCATTCTCCTTGGTCTAGGGAAGACAAGACGTGAGCATCTTGAATTTCTCCTTCTGAATGAAGAGATTGATGGTCCGAAGATCTGGAATAGGCCGTAGCCCCTTCTTTGGAATCAGAGTGTAGCAGGAATAACAGCAACTGAAACCGGGACCTTTCTATAGCTCCCTTGGTCAAGAGAGCTGCAACTTCCTCTTGGCTGGACGGCGTTGACTGTCGGGATGGGATTAATCTCCTCGCCTGCTCCCTCAAGGTCTTAGGAGCCATGGCCCAGCAGTCCTAGCACAACTTTAAGTCGTGGTCGCGCTCGAGACACCAAGGACAAACCAGATGGGGGTTGGTTACCGACAAGCGGTGGCAAGCACCATACGGCTTGAAAGTGGTGTTCCTCAAAGACATCCCTCGCACATGAAGTGGAAAAGAATTCGACAAAAGCCGGGAACAACCTGCCAAAACACAGAAGAGGGTTAGCTCTTCCCAGATCGGCACTTAACTGGCGTGAAAAGAACGTCCGCACGCCTAGGTGCCACTTGTATAGGCACCACGACGACAAACAATGCTACCGACCGACGTAATGCAGAGCCGAATGTAGCCACCCAACACTGATCGCAAGGGGTATTTACTCTGCAAAAGTTGCCGGATCCAGCCGGACGCCTGGGAATTAAAAGGGAAGGAATTTGCAGCTAGAAGTCTATCAGATGCAAATTTTAATAGTAATCTTTTACACAACCTTCTGTTTCTCTGCCCCATTGAAACTGAGCTGACCATCCTTTGAAAGGTCTTTTGTGAGGTTGATCTAAAAGCTAAGAAACTTAATAGTCAAGTCAAAAAGGCTGACAGGTGGGAGTTAGTTTTTAATAGGAAGGTAGCCCTGGCCCACAGAGGAGATGGACTAGAAAGGGGGAGGTGTTAATAGTCAAAGAACAGCTGGGCATCAGCCGAAGGGTGTGCATACGAGACATGTAAAGGTCCCAGTTTTATAGGAAATGCATGCATCCAACCTTTTATAAAACTCAATGTAGGAAACTGGCTCTGTATATTCTATGCCAAAATGAGGTATAGTGTGCACAGAGTCCAGTGGAACCCCAAAGGTAGGCAGAGGTAAAATATTTTATTTATTTAAGCAACTTGTAAAGCGCACAAAAACTCGTAGGTGGCTCAGCGCTATGTGCTGGAAGGGTCGGCAGTGGCTGGAAAACAAGCCTTTTGCTTGAAAAGCGATAGAATAGCACCTTACTCTATTTTTTGGTAGTGTGGGCGAGCAGTAAGGCTTTAGCAGTGGGTAGTGTTAAGCACTTGTTGTACACAATCAGGTAGCAAATGATGTCACACACTCAAAGACTGAACTCAGACCAATTTGTATAAAAAAATATTAAGTTATTTTATTTCTTAGAACCAAGCCAAGCCTGGTGCCTGTAAGTGACGGATAATGTTACTTACCCTTTAAGCATCTGTTCATGGCATGTAGAGCTGTAGATGCACATTCTGTGCAGAGCTCATCATCTAGTCTTGGGTCTGGATGTTTGAACTTTGTTTTCCTCCGAAGTCTTTCCAGTCACGAGGTAGGCGACTCCTCCTTTTGATGATAGGGCGCCGCCTGGGCATCGATTCTATTGTTAGATTGTTTGCCGCAGAGGGTGAGAATTAAGTAGTAGTACAGAATAAATATTTCTATGCGTATGTATGTAAATTAACCTCATAGATGCTAGTAAACATCCCTCCCCAGTGCTGCGCTGTCCATTGGAACTAGTGCTGAATGGACGTCCAAAGGTCGTGCGCAGCACTGGGGAGGTAGTGCTGCCGTCGGCCAACGCACCGACGCAGCACTTAAGGGGTTAAATGGAAACTGCAGCAGCTACACGTATCCGGGGAGGTGGGCTGCCGCATATGAATCTACAGCTCTACAAGCCAAGAACAGATGCTTACTGGGTAAGTAACATTATCCATTTGAGACATGCGAGCTGTAGATCAGATGCTGTGCATAGATTACAAGCAAGTATCCTCCCAAAACAGTGGCTAACCTGTAGCTGTTGGAGTTGTCTGAAATAGTGTTGTAAGTACTGCTTGACTCACATTGGTTTATTTTGCTCACACATCTACACAATGTTTAGTGAATGTGGGCGGTGTAGACCATGTGGGAGCTTTGCAAATGTCAACAATAGGAATGTTTCCTAAAAAACCCATAGTGGCCCCTAGTTAATGAGTGGAATGTGCCCTAGGGGGTACAGTTAGAGTTCTTTGCTTTCGCAAAGCAGGTTTGAATGGACTTAACAATCCACCTTGCAATACCTGATTTGGAGATAGGATTGCCCTTGTGTGGTGGCGCAAAAGCAACAAAGTTGTTTTGGGTTATGAAAATATTTCATGTAGTACAAGAGTGCTCTTCTAACATCTAAGGTGTATAGAGCTCTTTCTGCAACTGAATCAGGTTGAGGAAAGAATACAGGTAATTTTACTGACCGATTTATGTGAAATGCAGACACGACCTTAGGTAAAAATGTATTATTAGTACGAAGAACCACTTTGTCTTTGTGTAGTTGAAAAAATGGTTCTTGTATGGTTAATGCCTGTAATTCACCCACTCTCCTTAATGATGTGATTGCAATGAGGAAATCTGTTTTCCAAGAGAGGAACTGTAGTTCGCATTTGTGAATTGGCTCAAAAGGTGGGCCCGTCAACCTTGTGAGGACTATATTATGATCCCACACTGGAGCTGGTGGAAGTTTTAGTGGTATGACTCCTTTTAGTCCTTCCACGAAAGCTTTGATCACAGGTAATCTAAATAACGACAAATGCTGTCTATTTTGTAGATATGCAGCAATTGCCACTAGGTGTAGTCTGATAGAGATGTATGCCAAAGTTGACTGTTGCAAGTGTAACAGCACATAATGTTCTGTATGGAAGCATCAAGAGGGTTGATTTGATGTGTTACCACAGTAAATAACAAATCTCTTCCACTCAGCTGCGTCACAGGCCCTATAGTAGGTGGTCTAGCCTCCCTAATGATATTCATACATTCTGGAGGAAGGTTTAGGTAACCAAACTCTAAAGCTTCAGGAGCCAGATCGCAAGGTTCAGTTGCTTGGGATCTGGGTGTATGATTTCTCCATAGCTCTGTGTGAGGAGACTGGAGGTTAAATGTTGCTTTTGATGAGGGACTAGAGATGGCTCCAACAGGGTTGTGGACCATGGTTGACGTGCCCATGTGGGAGCTACTAGGATTAGTGCGAGTTGTTTGCCTGAGCTTCTGAACCACTAATAAAAAAGTAGGAGAGGCGGATAAGCGTTGGCAAATTTCCCTGACCAGTTCATCCATAGTGCATTGCCCTTGGATTGCAGGTGTGGGTACCTGGAGGCGAAGCTTAGGCATTTTGCGTTTTGGTGTGTGGCAAACAGGTCTATGTAAGGGACTCCCCAACTTTGAAGGTATGGGGGGAAACCGGAGGGTGGAGTTCCCATTTGTGTATTTGCTGTCTGTCTGCTGAAGAGGTCTGCAATCGCACAAGTTACTTACCTTCGGTAACGATATATCTGTAAGAAACATTAGTTGGTGTTAGAGTCCTTACCTTAGAATATATCCAGGCGTCAACTGGATCCGGAAAGTTTTCGTCAGCAGTACCCCTGCGTGTCGGTAGGCATCGTCTGCGGCTCCATGTCAGTCGTCGTGACCGCCGGGATGACGTCACTTGAGTACTTAGACGACGCCCTCGCGCGCTGACTTCAGTTCAGTACATAGCTTTCCGCGCCAGGAACGCAGAGCCATGCAAGAAACAGACACTGGTGCCATGAAACTAGGGCCCTGAAAGGGATGTCCTTAACAAATAGTTTCTTACCTGTCGGTGTAGTTTTGCAGCTTGAAGATCTTTCTGGATTCACTATGCTGTGCATTATTCCGCGGTCTAGTGGTTGGGTCCGGAATAGTAGTCTTTTGTTTGTTTGGTTTTTTTTAAGCCCAGGTGGGCGTCGACATCCCACCTTTTGGTGTCCATCTTCGGATTCTTTTTTTCTTTTCCAGTTTGTGTTCTGTTTCCGAATTGTATGGCAATGTTTATATCTTGCTTTTACCGCTTTTTCCCTTGAAGTTCCCTTGAAGTTCCCTTAAAGTCCATTTAAAAAAAAAAAAAAATTATTTACCACCTACTTTCTCCAGCCTCAACTTTCTGGCGGAGGTGGGTGGGTTCGCTAGTGAATCCAGAAAGATCTTCAAGCTGCAAAACTACACCGACAGGTAATAAACTATTCGTTTTGCAGCGTGAATCTTTCTGGATTCATTATGCTGTGCATAGACTTCGTAGCGGTTTGTTATTGTGGCGGCTGGTTGGAAGATGAGCTTGAGTTCTTGAATATGTGCTGAAGCACCTTCTGTCCCACTTGTGCTTCCTTGTTCATTTGTATGTCCACACAGTAGTGTTTTGTAAACGTGTGCACAGAAGCCCATGTTGCCGCCAGGCATATGTCCTGAATGGGTGTGTTGCCAGGAAGGCTATTGTAGCTCCCTTTTTCCTTGTTGAATGGGCCCTTGGGCCCTCTATTAGTTCTTGTCCAGCTTGTTTGTGGCAGAATTGTATAGCTTGCGCGATCCATCGTGCAATTGTCCCTTTAGTAACAGCTTTGCCCATGAAACCTTCAGCAAAAGATACAAAAAACTTTTGTTTTCCTGTGATCTTTAGTTCTCTCTATGTAATGCATGACTGCCCGTCTCGCGTCCAGAGTGTGCAGTGCCCTTTCTGCTTTTGTTGTTGGTTTCTGGAAGAAACTTGGTATTTGAATTGTCTGGTTGATGTGGTACTTGGACACCAACTTTGGCATAAAGTGTGGGTCCGTTCTCATCACCACCCTATCGTTGTGAATTTGTATGTAGGGTTCCTGTAGCGTTAACGCCTGCAGCTCGCTTACTCTGCGCAGCGAGGTAATTGCCACTAGGAATGCTGTTTTTAACGTTAGCATCTGTAGTGAGGCTTTATGCATTGGTTCAAAAGGTGCCTTCATGAGTTCTGTCAGCACTATATTGAGGTTCCATGCAGGTGCTGGTAACCTTTTAGGTGGTGCGATCCTTTTTGCACCATCTCTTTTTACAATCGTAGAAGTAAAGAAGCTTTTGCCTGTTTCTCCCCTAGTGTAGGCGACAATGGCTGCTAGGTGTACCCTTAGCGATGATGAGCTCAGGTTGGTCTCGAGCAGGTGCGTGAGGTACTTAAGCACTGTAGAGTCTCTTGTCATTTTGTTGTGCAGTCCCTCCTTTCTGCACCATAATGTGAACCTCTTCCATTTGGCCACGTAGCACTTACGTGTGCTTGGTCTTCTTGCCTCTCGAAGTACCCTCAGGGTGCTCTCAGGTAGCTTTAGGTGTGCGAACTCTGTCTTCAGGAGCCAGGCTGCTAGGCTGAGACTTTCTGGCTCTGGATGCAACACCTCTCAGTTTTGCATGGAGAGTAGGTCTTTCCTTCTCCCAAATGTGTGTGGTGCACTCTGTGTCATTTCCATAATCTGTGAGTACCATGTCTGCCTGGCCCACTGGGGTGCGACCAGTATCAGGGTCATGTTGCTTGCCCTGCACTTGCTGAGTACCTTGTGTATCAGGGGAATCGGCGGAAAAGCGTAGGCAAATGTCTTTGACCAGCTTATCCATAGGGCATTCCCCAGGGACCCTTCCCCTGGTTGTCTCGATGCAAAGTGTTGGCATTTTGCATTCTGGTGTGTTGCAAACAGGTCTATTAACGGTGTTCCCCACCTGTCGAACAGTTTTTGTTTCTTGTGCATTCAGCTCCCATTCGTGTGAGCTGTGTCTGCTGAGCCAGTCCGCTTCCACATTGTCTTTTCCTGGCAGATGTATCGCCAGTAGATCTATTTTCAGTGGTATTGCCCATTTCCATATTTCCTGTGCTAGCTCTGACAGCGGGGCTGATTGTGTTCCTCCCTGTTTGTTTAAGTAGAACATTGCTGTTGTGTTGTCCGTCTGGATCAGCACTGTTTGATCGTACAACTTCGTCTGGAAGGCTTTCATAGCTAAGGGAACGGTCTTTAGTTCCAGGTAATTGATGTGCATGACCGCATCCGCTTGTGTCCACAGGCCCCTCACTGAGTTTTTCCAAGTTGTGTTCCCCATCCCTTTTGGGATGCGCTATGATGATGGTCACTGTTGGTGTTGGTGGTGTTAGAAGCTTCCCCTTGGTTAGGTTTCCTTTGTTCCACCATGATATCTCCTCGTGCACGGTGTGCGTTACAACCATAGGTCCTCCCAAAACCCTGTAGCTTGTGACCATTGGTCCTGCAGCCACTCCTTGAGTGGTCTCATGTGTAGTCGTACATTTGGTACTATGTGGATGCATGAGGCCATCATGCCCATCATTTTGCTCACCGTCCTCACTATCAGAGCTTGCCCCTTCTGGTAGAGGCGCGCCTCCTTCAACAGTGCCATCGTTCTCTTCTCGCTGGGGAACACCTTCCCCTGCACGGTGTTGATTTTTGCCCCCAGAAATATCTTGACTTGTTCTGGGTTTATCGAGGATTTCTTCCAGTGGATGGAGAAACCCAGGGCCATCAGTGTGTCTGTCACTATTGGAGCGTGCTATTTGCACGTGTTGTATGACTTTGCCTTTATTAGCCAGTCGTCTAGGTAAGGGTATACATGTATCCCTTCCCTTCTTAAGTGCGCTGCGACTGCTGCCAGACACTTTGTGAATACCCTCGGTGCTGATTTTAGTCCGAAGGCCAATGCTGTGAATGGATAGTGATCTGAGTGGATTGCAAAACGTAACAGATGTTTGCGCCGTCTATTCATTGGGATGTGTAGGAAGGCATCTTTTAGGTCTATGGTGACCATGAACTCCCCTGTTTGTATCTGTGGAAGTACTTCTTGCAGGGATACCATTTTGAATTTTTGTGTCTTTATGAATTTGTTGAGTAACCTTAGGTCCAGGATGGGTCTCAATGTTTCGTCTACCTTGGGTACTAGGAAGTACGTAGAGTACACCCCCTAGTTCCTTTCCATGGGAGGTACAGATTCAATAGCCTCCTTTAGTAGGAGTTCCTCTGCCTTCCTCTGAAGAAGCTCTAGTTCCTTCTTTGCTAGTGCTCTTTTCTTTGGTTTTCTGCTTGGTGGTGTCTTTTCTAACTATGTAGTACCCGTACTGTATTGTGTTGATGATCCATTTGTCTGTTGTACTCTTTCTCCCACTGGTGTTACATGCTCGTGGTCTTTCGGTGCGGGACACTCCTGTTTTTTTGTTTTTGTGCTCCCCCCTTGGAGTTTTTTTTAGGGTGTGCACTATCAATGTGGCCTAGTCACTTGGAGGTGGTTTGCTGTCCACCCCTCCTGTTTCCACGTCCACTCGCTCTCCCGCGAAATGACTGGCCCCTATGTTGGTATTGCCACTGCTGTTTTTGCTGGCCTTGTTGCGTATGGTTGTCGCTTTGGTGGGAATGTTGGAAAGACTGATGCGACGTTCCCGGTTTGTTTCCCCCTCTCCCGTGTGGTCTCCGTGACGGGGTCCCTCTCTTTGCTCCCCTGAATTGCAAGGCCCCCATGGATCTTGCAGTGTCATTATCCTTTTTGAGCTGTGAGAGCTTGTCATCCACTGGTGCTCCGAACAGTGTTTCACCGTTTAACAGAGTGTTCAGGATGTTTTGCACCTCCGGTTTAAAACCTGATATTCTGAGCCAGGCTTGTCTTCTTTCTGTGATGCCCAGCATCATAAGCCTGCTGGCCATGTCTGCCCCGTCCAGTGCTGTTTTTAGGCAAGAGTTTGTCAAGTTCTTCCCCTCCTCTACCAGGTGCGAAGCCCTTTGTTGGTATTCCTGAGGGAGGTGTTTCACCAACTGCCCCAGTTCCTCCATGATTTGGTAATGGTGTCTGTGAGCAGTGCGTTGGAATTAGCCATGCGCCAGTGCATAGCGGCATTCCTTTCGATTTTTCTTCCTGTTAGGTCCATCTTTCTGCTCTCTTTGTCAGGGGGTGGACCTGAAGTAGTTGGCACATTGGCCCTTCTTGCTGTTGCAGTGATGGAGTCAGCAGCGACCGTCCCCTGTATGTAGGGTGGGTCCTTTGAGGAGTGCTTGTATTTTTTCTCTGACCTTGGCGTGACGGGTTTACAAGTAGCAGGCTCCTTGAATGCCTCTCTTCCTTGCCCTTTGATGCTTTCAAGCATTGGTTGGTACTGGCTCCTAGTGTGCATTGGGAGTAGTGTTTCTACTAGGAAGGAATATGCTACTTACCAGTATGCATCTGTTCTTGGCATGTAGGGCTGCTGACATTCATATCTGTGCATAGATCGCCGCCTAGTGTTGGGTCCGGATGTTTGCACATTTTTGTCCTGGAAGAGTCTTCGAAGTATCACAAGATAGGTGGCTCCTCCCCTGGACTACAGTGCGCATGGGCATCCTCTCCATCCTCAGATTGTTTTTCGCCATTGTGGCAGAGATGGAGTATGATACAGTAAGTGATGACCATGCCTGAGAATAATTCTGAGTGCTACAGCTGCGACAGGCACCGGGGAGGCGGGCGGGCGATATGAATGTCAGCAGCCCTACATGCCAAGAACAGATGCATACTGGTAAGTAGCATATTCCGTTCGAGGAATGTGGGCTGCTGAATTCATATCTGTGCATAGAATGTATAGCAGTCTCCCCCCTAGCGGTGGTTGCCCGTGCCAGCTGCAGCAGTCTGAAAAAGTTTTAAGAACAGCCTGTCTTACAGCTGCTTGGAGTGTACATCTACGCAGTAGTGTTTGGTAACTGTATGTATGGTAGACCATGTGGCTGCTCTACATATCTCCTCTAGAGGAATGTTTCCTAGGAAAGCCATGGATGCCCCCATTTTGCATGTGGAATGCGCTCTTGGGGGAACTGTTAAAGTGCGTTTAGCTTTAATGTAACATATTTGGATGCACTTAACTATACATCTAGCTAAACCATTTTTGGAAATGGGGTTGCCTTTGTGCTGTGGTGAAAAGGCAACAAAACTGTTTTGTTTTCCTGAAATCTTTTGTCCTGTCTATGTAATATAGGAGAGCCCTCTTAACATCTAGTGTGTGTAGAGCCCTTTCAGGTACTGACTGTGGATTTGGGAAGAACAATGGCAGTTCTATTGTTTGATTGATGTGTACGTGGGATACCACTTTTGGCATGAATTTAGGGTTTGTCCTAAGCACGACCCTATTTGCGTGAATTTGGATGAATGGCTCTTGAATAGTTAGGGCTTGCAGCTCGCTAACTCTTCTAAGCGAGGTAATCGCTACGAAAAAAGCCACCTTCCATGTTAAAAATGGTATTTTACAGGAGTCTAGTGGGTTTATGTCATTGTTGTTACAATATATGACAAAACGTTTCCACTTTGCCGCATAGCATGCTCTTGTCGTAGGTCTCCTTGCCTCCTTGATAATGTTCATGCAGTCAGGAGGTAAGTTTAGGTAGCCAAACTCTAGGACTTCAGGAGCCAGATTGCAAGGTTCAGCAGCTGCGGATCTGAGTGCTAAATGTCTCCATGGCTCTGCGTTAAGAGACTGGGTGTTAGTCGTAGTCTTTGATGAGGCACCACGGAAAGTTCTAGGAACGTGGTGTACCACGGTTGCCTCGCCCATGTTGGAGCAACCAGGATTAGCATCATCGAGTGCTGGTGCAGTTTGCGTGCCACTAGCAGTATCAACGGTGCTGGTAGAAAAGAGTAGGCAAATTTGCCTGACCGTTCATCCATATCGCATTGCCCGGAGACTGCGGGTGTGGGAACCTTGCAGCGAAGTACTGGCATTTTGCGTTTTCTTTTGGG
This sequence comes from Lissotriton vulgaris, assembly GCF_964263255.1. Taxonomy (NCBI): domain Eukaryota; kingdom Metazoa; phylum Chordata; class Amphibia; order Caudata; family Salamandridae; genus Lissotriton; species Lissotriton vulgaris. Next base: position 861,106,609 of record NC_141695.1, read on the forward strand.
CCAACAGGTCTCTCTCTGGTTATCCCCACTGTTGGAAGTATGGTTGCAGTACTGTGGAGTGAATCTCCCACTCGTGCACCTGTTGGCTGTGTCTGCTGAGCAGATCCGCTTTTTGATTGTCCTTGCCTGGGAGGTGTTCCGCCATGAGAAAAATGTTTCTCTGAATGGCCCACTTCCACACGCTCTGAGCTAGATGTGACAGCTGTGGAGTGTGTTCCTCCCTGTTTCTATAGGTAGTACATTGCAGTCATGTTGTCCGTACGGATCAAAACGGTCTTGTTGCACAGATGTACTTTGAACGCTTTCACTGCCATAAAAATTGTCATCAGCTCCAGTAGGTTGATGTGCATTTTCTTTTGCTGCGTGGTCCATAAGCCCTGTACTGTGTGGTGGAGGACATGGGCTCCCCACCCTATCAGGGATGCGTCCGTCGTCAACACTATTTGTGGTACAGGCTCTTGGAACAGTCGTCCCTTGCAAAGGTTTTGTGGATTCCACCAATGCAGAGTTGTATGCACGACTGGTCACCAACACTAGGTCGTTCAATTGTCCTTGAGCCTGATTCCACTGACGTGCTAGGCACTCATGCAGCGGACGCATGTGTAGTCTCGCGTGAGGGACTATGAAAATGCATGAGGCCATCATGCCTATTAGTTGCAGTCTGGGAGCGAGTGTTGGGGCCTGAACCTTTGGAACAGCGTCTGAATGCTGTTTTTTTCTGGCAGAATTTGGCTGTGATTTTGCTGCCAGAGTGTCTATTGTCGCTCCCAGGTACTGTTGCACGTGGGTAGGCTGAAGATGGGACTTTTGGTAGTTCAGCGAGAAACCTAAACTGTGCAGGAGGTGAATAGTGCTTGACATGTGGCTGGCACATTGCTGGGTTGACTGTGCTTGTATTAGCCAGTCGTCCAGATATGGATAGACATGAATATGCTGTCTACTCAGATGTGCAGCTACTGTCGCTAGGCACTTGGTGAACACCCTCTGGGCTGTTGTCACCCCAAAAGGAAGTACTTTGAATTGGTAGTGCTGATTCTGTATTGTAAACCCGATATATTTCCTGTGTGCCGGGTGCATCGGTGTATGGAAATATGCGTCTTTGAGGTCTAGTGTTGCGAGGAAGTCTCCTTGACGCAACAGTGGTAATACCTGCTGTAGAGTGAGCATGTGGAAATGCTCTGATAAGATGTATTGGTTTAGGACCCTGAGGTCCAAAATTGGTCTGAGAGACCCGTCCTTCTTGGGGATTAGGAAGTACAGTGAGTACACCCCTGTACCCTGGTGTTCTAAGGGTACTAGTTCTATGGCCCCTTTTTGTAGCATGCGGAAGACTTCTTGCTGCAATAAGTGTAGGTGTTCTGCGGACATAGGACGGTGTCTTGGAGGTATGTTGGGTGGTGTGGAGGTTAATTCTAGGCAATAGCCATGCTGGATAATTTGCCTCACCCACCTGTCTGTAGTTATGTTTTCCCAGACTAGCAGGAACTGCTGTAATCTTCCCCCGACCTGTGTTACATGGTCTGGGGGTAGTGACAAGAAGTCACTGTTGGGTATTGGTAGAGGATCTGGTGGTGTTATTTCCTCGTCCTCTACCCTGGTTATTGCCACGGTATCCACCTCTACTGTTTTTGTTGTAGGTGTTTTGCGTGTTCCCTTTGTTGTATGAGGTTTGCTGTGTTGAGCCTCCTCTTGCAGCTCCTGTTGCCAGAGCGACGAAAGGAGCCGCCTCTGTATTGTTGTGACTACAAGGCTCCCATAGACTTGGCTGTCTCGGTATCCTTCATTTTGTCTAATATTGTGTCCACATCAGGACCAAATAAATAATCAGGGTTTACAGGTTGATTGAGTAAAGTGCTTTGAACCTCATTCTTAAACCCAGAGATGCGGAGCCACGCATGTCTTCTGAGCAGGACACTGGTATTGATAGCCCTGGCTGCTGTGTCTGCCGCATCTAGCGCACATTTGATGGAGGCGTTAGATATTAGCTTTCCCTCTTGTATTAGGAACTCTGCCTGTTCCTTATAAAGGTCAGGTAGATGCTGGAGAATTTGCTCTAGTGTGTTATAGTGTGCCCTGTCATACCTGGCTAACAGGGCTTGTGTGTTTGAAATTCTCCAAATGTTAGCTGCTTGAGCAGCTACCCTTTTGCTTGAAGCCTCCAGAATCTTAGACTCCTTGTCTGGAGGTGGAGCCTCGCCAGTAGTCTGAGAATTAGCACGTTTACATGCATTGGATACTACCAAAGAGTCTAAAGGCAGCTGTCCCTTAATGTATGTAGGGTCCACTGGTGCTGGCCTATATTTCCTCTCTATTCTGGGGTTAATGACCTGTGCCCTGGTTGTTTCCTTAAATATGTCCCCTGCGTGTTTAAGCACCCCTTTTAACATTGGCAATGTTTTGACTGATATTTCAGAAGTGTTGAAAGTGTCAAAGAGGAAGTCTTCCTCAATGGGGTCTGCATGTATCTCCACGTGGTGATTGTATGCTGCTCTTTCTATTAATGCATTGAAAGCAGCTGTGTCCTCTGTAGGCGAAGTCTTAACAGGGTAAGCAGTATTGTCTGGAATGGGCTGAGAGTCTCCAGGATCTACAGGGTCAGACCATGGTTGATTCTGGTTGTCCTGATCATTGTCCACCAGATAATTGTACTGTTTATTATCCTCACAGTCCACATCCTCATCTGTGGGTGTGGGAGAATATGTATAAGTCTCTTGCACATGTGGTCTGATGGGCTCAAAGAGAATTGGAGATGTGGAAGTGTCTTTTCTTTTTGAGTGGTATCCTATAGGTTTCAGCATAAGTGTCTGGTCTGATTTTCCTCTTATATAGGGTAACTTTGCCAGTATCGGGGTCAACATACAGTTTTGACTGTTCATCTGTTGAGGGTTCTAGCTCTTCAGGTGCTTTAGCTCTTTTCCCAGTTATCGCCTTTTTTGTCTGTGTCGGTTCGATTCCGGTTGTTGGTTCGACCGCTTTTGGCTTCCTGTGTGTTGGAAGTCAGAATTTTATCGGTCCAAGGGACTTCTGTGTTTCAACAGTCTTTTTAGTCTGTATGAACTTCTTCGGAGCCGTAATTGCTATCGATCCGACTGTTCGCATCTATTCGATAACCACTTTTTGGCCTTGTGTCGTCTTCGGAGCTTGCTGCTTCGGAGCGATGCTTTGCTGCCTCAGCGAGACGGACCCCTTCGGTTCGATCCTTGCCTTCGGCTCGAGTGTCTTTGTGTGCACCGGCCTTGGTTTGTCGACTTTGTTTCGGTTCGACAACCGTCTTTTGTTCGAGTCCCTGGTTTGTGTTGCTTGGTGTCGACATCGATCTCGTCGGTTCGACGGCCTTTAGCTTAGGCGTGGACATGGGTGTACTGGCTCTCGGCTCGACAACCCTTTTATGGGACCCAGCCGGGTCGACAACCATTTTCTTTTTGGTCGGCTCCGATGGATCCACACATCTCGGTCCGAAGACTGTATAGTCTAAGTTTCGGTTACATTACTTTCGGTTTCGATTTTACCAAGCTATGGTAATGTTGCACCGATGGCTATAGAATCGATGTCATGATCTTGGCTAAAGCCTTACGGCGATGCCTCGACCGGAGCCTCTGTAAGCGTATCAGTAAATGTACTGGGCTCCGTACTCACGGTTGGCCCAGTGTCCTCGCCAGAATCGTCCTAGACGGCTCAGATACCTGGACGGTCGTCCCCTACCTCGACGATGTTGTCTTATTCGTCGACGTCGTAGTTGGAGTCATGTTCTGACCCCTGCTCAGACTGCTAATCTGAGTCTTCAGCTTCGACGACCTCTTCGTCGTCTTCAAAGATATTTTCTGGGTCAGGCGCTGGCTTCTGCATCGTCTGCTTCGCTGCCCGTCAAATCCGAATTGTCTTTTTCGATCGAAATTGTGCACAAGCTAAGCAGTCGGCTTCATTGTGTTCTGGAGATAAACACTTGTTACACACAGGGTGTTTATCGATGTGTGGATATTTCGAGTTACAGTTGGGGCATCTTTTAAATGGACTTCGTTCCATCGACGATCTATCCCTTGGTGTCGAAAAGGCCACGCAGCCCGATTAGACGTCCTGATTAGAAAACCGGAATAAGTTGTTGGCACCGATCGAATAACAATACCGACGACCCCAAAGGCCTTTTAGAAAGTTTTTAATCGATTCCGAACTCAGAGTTACGAAAGTACATCCGAACCCAATGGCGGAAAAAAACAAGCGGAGGATGGAGAGGATGCCCATGCGCACTGTAGTCCAGGGGAGGAGCCACCTATCTCGTGATACCACGAAAACTCTTCCAGGACAACAATGTGCAATCATCCGGACGCAACACTCGGCTGCGATCTATGCACAGATATGAATTCAGCAGCCCACATGCCTCGAACATCCCCTTTCGGCACCTCCTCCTCGAGCTTGACACTGAACGCTGTTGCTGCGTTCTTGATGCATTCATTGTAAAGTCCAATATCCGGCGGCGAGGGCCTCTCTGGATATGTGTCCACTCCCTCTTCTGGACTCTCAGCTTCGATGTCCTGCCACTCTACCTCCAGTGTATCAGAGTATGTCGATTCCTGGTAGGTCGTCATCTCCCTCCTCTTCGTAATAGGGGGTATCATCTTCCTGATGTGCCAGATCTTCCAAGCTCTCCAACGCTGGTTCTACCTCGAATTCTTCCTCTTCTTCCTCGACCCAATGTACTACCGGCGACTTGGGCCTCGAAGGAATTGTGTAAGATTATTTTTTCTTCGAAATCTTTCTTTCGCTGCAGGATGTTCTCCATCTCGGCGTCGAGTGGTTGTGCCGCTCTTTGGCGCGCTAGATGGCGTTGAGATGGTTTTCGGCGTCAAGACTGGTTTTGGCGGTGAGGCGGTTTTCGGCGTCGAGACTGGTCTTGCGTCTTTCGTCGTCGACTTAGAAGATGTTTTCGGAGTCGAGCGCTCCTTTTCTTGGACGCTTTTCGACGACTTTGGTTGGTCGCCGTATCTCAGCGCCAGGGAGTCCTTCTGTGAGGATTCTCCAATGTTTTTCTCTCCAAAAACTCGAGTCTTGCTTCTTCTCTCCTAATCTCTGGAGCCCTCTCTGGAACGATCCAGACTCAACGGCGGAAAAAAGAATCTGAAGATGGCGCCCAAGGGTGGGAGCTTCCGCAGGAAGCATGCAGACATCACAGGAAGAACACCAAAAGGTGGGACGTCGACACCCACCTGGGCTACCAAAAACAAAAACAAAGAAAAGACTATGATTCTGGACCTAACCACAAGACCGCGGAATAATGCACAGTATAGTGAATCCAGAAAGATTCACGCTGCAAAAGTAAAGGTTTCTCAATTACTTCTCAGATTACTTTGTGTGTTACCTTTTAGATTACATGCCCTAATCAGTGCGACATGCCTTGATATCGCACTGATACATTTCATAGGAAAAAGGTTTTTAATACAATTTGAGTACATAGGACGTTTTTCAATGTTCCATACAAACCAACTCCACACTTAGAACAATTTAAGGAAAAACAGTCAATGCATTCCTATGGAGAAAAGTGAAGTTAACGGTTTGTGGGAGTTGGTATTCTGGGGTAAGAACCAGGGTCTCACAGGGTCAAGGATAAACTCTTGACACACCCTCAGCGACACAAGGGCGGCCGGGTGCAGAGTGCGGAGGCCCAATGTTATCCAATGGACGATAGGGGGCATCTGGTTGGTGGCTGCTTTTGAGCAGGCCACAAGGTTTTCGGAGCAAAGCTCCTGGTGTTAGGCTCAGGCCAAAGGGGGATCCGAGTTCGCACCAACGTACACCTGCAGTGGCGGCTGGGTGCAGGGTGCTGTTTTGGCGTTGGCTGCCCTGTTGATTTCCATGAGGATTCCCCGGTTGCAACAAAGATAACAGGCTCAGGGACGAAGATCTTCTGGAGGTGACCACTAGTTGGAGCGGTAAGTTGGGATGCCTGGGGATGTTGGGACACCGTTGGTTGGGCCACCCAAGGATGCGGGGCGTCAGGTGCCAGGGTGTCTTTAGGCAGCAGGTTTTCTTAACCGCTCCAGTTGCAGTCGGGTGGAGCCTACAGAAAGAGGCTGTAGGATTCGCTTGGAGATTCGAGGAAGGTCAGAGATCACTAGATCTCAGGTCAGGATCGCCTGGGAGACAACCTTGTGGTTTTGGGTCACTTACTCGGGCCGTGGGCGCCGGGTACAGATGTGCGGTTTTGGCTGGAGCCTAAGTATTGGTAATCAAATCCTCTGCTTATGGGAGACAGTCTTTTTTGTGGAAGGTAGGGCAGGTCCTCGGGGTTCTTGAGGTAGCTGGCTGCAGGACACAGGGATTTTGCTGGAGCACGTTTGGAGGGGGGTAGGGGAGGGACAGGCGGGTAAGGCTGGGGCCAAGTCAGTGGCATCCTCTTTCTTTAGTTTCAGCAGAGCTCTTAATTCCTTCTTCTCTTCTTGATCAGTTCTTGTCTGAGGAGGCAAGGTTCGGAGTCGCACCTAAATACTAACTCCAGGGGGGTGTTACAGGTAAGTAAAAGTTGGGGCCAATGCATCCCTTCCTTAGGGGGGGGTACACCCCCTATTACGCCACCCTCCAGTGGGAGGGGGGCATATGCCTCTTTGGTTGGCTGGGTCCCCTCATTTGCAAGGTAGCGGGGACTGAGTTGTGCTTCACTCCGCCTCCTCCACCTGAGGGGTGGGGCTGGCAAAGATGAGCACACCTCCATTCCTCACTTGGTTTTCCCGCCGATTCACCCACCCAAAGTGGGGGTCGGAAACAGTGGGGGCCAGTTCCTGGAAGCAGCAAAGTGCTGGGGTAGCTCACAAAGGTGGCAATCCTTTTAAGCTTTGTGGACCCTTCCCATCCAAGGGAGGAGGCTTGGCACCTTGTCCCCGGATGTGCATTGTTTCAGACCCCCGAGAGCAGCAGGCTCTCAACCAAGGGGTCCAAAACATGTCTGGTAGGGCCAGCTGGCGAGCAGACACTCGGCCAGGACACTAGAATGAATGAAATGAAAAGAAGATTTATAAAGCGCGGTGGTTACCCTGAGGCGTCCCAGTGCTACAGACAAATGCAAGTTAATGGAAGAGAAGATTAGTCAGGGTGAGATAACAGTAAAGTTTTTAACTGTTTGCGGAAACAGAGTAGATTAGATTCTGAGCGTAAATTGAGGGGGAGGGAATTCCAGAGTTTGGAAGCATTATAAGAAAAAGAACGGCCTCCACTTCTGGATTTTTTGATCCTGGGGACTGTGACCAGTGAAGAAAAAGATGACCTGAGATGTCTTACAGGGCTGTGAGGGGTAATCAAAGGATGATTTATGAGAGGACCAGTTTTCCAGGAGGCTTGGTGGGAGATGCAGAGGGTCTTGAACTCGATTCTACGCCTTACTGGTAACCAGTGTAGGGTCCTCAGACCGGCCTTTATTGAAAGACGCCAGGGGATTTGAAGGAGAGTCCGGGCCGCAGCATTCTGCACCACCTGGAGAATGTTAAGAGTGAGTTGGGGGGCATCTAGGTACAGGGCATTTCCAAAATCCAGTCTGGATAGCATTAGACCCTGAACCATTATTTTCTTTGCTTCGAAAGGTAGTAAGGGAAGGATCTTCCGAATTAGCCTAAGAAGGCCAAAGCAGGTTGCCGAGAGTGTGGTGGCTTGGGCATTAAAGCTGAGGGTGTTATCGAGCCACATACCCAGACTCTTAATTTTTTCCCCAGGAAGGGGAGGCGCACCCAAAGAGGGGGGCCAAAGTGAGTTAAGAGCTGATGGAGAGGTATTGCCTAAAAACATTAGCTCGGTTTTGTCACCGTTCAATTTCAAGTATGATTGGGTCATCCAGTTTGAAACTTCTTCCAAGCAGGTCCTAAGGTTGTCCGGGTTTGTGTCAAGTTGGTTGAGGGAGACCACCAGCTGGGTGTCGTCCGCGTATGTTATGATTTTAATACCAAATGGACGAACTACCTCAGCTAGTGGCCCCATGTAGACATTAAACAATGTGGGGCTCAAGGATGAGCCCTGAGGGACACCGCAAGGAAGAGATTTTCTTGGCGAGATGGAAGGACTAGTTGGGTCATTTTTCATGGGGCATCTCCAAGATGCCCTCTGAGTGCATTTTTCATTTAATCCCACACTGGCATCAGTGTGGGTTTAATGTGCTGAGAAGTTTGATACAAAACTTCCCAGTTTTCAGTAAAGCCATTTGGGTGCTCTGGAGTTGGGAATGACAAACTCCCAGCACCATATACGCTTAATGGCATTACTGCACTTGCACCGTCAAAGAATTGGTTTAGACACTGTAGGGGTACTTTCGGCACCCACTTTTTGGGTTAGGCCGCCTTATGCGGCACCAACTGCGGAACGGTTTTGTCCTTTGGCATGGAACCGTGATGCTTTACAGTCTGTCTGTGGAAACAGGGTTTTTCGGTTCCTAAGCTTTTTTCGGCTCCAGAAGGTTGTGATTCCGAACTTTTAGGGAGCAGCTTTTTGCTAGGTGTGTTTTTTCAGAGTCGAAGGGTCGGTGTTTGTTGGTTTCGGTGCAGATGGCTTGGATGTGGAGGCAGCGTTCGGCACGGAGAAGGGTGGTTTCTTTTTCGGTGTCGGTAAATGAGTTTCTGTACCAATGGCAGACTGACTCGAGCCAGAGTGGCCTCAAGGCTAGATAGGCTTCTTTACCGAGCCCGAGGCATGGGAAGCAGTCTCTCGGTGTGCACCTAGGCCCGAAGGTGAAGGTGTGAGCGAAGCCTTTTGGATGGTGTATGGAGGGTGTCGGGTCGACGTCTTTACTTACGACCCGCTGCACTGGAGAGAGGTCTTCGATGTCGGAGGCCTATGCTTCGGACGCGCTGTGTTCTTTGACCAGCTCCTGTTCTGGTACGTTGACGCCCTCTTGGAAGATGTCACCGAGAATGGATGTCTACGAGCGAGCCATTGTTCTGCGAGCTAGACGATCCTGAATGGTCTTCTTGGAGCGGAAAGAGGCACACGCTGCACAGTCTCTGGCTCGTGCTCTGGTATTCGTGCTCATGCAGATCGGTGTGGGGAACTTCGACCCACATTTAGGACACTTCTTGAATGGAGTCCTTTCCATGAGCCAGATGCTAAGGCCAAGGTAGGCCCGAAGGCCATTGTCGACGATCGGCATCGAGAACTTTGACGATGGATAGATGCCCGACGACTGGGGATCGCAATTGAAAAAAATAGTGTATAAAGGGTTGTTGTATGGAGTTTTAGGATCAGAGCGAATTTTCCCAATTCATGCCCTTATAAAAGGTACAATTCACATTGCCCTAATATAGGCAAAGAAATCATACCCATATTTAGACATAGCCCATGCAGTTCAAATACAGGCATGGCTACTTCCACCCATACCAAAACGTCAACGATTTCTTGGAAAATCGGCTTAAGCAGTCAGGGACATACCCTTGCTTGAATATTGATTTGTCCCAGAACACATGGACTTTACAAAGAACTACTATTCCCTTGGGGTTCTTTACTGATGTTATTATGCCTGACTTTACATCAAACTAGGCACCTTCGAGGTATAAATATGCCTTCACTTGCTCTAGCAAGACACAGTGGTTCGGAGCAGTTCGACCATCTACTTGCCGGACGCAGCTCGCTACAGCAAGAGCCGAAGGAAACCGACCCTCCAGATAACGCACTGATCGAGAAGCTGTCCTTACTCTCGCTGAGAATCCAGCTCCTGTGCTTCCAAGCTCCCCTCTCGGGGTATTGGGAAATCGAGTCCCAAGACAGATACCAGACCTCTTTCATTCTAAACCAAGGCATGGAGCGGATTAGACCCTAAGAGAAATCTTGGATAGATTCTTGGCAAAGAAACCCAAATCTATGCTATACAAATACTTACTCCCTCCTGCGTACTAGACTTCGGTTAGGTACACTGGGGTAGGATTATTTTAGAAGGACCAGTTGAGTATTTTAGTCTGTATTTATGTATGTACTTTTATATGGCTTAGAAACCACACAATGCTTTTACAGTATTTTATAATTCTATTCTCGCTGTACTCATACTTTACAGCCTGCATTATGATTGTAGCAGTTCACTTTACTTGCCCGAGAAAAAAGACTGTTCAATAAATCCGTTTATTGAAAACGCCCGGCTCTCTATTTCTCTGCACCTCTGTTGAAACAAAGCATGCACGATTGACTGAGTAAGATATTTATCTATTGTTTCCAAGACTCTGAAGATACGTTTATTCTTGTGGAAACAGTTGTCATGTTGACTTTGCCGATGAGTAATGAGGCTTTAATGATTGAGAGGATTGTGAATAGGAGTAGCGTTGCTGATAACTTCCCTATATGTAGAGAATCCTTTACCTCTTGCACCCCGGAAAGGTACTTTTTGATATTGAAGTGTGCCCAAAGATGTTGCAGTTTCGATATCTTTTTTAATGTCTTGTAAAACATCATCTACCTGCTTGCCAAACAGCATATCTCCATCGAAGGGCAGATCCAGAATCTTATTCTGCACCTCGGGGCGAAACCAGGTACATCTCAGCCAACCTTGACGCCTCAGGACCGCTGAACCTGCTAAGGCGCAAAAAGCTGTTGTAGCAACGTCCATTACACAATCTATAATCTCAGATGAAGATAGTTGACCTTCTTCCAGGATCTTTCTCGCTTCCGCCTTGGCATTCTCTGGAAGCTGATCAATGAAAGGAGAAAGATCGCACCACATTTGTTGATCATATCGTCCCAAAATCGCTAGTGCGTTCGAGGCCCTAACAATACAGCTAGCTAGACAGAGGAAAACCTCTTGCCTACATTGTCCAGGCGCCTGCCCTGTCTGGCAGTGGCGTCGGGGGTGTCGTCGGGTTTCTTAATTTTCTTTGGGCCGCCTGAGAAATAACAGAGTCCGATTTAAGTTGCCCAATAAGACAGGCAGGACTGTCCTCCGGAGCTTTATATTTTTTCTCCAGCCGCGGTAGAACCGGAGTTACAGTAGCTGGAGACTGCATTAACTTCTTGCCCTCATTACAAACATGTTCGACAATGGGTATGGAACAAATAGATTTCTTGTAGGGCTCTTTAAAATCATAGAGGAAACAGTCTGATTGTAACACAGGAACAGGAAGGCCAAATCGTTTAGATGCCCTTTCATCAGATTATGGAAACCTCCTAAGGCCACTGGAAGGGAATCCACTGGGTCCGGAGATGGAGAAGCCGGATCTGGGATCACATAATCATCCCATTCTGCTTCAGGATTTTGGATATGCTCCACATTCTGGTCCTCATCTGATGAATCATCATCATCAGGCACCGGAACCACATGTCCTATCAAAGGCTGTTCCTCCTGCCTTTGAGAGGTTGATGCCACAGAAGGAGGGGGTTGCTGAGGTGGTGGCGGGGGAGGTTGTATGGTTCCAGAGGTTTCTGATGGGAACCTCTTCTTTTAATCCAACAAAATCAGCTGTAGGTCATTTATAACTGAAGACTGCATGGCAACCATACCTTGTCCTGATGGTTCCTGATGTGTATCCGTGGAGTGAATTGAGTTTCTAGATGATGTTGATTCAGGTAATAGTCATCTGAATCAGAGTCCTGGTACTTCACCGGAAGTTGGGATGGACTATAATCATCCCCATATGGACTCATCTTCGTCAGAATATTCCTCCTCCAGAAGAAGAGGTGGAGGCAATGGTGTTACTCTACGGGGTGATGTCATTTCCTGAGTAATTAGTCTTTTCCTGATGGAATTTTCCACTTTTTGGATCATCAACGGTGTCGACGAGGAAATAGTCGCCGCTGGAAGTGTCGTCGACAGTGGAGTAGCAGTCGACGGAGGGTTGATAGTCGACGGTACTGTCGTCGTCAGGATCATCGTCGCATAGTCGTCCTAGTAGTCGCCGACACTATCGTCTGCGTCGTAGAGGTTATTAGTCTCGTCGACGTAGAATGTATCGTCGACAAAGTCATCGTTGACTATGTCGTCAGCGAAGCTCTCAACGACCGGCCGTCGACTGAGCAGAAATCGAAACCAATTGAGTCTTTGACGACATTGATGTACCTGAGGAGATTGTTGTCGACGGACGAATTTTCTTTTCTCCTTTCGCCGAGGTGTACTTGAAGGTTTCTTAAAGATCTTTTCTTTTTCCGACGGCGAGGAGGTAACAAAATGGCCTTGGCTTGCCTTCTTTCCAGATGACACCCTCAGGAAGAAGTCCCTCTTTCTCCTTTGGCTGGTGAGATTTTTTGGGACTAAGCCTTTTAGACCTTTCAGAGGTCTTTTGAGAGGCCTTAGCAGGAGGTTCGGCTGAAGTAGAAGGGGAAGAACTACCCCTTTTTGTAGACCTCCTCGAAGATGTTCGAGGAAGAATCTTCACTATCACTAGACAGAACCTCCTTTAGAGACTTCATTTTCTGTGGCCCAGTCAGAAGCCTTCCTTCTCGGTCTCTGCTATGGTATTTTCTATTTACTGAGGGTCCTAGGCGGACGACGGGGAATGATACAAAGCATGGGAATCTATGACAGTTCCAATACGGGGGCAAGGATAAAAAATCCGTCATAACGGAGTAGGACGAAAATCCTATGTATTAGTTTTTGTTATTTTCAACGTTGAAGGATACAGTGTTCCAAAATATTGTGCACCTTATCTTTGTTTCCTTGAAACTTGTTCTGAAAACTTTCAGCCACCAAAATGACTGAAAACGGGACCGGTGGAGCTGCAGCACCTGCAGCCTAACCAGGCTTAAACGTTACAGGTTTCCAACAAGACTACCCGGATGCTATAATCATCCCAGAAAACTTAAGGAAAACCATCACTATAAAGCTTATAACAAATGGCCTATCACCAAGAGGTGGTAGGGTAATTTGTCATAGAGGCACATGAATATCGGCAGACAGATGTATTCTATTTCTGGATTTTCTTTCCTGAAGCAAATGCAGTATCACATGTGTTTCACTTCTACAAAGTAGAGGAACATCCAACGGAATACACACCTTTCGAGGATGTTAAAATTCCACTAACATACCAAGAGCATGCACTCTGGTTTAAAGGCGCCCTATAACATCAAAATCACATTACCAGGCTCGGTCCACTAGGTTGACCAGGAGCAACATGGCCGGTACTAGCCAGCTATACACCACATCCTGACATTGAAGAAATGACGGGAGCAGAAATATTAGTTTAACTAAAACAACTAATAAAAATCCAGACAATTGGTTCAATATGTCATGCAGACTCCAACAGTCCAACCTCCTATAAGGATTTCACAACAAGCCCCTTACCAGAGGAACACAAATAAAATTACACCACAGACTATACAATCAGTCATTGGTAAGTTGGAAGAAACAGTAGTAAGTATTAGAATCCTTACCTTAAAATATCCCCAGGCATCAGACTGGATCCGGAAACTTTTGCGTAGCAGTACCCCTGCGCGTCGGTAGACTTTTTTTGCGGCTCTGCCTCTGTCGGCATAGTTTGCGCCGGGAGGACGTCGCCGGAGAACTTAGACGCCGCCCTCGCGTGCTGACGTCTGTCCTTATACATAGCTTTTCCGCTCCAGAAACGCAGAGCCATGATAAAAACCAACACTGGTGCCATGAAACTAGGGCCCTGAAAGGGGATGACCTTAACCCTAGATATCGGTATGCAGAACGGGGATGATGGGTGGGGCGGTAAGGTATCTAATACCAACTACTGTTTCTTCCAGATATATCATTACCAAAGGTAAGTAACTTGTTCATCTGAAAGAAACAGGTTAGTATTAGATTCCTTACCTTAGAATAGATACCCCAGCAATACCAACCCCGGTGGTGGGTCTGCGAACCAATAATCACACCAGAAAGTCCTGGAGGACGGAACGGTAAAAGCCATCCCTCCGGACTTGACTGTCCAGGCAGTAGTGTCTTGCAAACGTGTGCGAGGCCCATTAGCTGCCTGACAAATGTCCTGCAAGTGGACTCCCCGATCGGAATCGAAGACTCGAAGAGTGATCAAAAAGATCTCAAAAGAGTTTAGTCAAAAAGTGACTAAGGTACCACTTTTTCCGGATCTGTGCTGCTGGTGCGGAAAAAAGAAGAACTGACGTCAGCGCGCGGAGGCGGCGTCCAAGTACTCCGACGACGTCATCACGGCGCCCCCGACGACGGACGCAGATCCACAGACGACGCCTGCAGGCGCGCAAGGGTACTGCTACGCAAAAATTTCCGGATCCAGTCTGACGCCTGGGGATATTCTAACGTAAGGAATCCAATACTAACCTGTTTCTTTCAGATGTTGCCATCACCCTGCCTAGTGAGTCAGTAGTGTCCAGCCCACGCCGGATGGAATAACGCGCCGCATCTCGACCCTCCAGAAGGGCTTGGCCGAGTTTAGCCCGGACCTCCACCGGGCATTCTGGCAGCACGTCTGCGACCGTATCCCACAGAGAGTAGGTGTAACGGCCCAAGAGGCACGCGGTGTTGACCGACCGCATTCCTAAACTCAGGGAGGAGAATACTTTCTTCCCATATTGTTCGTACCTCTTGGATTCCCGATCGGGGGAAGCCTCCGGGAATGCAGTCTGGGAATTAGAGGCCTGAATAACCAGGCTCTCTGGGGTGGGGTGGGTAGACAGAAAGCAAGGGTCGCCCGGAGCCGGGCGGTGGCGCCTGGCCACGTTCCTATCCACAGGCTGACCTGTAGCGGGCTTGGACCAAGTGCCCAGAAAACGTCAGATAAGGCCTCATTAAAGGGCAGCAGAGGCTCGGCCGAGCTGGACTGTGGTTTAAGGACCTTAGTGAGGAGGTTAGTCCTCACGGCCGCAACGGGGAGCTCAAGGCCCAAGGCCTTGGCCTCCCTCATCAGCACCACGCTATAAGCCGCCCCCTTCTCCGTAGCCAAGTTAGAGGGGAGACAAAACCAGTGTCGGGCGAAGTGTCCAGACAACTGGCCTCACCAAGCTCTCCTGCCCAGTCCGCAGAAGACTGACACTCACGTGCCAGAGGGTCCTCAGACCCCTCCCAATCCCCCTAGTCACCCATCGCCTGGTACTGAGGCTCAAAGGATGGGGCCGGGTCATAAAAATAGAAATCTCCAAACGGCGTCGAGAGCGGCGCCGCTCCGACGTCGGACCCGAAACTAGGGTAGGACCAGGGACAGCACTGGGGGCGACACCCTTGGGGCCAGCGCCGGTGAGGTAGCCGGATCCAGTGGGGCCCTGCGGCATCGGGAATAAAGTCGCCGGGGCGGAAGCACCCAGCCCGCTTGGGGACCCAGTCGGGGGCGCTTGGCCAGAAGGCGCCGCGGAACCAGACGGAGGAGTGAGCGACCTCATGGCCGAGAGGAAGGCCTCGATCTCCTCTGGCGTCACGTGCTGCCCAGGGACCGGCGGGTATGGAGCAGGCCACGACGCCCCGGCTCCGGGTGTCGCCCGAACCCCTGCTGTGGGCGGGGGGGGGGGGGGGGGGGGGGGAGGGGGTGATTGGAAGTCAGAAGAGCGATGGTGCCTCTTAGTCTTATTGTGCAGGACTTCTAGCCCGAAGACGACTCCCAGAACTGCGGTGACTCCGGCCCGCGACCTCCTTTCGGACCGGGATCTCGAGCGGCGCTGGGCGGACTGCCGAAGCTCGAGTCGCTTACGGGACCGCTCCCGTCCAGCTTTAGATGTCAGGGCCCGGCAGTCGGAGCAGGAATTGTCGTGGTGGTCCGGGCCTAGACAGTGCAGGCACCGGCGATGGGGTACATCAGTCAGTTGCAGTCGGCACAGGGCTTGAACCCGGGCATCCCTACCGGCACCTTCGGAGTCGAAAGACTCCGAAAATAGATCAAAAAGGATCGTAAAAACTTAGTCAAAATCTGAATAGGGTACAACTTTTTCCGGATCTGCGCTTGCTGGCGCGGAAAAAAGAATAACTGACGTCAGCGCGCAGAGGCGGCGTCTAAGTACTCAGACGACGTCATCACGGCGCCCACGACGGTCGACGCCTACCGACGCGCATGGGTACTGCTACGCTTCACCACACTCCTTTAATCATATTCATAGTGGTCCCTGCCAGTTTGGGGCCATACCAACAGCAGAAACAGAGGCTTGCTTCATGTGGTGGCAGGCTGCACAGCTCCGACATTGGGGGGGTGGGAGGGTGCAGGTTGCTCTGCTATATTTTGGGTCCCGTTGTAATGTTTTTCTCCTTCTTGGGCTCATTTTGAGGACATCACCCCCAAGGAGCTACAGCTCTGCTGGGTGAAATCCTCTTGTTTTTTTAATCCGCTCCATTTGTATGCCACAATTTTTTTTCTCTTGTCCTCATTCTTTATGAATCTTTTAAAAACCTTTTAGAGAAGGGTAGCTCTTACTAAAGATCAGAGACCCAAAAACATTCCAAGTTCTTTGAGTCGACTTGACCTAAGAATACTGAATCAATGTGAACAAATCAAGTGGCTAGCTCTAAGAGCTATAACAATATTTTGAGTTATTTTGGAAGCAACTTATTTAGCCATACACCTTCCCACCAAGGGAGCCCTGATTGTTCATCTTGGACACCCTGACAATGTTCATACAAGTATTAACATGGCTATCCAATCTAGTGTACTTCTTAATATATACCAGGTCCAAGACCGGTCTTCACATGTTTTACTGTTTACTATATTTTTCTCTGAAAAATTAGTTTTAGCTAGGGCTACTGCGTGTCATTACAGCCAACAAAGCTATATATTCTCCAAACTTTTAAAATGATGCCTTGCGACTGTGTACCTGATGGATGTGGTGCGTGGTCTGTGTTCCCTGGAATCCATCACCCAGCCCACATGGCATTCCATTGGGGGATTCGAGCTGTGTCGAGTCTTTCTCTTTCGGGGAGTCTGACGGGCAAAAACAAAAGTTAGCATTATTGTGCTGGTCCACATCTTTAAGGGTGTTACACCATAAAAACTACGAAAACACTTTATATCCTTTTCCATATCAGACAGATCAATGGAAACCTCAAGTGTCACCAAGCAGAGTATTTCCACAAAGGTTATTATACCAATTCTACAGGAAAATATCTTGTTCAAGGTAGTCAGGAAAGGAAAATGGTACTTGCCTTGTAAGCATGTTTGTAGCAGGCAGTGCTTTAGATTCACATGATCTGCATATTCCGGCCATCTAGTGGGCTTGGACATGTGTAATGTGTTGATCTTGTAAAATGTCTTTAGAGTCACGAGGCATAGTGACTCCTGCTACTGGTAATGCTCATGGGCATCAGCTCCATTGTTAAGATTCTTTTCAGGCATGACAGGCGAGGATGAAATTTACAAACCAACAGAAAAAGCTGTCCATGCAAGGCGTTAAAGAATGCATCTGCAACAACCTGAGGCTTTTGGAGAGGAAGGGTAGGCCTATGTGAATCTACAACACTACATGCCACTAACAGATGCTTACATGGAAAAAAAATTCTGTTTGTCGCACATGTAACTGTGGATACACATGCTCTGCATGGACTAAAACGGGAGTGGTCTTGGACATTCCCTTCAGCACAGGGAGGAATTGCAAAGTGCACTGGGTGGAGGACAGAGTCTCCACAAGAAAGCCTTCATCTTCCTGAACCTCATGCACCTTCACCTTGTAGAAGCCGGCAGCTAGATTAAGAACCTCACGGGATGAGGTAGAGCTCACTGGTTAGAGGCGGCAGACCCGAGAGCAGAGGACGGCCCGGGACCAGGGTTCGATTCCCGGCGCGGCAGGTTTCTGGACCAGGGTCAGCGGACTCGATAATTCTCTCGCCTCGGTGCCCACTCTGATCAGCGATCACACTCGGCAACTCTGGGCATTAGCTTGCCTCATCATCACTAACGGCCCCACCAGACCGCCGGGGATGCCTGGTCTCACCCTGGAGATACCCATTAAGGGACCATCTCTCAGGGAAGCCAGGAAGGGTTTCGCAGCGGTCGAAGCGCCTTGGGACCCTCCGGGTAAGTAGTGCGCTATATAAATGCCTATACATTTACATTTCCATACATGGTTAGGCAGGGTAAAGGTTGGATCACTCTAACTGGCTAGGTAGATTTCAGTCATCCCACAGGTCACCATGTGGCTGGGGGTCAAATAGGGAGTCACTGGGATATAGAGGGTAGCGTGGCTATTCCCCAACCACCGCTTTTGAAGAATGTGGGGAGCACCCTGATGATTAGGGTGGAGGTGCTCCTGGTGGCTGAGGTGATACTGGGAGGAAAGGAGGGGAAGAGGATGAAAAAGGAGGAGGACAGGGTCTAGGTGTTACAGGGTTAGTGCCCAGACCCTGGTGCCTTTTAGTCTTAGTAAGTGGTTCAGCCGCCAGGCCAAGAGCCTCTTCAAAAGTCAATTTCCTCGAGAGGAATAGGAAATTGCATCTTTGGTGGAAGATGGGCGAGGATCCTTCCAGTTTGTTAGTGGAGAAGGATCTGTTGCTGCCATGCATCAAGCTCATCTTAAAGGTCCTGCAGAATGGGCTGCCCTTTGTCTTTGGATGTAGTGGAGGATTGTTTTTTTCGTTAACAGGAGCTTCGGCACCAAATATGGTTTGTTGGCACCAAGGAAGGCTCTGGCTCTGAAGATGAAGATGGCTTGAGGTGGTCTTCGATGCTGGCGCCAGGAGCAGGGAAAAAGACAATCGAGTAGACCTCACTGGGCCCTGGTTGGGGCGTCTAGCAGATCCCAATTAACGAACCAGACAAGGACTGCAAAATGTCAAAACAGTGCTTTAGCATGGATTGCTTAACCAACCGGTCAGGAGAGGTCGTACGGGCTGAAGACAGTCACTGCGATTCGTAGACCCAGATCTAGGTGGAGACACGTCTGAACCAGGCAGAGGAAAGACAACAATCTAATAGAGCTGATGACCAATAAAAGTAGTCACTACCTTGTGACTCTAAAGGCTTCTTAGAAGAAAAACTAGTTGCACACATCCGAGCCAAATACTAGATGGCAAGAGTATTCACAGCATTTGTATTTACAGCTTCACATGCCAGGGACATTAGTATTCCTTTTGGTAACCTGAAATACTTTAGCAGAAAGGAGTTAATATGCTGGAGGCAAATAGATCTTTGCAGCCCTCTGATACTCAAAAACGTTGTTTGAATTATTCAATTTCACCGCTTATGAAATTCAATCTGTTAAATTTAAAGCAACACAAGTGTAGGAAGCTGGCTCTGTGTACCCTACAATCAAAGCAAGGTATAGTGTGCACAGAGTCCAGTGGATCCCCAAAAGTAGGCAGAGGCTAAAGTAGATAATAACTTACTCTCTATTTATGGCAGTATGGGTAGGCAGTAAGGCTTTATCAGAGGGTAGTGTTAAGCATTTATTGTACACTCTTAGGCAAGAAATGATTTTACACACTCAAAGACTGAACTCCGACCAATTGGTTTGGTATAAATAAATTATTTAGTTGTATTTTATTTCTAGAACCAAGACCTGCCTGGTACAGGTATGCGTAATAGTACTTCGCAAGAATAATTTAGTTGAATGCTGTTGTCTAGCTAACACATCTACACAGTAGTGTTTTGCAAATGTGTGTGGTATAGGCCATGTCACAGCTTTACAAATGTCAGCTATGGGCAGGTTTCCTAAGAAAGCCAATAGAAGCCCCTAGTTTGCGGTTAGAATGCGTCCTAGGGGGAATTGGTAAAATTCTCTCTGCTTTTGCATAGCAACTTTGAATGCATTTAACTATCCATCGTGCAATGCCTGATTTAGAAATGGGATTGCCTTTGTGTGGTGGAGCAAAAGCGACAGTTGATTAGTTTTATGAAAAGGTTTTGTCCTTTCTATTTAATAAAGTAATGCTCTTTACATCAAGGTGTCTGCCACAGAATCTGGTTGAGGAAAGAAAACATGTAACTCAACAGATTAGTTGATGTGAAAGGCAGAAACAACTTTAGGTAGAAATTTAGGGTTAGTGCGAAGAATCACGTTTTGGTGTATTTGTAAAAATGGGTTTTCTATTGTTAATGCCTGAAGCTCACTCACTCTCCTCAGTGATGTGATCGCAATGAGGTAAGCAACTTTTAGTGAGAAATTGCAGTTCACATTATTGCAATGACTTACAGGGTGGACCCATTAGTCTGGTAAGAAGAACATTACGATTCGACACTGGGTCAGGTGGCAGTCTTGGTGGAATAACTCTTGAGTCCTTCCATAAACGCCTTAATAACAGGCACTCTGAAAAGACAGATGTCTACTCTGAAGGTGTGTGGCTACAGCGGCAAGATGTTACAACATAGATGTGTACGCTAAATTTGAGCTTTGTAAATGTAATAAATAGCGAATGATATTTTGAACGGAAGCATCAAGCGGTTTATATGGTTGTCATCCCAATAAATAACAAACCACTTCCATTTTGCTGCTTAGCAAGCTCTTGTAGTAGGTCTTCTGGCCTCTTTCATGATATTCATACAGTCTGGTGGAAGATTCAGATAACCAAACTCTAGGTCCGGACTTCAGGTGCCAGATCGCAAGGTGGAGAGGTTTGGGGTCTGGATGTCTTATCTCTCCATGGCTCTGCATGAGGAAATTGCATGTGAGATGTAATTTTTTATGAGGAACTGCGAGAAGGTGGCCTGATATGCAGTGCTCACTATTCTAGTGAACACTATGTATCAGTCCAGGAACCCTTATTGATGATTGGTTGTAAGTCAACCTTATAGACCAGCTATCCTAGTAGCGTGGATACGAGCAGTCTAAGGCTAAAGACTCGAGAGGGCGTGTTAAGCCAGCTGTTATACCACACATATACCCCTTGAACACCAAGTGAAAGGACACCACACAAGTGTTATGAAAATAAACAGTTATTTATTAAGATTCACAACAGCCCTGTACTCTTTATGAGGACAGGGTACTAAGCACAACACAAAACTCTTACGAAAATACTTAAGTTAGCACAGTATATACAAATGCCCGAGGGGCACGGAAAACCATATACTCTGAAAGTGGAATGCGAAATTACTAGCAGGTAAGTACAGTACTAATAGGCTTTGGAATCGCTAGATCTTGACTATAGAATCTTCAGATTACTTCTAGGAGACCCAGGGGACTCGGGTGCAGACTGTGCACTCTCACGCGGGATGCGGGACAAAGTCTATGGTAGCTAGAAATTGCAAAGTTAGTGTTCTCGGGCGAACCCGACCTGGTAGGAGGAAAACGAAAGTGGATTCTGACCCTTGGATAGTGAGGCTATGCTGGGGCACCGAAATGCCGAAGTTACCTAGCCCAGGGGCTGCAGCTGCATAGGACTCAAAAGACGTCGGGAATCCTCGTTGCCGGACCAGGAGCCTGGAAGAAAAGTTGCTGGCAGGCGACCAGTGAAGAAAGTTCGGTGGATCCAAGCCTGGATCGATGGAAGATGACACCTGAAAGCAGAGGGGACCAAGTTCGAGACTACTAGCCAGTAGTCAGTGGGCACCAGGAGGGCACCGGATGGTAGCCACCTCGACTAGGTGAGTGGGTGACGCTGTGTTCGCAGATCTCACGGACCAGGAGGCGTTGTCGGCGACCAGGCTGGAGGAGCGAGCTGTCCCACGATGGATGAAGCTGTCGGCGTCGCTCGACCCAGGATTGGGCAACAAAGCCTTGGCAAATTCAAGCCCACGCGGTGGACTCAAAATGGCGTCTGGAGTGGACCAGGAGGGTCCGGGGTGCCTCTCTTGAAGAAGGAAGCAAGGGCCAGTCTGGAGCAACCAGACCAGCAGCAGTGATGTCGTCGGGCGTCGTGAAGAAGGCCACAAGCCAGCCGGCTAGTAGCCACACAGCGCAGTGAGCACGCAAAAGCAGAAGGGCCCCACGCAGATCGTGGAGATGCTGGAGGGCTGATCCTCGGTGCTGGAGCTGCTCAGGGTTGGGGATTCTCGGACCCCAAAGCACTCACCAGTGGAGCACACGGTGGGCTTGTTGCAAAGAAGTCGTGCAGTCTTGGCGATCATCGGTCCCTCGAGGTCTCGTCGCACTCACGGTTCTCAGCTTGGCTGTAGAGGTGAGGCCAGAGGTGCCAGGGAAGCCGGGTCTCGTCGAGCTGGGTCGTCGGATTCGTGAAGAAGGACTTGCAGCAGACCGCAGTGTTCTTTAGGATGGTGCCCGCTTGATGCAGGGTGACTACTCCTTAGCCACAAGGGAGAATCTTGATGTCCTTTCGAAGAAAGTCGTGTCTTGATTCCAAAGATGATCTAATTTGAACAGGGGGCCCGCTCCCATCTTTATACTAAAAAAGGGGCTGACCCGGTGACTAGGTCATGCCTATGGGTGGGACTAGGAGGGGGGTGGTTACACCCCTCTGCCATGCCGGACTTCCCCAGGCCAGGGGCTGGTGTGCCCCTGGAACTGGTTCAGACCGGCCTATGCGTAGTGAGCACCGGGGTGCCACTCAGCAGCCACCTTCCTGAAAAGCCCTGCCTACCCAGGATACACAAAACCATGTCTGGGACGGTGCTAGCACCCCCCTGACAGGAAACCCTTTGTCCAGGCTCCCCTCGCTGGAAGGACTCCCAGCTGCAGGGGGTCAGACTCGTGTCTGTGGTGGCAGCATCCATTTTGTGGAGCTGAGGCTTCGTTTAACTTTAACCGGGGTTCACAGTTACATACATGTCGTGTCCCTCTAGAAGGGTGGAATGCTAACCCCGTCGCCAGAATTGGCGAGGGGTTAGTATTCCAATTCGTATGACACCTTACTCGACATGTTTTGATAAAGCGATACCAAAGATAGCATTTAACCGCGAGGATTATAATGCACTTAAGAGTATATGGTATGCGATATCATGGAACAGCTATTAGGACTTGATTTCCGCAAGCTGCAGACAGGCTCAGCTCATGCCAGAGCACCATCCCACACGATTCCAAGCACTCTGCCTTCAGGATTGTCAAGGCCTGCCATAGGAGTGACTGATAGAAATCTGTGTGTCCATTTTAGGGTTAGGTATAGGTATACTACACCTACAGCAAAGGGTGATTACACGACTTTGCCCCAGCTGTCATGCAGCCAGTTGTGTCAAATTTAGGAGGCCAGCCAGGGGTGGCATAATACATGCTTCAGCCCCTGGTAGGCCCTGGGTACACCTATGCCCTGAGTTACAGGGTCTGATAAGGTGGCCCAGTACCAATTGGAAATGTACCTAGGGTACATGGAATCCATTTTACAGAGAGAGCAGTAGGCCTGGGGTCCTGATTGGCAGGGCCCCAGGTCGACTATGTCAAAAACCAGCTAAAACACAGGGCAAAAAGTTGGGGGCAACCATAGTCAGGAGGTACCTTCCTACACTGATTACGAGACTGTAGAGTACCCAGAGCTCTGGCTGTATCAGTGTCCTTCTTGATTGCAGTGAGGGCTTCATCGATCTTTTCGCCGAAAAGATGATCGCCGTCATAAGGCATGTCAATTATTTTGGTTTGGACCTCCTGTCTGAAAGAGGTGGCCTAAAGCCAACCTTGACGTCTTAGAACGGCAGCGCCTGCCAACTGCCGGAAGCCAGTCATGGCCACGTCGATGGCACAGTCGATCAATTCGGAAGCCGAAGTTTGGCCTTCGAGGAGAAGCGAGTGTGCCTCCGCTTTCAAATC
Source organism: Lissotriton vulgaris (assembly GCF_964263255.1). NCBI lineage: Eukaryota > Metazoa > Chordata > Amphibia > Caudata > Salamandridae > Lissotriton > Lissotriton vulgaris. Next base: position 861,130,087 of record NC_141695.1, read on the forward strand.
CTCTGGAAGGTCAGCGAGGTAGGGCGCGATGTCCGCCCAGAGTTGACGGTTGTAGCGTCCGAGAAGAGCAATGGAGTTGGCGATCTTCACCGTCGTCGCAGATGTAGTGGAAAAGCGTTTTCCGACGGCATCCAGCTTCCTTCCTTCTTTATCAGGTGGAGTTGATAAAGGGGATGCAGGGTTGCGCGAATTCTTCTGCGCCGCCTGAGTGACCACGGAGTCCGCCTTGGGGTGGCCCGTGAGGCACCCTGGAGCCGATGATGTAGCTTTATATTTTTTGTCCAGTCTGGGCACTACTACCTGTAGGGAAGCTGGAGACTGCATGAGTTGTTTGCCCTGTTTCAGAAGGTAATCAATGATCGGGATCGATCTTGTTGTTTTCTTCGTTGGTTCCTTAAAATCAGAGGAAAGAGTCAGTCTCCTGTGTTTCCATGGACATATGGAACCTTTTAGCTGCCCTTTCCATGAGGTTATGAAAACCTCCAATGTCTGCGGGCGGAGACTCCGAAGATTGTGGCTCCGGAGAGGCTGGAGAGTGAGTGACATAGTCTTGGTCGGCGTCCGCGTCTGTGTCATCGTCGCGAACTTCCCCTTCTTCATGTTCCCTCTCATCGTCATCGGACGAGATGGGGTCTTGTGCTGGGTCTTGCGTCCAAGGAAGTACCAGCGGAGGTGGCTTATGTCGTGGCACAGGTGCAGGAACGGGCACAGTTGCCTGCAAGGTTGGAGGAACAGCAGGAGTGGCCTTTTCTGGAAACCGCTCCTTGTAGTCTTGAATGAGGAAACGCAAGTCCGAAACTAAGGATGCTGGCAGGCATACCATTGGTGTCACTTGAGTGTGAACCTGAGTAGTGACAGCTGGAGTCACAGGTTCCTCAACCTCCTGCTCCTTGTCTGTACTCTGGCACTTGACTACCAGGTCTGAAGGGCTGGTGGCCTGGGTAAACGTTTCCTCCTCCATTTCTTGGTCCTGTAAGAAGCAGGATGGTGTTAGTTGCTGCACCTTGCTAGGTGACGTCATCTCCGGTGTAATCGGTTTTTTGGTAATTCTGATTGTAACATGGGATGTTTGGGCGTCCATAGCATGGGAGAGGAGCTCAGACTCCTTCCAGGCACCAGTTGTCGTCAATGCCTGTGACGATGGTTTCATCGAGGAGCTTTCCGTCGTCGGTTGAATTTTAGTTTGTCGACGGTACATCCGTAGTCGACGCCCTCGTCGGTGGTGACTTCGCCTTCGGTAACTTTTCCGTTGTCGGCTGTTTCGTCGTCGACTGGGTGCTCCTCGTCGACGATGGAGGCTTCATCATCGTCGTCGCGGCTTTCGTCGACGGAGTCGACGTCGATGTCTTCGTCGTCGGTCGTGTCGTCGACGGCGCACTCCTAGACGCCGATGGAGCGGTAGACGAAAGTGGCCTACCCATCGACGATGAGGGTGTCATTCTCGTCGACGATGAAGACGCCGACGAGGCGGTCGTCGTCGACACTGTCGTCGTAGAGACGGTTTTCAGCGCTGAAGAGGTCGTCGCCGTGGTAATCAGTGGCTGCTTCCTAGGGACAGGAAGGTCCTTGCCAGACACGGTAGGCTTGCCCTCTGAAGACTTTTTGGCCTTCTTAGGAGGGGTGTCTGAGGGGCCAGGCGAGGAAACCCTAGGCCTCTTCAATGACAACTGCGAGGCGCCAGACATGCTCTCACCTTCAGAGACTAAGTCGCCTTCTGGTCTGTCTTTAAGTCTGTTTAGCCATATTAGAAGTCTCCCTTCCCGGTCCTTCTGGGTTTTATGGGAGAATTTGCGTCAAATCCTGCAGTCCATGGCCTGGTGGTGACGATAGAGACAGTATAGACAGGTCTCATGTTCGTCGTCCACATGAAGCCTCATCTTGCCACAGGAGGCACAGGCTCGAAAAAGTCCTTTCTTTTTGCTATCAGCCATAGCAAATAAAGTCGAAAACTATCGAATTTAGTTGAAAATTCAAGATTCCTGAGGAGAACCCAGGTGGAGACTCCCTAGCACAACGTGCGGTAGAAAATCTGAGAGACTGAGGCTCCTCACAGGAAGGTTCTAGAGGGAGGTAGTAGCTGATTGGTTGTTCCTTTTACTTTGGTCCTTTTTTTACAAAAGGACACAGATAGGCTACCAAGGTGGGACCCTGGAGCCTACTCTATTTGGTCCTTCCTGCATAAGGACCTAGATAGGTCACTAAGGTGAGTCCCTTAGACCTATTCTCTTTATGTATGTCTTAGGACATTACTTTTTTATATACCGGAGGCTCCCGTCTCGACGACGGGGAATGATTCAGGCATGTGAATCTATGAAAGACACCCAAATACTGGATAATGCGCTCTTTGGAGTCGACGCCGTTGCCCCCTTGGCTTTGTCGAGTGGAAGCGAGGCAGTGAGGGACTTGGGGTCGTCCTGCCGCTTCTTCGGGTCGAGAGTGGACTTCTTATGGTCGTCGACCTGCTTCTTGTGATCGAGTCTACCCTTACTTGCGTCGACCGTCTTCGGCGCCGATGCAGATGCGTCGGTCCCCTTAACCTTTGGCTTCGATGCAGTAGCCTTCGGGTCGGCCATTTTGGCGTGGCTCTTGAGCTCGACGGCCATTTTAGATTTCTTCGGCGCCGAGGCCTCTGAAGTCTTCGACCCGACCAGCGGGATCCGCGCTTTCGGTTTCGATAAGTCTGGCGTAGAGACCGTGGATTTCACTTTCGGTTTTGGCTGTACCGGGAGTGGCGCTGTATCAATGTCCGTGGCCGGGCCGGAAGGCGGAGCCGTGGGACGGTCATCAAGGTTTTGGGTAAGGCCCGAAGGCGATCCCTCGACCTGGGCCTCATAATGGGGGATGGCCCCGGAGTCAGTCTGAAGGAGCTCCTCGTCCGAGCTATCCTCTACGGTGGCAAGGGCCCAGTCGTCGTCCCCTACCTCCTCGACGACTTCATCGAAATCCCCTTCCTCCGCGTCGTAGTCGTCCTCTACCTCCGACGCTGGATTAGATTCCGTGATCTCCTGGATAGCGTCGTCCCCGACATCCCCAGCGTCGAAGATGTCCGTAGGAGGTGGTGCAGAACGCTGGGCCTCCAGGCGCACAGCTCGGCGGAGCTTGAGTGTGGTCTTGGACCGGAACTTGGAACAGGCCATACATTTGGCCTCGTCGTGGTCCGGCGACAAGCACTTGTTGCACACCGGGTGTACATCGATATGCGGGTACTTCAAGGCACACACCGGGCACCGTTTAAATGGACTTCGTTCCATGATGGAAGAGGTTGGTGCGTCGAGTAGGCCCGTCTGCGCCAAAAGCACGCGGAAGGACAATGTTGGTTCGGAGCCGAGGAAATTACGAACACGAACGAGAGACAATACCGACGCAAGTCCTTAAGACCTTTTAGTCTTAAGCAAGGTAAAGTTAACAACTATCGATTCCGACAGAGGGAACTGAACACATCCGAACCCAATGGCGGAAAAAAACTATCTGGGGATGGAGTCGATGCCCATGCGCACTGTAGTCCAGGGGAGAAGCCACTTATCTCGTGATACTTCGAAGACTCTTCCAGGACAACAATGTGCAATCATCCGGACCCAACACTAGGCGGCGATCTATGCACAGATATGAATTCAGCAGCCCACATGCCTCGAACTCTCCCTGTTGTAGTAATGGGAGTACTTGTTGTAAAGTGATCATGTGAAAATGATCTGATTGTATGTAGTGGTTGAGGGACCTGAGGTCGAGAGTTGGTCTTTAAGTCCCGTCCTTTTTGGGAATTAGGAAGTACAGGGAGTAAGGAATAGGCTACTTACCAGTATGCATCTGTTCTTGGCATAGAGGGCTGCAGAGTGGTACATTATGAATAGATCGCCATCTGGTGTTGGGCTCGGATGATTGCACTTGTTTTTCTCTTGGAGTCTTTTGTATCTTGGTGACTCCTCCTTTGGTTGCTAGTGCCCATGGGCATCGGCTCCATCCTTAGATTGTTTTGCCATAGTAGGGTTAGATGTAGTAGTATGATAGAATACAGATAGAAATGCCCATGTAAGTGTATCTAAATAAGATATTGTTGGAACAGACACAGGTTTCCGGGGAGGCTGGGAGGGCATGTACCACTCTGCAGCCCTCTATGCCAAGAACAGATGCATACTGGTAAGTAGCATATTCCGTTCGAGGCATATGGGCTGCAGATGGTACATTATGAATAGACTATACAGCAGTTCTCTCCCTAGCGGTGGTCGCCCGTGTCTGTTGCAACAGTCTGAAATAAAGTCTTTAGTACAGCTTGTCCCACTCTAGCTTGTTGTGTTGTGTGCACATCTACACAATAGTGTTTTGTGAAGGTATGCGGTGTAACCCAGGTAGCTGCTTTGCATATGTCATCTAGTGGAATGTTTCCCAAGAATGCCATAGATGCTCCTAGTTTACGTGTAGAGTGAGCTCTAGGAGGAACAGTTAATGTCCTCTTTGCCTTTAAGTAGCATATTTGTATACATTTTACAATCCATCTGGCAATGCCTGCTTTAGAGATGGGATTGCCCTTATGTGTAGGAGAAAACGCTACAAATAGCTGTTTTGTCTTTCTGAAAGTTTGTGTTCTTTCTATATAATACAATATTGCCCTTCTGACATCTAATGTGTGTAGGGCCCTTTCCGCTACCGTCTGTGGTTTTGGAAAGAAGACCGGTAGTTCCACTGACTGATTGATGTGGAATGCTGAAATTACTTTAGGCAAGAATTTTGGGTTTGTTCTAAGAACCACCTTGTTTTGGTGTAACTGCATGAATGGTTCTTGAATTTTAAACGCTTGTAACTCACTTACTCTTCTGAGTGAAGTGATAGCTATGAGGAAGGCCACCTTCCATGTGAGGAATTGTATTTCACACCTATGCATAGGTTCAAAGGATGGTCCCATTAGTCTGGTAAGTACTATGTTGAGATTCCAGACTGGGGAAGGTGGCAGTCTTGGTGGAATGACTCTTGAGTCCTTCCATGAAAGCTTTAATTGCTGGTACTTTAAACAGGGAAAGATGTTGCCTGTTTTGTAGGTACGCTGCTATAGCTGCGAGATGAACTCTGATAGAGGTATATGCTAAGTTGCATTGCTGCAAGTGTAGTAAATAGCAAATAATCTGTTTAGTAGATGCGTCCAGAGGGTTGATGTGGTTACTGTTACAGTGTACAGCTAACCTTTTCCATTTTGCTGCATAGCATGCTCTGGTGGTAGGACGTCTTGCTTGTTTAATGATTTCCATACATTCTGGAGGTAAATCTAAGTATCCAAACTCTATGACCTCAGGAGCCAGATCGCTAGGTTCAATTGTTTGGGATCTGGGTGCATTATTTCTCCATGGTTCTGTGTAAGGTGCGTGGGTAATAATCTTAGCTTTTGATGTGGCACCTGTGAGAGTTGTAGTAGCGTGGTGAACCACAGCTGTCTTGCCCACGTGGGTGCTACTAGTATCATTGCCATTGAGTGCTGTTGCAGTTTCCGAACCACTAACGGAATTAGTGGGAGAGGGGGAAAAGCGTAAGCAAATTTGTTGGACCAATTTATCCATAGTGCATTGCCCTAGGACCGGTGGTGTGGGTACCTGGATGCGAAGTTTTGGCATTTTGCGTTCTGATGATTGGCAAACAGATTATCTCTGGTTGTCCCCATCTTTGGAAGAATGGCTGCAGTATTTGGTTGTGCAGTTTCCATTCGTGTACTTGTTCTGACTCTCTGCTTAGGATGTCTGCTATCGGATTTTGAACTCCTGGTAGCTGTTCTGCTAACAGATAGATCTTTTGAGGAATGGCCCATCTCCAAATGTCCTGTGCTAGTCTGGATAGTTGAAGAGAGTGTGCCCCCCCCTGTTTTTGAATATAATACATTGCAGTCATGTTGTCTGTTCTATTCAGGACTGCCTTGTTTGTTATTTGCATTTGGAAAGCTTTTAGTGCTAGAAATACTGCTAGTAGTTCCAAGTAGTTTATGTGCAGTTTCTTTTGCTGCACACTCCATTTCCCCTGCACTGTGTATTTGTCCATGTGCGCTCCCCATCCGGAGAGCGATGCGTCCGCTGTCAGTATCGCTTGTGGAATCGGTTCTAGGAACGACCGTCCTTTGGAAATGTTTGTTGTGTTCCACCACTTCAGAGAGCGATGCGTACGGTTGTCTACCAACACCAGATCTGTAATCTGACCTTGAGCCCGATTCCACTGTGTCGCTAGACACTCCTGTAGTGGACGCATTTGTAGTCTGGCATGTGGTATTAGTAGTATGCAGGAGGACATCATGCCTAACAGCTGCATAAACACTCGTGCTGGTAGTGAGTGTTGTGGTTGAAATCTTTGTATTAACTTGACCATTGTCTGTATCCTGATTGGATTGGGGTATGCTTTGGCTCTTTCTGTGTCTATAGTAGCCCCCAGGTATTGTTGAATTTTGTTTGGTTGTAGGTGTGTTTTTTTGTAGTTCACTGTAAACCCTAGGTGGTGCAGCAATTGAATGGTCTTCTGTGTGTTGTGAAGGCATTCTTCTTGTGACTTGGCCTTTATTAACCAATCGTCCAAGTAAGGGAAGACATGTATTTGTTGTCTTCTTAGGTGTGCTGCCACCACAGCTAGGCATTTTGTAAACACTCTTGGTGCTGTTGTGACACCGAACGGAAGGACTTCGAATTGATAATGTTGTCCTTCCACTACAAACCTTAGGTATTTTCTGTGGGCTTTGTGAATTGGGATGTGAAAGTAAGCGTCTTTTAGATCCAGTGTAGAAAGAAAGTCCCCTTTCTTCAGTAAAGGAAGTACTTGTTTGAGAGTGACCATGTGGAAATGTTCCGAATTTATGTATGCATTGAGAGGTCTGAGGTCCAAGATTGGTCTTAGGGACCCGTCTTTTTTGGGGATTAGGAAGTATAGAGAGTATACTCCTGTCCCTTGTTGATGTTTTGGAACCTTCTCTATGGCAAGCTTTTGTAGTAGTGATAGTACTTCTTCCTTTAACAATGTCAGATGGTCTTGACTCATTGGACGCTGTTTGGGCGGGATGTTTGGTGGGGTAGCAGTGAGTTTTAGGCAATAACCATGTTGGATAATTTGTCTCACCCACTTGTCTGATGTGATGTTTTCCCAGACAGGTAGGAACTGTGCTAGACGTCCCCCGATCGGTGTTATGTGGTCAGGGAGAAGTTGTATTAAGTCACTGTTTTGGGGTTGGGGAGTTGCGGTTATTATTTCCGCGACCTCTACCCTTGTTGTTACCTCTGTAACTACCTCTTGAATTACCTCTGGGTGGCGTTGGCGTAAAAGAGGCGGATTGCTGACTTGTTCCTGTACTTTTTGAGCCCCCTCTATAGGTGGATCTACGAAAGGAACCCCTTTGTGTTGGCTGTTGTAATGCTCCCATTGACTTAGCCGTTTCTGTGTCCTTTTTCATCTTTTCTAAAGTCTCATCTGTGCTTGAGCCAAAAAGTGTCTTCTGATCAAAGGGTTGGTTCAATAAAGAAGTTTGTACTTCTTGTTTGAACCCTGAGACTCTAAGCCATGCATGTCTCCTTAACATGACACTGGTGTTGATGGATCTTGCTGCAGTGTCTGCCGCGTCTAGGGCGCACTTAATGGAAGTGTTAGTTATTATCTTTCCTTCCTGTATTAGCTGATCTGCTCTCTTCTGATGTTCTTTGGGGAGATGTGTGATGAGTTTTTCTAATACATCATAATGTGCCCTGTCATAACGTGCAAGTAGCGCTTGTGTATTGGCTATACGCCAGCTATTTGCCGCTTGTGATGCTACTCTTTTGCCTGATGCATCTATTAATTTTGACTCTATCAGGTGGAGGGACCTCTCCTGTAGATAATGAGTTTGCTCTTTTGCGAGCGTTTGAAACTACAAGCGAGTCCAGAGGTACCTGCCCTTTGATAAATATTGGATCCTTTGGAGCTGCCTTATATTTTTTTATCAATTCTTGGATTTAACACCCTAGCCCTCGCTGGGTCTTTGAATACGTCTGCTGTGTGACTGAGAAGACCCTTCAGCATAGGTAGAGTACCTGATGTTCTTTGTGCAGTAGGTAGTGTCTCTAATAGGAAATCCTCTACCTGAGGTTCTGTATGTAGATCTACCTTATGATATTTTGCTGCCCTATTAATGAGCTGTACAAACCCTGTGTTATCATCAGGTGGTGAAGGCTTTGAGGGATATAACTCTGGGTCGTTATCATCTGACCCTGCGTCATAATTTTCCCATGGGTCATCCTCATCTGGGATAGTGTCATCATCCCCCTGAGGTTCTCCCTCCCCTGTATCACTGTCTACATCTGACTGAGGTGTAGATGGTCTTGGTGTAAAAGGTGGAGGAATATTTGGCATAGTGTGAGGAATAGGAGAAGAGGGTGTGACTCTAGGTCGAGGAGAAGTAGGAGTTGTATCTGTCCCCAATGTTCTCTTTTTAGAAGGAAGAGGTTTGTCTTCTAGCTGTTCATTCTTCCTCTTCTTCGTTACTACTTTGCCAGTTTGTGGATCGATAAACAAAATCTTTTGTTTGGGATCTGTTTGCTGCTCCTGTGTCGGTACCGAAGCTTTTGGTTCCGAAAGGTGCCTTTGCTTTCGATCGTCAATGTTCTGTGTTTTCGGCACCGAGTGTTCGCTCGATTCCGATTTTTTCGGTGTCGAGTGAGTCTTCGACGTCGAATCATGTTTCGGTTTCGACATGGAATGTTTCGATGCCAAGCTTTCCCTTGCATGAAGCTTCAGCGTCGAAGTCTATGTCGACCGCTTCTCGGATCCGACATGGTGGGAGACCGAGAGGTTCGGTTTCAGTTTCGGTTTCGTTGCCGGGCCCGAAGGCGGGGCGTCGGAAACTTTCTTATGCGGTTTGACCGGGCTCGAAGGCGGGGTCGTTACCACACGGGGTCGGTTTTTTGGTGAGGGGACGTCGTCACTCACGGTTTGTTGCACGTAGAGTTCCTCGACATCCGACTCGTCCCCTTCCGACCCCGACTGATCTTCATGATCCTCTTCTTCATCGAGGTGCTGGTCTTCGAACAGCTCCGGGATCGCCTCCGACTGCTTTCTGGAAACCTCGTGTCTTCGAGCTCGACGGTTTCTAATCGTCGACTTGGAGGAGAATGCTGCTCAGGCTTCGCAGTCCCTGGATTCGTGTTCAGGCGATAAGCAGAGGTTGCACACCTCGTGTAGGTCCTTGTGTGGGAACTTAGCACCACACGTTGGACATTTCTTAAATGGAGTCCTTTCCATGGACTCCGGGCTTGACCACGTCGAGAAAGGCCTCCTGTTCGTCGACGTAGATCAAAGTTTTTCTTCGATGTTGGAGTCGAAACGCGTCGGAATGGAATTGAAATCGCGTTCGATAACAATACCGTCGAATTGGAATGGGAATACGCGCCGAAAAGTCACTTCTTTCCGAAGTCGATCTGGAGCGTTTCAATCCTCATCCGAACCCGATGGCGGAAAAAAACAATCTAAGGATGGAGCTGATGCCCATGCGCACTAGCAACCAAAGGAGGATCACCAAGATACAAAAGACTCTCCAAGAGAAAAACAAGTGCAATCATCCGAGCCCAACACCAGATGGCGATCTATTCATAATGTACCATCTGCAGCTCATATGCCTCGAACACTCCTGTTCCTTGTTCCTCTAAAGGAACTACTTGAATAGCATCTTGTTGTAGAAGTGCTAGAACTTCCTGTTGAAGCAGAGTTATATGGTCTGTGGACATTGGACGCTGCCTGGGTGGTATGTTTGATGGGTTTGCTGTGAGTTCTAGGCAGTAACTATGTTGGATAATTTGTCTTACCCACCTGTCAAGGTGTAGGAACTGTGAAAGCCTGCCCCCCACAGGAGTGGAATGCTGTAGGGAAGGCAGAGGGAAGTCACTGTTTGGGAGTGGAAGAGGAGAGGTTGTTATTACCTCTGCCTCTTCCCTTATTGTTGTTGCCTCTGTATCCTCCTCTATAGTAGTCTTTATTAGAGGAGGTTTATGTGTTTGTCTTCAAAGAGGATGTGGTCTCTTATGATCCTAAAATCCCCAAAGGGATTGTCCCTAAATTTGAGGAAGGTGATGATATCAGAGTGAAGAAACCTCTATGGGGGGCACTCCTGTGGGAACTGTTCTCTGGTAACTGCTGAGACAGGCTTCTGACCCTCTCTGGGCCAGATGCAGGGTCTTATGACCTCATGAAGAGAACTCTGAGGGATTTGGACTCACTACTGAGTACAGAATTAGGCTCGGGGGGGGGGGCGGGGGAGGGCTCACAAAACCCAGACCCAATCCTGGATTGATTTTGTGGACTCCTCTGTAATGACACTGGATGGTTGGTTAACTGGACACAATGTGCATGATTTTACTGGACTTTATAATTTGTTTATGAAAAAACACATTTTGAGTAATTTCACAAATGAAGTTGCATCAGCATTTGATAGACCTAGGTCTAATTTCTCCACAAGAATTGGGAAAGAAGGAAGACCATTGGGTCAAGACTAGGGGGACCAGGACAGCCATGGGGGGTGACCAAAAGAAGATAGTTATAAAACCTCCCCAGGGGAAAGATGGTGAGAATCCCAAAGATAAAAAGTCTGAGTCTTCCAAAGGGCCCCAAAAACATGTACAGGTGGGTGGGTCTTAAACTACTCCCTATGTGCCTCAGCCCTATAGGGGGAAGAACTTTGATCCCAACAAGGTCTATTGTAACAACTGTAAAATGTTGGGACATTTAACTGTAGACAAAAACTGCCCCTACAATAAAGCCCCTACGGCACCCAATACAGATACACCAGGGACAGTGAATCTACAGATGGGATCAGAGGAGTGCCCAGAGCAAATCTGGGAATACACAAACTAGTCTAGTCTCCCTGGGGGAAATGGAGTTTGCCACTGCAGCTGATTGACCACCCAACTGTAAAAAGTATTTGCAATACCCCTCCATTAATGGAACTAGAGTAGAAGCCCTGCGGGATACAGGTGTCCGCATCACTATGGTGAAGGAAATGCTGGTTTCCCCAGAACACTTGATGGGGAAAACTTACCCAGTCACAAATGCTGACAGCATTACCACCAAACGCCCTATGGCGACATTAGGTTGGGGGGAGGTTACTGGCCTGAAACTGGTAGTGGTCTCTCCACAATTGCCAGCTGACTGTCTGCTTGGAAATGACCCGGAAACCTCAGCCTGGGCTGAGGTTGAGCAAGTAACCCATGCGGCCATGCTGGGTATCCCTAGACTGGTGTGTGTGCAAACCAGAGCAAAGATAAAAAGCAGGGTTAACAAGTAGGTGTGGAGCCTGAAAATATGGCCCAACCAAGAGAAAAAGCAATTTGACTGGGGGAGAGGACTTGGAAACCCTGGAGGGAACTGAGCCCATGGAGCTTGAGCGTTACCAAGTTGGACTCCTGGGCCCATGGGGACCCACTAGGGAAGAGCTGTGCCAGGGTCAGTAAGACTGCCCCACTCTAGAAAGCCTGGGGCAGCACGCTGTTTCAGAAGCACAGGGAGATGTCAGTGGGACCCACAGAGCTTATTGGGAAGAGGTATTACTGTATGCTGAGGCAAGAACCCCCATTCCTGTAGCTACTAGGAGGGTGGTAGTGCCACAGAAGTACAGGGAGTTCCTCCTAACTTTAGCTCATGACATCCCCCTAGCTGGGCATCTGGGGCAGACCAAAACCTGGGAAAGGCTAGTCATCCAATTCACCTTTTGGTTCTTCTGGGCCAGTAGAAGGAGTTTGTGAGCTCCTGTGTTACGTGTCAGGCAAGTGGCAAGACAGGTTGCAAACCAAAGCCCCCCCACCCCTGATATCACTGCCAGTGGTGGGGGTACCCTTTGAAAGGGTAGGTGTTGGTTTTGTGAGTCCACTTGAACCTCCCACAGCCTCCGGGGAACACATTAATTCTAGTAGTAGTGGATCATGCTACCAGGTACCCTGGAGCAATTCCCCTTAGGGTTACTACAGCTCCTGCAGTAGCCAAGGCCCTCCTGGGTGTATTTACCAGGGTAGGGTTTCCTAAGGAGGTGGGTTCAGACAGAGGTTCCAACTTCGTGTCTGCTTACCTGAAACACATGTGGAAGGAGTGTGGTGTGCAGTACAAGTTCACTACCCCATACCACCCACAAATCAATGGTCTTGTTGAAAGGTTCAACAAGACATTGAAAGTTATGATCATGGGACTCCCTGAAAAACTCAAAAGGAGATGGGATGTCCTGTTGCCATGCCGCCTTTTCGCTTATAGGGAAGTTCCTCAGAAAGGAGTGGGGTTTTCACCCTTCGAGCTTCTGTTTGGTCATCCTGTGAGGGGACCACTGTCTGGTCAAAGGTTGGGAGAGGCCTCTCCAAAAACCCAAACAAGACATTGTGGACTATGTGCTTGGCTTAAGGTCCAGAATGGTTGAGTATATGGACAAGGCACCCAAGAATCTTGAGGCCAGCCAGGAGCTGCAGAAGCATTGGTATGACTAAAAAGCTGCCATGGTTGAATTTCAACCTGGACAACAGGTGTGGGTTTTGGAGCCAGTGGCACCAAGGGCTCTCCAAGACAGATGGAGTGGCCCTTACCCTATCCTGGAGAAAAAGAGTGAGGGCACTTACTTAGTGGATCTGGGCACCAACAGGACACCCAAAAGAGTTATCCATGTGAACCGCCTTAAACTCTACAATGAAAGGGCTGACATCACCATGCTGATGGTGACTGATGAGGAACAGGAAGCAGAGAGTGAACCTCTCCCTGATCTCCTCTCTTGCAGCCCAAAAGATGGGTCAGTAGATGGAATAGTCTTTTCAGACACCCTTTCTGCCCAACGGCAGACTGACTGCAAGCAAGTCTTGCAACAGTATGCTAGTCTCTTTTCCCTGACCCCTGGTCTGACCAACTGGTGTATCCATGATGTGGACACTGGTCACAGTAACCCTGTCAAGAACAAAATCCATCTACAATTAGACCAAGTCATGGAAGCATCAAAGCTGAAGTCCGCAAGATGCTGGAGCTAGGGGTGGTTGAACGCTCCGAGAGCCCCATGGCTAGCCCAGTGGTTCTGGTCCCCAAACCTCACCCACAGGGTGGGAAGAGATGAGGTTCTGTGCTCTGTAACCAAGACAGATGCTCACCCCATTCCAAGAGGGGATGAATTACAAGCTAGGGGCAGCCAAATTCCTCAGTACCTTTGACTTAACTGCAGGGTACTGGCAGATTGGCATGGCCCCAGGAGCCAAAGCGAAATGCAAATGCTACTTACCAGTATGCATCTGTTCTTGGCATGTAGGGCTGCTGACATTCATATCTGTGCATAGATCGCCACCTAGTGTTGGGTCCGGATGATTGCACATTGTTGTCCTGGAAGAGTCTTCGAAGTATCACGAGATAGGTGGCTCCTCCCCTGGACTACAGTGCGCATGGGCATCGCCTCCATCCCCAGATTGTTTTTAGCCATTGGCAGAGATGGAGTGAAGAATGTGAGTGATGACCATGCTATGAGCATATGTATATATATGAATGAATACTGCAGCTGCTACAGGCGCCGGGGAGGAGGGTGGGCGATATGAATGTCAGCAGCCCTACATGCCAAGAACAGATGCATACTGGTAAGTAGCATTTGCAGTTCGAGGCATGTGGGCTGCTGAATTCATATCTGTGCATAGAATACATAGCAGTCCCTCCATTAGCGGCGGCCGCCCGTGCCAGCTGCAGCAGTTTGAAAAAGTGTTTTTAGAACAGCCTGACCAACAGCTGCCTGCTGTTTGGAATGCACGTCTACACAGCAGTGCTTAGTGAAAGTATGTGTGGTAGACCATGTGGCTGCTCTACAGATATCTTCTAAGGGAATGTTACCTAGGAAAGCCATAGAGGCCCCCAACTTCCTGGTGGAGTGGGCCCTCGGTGGGATAGTGAGGGTGCGCTTAGCTTTAGCGTAACAGATCTGAATGCACTTCACTATCCACCTAGCGATCCCCGCTTTGGAGATAGCGTTTCCCTTGTGTTGTGTGGCAAAAGCAACAAAAAGCTGCTTGGTTTTGCGGAAATCTTTTGTCCTGTCTACATAGTACATCAAGGCCCTCTTAACATCAAGGGTGTGGAGCATGCGCTCCGCCAGCGTCTCTGGGTTTTGGAAAAACACCGGCAATTCAATTGTTTGGTTTATGTGGAATTGTGATACCACTTTGGGTAGGAATTTAGGGTTAGTGCGGAGCACCACCCTGTTAGCATGTACCTGGAAGAAAGATTCTTGGATGGTGAGCGCCTGCAGCTCGCTAACCCTCCGTAGCGATGTGATTGCTACTAAGAACGCAACCTTCCAAGTCAGGAACTGAAGCTCACAAGAGTGCAGTGGCTCAAAGGGAGGACCCATCAGCCTCGTAAGAACCACATTAAGGTTCCATTCTGGAGCTGGTGGGGTCCTTGGTGGAATGACCCTTTTGAGTCCTTCCAGAAAGGCCTTGATAGCAGGGACCTTAAAGAGTGACAGGTGCTGCCTATTCTGGAGGTATGCTGCCATAGCAGACAGGTGAATGCGGATGGAAGAGTACGCTAGATTGCACTGATACAGATGGAAAAGGTAACAAATGATGTTTTGAATGGAAGCATGTAGCGGGTCAATATTGTGGTTAGCACAGTAGATGACAAACCTCTTCCATTTAGCCGCATAACAAGCTCTAGTAGTGGGCTTCCTTGCCTCCCGAATGATGTTCATGCAATCGGGTGGAAGATTGAGGTAGCCAAACTCTAGGATTTCAGGAGCCAGATCGCCAGGTTGAGCTGTTGCGGATCTGGGTGCTGAATGTCGCCATGGCTCTGCGTCAGAAGGCTGGGAGTGAGATGAAGCCTTTGATGCGGCACCACGGACAGTTCTAGAAACGTGGTGTACCATGGTTGGCGAGCCCACGTTGGAGCAACCAGGATGAGAGTCATCGAGTGCTGCCTGAGCTTGCGTGCCACCAGCGGTATCAGAGGCGCTGGGGGAAAAGCGTACGCAAATCTGCCTGACCAGTTCATCCACATCGCATTGCCCTGTGATTGCGGGTGTGGGAACCTGGCGGCGAAGCTTTGGCATTTTGCGTTCTCCCTTGTGGCGAACAGGTCTATCTCTGGATGACCCCACCTTTGGAAGTACGGTTGGAGTACTGATGGATGTATCTCCCACTCGTGCATTTGATGGCTGTGTCTGCTGAGCAGATCCGCCATTTGATTGTCCTTGCCCGGGAGATGCTCTGCCATGAGGAAGATGTTCCTCTGAATGGCCCACTTCCACATGCTCTGAGCCAGATGAGACAGCTGTGGAGAGTGTGTGCCTCCCTGCTTCTGAATGTAGTACATGGCTGTCATGTTGTCCGTCCGGATCAACACAACCTTGTTGCACAGATGTACTTTGAACGCCTTCAAGGCCATGAAGATCGCCATCAGTTCCAACACATTGATGTGCATCTTCCTTTGCTGTAGTGTCCAGAGTCCCTGCACCGTGTACTGGAGTACATGCGCTCCCCAACCCTGGAGAGAGGCGTCCGTCGTCAGGATAATCTGTGGCACAGGCTCTTGGAATGGTCGGCCCTTGCAAAGGTTGTGTGGGTTCCACCAATGCAGAGAGTTGAATGCCCGACCGCTCACCAACACTAGGTCTGTCAGTTGCCCATGAGCCTGAGTCCACTGACGTGCAAGGCACTTCTGAAGCGGACGCATATGTAGTCTCGCGTGCGGGACAATGGAGATGCAGGAGGCCATCATGCCTATCAACTGCATGAACACCCTCGCTGGAAGCGAGTGTTGGGGTCTGAACCGCTGGATCAGCGCCTGGATACTGGCGATTCTCACTGAATTTGGCTGCGCAGTGGCTGCCAGAGTGTTTATTGTCGCGCCCAGATACTGTCGCACGTGGGCGGGCTGGAGATGGGACTTTGGATAGTTCAGAGAGAATCCCAGATCGTGCAGGAGATGAATGGTGCGCGACACATGGTCGACGCACTGTCGTTCTGTCCTTGCCTGAATGAGCCAGTCGTCCAGGTAGGGAAAGACGTGGACGTTCTGGCGACGGAGGTGCGCCGCCACAGTCGCTAGGCACTTTGTAAATACCCTTGGTGCCGTGGTGACCCCGAACGGCAGAACCCTGAACTGGTAATGCTGGTCCAAAATCGTGAATCTGAGATACTTCCTGTGGGAAGGATGCAGGGGGATATGAAAATAGGCATCTTTCAGATCCAGCGTAGCCAGGAAGTCCCCCTGCCGAAGCAGGGGAAGCACCTGCTGCAACGTGAGCATATGGAAGTGCTCCGAGAGGATGTACCAGTTTAGGGGCCTGAGGTCCAGGATTGGCCTGAGGGATCCGTCCTTTTTGGGAATCAGAAAATACAGGGAGTAAACCCCTGTTCCCCGCTCTTGCAATGGAACGAGCTCTATCGCCCCTTTTTGCAGCATGACTAGAACTTCTTGCTGCAACAAGGTCAAGTGCTCGCCTGACATAGGACGGCTCCTTGGGGGTATGTCCGGTGGAATGGACGTAAGCTCTAGACAGTACCCGTACTGGATAAGAGACCTCACCCACCTGTCCGTGGTGATGGACTTCCACGCCGGCAGGAACTGCTGGAGTCTCCCCCCGACCGGTGTTGTATGGTCGGGGGGCAGTGACAAGACGTCACTGTTTGTTGGTGGTGGTGGACCTGGAGCTATTGTTTCCACGTCCCCTGCCCTTGATGTTATTGCCTCTGTAACCACCTCTACCCTTGTTGTTGTACGAGGTTTGGGTGTTACTCTTGTAATATGGTGTGGACCGGGATGCCTGTCCCCTCGAGGTGCCTCTGGAATTTGAGCGGCGAAAGGAACCACTCCGAAACTGCTGACTTTGTAAAGCGCCGATAGACTTGGCAGTTTCCGTATCTTTTTTCATTTTCTCCAGGGTGGCATCCACCTCAGGGCCAAACAAGTGGTCAGGATTCACTGTTTGATTCAGAATTGTAGTTTGGATGTCGGGTTTGAACCCTGAAATTCTAAGCCAGGCATGGCGTCTAAGCAACACACTGGTATTGATAGCCCTGGAGGCTGTTTCTGCCACATCCAGTGCACATTTGATGGATGCATTCGTAATGAGTTTTCCTTCCTGAATCAGCATCTCTCCTGCCTCCTTGTATTGGTCAGGCAAGTGTTGCAGTATGGCCTCTAAGGTGTCATAATGGGCCCTATCATAACGTGCAAGTAGGGCTTGTGTGTTAGATATTCTCCAGATATTAGCTGCCTGTGCAGCAATCCGTTTGCCTGAGGCCTCAAAGATCTTGGACTCTTTGTCTGGGGGAGGAGCGTCACCAGTAGTTTGAGAGTTCGCCCTCTTCCGAGCGTTGGAAACAACCAAGGAGTCCAATGGCAAGTGTCCCTTGATATATGTAGGATCCGTGGGCGCTGCCTTATATTTCCTGTCGATGCGAGGGTTGACCACACGCGCCCGGGTGGGCTCCTTGAAGACCTCCGTTGCATGTTTAAGCACCCCTTTAAGCATCGGCAGCGTCTTGACTGACTTTTCAGCTACAGAGAAAGTGTCGAACAGGAAGTCCACATCCACGGGGTCCGAGTGCAGCTCGACGTCGTGGTTAGCCGCAGCTCTCTCGATCAGAGCGTTAAAGGCCGCTGAGTCTTCAGTCGGGGACGTTTTCGCCGCAAAAAGTTGCGCGTCCTGGCCCGACTGCGGGTCCTCTGGGTCGCCTCCGGCTGACCAAGGTTCGTGCTCCTCCTCCGGATCCGAGTACGCCGGATAGTTGTACTCGGCGTTTTCCTCGTCCGCATCGCCTGCGGCGGAATGCGTTGGCGAGTGTCCTAGGGCTTGTGGGGACACAGGTTCCACCATCGCCGAAGAGTCCGCAGAGTCCCGTTTGTTTTTGAGAGGGATCTTAAAATGTTCCAACGCCGGCTCCGTCGTGATCTTCCTCTTGAGGAGAGACAGTTTCCCGGTGTTGGCGTCGATGATTACCTCACGACGTTCCTCTTCCGCAAGTGGTTGGAGCCGAAGTTTCGACACCACCAAGGCAGCTTTCGGTGCCAATACCTCCTTCGAGGGTCCGCCCTGTTTCGGCGCGAAGGCCTTCGGTGCCGACTTGGGAGGAAAGGTGAAACGGATAGGCGTTTGCTCCTTCGCAGGCTTAGGCGTGAGCTTAGGCGTCACAGTGCCCGAAGCGGGAACCACACTGACCTTCCGAATCCGCTGCAGGGATTCCGTCACCTTCTTCGTCAAGGCCTGAGAGGGCTTGACCGGCTCGAGCGATTCAGCATCGAGAGCCTGATCACCCGCAGGCACCTTCTTTGGGGCCGACGCCCCATGTCCATGAGCGTCGTCGCCCTGACGCTTCTTCGGAGCCGTCTTCGGGTCCACAACCTTTTTCGGAGCCGACGCAGCCGCGTCGGACGATTTCGTCTTCGGCACCGACCCTGAGGGCTTCGGGTCGGCCATCTTGGCGTGGCTCTTCGAGTCGGCCATTTTGGTTTTCTTGGAAGTTGACGCCTCCAGAACCTTCTGCACCAGCGCTACTTTCACTTTCGGTTTCGCATCCGAGGGTGCGTGACCAGTCGCCTTCACTTTCGTTTTCTTCAACGTAAGTGGCGTCTCATAAATGTCCGTGACCGGGCCCGGAGGCGGGGACGTAGGACTTATAATTAGATCTTGGGTAAGGCCCGAAGGCGATCCCTCGACCTGGGCCGTATGAAGGGGAATAACCCCCGAGTCTGGTTGGGGATGCTCCTCCTCCGAGCTATCACCCATAGTGGCAAAAGCCTGATCGTCGTCCCCTACCTCGTCGGTGACTTCGTCAAAGTTCTCCTCACCCGCGTCGTAGGTCTCCCCCTCGGACGCGGGACTAGAGCCCGAACCTTGCCCGTCGTCTTCTACCTCGACAGATTCCTGGAATATGTCGTCTGGTGGGGGCGCCGCCGTCGATAACTTAGCCTGGAGCCTATGGGCCCGACGAATCTTCAAAGTCTTCTTGCACCGGAATTTCGAACACGCCATGCAGCTGTCTTCGTGGTGATCCGTTGACAAGCATGTATTGCACACAGGGTGCACGTCGAGGTGTGAATATTTGGAGTTACTCACCGGGCACTTCTTAAACGGAGTTCGCTCCATAGCAAAAGTGTAGTGTAGGCCCGTCCGCGCCGAAAGCACGTGGAAGGGCAGCAAGAGATCGGAGCTGAGAGTCAGAAAAGAAACTCGCACGCAACTATACCGACGCCCAGCCTAGAGACCTTTTGGTCTCGATAGAAGTTGAACAACTATCGGTTCCGACAGAGGGAACCGAAACACATCCGAACCCAATGGCGGAAAAAAACAATCTGGGGATGGAGGCGATGCCCTTGCGCACTGTAGTCCAGGGGAGGAGCCACCTATCTCGTGATACTTCGAAGACTCTTCCAGGACAACAATGTGCAATCATCCGGACCCAACACTAGGTGGCGATCTATGCACAGATATGAATTCAGCAGCCCACATGCCTCGAACACAGCATTCTCCACTCATGATGGGCACTATCAGTTCACTAATACCTTTTGGGTTAAATAATGCCCCTGCCACCTTCCAGAGGTTGGTGAATTAAGTCCGGATTGGATTGGAGTCCTTTAGTGCAGCTTATCTTGATATTGCTGTCTTTAGCTCTACCTGGCAGGATCACCTGATCCACCTTGGGAAGGTTCTAAAAGCCCTGCAATCTGCAGGACTGACTATCAAGGCATCTAAATGCCAGATAGGGCAGGGCACTGTGGTGTACTTGGGTAACCTTGTTGGTGGAGGCCAGGTCCAACCCTTACAGCCCAAGATCCAGAGTATCATGGACTGGGCAGCTCCAACCACCCAGACTAAAGTCAGGGCATTCCTGGGCTTGACTGGATACTACAGGAAGTTTAAGGGATATGGGTCCATTGTGACTCCTCTCAGACCTCACATCCAATAAAATTCCCAAGAAAGTAAACCGGACTGTTAGCTAGCAAAAGGTTTTTGGCACCCTTAAAGAAGCAATGTGCTAAGCACCCATTCTAAAAGCACCAGACTACTTCAAGCAGTTCATAGTGCAGACTGATACCTCAGAGCTGGAGATAGGAGCAGTCCTCTACCAGATCAATGAGGAAGGCCAAGACCAACCTGTTGCTTTTATAAGCAAGAGGCTACTCCCCAGAGAGCAGCTTTGGAGTGCCATTGAGAGGGAGGCCTTTGCTGTGGTTTGGTCACTTAAGAAGTTGAGGCCCTACTTGTTTGGAACTCACTTCCTGGTTCAAACTGATCACAGACCTCTCCGATGGCTAATGCAGATGATTGAGATGGTCCATTTCCCTACAGGGTATGGACTTTGAAGTGGAACACGGACCAGGGACTGCCCATGCCAATGCAGATGGACTTTCCAGGTTCTGTAGTAGGGGATCTTTGTTTATAGTCATAATCTAGTCAATAGTCCCGCCCATGTGCGTGGACCCCGGAGCAATCTAAAATAATCTCTTAAGTCGTCAAAAATTGCAGACCTGCACAGACACAAAAGAGAATTTAAAGACAGATAATGCAGCCACAGGCTACACTGTCCAGCACTTCAACTAGAAATTCCACCAAAAACCCACAAACAGCACAGCCTGTCCAGTGTTTTCCACAGAGAAAATCCTTCCCCTACCAGCAAAAAGCCTCTGGAATGATAAAGTAGTGGACAGACAAGCCCCATAGGCTGCCATTATGTGGCTCAGAACAGGATACTGTGCCTTTAGGAGAACCTTCCAGAACGCTCTCAGTATCCCAGAATGCACAGCAGGTCTCTTTTACTTTCAGTTCTTTTTGAAGGCGTAACACGCCAGACCTGTAGCATTCCTTACACGAATATCATTCTCCACCGGGGAGGAGGGTGGGCGCTTATGACTATAACAGATATACCCCTACTACAGAACTGGAGTTACAGGACAGAAACTACTCCTTCTGTAGTAGGGGATCTCTGTGTATAGTCATAATCTAGTGAATAGAATGGCAAGCCCATCCCCACACCAAAGCGTGCTGACGTCAGTTCTTACACACAGCTTTTCCGCGCCAGAAACGCAGAGCTATGCCAAAAACCAACACTGGTGCCATGAAACTAGGGCCCTAAAAGGGGATGACCTTAACCCTAGATATTGTTTCGCAGAACGGGGAGGATGGGTGGGTCGGTAAGGAATCTATCACTAACTAATGTCTCTTACAGATATATCGTTACACAAGTAGTAACTTGGGCATCTGAAAGAGACACGTTAGTGATAGATTCCTTACCTTAGAATAGATACCCCAGCAATACCAACCCCGTGGTGGTGGGTCTGCGAACCAATAACTACACCAGAAAGTCATGGAGGACGGAACGGCCAAAGAAGCCATCCCTCCGGACTTGACTGTCCAGGCAATAATGTCTTGCAAACGTGTGCAGCGAGGCCCACGTAGCTGCCTGGCAAATGTCCTGCAAGGGCACACCTCGGCCCAAGGCAGTCGTAGTCGCTGTGGCTCGAGTGGAATGAGCCCTCAGCCCAACAGCGGGTTCCTTCTTCGCCAAGGAGTAACACGCCTGGATACACAAGATGATCCACTGCGAGATGGTCCGCTTGTGTACCGCTTTCCCCTTCTTAGCGCCCACGTAACCAACAAAGAGTTGGTCATCCACCCGGAACTGGCGTGTGCGGTCCAGATAGAACGAGGGCGCACGTTTTGGGTCCAGACGGTGGAGCCGCTCTTCCTCTCTCTCGGGGGATGCGGAGGCAGAAAGAAGGTGGGCAAGGAGATAGATTGCCCAATGTGGAACGGCGTGACTACCTTGGGCAAGAAGGAGGGCCTTGTCCGCAACACAACCTTGTCCGGATGGACTGAAAGGAAAGGAGGTTTACAGGATAGAGCCTGGAGCTCACTCACTCTCCTGGCAGAGGTGATGGCTACCAGGAAGGCAGTCTTCAAAGCGAGAAGGCGAAGAGGGCAGTTGTGAAGTGGCTCAAAGGGAGCGCACATCAGAAATGTAAGAACCAGGTGCAAGTCCCACTGAGGCATCACGAAGGGAACAGGAGGGAACGTATGTGTGATGCCTTTCAGGAATTAATAAACGATAGGGCACTTGAACAAAGAAGGTTGATCAGGCAGCCTCAGAAAGGCTGAAAGAGCAGAAAGGTAGCCCTTGATAGTGCCCAGAGCAGAGCCCTGCTGGGCAAGAGAAAGAAGAGAGAGGAGAACCTCAGAAAGAGGGGCATTAAGGGGATCCACAGCCTTTGATGTGCACCATGCCACAAATCTGTTCCACCTGCAGGCGTATACCGACTTTGTGGAGGGACGCCTGGCTGCCAGAATGATGTTGCAAACTTCAGGAGGCAAGTCAAATGGCCTCAACTGTCGCCGCTCAATCTCCAAACATGGAGGAGGAGACTGGACAGGTTCGGGTGGAGGACCGTCCCCTGCTGCTGCGACAGAAGGTCCTCCTGAAGAAGAAGACGAACCGGGGGATCGACTGACATACTGAGTAGCTCGGGATACCAGTACCTTCATGCCCAGTCCGGAGCCACAAGGATGACTTATGCCCGGTCGCGCCTGATCTTCAGCACTCTGGGCAGAAGTGGTATAGGCAGAAAGGCGTACAACAGACCGCAACTCCACTCGCGACGAAAAGCGTCTCAGAGCGAGTGCCGCTTTGGAAATTCCAACGCGCAGAACTAATGATATTGCGCTTTCTCTTCGGTGGCAAATAGATCTAACCAAGGCTCTCCCCACTGCAGAAAGAGACCATGCGCCATGTCAGAGTTCAGACTCCATTCGTTATCCATCATGCACCGGCGGCTGAGTTCGTCCGCCCTGGCGTTCAGAGAACCGGCCAGGTGTTGAACCACCAGAGTCCCGCCCTGATGTTCCAGCCATTGCCAGAGGCGCAGAGCCTCCTGGCAGAGGGTCCACGACCCCACCCCGCCCTGTTTGTTGCAGTACCACATGGCGGTGGTGTTGTCCGTGAACACCTGCACTACACTCCCTCGGACAGAGGGGAGGAATGCCTTTAGTGCTAGACGAATCGCCCGCAGCTCCAAAAGGTTGATATGGAGCCGGGACTCCGACTGAGACCAGAGGCCTCTGATCTCCGCCTCTCCTATGTGGCCTCCCCAGCCCTGGAGGGATGCGTCCGTCACAACTACGTGCTCAGGTTGGGGAAGGGAGAGGGATCTGCCGCTGACCCAATCGCGGTCCGTGAGCCACCACTGCAGCTGTCTCGAAGTGCCCTCCGAGATCAGGACATGGTCAGACAGGTTGCCCTGATGCTGGGCCCACTGAAACTTCAGGTCCCACTGCAGAGCCCGCAACCGCCACCGGGCGTGATGCACCAGAAGGATGCAGGAAGCCATCAGCCCCAGGAGCCGCAGCGTCAACCTGACCGAAACTCGGGATAAAGGCTGGAAGATTGGAATCAGAGCCTGTATATCCCCAACGCGCTTTTCGAGTGGGTAAACCCGAAACTGCGCCGAGTCGAGAACCGCTCCCATGAAAAGGAGCTTCTGAGAGGGACACAGGTGTGACTTCGGCACATTGATGGAGAACCCCAGCTGTTGCAAGAGGTCTGCCGTAGTCTGGAGGTGGTTGACGACTGTCTGGGGCGAGCCTGCCTTCAACAACCAGTCGTCGAGGTAGGGGAAGACAGACCCCTAACCGGCGCAGGTGAGCTGCGACCACCGCCATCACCTTCGTTAACACCCGTGGGGCGCTTGTAAGGCAGAAGGGGAGCACGGTAAACTGAAAGTGCTCGTGGCCTACCGTGAACCGCTGGTAACGCCGGTGGGCCGGCAGGACGGGGATGTGGAAATACGCGTTGTGTAAGTCCAACGCTACCATCCAGTCTCCTGGGTCCAGGGCAGCTAAGACCTGAGCCAGAGTCAGCATTTTGAACTTCTCCTTCCGGAGGAAGCCGTTGACGTTCCTTAGGTCCAAGATAGGGCGTAGGCCCCCTTTGCCCTTCTTGGGTACCAGAAAGTAGTGGGAGTAGCAACCACGTCCTACTTCTGGCCCAGGAACGCGCTCGATGGCCCCCTTGGCCAAGAGGGACAAAACTTCCTCCTGTGATCCCCCGATACACGGTGGTGTTGCGGTGGCATGGATTGAGGAGTCGTCTCGAAGGGGAGGGAGTAGCCCCTCCGGACGATCTGCAGCACCCACCTGTCCGAAGTGACAGTGCGCCAGTGAGAGTGGTGATGGCGAACCCTGCCCCCCACTGGCGTCACATGGGCCGAAAAGCACGGACTAGGAGCATTTAGAGGCGGATGCTGCGGGGGAAGGTGTGGCCTGACCTCGCCGTTGTCCCCGACCGCCTCCAAGGAGGTTTCCACGGCCGCCACCGCGCTGGATGTTAGTCTGCGGCGAGTGGCTGGCGGCACGTATGGGGACGCCCCTTCCTTGGCCACGAAAGGAGCGAAAGGCAGCCGTATGCTGGCGCGGGCCGAGAGGCCCAAGGACTTGGCCGTAGCCCTGGAGTCCTTAAAGCGCTCAAGCGCGTGGTCTGCCTTGTCGCCAAAAAGGCGACGGCCATCGAACGGCATGTCCATCAGAGTGTTCTGGACATCTGCCGAAAAATTGACGGACCTCAGCCAGGTGTGGCGTCTCACCGCCACCTTAGTTGCCATTGCTCTGCCCAGCGAGTCGGTGGTATCCAGCCCACACTGGATAGAATACTTGGCTGCATCTCGGCCCTCCACAAGGGCTTGGCCGAGTTTGGCCCGTACCTCCAACGGACACTCTGGCAGCACTTCCACCATCGTCACCCACAGAGAGTTGGTGTAGCGGCCCAAGAGGCATGCGGTGTTGGAAGATTGCAGTCCCAAACTAAGGGAGGAGAATATTTTCTTTCCATAATTCTCATACCTCTTGGATTCCCTGTCCGGCGGAGCCGACGGGAATGCGGTCTGGGAGGGGGGGCGTAAGGTCCACCGGTGACGATCCAGAGCCCGAGGAAGGTCCAGCGATGTCCCGCGACACCGGGCCCGAAGGCGCCGGGGCCGCTTGACCTTGCGGCGCCAGGCCCGAAGTAAACCCGGTTCGGATTACTTTTGTGGATCAATACTGTACAAGGTACAGTATTGGCTTCTCTCCTGATCACAGGTGAGTACTATTAGGCACTTAGAAAATTTAATTTTTCCAGTCAAACCAGTCAATGTCATCCAATGGGGCAGGTAAGTGAGTTACCGGTTTCCAGGTGAGTACTCGGTTGGTGAAGTTAAGTTTCTGGGCATACTCTGGCGTCCCTCAGGGTCAGGTAGGCACAGTTGGTTCACCCTCAGCGGCACCGGGGCGGCCGGGTGCAGAGGTAGTTAGACCCAATGTTATCCAATGAGGGGCAGGGGGCCTCCAGTTGGTGGCTTCTGGCTAGCAGGCCACGCGGCTGTGGAGCGGGGCTCCTGGTCACTTGCAAAGGGCGAATGGGGAAGTAGGATAGGGCAAAGGTGGCACGGCGAGCGGCACTCGGGCGGCTGGGTGCAGGGTGCTTTTGAGCAGTCGGGCGCTCAATGTTCAATGGGAAAGGTAACAAACGAACAAAGGCTGCAGGCTCAGGGACGGAGACTCTTCAGGGGCGATCACCACTTCGAGAGGTTAGTTGGGATCTTGGAGCACAGGTAGGTACCCCAAATGAAGGCACAGGGGGCTGTAGGGGGCCGGGTGCAGGGGTGTCTTTAGGTGTCGGGAAAGCTTACCCTCAGCTGGTTGCGGTTGTAGGGGCCCCTGGTTCTGAGTCTGCAGGCGTCTGCTGGTTCGTCAAGGAGGGTCTTTGGGCACTGAACTTCGGGTCCCAGTCGCCGGGGAGGAGGGAGGGGGGCGTCCTCATGGTTTTGGAACAATTGGGCACGGGCCGGGCTCGGCGGGTGCAGAGTGGGCTGGTCCGGAGCTCCTGGCTGGCACCAGGGGTGTTGTTGAAGCAGAGCCTATGCTGATGGGAGTCCCAGTTTTTAGGAGGGTCAAGGCAGGCAGGTCCTCTGGGTGTCCCAATGTTGCTGTCCCCTGGAGTCGCCGGGGTTTAGGCAGGAGCAGGTTTCAGGATCGACAGGCCGGTAGGGCTGGGGCCAAGTCAGTTGTGGTCGTCCTGTTAGCAGCTGCACGGCGGGTCTTCTTTCTCTTGATCTTCTTTCTTCTTTTCGTATCTGGATCTGAGGAAGGAAGGTTCAGGGAGCCCATAAATACTGAATTTAGGGGTGTTACAGGTAGGGCGAGGGCAGGGACCAATAGGTCCCTGTCCTGGGGTGGGTACATCCCCTAGCCTGCTTCTCTCCTGTGGGAAGGGGACAGGAGCCTAGCTGTGATTGAGCAGGGCTCCCCATCTTCAAAAAGGCTGGAGCCCGGGGTCGTGCCTCACCTAGTCTCCCCCACCTGAGGGGTGGGGTTGGCACAGGCTGGCACACCCCTCTTCCTGACGTAGTTTTTCCCACCAGTCTTCGCGCCAGAGTGGGGGTCAGGACGGGTGGAGGCCAGTTGCTGGGTACAGAAAATGGTCTGAGAAGCTCAGAGGCGGCAGGCCTTTAAAGCTTCCCCCTGCCCATCCTGGGGGAGGAGACCTAGCACCTCGCCCAGGATGTGCATTGTTGCAGGCCCAGAAGAGCGGGGGGGCTCTCCACCCAGGGGTCCAGCAACATGTCTGCTGTGTGGCAGCCTCTCAGTCCAGACGTGGATTGTGGTTAGGTTTCAGGGGGCATATCTAAGATGCCCTCTGTGGTGCATTTTTTTATTAAATCCCACATTGGCATCATTATGGATTTAATGAGCTGAGAAGTTTGATACCAAACTTGTCAGTCTTCA
Source organism: Lissotriton vulgaris (assembly GCF_964263255.1). Classification (NCBI taxonomy): domain Eukaryota; kingdom Metazoa; phylum Chordata; class Amphibia; order Caudata; family Salamandridae; genus Lissotriton; species Lissotriton vulgaris. The sequence continues at coordinate 861,156,821 of NC_141695.1, forward strand.
GTGTAGCCATTATGGTGATGTGGAGTTCGTAATGTCGACCTCCCAGGACCATATAATCTAAATGGCATCACTGCACTTAGTGCCCAGGATTGGCCCTGGGTACTGTAAGGGGCACAGGGCTCATGCACATGTGCTCACGCCACTGGCAAAGGGCATCCAGCTATAGGGGTGACTGATGTATGTCAGGGCAGTGGGTTTGTGGGCATGGCACTCAGGGATGTGTGCTATTTCGTCTTCAGTTCTGTACTTAGGCACTCAGCCTGCAAAGGCAGTGTGTGGGTGCCAGGGTACAGGGCCCCGAAGGGTGTCCTTAGGGGTCTACTCTGGTCACTATGCCATGGGTACCATTTACTAGGTGCTGACATGTGGCCAGAGATGCCAATTGGGTTTTAGTTTCAACACAGTTTTAGGGAAGGAACACAGGCCCTGGGCACCTGATTGGCAGGAGCTCAGGGTACACTCAAAGCACATCAGCAGTTCAGCAAAAAGTAGGGGCATACCAATGCAAGAAAGATGACACTTTCTCACACCCACCTCTGCCAACTCCACCCCTCAGATGGGGGAGGCGAGGTGAAGCACAAATCTGTAAGCCAACCAGGGACAGGCTCATGCCCCCCTCCCACTGGAGGGTGGCATAATAGGGGGGGGGTGTACCCACCCCAGGGAAGGGACTCATTAGTCCCTACCTTTTACCTACCTGTAACGCCCCTAAATCTAGCATTTAGAGGCACCCCTGAACCTTGCTTCCTCAGACAAGAAGAAACTACAAGAAGGACCGAACAGCCATGCAGCAGCTAACAAGAGAAAGACAATGACGTGGCCCCAGCCCTACCAGCCTGTCTCCCCCTCGAACCTGCTCCTGCGAAATCCCGGTGTGTCCTGCAGCCAGCAAACTTGAAAACCGCAGAGGACATGGCTGCTTTCAACCACAAAGACTTTGTCTACCGTGAACACTGGATTTGTTCATCTGCAACCTCTGGCCCTGGCCAGAAACCGCAAATCCACACCACTCTGCACTCGCCGCCAGAGCTCGAGTGGGCAAACACCATGAGGAGGTCCCACCGGCGATCCAGACCAGAGATCGCGACCCCTGACCTGCCTCAAACGGCCAGCCGACGCCTGCAGCCTAAATCAAGAAGACCTCCCTAACCGCGACCAGGAGCTGGTAAGAAGATCCCACCCCAAAAGGCACCTGATGCCCAACGGCCTTGTGTGCCAAAACCGATGGTGCCTAACCAACGCCTAACGTTCCAACTTACCTCTCGAAGTGATGTTCGCACCAATAAGACCTTAGTCCCCAAACATGCAGTGCCTTCGCAAACAGGAGGTTCCCCATGGAAAACGGGGCACCAGACATCAAAACAGCACCCTGCACCCGGCCGCCCTAGGGCCGCTGAGGGTGCACCTTTCGTGATACTTTGTTTCCCCATTTGCCCTGAGCTAAAGTCCAGGAGCTTTTCTCCCACAACTAAGTGCCCTGCTAGTCAGCAGCCACCAACTGGAGGCCCCCTCTCTCCTATTGGATAACATTGGGCCTCAGCACTCTGCACCCGGCTGGCCTAGTGCTGCTGAGGTTGTAACTAGAGTGCATCCTTGACCCTGGAGGTCCCAGAGTCTACCTCCAGAACCTCAACTCCCACTACCAAATACCTCCACCGATCACACTATTTTCCTCCATAGGACAACATTGACTGTTTTTCTATGAAATGCTTCTAAGTGCGAAGTTTGAAAATCTAAAGAAATTCTTTAAAATTGCACTAACAAAAACGATTTTACTTACTCCCAACAATTAAGTCTGTGCCCATGACAGTTCATACACTAAATGGCAGGAGTATGCACAACATGTGCATATACAATCACACACAATGTTCGTACTGCAACTATAATTGAGGAATAAGGTATTGGATGGTCATCTCAATTGAAAAACACAGAAAAACAAGTGGCTGGTCTTATTTCAAAAGGTTTGACTGTTCTTTTGGTGCCTCTCCATGCAACTAAATGGTTGAAATTTAAGAGAATTATATATTACAATGAAAACAGCAAGAGTATTCTAAGGACTTCTAAATACCTTTCCAGTAGTGCAACAAAGAAAGAGGCAATCCAAGGAGCACAGGCAAAATAAATGAAAAAACATGCCCTGGTATCAAGGACCAATAAATATTTGCTAAGATAAGGAAGACTGCAATTCTTACTTTAGAGTCAATAGTCCGACCTTCTTTCACCACAGGGTAAAACCTCGGTGTTAGCGTGGGATCCTTCAACCGAGGTGTGCGAGGCGTTCGAGGAGTCCGTGCATTACGATAGTTTGGCGAGTCTGGCACTGTTGTTGGCAGAGAGCGGGCAATGCTGGAAGGTTCTGGAGCCCCAAAGAGTTTGTTGGCCAAAGCATCAGTCGGAACTATTGAATGTAATAAGGAGTAGAGAACATTAAAGACACTTTGTCACACAAACCCTCTGTCTCCACATCTCTAAACTCACTGACAATCCACATTCCTCCAACTTCAGAGCAATTAACTTGGCTCTCAAAGAGGCAAATCAACTATGAAACAAAGTAAGGGATACTGGCCAGTGACTAAAGAACTTGTTACTTACCTTGGTTAACTTTTCAGCAGTCGCTTTAGTGCCCACAGGTGGCATAGTGCGGCTCCATCTTTCCTCTCAGGATAAGTGTGGGCACCACATATAAGCCTCACTCATGCACGCTGACATCAGTTGCTTTTTAGGCACCACACAACCTCAGATACAGAGCCAAACAGCAGACCTTCTTTAACCACTGTGCAGATCTCTAAACTTGTGACCTTACTAGATGGAGAAAGAGTCCAGTTCACATAACTGGGAGGATCAGTGAGGCTTTTGCAGTTTGAGTATCAACCAGAAAGAGCGTTCCCATACGTAAGTAACTTGTTCTTTTGATGGATACTTCTAACCACAGATCTATTGAACAGATGCCAAAGCAGCAACTTCCAGGCGGCAGTGGGCCTGTGAACTGGCTCGGACTAAAAAGTACTGCAGAACCAAACGGACAAAGTGCTGTTTTCTACAGACCTGGCTGTCCAGACAGTAGTGCATAGCGAACATATGAAGTGATGGAAAAATGCTGACATTGGGTGCTCATGCCGGTAGCAAAAAGATCGAGCTAAGGTTCTTCAAAAAAAGTGGAACCAGGAGTATTTTTTTCCAGGTCCTGTACATGTACTCCAAAGCGTTAACTGATATAGAAAATTAGTGTGCAGTTCCTAAGTGTAGGTGAGAATATTTAAGTCTTTGATAAAGTGCCCTCACACACCCAAAGGATGTCATGCTTCATCATTGGGCTATCTCCTCTTCAGGCTGGCGCTGCAATGCCCGACGGGCACCCACGAAGGAGCTCTTTAGCAGAGTGCTTTGGTGATAAACAGTTTGGTGCATGCGGGTGTGTGGGCTAGGTAGTGCAAAGTGGTGTTAAAATAGGTTTAGAGGAGTCCTGTAGTCTAAATTGTTTTTCATTGGTGTGCTAACTTAACTTAAAGTGTGTAGCCCTAACTAGATGCAATGATCCTAAAGGGCATGTGTGATGTGGAAGGTCAACATGTTTCTTGCCTTAGCCCCTAACGGGTCTAGTGGCAATTCATCAGGACTGAGTGCGAGAAATGGAAGAGTATCCGGTTAGCTCTTACACTACTGCAATGCTGGTTCAGGTATTGACCAAATGGAGAAGTAACCGGTATGACAAGAAGACATCTGGTCTAGTTGACCTGGTGTGGGGAGACCTGAAAGAAAGTGAGAAATAAAACGTTTTTTAAAATAAGGCGGAGCCCTGTGGCGCTAGATTGGATCAGAAAGGTGAACCCAATGTGGGTCAGGCTGTGGTGGCATCCTTATAGCCCAGGGGTAGAACAATAATTTCTACCCCCGTGTAGTGCTTTTCTTCAATCTCCGATTGATCGGATATTCCTGTGCTGATTTTTGCGCGGATACTTAAAACTATAAAATGATAAAATATTGGGGTAGGTGAATAATCCATGGTGCTCATAGCAGTAGCCATTACTGTTAACCGGGTCATTGATAGTGTTCGAGCTAATCCATCTGAGGACTTGTTGCGCAGTGAGCCCGGGGAAGTTGTGCAGACACAGAATCCGAACGTTTAAATATGGAGTAGTCAAACAAAGCTACACACAGGGAAATTGAAAAGACAACATTAGTTTGACAAGGCAACTAATGTGATACAAAATATGTACTGGGATTGTCCCATTGCAAAAAAACAGGGTAGCCCTTTGACATGTAGTTTTTTGCAGTGCGAGAGTACAAATATATAGACCCCCCACGTTGATGTGAACATAGGCATCGCATTACCACCATAACGACGTGGCATCATTAATGATATATTTGGTGGCGGTGAGGGCGGGAAAGTGAAAAAAAAAATAATAAAAGCAAGTAAACTTGCGATGTTTCATAGGGAGATAGAGAACTCACCCCTATGTAAGAAGGTCAGAAATGAAGGGAGTAGTATGTCAAAGCACCTTGTTACTCGAGATCTAAAACAGATGGTGGTATCTTTTAAGAAACAATACAATGTAGTCATCTTACCAGGAGCTCTTGGTGATATACGATCAGGTTCATACTCACTGGTGGTGGCGTGGCAACTAGCTGTAGTCCTACCCCTGCTCCGCTTCCCATGAAGTCTTCTTCCAGGGCGGGGTATTTAGCACAGAGCATGATGGTACTAGAGTGTGGGAGGAGGCGGCCATGTTGGATGTTATTAAAAGAATGAAGACACTCTGCGCTTTCGGAATTGCCCAAATGAAAGTGCTCAATTATTAGCCCTTATTAAATCAGATTAACCTAGTTGGGAGGGATTGATTTTCCTCAACAGGAAATGACCACTATGAAATTGGGGGAATCTGCAACGGCTGTTGGTAAAGGGTCCCGAGGGCTTTAATTAGAATAATATCAGGGCAGGTACCCTCCTATGTATAGTGAGTTGGGATAGGTGGAAGTGTTGCTGTGTAGCAAAAAAGCCCCCTTTGGCAGATTTATTTCACTAATTTTAGAATCGCATACCTGTGTGTTTACTCATAGGTGAAAAGGGAAAGTTAACGGGGTATGTATCAGGGTTGTATAATGCCGGTGTGATGGTGGAAAAAGTACACTGGACTCTATACCGTGCGCGTGAATGTAACATGTGTATGTATCATTAAGAGATTTGTCCAATGATGTGTCCCATGTTAATATACGTGACAAATGTTGACAAAACACTGGGCGGTTCAGATCCCCCTAGGGAATGTCATTATTTAGCCCCTTAATGTTTGAGGATCGTCTAAAGACCAAAAAACTGTTCTTTTCTTTACAGGGCTTCCCTTACTTATTTGGGGGTGAGCTTCCAGAACTGACCAGTGTAGGTAATTCGTAGTGTGGTTCATTTCAGAGAAGTGGGCACACATATTGGTCTTTATATACTTGCACCATATGTTGCTTCTGTGTTCGGTAATTCAGAGCAGTAGGTTGTGGGCATGGCACACAGGGATCTGTGCCATTTCGACTCTTCACTTTGTTCTGCACCAAAAACCCGCAGCCTGCATAGGCAGTGTGTGACAGTAATGGTACAGGGCCTCTAAGGGTGGTAAAATAAGTGCTGCATCCCTTAGAGGCGTTCCCTGGTCACAGTGCCCAGGGTACCTGGGGTACCATTTTCCCGGGGACTGACTCCAATGTTAAGGAAAGGGTGAACTAGTAACCATTTAAGCACATAATGGATCACAGAAGATGCAGGCTCACCATTCTAGATGTGTAAAGGCAAAACAGCAGCTCACTGAGCAAGGTGGTGATCTCCTGTCTTATTTGGCAGCTAGGCTAAGAACATTTCAGTTTACATCACAGGCTTAAGTTGATCAAACTTATCACACGTAGGTTTTTCTAAAAGAGCTAGGCTTCTTACATTTCTTCCTATGACCAGCTTACTCCTCTGTAAGGTGCAGTCCAGCAAGGCAACAGCGGCAAGGAGACTGCAGACTTCAGCAGACTAGAGAAAAATGGTAATCAAGCAAAGGTTCTGCTCATGTTTCAGTGGTCCTCTCTTGCTGCACATGTAGGACAGCTTGGCGATCAGATGACAAACCAAGTATTTATTCATATGCAGTTAAGGTCAATGAAGGGGTGGGCTAAAAACAGTCCTAGCTGCTGACCAGCTTCTGCAGGCTTCTAAGCCTAGAAGTTCACAGTCATGCCAGTTTGGACTGCTTACCTGTGATAAGCATTACACACAGACCGGAGGCCCACATCTGCTTTTGTTAGCAAGGGGAATGGACACAACACAGGGTGCAAGAGTTTCACCCAGGCAGGGGAACCTACACTGGGACTAGGGAATAGGAAGAATACCGCCCACCCACACTGGTGTTGAGATTTTCAGGGACAAGGTGGGAGGATGAGGGATACCAATGGCTGCACATGTGCACACAGCCCAAAAATGTTCCATCGTTCACCAAACCACCCTTGAAAATCAAGTTACTTACCTTTTGGACACATGGGTTCGTTGTAGATTATCTTCAGGCGTCAGACTGGATCCAGAGAATTTTTCTTAAAAGTACCCCTGCACGTCGGTTTAATACGCGTCAGTCGTCTGTGTTGTGGTCGCCGGTATGACGTCACGGTGCCTACTTAACTCCATGGCTGCTAAGGCAATTTCCCTCCTGTGCTGGGAATTGCTATTTTACATTGTTTTATGACGAGCTGGGCTCGTCATCAGTGTATGAGGAGGCTACACCATGACGAGCCCAGCTCGTCATGAGTGTGGAAGGGGTTAAACACCACCACTGCGCACGGACATCAGTTCTGACACGACTTTCCACGCAGGAAGCGCAGAGCCATGAAAGACACTGACCACTGGTGTGCCACAACTAGGGTCCTGTAAGTGAGTCCCTATCTCTAGAAGTCAGTTCACAGAGCAGGGAGGATGGGTGGGGCGGGAAGTAATCTACAACTAACCTATGACTCTTACAGATGCATAGTTACTGAAGGTTCAGTAACTTCATTTGAAGGAGACAGTTGTAGATTCCTTACATTAGAATAGATACCCCAGCAATACCTTCTCTGGTGGTGGGTCTGCGAACTAAGCTCACACCAGAAAGTCCTGGAGGACCAATCGGGCAAAATAGCTGTCCCTCCGGACTAAGCTGTTTAGGCAGTAATGTCTGGTGACCCAATCAATCAATCAGGGGTTTTATAAAGCGTGCTACTCACTCTTGAGGGTCTCAAGGCGCTGGGGGAACGGGAGTGCAGCTCTGATTCAGTCAAAGAGTCAGGTCTTGACGTTCTTCCTGAAGGTGTGAACGGTGGGGTAGCTTCTGATGTTGACTGGGAGCTTGTTCCAGACTTTGACTGCAACGTAGAAAGCTCTTCCGCCTGCTCTGGTTCTGCGGATGCGGGGGGTCTATGCCAGGGAGAGGTCAGCGGAGCGGAGGTTCCTTTTGGGTACGTGGAAGGAGACTCTCGTTGAGTTATTTGGGTCTGATGTTGGGGAGGGATTTGTAGGCGTGGGTGAGCAGTTTAAAGGTTACTCACTTCTCGACGGGGAGCCAGTTGAGGTCTCGAAGGTGTTGGGTCATGTGTTCGGAGGATGAGTCTGGCTGCGGTGTCCTGGATGGTTTGGAATTTGTGTAGGAGAGTTCTGTTGATTCCAGCGCAGAGGGCGCTGCCGTAGTCCAGTCTGCTGGTTATGAGTGTGTGGGTGACGGTTTTTCTGCATTCGGGGGGTATCCATTGGAAGGTCTTGTGGAGGATGTGAAGGCAGTTGAAACTGGTGGAGGCGATGGAGTTGATCTGGCGTGTCATGCGGACGGAGGAGTCCAGGATGATGCAGAGGTTCTGTGCGTGGTCTGTAGGGGTGGGTGGACTCCTGAGAGCAGAGGGCCACCAGGTGTTGTCCCAGGCGGAGTTGGAGGGTCTGAGAATTAGAACCTCAGTCTTCTCAGAGTTGAGCTTCAGGCAGCTGTCTTTCATCCATGTTGCAACGTCCTTCATCCCTTCCTGGAAACAGTCTGGTGTCTTCGGGGTTCTTTGTGAGGTAGAGGATGAGCTGGGTGTCGTCAGCGTAAGATACAATGCTGAGTTCGTGCTGTTTGACGATGACAGTGAAGGAGGCTATGTAGATGTTGAAGGGCGTGGGGTTGAGTGAAGATCCTTGGGGTACTCCGCAGTTGATCTTCGTGGGTTCGGATGGGAAGGGAGGGAGTCTAATCCTCCGGGTTCTGCCGGAGAGAAACAATCCGATCCAGTTGAGGGCGGTTCCTCGTATCCCAGCGTCAGTAAGTCTGGCCGCGAGAGATTGATGAGACAGTGTCAAAGGCTGCGGAGAGGTCTAGTAGGATGAGAGCCGCCATGTCGACCTGGTAGAGTAGCATGCGGATGTCCGCAGTGGCAGCGAGGAGTGGGGTCTCCGTGCTGTGCTTGCTGCGAAATCAGGACTGGGAGGAGTCTAGGAAGGAGTTCTCGTCGATGAAGGCGGTCAGTTGAGCGTTTACCAGTCTCTGAGGGAGATGGGCCGGTAGTTGTTCAGGTATGTTGGGTCAGCCGTGGGTTTCACGAGTGGCTTGACCTCAGCCCACTTCCCGTCGTCTGGGAAGATGCCCGATACAAAGGAGGTGTTGGTCTGTCCTAGTTCAGTTGCGATGGTGGCAGTGGCCCTGTGGTAGACGTGAGGTGGTTGTGAACGTGTGCAAAGATGCCCACGTGGCTGCCTGGCAGATGTCAAGAAGTGGGACTCCATGTGCCAATGAGGTGGTTGCTGCCGTAGCCCAAGAGGAATGAGCACGCAGCCCCACTGGAGGTTCCTTTTTCGCTAAAGCATACCAGACTAATACAAAGGACAACTTTAAGACACTGCCTCTATATATACACTGCACCAAAGTGAGGTACAGTGTGTATAGAGTCCAAGGGTCTCCAGAGGTAGGCAGAGGTTAAAGTTAGATAGAACCTTACCTTCTAAAGTGGTAGCTTGGTTGAGCAGTAAGGCAGTATCAGAGGACAGTGTTAAGCATTTGATGTACACACTCAAGTCAGCAAATGAATTCACACACATTCGAACTGAACTATAGGCCAATTGTGTTTGTATAAAAAATATACTGTTAATTTTTAGAACCAAGCAAGCCTGGAACAGTCTTTTTCAGTAAATTACAGGTAAGTTACTTTTACTAACTCAGTGCTGGATGCCTAGATTCCGCACTGGGACATTTTCTGTAAACAGGTGAGTAAATGAGTTTTTGTTATTCATGTGATTTTTACAGAATATTTCCGATTTCAAAACTCCACACTTAGAAACTTTTTGGAGCTGTGAATTGAAATTAATAGGCTTTGTCAACAAAATGCAGGTAAGTTACTTTTACTTTACTTTTTTCTAACTCCGTGTGGATGCCTAGATTCTGCACTGGGACATTTGCTGAAAACAGTTGAGAAAATGTGTTTAGGTTATTGTTCCGATTTTTAAGGAATATTTTGAGCTTTCTAAACTCCACACGTTTTTCTGAAGAAAATGAATGTTATTCTATGTAGAAAAACAGGTTATCGGTTTGCGGGTAAGTAAACTACTGTGGGAGTTAAGGTTCTGGGTTAGACTCAGGGGTCCCCCAGGGTCAGAGATGCACAGTTGTTGCACCCTCAGCGGCACTATGGCGGAAGGGTGCAGAGTGTTGAGGCCCAATGTTATCCGAGGATAGGGGGCTCCGGTTGGTGGCTGCTGGCAAGCAGGCCACGGGGCAGGGGGAGAGAAGCTCCTAGGGTTTCGCTCAGGGCAAGTTGGGGAACAAAGTAGCACCAAAGGTGCACCCTCAGCAGCACTAGGGCAGCCGGGTGTAGGGTGCTGTTTTGAGGTTGGGTGCCCTATTGATTTCAATAGAGATTCTCCAGGACAAAGAAACTGCTGCTAGATGGCGAGGATCTTCGAGGAGCGACCATCACTTGGAAAGCTAAGTTGGGGTGTTGAGGGTCGGTTAGGCACTGCTGGATTGGGCAAACATGGGGCGTTGAGTGCGCCATGGGGAGTCTGGTGCGGGGGTGCCTTTGAATGTCGGATTTTCTAACCCGCTCTGGCCGCGGTAGGGGGGGGGGGGGGGGGGGAGGGGTGTCCTCTGGATTGAGGCTGCAGGCGTCGTCTGGAGGCAGGTCAGGGGTCACCGGATCTCAGGTTAGGATCGCAGGGGGACCCCCTTGTCGAATTTTCCACTCTAGCTCGGGCCAGGTTCGGCGGGTGCAGAGTGGGCTGGATTCACAGTTATTGGCTGGACCAGAAGTTGCAGTTTAAACACGTCCGGTGGATTGTGAGCTTGCTGGCTGCTGGACACGCCAGGGTTTCGCAGGAGGAGGTTCGAGGGGAGAAAGGCCTGTAGGACTGGGGCCAAGTCAGTGGGCGTTGTCCTATTGTTAGGTCTGCATGGCTTCTCGTCATTCTCTTTTCTTGTGGTTGCTGGATCTGAGGAAGGTTCAGGGTGCCCCTAAATACTTAATTTAGGGGAGTTACAGGTAGGTAAAGGGCAGGGACCAATGGGTCCCCTCCCTGGGGTGGGTACACCCCCTATTCTGCCACTGTCCAGTGGGAGGGGGGAAGGAGCCTAACCCTGGTTGGCTGGGTCCCCCCATCCTCAAGATGGCGGGGACTCGAGGTTGTGCTTCACCTCACCTCTCCCACCTGAAGGGTGGAGTTGGCAGAGGTGGGCACACCTCTCTTCCTCACTTGTTTTTCCTGCCAGTACTCCGGCGCAAAGTGGGTGGTAGAACCATTGGGTTCCAGATGCTCTAAGTAGCAAATGGTCTGGAGAGGCTCATAAAGGAGGCATGCCCTTGAAGCCTCTCCATCGTCAACCCTGCCCATCCTGGGGGAGGAGGCTTGGCACCTCGTCCCAGAACGTGCATTGTTTCAGGCCCGTCGAGAGCAGCAAGCTCTCGACTCAGGGGTCCAGAAAGATGTATGGTGGTGGCAACCTAGGCAGCCACTCAGTTAGGTCACTAGAGGTTGGTCAAGTTTCAGGGGGCATCTCTAAGATGCCCTCTGTTGCGAATTTTACATTAAATCCCACACTAGCAACAGTGTGGGTTTAATGTGCTGAGAAGTTTGATACCAAACTTCCCAGTCTTCAGTGTAGCCATTATGGTGTTGTGGAGTTTGTAATGACAAACTCCCAGCACCATACACTCTTAATGTCAGCACTGAACTTACAGGGCCCAGGAATGGACTTGGGCACTGTAGAGGTACAGGTCTCATGCACCTCTACCCTCACCACTGGCATAGGGCACCCAGCTAGAGGGGTGACTGAGGTATGCCAGGGCAGTGGTTTGTGGGCATGGCACACAGGGATGTGTGCCATGTCGACTTCACTTTGTCCCGCACCAATATGCGCAGCCTGCAAAGGCAGTGTGTGTGTCAGGGTACAGGGCCTCTAAGTGTGGCACAATAAGTGCTGTAAATCCATATTTGTAAAGCGCAAACTACTCACCCTTACGGGTCTCAAGGCGCTGTGGGCCGTTGTGGAAATTAAGTGAGCTATTGCCCAGAGTCACATGGTGCTGAACTGCCGCCGGAGCCGGGGATTGAACCGTGAGCCCTGAAGTCAGCTGCCCTGGCCGCTGCAGCCCTTACAGGCCTTCTCTGGTCACAGTGCCCTGGGTACCGATGGTACCATTTACCAGGGGCAGACGTGTGGCCAGAGATGTCAATTGGGTTTAGGCTTCAATGCCGTTTTAGGAAAGGAATATAGGCACTGGGTACCTGATTAGCAGGAGCCCAGGGCACACTCAGTCAAAGAACATCAGCAATTCAGCAAAAAGTGGTGGCATACCATGCAAGAAAGAGGGCACTATATCACAACAACCCACCGAGAGATGGTACGCTTTTAAACAGCACAATCTTTCTTGGCACCTACATAGCCAACGAGTTGATCATCCACCCGGAATGTTTTTGTGCTGTCAAGGCAGAAGGACAGCACACGTTTAGGGTCCAGAAGGTAGAGTCTATCCTCCTCCTTGGAAGGTTGCAGAGGTGGGAAAAGTGATTGTTTGTCCTATGTGAAATTGTGTTACCACTTTAGGAAGGAACAAGGGCCTCGTCCTAAGCACCACTTTGTCCAGATGCACAGAGAAGAAAGGGGGCTTTGAAGATAGAGCCCGAAGCTCACTCAGCCTGCGAGCAAAGGTGATGGCAACAAGAAAGGCAGTTTTCAGAGTGAGGATCCCGAGAAGACAGTTGTGAAGGGGCTCAAAGGGAGTCCACAAGATAGGTTAGAACAAGATTCAAGTCCCACTGGGGCATTATGAAAGGAGATGAGGAAAGAGAAGAGTAATGCCCTTAAAGAATCTATTAAAAATAGGGGACTTGAATAAAGAGGGCTGATCTGGCAACAGAAGGAAAGCAGAGACAGCAGAGCACCTGCCAGGTGTTGAACCACCAGGGTCATGCCCTGATATTTCAGCCATGCCCATAGGCGAAGAGCCTCTTGACAATGTCCATGACCCCACACAGCCTTGTTTGTTGCAGTACTACATGGCGGTTGTGTTGTCTGAACACCTGCACCACTTTCCCTTTGAGAGAGGGAAGGAATGATTTCAGTGCTAGGTGGATCACTTGGAGCTTTAACAGGTTTATATGGAGCCAGGACTCCGCCAGAGACCAGATTCCTCTGATCTCCACTTCTCCTGGATGGCAGCCTCCATCCCAGGAGTGACGCATCTGTCACCATCGTTAGGTCTGGTTGGGGAAGGGATCTACCTCCAAACCAAGCTGTTTTTTTAACCACTACTGCAGTTTTTGTGCAGTTCCCTCTGAGATCTGGACTATGTCGGAAATATTCCCCTCATGCTGCGCCCACTGGAACTCCAGGTCCCACTGCAGAACCTACATATGCCATTTGGCATGCTCCCCCAGCAGGATGCATGAGCCCCTGCAGCCTCAGGGTCATCATCAACGAAATCAGGGATAGAGGCTGAAACATCGGTATCGTAGCCTGATTATCCCATACTCACTGCTCGGAAGGATAGCCCAGAAACTGTACTAGGTCCAGAACAGCTCTGATGAAAGGGAGGGTCTGAAAGGGAGTCCGGTGTGACTTCGGAACATTGATGGTGAGTCCCAGCGAGTGAATGAGGGGGCGAGCCCGCCTGCAACAGCCCGTCGTCGAGATCAGGGAAGACTGGAACCCTTGATCTGCACAGATAAGCTGCGACCACCGCCATCACTTTCGTGAACACCCATGGGGCACTGGTCAAGCCAAATTGGAGCACAGTGAACCGAAAATGCTCGTGGCCTACAGTGAACCATAGCTAGCATCTGTGGGCTGGTAGGACGGGAATATGGAAATAAGCATCCTGCAAGTCCAGCTCCACCACGCAGGGTCGAGGGCAGAGAGGACTCAAGCCAACATGACCATCTTTAACTCCTTCTGGAGGAAGTGGACGAGGGCCCCGAGATCTAGAATAGGACACAAGCCTTTGTTTTTCTTGGGCACCAGCAAGTAGCGGAAATGGCAACCATGATCTACTTCTGGCACAGGGACCCTCTCGATAGCTCCCTTGGCCAAAAGAGCAGAGATTTCCTGGCAGAAAAGTGCCAAATGTCGAAAGACTATGGAATGGAGCGAAGGGTAGTCTTGATGGGAGGGGGTAGCCCCTTCGAACCATCTGCAAAACCCACCAGTCCAACGTAATGGATTGCCAGTGGGGAGGTGATGGCGATTTCTGCCACCCAATGGCGGTTGATGGGTCTGAAACGTAGCTCTAGTAAGGTTTGGGGGCGGCTGCCGGGGGGAGATGGGGTGGGGGTAGGAGTAGATGGGGAAGGAGTGCTGACTGGCCCACCTGTTAGCTCCCACTCTGGGTCCCACGTCCGTGGCCACGCAGAGGCTGGGCACCCCTTCTGTGAGAAGGTGGCCTGATATGCAGTGCTCACTATTCTAGTGAACACTATGTATCAGTCCAGCAACCCTTATTGATGATTGGTTGTAAGTCAACCTTATAGACCAGCTATCCTAGTAGCATGGATACGAGCAGTCTAAGGCTAAAGACTCGAGAGGGCGTGTTAAGCCAGCTGTTTACCACACATATACCCCTTGAATACCCAGTGAAAGGACACCACACAAGTGTTATGAAAATAAACAAGATATTTATTATAAATCACAACAGCCCTGTACTCTTTATGAGGACAGGGTACTAAGCACAAAACAAAACTCTTACAAAAATACTTAAGTTAGCACAGTAAATACAAATGCCCGAGGGGCACGGAAAACCATATACTCTGAAAGTGGAATGCGAAATTACTAGCAGGTAAGTACAGTACTAATAGGCTTAGGAATCGCTAGGACTTGACTATAGAACCTTCAGATTACTTATAGGAGGCCTAGGGGACTCGGGTGCAGAGTGTGCACTCTCACGCGTGATGCGGGACAAAGTCTATGGTAGCTAGTAATGACAAAGTTAGTGTTCTCGGGCGAACCCGACCTGGTAGGAGGAAAACGAAAGTGATCCTGACCCTTGGATAGTGAGGCTATGCTGGGGCACCGAAATGCCGAAGTTACCTAGCCCAGGGGCTGCAGCTGCATAGGTCTCAAAAGACGTCGGGAATCCTCGTAGACGGACCAGGAGCCTGGAAGAGAGAAGTTGCTGGCAGGCGACCAGTGAAGAAAGTTCGATGGATCCAAGCCTGGATCGAAGGAAGATGACACCTGAAAGCAGAGGGGACCAAGTTCGAGACTACTAGCCAGTAGTCAGGTGGCACCAGGAGGGCACCGGATGGTAGTCACCTCGACTAGGTGAGTGGGTGACGCAGATCTCACGGACCAGGAGGCGTTGTCGGCGACCAGGATGGAGGAGCGAGCTGTCCCACGATGGATGAAGCTGTCGCCGTCGCTGGACCCAGGATTGGGCAACAAAGCCTTGGCAAATTCAAGCCCACGCGGTGGACTCAAAATGGCGTCTGGAGTGGACCAGGAGGGTCCGGGGTGCCTCTCTTGAAGAAGGAAGCAAGGGCCAGTCTGGAGCAACCAGACCAGCAGCAGTGATGTCGTCGGGCGTCGTGAAGAAGGCCACAAGCCAGCCGGCTAGTAGCCACACAGCGCGGTGAGCACGCAAAAGCAGAAGGGCCCCACGCAGATCGTGGAGATGCTGGAGTGCTGATCTTCGGTGCTGGAGCTGCTCAGGGTTGGGGCTTCTCGGACCCCAAAGCACTCACCAGTGGAGCACACGGTGGGCTTGTTGCAAAGAAGTCGTGCAGTCTTGGCGATTGTCGGTCCCTCGAGGTCTCGTCGCACTCACGGTTCTCAGCTTTGCTGTAGAGGTGAGTAGAGGTCAGAGGTGCCAGGGAAGCCGGGTCTCGTCGAGCTGGGTCGTCGGATTCGTGAAGAAGGACTTGCAGCAGACCGCAGTGTTCTTAGGATGGTGCCTGCGGATGCAGGGTGACTACTCCTTAGCCACAAGGGAGAATCTTGAAGAAGAAATCTTGATGTCCTTTCGCAGAAAGTCGAGTCTTGATTCCAAAGATGATCTAATTTGAACAGGGGGCCCGCTCCCATCTTTATACTAAAAAAGGGGGCTGACCCGGTGACTAGGTCCTGCCTATGGGTGGGACTAGGAGGGGGGTGGTTACACCCCTCTGCCATGCCGGACTTCCCCCCAGGCCAGGGGCTGGTGTGCCCCTGGAACTGGTTCTGACCGGCCTATGCGTAGTGAGCACCGGGGTGCCACTCAGCAGTCACCTTCCTGTAAAGCCCTGCCTACCCAGGATACACAAAACCATGTCTGGGACGGTGCTAGCACCGCCCCTGACAGGAAACCCTTTGTCCAGGCTCCCCTCGCTGGAAGGACTCCCAGCTGCAGGGGGTCAGACTCGTGTCTGGTGGCAGCATCCATTTTGTGGAGCTGAGGCTTCGTTTAACTTTAACCGGGGTTCACAGTTACATACATGTCGTGTCCCTCTAGAAGGGTGGAATGCTAACCCCGTCGCCAGAATTGGCGAGGGGTTAGTATTCCAATTCGTATGACACCTTACTCGACATGTTTTGATAAAGCAATACCATAGATAGCATTTAACCGCGAGGATTATAATGCACTTAAGAGTATATGGTATGCGTTATCATGGAACAGCTATTAGGACTTTGTTCCGCAAGCTGCAAACGGGCTCAGCTCATGCCAGAGCACCATCTCACACGATTCCAAGCACTCTGCCTTCAGGATTGTTAAGGCCTGCCATAGGAGTGACTGATAGGAATCTGTGTGTCCATTTTAGGGTTAGATATAGGTATACTATATCTACAGCAAAGGGTGATTACACGACTTTGCCCCAGCTGTCATGCAGCCAGTTGTGTCAAATTTAGGAGGCCAGCCAGGGGTGGCATAATACATGCTTCAGCCCCTGGTAGGCCCTGGGTACACCTATGCCCTGAGTTACAGGGTCTGATAAGGTGGCCCAGTACCAATTGGAAATGTACCTAAGGTACATGGAATCCATTTTACAGAGAGAGCAGTAGGCCTGGGGTCCTGATTGGCAGGATCCCAGGTCGACTATGTCAAAAACCAGCTAAAACACAGGGCAAAAAGTTGGGGGCAACCATAGTCAGGAGGTACCTTCCTACACAACCCCCCCCCCCCCCCCAAACGAAAGGAGACCAGCTCTGGCTTGGTTTCCCCATGTGTCATGGTCCACTAGGCAACCCCTCACCCTAAGGGTATCTGAGGGTCTCCACCATAGGGAATCTCTGCCTTTGGTGTGTCTTGGGAAAGAAGAAGGCTGATGCTGGGATGGAGTACTGGAGTGAGGCTCCTCTACCTTTGAACTCAACTTCCTCCAATCACCATTCATCATGTGTGCCTTTCTTTCTTTAGCTGAGATGCACTGAGCTCTCAGGGTCAGCCTCTGGCTACCTAAAGCTGGAGGCTGAGTCCCTCTGTTTGGCTTACTGGAGGGACAGGTCAGGTCTGGGGTTTTTAGGCCCCATGTTTGGCTGTGCCCAACAGTGTCCAGCTGTGGGAGGTCCCTAACTACTTTTAAGGGGGATCCCTCAGGAGTCTGTTTTATTTTCACTTGGCTAGGGTTACCAGCTTCAGTGATCCTAATCTGCTGATTAAGGGGTTCTTTTGGACAGGGGGCCCTTTGGGGTCCACCACTGGCCCCCCTGACCTCCACAGCCCTGGGCTGACTGAGGCAGGGTAGAGAGGTGCAGGTTACCTGCTCCAGACTGGGTCCCACCTGGGAAGGGTCCACTGCCATCAGGGGCTCTGCCAGGCTAGGCCTGACTACCTCTGGGGCAGTTCCTTCAACAGGGGTAGAGTCAGATCCCTGAGGAGGCTGGCTCTCACCTAATGTCTGGGAGGGGGAAGACTCTTCTTCCTCCTCAATGCTCTCTGTTTGAGTGGAGTGATCCCTTGTTTCAGGCTTCACAACCTCACTATCTGTTTGAGTAGAGGCTGAGACCATTTCAACCTTGCCAACCTTTTCAGGAGGGCACTCAGTTTGCGTTTGGGCTGTGACTGTCACAGCCCTCCTATCCTGTTCTGGAAAGTCTGTCTGAGCCTGGGCAGTGGCTACCACTGCCCTTCCAACCTTTTCAGGGAGGAATGGTGCTTGGACTGGGGCTGTAGCTATTACTGCCCCACTAACCTGTCTGGATAGGCCTATCATTCTGGAGTGAGTTTCTTGCTCCACCTCAGCCCAGGCTGAGAGTTCCAGGTCATTCCCCAGTAAGCAATCTACAGGTAGGTTATCTGTCACTGCCACTCTCATGGGCCCTGTGACATTACCCCAGCTGAGCTTGACTACTGCCATGGGATGCCTTCTCTTCACTCCATGAATGTCTGTCACCTGATAAGTAAAACCAGGGGTCAGTTGAGCAGAGGGGACCAGATGGTCAATCACCATGGTGATGCTGGCCCCTGTGTCTCTGAATGCCTCAACTTTCTGACCATTCACTATGACCTCTTGTCTATACTTTCCCAAAATGTGGGGTCCAGTAGTGAAGTTGGCAAACCCCATGCCAGTCTCACAGACAAGAGTGTGGTCAGGGGACCTGGCTAGGCCATAGTCCTCCTGATTGCCCAAAGTAATGCCCACCACATTCTTGGGGGCACTCCCACCACCTGGGGGATTACCACTAGTGGTAACAGGAGGTTTAGGAGTATTACCTGGGGGTATATTTCCCTTATTGCCATTTTTAGGGCAACTGGCATCACTTTTGTAATGGCCCACCTGTTTACAGGTATGGCAATAAGGTTTCTTCTGTTCTGAAGGAGTGTTCTGGGACCCACCACCCTTGTTGGAGTTTTGGGGCCCTGGGGAAGTCTTCTCTGTGGATTTATCCCCACCCTTCTCTTGAGGCTTGGTTGATTCCTTCTTTTGGTCACCACCCTGGTTTTTAGGCCTGACCCTGGTTCTGACCCATTTGTCTGCCCTCTTACCCAATTCCTGTGGAGAGGTCAGATCAGAGTCTACCAGGTGCTGGTGTAATAACTGGTTCTGACAATTACTTAAGATTTGCTCCCTCATAATTAGATTGTACAATCCTTTAAAATCCGTAACCTTACTACCCAGTAGCCAGCCTTCAAAAGCCTTAGTGGCACAATCAACAAAGTCAGTCCAATCCTGAGACTGAGTTTTCTGTGTGTCTCTGAACATCAACCTGTACTGTTCAGTGGTTAAACCAAACCCATCAACCAGTGTATTTTTCAAGATTTGGTAATTGTTAGCATCCTCCACTCTTGTAGTGAGGAGCTTATCTCTACCTTTACCATCAAAGGAGAGCCACAAGATAGCTGCCCACTGACTTTGGGGAACACCCTGCACAGTGCAGGCCCTCTCCAAAGCAGTAATCCATTTGTGGATGTCACCCCCTTGTTTAAAGGGGGGCACTATCTTATTCAGGTGCTTTGTATCAAAACTCCTTTCCCTATTGCTAGGTATATTGCTGCCACCAGTGGGCTGTAGCCCACATAATTCTTGCTCTCTAGCAAAGGCAAGTCTCTCTTTGGCCAGGGCAAGTTCTTCCCTTTCAATCCTCAGTTTGACTGCCCTTTCTTCAGCTTCATACACTCTCCTCTGAGGGGAAGTCATCCCTCTGTGAGAAGAATTGTGAGAGCCATTGGTTCGAAGGGATCTGTTAGAGCCTCTTGATAGAGACCTAACTCGTCCATTCCCAATGTTAAGCTGGCCTGAGAGTGGCCCCAGGGGTCCCCTAGTACCATTCTCATGCCTGCTTAAGTTGGACCTGGTTAGTCTGCTGACTTCTACCTGTCCCTTGTCTGCCTCATCCCCTGACAACTGATCCTCATCCTCATCCTCAGCATCATCTGCTTCCTGGAGGGGATGGTCATGGCTATCAAAGGGTCCCTGTAAGGAGGGCATACTCCCATCTGGATTAGAAGGGTCTGGGTTACCAGCCCTACTGGCATCATAAGCCTCTAAGAGACCAATCAGAAAGGAAGTTGTGGGGTTAGACCCCTGTCTTATCTTCCTGGAGGTACACACCTGTCTCAACTCCCTGAAGCTAAGAACAGTACATCTGGAAGTGGGGACCTGTGGAGGGTCCACTGACACAAGGGGAGACTCAGAGTTTCCTCCTTTGTCTGACATACTGTTTCTAGTGTGGTGTAAGTGATGCACCTACCTACACTATGTGTTTGCCTACTGATCCCTTGCTAAGAGTTGCAGCCAAGGTGTGCTAAGCCTTGAGGAGCTGCAACAGCTGGTTCAGTAGAACTCAGAGTATTCTAAGCTAAGTTATATGTACCTAACAGTACTTATGTGATCTTTCAACCAGATATTCTTAGGATACGTGTGGTAAAACAACAGCAAGCTCAAATCCCAACCGCTGCTCACCAATGGGAGAAGGTGGCCTGATATGCAGTGCTCACTATTCTAGTGAACACTATGTATCAGTCCAGCAACCCTTATTGATGATTGGTTGTAAGTCAACCTTATAGACCAGCTATCCTAGTAGCATGGATACGAGCAGTCTAAGGCTAAAGACTCGAGAGGGCGTGTTAAGCCAGCTGTTTACCACACATATACCCCTTGAATACCCAGTGAAAGGACACCACACAAGTGTTATGAAAATAAACAAGATATTTATTATAAATCACAACAGCCCTGTACTCTTTATGAGGACAGGGTACTAAGCACAAAACAAAACTCTTACGAAAATACTTAAGTTAGCACAGTAAATACAAATGCCCGAGGGGCACGGAAAACCATATACTCTGAAAGTGGAATGCGAAATTACTAGCAGGTAAGTACAGTACTAATAGGCTTAGGAATCGCTAGGACTTGACTATAGAACCTTCAGATTACTTATAGGAGGCCTAGGGAACTCGGGTGCAGAGTGTGCACTCTCACGCGTGATGCGGGACAAAGTCTATGGTAGCTAGTAATGACAAAGTTAGTGTTCTCGGGCGAACCCGACCTGGTAGGAGGAAAACGAAAGTGGATCCTGACCCTTGGATAGTGAGGCTATGCTGGGGCACCGAAATGCCGAAGTTACCTAGCCCAGGGGCTGCAGCTGCATAGGTCTCAAAAGACGTCGGGAATCCTCGTAGACGGACCAGGAGCCTGGAAGAGAGAAGTTGCTGGCAGGCGACCAGTGAAGAAAGTTCGATGGATCCAAGCCTGGATCGAAGGAAGAGGACACCTGAAAGCAGAGGGGACCAAGTTCGAGACTACTAGCCAGTAGTCAGGTGGCACCAGGAGGGCACCGGATGGTAGTCACCTCGACTAGGTGAGTGGGTGACGCTGTGCTCGCAGATCTCACGGACCAGGAGGCGTTGTCGGCGACCAGGATGGAGGAGCGAGCTGTCCCACGATGGATGAAGCTGTCGGCGTCGCTGGACCCAGGATTGGGCAACAAAGCCTTGGCAAATTCAAGCCCACGCGGTGGACTCAAAATGGCGTCTGGAGTGGACCAGGAGGGTCCGGGGTGCCTCTCTTGAAGAAGGAAGCAAGGGCCAGTCTGGAGCAACCAGACCAGCAGCAGTCGTCTGGCGTCGTGAAGAAGGCCACAAGCCAGCCGGCTAGTAGCCACACAGCGCGGTGAGCATGCAAAAGCAGAAGGGCCCCACGCAGATCGTGGAGATGCTGGAGGGCTGATCTTCGGTGCTGGAGCTGCTCAGGGTTGGGGCTTCTCAGACCCCAAAGCACTCACCAGTGGAGCACACGGTGGGCTTGTTGCAAAGAAGTCGTGCAGTCTTGGCGATCGTCGGTCCCTCGAGGTCTCGTCGCACTCACGGTTCTCAGCTTTGCTGTAGAGGTGAGTAGAGGTCAGAGGTGCCAGGGAAGCCGGGTCTCGTCGAGCTGGGTCGTCGGATTCGTGAAGAAGGACTTGCAGCAGACCGCAGTGTTCTTAGGATGGTGCCTGCGGATGCAGGGTGACTACTCCTTAGCCACAAGGGAGAATCTTGAAGAAGAAATCTTGATGTCCTTTCGCAGAAAGTCGAGTCTTGATTCCAAAGATGATCTAATTTGAACAGGGGGCCCGCTCCCATCTTTATACTAAAAAAGGGGGCTGACCCGGTGACTAGGTCCTGCCTATGGGTGGGACTAGGACACCCCTCTGCCATGCCGGACTTCCCCCAGGCCAGGGGCTGGTGTGCCCCTGGAACTGGTTCTGACCGGCCTATGCGTAGTGAGCACCGGGGTGCCACTCAGCAGTCACCTTCCTGTAAAGCCCTGCCTACCCAGGATACACAAAACCATGTCTGGGATGGTGCTAGCACCGCCCCTGACAGGAAACCCTTTGTCCAGGCTCCCCTCGCTGGAAGGACTCCCAGCTGCAGGGGGTCAGACTCGTGTCTGTGGTGGCAGCATCCATTTTGTGGAGCTGAGGCTTCGTTTAACTTTAACCGGGGTTCACAGTTACATACATGTCGTGTCCCTCTAGAAGGGTGGAATGCTAACCCCGTCGCCAGAATTGGCGAGGGGTTAGTATTCCAATTCGTATGACACCTTACTCGACATGTTTTGATAAAGCAATACCATAGATAGCATTTAACCGCGAGGATTATAATGCACTTAAGAGTATATGGTATGCGTTATCATGGAACAGCTATTAGGACTTGGTTCCGCAAGCTGCAAACGGGCTCAGCTCATGCCAGAGCACCATCTCACACGATTCCAAGCACTCTGCCTTCAGGATTGTTAAGGCCTGCCATAGGAGTGACTGATAGGAATCTGTGTGTCCATTTTAGGGTTAGATATAGGTATACTATATCTACAGCAAAGGGTGATTACACGACTTTGCCCCAGCTGTCATGCAGCCAGTTGTGTCAAATTTAGGAGGCCAGCCAGGGGTGGCATAATACATGCTTCAGCCCCTGGTAGGCCCTGGGTACACCTATGCCCTGAGTTACAGGGTCTGATAAGGTGGCCCAGTACCAATTGGAAATGTACCTAAGGTACATGGAATCCATTTTACAGAGAGAGCAGTAGGCCTGGGGTCCTGATTGGCAGGATCCCAGGTCGACTATGTCAAAAACCAGCTAAAACACAGGGCAAAAAGTTGGGGGCAACCATAGTCAGGAGGTACCTTCCTACACCTTCCATAGCCACAAAAGGGGCAAAAAGCAGACTGTAGTATTAGGAAGGGGCAGCAAGGCCCAAAGACATGTCCGTAGCCCTAGAATCTTTAATGAGCTTTAGCGCAGTCTGCTTTGTCACCAAAAAGACGGCAGCCATCAAAGGGCTAGATGTCCTCAACCAGACCTAGCTCCTAAGGGCTACCAACATGGCAAACCTTCTGCCCAGAGAGTCAGTGGTATCCAGACTATATCCAATTGTGAATTTGGCTGTGTATCTCCCATGCGCCACTGCCTGGGAGAGAAAGGCCCAGGCCTCCTCCTGGCACTGAGGCAGCACCTGCGCAAACGTATCCCAGATGATTTGGAAGAATCGGCCTAACATGCATGCAGTATTCACGGACCGCAGTGGCAAGCTGGAGGAAGAGATCATATGCTTCCCAAGGTGATCCAGCTACTTGGATTCCCTATCTGGAGGAGCAGAAGGAAATGCACCCTTTGAAGAGGAGGCTTGAACCACCAAGCTCTCTAGGGAGGAGTGTTGGGTGAGGAAAACTGGGTCGGCCGGGCGATGGCGGCTCTCAAATCGCCCTTTCCACAGGAGCCCATGTGCTGGGCTTGGAACAGGTGCCCAGGAGGACATCAGTGAGGGCTTCGTTAAAGGGCAGAAGGGATTCAGAGGAGGGTCCCGCAGGCTGATGCACCTCTGTTAGGAGATTAGTCCCAACTGATACTGAAGGGAGCTCAAGGCCCAAGACCTCAGCCGCCCTTCGCACCACCAAAGCGTAGGACTCTCCCTCATCGGTAGCTACGGTAGAGGGAGAAAGCACGGCAAGGTCTGGAGAAGTGTCCAGACCACTGGCGTCACCCAGGTCCTGTTTCCAGTCCAGTTCTTCCAGCTGGTCTGTAAAAGGGTCCAGCGACCGCTTCCAGTCCTCACAACCTTCTGGGTGGTAGGGAACACCAGGGATGAACAGGGGAAGAAAAGTACCCTCCAGCATTGGATCTGTCAACAGACCTCTGTCTATCTCCGGGTCCATCTCGGAGGTTGATGGTGGGGACAATATTGCCAGGATTGGTGCAGAGGAAGGTCGAGTGAAATAGACCGGCGTCGGTCCCGATCCAGGCCTGTATCCACGGCCCCCCCCCCGGCATCGAAGGCCCACGGCCTGTGATTGGCTTCACGTGGCCCGAAGGAGTAGGGCTCCCCAATGACTAGGTAGAGGGCCTCATAGAACTTTGAGTTGGGCAGGAGATGCTCGGGTTCCCGGAAACGGGGGAGGCGTGGAGTAGTCCATAAGGAAGTGCCCTCTTTTTGCATGGTTGCCCCCACTTTTTGTCAAAATGCTGATGCACTTTGAATGAGTGTGCCCTGGGGGTTCCTGCCACACAGGTACCCAGGGCCTATGTTCTTTGCCTAAACTGCATGAAAACAAAACACATTTGGCACTCTTTGATCACCTGCCAGTCCCTTCTAAATGGTACCGCATGTACCAAGAGCACTGTGGCCAGGGAAGGGCGCTAATGGCTGCAGCACTTATTGTACCACCCTTGGAGGCCATGTACCTTTACACACATACTGCCTTTACAGGCTGCCTGTTTTGGTGCAGAAATGAAGAGTCGAAATGACACATCCCTGTGAGCCATGCCTACAACTCACTGCTCTGGCATGGGTCAGCCACCCCTCTGGCTGGGTGCACTATACCAGTGGTGAAGGTACAGGGGCATGAGCCCTGTACCCCTAAAATGTCTCAACCAATACTTAGACATTGTAAGTGCAGACCTGACATTAAGAGTGTATGGTGCTGGGAGTTTGTCATTACGAACTCTGCAGCACCATAATGGTTTTACTGAAAACTTAGAATTTTGTTATCAAACTTCTCAGCACATTAAACCCACACTGATGCCAGTTGGCCTTTAATGAATAATGCACTCCAATGGCATTTTAGAGATGCCCCCTGAATAACGACAGAACACTAGTGCCCTGGCTGAGTGGCTGTTCGCCAGCTGCCACCACCAGGCATGTTTCTGGACCCCTGGGTCGAGAGCCTGCTGCTCTCTGGGGTCTGAAACAATGCACATCCTGGGACGAGTTGCCAAACCTCCTCCCCCAGGATGGGCAGGGTCCACTATGGGGAAGCTTCAAAGGCTTGCCAACTTTGTGAGCTGCTCCAGCCCTTTGCTGTTTCCAGCAACTGGCTCCCACCGGTTCTGACCCCCACTTTGGGCAGGAGAATCGGCGGGAAAACCAAGTGAAGAAGGGAGGTGTGCCCACTTTTGCCAACCCCACCGGTAGGGGAGGCGAAGTACAACTCTCTGTCCCCGCCATCTTGCAGATGGGGGACCCAGCCAAGCAGAGGCATATGCCCCCCTCCCACTGGAAGGTGGCATAATAGGGGGTGTACCCACCCCAAGAGAGGGACCCATTGGTCCCAACACTTACTTAACTGTAATGCCCCTAAATTTATTTAGGGGCAGCCCTGAAACTTGCCTCCTCAGACAAGAATCGACAAGAAGAAAGGACCGAAGAAGCCGTGCTGACCCAAGAAAGACGCCCCTATGGACCTGTCCGCACCTCAAACCTGCTCCAGCGAAATCCTGGTGTGTCCTGCAGCCAGCAGCCTCAAGAACCCGAAGGACCTGCCCTGCCTTCCAAGCCAAAGACTGTCTCCCATGAGCGCCGGATTTGCTCACCAACAGACGCTGGGCCCCACCCAAAGCCGCGAGTCTGCACCACTCCTCAACTGACACCTTCGGCCTGAGTGGCTTAACACCCGGTGGAGGTCTCCCCGGCAATCCCAAACAGAGATCTGGTTATCTCTGACCTGCCTCGAATCACCAAGCAAAGCCTGCAGCCTCTTTCCGGAGGATCCCCACCCACCCCGCCGAATGGAGCTGGTAAGAAAACCAGATGCCTAAAGACACCCCTGCAGTAGATGCCCCACGGCCTTGGATGGCCCAACCGACTGTGTCCCAGCATCCCCAGGCATCCCAACTTACCCCTCCACCCGGGAGTCACCTTCAGAAGTTCTTCGTCCATGAGCCTGCAGTCTTTATTGCAACAGCAGAAGCCCCATTGAAATCAACAGGGCACCCGACACCAAAATATCACCCTGCACCCAGCCAACCTCGCGCCACTGCGGGTCTACTTTGGGTGCTAACTCAAATTTCCCTTTGCCCACTCAGATCTCCCTTTGCCCTGAGCCCAACACTAGGAGCTTTGCTGCCACAACCCCCTTGCCTGCTTTTGAGCAGCCACCAACCAGAGGCCAACTATTCTCAATTGGATAACATTGGGCATCAGCACTCTGCAGCCAGCCGACCTAGTGCCGCTGAGGGTGTTTCAAGAGTGCATCCTTGACCCTGGGGGAACCCTGGTACAGATATGAATTTAGCAGCCCACATGCCTCGAACTACCAACTCCCACAAAACAGTACTTACTTGCAAACCATTAAGTTCATTTTTCTCCATAGGAATACATTGACAGTTTTTCATTGAACATTGTTCAACGTGTGGAGTTGGTTTGTATGGAACATTAAAAAACTATGTACAAAAAGTGAATTACTTACAGTGTGTCTAGGAAATGTATCAGTGTGATATCTAAGCATATCACACTTATTAGCAAAAGTAACTGAAAAGTAATTTCGAAACCTTAATTTAATCAACTGCATTTGAACCTGCATTCAATTGAAAAAAATTGCATACGATTTTGCAAAGCATTTCACTTACCTGCACAAGGCTTGGCATGGTTTGGTTCTAAGAAATAAAATAACTTAATATTTTACATACAAACAAGTTAAGTCTTTGAGTGGGTGACATCATTTGCTGTCTGAGTGTGTACGATAACTGCCTAACACACCTCTGATAGAGCCTTACTGCTCGACCACACTACCACAAATGGAGAGTAAGGTGTTATCTACTTTTACCTCTGCCTACCTTTGGTGTTCCACTGGACTCTGTGCAGACTATACCTCATTTTGGTATAGTTACACAGAGCCAGCTTCCTACATCGTCCATGAAGTAGGGACCGGAGACAGCCTCAGAGCGACCACGCTCAGAGTCCGTCAGCCCACCGAAGGCGAAGAGTGCTGGTGCTTCTTCGCCTTCTTCTTGGACTTACCCAAAGACCTCGAAGACAGAGTGCGACGAGGTGTGGGAGCTCCGAGAGCAGCCTCGAGGCCTTCCTCTCAAACGAAACCGACGCAGAGCCGACCGATGGGCTTCCAATAACTTTCTGGACCGCTCCTGCAAAGACTTTGGATTCATGGCCTGGCAGTTGGAGCACGACTTTGTGTTGTGGTCGTGCTCCAGACACCAAGGACACATGAGGTGCAGATCATTCACAGACATCAGCTTATGACGGGAGTCACAAGGCTTGAACCTTGTCAGGCGATGGGACATGCCTCGCGCACATGGAGTCGAAGAATCAGGAAAAAAAGTTGACAAAACGTCAAAAAAAGTTAGTCAAAAAAGGACTACTGGGTATTTTTTTCCGGACCTGCGCTAGGCTGGCGGGGAAAAAAGAATGGACATCAGCACGCAGGGGCGGCGTCTAAATAGGCACTGTGATGTCATACCGGCGACCGAAGCGCAGACGTCTGATGCGGAGTCGACCGATGCCACCTAGCGACATGCAGGGGTATTGCGAAGAAAAAATTCTCTGGATCCCGTCTGATGCCTGGGGGTAATTCTAAGGCAATAAATTACCAAGTGTCTTTCAGTTTAACATATTCCTTATGCACAACACATTAATTACACATCAATGTTCAAGGTAGGATTATGGTAAAGGAACTGGCTATTAGGCAATGAAGGGACTAACTGAGGTAGGTAGTATCAACCTAAAGCAGAAAGAGGATACCCCTTTTAGAACGTAGGACATATAACTCAGGACACATAGCTTTCTTTTGGTTCATTCTGTATCAGTCTGTGCCACACCAAGATCGTCAAGCTTGGAGAAAGTGGGGTACAATCATTTGTCATTCCCTTAAATTCACTCTTTAAAAAGCTCTGACAAAAGTACTCTTGTTATAATATTTAACACTTAATTTGCACTCAGAGGACAGGAGGTAAACATTAAACAGAAGACACTTTCTACTATTCTAAAGTCACACTTTACCTTGCTGGAATCGCGGTGGGCCAGGGGGTACTTCTTGGTTTGGGTCGACAGGGGGCTCTGGGGTTAAAGTATCAAACTGCTCCCGGCTGATCATGTTAACTTTCTTGAAATTCTCAACTTCTTGCTAAATGATGCAAAAAAAATACTTCAGTACATGGAAAAAACAGACATGATTGGTGAAACCTCTTTAAAAGAACTTGATAGCTAGAGTAAAAGACCAATTGCTGCACATACAAAGTAACTGTTAGAGTAAGGAGATTCAAGATATGGGGGGTTCTGGCCCAAGAGGGGCTGGAGCAGAATAAAACCAGGAGAAGAAAATGTTTAACACAGCAATTACCGTTTTATTTACATCAGTAACTATGCTATAGGCATCTGTATTATGGGACCTTTTGTGATAACATTTAAAATGCAAAAATATTCAAACTATGAAAATCAAACAATGCTGTAGACAAGGTAGCAACCTAGAGTGTGCCAATCACCCCAAAGAAAACAGACACTAAACTGTAGAATACCTGATAAAGCAAAAATCTTGACACCCACAACCATCCAGTCAGTTGCACTTTGAATCTACTAACCAGTTCAAATGATAACCAGAAACATCCAGAAGTTGTGCTCTTTAAATGTACTATCCACAAAGGACAAATAATGTTATGTTAAATGAGACTTATAAAGCACACAGCTACTCAAGAGTGTCCCAGGTCTAACAGGGCAGTAAGGGCAAAGGTAAGAGTGAGCAGGGCTTTACTGGACAAACAGACCGGTTTTAAGCATTTTCTTGAACAGTCCCTCATCCTTAGTGAGCTGGAGTTCTAAAGAAAGATTGTTTCAGCCTGCTAGCCCCAAGAAAGAGAAAAACAGTTTGCCGAATTTAGCAAGGTAGGCGCTTAGAATCGTTGCAAAGGGATTGTTGGAGTAGTGCAGCTTTCTCAAAGGGTCGTAGAAAGAAATCCTAACAGGCAAATAGTAAGGTCCAGAGTGGCATAGCGCTCTGTGCACCAGGAGAGAAGTCTTAAATAGAATATGCTTGTGTACCGGAAGTCAGTGCAAATAAGGAGAAATATGCTCCTCTCTAGAAAGAGAACGTGAGAATCTGGTGGCAGCATTTTGTACTATTTGAAGTTTCCTTGAAGGAGATTGTGGAAAACCTGCATATAAGGCATTGGTGTAGTCCAGCCTGGACATGACCAATGCCAAAACCATAGTAATCCTTATTGGGACCGACAGGAAGAGCAGGAATTTCTTGGCCAAGCATAGTATGCTGAAAATGTGACTACCACAGAATTAATTTGATTATGGAAGGACAATTTATTGTCCAATTTCACACCCAAGTTATTAACTGTTTACACTTGATTATTGGGTGGAGGTGCCTCATCTAGCCAGCACAGTTCCAATTTGAAGTCAAAATTATGCCCCACACTGAGAACCTCGGTCTCTGTATTGCACTTTATTTAGAGGAAGCTCATCCAATGGAAACTGCATCTTGTTTAACAGGCACCCCCTTGTCAAAGGAGAAAACATTCTGGGTATCATCTGTGTAAAATATTATTTTGGTCCTCAACCAATTCAGCGAGAAGGGTCTTCAAATATTAAATGTGGGGCTAAGACGACCCCCGAGGGACCCTGACCGAGACATTGCGGCTACCAGAGGAATAAGGGGGTAGCCAAACCTCTTGCCTTTTGTCCTCTAGGAAGGATTTCAGCCACTTCCAAATCGTGCCTCTGAGGCTCATCTCCTGAAGTCGGTCAAGCAGCCTGGCATGACTAGGACTGCCCTACCGCCAGCATCAATGGTGCTTTTAATCAGTTCATAATGACAACTAGTACCATCAGAAAATCTGTGACCTGGGCCCCCAGAAATATACAAGCTCAATCCAAAAGCTTCCTCAATGGCAGTTCCAGCCAAAGAGGTCAACTAAACACCATCAACTAGAAAGCATCCATACCATTTGAAAAGACATTAGATTTAAAGCAATCCTGACAAAAATGGACTGAACCAAATGAACTATATTGTGTAAGTAGCTAACAAAAACAGCATTTATTCAGATTGCAGATGTCCCTGAGAAAACAAACCTATCAGACCAACTGGGTTTTTCCTCCTGGAAGAAGCACTGAAGTTATATTAATTGTAATCTGGGATGAAATTCGATAGAGCGGCTGCACTCTGCTTACTTCCATTTTAGGAGATTTTGATATAGTGAACAAACTAAGTCTACTTCAAAGACTAAACAGTTCTGCAATATACGGCACCACCGTGAAACAGGACGACAACAACTGACTTGGCCCCAGCCCTACCAGCCTGGCGATCCTGGAACCTGCTCCTGCCTAAATCCAGGTAACTTCTGCGAACAGCAACCTTGGGACACCCAGAGGACCTGCCTGCCTTGACGTTACATTAAAAATATTTGTACCGCGCACGTTCACCAACGGTTTCATGGCGCTCTTGACATAAAGGCAGCTGGGGAGGAGAAGTTACTCAAGTGTTGACTGAAACAAGAAGGTCTTCAGCAGTTTGCGGAAAGGATCGTAGTTGGGGCAGAGGCGGAGTGCAATAGGGAGGGAGTTCCAGGTGGAGGGGGCCATGGCAGAGAAGCTGAGACCACCGTGCTTTTTCCGTCTGGTTTTAGGGATAACCAGGAGATTGAGAATTGCAGAACGGAGGTCTCTGTGGGGGACATACCGTGTCAGGCAAGAAGAGATGAATGCAGGGGCTAGATCAGATAGGGCTTTGAAAGTGACAGCCAAGTTTAAAAATGCAGCGTTTAGTGATGGGGAGCCAATGGAGGCTACGCAGAAGAGGGGTGACATGCTGGTATTTTGGCTGGCGGAAAATCAGGCGGGCTGCCTGGTTCTGGACAAGTTGCAGCCGGTGGAGATGGATTGATGGAATTCCGGCATACAACGTGTTGGCATAGTCGAGTCTGGAAGTGATCAATGCTAGGATGACTAAGACTAGAGCATCTCTAGTGAGGAACCTACTGATTTTGCCAATCCGCCTTAGATGGAAAAAACAGGATGAGGTAACTGCATTAATTTGAGGCCTCAGAGAGGTCCTCAGAGAAGATCACTCCCAGACTCTTCACAGTGCCAACTGGGCTAGGCGGAGTCCCCAAAGAGGAGGGCCAAAAGGTGGAATTCCACGGATTAGTGGAGCCCCGACAAGTACCAGCTCCGTTTTTGTGGGGTTCAGTTTTAACTGACTATGAAGCATCCACTCAGCGATGTTGAGCATAGTGGATTGGAAGTTGTAACGGGAGGAAGGGAGGGGGTCAATGGGAAAAATTAACTGAAGATCATCTGCGTAGTTGAAGATGGTAACCGGGGTATTACGGAGGGAAGCAAGAAGGGGCTGAAGGTACAAGTTAAACAATAAAGGTGAGAGCGCGGAGCCCTGAGGGACCCCGCAAGTAAGGGATGAATAGGGCGCAGAAAAGGTAGAAAGATGGACTGCTTGAGTCCGATGGCTCAGAAAAGATCTGAGCCAGTCGAGGGCCACCCCCTGGATGCCGGCGTTGCCGGATGCCTTGACCCTGTTAAAGACTGGGACTCCCATCAGCAGAGGTTCTGCTGCAACAACCCCCCCTGGTGCCAGTCAGGAAGCTCCAGACCAGCCCACTCTGCACCCGCCAAGCCTGGGCATGCCCGAGTGATCCAAGACCACAAGGACATCCCCCGGCGATTGGGACCCGAAGTCCAGTGCCCAAAGACCCTCCTCGACTAACCAGACGCCTGCAGACTCAGAACCAGGGCCCCCCCAACCGTGACCAGCTGGGGATAAGCTTTTTCGACACCCAAAGACACCCCCGCACCCGGCACCCAACAGCCCCTTGTGCCTCCCTTTGGGGTGCCTACCTGTGTTCCAAGATCCCAACATACCTCTCGACGTGCTGATCGCCCCTGGAGAGTCTCCGCCCGAGCTTGCAGCCTTTGTTCCCTTTTGACCTTTTCAATTGGATAACATTGAGCGCCAGACTGCTCAAAAGCACCCTACACCCAGCCGGCCAACTACCGCTGGCCGTGCCACCTTTGTCCTATCCTGCTTCCCCCTTTGCCCTGAACAAGTGACCAGGAGCCCAGCTCCCACAGCCGCGAGGCCTGCTAGCCAGCAGCCACCAACCGGAGGCTCCCGTCCCCCATTGGATAACATTGGTCCTAACCACCTCTGCCCCCGGCCGCCCCTGCACCGCTGAGGGTGAACCAACTGTACCTACCTGACCCTGGGGGACGCCCGAGTCTATACCCATAGCCACAACTTCACCAGTCGAGTACTCACCAGGAAACCGGTAACTCACTTACCTGCCATTGAATAACATTGACTGGTTTGACTCGAAAGATCTTCTAAGTGCCTACTTTTTAAAACTTGAAATTTTCATATAAAATCATCCGAATTCCGAAATACTCACCTGTGATCAGGAAAGGAGCCAGTACTGTACCTTGTAGCCCAGTGCTGAACCACAAAAGTAATCCCTAGCGGGTTTACTAGTAACTTGTATTTTCTCCATTGGAATCCATTGTCTGCTTTTCTATGATATTTCTTTTGTCTACTTTTGAAAACTAGAAATATTCTTTAAAAATCATACAAAATACTGAAACGTAATTACTTACCTGTTTTGAGTTGAGACCCCAGTGCTGGCCCCAGGAGACCAGTACTGGATTACAAAAGTAACGAGTTCGTACTTTACCTGCAACCTGAATTTTCTCCCATTGGATAACATTGCCAGATTTCTGTTGAAAAATTTCTAAGTGTGAACTTCGAAAATAGCTTTTTATTCCTGAAAAATCACAATACCCAAAACGTTTTTGCTAAACTGTTTCCAGCTTAGACCCCAGGACTGAACTTAGGAGCCAGTCCTGGAATTACCAAAGTAATCTATAAAGTAGTCACCTGTGTTTATATAAGGGAATCCATTGAGCTCAATGCTAAATTATGTATAGAATTGTGTTGCTTTCTGCAACCCCTGTATCTATTGTCTTTACAAAGTTTATTGCCTTTCTGCAAGGTACTCATCTGAGACCTTTCACATTGAGAACAGTATATTTTTGATGCCTGTTGGTTGTAAAAATAAAACAACGATATCTTTTGATATAAAAACAATTAGCCTGGAGCTCAGTCTGAGTGTGTGAAACCTTTTGCTGACTGAGTGTGTACAAGAAATGCTTTAGACTGTCCTCTGGTACTGCCTTACTGCTCGACCAAGCTACCACTTTAGAGAGTAAGGTCACACCTGACCATACCCAACTGAAAGCATCTGTACACTTTAGAAAAGGCATTCCTCAGGGAGGTGTAACCTAGCCCCCCCGAAACCCCCACCTCGAACCTACGCCCCTGTTTTTCACCTGCTAACCTTAGTTCACTGGATAACTTCAGCGGTATAATCACAGCAATTATGGCATATGAAATGGTTTCAAAGTAGGCAGTATACAAAAGTGTGTATTCAAATTCAACGAGCAAGTGTGATGCTCATTTTACTTGCAACTGTTTCAAGAAGCCAGTCAATAAGGACATCACTGCTTCAATTTATGGCATTTAAACGGCATGTATAGACGCAAAGGCAAAGAAATGACATACAGTCTTTGTAATCCTCCTGAACACAAAACGCCCCAAAAGTCAGAAGGCTATATGCTAAGCAAGCAGGTTTAGGTCAAGATGTCAAACTAATTTTTTTCCGAGGTAAAAAAGCGGCAAACCTGTTTGTCAAGACGCTACCAACCTAATATTTTCAGAGGTATGAAAGCGTGGGGTACTTCCGACACGTTTCATCTACTCAATAGCACCATGGAAATGGTTTTGGCCTGCAAAAGCAGTGTAATTTGGAAAAGGTGTCGCCCAATGTTTCTAGCGCATTTTACACATCATACGCGCTCTCCCTGAATCACAGACAATGAGGACAGTTAAACAGCCGTCCATTAGGGTAAAAAGAGGACATGTGATTACACACAGGAAAGAAAAGGGGAGAAGAAAAACACAAACGTAGCCTTTGGTTTCAGGATCAGCATACTGAAAGTGCACATTCAATGCGGGGTGAGACACCGTAACAACCGAATTGGTTTAAAGTTCCCCCGCATGACACTCGAAAAACACTAATTAGCTAATCAAATGTCCGTGTCGTCACATTTTGCAGCAAACATTTGTATACAAGCATTGGCAAAACCACTAGTTCTTGCCAATGAGAATTATAGGCTTTAGTAACGATTTGAAGTTGTTAGCAGCGCTGCTGAGCAGCCCAGTTAAATTAATAAACAAGCACTTGCAATAGGTCTCGCATTTGCGAGAGTTTATTCTATTGGCATGGTCAATGAAAATACCTTTTATCTATTTTGATAATTAACACATAAATAAAAGGCATTGTCATTTACAATGCCAGTAGATCAAACGCTTGTAAAAGCAAAGAATCGACCGCCATTGTGGCTTCTTGGAAAGTGAAAGCGTGCACGGCACACTAAATGTTGCAGGAAAGCATGTTGAGCATGCAGTAGTAGGAACTCATTAAACAAAATAGTGCTTCCGTACGAAATAAGACATACCGTTTAATAACTGAAGTAAAAGGGCCAGTTCCTCATGGAAGGTTACAAATGAAGACAATGCAGTACTAAGGAGAGACTAACGTACAAGTTACTTACCTTCGGTAACGATATATCTGTAAGAAACAGTAGTTAGTATTAGATTCCTTACCTTAGAATATCCCCAGGCGTCAGACTGGATCCGGAAAATTTTGAAAAGCAGTACCCCTGCGCGTCCGTAGGCGTCTGCGGATCCGGGTCCGTGGTCGGCGCCGGGATGACGGAGTACTTAGACGCCGTCCTCGCGCGCTGACGTCTGTTCTTATACATAGCTTTTCTGTGCCAGAAACGCAGAGCCATGATAAAAACCAACACTGGTGCCATGAAACTAGGGCCCTGAAACGGGATGACCTTAACCGTAGATATCGGTTCGCAGAACGGGGAGGATGGGTGGGGCAGTAAGGAATCTAATACCAACTACTGTTTCTTACAGATGGAATATGCTACTTACCAGTATGCATATGTTCTTGGCATAGAGGGCTGCAGAGTGGTACATTATGAATAGTTCGCCATCTGGTGTTGGGCTCGAATGATTGCACTTGTTTTTCTCTTGGAGAGTCTTTTGTATCTTGGTGACTCCTCCTTTGGTTGGTAGTGCGCATGGGCATCGGCTCCATCCTTAGATTGTTTTGCCATAGTAGGGTTAGATGAAGTAGTATGATAGAATACAGATAGGAATGCCCATGTAAGTGTATCTAAATAAGATAATGTTGGAACAGACACAGGTTTCCGGGGAGGCTGGGAGGGCATGTACCACTCTGCAGCCCTCTATGCCAAGAACAGATGCATACTGGTAAGTAGCATATTCCGTTCGAGGCATATGGGCTGCAGATGGTACATTATGAATAGACTATACAGCAGTTCTCTCCCTAGCGGTGGTCGCCTGTGTCTGTTGCAACTGTCTGAAATAAAGTCTTTAATACCGCTTGTCCCACTCTAGCTTGTTGTGTTGTGTGCACATCTACACAATAGTGCTTTGTGAAGGTGTGCGGTGTAACCCAGGTAGCTGCTTTGCATATGTCATCTAGTGGAATGTTTCCCAAAAATGCCATAGATGCTCCTAGTTTACGTGTAGAGTGAGCTCTAGGAGGAACAGTTAATGTCCTCTTTGCTTTTAAGTAGCATATTTGAATACATTTTACAATCCATCTGGCAATGCCCGCTTTAGAGATGGGATTGCCCTTATGTGTAGTAGAAAACGCAACAAATAGCTGTTTTGTCTTTCTGAAAGTTTGTGTTCTTTCTATATAGTACAATATTGCCCTTCTGACATCTAATGTATGTAGGGCCCTTTCCGCTACCGTCTGTGGTTTTGGAAAGAAAACTGGTAATTCCACTGACTGATTGATGTGGAATGCAGAAATTACCTTTGGTAGGAATTTTGGATTTGTTCTAAGAACCACTTTATTTTGGTGTAACTGCATGAATGGTTCTTGAATCGTAAAAGCCTGCAACTCACTTACTCTAAGTGACGTGATAGCTATGAGGAAGGCCACCTTCCATGTGAGGAATTGTATTTCACACCTATGCATAGGTTCAAATAGTGGCCCCATTAGTCTGGTAAGTACTATGTGGAGATTCCAGACTGGGGAAGGTGGTCGTCTTGGTGGAATGACTCTTTTGAGTCCCTCCATGAAAGCTTTAATTGCTGGTACTTTAAACAGGGAAAGATGTTGCCTGTTTTGTAGGTACGCCGCTATAGCTGCGAGATGAACTCTGATAGAGGTGTATGCTAAGTTACATTGCTGCAAGTGTAGTAAATAGCAAATGATCTGTTTAGTGGATGCGTCCAGAGGGTTGATGTGCTTACTGTTACAGTGTATAGCAAACCTCTTCCACTTTGCTGCATAGCATGCTCTGGTGGTAGGACGTCTTGCTTGTTTAATGATTTCCATACATTCTGGTGGTAAATCTAAATATCCAAACTCTATGACCTCAGGAGCCAGATCGCTAGGTTCAATTGTTTGGGATCTGGGTGCATTATTTCTCCATGGTTCTGTGTAAGGTGCATGGGTAATATTTTAGCTTTTGATGTGGCACCTGTGAGAGTTGTAGTAGCGTGGTGAACCACGGCTGTCTTGCCCACGTTGGTGCCACTAGTATCATTGTCATTGAGTGCTGCTGCAGTTTCCGAACCACTAACGGAATTAGTGGGAGAGGGGGGGGAAGCGTAAGCAAATCTGTTGGACCAATTTATCCATAGTGCATTGCCCTGGGACAGTTGATGTGGGTACCTGGATGCGAAGTTTTGGCATTTTGCGTTCTGATGATTGCCAAACAGGTCTATCTCTGGTTGCCCCCATCTTTGGAAGAATGGCTGCAGTATTTGGTCGTGCAGCTCCCATTCGTGTACTTGTTCTGACTGTCTGCTTAGGATGTCTGCTATCTGATTTTGAACTCCTGGTAGGTGTTCTGCTAGCAGATAGATCTTTTGAGGAATGGCCCATCTCCAAATGTCCTGTGCTAGTTTGGATAGTTGGAGAGAGTGTGTCCCCCCCTGTTTTTGAATATAATACATTGCAGTCATGTTGTATGTTCTGATCAGGACTGCCTTGTTCATTATTTGTATTTGGAAAGCTTTTAGTGCTAGAAATACCGCTAATAGTTCCAAGTAGTTGATGTGCAGTTTCTTTTGCTGCACACTCCACTTCCCCTGCACTGTGTATTTGTCCATATGCGCTCCCCATCCGGAGAGTGATGCGTCCGCTGTTATCATCACTTGTGGAATCGGTTCTAGGAACGACCGTCCTTTGGAAATGTTTGTTGTGTTCCACCACTTCAGAGAGCGATGCGTACGGTCGTCCACCAACACCAGATCTGTAATCTGACCTTGAGCCTGATTCCACTGTGTCGCTAGACACTCCTGTAGTGGACGCATTTGTAGTCTGGCATGTGGTATTAGCAGTATGCAGGAGGACATCATGCCTAGCAGCTGCATAAACACTCGTGCTGGTAGTGAGTGTTGTGGTTGAAATCTTTGTATTAACCTGACCATTGTCTGTATCCTGATCGGATTGGGGTATGCTATTGCTCTTTCCGTGTCTATAGTAGCCCCCAGGTATTGCTGAATCTTGTTTGGTTGCAGGTGTGATTTTTTGTAGTTCACCGTAAACCCCAGGTGTTGTGAAGACATTCTTCTTGTGACTTGGCCTTTATTAACCAATCGTCCAAGTAGGGGAAGACATGTATTTGTTGTCTTCTTAGGTGTGCTGCCACCACAGCTAGGCATTTTGTGAACACTCTTGGTGCCGTTGTGACCCCGAACGGAAGGACTTTGAATTGATAATGTTGTCCTTCCACTACAAACCTTAGGTATTTCCTGTGGGCTTTGTGAATTGGGATATGAAAGTAAGCGTCTTTTAGATCCAGTGTAGAAAGAAAGTCCCCTTTCCTCAGTAAAGGGAGTACTTGTTGGAGCGTGACTATGTGGAAATGTTCCGAATTTATGTATGCATTGAGAGGTCTTAGGTCTAAGATTGGTCTTAGAGACCCATCTTTTTTGGGGATTAGGAAGTATAGAGAGTATACTCCTGTCCCTTGTTGATGTTTTGGAACCTTCTCTATTGCATGCTTTTGTAGCAGTGATAGTACTTCTTCCTTTAACAATGTGAGATGATCTTGACTCATTGGACGCTGTTTGGGGGGGATGTTTGGTGGGTAGCTGTGAGTTCTAGGCAATAACCATGTTGGATAATTTGTCTCACCCACTTGTCTGATGTGATGTCTTCCCAGACAGGTAGGAACTGTGCTAGACGTCCCCCGACCGGTGTTATGTGGTCTGGGAGAAGTTGTATTAAGTCACTGTTTTGGGGTTGAGGCGTTGCGGTTGTTATTATTTCCGCGGCCTCTACCCTTGTTGTTGTTACCCCTGTAACTACCTCTTGAATTACCTTTGGGTGATGTAGGTGTGAAAGAGGTGGATTGTTGATTTGTTCCTGTATTTTTTGAGCCTCCTCTATAGGTGGATCTACGAAAGGAACCTCTTTGTGTTGGCTGTTGCAATGCTCCCATTGACTTAGCCGTTTCTGTATCTTTTTTCATTTTTTCTAAGGTCTCATCTGTGCTTGAGCCAAAAAGTCTTTTTTGGTCAAAGGGTTGGTTCAATAAAGATGTTTGTACTTCCTGTTTGAATCCTGAGATTCTAAGCCATGCATGTCTCCTTAACATGACACTGGTGTTGATGGATCTTGCTGCAGTGTCTGCTGCGTCTAGGGCGCACTTAATGGAAGTATTAGTTATTATCTTTCCTTCCTGTATTAACTGATCTGCCCTTTTCTGATGTTCTTTGGGGAGATGTGTGATGAGTTTTTCTAATTCATCATAATGTGCCCTGTCATAACGTGCAAGTAGTGCCTGTGTATTGGCTATACGCCAGCTATTTGCCGCTTGTGATGCTACTCTCTTGCCTGATGCATCTATTAATTTTGACTCTATCAGGTGGAGGAGCCTCTCCTGTAGATAATGAGTTCGCTCTTTTACGAGCGTTTGAAACTTCAAGCGAGTCCAGAGGTACTTGCCCTTTGATAAATATTGGATCCTTTGGAGCCGCCTTATATTTTTTATCAATTCTTGGGTTTAACACCCTAGCCCTCACTGGGTCTTTGAATATTTCTTCTGTGTGACTGAGAAGACCCTTCAGCATAGGTAGAGTACCTGATGTTCTTTGTGCATTAGGTAGCGTCTCTAATAGGAAGTCCTCTATTTGAGGTTCTGTATGTATATCTACCTTATGATATTTTGCTGCCCTATTAACGAGCTGTACAAACCCTGTGTTATCATCAGGTGGTGAAGGCTTTGAGGGATATAACTGTGGGTCGTTGCCATCATCTGACTCAACGTTATAATTTTCCCATGGGTCATCCTCATCTGGGATAGTTTCATCATCCCCTTGAGGTTCTCCCTCCCCTGGATCACTGTCTACATCAGACTGAGGTGTAGATGGTCTTGGTGTAGAAGGTGCAGGAATATTTGGCATAGTGTGAGGAATAGGAGAAGAGGGTGTGACTTTGGGTCGAGGAGAAGTAGGAGGAGTTGTATTTGTCCCCAGTGTTCTCTTTTTTGATGGAAGAGATTTGTCTATCTGTTCATTCTTCCTCTTCTTCGTCACTACTTTGCCAGTTTGCGGATCAATAAACAAAATCTTTTGTTTGAGATCTGTTTGCTGCTCCTGTATCGGTACCGAAGGCCTTGGTTCCGAAAGGTGCCTTTGTTTTCGATCGTAAATGTTCGGTGTTTTCGGCACCGAGTGTTTACTCGATTCCGACTTTCTCGGTGTCGAGTGAGTCTTCGACGTCGAATCATGTTTCGGTTTCGACATGGAATGTTTCGATGCCGAGCTTTCCTTTGCATGGATCTTCGGCGTCGAAGTCGATGTCGACCTCTTCTCGGATCCGACATGGTGGGAGACCGAGTGTTTCGGTTTCAGTTTCGTTCCCGGGCCCGAAGGCGGGGCGTCGGAAACTTTTTTCTGAGGTTTGACCGGGCTCGAAGGCGGGGTCGTTACCACACGGGGTCGGTTTTTTGGTAAGGGGACGTCGTCACTCACAGTTTGTTGCACGTTGAGTTCTTCGACATCCGATTCGTCCCCTTCCGACCCCGACTGATCCTCATGATCCTCTTCTTCCTCAAGTTGCTCATCTCCGAACAGCTCCGGGATCGCCTCCGACTGCATTCTGGAAACCTCGTGTCTTCGAGCTCGACGATTTCTAATCGTCGACTTGGAGGAGAATGC
The DNA here is from genome assembly GCF_964263255.1 of Lissotriton vulgaris. Classification (NCBI taxonomy): domain Eukaryota; kingdom Metazoa; phylum Chordata; class Amphibia; order Caudata; family Salamandridae; genus Lissotriton; species Lissotriton vulgaris. Next base: position 861,196,732 of record NC_141695.1, read on the forward strand.
TGCGCAGGCTTCGCAGTCCCTGGATTCGTGTTCAGGCGATAGGCAGAGGTTGCACAACTCGTGTAGGTCCTTGTGTGGGAACTTAGCACCACACTTTGGACATTTCTTGAATGGAATCCTTTCCATGGACTCCGGGCTTGACTGCGTCGAGAAAGGCCTCCTGTTCGTTCGTCGACGTAGATTAAAGTTTTTTCTTCGATGTTGAAGAAAAAACGCGCCGGAATGGAAATGAAACGCGTTCAATAACAATACCGTTGAATTGTAAAGGGAATACGCGCCGATAAGTCACTTCTTTTCGAAGTCGATCTGGAGCGTCTCAATCCTCATCCGAACCCGATGGCGGAAAAAACAATCTAAGGATGGAGCCGATGCCCATGCGCACTACCAACCAAAGGAGGAGTCACCAAGATACAAAAGACTCTCCAAGAGAAAAACAAAGTGCAATCATCCGAGCCCAACACCAGATGGCGATCTATTCATAATGTACCATCTGCAGCCCATATGCCTCGAACATATCGTTACCATAGGTAAGTAACTTGTGCATCTGAAAGAAACGGTTAGTATTAGATTCTTTACCTTAGAATAGATACACCAGCAACACCAACACCGGTGGTGGGTCTGCGAAACAATGATCACATCAGAAAGTCCTGGAGAACGGAACGGCCGAAAAAGCCATCTCTCCAGACTTGGCTGTCCAGGCAATAGTGTCTTGCAAACGTGTGCAGAGAGGCCCACGTAGCTGCCTGACAGATGTCCTGCAAGGGGACTCCCCGACCCAGGGCAGTAGTAGCCGCCGTGGCCCGAGTGGAATGGGCACAAAGCCCCGCAGGAGGCTCCATTGTAGCCAAAGAGTAGCATACCTTGATATACAACACGACCCACCGAGAGATGGTCCGCTTGTGCACAGCCCGACCATTCTTAGCGCCCACGTAACCAATAAAGAGTTGGTCATCCACCCGGAACTGGCGTGTGCGATCCAAATAGAATGAAAGCGCAGGTTTTGGGTCCAGACGGTGGAGCCTCTCTACCTATTTCAAGGGATGCTGAGGTGGAAATAAGGTGGGTATGGTGATGGACTGGCCAATGTGGAAGGCTGTGACTACCTTGGGCAGGAAAGAGGGTCGCGTCCGCAACACAACTTTGTCCGGAAGGACAGAAAGAAAAGGAGGTTTAGAGGAAAGAGCCTGGAGCTCACTCACCCTCCTGGCAGAGGTGATGGCAACCAGGAATGCAGTCTTGAGAGTAAGGAGACGAAGAGGACAGTTATGAAGTGGCTCGAAAGGAGCACACATCAGGTAAGTCAGAACAAGGTTCAAGTCCCACTGAGGCATCACGAAAGGAACAGGAGGGAACATATGAGTGATGCCCTTCAAAAAACCTATTTACAACTGGGGACTTTAACAAAGAGGGCTGATCAGGGAGCCTCAAGAAGGCGGAAATGGCAGAGAGATAGCCCTTGATAGTACCCAGAGCAGAGCCCTGCTGGGCAAGAGAAAGGAGAACCTCTGAAAGAGGGGCAGAAAGGGGTTACACAGCCTTTGCTGTGTACCATGCCACAAATTTGTTCCACATGCAGGCGTATACCGATTTTGTGGAGGGAGGCCTGGCTGCCAAAGTAACATTCCAGACTTCAGGAGGCAAGTCAAATGGCCTCAACTGCTGCCGCTCAATCGCCACGCATGTAAGTGGAGACTGGACAGTTTCGGGTGGAGGACCGACCCCTGCTGCTGCGACAGAAGATCCACCTGAAGAGGCAGACAAATCGGGGGATCGACAGACATGCTGAGTAGCTCAGGATACTAGTATCTTCGTGCCCAGTATGGAGCCACAAGGATAACTTGGGCTCGGTCGCGTCTGATCTTCAGCACTCTGGGCATAAGTGGTATAGGCGGAAAGGCGTACAACAGACTGCAGCTCCACTCGCGATGAAAAGAGCCTCCGAGCGAATGCCGCCTTGAAAATTCCAACGCACAGAACAGATGACATTGCGCGTGCTCTTCTGTGGCAAATAGAACTAACCAAAGCTCTCCCCACTGCTGAAAGAGGCCTTGCGTCACGTCCAAGTTCAGACGCCATTTATGATCCATCATGCACCGGCAGCTGCGTTCATCCGCCCTGACGTTCAGGGAACCAGCCAGGTATTGAACCACCAGGGTCACGCCCTGATGTTCCAGCCACTACCAGAGGCGCAGAGCATCCTGGCATAGGGTCCACGGCCTCACCCCGCCATTTTTGTTGCAATACCACATGGGGGTGGTGTTGTCAGTGAACACCTGCAGTACACTCCCCCGGACAGAGGGGAGGAATGCCTTCAGTGCAAGCCGGATTGCCTGCAGCTCCAGAAGGTTGATGTGGAGCCGGGACTCCGCCGGACACGGAGGCCTCTGATCTCTGCCTCTCCCATGTGCCCCCCCCCCCCCCCCCCCAGCCCTTGAGGGATGCGTCCGTCACAACTACGTGCTCCAGTTGAGGTAGGGAGAGGGATCTGCCGCTGACCCAATCGCGGTCCGTGAACCAGCACTGCAACTGTCTTGCAGCGCCCTCCGAGATCAAGACATGGTCGGACAGGTTGCCCTGATGCTGGGCCCACTGAAACTTCAGGTCCCACTGCAGAGCCCGCATCCGCCACCTGGAGTGATACACCAGAAGGATGCAGGGGGCCATCAGCCCCAGAAGCCGCAAAGTCAGCCTGACCAAGACTCCGGATAACGGCTGAAAGATCGGAATCAGAGCCTAAATATCCAGAACCCGCTGTACGGGAGGATAAACCCGAAACTTTGCAGAGTCGAGAACCGCTCCGATGAAGAGGAGCTTCTGAGAGGGCCACAGGTGTGACTTCAGCACATTGATGGAGAACCCCAGCAGGTGATGGAGGTCGGTCGTAGTCTGGAGGTGGCTGACGACTGTCTAGGGCGAGCCCGCCTTAAACAACCAGTCGTCGAGGTAGGGGGAAGACAAACTCCTAACCTGCGCAGATGAGCTGCGACCACAGCCATCACTTTTGTGGGGCGCTGGTAAGGGCGAAGGGGAGCACGGTAAACTGAAAGTGCTCGTGGCCTACCGTAAACCGCAGGTAACGCCGGTGGGCCGGCAGGACGGGGATGTGAAAATAAGCATCCTGCAAGTCCATCGCTACCATCCAGTCTCCCGGGTCCAGGGCAGCTAAGACTTGAGCCAGTGTCTGCATCGTTGACGTTCCGCAGAGCGCAGCTTTCGCCAGGCAAAACCTAAAAAGGTTCTTCTATAGTTAATACCTGAAGTTCACCCACTCTTCTGAGTGATATAACAGCCACTAGGAAAGCAGCTTTCCATGTGAGAAATTGCAGTTTACATCTGGCTCACATCTGGCTCAGAGGGTGGACCCATTAGTCTGGTGAGAACAATGTTGAGATTCCACACTGGAGCAGGTAGATGTCTTGAGGGAATGACTCTAGTCCCTCCATAAACGCTTTAATGACAGGTACTTTAAAAAGAGATACAGTTTGCCTATTATTGAGATATGCAGCTATAGCAGCTAGATGTAAATGTATGGACGTGCATGCTAAATTGGAGCATTGTGGATTTAACTATTAGCCTATAATGTATTGGACAAAAGCATCAAGCGGGTTGATGTGGTTATTACAGTAAATCACAAACCGCTTCCACTTTGCCGCATAGCAGGCTCAAGTGGTAGGACATTTAGCATGCTTGATAATATTCATACAGTCTGGCAGTAGATTAAGATAGCCAAACTCTAGTCTAAGACTTCCAAGTGCCAGATCACCAGATTGAGTTGACTGGGGTCTGGGTGTCATGTCTCCATGGCTCTGCGTGAGGAGATTGGGTGTAAGACGCAGTTTTTGATGAGGAACTATCAAGAGTTCCAATAGGGTTGTGAACCACAGTGGACGTGCCCATGTGGGAGCAACTAGGATTAGTGTCAGGGATGCCTGTTTGAGTTTCTGAACCACTAATGGAACGAGTGGGAGAAGCGAAAAAGCATAACCAAATATTCCTGACCAGTTCATCCATAGTGCATTGCCTTTGGACAATGGGTGTGGATACGCGAAGTTTGGGCACCAACAGTGCCTAACCAACCCAAAACTTCCCAACTTGCCTCTTGAAGTGGTGGTCACACCCAGAAGTACTTAACTGTACCCTGCACCCGGCCGCCCTGGTGCCGCTTGGTGCCAATTTGTTTCCCCATTTGCCCTTAACGTCCAGGAGTTTTGCTCCCACAACCCAGTGGCCTGCTTGCCAGCAGCCACCAACCGGAGCCCTTCTACCCCCATTGGATAACATTGGGCCTCAAGACTCTGCATCCAGCAGTGCAGCTGAGGTTGTAACAATAGTGCATCACAGACCCTGGGGGACCCCCGAGTCTAACCCCAGAACATCAACTCCAAAGACCGATTTCTTACCTAAAAAACGATAACCATATTTTCCTCCGTAGGATAACATTGACACTTTTTCCTGGAAAAGTTTTTAAGTGTGGAGTTTTGAAACCAAAAGAAATTCTTTAAAATTGTACGCTTTAACAACGCTTTTACTCACCGGTTTACAGTAAATGTCCCAGTGCTGCATCCAGGCATACAGCAATGGGTAAGAAATGTAATCTACCCTCTATTTTACTGAAAATCCCATTCAAGTCTCTGTACTGTATTTACCATTTATTGCATTTCTCTGAAACAATACTGTAAGTCAAACCATAGTACAATTACAATTGAACTATTTTACAATCAGCATTTACTACTGTTAAGTATTTAATGCTTACCTGTGCCAGGCTTGCTTGGTTCTAGAAATAAAATAAAGGATATGTTTTATACAAAAACAATTAGTCTGAAGTTCAGAGTGTGTGAATTCATTTGTTGACTGAGCATGTACAACAAATGCTTAACACGGTTGTCTGATACTACCTGAGGCAGGTCAGGGGTCGCCCGTTCTTGATTCAGGATCGCCAGGGTGACCACCTCATGGTGCTTGCCCACTTCAGCTCGGGCCGCGGACTGCGGGTGCAGAGTGGGGCAGATTCATGGTTTCAGTCTGCTGCCAGAGGTTGCAGTCTACAAATCTGGTGTTCACGGGAGAAGCAGTCTTGGAAGCAAAGCCAGGCAGGTCCTCCGGGGTTTTTGAGGTTGCTGGCTGCAGGACAAACTGGGATCTCGCAAGGAGCAGGTTCGAGGGGGAGACAGGCCAGTGAGGCGGGGGCCAAGTCAGTGGGAGTCTTCCGCTTGTTAGCTGCTGCACAGCACTTCAGTCTTTTTCTTGTTTCTGGTCTGGATCTGAGGAAGCAAGGTTCAGGGGCGCCCCTAAATACTAGATTTAGGGGTGTTACAGGTAGGTGAACGGCAGGGATTATAGGCCCCTTTCCTGGGGTGGGTACACCCCCTATTATGCCACCCCTCCAGTGGGAGGAGGGCAGGAGTCTGTCCATGGTTGGCTGAGTGCCCCCATCTGCAAGGTGGCGTGGACCGAGAGTTGTGCTCCACATAGTTTCCCCCACCTGAGGGGTGGAGTTGGCAGAGGTGGGCATTACTCGCTTCCTTATTTGTTTTCCTGCTGGTTCTCCCGCCCAAAGTGGGGGTCAGAACAAGTGCCTTTGAAGCTTCCCCTTCGTGAACACTGCCCATCCTGGGGGAGGAGGTTTGGGACCTCATCCCACGATGTGCATTGTTTCAGACCCCAGAGAACAGCAGGCTCTCGACCCAGGTGTCCAGAAACTTGTCTGGTGGTGGTAGCTAAAAGCAGCAACTCAGCCTGGACACTAGTGGTGGGTTCGTTTTCAGGGGGCATCTCTAAGATGCCCTATGTGTGCATTTTTCATAAAATCCATTACTGGCATCCGTGTGGGTGTAATGTGCTGAGAAGTTTGATACCAAATTTCTCAGTTTTCAGTGTAGCCAGTTGCTGGGGAGTTCGTACTGAAACTCCAAGCACCATATACTCTTAATGGCAGCACTGCACTTACAATGTCTAAGAACGGACTTAAGACACTGTAGGGGTACAGGGCTCATGCACCTGTACCCTCACCACTGGTATAGAGAACCCAGCTAGTGGGCGACTGACCGATGCCAGGTAAGTGTGTTGTGGGCATGGCACGAACGGGGAGGAGGAGTCAGCTGCAGTGAGCCGTGCCGATCAAAAGAAAGGTGCAGCTCGCTGAAGTCTATCTTTTAATGTTGCAAGATTGTAGGAGAAATTCTTTAAAGAAAAATAGTGCAGACTGACTAAAGAAAACATGTGTAACTACACAAGTAAATGGGCCAGTCCTCATAGAAAGTTACAAATGCAGACATTGTGGTACTAAGGAGGGACTAGCACGCCTATTAACAAATCAGAAGCCAACATTCACAAAGGACAATGAAACAAGCGAATGAAAAATATGGGTGGGGAGCTTCAAGTCCATACTTGAATACAGCATGCCTCGCACAGTAGCACATCCGCTGCCCAGGCTCGACCTAAAAAGTGTAAGGAAACAGACTTTCTGTAGTCTTACCCTTCCACTTTTTTGCTTCCATTTTGACTACTAGGTACAGGTGTAACAAGACAAATTCCCTGAGCCCTACTAAACAAGACTCTGTGCATGCTGACCCTTAAATGGTGCATGTTTAATTGGCTTGTCCCCAATTGAAATAACCAGACTTACAATCTAGGTCCACTCCCTTCTCCAACCCAAAAAGCCAGGAACCTAGGATTCATATTTGACAGTAAGGAATATGCTACTTACCAGTATGCATCTGTTCTTGGCATGTAGGGCTGCTGACATTCATATCTTGTGCATAGATCGCCCCCTAGTGTTGGGTCCGGATGATTGCACCTTGTTGTCCTGGAAGAGTCTTCGAAGTATCACGAGATAGGTGACTCCTCCCCTGGACTACAGTGCGCATGGGCATCTTCTCCATCCTCAGATTGTTTTTCGCCATTGTGGCAGAGATGGAGTATAGCAAAGTAAGAGATGGCCATGCAAAAGAGAATCCTGCAGCTGCAACAGGCACCGGGGAGGAGGCTGGCGATATGAATGTCAGCAGCCCTACATGCCAAGAACAGATGCATACTGGTAAGTAGCATATTCCGTTCGAGGCATGTGGGCTGCTGAACTTATATCTTGTGCATAGACTGTAGCAGTATCTCCTCTAGCGGTGGTCACCTGTACCAGCTGCAGCAGTCTGAAAAAGAGTTTTAAGGATAGCCTGGCCTACAGCAGCTTGCTGCTTTGATTGCACGACTACACAATAGTGTTTAGTGAAAGTATGTATGGTAGACCATGTAGCTGTCCTAGATAGGTCTTCAAGGGGAATATTCCCTAGGAAAGCCATGGATGCCCCCATTTTAAGCATAGTGTGCTCTTGGGGGAACTGTTCGAGCGAGTTTCGCTTTTTGATAGCATATTTGAATGCATTTAACTATCCATCTGGCTATTTCTGATTTTGAGATGGGATTACCTTTATGTTGTGGTGAAAAAGCAACAAACAGTTGCTTTGTTTTTCCGAAATGATTTAGTCCTGTCAACATAAAGTAGCAGAGCTCTCCTTACATCTCGTGTGTGTAGGGCTCTTTCAACTACTGACTTTAGGTTTTGGAAGAAAACTGGCAGTTCTATTGATTGATTGATATGGAAAGTGGATCTGACTTTTGGCAAAAACTTCGGGTTGGTCCTAAGTTCTACCCTATTTGCATGAAGGGTTCTTGAATGGTTGGTGCCAGAAGCTCACTTACTCGCCTGAGGGAGGTAATGGCAATTAAGAATGCCACCTTCCATGTTAGAAATTGCAATTCATATGAGTGGAGTGGTTCGGAAGGAGGTCCAATAAGTCTGGCAAGTACCAAATTTAAGTAATAGACTGGTGAAGGTGGGTGCTTTGGAGGGATTATCCTTTTAAGACCCTCCATAAAAGCCTTGATTGGTGGTACCCTAAACAGGGAAAGATGTTGGCTGTTCTGGAGATATACTGCTATAGCAGCAAGATGTAGCCTTATAGAAGAGTATGCTAGATTGCATCTTTGAAGATGCAAGAGGTAACAGATGTTTTGGATGGAAGCATCTAATGGATTGATTTGGATATTGTTGCAATAAATTACAAATCTTTTCCATTTAGCTGCATAGCATGCTCTAGTAGTTGGCCGTCTTGCATCCTTGATAATGTTCATGCAATCTGGAGGTATGTTAAGGTATCCGACCTCTAAGACCTCAGGGGCTAGATGACCAGGTTCATCTGATTGGGATCTGGGTGTCTGATTTCTCTATGGTTCGGAGTTAAAAGATGGAGAGAGGCAGATATTACTGTATGTGGGAGGGCTGTAGATGCGATTTTGTATAGTTTATGGAAAAATCCAGGCTGTGTAGCAGCTGGAGTGTCTGAGACGTATGGCTTGCACACTGCGCGTAGGAGTTTGCTTTTATGAGCCAATCGTCCAGGTATGGAAACACGTGGATGTGTTGCCTTCTGAGGTGTGCAGCTACTACCGCTAAACATTTTGTGAATTCTCTTGGGGCTGTGGTTACCCCGAAGGGGAGAACCTTGAACTGATAATGTTGACCTTCTATTGTGAATCTGAGGTATTTCCTGTGAGCTGGATGTATAGGTACGTGAAAATATGCGTCATTGAGGTCTAATGTTGCTAGGAAGTCGCCTTGCTGGAGCAACAGGAGTACTTGTTGTAGAGTGATCATATGGAAATACTCTGAGAGTATGTATTGGTTTAGCGGTCTGAGGTCCAATATTGGTCTGAGGAGCCATCCTTTTTGGGAATAAAGAAGTACTGCGAGTATACTCCTGTCCCTTGGTGTTGAAAAGGGACTGGCTCTATGGCCCCTTTTCTAGCATGGATTTCACCTCTTGTTTTAACAGGGTGATGTGTTCTTTGGACATAGGACTGTGTTTGGGTGGTATGTTGGGTGGAGTAGTATTGAGTTCCAGGCAATAACCATACTGGATAATTGTCTCACCCACCTGTCTGTGGTAATTGCGTTCCAGACTGGTAGGAATTGCTTCACTGCCTCTGACTGGTGTTAGATGGTCTGGAGGGAGTGTGATGAAGTCACTGTTTGGCGGCAATGGAGGCTCTGGTGTTATTGCCGCCACGTCCTCTGCCCTTGTTATGTAATGTAAAAAATATTTTTTAAGCACAACACCTGACTGTTTCTTGGCGCTCGAGTACAGGGGGGTAGGCAGTCCGCAGGGCAAAGGCTTTAGTAATAAACATTACAAAACAAGTGAGTTTTAAGAAGGGACCTGAAGCGAGTGTAGGGGGAAGCAAGTCTTATGCCTAGGGGGAGTGAGTTCCAAAGGAAAGGGGCAAGAAAAGAAAATCTCAAGCCTCCGTGTTTCTTGCGTTTAAAAACCGGAACCTTGAGCAAGGCAAGATGGGAGGAACGGAGGTTGCGGGAAGGGACATAAGGGTGCAGTAGTGAGGAGATAAAAGACTGACCCCGTTCCGGCAAGGGACTTGAAGATAGTACAGCCTAATTTAAATTTGCAACGCGCGGTACACGGGGAGCCAGTGAAGGGATTTTAACACAGGACGGACGTGTTGGTGCCTGGGTTGATGATAAATAAGACGTGCAGCCTGATTCTGAACAAGCTGTAGCCTCTTCATTAAGTAAGCCGGGATGGGATAACAAAACTAGAGTAAGGGCCTCGATGGCCAGGAAACGGGCAATGTTTCGGACTTTCCGCAACTGGAAAAAACTACAGGAGACTACATCATTGATCTGCGGGCTTCATTGTGAGATCGTTACTGATCATAACCCCCAGACTTATTGCTGAGTCGACTGGGCTGGGGGGTGGGGGAGACCCAACCTCGCAGGCCAAAAGGTGGATTTCCATGGATTGGCAGCACCCCCCGACAAGAACCAACTCTGTCTTGTCGGGGTTAAGCTTGAGGTGGTTGACCCCCATCCAGTCACTGATGTGACAGAGGGTTGACTGAAAGTTGGCAATGGACTGGTCCGAGGAGTCAATATTAAAGACTAGCTGAATGTCATCCCCGTAATTAAACGCGGTGACATGGCTACCTCGCAGATAACGAATAAGGGGGGTCAGGTATAAATTAAAAAGGGGGGATAAGGAGGAACCCTGCGGGACACCACAAGTCAGTTCGACCCTGTCTGCAGTAAACTGCGAAAGCCGAACTGCCTGGTGGCGATTACTCAAAAAGGAGCGGATCCAGTCAAGAGCCGTACCCTGAACGCCAGCCTCCCTGCCACGGTCGACCAGAATATCATGGTCGACCGTGTCAAAGGCGGCCGACAAATCCAGGAGCACCAGAACCTGACTGATGTTAGAGTCCGGCCCTCTCCGCAGTTCCTCCATAACTGACAGAATGACAGACTCCGTAGAATGGGCGGGTCTAAAACCGGCCTGTTGGGAGTCAAAATATTGAGAACGTTCGATAAATGAGCTCAAGATGTTATTGACATGAGACTCAAGAATTTTACTGAGGTAGGGAAGAAGGGAAATAGGGCGATAGTTGCTCATGACCGAAGGGTCCGCCGTGGTTTTTTTTTTTAACATGGGCACAACCTCTGCAACTTTAAATGAGTTGGGAACCAGGCCAGAGGAAAGACTTATTCAGAAGCCCCAAGGGGGGGAAGCGGACAGGCTGTGATGGCCTCACGAAGGATTAGGGGGGGGGGGGGGGGACAGTCAGTGGGGGACCCAGAAGCGACCTTATTTAAAGGAGCTAAAACTGGAAGGGGGAGGACCCGCAAGTGAAATGCTGTTTTTAATGTTGGCAATTTTATCCACAAAAAACTGATTGAGGGAGTCTCAGAGCGCACAGGAGGGGAGAGGTTTAATGGTGACCCTATCTGGGTGTGACAACTCCTCCACAATGGAAAAAATATCTTTAGTTTTAGTGGCCGAGTCAGCAATCTTTTTAGAAAAGTAAGAGGTCTTTGCATGTAGGCCGCTGTTTTATACTCTTTGAGCAGAGACATGAACCGCAGTCTCGTGTCAACAGCATAGTCTTGTCGCGAGCATCGCTCGGCTTGCCTAAGTCCAAGCTTTAGACCTTTGAGATGCTCGGTAAACCACCTTTGTGCGTCGTGCAGGCGCTTAAGCTTGATCTGCCTGAGAGGTACAACGACGTTACTGGCTGATTCGAGCCAGCACGTATGGGCGGAGGCTTGGGTGTCAATAAGATCAAAATCAGAGGGGGAAGGAGTTGAGGTTCTAAGAAGGTTAACAAATTCACTAAGGTCGGCCCTATTCCAGTTCTGGGCCGAAAGGTTACCCTCTAAAGCCCTATTGGGATGAGAGGTGACAGTGAGAGAAGAAAATTATGGAGTGGTCCGACCATAAACAGGGAGAGATGAGAGGGGCAGAAATATCGAGGTTCAGAGTCCAGACCTGGTCTAGGACGTGACCTTTAATGTGAGTCGCTGCGTTTATATGTTGACTGCAGTTCATTCCAGATAAAAGATCGGAAAACGTAGCAGAACAAGCGCTCTCCTTCTCGTGAAAGGGCCAATAATTAAAATCTCCTAGAACTAGGATTTTAGAGTGGTTAATTACTAATTGAGAAAGCATATCGCCGAACATCATCGAAAAATCAGGCATAGACTGAGGAGGGCGATATGCTAAGACACAGGTAAGGGGTGTCACTGGAGATTCCAGTCTAAACACAAGCAGGTCGACCAAGGGGATACTAACAGTTGTCAGAGTGGAAAATCTGATTGGGTGTTTGATAATAACTCCTACCCCGCCTCCTGGCCTGCCACAGGCTCTGTTCGCTTGAAGAATATAATAACCAGTGGGGATTGCGGCAAGGATATCTGGAGAAGACTCCTCGTTAAGCCAGGTCTCGGTCAGCAGCAATATATCAGGTTTCAAGGAGTCTAGGTAGTGAAAAATTTCCAACTGGTGTTTTACCAGTGAGCGAGTGTTGATATAGCTCACAATAAGATGAGTATAAGAGCCCTGTGGTAGGAAGGAGGTCAATATCTGGGGAGGGAAGTGTAGTGGGGAAAGGGGCTGGGGCCGAGTGTAGGAAGGTGGATACCTGACTATGGTTACCCCCAACTTTTTTTGCCTGGTGTTTTGCTGGTTTTCCGACTTAGTTGACCTGGGGCCCTGCCAATCAGGACCCCAGGCCTACTGCTCTCTCTCTAAAATGGATTCCATGTACCTTAGGTACGTTTCCAATTGGTACTGGGCCACCTTATCAGACCCTGTAACTCAGGGCCTAGGTGTACCCAGGGCCTACCAGGGGCTGCAGCATGTATTATGCCACCCCTGGCTGGCCATCTAAATCCGACACAACTGGCTGCACGACAGCTGGGGCAAGGTGGTGTAATCACCCTTTGCTTTAGATATAGTATACCTATATCTAACCCTAAAAAAGGACACACAGATTCCTATCAGTCACTCCTATGGCAAGCCTTGACTATCCTGAAGGCAGAGTGCTTGGAATCTTGTGAGATGGTGCTCTGGCATGAGCTGAGCCCGTTTGCAGCTTGCGGAACCAAGTCCTAATAGCTGTTCCATGATAACGCATACCATATACTCTTAAGTGCATTATAATTCTCGCGGTTATATGCTATCTTTGGTATCGCTTTATCAAAACATGTCGAGTAAGGTGTCATACGAATTGGAATACTAACCCCTCGCAAATTCTGGTGACGGGGTTAGCATTCCACCCTTCTAGAGGGACACGACATGTATGTAACTGTGAACCCCGGTTAAAGTTGGATGCTGCCACCACAGACACAAGTCTGACCCCCTGCAGCTGGGAGTCCTTCCAGCGAGGGGAGCTTGGACAAAGGGTTTCCTGTCAGGGGCGGTGCTAGCACCATCCCAGACAGGGTTTTGTGTATCCTGGGCAGGCAGGGCTTTACAGGAAGGTGACTGCAAGTGGCAACCCGGTGCTCACTACGCATCTGCCGGCTAGAACCAGTTCCAGGGGCACACCAGCCCCTGAGCTGGGGAAAGTCCGTCATGGGAGAGGGGTGTAACCACCCCCCTTCCTGGTCCCACCCCTAGGGCAGGACCTAGTCGCGTACCCACCCCTTTCTTTAGGATAAAGGCAGGAGCGGGGACCCTTCAAAATTAGATCTTTGAATCAAGAAACTACTTTCCACGAAAGGAACTCTCGACTCTTCTCAAGATTTCTCCCTTGTGACTAAGGAGTAGTCACCCTGCATCCGCAGGCACCATCTAAAGAACACTGCGGTTTGCTGCACGTCCTTCCTCCGGAATCCGACTGACCAGCTCGACGAGACCCGGCTTCCCTGGCACCTCTGACCTCTACCTACCTCTACAGCTAAGCTGAGAACCGTAGGTGCGACGAGACCGAGGGACCGGCCATCATCAGAACTGCACGACTTCTATCCAGCACGACCGCCGAGGGATCCTCTGGTGAGTGCTTTGGGGTCCGAGAAGCCCCGACCCTGAGCAGCTCCAGCACCGAAGACCAGCCCCCCAGCATCCACGAGATCTGCGTGGGGCCCTTCTGCTTTTTGGCTGCTCACCGCGTTGTCTGGCTACTAGCCCGCTGGCTTGTGGCCTTCCCGACGACACCGACGACATCACCACTGCTAGTCTGGTTGCTCCAGACTGGCCCTTTCTCCCTTCCAAAAGAGGAGCACCCCGGACCCTCCTGGTCCACTCCAGACGCCATTTTAGGTCCACCGCGTGGGCTTGAATTTGCCAAGACTTGTTGCCCCAACCCTGGGTCCAGCGACGTCGACAGCATCAACCATCGTGGGACAGCTCGCACCTCCATCCTGGTCGCCGACAACACCTCCTGGTCCGTGAGACTGCAGAGCCCAGCGTCGCCCACTCACCTGGTCGAGGTGACTTCATCCGGTGCCATCTTGGTGCCCATCTGATCACTGGCTAGTGATTTAGGACTTGGTCCCCTCTGCTTACAGATGTCTTCCATCTTCGATCCAGGCTTGGATCCATCGAACAATCTTCACTGGTCACCTGCCAGCAACTCCTCCTTTCAGGCTCCTGGTTCGTCAACGAGGGTTTTCCGACGACACTTGAACCCTATGCAGCCGCAGCCCCTGGGCTAGGTAACTTCGGCATTTCGGTGCCCCAGCATAGCCTCACTATCCAAGGGTCCAGAACCACTTTCGTTTTCAGCCTACCTTATCGGGTTCGCCCGAGAACACTAACTTTGCTTTTACTAGTCTCCATAGACTTTGTCCCGCATCCCGCGTGAGAGTGCACACTCTGCACCCGAGTCCCCTAGGCCTCCTACTAGTAATCTGAAGGTTCAGTAACGTAGTCCTAGCGATTCCAAAGCCTATTAGTCCAGTACTTACCTGCTAGTAATTTCGCATTCCACTTCCATAGTATATGGTTTTTCGTGCCCCTCGGGCATTTGTGTAAATTGTGCAACTTGAAGTATTTTCGTAAGATTTGTTGTGTGCATAGTACCCTGTCCTCATAAAGAGTACAGGGCTGTTGTGATCTAAATAAATACACTGTTTATTTTCATAACACTTGTGTGGTGTCCTTTCACTTGGTGTTCAAGGGGTATATGTGATGGTATAACAGCTGGCTTAACACGCCCTCTAGAGTTTAGCCCGAAGACTGCTCGTATCCACGCTACTAGGATAGCTGGTCTATAAGGTTGACTTACAACCAATCACCATAAGGGTCGTTTGGACTGATGCATAGTGATCACTAAAATAGTGAGCACTGCATATCAGGCCAACTTCTCACACCGAGGTCAGGAGGAGGTCCATCTCAGGGAAGGTTTCCCTGACACAAAATAACCCCAATGACTAAAGTCTAGACCGAGTGGTCGTGGTAAGAGGCCAATGGGCATGCAAATGGGTTAAGTCAGAAGACGAGTATCTAGACTAACGGACAGGGGGACTTGGCCCTTGCCCCGGCGCAGACTGGTTTCCCTTAGGCGCACCCCCTGCGCTCGTCTGCTGCGCTTTCGGGGGGCCATTGCAATTTGAGGCTAAACCCCCCCCCCCCCCCCCCCCCCCCCCCCAGCTAGACCGCAGCGCGCGGCACCACCGGGGGCCAGGTCCTCACCAAGATGGCGCCTGCCCTCCACAACAAGCGGCACGTCAGCCGTGATGGACCGGGGCAGGGAGGCACACCTTGCTGAGGGAACGGGTATTAAATCCCCCGCAGTCTGGCCCGGATAAAATCAGGTAAGAACAGTGAGGGGAGTGAATTTAAAAAATATCTAGCGGGAAACGCGGATTAAAAAGTAACACGGCGGAATAGGGAACGGGTAACAGAAGAGCTCCACGCTGTATCACTAGCTCGCAATCTGCCCCCAGCGCTCAGCGGACCTTTAAGAATGCTGCCACCACACCTTAATGCCCCTATAACCTCTCCTGTTGGAGCCTTTATTAAAGGAACTTTGGGTGTTGCTTTTATATGGAGAGGAAGTCTGAAGTGTTGCCTCGTGCGGTGCCTCTGTAGGAGGAGCGACAAAAGGAACCTCTATGTTGTTGAAACTGCAGTGCGCCCATAGATTTAGCAGTTCCGGTATCTTTTTTAATTTTGTCTGAAATGATATCTACTGCAGGGCCAAACAGGAAGTCTTGATTAACTGGTTAGTTGAGGATGGTGGATTGCACCTTGTTCTTAAAACCAGAGATGCGTAGCCACGCGTGTCTGCGTAGTAATACGCTAGTATTAATGGACCTGGCTGCTGCGTCGGCTGCGTCAAGCGCGCATTTAATGGAAGCATTAGTAATAAATTTGCCTTCATGTATGAGGTCGTTAGCCTGAGCTTTGAAAGGTTCTGGCAGGTGTTGCAGTAAACCTTCAAGCTGATTGTAGTGTGCTCTATCGTAGCGCGCTAGTAGAGCCTGTGTGTCTGCAATCCGCCATGAATTAGCAGCGTGTGAGGCCACTCTTGCCTGAGGCTTCCAATATTTTAGACTCCTTGTCAGGAGGTGGATCATCTCCTGTTTGCGAGTTTGCTCTTTTGCGAGCGTTTGCTACTACCAGTGAGTCTAAAGGAAACTGGCACTTAATGTAAGCAGGGTCTGTAGGGGCCGCCTTATATTTCTTCTCAATCCTGGGATTGAGTACACGTGCTCTGGCTGGGTTTTTTAATATATCTGGCGCGTGTTTTAGTACCCCTTTCAGCATAGGAAGTGTCCTGACATTTTTCTCAGAGGTAGGAAAAGTGTCAAATAGAAAATCTTCTATTGGGTCAGTGTGCATGTCGACCTTGTGGTATTTTGCTGCCCTGTCTAGCAGTTGGTTAAACACAATGGTGTCGTCGGTAGGCGACGGCTTGTAGGGTATGGGGATGTGTCATGGATGGGTTGTGTGTCATATGGATCATTCTGATCCTCCCATGGGTCATCCTGTGCATGTCGATCCACTGGTTCGTTAAAATCGTCCTGAGGATCTTGCCCCATGTTATCCTCATCATTGTAGTCGGAATGTGTAGGAGTGTAGGACACAAAGGGCATGTTAGGATAGAAAGGAGGAGGAGTAAAAGGCCTAGAGGGAGACGTCCCGAAGTTCTTTTTCTTCGGAGGAACAGGGGAAGAAGTGACTGTGTCCCATGGTCTCTTTTTGCAGTAATAAACTGTAACTTTGCCAGTTTCCGGGTTTATGTACAGTTTATATTGTTCCTCTGATTCCGGATCGGGATGGAAGAGTTCTTCCACTGTCCGTGTCTTTGGCGCCAATGTTTTTGCTTACTGACTTTGCTTTGGGGTCGGTAACCTTTTTCGGTTCGACGTCTTTTAATGGTTTAGCCGTCTTTTTTGGCCGAGGCCCTGCTTCGGATCGACTTGAGCTTTTGTTTCGATACGCTTTTTGTGCTCGACAGTCTTCTTAGGCTCAATGTTTTTTTCGACTCGATGACTTTTCGATTCGACTGGTTTTATGGTGTGATCCTGTTTTTGTTGATCTCCACTCTTTTTAGGATCGACGGCCTTCTTTGGGCCTTGTGTTCCTTTTGGATCGACGACCCGCTTTGGTTAGAGGCTTTTCTTCGGCTCGATGGCCTTAGACTAACCTTTTTGGGTTGAGGGACCTTCTTTGGTTCTACCACCTTCTTCGGCTCGACAATTTTTGGCTCGACGCCTTTCTTCGGTTCGACGACCTTCGGTTCAACGACCCTCTTGGGTTAGTCAACCTTCTTGGGGAGAACGTTACTTGGACCTGGGCTATCGGAAGGCTTTGTTTTGGCTTCGGAGCAGAGCCGGAAGGCAGGGCTTTTGAAGGGACTTGTCGATCTCGGCTAAGGCATTTAGGCGATGCTTCAACCGGAGCCTTCGGTTGCGGGATAAGCGGCGTTGGGGGCTGTGTACTCACGGTTTGCCCCGGTGGGATCTTGTCGTCGGAGTCCGACTTGTCCTCGACGGTGACTATCTCTAGATCAGAGTCCGCCGCTTCTGGTAGGTCATGTTAGTCATCGAAGAGGTTCTCCGGTTCTGGTCGCTGCATCTCTTGCCTAGCTGCCCGTCGAATCCGGATGGTCTTCTTTGAACGGAACTGGGCACAAGCTGAGCTATTTTTTTCGTTGTGCTCCAGTGATAAGCACTTGTTGCGTACTGTATGTTTGTCAGTATGCGGAAATTTGAAGTAGCATTGTGGGAACCTTTTGAACGGACTCCTTTCCATCGACAGCAAGCCCACATGGCGTCAAAAGGCGCAAGGCCCGCGTCGACGACCGGATTAAGATGGAAAGTTTGGTTGAGTCAAGAAGCACCGAGCGAGAACAATGAAGTCGAAGGCCTTTTATTGAAGTTTAGTTTCGGTACCGAAGTGGAGTAGAAGAATAACATCCGAACTCAATGGCGGAAAAAAACAATCTGAGGATGGAGAAGATGCCCATGCGCACTGTAGTCCAGGGGAGGAGTCGCCTATCTCGTGATACTTCGAAGAAGCTTCCAGGACAACAAGGTGCAATCATCTGGACCCAACACTAGGTGGCGATATATGCACAAGATATGAATTCAGAGGCCACATGCTTTGAACATGCTACTTACCAGTATGCATGTGTTCTTGGAATGTAGAGCTGCAGAGTTGCACACTATGCATAGATTGCCACCTAGTGTTGGGCCCGGATGTTTGCAGTTTGTTTTGTAGAAAAGTCTTTGGAAGTCATGGGATAGGTGACTCCTCCTTTGGATGATACTGTGCATGGTCATCGGCTCCATCCCCAGATTGTTTTTCGCCATTAGGGAAGTGATGGAGCTGTATAAGAGATAGTGATGTCCATGTGATATGTATCTAATTAAGATAATACTGGAACAGATAAAGGTAGCCTGGGAGGCGGGTGGGCGTGTGCAACTCTGCAGCTCTACACGCCACGAACAGATGCATACTGGTAAGTAGCATTTTCTGTTCAAGGCATATGCGCTGCAGATTGCACACTATGCATAGATTACATAGCAGTTCCCACACCTAGCGGTGACCACCCTTATCTGTTGCAGTGGTTTGAAATAGAGTTTGGAGTATAGCCTGGCCCTCAGTGGCTTGCTGTTTAGTTTACAAATCTACACAGTAATGCTTTGTGAATGTGTGCGGTGTAGCCCATGTGGCTGCTTTGCATAGGTCATGTAGGGGAATGTTCCCTAAGAATGCCATTGAAGCCCCAACTTTCCTGCTAGAATGGGCTTTTGGTGGGATTGTTAATGTGCGTTTTTTTGATAACATTTGTGTACATTTAACAATCCACCTAGCTATCCCGGACTTTGAAATGGGATTGCCTTTATGTGGCGGTGAGAAAGACACAAAAACTTGTTTTGTCTAACAAAAGGTTTGTGTCCTTTCAATGTAGTACAGTAATGCTCTATTGACATCTAAAGTGTGCAGAGCTCTTTCTGTCACTGTTTGAGGCTGCGAGAAAAACACAGGCAGCTCAACAGATTGATTTAGAATAGATGAAAAGGGGAAATGACTTTTGGAAGGAATTTCGGATTAGTACGAAGAACCACTTTGTTATGATGCCTTTGCAGAAAGGGTTCCTAAATGGTAAATATTGTAGCTCACTAACCCTTCTGAGAGACGTAATGGCTACTAGGAAAGGTTTCAAATTGCAATTCACATTTATGTAATGGTTCGAAGGGAGGTCCCATTAACCTTGTGAGAACTACATTTAGATTCCACACTGGTGCGGGTGGTGTTCTGGGAGGAATTATTCTTTTGAGTCCTTCCATGAAAGCTTTAATAGCTGGCACCCTAAAAAGAGATCTGTCTATTTTGCAAGTATGCTGCAATAGCTGCCAGGGTTAACCTGATAGACGTGTAGGCTAAGTTACACTTTTGAAGGTGCAGTAAATATCCAAATATGTGTTGAATACACATCTAAAGGATCAATTTGGTTGTTTTGGCAGTATATGACAAACCTTTTCCACTTAGCAGCGTAACATGCTCTAGTGGTGAGGCGTCTAGCTTCTTTGAGAACGTTCATACATTCTGGGGAAGGTTGAAGTAACCAAACTATGACCTCAGGAGCCAGATCGCTAGGTTGAGCTGAGCTGGGTCCGGGTGCCTGATCTCTCCACGGTTCTGCGTCAATAGGTGTGGAGATAGGTTTAGTTTATGGTGTGGTACTACAGACATTTGCAACAGCGTGGTGTACCACGGTTGTCTGAACCAAGTTGGAGCGATCAGGATGAGCATTAGGGAATGTTGCTGTAGTTTGCGCACCACTAATGGAATTAGTGGGAGAGGAGGAAAAGCGTACGCAAATAGTTTTGACCAGTTCATCCATATTGCATTGCCTTTGGACAATGGGTGTGGGTATCTGGCGGCAAAGTTTAGGCATTTTGCGTTTTCATGGGTGGCAAAGAGGTCTATTTGAGGTTGTCTCCACATTTGAAAGAACAGATGAAGAACTTGTGGATGGAGTTCCCATTCGTGGATTAGCAGAGTTTGTCGACTTAGCAGATCTGCCATGGTGTTTTGTACTCCTGGGATGTGTTGGGCTAATAGGAAAATCTTTAGTGGTATAGCCCATCTCCATATCTGCTGTGCTAATAGAGAGCTGCAGAGTGTGTCCCTCCCTCTTTGTTTATGTAGTACATTGCTGTCATATTGCATGTGCGGACTAGGACAGCTTTGCCTGACACGAGTTTGAAAAGCTTTTAGGGCTAGAAACACAGCTAGTAACTAGGTGGTTGATCTGGAGTAGCTTTTGTTGCGGTGTTAACTTGCCTTGCGTGGTGTGATGCAGGAGGTGAGCTCCCCAGCCGGAGAGCGATGCGTCCGCTGTTAAGACTACTTGAGGAACTGGCTCTAGAAACAGTCGCCCTTTGGAAAGATTTTTGGTTTTCCACCATTGCAGAGAACGATGAGTCCAACTGTCGACCAACACTAGGTCTGTTAGTTGACCTTGAGCCTGGTTCCATTGACGTGCTAGGCAATCTTGAAGTGGACACATTTGCAATCTTGCTATGAATATGCAAGATGCCATCATTCCTATGAGCTGCATGAACACTCGAGCTGGTATTGAGTGTTGCGATTTGAATTTTGTTAGAAGAGTTTGTACACTTGTTATCCTTGCTGGAGAGGGATACGCTAGTGTTAACTGGGTGTTTCTTGTAGCGCCGGGATACTGTTGAATATGCGAGGATTGTAGATGAGATTTGGTGTGATTTCCTGTGAATCCCAAATCGTGAAGCAGTTGAATAGTAGCGTGAGTGTTTTGCACACACTGGCTGTATGAGCTGACTTTTATGAGCCAGTCGTCTAGATATGGGAAAACATGAATATGTTGTCCTAAGTGTGCTGCTACTACTGCTGAGCATTTGTTAAACACCCTTGGTGCTGTTGTAACTCTGAATGGGAGCACTTTGAACTGGTAGTGCTGTCCGTCTAGCACAAATCGGAGATATTTTCTGAGCGCTGCGTGGATGGGAATATGGAAGTAGGCATCCTTGAGATCTAGAGTGACAAGGAAGTCGTTTAATCGCAGTGGTGGAAGGACCTGTTGAAGTGTGACCATATGGAAATGATCCGACTAAATGTAAATGTTTAGAGTTCTGAGGTCTAAGATGGGTCTTAGAGATCCGTCCTTTTTTGGTATTAGGAAATACAGTTGAGTATACTCCTTTGTTTCCCTGGTGCTTTGGACCTATTTCTATTGCATTTTTCTGCAAGAGGGATATTACCTTTTGTCTGAGCAATGTTAAAGGTTCCTGTGACATTGGACGCTGCCTGGGTGGTATGTTTGGGGGGGTAGATTGTAGTTCTAGACAGTAACCTGATTGAATAATTTCTAACACCCACCTGTCTGATGTGATGTTTTCCCAGGCTGGCAGGTACTGTTGGGAGTCTTTCCCCGACCGGAGTAGAGTGCGGCGGTGGAAGGGGAAGGGAGTCATTGGGCAGGGGTGGAGTCAGAGCGGGAATAGTTATTTTTGCCTCTACCCTCATTGTTACCGCTGTACCTGCCCCTTTGGTAACCCTTGCCGCAAGTGGATTGTGTGGGGGCTTTGTATGAGGCAGAGGCTGTGTCTGAAGAATATCCTTTGGTGGCTCCTCTATAGGATGAGCGACGAAATGAACGTCTGGGAGCCTGCGACTGCAGGGCTCCCATAGATTTGGCCGTGTCTATCTTTTTTCATTTTTTCAAGAGATACGTCCACATTAAGTCCAAATAGGTGTTGCTCATCGAAAGGTTGATTTAGAATGGCATTTTGTACCTCAGGTTTGAATCCTGATATACGTAGCCAGGCATGTCTGCGTAGCGAGACACCGGTGTTAACTGCTCTAGACGCAGTATCCGCTGCGTCAAGGGTACATCTGATGGAGGTATTTGTAATGTTTTTACCCTATTGGATGAGTTCATGTGCCCTATCCCTGTACTTATCAGGGAGGCGTCTCATTGACTCTAATTAGTCATAATGTGCTCTATCATATCTGGCTAGCAATGCTTGTGTGTTGGCGATACGCCAGATGTTTGTTACTTGAGACGCAGTTCTCTTCCCTGATGCGTCTAGTAACTTAGACTCCTTATCTGGTGGGGCAGCATCACCTGATGTTTGCGAGTTAGCTATCTTGCGTGGGTTGGAAACTACAAGTGAGTCTAGTGGTACTGGCCCCTTAATGTATTCTGGGTCTGAAGGGGCAGCTTTAGATTTCTTTCCTATACGAGGATTAATGATTCTAGTCCTGAATGGTTCTTTAAAGACTTCAGCAGCGTGTTTGATTACTCCTTTGAGCATTGGTAAGATGGATGCCGACCTTTGTGCGTTATCAAAGGTATCCATAAGGAAGTCTTCGTCTACAGGGTCTGTATGCATGTCTACCCGGTGATATTGTGCAGCTCTGTGTATTAGTTCGTTAAACCCTATAGTGTCTTCAGGTGGGGAAGGCCGTGACGGGTATAAGTCATCCTGAGGGACATTTGGTACATCTGGAGTGGTGTAATCAACCCATGGCTCAGGTGATCCTGTAGGTGTGTCTGGATCAGGCATGTTACCCCCCCCCCCATATCATCAGAACAATCATCTGTATGAGGGTGTAGGGGAATGCTGTGGTATGTGAGATTGTGGTGATGGCATAGATGGAGGAGAAGGGGAAGACTGTCTTAAAGGTGAGGTAGCCATGTCCTTCTTTGCAAGCGGAGCTGGCTTGTCCAGTGGTCGCTTCTTTGAGGCCAAAATCAACTGTCCAGTTATTGGGTCCTTAGCCAGAGTCTTTTGGACAGGGTCCAGAAAATATAAGTCCTCTGCCGGAGGCCGATGTTTTGGTGCTGTGGAAGGTTTCGGCACCGAAACGGCTTGCTTTGGTTTTGTGACTATGTCCTTTGTCTGGGAAGCAGGAGTCTTTCGGCTCCGAATGTTTTTTCGGCTCCGAATGTTTTTTCGTGTCGGGTGTGGTTTTAGGATCCAGTTGTTTCTTTGGATCCGATGCTTTTTCAGTTCCGGCGTTTTTTTGGAATCCGAAGCTTTGCTTGGTTCAGACCTGGGTTTCGGTGCCGAAGGAGTCGTGTGTTTCGTAGACAATGGTTTGGACGTCAGCATAGCCAGTGTCTATGTCTTTTTCCGTGCCGGTAAGTTAGCGCCGGTGTGAGAAGGTGGCCTGATATGCAGTGCTCACTATTCTAGTGAACACTATGTATCAGTCCAGCAACCCTTATTGATGATTGGTTGTAAGTCAACCTTATAGACCAGCTATCCTAGTAGCGTGGATACGAGCAGTCTAAGGCTAAAGACTCGAGAGGGCGTGTTAAGCCAGCTGTTTACCACACATATATCCCTTGAATACCCAGTGAAAGGACACCACACAAGTGTTATGAAAATAAACAGTTATTTATTAAGAATCACAACAGCCCTGTACTCTTTATGAGGACAGGGTACTAAGCACAAACCAAAACTCTTACAAAAATACTTAAGTTAGCACAGTATATACAAATGCCCGAGGGGCACGGAAAACCATATACTCTAAAAGTGGAATGCGAAATTACTAGCAGGTAAGTACAGTACTAATAGGCTTAGGAATCGCTAGGACTTAACTATAGAACCTTCAGATTACTTATAGGAGACCTAGGGGACTCGGGTGCAGTATGTGCACTCTCACGCGAGATGCGGGACAAAGTCTATGGTAGCTAGTAATTGCAAAGTTAGTGTTCTCGGGCGAACCTGACCTGGTAGGGAGAAAACGAAAGTGGATCCTGACCCTTGGATAGTGAGGCTATGCTGGGGCACCGAAATGCCGAAGTTACCTAGCCCAGGGGCTGCAGCTGCATAGGACTCAAAAGACGTCGGGAATCCTCGTTGCCGGACCAGGAGCCTGGAAGAAAGAAGTTGCTGGCAGGCGACCAGTGAAGAAAGTTCGGTGGATCCAAGCCTGGATCGATGGAAGATGACACCTGAAAGCAGAGGGGACCAAGTTCGAGACTACTAGCCAGTAGTCAGTGGGCACCAGGAGGGCACCGGATGGTAGCCACCTCGACAAGGTGAGTGGGTGACGCTGTGCTCGAAGATCTCACGGACCAGGAGGCGTTGTCGGCGACCAGGAAGGAGGAGCGAGCTGTCCCACGAAGATAGAAGCTGTCGGCGTCGCTGGACCCAGGATTGGGCAACAAAGCCTTGGCAAATTCAAGCCCACGCGGTGGACCTAAAATGGTGTCTGGAGTGGACCAGGAGGGTCCGGGGTGCCTCTCTTTAAGAAGGAAGCAAGGGCCAGTCTGGAGCAACCAGACCAGCAGCAGTGATGTCGTCGGGCGTCGTTCAGAAGGCCACAAGCCAGCCGGCTAGTAGCCAAACAACGTGGTGCACAGCAAACAGCAGAAGGGCCCCACGCAGATCGTGGAGATGCAGGGAGGCTGATCTTGGGTGCTGGAGCTGCGCAGGGTTGGGGCTTCTCGGACCCCAAAGCACTCACCAGTGGAAGACTCGGTGGGCTTGTTGCAAAGAAGTCGTGCAGTCTTGGCGATCGTCGGTCCCTCGAGGTCTCGTCGCACTCACGGTTCTCAGCTTTGCTGTAGAGGTGAGTAGAGGTCAGAGGTGCCAGGGAAGCCGGGTCTCGTCGAGCTGGGTCGTCGGATTCGTGAAGGACTTGCAGCAGACCGCAGTGTTCTTAGGATGGTGCCCGCTTGATGCAGGGTGACTACTCCTTAGCCACAAGGGAGAATCTTGAGGAAGAAATCTTGAAGTCCTTTCGCAGAAAGTCGTGTCTTGATTCCAAAGATGATCTAATTTGAACAGGGGGCCCGCTCCCATCTTTATACTAAAAAAGGGGGCTGACCCGGTGACTAGGTCCTGCCTATGGGTGGGACTAGGAGGGGGGTGGTTACACCCCTCTGCCATGCCGGACTTCCCCAGGCCAGGGGCTGGTGTGCCCCTGGAACTGGTTCAGACCGGCCTATGCGTAGTGAGCACCGGGGTGCCACTCAGCAGTCACCTTCCTGTAAAGCCCTGCCTACCCAGGATACACAAAACCATGTCTGGGACGGTGCTAGCACCGCCCCTGACAGGAAACCCTTTGTCCAGGCTCCCCTCGCTGGAAGGACTCCCAGCTGCAGGGGGTCAGACTCGTGTCTGTGGTGGCAGCATCCATTTTGTGGAGCTGAGGCTTTAGTTAACTTTAACCGGGGTTCACAGTTACATACATGTCGTGTCCCTCTAGAAGGGTGGAATGCTAACCCCGTCGCCAGAATTGGCGAGGGGTTAGTATTCCAATTCGTATGACACCTTACTCGACATGTTTTGATAAAGCAATACCAAAGTTAGCATTTAACCGCGAGGATTATAATGCTCTTAAGAGTATATGGTATGCGATATCATGGAACAGCTATTAGGACTTGATTCCGCAAGCTGCAGACAGGCTCAGCTCATGCCAGAGCACCATCTCACACGATTCCAAGCACTCTGCCTTCAGGATTGTCAAGGCCTGCCATAGGAGTGACTGATAGGAATCTGTGTGTCCATTTTAGGGTTAGGTATAGGTATACTACACCTACAGCAAAGGGTGATTACACGACTTTGCCCCAGCTGTCATGCAGCCAGTTGTGTCAAATTTAGGAGGCCAGCCAGGGGTGGCATAATACATGCTGCAGCCCCTGGCAGCCCTGGGTACACCTATGCCCTGAGTTACAGGGTCTGATAAGGTGGCCCAGTACCAATTGGAAATGTACCTAGGGTACATGGAATCCATTTTAAAGAGAGAGCAGTAGGCCTGGGGTCCTGATTGGCAGGATCCCAGGTCGACTATGTCCAAAACCAGCTAAAACACAGGGCAAAAAGTTGGGGGCAACCATAGTCAGGAGGTACCTTCCTACAGCCGGCACCATGGGAAGGCTGACTCGAGTCCATCGCGCCTAAAGGCTTAATTGGCTTCTTTGCCGGACCCGAAGGTGGGGCAGAAGGAGCAGAGTGTGTGTTCACCCGAGCCAGAGGGTGTAACCTGGGCCTTCTTTGGGTGTGTCGAGGAAGGGTCGGGGTCAGCTGTCTTAAAACCCGCTGCGCTGGAGTGACGTCCTCGACATCCGAATCTTCTTCATTTTCGGATCCGCTGTCGACGTCCTGTTCTGGGACGTTGACGCCTTTCTCAAAAGATGTCGTCCGGACTGGAGGATGAAGATCGAGCCATTGTTCTTCGGTCCCAGATAGTCTTTTTGGAGCGGAAAGAGGCACAAGCTGAACAGTCCCTTGCCTCGCGATCTGGAGAATGGCAGAGGTTACACACCTCGTGAAGGTCGGAGTGGGGAAACTTCGACCCACATTGGACAGTTTTAAAATGGTGTCCTTTCCATGAGCTGGAGTTGAGGCCTAGTTAGGCCCGAAGGCCGTCGACTATGACCAGAATCAAAGTATTCGACGTTGAAGAATAGTGTCGAGTGGAGAAGCGTTCAAAACTTATTTTCTGAAAGTTGGTGAGGATTGCACGCCAAAGGAATTAGGTTTCAACACGGAGCGCTGGAAACACATCCGAGCCCGGTGGCGGAAAAAAACAATCTGGGGATGGAGCCGATTACCATGCGTAGTATCATCCAAAGGAGGAGTCACCTATCCCGTGACTTCCAAAGACTTTTCTACAAAACAAACTGCAAACATCCAGGCCCAACACTAGGTGGCAATCTATTTATAGTGTGTAATCTGCTTCAAAGTCAACAAGGGCACCTAAACGAGTCAGCACAGGACCTCGGGGAACATAATTTTGAAGCAACAGTGGTCCCATGCAATACAATAGTCTGAAAGTAATGAATATAGACACAATGGCTACTATATTAGTTCCGACATGTCCAGCCGGACAGAGGTCACAATATTTTACTATTTGGAAAAATCAAAGACAGGATTCCTTAAACAATTCTTTGTAGTGGGGCACAAGTCTGTACTCTATCACATACAAATTGGCATACTGAAGTAAAAGCACATAAAAACAGAGCAGGGCTTTAAGGCAAAGCTTAGGACTTCCGCGGTTATCAATATGACAGAAATTCAAACAACACCATTACAGACATAACACAGTATACGTTTCAATGTATATGGTGCTCAGAAAGGTCGACGGCGTTTCGATCCCACTATATAATCATGGGGATCATCAGGACATTAATAATGCCTAAACAATAAAGGCCTCCAATGCCGGAGTGCCCGGACTAGGTTCCAGGGCAGGGGGAGAGGGATTGAGAGATTGTAGGGATAGCCTGGCCGCCCAAGATCGGGAGCCTGGGAGGGCGCGTCCGCAGTGTGCTGGATCGAGATTCAGGTTAGGGAAGTAGGTATGGAATCCTCGGATTAGTCTGCCTCAGATACGATTTGGAGATCGGAATCTTCCTCTGGGACGCATGGACCTTTAAAGATATCCACCAGTTCCTGAGCCAATCTCTGCATATCGTGTCGACGGGCCCTCCGATCTCTGATGGTCTTTTTAGATCGAAAGGATGCACAGGCTGTACAGCTCGACTTGTGTTCTGGCGATAAGCATAGGTTACACACCTCGTGATTGTCACTGTGTGGAAATTTTACTCCACACTCGGGGCATCTCTTGAACGACTTCCTTTCCGTGAGTTGTAGGACTCACGGCGTGAATAGGCCCAACAGCCCACGTCGACGACCGGAATCGACCTGATTGAAGTCGAGTCAATAGTTATTGATATCGAAAGCTGTTTGGTAAAGTTTTTACACGTCTAACTACTTGAAAGTAGATTTCGAACCGGAGCGGAAAAGTTGCATCCGAACCCCGTGGCAGAAAAAAAACAATCTAAGGATGGAGTCGATGCCGATGCGCACTATCTTCCAAGGGAGGAGTCACCTATTTTGTGACAACAAAGACGTCTTCCAAGACGACATGCAATCATCCGAGCCCCACACCAGGTGGCGATATAAGGCTCCGTGTGAGATCTGCCGTTCATATGCCTCGAACCAGTAATTTCCACTGTATTTAAAGCATTTACAAACCTTGAAAAGTACCATTTCCACTTACCTTTTCGGACTTGCTTGGTTCTAGAAAATAAATATAACTAAATATGGTTATACAAATAACTTGGTCTTAGTTCAGTCTGAGTGTCCTACACTATGGAATCCTCAAGTGGATCTTTTTCGTTGTGGTGTCTATACATATAAAATGCAGTCTACTTTTATAAACTGGTGTTGGATTACTTTAGTGTCTGGTCAATTTCGTCAATTGCTTTGGTGGTGTTCAAATGCTTATTGGTTGTTCCTTGTGTAAGCCCGGCTGCTCAGTCACAGCTAACCTGGGTTCAGTTGAAGGCTTGACAAACAAAACTAACTGGTCCTAAAGTGCTTGGTACATATTTCACAGTGAGGTCAGACAACCACACCATATAGTTCACCCCATTTCCTCACCAAGACTGACAGAAGACTTTTACTCCCCTGAAACACATTCCAGAGGTAACTTGAAAATAAGCCTACTACTTTCAAACTTGAATCGCAGACTGCAAGACCCCTTCTACTCAAGAGAATGCACAAGATAGGTCACTGCACTCCCACTCTAAATGGGCAAGAGCCTCTCGAGAATTTAACAAAGAAACTTCCCTGCTAAATCCAGCTCCACAAATCGTGTTGTAAAACCCCCTTGAGATTACCTTCACCAAAGAGCGAGGAATACATATTAAAGAAAAAGGGCTATACAAAAATTACATATCTCCATGTGAACTCACATGATTGGTCCAATGGAGCTTAAGCGTAGCTGGCCTAGAAACATGAAGACAGGGTGGGCATAGCTTTTTCAAACCATGTAGTAGACTACAAATTCAAAATGATGTTCGTGTATTGGCACATAGCTTGGTTTAGGGTTTCAGAGAAGTCAGAGGTTACTGCTACAGGCAGGTAAAATCCACTACATTTAAATCAAAAGTCAAGAAAAACCCGGAGGTGCCTAGTAACTGCAAGACCAGAGTGCCAACAGAAGTGTTTCTAGCTCCGACACAAGGTACAATGTTGTAACGTAACCCGGAGGCCTATGGTAAATATTATCCTCTATGGACGGGTCTAAATGAAAGTTCTGAATCAGAGTTTAAAAGACAATAGGAAAGTATACTAGGCAGAAAAAAGTGTACACTATTTGCATAAGATCTCCAGGCAGAAAGCCTGAAATTACAGACTTCAGTTTTTAAAATCTCAGGAATGCAGACTGCCCATCCAATGAAACTCAATGAAACAAAAAAAAACACCCAAACGAGTATCCTGAAAAAAGGAGCCCCACAGGTACTTAATGAAAGCATCCAACAGAGTAACAGACTATCCAGTCAAAACGGCAGCAGGTGTTAGTGTGATTAAGTCGAGTCACAGAGTCCAAGTTCCCATAGTCTGAGCTTTGAGTTGTGTGCAGAGGATGGCTAGGGTGCAAGTTCAACACATCCTTCTAATAAGGGTTAGCAAGGCCTTTAGGAAACCACAAGTCACGATTTTCCAGGGGTGTGTGTATATATACAGGTTGGAGCACCAATGACAGGCCCCCGAATGTACACTAGCATTACGGAAACTCGCTTGGACAAGAGGTCTTGAAACGACGATGCCTCTGAATTGTTACAGTTAGGAAGATTCATTTGGTTCCAGAACAGGTAAGCAATTTCCAGTAGATCAGGCATGACTCCAAATCAGGATCTCTCAGGCCGAAGCATAGAAAGAAAAAGCAACTAGCCTTCAGGAATATAGGGGAGAGGGGTGGTAAGGGGTAACTGGGAGGGAGCAGACTTATCCCTCCCTGCCTGAAGGCGATGGAGCTGCTCAACAAGCTAGTGTTAGTTTCTCTTTATCACACAGAGCACCACTATAGCTGTATGGCTCTTTCAAAATTTAACAGGAGCGCTAAACACCCGATTGACATAGTTCGGTTTGTCATTTCAATCCTCGCAGCACCCAGCAGTCAAACATTCAAGACATCACTTTGCAGAGTTTTTTGGGAAAGCCTATCAAGTTTTATAGCTGTGTCTAAGCTTTTCCAACACTTAAACAGTCAAAACCTGAAAAAGTACATATAGTGACAGCTCACCTTTATCTGGGAATATTCAGGCTCAAACTGCTCTGTCCAAAGATCTTGTTCATAGTAAAAAAGTCCATCATTAATAGCCTTTGCAAATTCCGAGCTCAATTTGGCTCGGGAAGTATGATTGCCTGTTCTATCACCACCAGGATGTTTGCGCATGTATGGAGGAGTCTGAGTAACAATCAGGATCTTGTTCACATCGCGATCATCAATTTCATAGTCTGAGTCCTCATCTGACCAGTCTGTGAAAGTGTTCCTGCGACCATCAATTTGCGCCATTTCCTCATCAAACATAAAGTCCAATTCCTCTGGCTCTTCTTGATCCTTCACAGTTTTTTGCAGCTGGGGTGGAGACTTCACCTCCTCTGGCTTCTACAAGAAAAGAAAGCAATATACTTGTCAGCAGACGATTGTGACCCACAACATTAAATCAATGCAAAACAAGCTTACAAACAAGTCCCATTAAATACAAGCACAGTGCACACCGCAAACTGGCACGCTACGATAAATTGTTTGTGGACTTGGGATTAAACTTAGTCCACAAAGTTCTTTGCTTTGCACAGTTAATCAGTGGCAGAACCAGACACTGCTTCTCAAGTCTGTTAATACAAAACATAGTGCAATCAAGTAGCTTGCAAGTGTCGCTGCACCCCATCCTTCACACTTGCAGGTATTTCCACCTGCCAATCAATTTCACACAGAAGGGTGCTGTCCAATTTATTTCATGTAGATGGGTGGACAGCAGAATGCTGGAAACATGAGCCCACATCGGGGCTAGAAGTCAAAAGAGGTGCAGGTTTCTACAAATTTTACAATGCAACCAGCATATTACGGACTACTGCAAATAATCCTAGGCCAACCAGCTCAATGACTTTAGCAAAGTGGCCAAATTGTGCATCACTGTCTATGAATACAGAACACAGGTGAGGCTTGGGTAGACTTTCGATGATGGCATGACAGATTCGCATCTCTGATGGGGGCCGCGTCCAAGAATCTGAGATTACATAAAGGGTGGCGATTGCAATCAAGCTATTTTGCTGAGACTAGCACAAGGCTTTTCACAGAAGTCCTACTTCAGACTGTTACTAGGCAGTAATCTTGTTGAGCATCGTCACTCACCAGAGTGGTCTAAAACACCAATATTTTTACTTTACAATTAGATAACCAAGTGCTCAGGCACTAGTTCTTCCAAGGATTTACACACCAACTATTCTGTCAAAGTGGATAGTATTTGCATAGCATTAAAAGTAAACAATCCTCTTGACATTGCTCGTGTATTTTCAAGAAAATGGATCAGGGTAGTCAGAGAGTACCCTATTAAAATGCATTACAGGCTGTTCTTGGGGGCTATGCCCATTATCGGCTATGCTATAAATGCAAGGAGGACAGGTGAAAACATGATTGTAGGAAAGCTGGCCCTGTATATAACATACCAAAGTGAGGTCTAGTGGGCAAAGAGTCCAGTGGATCCCCAAAGGCTTACAGAGGTAGAAGTAGAGAATATCTTACTCCCTATTTTTGGTAGTAAGGGCGAGCAGCAAGGCTTTCCTAGAGGTAGTGTTAGGCATGTATTGTTAATGCTCAGGCAAGAAATGTCACACACAAAGACTGAACCCAGGCCAATTATTTCTATAAACATATTTCTTGGTTTTATTTTATTGATAAAACCAAGCAGGACTTGGTACAGGTTAATATGATGGTACTTTTTTAAGACAGCCATTCACAGCCAGAGTATCGGCCACCGGAGCCACTGGCTGGCGGCTGCGGACTTTATCCCAGAGCGAAACACAAGAGGAGGTTCAGCGCAATCTGGACATCGCTCAGCATGGGGACTGCCCCCCATAGTGAGGTCATCAACTCACGCCGGAGCAGAGACCCCCTGCGAGACCCCCGAGATGACGCAGGCGGGGGACCACAGAGGGAAAGCGTGCCGTGGGCAACGGCAATGAATAAGATAAGAAGCTACATAAAAGCGCTCGCGACATTATCAGAACCACAGAGGACCAGTGCTCTAGTACTAGGAGCACAAAGGAGCCAGGGTACAAGGTCCACAAAGGAGATGCAGTGAAAAGGCGCGGCTCTCACGCAAGCCCACAACGCAGCTGGGAAAGCCGGTGGGCCCAAGGGCAGAGGAGTGCATGGGCCTGGGGACAGGCAAAGGACCCAGGAAGACACAGTGAGCCGTTGCTGCATTGTGGGGACTTATGTTGCCCCCCCCCCCTCACCCCCGTGCAGGCATAGTCAGGAAGACTACAGAGTAGCTGAGGCTGGAAAGCCCGCAAGGCACCTGGACCAGGACTTTGGGAAAGTGCCTTCCAGATACAGTACGGAAGTTAGTGGTCTAGCCCCGCATTATGGTTGACTCGGCCCGGCCCTACAGGGGTCCTGCTTGAGGAAGGTGGAAACACAAGGGAGCATTTTGGTCTCTCCCCCTCCCCTCCCCAGCATTGTGTAGCTGGCTTACTGGTGTCTTCCCAGGTTCCCAGGCGCATTAGCAACTCAGAGCACAGTCACCTCCTACCACAAAGCAGCCAGGTGGCAAAGCCTTAAGGAACTGTCTCAGAAGTGAGCCACAGAGCTGCACGAAATGGACTCCGGGCGTCCAACCCCTTTACGCTCAGATGGCGTCCGCCAGTACCAAAAAGTCTGGGGGAAGAGTAGTGCAGGTGTTCATGGACAACACCACCACCATGTGATACTGCAACAAACAGGGCGGGTGGTGTTGGGGACCCTATGTCAAGAGGCCCTCCGCTGCCTCAGGGTCATCCTGGCCTAAAACCTGGCATTTTTTTGATTTCATTTTTTTTTTTTAAAAAGACTTTATTCTTGTTTCCATATTTCTTACAAGTGCTTCACTCATAGGATCATAGAAAGTACATCAATAATGCGCAACTCAACATACAGTTACAAGTCCGCCATGCCACATCTCCGTGTCCCATCAAATCGTTCAGGCCAAGTGTTCCTTCTCCATAGAGGGAGTAGGCCATCAAACACAGAAGACAAATCCAATCTAGCTGACAGCCAAGCCCAGAGAGGCTGAGCTATGGCGTACCAAGGTAGCATAAGTACTATCAGCATCTACGCACCCTACCAGAGAACCAAGAAAAGAACACCCCCCACTCCCCCCCAAACTCATACCACCCACCCCAGCCCACCTCCCTCCTCCCCTCAGACATGTCGCCCTCCATAACAGCACTCACAATAAGTATGTCCCATGGTTCGTTGGATTCCCTATGGTATTGACCCAAGTCGCACTTAGATGGGTGCACGCACATTGGCCCTTTACCCATCTACCCTTGCTCCCCTGCAGCCCAAGATTGTGCTCTCATGCATCACAAGGGTGATACCAACGTTCAACAAGGTCAGTCTTCATCATCCAGCGGATTCTTAAGGAGATCTACCATCGCCACCCAAGCTCTTGCCGCCTCCCCTAGTTTGTCATTATCAGCTCTCTGAGCCAGCTGGAGCCAATGGGTTCCCTCACAGTGAATTCCCGTAGCCAGCGCGTCACACCGGGGCCTGTGACCGCCTTCCAATTTCACGCTTGGCTATTACTAGCCCCAGATCAAGGATCAAGGATTTTGCTAGTGGTTTTGCTGCAGGTAGTATGGGGGAACCAATGCAACAGGCACACCCCTGGAGTGGTTTGCAATTCCCTATCTGTCACCTCTGTCAGGTTGGTCATGACCTCCCCCAGTATACCTGGAGTAATGGACAATCCCAGAACATATGCAAGAACGCTGTGTCTTCCAGTCTGCACCGCGGGCAGGCCGTGTGGGACACAAAGAATTCATTGATTTTGCAAGGCGTGAGGGATGCCCGGTGAAACACATAGAATTGTATAAGTTGGAAGAACAATTGTTACTTACCTGTAAACAGGTGGTTCTCCAGTATTGGTGTCTTTCATAGATTCACATGCTTGAATATTCCCCGTCGTCGAAGTGGGAGTCCCACAGTAAATAAAAAAGCAATAATGCTAATATATATACATATGTAATATCATAATACATAATAAAACAGATAAAATATATACTGAAAAAAACCTCAGCAAAGGTTCCTACATAGGAATGCATTAGAGAGAAAAAACTCATTTGCAACATATCAGTGTCATTATGTTAGTCCAAACTGCAGCCAATCAGGCTCAAGCACCCTCTAGAACCTTCTCCTCAGAAGCTCAAGCCCTCAGATTTTCGTAGCACAAGTAATAAGAGCGTATGAGGAGAACAAGAGCCTCTGAGGGGAGGAGGGAGGGTCGCATGTGAATCTATGAAAGACACCAATACTGGAGAACCACCTGTTTACAGGTAAGTAACAATTGTTCTTCTCCAGTATTAGGGGTGTCTTTCATAGATTCACATGCTTGAATAGAATAGATAGCAGTAACCTCCTAGAACTGAGATTGCAATAATTCTTAACACTTGAAAAGAACAACATATAGCTTAAAAGCAAAGGCAATCTCAAGGAATGGAGGAGGGAACAAAGGCTCACCTTATTTGAAAGGATGACGAAGCACTGCTTGCCCAACTGCGGTATCCGCTTCGTTGACAGCTTCCAAACAATAATGTCTGGTAAAGGTGTGCCTGCTGGACCATGTCGCTGCTCGACAAATCTGGTGTAGAGGCACCCCCGCAAACAACGCGGTGGACGATGCCATCGCTCTTGTTGAATGTGCCTTCACTGGACTCGGTAAAGGCCTGCCAGTCTGCTGATGACAAAAGGATATGGCTGAAGAGAGCCATCGTGCAACTGTTTGTTTAGTCACTGAATGCCCTTTTCGCAGCAGTCCATATGCTATAAATAGCTGATCGGATTTACGGAAAGGGGCTGTTCTGGAAATGTAGAATTTTAGACAACGTTTTATGTCTAAAGAATGTAGTCGTTGTTCTGCTGGAGATTTAGGATCCGGGAAAAAAGTCTTTAAGAAGACAGGTTCGTTCAAATGAAGTCAGTAGGCACTTTTGGTAGAAAAGTAGGATTGGTACGAAGTGACACTCCATCGGGCTTAAACTGTAAATACGGAGGCTTGATGGTTAAGGCGTGTAGGTCACTTACACGACGAGACGATGTTAAAGCCAAAAGTAAAGCAACCTTCCAGGTAAGAAACTTGATTTGTGCTCGGTGAATCGGCTCAAATGGAGGCTTCATAAGTTGTGATAATACCACGTTGAGGTGCCATGCCGGAGGAGGGCGCCTTAACGGAGGAAACTTCCTGAAAAGACCTTTAAAGAACTGTAGGATGATTCTGGATGACCAGAGAGACGTAGAGCCATCATGGCGGTAGCGTGAAATGGCTGCCAGAAAGACTCTTAATGTGGCATGTGAGACCAGACTGAGCGAGGCTCAGAAAGAACGGTAAAAGTTGCTCCGGAGTGGAATCAATTGGATGAATATTGGATGCAGCGCACCAATGACAGAAACGCTTCCACTTCAACTTATATGTTTTGATGGTTGACTGAGCTCTAGCAGACGCTAGAATGCCTCTACATTCTTGGGGCATAGTTCAGGAGGCAAATTCAACATACTCAGGTTCCATGCCGACAATTGAAGCGTCGACGGGTCTGGATGGCAAATTTGTCCGCCGTCCATCGTCAGGAGGTCCGAACGTGGATGGAGATGAATGGGCTTGCATTGTGACATTAGAAGGAGTTCCGAAAACCAAGCCTGCCTGGGCCAACGTGGGGCGATTAGAATCAAGCAGCAGGGTTGCCTGCGCATCTTCCACAACGTTCTTGGCACCAATGGGATCGGTGGAAACGCATAAGCAAACAGTCCGCTACAATCCATGAGTAGGGCATTGCCGCTGGATTCTGGATGAGGATGCCAACTTGCGAAAGTCTGGCACTTCCGATTCACTGGGGTTGCAAAGAGGTCTATCTTGGGATGACCCCATCGACGGAACACCAGGTCTAGAGTTGGTTGGTGCAACTCCCATTCGTGAGTGGATGACGCAGACCTGCTCAGGGAATCTGCCAGTATGCTGGATGCTCCCGGCAGATGGACTGCCGTCAAAGAAATGTTGTGACGAAGTGCCCATTCCCAAATTCTTTGAGCTAGACGAGACAGAGGCTGAGATTTCGTGTTTGTTCATGTAGTGCATGCTGGTGGTGTTGTCTGTTTGAACCAGCACCGATTCCCCTTGCACCACGGGCAAGAATGCTTTGAGCGCCAGGAAGATTGCCAGCAACTCCAGTCGGTTGATATGCCAGGTTCGCTGAATCGCCGTCCATTTTCTCTTGATGGAAAGATCCAGGAGATGGGCACCCCATCCTTCCATGGCCGCATCCGTGGTCAATGTCAGATCCGGAGGCTGGGCAAGGAAAGAAACCCCTTCATCCAGATTAGTTCGTTGTTCCCACCAGAGCAGACTGGTCTTCATGCGGGGTGTGACTGTCACCTGGTCGTTGAACGACCCTGACACTTGTCGCCATTGCAGGTCCAATTCCTCCTGTATAGGACGGGTACGTAACCTGCAATTTGGGATCAATGCGATACAAGATGATGCCATCCCCAGAAATGATTTTAACATCCGCACTGAAACTGACTTTTTTGACCTGATGGTTGAGACCAGACGAACTATCTTCTGTCGCCGTTCGATGGAGACGAACGCTTTTGACACGTCCGTGTCTAGGATAGCTCTGAGGAAGTTCCTGTTCCGCAGAGGTATGAAGTGTGACTTTTCCACATTGATGGTCAACCCTAGAGACTTTAACAGGGTTTGGCACAAACGTGTGTCGTGAGCCAATTGGAGCGAGGATTGGGATTATAGAAGAAAATCGTCCAGGTAAGGAAATATCTGGACCCCTTGAAGACGCAGATGAGCCATGACCGGAGCCAGAACCTTCGTGAAAACACGAGGAGCTGATCAGAGGCCAAAAGGTAGGACCTTGAACTGATAGTGAACGTGACCCACCTTGAACCTCAAGTATTGCCGATGTCGATGGATAATTGGCACATGAATAGGCGTCTTGCAGGTCTATTGTCGTCAAAAAATCTCCGCTGCAGAGAAGTCGCAAGACTTCCGACAACGTCAACATGCGGAAAGATTGTTGCTTTAGGAATAGATTGAGAGCTCTCAAGTCCATAATGGGACGCCACTCCCCCGTCTTCTTTAGAATGAGGAAAAACCTTGAATAGAAACCTTTCCCTCGCTGAGATACAGGAACCACTTCGACTGCACCCTTTGTTAACAAAAGTAGAACTTGATGTTGCAGTTCTTCTAGATGGGGAGGTGGCGGGCCCGAAGGCGGAGAATGAGGAGGAATCTCTCTGAACTCCAAGGCGTGACCCTTGCGCACAATGTCCAAAACCCATTGGTCTGATGTTATTTGAGACCACTGGGAGTAAAACTGCGAGATTCGCCCTCCAACATTCTGCTGAACTCGAAAGTCATTGACGTTTGTTGTTGTTGTTGGAACCTCTATGTAGGAGAGTAGGGTCTGCAATCCTATGATCACCCACATTTTTTGCTTTTGTTTCACTGGTTTACGACTTTCTCTGGCTGTGGGCCTGCCAATCAGACCCACAGCCTGGCTGTTCTCTTTCTAGATTACGACATGTACCCTAGGTGCATCTACCAATTGGTACTGGGCCACCTTATCAGACCCTGTAACTCAGGGCATAGGTGTACCCAGGGCTGCCAGGGGCTGCAGCATGTATTATGCCACCCCTGGCTGGCCTCTTAAATTTGACACAACTGGCTGCATGACAGCTGGGGCAAAGTCGTGTAATCACCCTTTGCTGTAGGTGTACTATACCTAACCCTAAAATGGACACACAGATTCCTATCAGTCACTCCTATGGCAGGCCTTGACAATCCTGAAGGCAGAGTGCGTGGAATCGTGTGAGATGGTGCTCTGGCATGAGCTGAGCCTGTCCGCAGCTTGCGGAACCAAGTCCTAATAGCTGTTCCATGATAACGCATACCATATACTCTTAAGTATACTCTTAAGTGCATTATAATCCTCGCGGTTAAATGCTAACTTTGGTATTGCTTTATCAAAACATGTCGAATTGGAATACTAACCCCTCGCCAATTCTGGCGACGGGGTTAGCATTCCACCCTTCTAGAGGGACACGACATGTATGTAACTGTGAACCCCGGTTAAAGTTAACTAAAGCCTCAGCTCCACAAAATGGATGCTGCCACCACAGACACGAGTCTGACCCCCTGCAGCTGGGAGTCCTTCCAGCGAGGGGAGCCTGGACAAAGGGTTTCCTGTCAGGGGCGGTGCTAGCACCGTCCCAGACATGGTTTTGTGTATCCTGGGTAGGCAGGGCTTTTCAGGAAGGTGACTGCTGAGTGGCACCCCGGTGCTCACTACGCATAGGCCGGTCAGAACCAGTTCCAGGGGCACACCAGCCCCTGGCCTGGGGAAGTCCGGCATGGCAGAGGGGTGTAACCACCCCCCTCCTAGTCCCACCCCTAGGCAGGACCTAGTCACCGGGTCAGCCCCCTTTTTTAGTATAAAGATGGAGCGGGCCCCCTGTTCAAATTAGATCATCTTTGGAATCAAGACACGACTTTCTGCGAAAGGACTTCAAGATTTCCTTCTTCAAGATTCTCCCTTGTGGCTAAGGAGTAGTCACCCTGCATCCGCAGGCACCATCCTAAGAACACTGCGGTCTGCTGCAAGTCCTTCTTCACGAATCCGACGACCCAGCTCGACGAGACCCGGCTTCCCTGGCACCTCTGACCTCTACTCACCTCTACAGCAAAGCTGAGAACCGTGAGTGCGACGAGACCTCGAGGGACCGACGATCGCCAAGACTGCACGACTTCTTTGTACCAAGCCCACCGAGTCTTCCACTGGTGAGTGCTTTGGGGTCCGAGAAGCCCCAACCCTGAGCAGCTCCAGCTCCGAAGATCAGCCCTCCAGCATCTCCACGATCTGCGTGGGGCCCTTCTGCTTTTGCGTGCCCACCGCGCTGTGTGGCTACTAGCCGGCTGGCGTGTGGCCTTCTTCACGACGCCCGACGACATCACTGCTGCTGGTCTGGTTGCTCCAGACTGGCCCTTGCTTCCTTCTTCAAGAGAGGCACCCCGGACCCTCCTGGTCCACTCCAGACGCCATTTTAGGTCCACCGCGTGGGCTTGAATTTGCCAAGGCTTTGTTGCCCAATCCTGGGTCCAGCGACGCCGACAGCTTCTATCTTCGTGGGACAGCTCGCTCCTTCCTGGTCGCCGACAAACGCCTCCTGGTCCGTGAGATCTTCGAGCACAGCGTCACCCACTCACCTAGTCGAGGTGGCTACCATCCGGTGCCCTCCTGGTGCCCACTGACTACTGGCTAGTAGTCTCGAACTTGGTCCCCTCTGCTTTCAGGTGTCATCTTCCCTCGATCCAGGCTTGGATCCACCGAACTTTCTTCACTGGTCGCCTGCCAGCAACTTCTTTCTTCCAGGCTCCTGGTCCGGCA
Organism: Lissotriton vulgaris; assembly: GCF_964263255.1. Lineage (NCBI taxonomy): Eukaryota > Metazoa > Chordata > Amphibia > Caudata > Salamandridae > Lissotriton > Lissotriton vulgaris. The sequence continues at coordinate 861,235,976 of NC_141695.1, forward strand.
ACGAGGATTCCCGACGTCTTTTGAGTCCTATGCAGCTGCAGCCCCTGGGCTAGGTAACTTCGGCATTTCGGTGCCCCAGCATAGCCTCACTATCCAAGGGTCAGGATCCACTTTCGTTTTCTCCCTACCAGGTCGGGTTCGCCCGAGAACACTAACTTTGCAATTACTAGCTACCATAGACTTTGTCCCGCATCTCGCGTGAGAGTGCACATACTACACCCGAGTCCCCTAGGCCTCCTATAAGTAATCTGAAGGTTCTATAGTCAAGTCCTAGCGATTCCTAAGCCTATTAGTACTGTACTTACCTGCTAGTAATTTCGCATTCCACTTTCAGAGTATATGGTTTTCCGTGCCCCTCGGGCATTTGTATATACTGTGCTAACTTAAGTATTTTCGTAAGAGTTTTGTTTTGTGCTTAGTACCCTGTCCTCATAAAGAGTACAGGGCTGTTGTGATTCTTAATAAATATCTTGTTTATTTTCATAACACTTGTGTGGTGTCCTTTCACTTGGTATTCAAGGGGTATATGTGTGGTAAACAGCTGGCTTAACACGCCCTCTCGAGTCTTTAGCCTTAGACTGCTCGTATCCATGCTACTAGGATAGCTGGTCTATAAGGTTGACTTACAACCAATCATCAATAAGGGTTGCTGGACTGATACATAGTGTTCACTAGAATAGTGACCACTGCATATCAGGCCACCTTCTCACATTGGTGAGCAGCGGTTGGGATTTGAGCTTGCTGTTGTGTTACCACACGTATCCTAAGAATATCTTGCTGAAAGATCACATAAGTACTGTTAGTACATATAACTAAGCTTAGAATACTCTGAGTTCTACTGAACCAGCTGTTGCAGCTCCTCAAGGCTTAGCACACCTTGGCTGCAACTCTTAGCAAGGGATCAGTAGGTAAACACATAGTGTAGGTAGGTGCATCACTTACACCACACTAGAAACAGTATGTCAGACAAAGGAGGAAACACTGAGTCTCCCCTTGTGTCAGTTGACCCTCCACAGGTCATTCCTTCCAGATATACTGTGCTTAGCTTCCATGAGTTACGACAAGTGTGTACCTCTAGGAAGATTAAGCAAGGGGCTAACCCCACCACCTCCTTTCTGATTGGTCTCCTGGAGACTTATGATGCCAGAAAGGCTGAGAGACTTCTTAGCCCTTCTAATCCAGAAGGAGGCATGCCTCCCCTTGAGGGAACCAGAGGAGACCCTGACCTAATCCACCTCTCCATTGAGAATGAAAATGGGGAGGAGGATGAGGATGAGGATCCCTCTGGGGATGAGGCAGAAAAGGGACAGGTAGAAGTCAGCAGACTAACCAGGTCCAACTTAAGCAGACATGACAGTGGTACTGGGGGACCCCTGGGGCCACTATCAGGTCAGCTTAACATTGGGAATGGACGAGCCAGATCTCTGTCAAGAGGCTCTGGCAGATCCCTTCAAACCAATGGCTCTCACAACTCTTCTCAAAGAGGGATGACTTCCCCTCAGAGGAGAGTGTATGAAGCTAAAGAAAGGGCAGCCAATCTGAGGATTGAAAGGGAAGAACTTGCCCTGGCCAAAGAGAGGCTTGCCTTTGCTAGAGAGCAACAGTTAAGTGGGGTAGTCCCCACTGGTGGCAGCATTGTACCTAGCAATAGGGAAAGGAGTTTTGATACAAAACACCTGGGTAAGATAGTGCCCCCCTTTAAACAAGGGGATGACATCCACAAATGGATTACTGCTTTGGAGAGGGCCTGCACTGTGCAAGGTGTTCCCCAGAGTCAGTGGGCAGCTATCTTGTGGCTCTCCTTTGAAGGTAAAGGTAGAGACAAGCTCCTCACTACAAGGGTGGAGGATGCTAACAATTACCAAGTCTTGAAAAATACACTGGTTGAAGGGTTTGGCCTAACCACTGAGCAGTACAGGGTGCTGTTCAGGGATACCCAGAAAACTCAGTCTCAAGATTGGTCTGACTTTGTAGATTGTGCCACTAAGGCTTTTGAGGGCTGGTTGCTGGGCAGTAAGGTTACTGATTATAAAGGATTGTACAATTTGATGATGAGAGAACAAATTTTAAACAATTGTCAGAACCAGTTGTTGCATCAGCATCTTGTTGACTCAGATCTGACCTCTCCCCAAGAATTGGGAAAGAAGGCAGACAGATGGGTTAGAACAAGAGTTAAACAGAACCAGGGCCAGAATCAAGGTGGTCAGAAGAAAGCAGACCAGAAGGGTAAAGATTCTAAGGGGGAACAAAATGACCAGAAGTCTTCGACAGGTCCCCAACAACCCAAAGAGGGTGGGGGTCAGGCTCCCCAGAAGAAGAAAAACCAAGAAGGCCAATCTAAAAGGTGGTGCCAATACTGCAAAAGTAAAACTCACTGGTTTAGTGAGTGCACCAAGAAAGGAGGAGGGCAGACTCCTGCCACTGCAGCCCCTAAGGCACCTGTGCCCCCTAGTACAGCCAGCAGTGGTAGTGCACCTCCCAAGGGTTTAGTAGGGTTAACCCTGGGTTCTGAGGGGTGTGACAACTTAGTTGGTACACTCACTCAGGCTGTCCTTGTCAGTACAGGGGATATGGACATGTCCCCTGACATAAGTCCCAATACTTTGGGCAAATACAGACAGACACCTTTCATTAATGGAAAAATGGCTCAGGCCTATAGGGACACTTGTGCCAGTGTCACAATGGTGACACCTAACTTTGTGGACCCTGGACAGATCATGCCAGGTACAGAATTCCTGGTGACCAATGCAAGCAATGTCACTACCAATCACAGTATGGCAATTGTAGCTTTCTCCTGGGGAGGGGTAACTGGCCAAAAGAAGGTTGTAGTTAGTTCAGACCTCCCAGTGGATTGTTTGTTGGGCAATGATTTGGAGTCATCACAATGGTCAGGAGCAGAGGACTCACATGGAAATGTTAGGCTTGCCAGCACATGTGTTTGCTGTGACCAGGTCACAGGTCAGGAAATGCCCCACTGAACAGGTGCTGGATCCTGGAACAATGGACCAGACACCTCCCAAGAAGAAGAGCAGTAGGGTTAAGGCTGTGCCTTCCCCCTTGCCCCAGGTTGAGGATCAAGTCTCAGAGGAGGCTGACCTACAGGAATTGAGGGAAACTGAGCCCAGAGAGTTTGAACTTGATCAAGTTGAATTCTTGGGTTCAGTGGGACCCTCAAGGGAAGACCTGGGGAAGGACCAGTTAAGCTGCCCTTCTCTTGAACCCCTCAGACAGCAGGCTGCTGCTGAGGCTGCTGGGAACGCCACAGGTACCCACAAGGTATACTGGGAAGATGGACTCCTGTACACTGAGTCAAGAGACCCCAAGCCTGGCATGACCAGGAGGCTGGTTGTACCCTTGTCTCAGAGGGGTTTCCTACTTACCTTGGCCCATGAGATTCCCTTAGCAGGTCACTTAGGCCAGACAAAGACTTGGGACAGGCTTGTCTCACACTTTCACTGGCCTCACATGAATGAGGATACCAAGGAGTTTTGTCGCTCCTGTGTCACTTGCCAAGCCAGTGGTAAGTCAGGTGGCACAACAAAGGCCCCCCTTATACCAATGCCTGTGGTGGGGGTGCCCTTTGAAAGAGTGGGGATTGACATTGTTGGTCCAATGGAACCCCCAGACAGCATCAGGGCACAAGTTTATACTGGTGGTAGTGGATCATGCCACCAGGTATCCTGAAGCTATTCCACTTAGGACCACTACAGCACCTGTAGTGGCAAGGGCCCTAGTTGGAGTGTTCTCCAGAGTGGGCTTCCCTAAGGAGGTTGTCTCTGACAGAGGTGCAAACTTCATGTCAAGCTACTTAACTGCTATGTGGAAGGAGTGTGGTGTCAATTACAAATTCACTACACCCTATCATCCACAATGCAATGGGCTTGTTGAAAGGTTCAACAGGACCCTAAAAGGGATGATTCATGGACTACCTGAAAAGCTCAGGCGTAGATGGGATGTCCTGATTCCCTGCCTTCTGTTTGCTTACAGAGAGGTCCCACAAAAGGGGGTTGGCTACAGCCCTTTTGAACTTTTGTATGGGCATCCTGTGAGAGGCCCCCTGTGTTTGGTGAAGGAAGGATGGGAGAGACCTCTCAAAAAGCCTGCAACCAGCATAGTGGACTATGTACTTGATCTCCGCTCCAGGATGGCTGAGTATATGGAGAAGGCATCAGAAAACCTTAAGGCCAGTCAAGAACTTCAAAAAGCTTGGCATGACCAAAAGGCTGTCCTGACTGTTTATCAGCCTGGACAGAAGGTGTGGGTGTTGGAGCCAGTGGCCCCAGCAGCACTCAAAGACAAATGGTCTGGGCCCCACACAATTCTTGAGCAAAAGGGAGAGGTCACCTACCTGGTGGACCTTGGAACTCCCAGGAGCCCCCACAGGGTGCTCCATGTCAACAGGCTCAAAGCATATGTCGACAGGAAGGACATGAGCTTGCTCATGGCCATAGATGAGGGACAGGAGGAAGAGAGTGACCCTCTCCCAGACCTGCTCACTCAGAATCCTGATGATGGGTCAGTAGATGGTGTTGTCTTTTGTGGCAGCCTCTCTGAGCATCAACAGAAAGACTGTAAACAGGTTCTTCAGTCTTTCAGACATACGTTTTCTCTGACACCCAGTCAGACCAATTGGTGTACCCATGAGGTTGACACTGGTGACAGTCTGCCAGTTAAGAGTAAAATCTACAGGCAGCCTGATCATGTTAGAGACTGCATAAAAACTGAAGTGCAGAAAATGTTGGAGTTGGGAGTCATTGAACCCTCAGATAGCCCTTGGGCTAGTCCAGTAGTTCTAGTGCCAAAGCCTCACACCCAGGATGGTAAGAGGGAGATGAGGTTTTGCGTAGACTACAGGGGTCTCAATGCAGTCACTAAGACTGATGCCCACCCAATACCAAGGGCAGATGAGCTGATAGATAGATTGGCATCTGCCAACTACTTAAGTACATTTGACTTAACAGCTGGGTATTGGCAAATCAGGTTAGCTGAGGATGCCAAGCCCAAGACAGCATTTTCAACCCCTGGTGGGCATTATCAATTTGTGGTAATGCCCTTTGGTCTGAAAAATGCACCTGCCACCTTCCAAAGGTTGGTGAATCAAGTCCTTACTGGGCTGGATGACTTCTGTGCAGCATATCTAGATGATATTGCTGTCTTTAGCTCCACCTGGGAAGATCACCTGGTCCACCTGAGGAAAGTGTTAGAGGCTCTGCAAGCAGCAGGCCTCACTATCAAGGCCACCAAGTGCCAGATAGGGCAGACACAGGTTGTATACCTGGGCCACCTTGTAGGTGGAGGCCAGGTTCAGCCACTGGAGAGCAAAATACAGTCAATCAGGGACTGGGCTCCTCCAACCACCCAGACTCAGGTTCGAGCTTTCTTGGGCCTGACTGGTTACTATAGGAAGTTTGTCAGGAACTATGGATCAATTGTGACTCCATTAAATGAACTGACAAGTAAGAAAATGCCAAAAAAAGTTCAGTGGACAGCAGGCTGTCAAAAAGCATTCGATGACCTAAAGCAGGCCATGTGCACAGCACCTATCCTTAAGAGTCCAGACTACTCCAAACCATTCATTGTCCAAACAGATGCTTCTGAGTTGGGTGTGGGAGCTGTTCTATCTCAGCTGAATTTTGATGGTCAAGACCAGCCCATTGCTTTTATAAGCAGAAGGCTGACCCCCAGAGAGAAGAATTGGTCAGCTATTGAGAGGGAGGCCTTTGCTGTGGTTTGGGCCCTGAAGAAGCTGAGGCCATACTTGTTTGGCACTCACTTCAAGATTCAGACCGACCACAAGCCCCTCTTGTGGCTAAATCAGATGAAGGGTGAAAACCCCAAACTGCTTAGGTGGTCCATTTCCCTACAGGGGATGGACTTTACAGTGGAACATAGACCTGGTACTGATCATGGCAATGCCGATGGGCTCTCCAGATATTTCCACTTAGAACAAGAAGACTCACCTGGTCAAGGTTAGCTTATTGTCCCAAAGTTTGGGGGGGGGGGGGTCATGTAGGAGAGTAGGGTCTGCAATCCTATGATCACCCACATTTTTTGCTTTTGTTTCACTGGTTTACGACTTTCTCTGGCTGTGGGCCTGCCAATCAGACCCACAGCCTGGCTGTTCTCTTTCTAAATTACGACATGTACCCTAGGTGCATCTACCAATTGGTACTGGGCCACCTTATCAGACCCTGTAACTCAGGGCATAGGTGTACCCAGGGCTGCCAGGGGCTGCAGCATGTATTATGCCACCCCTGGCTGGCCTCTTAAATTTGACACAACTGGCTGCATGACAGCTGGGGCAAAGTCGTGTAATCACCCTTTGCTGTAGGTGTACTATACCTAACCCTAAAATGGACACACAGATTCCTATCAGTCACTCCTATGGCAGGCCTTGACAATCCTGAAGGCAGAGTGCGTGGAATCGTGTGAGATGGTGCTCTGGCATGAGCTGAGCCTGTCCGCAGCTTGCGGAACCAAGTCCTAATAGCTGTTCCATGATAACGCATACCATATACTCTTAAGTGCATTATAATCCTCGCGGTTAAATGCTAACTTTGGCATTGCTTTATCAAAACATGTCGAGTAAGGTGTCATACGAATTGGAATACTAACCCCTCGCCAATTCTGGCGACGGGGTTAGCATTCCATCCTTCTAGAGGGACACGACATATATGTAACTGTGAACCCCGGTTAAAGTTAACTAAAGCCTCAGCTCCACAAAATGGATGCTGCCACCACAGACACGAGTCTGACCCCCTGCAGCTGGGAGTCCTTCCAGCGAGGGGAGCCTGGACAAAGGGTTTCCTGTCAGGGGCGGTGCTAGCACCGTCCCAGACATGGTTTTGTGTATCCTGGGTAGGCAGGGCTTTTCAGGAAGGTGACTGCTGAGTGGCACCCCGGTGCTCACTACGCATAGGCCGGTCAGAACCAGTTCCAGGGGCACACCAGCCCCTGGCCTGGGGAAGTCCAGCATGGCAGAGGGGTGTAACCACCCCCCTCCTAGTCCCACCCCTAGGCAGGACCTAGTCACCGGGGCTTTGGAATCAAGACACGACTTTCTGCGAAAGGACTTCAAGATTTCCTTCTTCAAGATTCTCCCTTGTGGCTAAGGAGTAGTCACCCTGCATCCGCAGGCACCATCCTAAGAACACTGCGGTCTGCTGCAAGTCCTTCTTCACGAATCCGACGACCCAGCTCGACGAGACCCGGCTTCCCTGGCACCTCTGACCTCTACTCACCTCTACAGCAAAGCTGAGAACCGTGAGTGCGACGAGACCTCGAGGGACCGACGATCGCCAAGACTGCACGACTTCTTTGTACCAAGCCCACCGAGTCTTCCACTGGTGAGTGCTTTGGGGTCCGAGAAGCCCCAACCCTGAGCAGCTCCAGCTCCGAAGATCAGCCCTCCAGCATCTCCACGATCTGCGTGGGGCCCTTCTGCTTTTGCGTGCTCACCGCGCTGTGTGGCTACTAGCCGGCTGGCGTGTGGCCTTCTTCACGACGCCCGACGACATCACTGCTGCTGGTCTGGTTGCTCCAGACTGGCCCTTGCTTCCTTCTTCAAGAGAGGCACCCCGGACCCTCCTGGTCCACTCCAGACGCCATTTTAGGTCCACCGCGTGGGCTTGAATTTGCCAAGGCTTTGTTGCCCAATCCTGGGTCCAGCGACGCCGACAGCTTCTATCTTCGTGGGACAGCTCGCTCCTCCTTCCTGGTCGCCGACTAACGCCTCCTGGTCCGTGAGATCTTCGAGCACAGCGTCACCCACTCACCTAGTCGAGGTGGCTACCATCCGGTGCCCTCCTGGTGCCCACTGACTACTGGCTAGTAGTCTCGAACTTGGTCCCCTCTGCTTTCAGGTGTCATCTTCCCTCGATCCAGGCTTGGATCCACCGAACTTTCTTCACTGGTCGCCTGCCAGCAACTTCTTTCTTCCAGGCTCCTGGTCCGGCAACGAGGATTCCCGACGTCTTTTGAGTCCTATGCAGCTGCAGCCCCTGGGCTAGGTAACTTCGGCATTTCGGTGCCCCAGCATAGCCTCACTATCCAAGGGTCAGGATCCACTTTCGTTTTCTCCCTACCAGGTCGGGTTCGCCCAAGAACACTAACTTTGCAATTACTAGCTACCATAGACTTTGTCCCGCATCTCGCGTGAGAGTGCACACTCTGCACCCGAGTCCCCTAGGCCTCCTATAAGTAATCTGAAGGTTCTATAGTCAAGTCCTAGCGATTCCTAAGCCTATTAGTACTGTACTTACCTGCTAGTAATTTCGCATTCCACTTTCAGAGTATATGGTTTTCCGTGCCCCTCGGGCATTTGTATATACTGTGCTAACTTAAGTATTTTTGTAAGAGTTTTGGTTTGTGCTTAGTACCCTGTCCTCATAAAGAGTACAGGGCTGTTGTGATTCTTAATAAATATCTTGTTTATTTTCATAACACTTGTGTGGTGTCCTTTCACTTGGTATTCAAGGGGTATATGTGTGGTAAACAGCTGGCTTAACACGCCCTCTCGAGTCTTTAGCCTTAGACTGCTCGTATCCATGCTACTAGGATAGCTGGTCTATAAGGTTGACTTACAACCAATCATCAATAAGGGTTGCTGGACTGATACATAGTGTTCACTAGAATAGTGACCACTGCATATCAGGCCACCTTCTCACACTCTATAATTAGACTTTCCTCTATAGGACTTGGAGTGTTGTTGACGAGAAGATTGCTGATTTGAGTAACGTTGGTTTCCCTGATTGTACTGGCGGTACTTCGATTGTCCTCCTCTTGAAAAATTGGACGAGGTGCCCCGTCCACGGGCTCCACGAAAAGGCTGCTTTTTGAACTGTAAGGACCCAAGCGACTTTGCTGTGTCGGTATCTTTCTTTATGGTCTCCAATGATTCATCGATATGAGAGCCAAACAGATTCTCCATCATACGGCATGTCAAGTATTTTTGACTGGACCTCTTGCCTGAACGACATGGATTTCAACCATCCCTGGCGTTGGAGCGCCGCAGCACTGGCAAGAATACGGAAGGCAGTACTTGCCACGTCCACAGCAGTCAATCATTTCCTCCGAAGCCCTTTGCCCATCCTGAAGGATCTGGAGCGCTTCCGCTTTGGATGTTTCCGGAAGTTGCGCAAGCAGCACGGAAATGTCTGACCACATTTGACGGTCGAAACGACCTAAAATGGCCAGAGCATTTGCGGCACGGGCTGAAGTAGACGCCATGGACGAAAACTTCTTTCCAATTGCATCTAAACGTCGACCCTCTCTATCGGGGGGGGGGGGGAAGTGATAGGTGCTGCTGGGTTGCGCGCACGACGTTGTGCTGCCTGAGTCACTACGGGGTCTGGCTTAGGATGCGAGAGTAAACATGCAGGCGAGCCCGTTGGGGCCTTATATTTCTTCTCTAATCGAGGTATTTGAGCAGGCAAGGAGTTAGGAGCCTGCATGATCTTTAGCCCCTCTTTCCAAACAAATTCTATGATTGGTATGGTATGGACTTGCTTATAAGGCTGGTTCTTAAAATCATAAAGGAAACAGTCTTCCTCTTGCTGCACCCTAGGTAACTTGAAGCGGTCCGCCGCTTTATCCATCAATTTATGGAAGCTAGCGATGTCAACCGGAGGTGAATCACTGGAAGCGCCCTGTTGTGGCGAGGGTGTCTGAACTCGATAGTCATCGAATTCCGCCATATATGGATCTTGTTCATCATCTGTATCCTGATTAACCTCACCTTCCTCTCTTTCCGGCTCGGATTCATCATTCATATCTTGTTGTGAATTAGCGGGGAGAGTTGTACGCAGATTTTCTGAAGGAGCAGATTGCCTAGGAGGTGTTTGCTGAGGCTGAAAAGACATTGCTGCGTCAGAGGTAACATGTCCCGGAGTACCCTGGGGGGTAGGCGGAAATCTTCTATTATAATCATCCAACATATGCTGGAGGTTGGAAAATAGCGACATTGGAATAGCCGCCATAGGAACCTGCACGCATTGTTCCTCGTGCTGGTCTACAGTCTCATCCTCCTCTTCTCCAGAACTAGTGTCCTGATATTTGATTATTAAATCCGATGGACTCTGAGCATCACCATAAACAGTTTCATCCGGAACGTACTCCGTCTCATGGTCCGATACGAACAACGGAGAAGGTGGCTGTAGAGTAGGTGTTTGCAGTTGGAGCGCAGAATCCTCCACAATGCTGATAGAAGACTCCGTTGCAGGGACTGAAGTGTCCAAGGGCACTAAGGGCATATTGGCGAAGGACAGAGAACTTGAAGCGGTCGTCGACACAGCTGTTGACGTCGACTGGGTCTTCGACGACGTCGACTGGGTCTTCGACGACGTCGACTGGGTCTTCGACGACGTCGACTGGGTCTTCGACGACGTCGACTGGGTCTTCGACGACGTCGACTGGGTCTTCGACGACGTCGACTGGGTCTTCGACGACGTCGACTGGGTCTTCGACGACGTCGACTGGGTCTTCGACGACGTCGACTGGGTCTTCGACGACGTCGACTGGGTCTTCGACGACGTCGACTGGGTCTTCGACGACGTCGACTGGGTCTTCGACGACGTCGACTGGGTCTTCGACGACGTCGACTGGGTCTTCGACGACGTCGACTGGGTCTTCGACGACGTCGACTGGGTCTTCGACGTCGACTGGGTCTTCGACGTCGACTGGGTCTTCGACGTCGACTGGGTCTTCGACGTCGACTGGGTCTTCGACGTCGACTGGGTCTTCGACGTCGACTGTGTCTTCGACGTCGACTGTGTCTTCGACGTCGACTGTGTCTTAGACGTCGACGGGAGCACAGGCCCTGGGTATCTGGTTGGCTGGAGCCCAGGGCACACTCAGTCAAAGCACATCAGCAGTTCAGCAAAAAGTGGGGGCATACCAATGCAAGAAATTTCTCACGCAGCCAACTTCAGATGACAGGGGTACTGCTGTCGAAATACTTTCCAGATCCAGTCTGATGCCTGGGAGTAATTCTAAGGTAAGAAGTATATAACTAACTGTTTCTCTCAGATGGAAAATGCTACTTACCCAGTATGCATCTGTTCTTGGCATGTAGAGCTGTAGAATCTCATGCTTATGCATACATAGTCATCTAGAATTGGGTCCGGATGTTTGCACTTTGTTTTTCTTCGAAGAAATCTTCCTAGTCACAAGGTAGGCGACGACTCCTGTCGGTGATAGTGTGCATGTTCATCTTCAGATTGTTTTCCCACAGATGGTGAGAGAATGGAGTAGTAGTAGTAAAGAAAAGAGATGGCCATGTGTATAATAGCTCTACATGCCAAGGACAGATGCATACTGGGTAAGTAGCATTTTCCGTTCGAGGCATATGAGCTGTAGATCACATGCTTTTGCATAGACTATACAGCAGTCTACCCTAAGTGGTGGCTATCCTGCAAGGGATGAAGTTGTCTAAAATAGTGTTTTAAGTACTGCTTGGCCCACATTAGCCTGTTGTTGGGCGAACATTTACACAATAGTGTTTGGTGAATGTGTGTGGTGTGGACCATGTTGGAGCTTTGCTAATGTCAGTAATAGGGATGTTGCCTAATAAAGCCATAGTAGCTCCTAGATTATAAGTGGAATGTGCTCTAGGAGGTACCGTTAAGAGTCCTTTTGGCTTTGCAAATCTGGATACATTTAACAATCCATCTTGCAATTCCCGATTTGGATATGGGATTGCCTTTATGAGGTGGTACCAAAGCAACAAAAAGTTGTTTGGTCTTATAAAATGACTTAGTTCTTTCAATGTAATACAACAGTGCTCTTCTAACATCTAAGATGTGTATACCTCTTTCTACAATAGAATCAGGTTGAGGGAGAAGACCGATAATTCAACCAACTGACTGTGAAATGCAGATACTACCTTGGGTAGGAATTTGGGATTGATACGAAGAACTACTTTATCTTTGTGTAGCTGGAAAAAGGGTTCTTCTATTGGTAGTGCCTGAAGTGCACTCTCTCTTTAATGAAGTGATTGCAATGAGGAAAGCGGTTTTCCAAGTGAGGAACTGTAGTTCACATTTCTGCATGGGTTCAAACGGTGGGCCCATTAACTTTGTGAGGACTATATTAACATTCCACACTGGGGCAGGTGGAAGTCTTGGTGGTATAACTCTTTTCAGTCCTTCCAAAAATGCTTTGATTACAGGCACTCTAAAGAGCGATAAATGTTGCCTATTTGGAAGATAGGCGGCAATTGCAGCTAGATGCAGTCTGATGAATGTATAGGCCAAAGATGACCGCTGCAAATTTAACAGGTAGCAGATAATGTTCTGTAAGGAAGCATCAAGAGGGTTGATGTTATTGCAATAGACAACAAATCGCTTTTATTTGCCTGCGTAGCAAGCTCTTGTGGTAGGCTTTCTGGCCTCCTTACTAATGTTCATACAGTCTGGTGGAGGGTTCAGATAACCAAATTATGACTTCAGGAGCCAGATCACGAGGTTCAATAGTTTGGGATCTGGATGTTTGATTTCCCCATGGCTCTGTGTGAGGAGACTGGGAGTTAAATGTAAATTTTGATGCAGTACCAGAGAGTTCCAATACAGTTGTGAATCAGGGTTGGTGTGCCCATGTTGGAGCTAGCAGGATTAGCATGAGAAGTTTGCCCTAGTTTACAAACCACTAATGGAATGAGTGGGAGAGGCGGAAACGCATAAGCAAATATCCCTAATCAGTACATCCATAGAGCATTGCCTTTAGACAACCAGTGTGGATAACTGGAGGCGAACCTTTGGCATTTTGGGGGGTTGCAAACAAATCTATGTGAGGGACTCCCCAAGCTTGGAAGTATGGGTGGAGAACTTTAGGGTGAAGTTCCCATTTGTATATTTGATACCTCTGGTGAAGAGCCCACCTTCAAATGTCTTGGGCTCAGTGGGACAGTTGGAGAGAGTGTCCCCCCGTTTCTGTATATAATACATAGCTGTCATGTTGTCGGTTCGGACCAAGACAGCTTTGCCAGACAGGTGAGCTTGAAAGACTGAGAACTAGAGACATTGCCATGAGCTCCAAGTGATTGATGTGGAGCAACGTTTGTTGTGGCTCCACAACCCTTGTACTTTATGTTGTTGAAGATGAGCTACCCAGCCAGTAAGATCATCTAACTTAAGGACAGACGTTGCCATATCACCCCCTTGCTTAAAGATCACCACTGGCTCCCAGTGGAGCAGCGAGCTACGTTTAAAACAGGTTCTATTCTTTTTAAAGCTGTCCAAGAAACCATCCCCCTAGATTCTTAGTTTCGCTATTCAGTAAGCATTCACCCAAGCACACAGATCTATGCATCAGAACCCTTTGACGGTGCCCAAAATCAGACGTAAACGCATTGGTGGGACCCAATTTTCTTTTTTGGGTCCAAAGCTCTGGAACGCACTTCCTATCTCCTTAAGGCTTGAGGTTGATTGCCTTCGGTTTGGAAAAACTTCTTAAGACCTGGTTGTTTACCTGGGCCTACAATTAGATGCTACTCTGCTTAACTATTCCCCCATCTAGACTCCCCAGCACTAAGAGACCGGTCTTTATACGTGCGCTATACCAATTCCCACTTAATGTAACATAACAGTATGGGACATGTTTGTTAGTACGGTCTGTGGAACCGGGTCTATGAACGACTGTCCTTTTGACAGATTTTGGGTGTTTCACCACTGCAGAGAGCGAGGAGTATGGCCGCTTACCACCACTAGATCCGTTAATAGACCGTGTGACTAGTTTCACTGACTGTGTAAGCATTCTTGAAGTGGACGCATGTGCAGTCTGGCATGAGGATCGATCATGATGCAAGATGCCATCATTCCCAACAGTTGCATAAACACTCGAGCTGGATGTGAATGACTGGCTTGAAATTTGTGAATTACAGTTTCAATGTTTCGAATTCTGGCTGCGTTGGGAAATGCTAGGGCCCTTTGGAGTATCCAGAGTGGCTCCTAGGTAGTCTTGGATTTTGCTTGGCTGAAGATATGATTTTAACACTAGGTGGTGAATTAACAAATGGTTACGGAAGTATGGTTGCGGCATTGTTGATAAGTGCTGGCTTTGATGAACTAGTCGCCCAGATAAGGGAAGACATGTATGCTTTGCCTTCTTAGATACGCAGCTACAATCACCAGACATTTTGTGAAGACTCTGGGGGCAGTGGTGACTTTGAATGGGAGTACTTTGAATTGGTAGTGTTGACCTGCTACCACGAACCTGAGAAATTTGCGGTGAGCCGGATTGATTGGAATATGAAATTAGGCTTCTTTTAAATGTAGAGTCGAAAGGAAGTCGCCCTTTTGAAAAAGAGGTAAAACTTGTCTAAGTGTTACCATGTGAAAATGGACTGACTGTAAAGATTTAGTTCTCTGAGATCTAATATTGGTCTGAGAGAGCTGTCCTTTTTGGGAATTAGTTAGTAAAATGAGTCGACGCCTGACCCTTGATGTTGTGGTGGTACAGGCTCTATAGTTTGTTTTAGTAGTAGGGATTGTACCTCTTGTTTGAGAAGGTATTAGGTGTTCCGGTGAAAGTTTGTGCAACTTTGGGTGAATGTTAGGAGTGCTGATGAACACCAGGCAGTAACCAGAATGGCTAATCTGAAGAACCCACTATTGACTCCCACTTTGGTAGAAATTGTGACAGTCTTCCTCCCCAAAGGTGTTAAGTGGTCGGGGGAACCATGGGCAAGTCACTGCTTTGTTTTGGAGGGGAGGTGTAGGAAGGTACCTCCTGACTATGGTTGCCCCCAACTTTTTGCCCTGTGTTTTAGCTGGTTTTTGACATAGTCGACCTGGGGCCCTGCCAATCAGGACCCCAGGCCTACTGCTCTCTCTGTAAAATGGATTCCATGTACCCTAGGTACATTTCCAATTGGTACTGGGCCACCTTATCAGACCCTGTAACTCAGGGCATAGGTGTACCCAGGGCTGCCAGGGGCTGCAGCATGTATTATGCCACCCCTGGCTGGCCTCCTAAATTTGACACAACTGGCTGCATGACAGCTGGGGCAAAGTCGTGTAATCACCCTTTGCTGTAGGTGTAGTATACCTATACCTAACCCTAAGATGGACACACAGATTCCTATCAGTCACTCCTATGGCAGGCCTTGACAATCCTGAAGGCAGAGTGCTTGGAATCGTGTGAGATGGTGCTCTGGCATGAGCTGAGCCTGTCTGCAGCTTGCGGAATCAAGTCCTAATAGCTGTTCCATGATATCGCATACCATATACTCTTAAGTGCATTATAATCCTCGCGGTTAAATGCTATCTTTGGTATTGCTTTATCAAAACATGTCGAGTAAGGTGTCATACGAATTGGAATACTAACCCCTCGCCAATTCTGGCGACGGGGTTAGCATTCCACCCTTCTAGAGGGACACGACATGTATGTAACTGTGAACCCCGGTTAAAGTTAAACGAAGCCTCAGCTCCACAAAATGGATGCTGCCACCACAGACACGAGTCTGACCCCCTGCAGCTGGGAGTCCTTCCAGCGAGGGGAGCCTGGACAAAGGGTTTCCTGTCAGGGGCGGTGCTAGCACCGTCCCAGACATGGTTTTGTGTATCCTGGGTAGGCAGGGCTTTTCAGGAAGGTGACTGCTGAGTGGCACCCCGGTGCTCACTACGCATAGGTCAGTCTGAACCAGTTCCAGGGGCACACCAGCTCCTGGCCTGGGGAAGTCCGGCATGGCAGAGGGGTGTAACCACCCCCCTCCTAGTCCCACCCATAGGCAGGACCTAGTCACCAGGTCAGCCCCCTTTTTTAGTATAAAGATGGGAGCGGGCCCCCTGTTCAAATTAGATCATCTTTGGAATCAAGACACGACTTTCTTTGAAAGGACTTCAAGATTTCTTCTTCAAGATTCTCCCTTGTGGCTAAGGAGTAGTCACCCTGCATCAAGCGGGCACCATCCTAAGAACACTGCGGTCTGCTGCAAGTCCTTCTTCACGAATCCGACGACCCAGCTCGACGAGACCCGGCTTCCCTGGCACCTCTGACCTCTACTCACCTCTACAGCAAAGCTGAGAACCGTGAGTGCGACGAGACCTCGAGGGACCGACGATCGCCAAGACTGCACGACTTCTTTGTACCAAGCCCACCGAGTCTTGCACTGGTGAGTGCTTTGGGGTCCGAGAAGCCCCAACCCTGAGCAGCTCCAGCTCCGAAGATCAGCCCTCCAGCATCTCCACGATCTGCGTGGGGCCCTTCTGCTTTTGCGTGCTCACCGCGCTGTGTGGCTACTAGCCGGCTGGCTTGTGGCCTTCTTCACGACGCCGGACGACATCACTGCTGCTGGTCTGGTTGCTCCAGACTGGCCCTTGCTTTCTTCTTCAAGAGAGGCACCCCGGACCCTCCTGGTCCACTCCAGACGCCATTTTAGGTCCACCGCGTGGGCTTGAATTTGCCAAGGCTTTGTTGCCCAATCCTGGGTCCAGCGACGCCGACAGCTTCATCCATCGTGGGACAGATCGCTCCTCCATCCTGGTCGCCGACAACGCCTCCTGGTCCGTGAGATCTGCGATCACAGCGTCACCCACTCACCTTGTCGAGGTGGCTACCATCCGGTGCCCTCCTGGTGCCCACTGACTACTGGCTAGTAGTCTCGAACTTGGTCCCCTCTGCTTTCAGGTGTCATCTTCCTTCGATCCAGGCTTGGATCCTTCGAACTTTCTTCACTGGTCGCCTGCCAGCAACTTCTTTCTTCCAGGCTCCTGGTCCGGCAACGAGGATTCCCGACGTCTTTTGAGACATATGCAGCTGCAGCCCCTGGGCTAGGTAACTTCGGCATTTCGGTGCCCCAGCATAGCCTCACTATCCAAGGGTCAGGATCCACTTTCGTTTTCTCCCTACCAGGTCGGGTTCGCCCGAGAACACTAACTTTGCAATTCCTAGCTACCATAGACTTTGTCCCGCATCTCGCGTGAGAGTGCACACACTGCACCCGAGTCCCCTGGGTCTCCTAGAAGTAATCTAACGATTCTATAGTCAAGTCCTAGCGATTCCAAAGCCTATTAGTACTGTACTTACCTGCTAGTAATTTCGCATTCCACTTTTCAAGTATATGGTTTTCCGTGCCCCTCGGGCATTTGTATATACTGTGCTAACTTAAGTATTTTTGTAAGAGTTTTGGTTTGTGCTTAGTACCCTGTCCTCATAAAGAGTACAGGGCTGTTGTGATTCTTAATAAATAACTGTTTATTTTCATAACACTTGTGTGGTGTTCTTTCACTTGGTGTTCAAGGGGTATATGTGGTATAACAGCTGGCTTAACACGCCCTCTCGAGTCTTTAGCCTTAGACTGCTCGTATCCACGCTACTAGGATAGCTGGTCTATAAGGTTGACTTACAACCAATCATCAATAAGGGTTGCTGGACTGATACATAGTGTTCACTAGAATAGTGAGCACTGCATATCAGGCCACCTTCTCACAGGAGGGACGTGTGTTGGAACCTCCACCCCTGCCCTTGCTGTTTCCTCTATAACCACCTCTGAAGTAAGTTTTAGAACCGGAGGATTGGTATTGCCCTTATAGATGGATGCAGTGTCCAAGGAAGTGGTTTTGGACCCTGCTCTATAAAAGGAGCACCGAAAGGAACCACAGTCTTGTAGCAACTGAAGGGCTCCCATTGATTCAGCCAGTTTGGTATCTTTCTTCATCTTCTCAGCGAAGAATCCACCACCAGCCCAAACAGGTGTTCTTTATCGAATGGTGTGTTTAATATGGAGTTCTGGATCTCCTGTTTGAACCCTGATATTCGTAGCCAGGCGTACCTTCTTAAAAGGACACTAGTGTTCACTGCTCTAGCAGCTGTATCAGCAGCATCTAGGGAGCACCTAATTTGATTATTGGAAATTAGTTGCCCCTCAAGTACCAAGTCTTGCGCTTTAGATTTATGTTTTTGGGGTAGAAATTGGTTAAGTTGTTCCATTTCATCACAATGCGCATGGTCATATCTGGCTAGCAGCACTTGTGTGTTACATATGCGCCAGAAGTTAGCTGCCTCAGAGGCTACCCTTTTCCCTGAAGCATCAAGGAGTGTTCACTTAGTGGGGGTGGTGCATCTCCAGTAGTCTGGAAGTTTGCCCTTTTGCGTGCATTAGAGACGTCTACGCCAATTGTGCTTTTATGTAGACTGGATCAGATGGTGCAGGCTTGTATTATTTTATCCACCCTAGGGGTAAGGATACGCGCCCTGAAAGGATCCTTTAAAATTTAGTCTACATGTCTGGTCATTCCTTTCAACATGGGCAACATGTGCATTGATTTGTGTGTGCTATTTAGTGTCTCAAAAAGGAAGTCCTCTTCAAGGGACTCTTTATGGAGCTGGACCCCATGGTAATTTGCAGCCCAGTTTAGCAATTCAATATATCCTACAATGTCTGGTGGAGAGGGCCTGGTAGGATATAGGTAAGGGTCATTGTCTGTGGGCAAATCGGTGTTAGTCATCCCACTTATCTGTGGTACCAGGATTATAATCATTAGTATCATCTTCATCCCCCATCACCCTGTCAGGTATATGTGGTGGGGAGTACTCAAGTGAAGTTGGCAGAGACTGAGGTAAAGGTGGTCAAGCAAGAGGGAGAGGAGGAGGGGAAGGGTTAGTCCCAACATCTCATTAATGGAATTCGGTTTTCCTCTTCTCTGTTAGCTCCCCTTTTTAAAGTCACTTTAGTGGTAATATGTCCAGTTTATGGATGTCCAGTTATTGGAGCAGATCATATGAACTATGCTTTTTCTGTGACTTTGGTGTCTGTCGGTTTCGGTGCCAATGGTTTCGGTGCCAATGGCTGGAATTTTTTTTATCAATGTGGGTTTTCGGTACAGAGTGGTGATATTCGGTGCCGGACTTTGCCTTCGACACTGAAGATTTGGGCTCCGTGCTCGAATTGGCATGGGGCTTTTCGGAGCCGGAAGGCTTTTTCGTTGGCTTTGGTGCTGAGCCTCGAGGGGGGCGTCAGAGGCCTGGTCTTGGCGCCGACTGGAGCCCAAGGGTGAGGGCTGGTCCGGAGCCTTCTTTTTCAGTGTAATTGGAAGTTGTGGCGAGGTAGGGACTGTACTTGTAGTATGTTGTCCATGCGGGATGCCTTCATCCTGGCTAAAGCCATCGTCCGAAAGTGAAAGAAGTTGCTGTTCCTTCTCGGCGCCGACTGAGTCACTAGCTACTTCCTCTGATTCAGGTCTGAAGGTCCGGAATGGAGCCTGTGTGTTGGCTCTGCATGTCGGGCACCACTGTCGTGAAGTTTTTTTGGAGTAGAAAGCTCAGCACGTGTCGCAGTTCTGCTCAGTGTGTTCCGGTGACACACAGGTTGCGCACACTGAGAGTCAGTGCGCTGGTATTTCACGTGGTTCAGAGGACAAAATTTAAAAGGAGTTTGTTCCATTGACTGCATGTCAAACCAGGGGCTAGGCCCAACTGCCTACACGAGCTCTCCGATCTAAATAACGTTTGATGAGCATGATCTGCGAAAAGAGAACGCGATCGAAAACAATACCGCACCGAGAGAAACGGAATGTTCGGCATCGAATCGGAGCAGAGCGAGTCACATCCAAACCAGATGGCGGAAAAAAACAATCGGAGGATGGAGTTGATGGGGACCATGTGCACAATCACCGAAAGGAGGAGTCTCCTACCTCGTGACCAGGAAGACTTCTTCGAAGAAAAACAAAGTGCAAACATCTGGACCCAAAACTAGATGGTGATCTATGCATAAGCATGTGTTTTACAGCTCACATGTCTCGAACATGGGGGTGTGAACACTCAGAAGCAAATGGGACCAGTAACACCGAGGATGCCCAGATCGCTGAGATTTTTACGCTGATCTACATTTAAATCAACAGTTGGAATAGGCGTCTTGAAGGAGCTCAAATCACACCACTAACCTCAGAGCAAGCAGGAGCCTTGGAACAAGACATTAGGGTATAGGAGGTCATCAGCCATTTCACAAACCAAAACGTAGAAATTCCCAGGGACAGATGGGTTCTCAGCTTTTTTTATTTAAAAAAATGTGTCCTCTACTGGCATCGCTCCGGACCAGAGTTTTCAAATCGTTTCCAGCCCACAGTGCTATTCCCGCTTCGATGCTGACCGCCTTGACTGTCCTTCCCAAACTTGGGAAGGACAGACAGGATTATAGCTTGTACCGCCCAATCTCGCTCTTAAACGTGGATCTCAAGCTTTTCACTAGCATTCTCACAGCCAGGTTTGGCCCCTACATGCCAGCTATCATAGACCAAGAGCAAAAGGGCTTAAATTCCACAACTCCAGATGAGCAATAGAACAAAAAGGGTCTTGCACATCAAAGAGAAGGCCATGAGCACAGAAGATGAGTTTATGTTACTAACGGTCGACGCCGAGAAGGCGTTTGAAAGAGTCCACTGCCCTTTTCTTGAACAAGTGCTGATACAATTCAGGGTAGTCGAAAGATTCCGCACCTGGATACTTACCTGATATCACCTCAACTCTGCATCAGAAAGAGTGAACGGCCACACATCCACTACCTTTTCCATTAAAGGAGGCACACAGCAGGGATGTCCCCTCTCCCCTCGGTTTGCTCTTTATATGGAGGCCCTTGCCCAGAAGGTCCGCAATCAGAGGCGAAAAACAAAAAATCTGCCTCTACGCCTATGACGTGATGACGTGCTGGTGACTCTAGACAGACAAGCATTGGCCCTACCCTCTTTGCTTGCAGAACTCAAAGCAATTGGCCTAATCTCTGGCTTCCAAGTCAAAGTTGCAAAGTCCCAGGACCTGTGCCTCTATCATGAGAAAGAATTCTTGACTCACAGCTCAGTTCCACATTCAGTGGACTGAGACCTCAATCACATATGGGCATACAATTTGCAACCACACCCCAGAAGACTATCGACATTAACAACTGATCTCTATTTAAGCAAGTAAAAGGAAAATGCTAATTAACAGTGTGCATTTGTTCTTGGCATGTAGAGCTACATAGTTACACACTGTGCATAGATGGCCACCTAGTGTTGGGCCCGGATGTTTGCAGTTTGTTTTTGTTGTAGGAAAGTCTTTGGAAGTCACAGGACAGGTGACTCCTCCTTTGGATCATACTGCGCATGGGCATCGGCTCCATCCACAGAATGTTTTTCGCCATTAGGGAAGTGATTGAGTTGTACAAGAAGTAGTGATGTCCATGTGATTTGTATCTAATTTAGATAATACTGGAACAGATAAAGGCAGCTGGGGAGGCAGGCGGGCGTGTGCAACTCGGCAGCGCTACATGCCAAGAACAGATGCATACTGGTAAGTAGCATTTTCCATTCGAGGCATATGAGCTGCAGATTACACACTGTGCATTACACACTGTGCATAGATTGTGTAGCACAGCAGTACCCACCTTTAGCGGAGACTACCCGTATCTGTTGCAGTTGTTTGAAACTTTTTAGTACAGCCTGGCCCACAGTGGCTTGTTGTTTAGCTTGCACATCCACACAATAGTGTTTTGTGAATGTGTGCGGTGTAGACCATGTAGCTGCTTTGCATAGATCTAGGGGAATGTTCCCAAAGAATGCCATTGAAGCCCCTATTTTTCTTGTAGAATGGGCTTTTGGAGGAATTGTTAACGTACGTTTGGCTTTCTGGTAACATTTTTATGCATTTAACAATCAACCTAGCTATCCCCGATTTGGATATGGGTTGCCTTTATATGGTGTTAAAAAAAGACACAAAAAGTTTAGTTTTACGAAAAGTTTGTGTCCTTTTGATGTAGTACAGTAATGCTCTTTTGACATCTACGGTGTTTAGAGCTTTTTCTGCGACTGTAGCTGCGCAGAAAATACGGGCAGCTCAATATATTGATTTAAATGGTGGTGAAATGACTTTGAGGGAATTTAGGATTAGTGCGTAGCACCACTTTATTATGATGCATTTGCAGAAAGGGTTCTTGAATGGTAAATGCTTGTAGTTCACTAACTCTTCTGAGAGAAGTAATAGCTACTAGGAAAGCTACTTTCCAAGTTAGGAATTGCAATTCACATTTATGTAACGGTTCAAAGGGGGGTCCCATTAACTGTGTGAGAACAATGTTTAAGTTCCACACTGGTGAAGGTGTCGTTCAGGGAGGGATTATTCTTTTGAGTCCTTCCATGAAAGCTTTTATAGCAGGTACTCTAAAAAGAGATAGGTGTTGTCTATTTTGTAAATATGCTGTAATGGCAGCAAGGTGTAGTCTACTAGACGTGTAGGCTAAATTACACTTTTAAAGGTGTAATAGGTATCCTATGATGTGTTGAATACACATCTAAAGAATTTATGTGGTTGTTTTGACAGTATATCTCAAACCGTTTCCACTTAGCAACATAACATGCTCTAGTAGTGGGATGCCTATCTTTAATAACGTTCATGGATTCTGGAGGAAGGTTGAGGTAACCAAACTATGACTTCAGAAGCCAGATCGCTAGGTGGAGCTGAGCTGGGTCCGGGTGTCTAATCACTCCTTGGTTCTGTGTTAAGAGGCGTACAGATAGCCTTAATTATTTCTGATGTGGTACCACAGATAGTTGCAGCAGCGTGGTGTACCACGGTTGTCTGGCTCAAGTTGGAGCAACAAGAATGAGTGTTTAGGAATGTTGCTGTAGCTTGCGTACCACTAACGGAAGTAGTGGGAGAGGAGGAAAAGCGTACGCAAATTTTCCAGACCAGTTCATCTATATCGCATTGCCTTTGGATAGTGGGTGTGGATATCTGGCGGCAAAGCTTGGGCATTTTGCGTTTTCGTGGGTGGCAAAGATCTATTTGAGGTTGTCACCACGTTTGGAAGAACGGATGAAGAACTTGTGGATGAAGTTCCCACTCGTGGATCTGCTGTGTTTGTCGACTTAGCAGATCTGCCATGGTATTTTGTACTCCTGGAACGTGTTGGGCTAAGAGGAAGATCTTTAGTGGTATAGACCATCTCCATATCTGCTGTGCTAACAGAGCTGCAGAGTGTGTGTTCCCCCTTGTTTGTTTATATAGTACATGGCTGTCATTTTCTGTGCGGACTAAGACAGCTTTGCCTGATACTTGTTTTTGGAATGCTTTTAGGGCTAGAAAAACAGCAAGTAACTCCAAGTGGTAGATGTGGAGTAACTTTTGTTGCGGTGTCCACCTGCCTTGCATGGTGTGATGCAGTAGGTGAGCTCCCCAGCCAGAGAGGGATGATGCGTCAGCTGTCAAGATTATGTGAGGAACTGGCTCTAGGAACGGTCGGCCCTTTGAAAGGTCGGCCCTTTGAAAGGTTTTTGGTGCTCCACCATTGCAGTGAGCAAGGAGTCCGACTATCTACCAACACTAGGTCTGTTAATTGACCACAAGCCTGGTTCCATTGGCGTGCTCGGCACTCTTGAAGTGGACGCATTTGCCGTCCTGCGTGAGGTACTATAAATATGCAAGATGCCATCATTCCTATGAGCTGCATGAACACTAGAGCTGGAAGCAAGTGTTGTAGCTTGAATCTTTTTAGGAGAGAGTGTACATTTGTTATCCTGGTTAGAGAGGAATAGGCTGGTGTTAATTGGGTGTTTATTGTAGCGCCGAGATATTGTTGTATGTGTGAAGGTTGCAGATGTGACGGTGGGATTTACTGTGAATCCCAAGTCATGGAGCGGTTAAATCGTAGCGTGAGTGTATTGTACACACTGGCTTTATGAGCTGGCTTTTATGAGCCAGCCGTCTAGTTATGGGAAGACATGAATATACGGTCTTCTTAAGTGTGCTGCTACCACTGCTAGGCATTTGGTAAACACCCTTGGTGCTGTTGTGACTCCGAATGGGAGCATTTTGAACTGGTAGTGCTGCCCGTCCAGCACAAATCAGATTTTCTGTGCGCTGTGTGGATAGGAATGTGAAAGTAGGCGTCCTTGAGATCTAGAGTGACAAGGAAGTCATTTTGTAACAGGAGCGGAATGACTTGTTGGATTGTGACCATATGAAAATGATCCGACAGTATGTAAACGTTTAGAGGTCTGAGGTCTAGGATAGGTCTTAGAGATCCGTCCTTCTTTGAGATGAAAAAATATAGGGAGTATATGCCTTTGTTTAGCTGATGCATTGTGACTATTTATATTGCATTTTTGTGCAGGAGGGATGTCACTTCCTGCCTGAGCAGTGACAAATGTTCCTGTGACATTGGATGCTGCCTGGGTGGTATGTTTGGGGGGTGGATGTTAGTTCTGGACAGTAACCTGACTGAATTATTTGAAGCACCCACCTGTCTGATGTGATGTTTTCCCAGGCTGGTAAGTGTTGTAGTCTTCCCCCGACAGGAGTGGAATGAGGGAGGGGAGTCATTGGGTAGTGTTAGAGGCAGAGCGGGAGTTGTTGTTTTTACCTCTGCCCTTAGTGTTGTTACCTCTGTAACCACCCCTTTGGAAGCCCCTACTATAGGTGGACTGTGTGGGGGCTTTGTACAAGGTAGAAGGTGTGTCAGAAGAGTATCCCCCGGTGGCGCCTCTGTAAGAGGAGCATCGAAATGAACGTCGGGGAGCCAGCGACTGCAGGGCTCCCATAGATTTGGCCGTATCTGTATACTTTCATCTTTTTAAGGGATACATCTACATTGGGTCCGAATAAGTGTTGCTCAAAGGATAGGTTAAGTATAGCACTTTGGACTTCAGGTTTGAACCCTGATATGCGTAGCCAGGCATGTCTACGCAATAAAACACTGGTGTTAACTGCTCTGGAGGCAGTGTCTGCTGCATTAAGTGCACAACAAATGGAGGCGTTTCTAATATTTTTCCCTTCTTGGATAAGTACATTTGCTCTATCTTTGTACTTATCAGGGAGGTGCTGCATTAAGGATTCTAATTCGTCACAATGTGCCCTATCATCTTGCCAATAATTCTTGCGTATTGGCAATACGCCACATGGTTCCTGCTTGAGACGCAGTTCTTTTCCCCGATGCGTCAAGGAGCTTAGACTATCTGGTGGGGGAGCTTCACCTGATGTTTGTGAATTTGCTCTTTTGTGTGCATTGGAAACCACAAGCGAGTCTAGTGGTACTGGGCCTTTAATATATGCTGGGTCTGAAGGGGCCGCTTTATATTTCTTCTCTAATCGTGGGTTTATGAACCAAGTTCTAACTGGGTCTTTGAAGACTTCAGGAGAATGTTAATCAGTCCTTTAAGCATGGGTAAAATGGATGAGGATCTTTGTGCATTATCAAAGGTATCCATTAGTAAGTCTTCGTCTACAGGGTCTGTATGCATGTCCACCCCAGCTCTGTGTACTAATTGATTGAAGCCCATAGTGTCTTTTGGTGGGGAAGGCGTAGGGTATATGTCATTTTAAAAAAATATTTTATTGATAATTTGTCAGCAGACAACCATATCGCTTCATTAACATAATACATTTCAGCACAATTCATAATGAAACAATTATTCAATAATACATTAATTTATAACCAATTAGCCAAAGGAAGCCAGAGTTTGACTAAATTACTTTTTCCTAGTTCCCTTTGTTTTAAAAACAGCAGACTAAATAAAATATAGAAAGAAGTCTTGATTGCCAATTACTGAAAACTGGCGACACTGCATCTAAACATTCGGTTGTTACACACAAGCAAAAAATTGACATACAAATACATAAAAATCCCTCCTCTGCTATCGTCCTAATTCTAATTGGATTTGACTGAAGACCCATAATTACAATTCAGCCGATAGATGAATCTGTATCCCCAGACTATCATTTAGAAAATGCTCCACATCCATAATAAATTGATTCAATTTAGGACAGAAAAAACATGTGAGCAGCGTCGGCGGCAATAAGACCACATCGATTGCATTTATCCCCTTTTACAAATTTCCATTTAGCCAGTTTCGCCGGAATACAGTACAAGTCAAATAATGACATAAAATGTTGGCTTTTTAAAGGACCATTAAATAAAACTTTCCTCGATTATTCGATTACTCTAACCAAATCTATTCCATCAATTCCAAATTTTCTTTGCCATTTATCCTCCCATACTTCTAAGTCATCATCTAGCTTATTAATCAAAAATTGGTAGATTGGGACAATTTTAACTTTCTAATTGCATCTATAATGCAAACTTTATCGGTCCTGATTTGGTTTGGTGTTTTTCTTTGAGACAAAAAACTACGTAATTGGAGATATTTAAAGAAATCTGTTCTGGGTAAATTATATTTCTGCTGTAAAAAAAGAAGAAACTTACTGATTTCCATGAAATAAATCTCCTATTATACTTATCCCTACTAAATGCCACCTAATCACCTGATCCCTGAATATGCCTGGTAGTATAGACCAACTGTCAAGAGGAGTATAATAACTCAAATTAGCATTCAAACCTAGTCTACCTTTAACTTTCCTCCAAATTTCAAAAGCAGCCCAAAGAATGTTGTCTTTTTATAATAGCTAGGTTCAATTTCTCGAACTAAACATGGTTTAGCCTCTTTACCAAGTACCATCTCATTAATTGACGGGTTGGCTGCTTGCTTTAAAATAGCATCATGAGAGATCAAAACACCCATATGCTTTAATAGTGCAGCCCAGTAATACAAACGAAAGCAAGGAATCCCCCCAACTTCCGCTCTCTCTAGGTAATATACATCATTTCATCGCCCTCCTAGATCTGTGATAGCTCCAGAGAAACCTGGAGCACATTCGGTCAGCCTTAACAAAAAAAGATGTAGAGGAGAGTAATTGTGCGAAATAAATACAGAAATTTCAGAAAAATTAACATTTTTAAAACATTGCTCCGCCCATACAGCGATAAATGAAGATTATTCAGTCTTTTATTGGCCGATTATTCAGTCTATTAGCCAAACCTAATATAGGGTCTGTATTTAAACGTACTATTTCATCAATTTTTGCGGAAATTTTAATGCCTAAATATAGGGCTTTGGACGCGAAGCTCATATCCTTTGGGCGACCAGCGTCTGAGTGATCTAACTGTGTTATCGAAATGTTTAATTTATAGCCCGAATACCACCCAAATTTTTCAGCAGCTTTCACTATATTTGGAAAAGAGGCTTTAATATCCGATGTTACAATGGCAATATCACACGCATATGCAAATTCTTTACATTCTACCCGATGTATCTGAACTGGGGTAATTCCTACATCTCCTAATTTATTTAAAAAAGGTTCGATATATAAAGCGAACCACAAGGGGGAACAAGGACACCCCTGACTCGTCCCCCGTGTTAGTGACATTTTTTCAAGAGTGTCCCAGAGATACGTATTGCGGCCTTCGGATTGATATAGAATGCCTGAATTGCTTTAACAAATTCACTCGGAAATCCCTTCCAAACTAAAGTAGACCATAAAAAATTCCAGGAAACCCTGTCAAATGCTTTTTCAGTACCTAACAGGGCTACAGCGACAGGAGAATTCGTAGCTTGAGACCAATCAAGAGAGATTATTCTTATAACATGATCTGTGGTATCACGTTTTGAAATAAAACCATGTTGTCTTTTTTAAACTAAATTAGACATAATACTGTTCATTCTATTGGCCAATACTTTTGAATAAATTTTACTATCCGCGTTCAAAAGTGAGATTGGTCTATAAGACCCCATCTCTGTTTCCTTCTTCCCTTTTTTCTTAAATATAACAATAGCAGCTTCGGACCATGAGGTTTGGGGATTACCACGAAACGCTTGTTGACACTTCAACTAGCTCTTTAAGTATCTCTCTGAAGGTACGATAAAATTCTAGTGGAATATCATCCGGTCCCATAGCTTTGCCCGGAGACAAACCTAATAAAGTATTTTCAATTTCATCCCAAGTTATGGGTGCGGATAGCTGTTCTTTTTCAATTTCCATAAGTCTAGTGGTTTCCAAGTTAGTCAAATATGCCACGGTTTTAGTCCCCACTACCATCGCTTCTGTTGGAGCCATATATAAATCTTGATAACATTTATTAAATGCTTCCTGAACCCCATCTTTGGTTTCTTGTAAAATCCCATTTAAATCAACAACTTTTTCAATATCATTAAAGACTGTTTTCTGCCGTAATCTTTTTGCTAGGATTCTCCCCGTATTTTCACTAAATTCATAAACTTTATCTTTATGTAGATTATATTTAAGAGCGATTTGATCTGCAATGTTAGAATATACTAAAGCTCTTTTAATAGTTAGGTCTCTGTGCTAGATCGATATCCTGGCCTAATCTGATTGCGTTGGCTAGATAATGTTCTGCCCCCATAACCAAATCACGGTCGTCCTTATGTTTAGCCCACCCTCTCTTCCGTCGCACTTTAGAATTAATAGTTTCCCCTCTTACTATCACCTTAAAGGCATCCCAAACTAACTCATCCGGTGCGGTCTCATTATTAAATCTCAAAAATTCCTGTATAGCTCTAACCATGTGTTGGCGATAGTCTTCGTCCAGTAATAAGTTACTTTCAAAAGAGCATGACCGGTTCTGCTAGATTTTGTGTGGGTCTAGAGTTAATTCTAATATTAGGGGATTGTGATCGGATACAAGCTTAGGAAGACTTTCTAAATTAAGTTTGCCTACCATCTGCTGTGAAACAAAAAGTAATCTAGACATTTTTTATGGGGTGCTGAAAAAAAAGTGTAGCCAGGATTGTAGGAAGGTACCTCCTGACTATGGTTGCCCCCAACTTTTTGCCCTGTGTTTTAGCTGGTTTTTGACATAGTCGACCTGGGGCCCTGCCAATCAGGACCCCAGGCCTACTGCTCTCTCTGTAAAATGGATTCCATGTACCCTAGGTGCAGTTCCAATTGGTACTGGGCCACCTTATCAGACCCTGTAACTCAGGGCATAGGTGTACCCAGGGCTGCCAGGGGCTGAAGCATGTATTATGCCACCCCTGGCTGGCCTCCTAAATTTGACACAACTGGCTGCATGACAGCTGGGGCAAAGTCGTGTAATCACCCTTTGCTGTAGGTATAGTATACCTATACCTAACCCTAAAATGGACACACAGATTCCTATCAGTCACTCCTATGGCAGGCCTTGACAATCCTGAAGGCAGAGTGCTTGGAATCGTGTGAGATGGTGCTCTGGCATGAGCTGAGCCTGTCTGCAGCTTGCGGAATCAAGTCCTAATAGCTGTTCCATGATATCGCATACCATATACTCTTAAGTGCATTATAATCCTCACGGTTAAATGCTAACTTTGGTATTGCTTTATCAAAACATGTCGAGTAAGGTGTCATACGAATTGGAATACTAACCCCTCGCCAATTCTGGCGACGGGGTTAGCATTCCACCCTTCTAGAGGGACACGTCATGTATGTAACTGTGAACCCCGGTTAAAGTTAAGCGAAGCCTCAGCTCCACAAAATGGATGCTGCCACCACAGACACGAGTCTGACCCCCTGCAGCTGGGAGTCCTTCCAGCGAGGGGAGCCTGGACAAAGGGTTTCCTGTCAGGGGCGGTGCTAGCACCGTCCCAGACATGGTTTTGTGTATCCTGGGTAGGCAGGGCTTTTCAGGAAGGTGACTGCTGAGTGGCACCCCGGTGCTCACTACGCATAGGCCGGTCAGAACCAGTTCCAGGGGCACACCAGCCCCTGGCCTGGGGAAAGTCCGGCATGGCAGAGGGGTGTAACCACCCCCCTCCTAGTCCCACCCATAGGCAGGACCTAGTCACCGGGTCAGCCCCCTTTTTTAGTATAAAGATGGGAGCGGGCCCCCTGTTAAAATTAGATCATCTTTGGAATCAAGACACGACTTTCTTCGAAAGGACTTCAAGATTTCTTCTTCAAGATTCTCCCTTGTGGCTAAGGAGTAGTCACCCTGCATCAAGCGGGCACCATCCTAAAGAACACTGCGGTCTGCTGCAAGTCCTTCATCACGAATCCGACGACCCAGCTCGACGAGACCCGGCTTCCCTGGCACCTCTGACCTCTACTCACCTCCACAGCCAAGCTGAGAACCGTGAGTGCGACGAGACCTCAAGGGACCGACGATCGCCAAGACTGCACGACATCTTTACTGCAAGCCCACCGTGTCCTCCACGGGTGGTGCTTTGGGGTCCGAGAAGCCCCAACCCTGCGCAGCTCCAGCACCCAAGATCAGCCCCCCTGCATCTCCACGATCGGCGTGGGGCACTTCTGCTGTTTGCTGTGCACCGCGTTGTTTGGCTACTAGCCGGCTGGCTTGTGGCCTTCTGAACGACGCCCGACGACATCACTGCTGCTGGTCTGGTTGCTCCAGACTGGCCCTTGCTTCCTTCTTGAAGAGAGGCACCCCGGACCCTCCTGGTCCACTCCAGACGCCATTTTAGGTCCACCGCGTGGGCTTGAATTTGCCAAGGCTTTGTTGCCCAATCCTGGGTCCAGCGACGCCGACAGCTTCTATCTTCGTGGGACAGCTCGATCCTCCTTCCTGGTCGCCGACAACGCCTCCTGGTCCGTGAGATCTCCGAGCCCAGCGTCACCCACACGCCTTGTCGAGGTGGCTACCATCCGGTGCCCTCCTGGTGCCCACTGACTACTGGCTAGTAGTCTCGAACTTGGTCCCCTCTGCTTTCAGGTGTCATCTTCCATCGATCCAGGCTTGGATCCACCGAACTTTCTTCACTGGTCGCCTGCCAGCAACTTCTTTCTTCCAGGCTCCTGGTCCGGCAACGAGGATTCCCGACGTCTTTTGAGTCCTATGCAGCTGCAGCCCCTGGGCTAGGTAACTTCGGCATTTCGGTGCCCCAGAATAGCCTCACTATCCAAGGGTCAGAATCTACTTTCGTTTTCTCCCTACCAGGTCGGGTTCGCCCGAGAACACTAACCTTGCAATTTCTAGCTACCATAGACTTTGTCCCGCATCTCGCGTGAGAGTGCACACACTGCACCCGAGTCCCCTGGGTCTCCTAGAAGTAATCTAACGATTCTATAGTCAAGTCCTAGCGATTCCAAAGGCTATTAGTACTGTACTTACCTGCTAGTAATTTCGCATTCCACTTTTCAAGTATATGGTTTTCCGTGCCCCTCGGGCATTTGTATATACTGTGCTAACTTAAGTATTTTTGTAAGAGTTTTGGTTTGTGCTTAGTACCCTGTCCTCATAAAGAGTACAGGGCTGTTGTGATTCTTAATAAATAACTGTTTATTTTCATAACACTTGTGTGGTGTCCTTTCACTTGGTGTTCAAGGGGTATATGTGGTATAACAGCTGGCTTAACACGCCCTCTCGAGTCTTTAGCCTTAGACTGCTCGTATCCACGCTACTAGGATAGCTGGTCTATAAGGTTGACTTACAACCAATCATCAATAAGGGTTGCTGGACTGATACATAGTGTTCACTAGAATAGTGACCACTGCATATCAGGCCACCTTCTCACAAGGATCTCCTACATGAAGCAAATTCCAAACATCCTTGAGCCCGTGTTCTACAATTAAATCCCGCAATGCCCTAAAAGTCTGATATTTTCTTCCTGAATACCCCGTATTGCCCCTGATATCAAAATTTGCATCCAAATGTATGTTCAAATCCCCACACATGATCACTGGTTGGGGCCTTTGAGCTAATTCAGAATTCACGAAATTCATGAGCTCGGCATCATCCAAATTCGGCCCATATAATGTGCACAGCGTACAATTATTCGGATTAATCTTACATTCCACAATGGCCCACAGCCCCATTTATCTGCCAAATTCTTTATACATATTCCTAACCCCATCTGATTAAAATAGCCACCCCTCTCTTTAAGCCCAGTTTGTTTTGAACATACCACTAGGTCTAATCCTAAATTTTGCAACAGTCCTCGTTTTGCCCAAGCGATGAGTTTCTTGCAGACATAATATATCAATTCGAGATAATAAAATAATCTTAGCCAATACATCTCTTCTTCCTGTCGTTAAGCCCACAAATATTGAGATTACAGATCCTTAATTTCCAATCCATCTTCACCCCAAAAAAATAGAAGCACAAAGTATTTACATTCTGAGTATAAACATAACTTTTCCTCTTTTATATAGCCATTCTTGCGACAATGAGATTCTAAAAAGACCAAAACAATTTTCTCCAAAAATGTGGATGCTGCTGACTTTTCACCCCCTTCACCCCCAACTCACCCCCTCCCCAGCAACCACGCATCCCGCCCCCCACCCATTCTTCCCAACCCTCCAAAAATATGGAGTGCCGCCCCCCACCCCTTTTCCTAGGTCAGGAAGGAGAACAACAAAGCTGATCATTTCCTTAAATCATAATACTCACTCAGACAAGAAAGAAAAAAAAGAAAACCTTATATCCAATACCAGCTATGTTTAACCAGCCATGAATATGAGAACTATAAAGACAACAAGTATTCTTTGGCTTCAATTTCCGAGAAAAAAAACCTTGTTTGGCCATTTACAACAATTTTAAGCTTAGCCAGATTTTGAAGATAAACCGTGGTCCCCTTTTCCTTGAAACCCTGGAATAAGCTGAGAGACGCCAACGTTTCGAAACTGTAGCCTGACAAAAATCAGGACAAACAAAAAACTTGCATTTTTTTGCCTGTCTTTGTCTGGTCTAGCGAGCCCACAAACTGCTTCCGGCGCCAAACAATTACTAAATCGAACCAGGATGGCTCTAGGGCGATCTTCCTCTCCCTGTCTCTCTCTTTTAACAGTAAATTGAAACCTGTGTGCCCTCTGTATCTCCATAGTCCAGTCCCACAAAGTCAGTTC
Organism: Lissotriton vulgaris; assembly: GCF_964263255.1. Taxonomy (NCBI): domain Eukaryota; kingdom Metazoa; phylum Chordata; class Amphibia; order Caudata; family Salamandridae; genus Lissotriton; species Lissotriton vulgaris. The sequence continues at coordinate 861,268,568 of NC_141695.1, forward strand.
AGGAAATGCCTCTGAAAAAAGTTCACAAATGAATTTACGAACATCTTCTCTCTTTTCAGGGACTCCTAAAATCCATAAATTATTCCTACGAGCCTGATGTTCCAGCTCGGAGAGCTTAAAGCTGATATCATCGCGTTGGGATCTGATAGTTTAAATCTCTGCTTTCTGTGCAACAAGTTCGTCCTCGAACGTTGAGATTCTTGTCTCTGCTTAAGTCATTTCAGTGCTGTATCGGAGCATATTTTAATCACTCGCCGCAGAGCATTCTGCACTTTGACATGTTGCCTGCGTACAGGTATTTTCAGCCTTAATTTCTAATCTATGATCCATCACAGTATAATAGATCATTGACAACATGATTTCTTGCTCGGAACTCTGCTCTCCTGTTTTCAATACTCCATCGAGCTCAAGATTCTCATCAGGAGGAGATCCAGACAACGTGTTCTCAAAACATGCCCCGCCCATGTTTAAAGATTGGTTCTTGGCATGCAGCATTTTCCTAGATTTTAGCCTCTTAACTGTAGTTGTTACTGATCTTGGGGAGGCAATATTTAATCTATCCTCCTCATCAATACTGCTGCCCTCTTCCTGATAGTCAGCCCAATCTTTACTTAAATGTCCGCTTTCATCTGAAGAGTGGACAGACATTGAATAAAAGTTATCAAGAACATCTTGAGACCCAGTCAAATCCTGTACAGGAGCACCTTCTGTTAACTCCAAAGAGTATCTCGGAAACAAGATTATCCAAAATGCCGGTAATAGCATCCGGAGGAGAATGCTCAATAGTCAGAAACTTCATCACCTTCATTAGAGATGTATCGCCAGAGATTCTTCTCTCTTTTTCTTTAATTGAATACCATCCAAAGGTGTCTTTATCGTATCCACTGCGGGGATCTTTGATACAGTAGCAATAGGGGGGAGGCAGGGGAGCCAGTCTCATTGTTTCCAGCCAATGTTACAATTTTGTTACTGTTAGGTGGTTCTGACACTATGGGCCGCCCGGGTTTTTCGCTTTTTGAGCACCTAATTGTTGAGCTTTTACGGTCGGGGAGCCTCATAATCTGGGACTCACCCACAGTGAACTCATAATGAAGCAGACTGCATGGAGATTTTACTGGTGTCCCCCTGGCTTGACTAGGCCGCTGTGCAGCAGTTGGAGTATGGGGCACCGGGCTGGTTACATGCAGACAGGTGTACATGTGTGTGCACACGTCTAGGGGCTGCGCAGGGGAGATTCCTAGCGTGCGCAGTCCAGGAGCAGCTACAGAGTGAATGGCGTGGCCGGCTTATGCAGAATTGGGTGGTGACACAGAATAGGCTTTATACACTGGAAAGGAACATGCCAGGGAAAGTCAGTGCGTCTTACTGTGTTTTACTCCATTATTTCCCTATGGGGATGTGGGGCCCATGGCTAAAATTACTTCCACAAAGCCTACAGATTCCAGACACTCACTAATGTACAGTGTAGCCTGTTTAATGATTGTTGAGGTTATGGGGGGGTGGGGGTCACCACTGGGAGGGGGCCAGTGCGCAGAGCCCTCGCTCCAGGTTAAGACCAATTCACTGCATTGGGTGCAAGGTGATGTGCCTACATGAGTGGTGGTACTAGACCCCCCCACACCCCTCCCCGCAGGAGGGGTGGAGATGTTATGCAATGCCACAAAGTAATTCCATCAGCTTATGTATATTTGTAAATTGCTGTATAGTATTGAGGGGTGTGTGTGTTTAATAAATGTACTTACTTTTATTAAGCAAAGTAAAGACTGAACAATCAATTATTGAGTGTTATTTATGCGCACCTGCAAATGGCGATTACTAGCCCACACCACCTCCCTTGAGTAAGCCTCAGACTGCTCTGCAACGCTACCCTCTGAGAGTCAGGCGCTGCCCTAGGGTGTTTGGTTCCCAGTGAAGGACAAATGTGTCATGTTATTTGTGCAGGCCTCACAGATGCTGCCTTGTTTTCCAACAGTTACTTAATTGCAGTGGCTGTGATTGAACGTTTTTAGAAACTTGCTTCTCAAACAGTTCAGGGAGAGTTTGAATCCCGTTTGGTAGTTCGTGCAGCCACACACGTCTTTGCTGAACGCTCATCCCCCTTCCTTCTATTCGTACCTGCAGAAGACGGTTCCGTTGCTTTCTCTGCTCTTCCCGTCTCTCCCAACTCGCCATGTTCACCATTTTGGCGCTTTTGTTTGAGGCGAGATTCGCCTTGCCTCCCGCACCTCGCGGTTTCAGCTTCGGGGGCATACTACTACGAGTGTCTCGGCAACCCCAAACCACTTGCCAGTAGACTTGCGTTAAAAAAGACGGGAGTCGCCACACCGGGGCCCGCGCAAACGGAAGAACGCAAGCCGAGAAACCATCCAGCAAGCCACGCCGCGCGTAGCAGTACCCTACAGCTGCATGCTGGTATTCAGTAAAGAGAGAACGCTCCCCCTCAGAATGCAGATACAGGAAATTTTAGTCCTTTGAAAAGCCTTTTGTTGAAAGACCGAAAAGCACAGGAAAAGCACAGAAAAGCATAATTACACGGATCCGTCTGGCTGGGTAAGTAGAATGCTTCATTCTTTCTCCTTTCAAAACCCGGAGCGGGGACCGAGCTGCTCGCACAGCCTTCCCTGCGGCCGCCATCTTGCCCCTGTTTGATCTGGGTATGTGTCATCTAGAGGGACATTTGGGATGTCTGGGGTGTTGTAATCATCCCACGGGTCAGGTGAGCCTGGAGGAATAGATGGATCATCTGGGTTACCCCCTCTATCATCAGAGCTATCGTCCCTATTGTCATCATCTGGTATGACAGAGGATGTAGGGGAATGTTGTGGTAGGGGGCACAGGTGGTGATGGCATAGGTGGAGGAGATGGGGAAGGAGCTCTTATAGGAGAAGTAGCTATGTCCTTTTTTGGATGAGGAGCCGGTGTATCCAGTGGTCGTTATTTTAACTTAAGAGTTAATCGACCAGTAATTGGGTCTTTAACCAGAGTCTTTTGTGCAGGGTTTGGTTGAAATAAGTCCTCTGCAGGAGGCTGATCTTTTGGTGCGGAGGGAGGTTTTGGTACCGAAGTAGCTTTTTTTGTTTTTTTTGGCAATGTCTTTAACAGGAGAAGCAGTAGTCTTTCGCCTCCGATGGCTTTTTCGCCTCCGAAGCATGTTTGCTTGGTTCCGGACTGCTTTTCGGGGCCTAGGGAGTATCGGTATGTTTCGGCGCAGATTGTTTCGATGCCGGCGTGGTAGGTAATGTTGTCTTTTTCGGTGCCGGTATGTGTGCGCCGGCACCCTGGGGGAGGTCAACTCTAGCCCGAGTCGCCGGAAGGCTTAGCTAGCTTCTTAGCCGGGCCCGAAGGTGGGGCAGTAGAAGCAGTGTCTTGGTGTGCACCCGAGGGCGAGGGTGTGACCGGAGCCTTTTTTGACTGTCGAGGAAGGGTCGGGGTCGACAGTCTTACTTACAACCCGCTGTGCTGGAGTGATGTCCTTGACTTCGGAATCTTCTGCCTCAGAGTTGCTGTCGACTCCATGTAGGACGTAGACGCCCTCTGCGAAGATGTCGTCTGGAATTGAAGCTGAAGATAGTCATTTTTCTCCTAGCTCTTCTGTCCCGGTTCGTCTTCTTGGAGCGGAAGGAGGCACAAGCGGAAGTCTCTGGCCTCGTGCTCCGGGGAGAGGCAAAGGTTACACACCTCATGAATGTCGGTGTGGGGAAACTTCGACCCATATTGAGGACACTTTCTAAATGGCGTCCTTTCCATGAGCTGGAGTCTAGGCCTAGTAAGGCCAGAAGGCCGTCGTCGACGACCTGAATCGAAATCTTCGATGTTGAAGAATAGCATCGACTGAAAACTCGTTCGAAACTAAATTCTGGAAGCTGGTGAGGATTGGGCGTCGAAGGAAATCGGTTCCAACACAGAGCGCTGGAAACACATGAGTACAAGCCAGAGGCTTTTCACCAATACGTAAATTGATGGGGAAGGTCATTTTATGAGTGCTACAATCACAGCTTCATGAGAAATATATCCCCCGGCTGGTACGAGTAGAAATGGCCGTAAGAGGTTGTGAGACTAAATTGTCCATATGCAGTGGCTTTAATGTATACAACGCCCTGAAGAAATTGCCAAAATCTTTATATGGCAATGAAACATGTCGGCAAGTATAGTAGTGGTGGTTGGATAGTTCGTGACCTCACTTACTATTTTTAGATTCTCACACCCAACACAAGAGTGAATTAAGTTATATATCTGTGTTGCTGTGTGATGTGTTTTTACATGTTGTAAATCAGTTTGATTCTTTCCTCTTTTTTCACTGCATATTTCTTGACACAATTTCTTTGTGTGTTTTGGACACTTCACTCTATTTAATTTTTTTCCGAGCTTGAAAGTACCAATGATGACAACAGGGCAATCCTGGTGAGTACCTGCCAGGTTCCCGTTGGTGGTGCGCCCGTGAGGTGCTTTCTCGCTCTCACTCACTTTTTTTGTCATTTATGTAGTATTGGTTGACACTAAAGTGTGTAAGTCTATGTCGTCTCATAACTGAATTGATTTTCTTGGAACGGGCGATTGTTAAATAAGGCACCATCCAGAGCTATGCCTACTACCCCAACAAGCTAAATGATAGGGGAGTGGCTTCTTGCAACAGTATTGCAAAAAATTGGTATGCTCACAACAGAAGGATAGGTCTAGAAGTGCCCAAAAAGTCTAGGTCTTGTATTTGTTTGTTGAGTATCCTGCGAGTGTGGTCCCAAACCTGTGAGCGATGCGTCCAGCGGTTATGGTCCTCAGCGTAACTGGGTCTAGGAGAGGACATCCTTTTTGAAGATTATTGGAATTCCTAGCTTGACGGCTGATCAACACAAGATCTACCAGCTGGCTGTTAGATTGAGACCATTGATGCTCTAAGCATTCTTGGAACGGGCGCATATTGAGTCTGGCATAGCGTACTATTGCTATACATGGTGCCTAGGAGGTACATCACTGTTTGGTTATCTGTTGAGGCTGAAACTGTAGAATAAGTGTTTGAAAGGACTGAATCCTTGCCTATATTTGGGTAAACTAGCCTTGCTGGAGAATAGAGGATGGATTTGATGTAAGGTATTTGCAGAGGTTGTAGGTGGAACTTGAGTTCATTGACTGAAACCTAGTTTTAGAATGTGGATTACAGCTGCGATAGTTTGAACTTTTGATGAACCAGTCTACTGCTAGACATTTGGTGAACACCCTGGGGGCTGTAGTGACCTCGAATATAAGTATTTAAAGTGTTTTCAGTTTAATACAAATCTGGGTACTGGGGCACCAAAGCTGCACTACTAGCACTGCAGGGGTAGCCGGGTGCAAATAGGTGTGGGGCGCTCAATGCTTTCCAATGCAGGAGGTCGGTTTTGGAAAGAGACTACAGGCTTGAACCAGGAGGCTGGAAGAAGGCGACCAATGGCTGGGCAATTAAGTTGGATAGTTGGGGGAGACCTTTGGCTGGGCTCCTGAAAATCAGGGCGCGGAGGATGCTGGGGTGCAGTTTGGGGTCTTGTTTCCTCCACTTGATCCTCAGGAAGTAGAAACCTCACATTTCTTACTTTCCGTGAGTGACTTATAAGTGATTGTGGACACTAAAAGGTCACTTATACCACATGTAAATCAAGTGGCCGAACAAAGCTTTTACACAGGAAGTCTTCAACAATTTTTAAATACCTAGAGTTCATGCAGAAGTTTCAAGCTTCTCTAACAAACACTCTCTGAACTAAACCAGGCCAATGGGTTTCACCTTTAAGTACCCTCTTTAATCAAGTGGGAGCCCCAGAAACCTAAAACTGCATCGGTCACCCTACCAATTGAGGTGGAATGACAATTGGCCTCTGTAGACAGAGGGGTCACTTCTAAAGGAACATGGACAGCTCACCCAGGAATCGAAGGGACTGGATCACTCCACTAAAAGACCACAAACTTCCACAAAAAAGCTACCCTATTATCAACTGCCCCTCCGTTCAAAAATATATAAACTAATGAATCCTTTCCTGTCCAGATTACCAAACCCAAATTTAATGCCTACACAAATGAGTTCTGAAACACTTCCAATACTAGAAGATACACAGCTTTTTCCTCATTAGTAAAAAAAAAAAAGAAAAAAATAGGTAAGCAGGTAAATCAGGGTGCATCTTTTTTTTCAACGCTCCGCAACATTTCAAGCAAAAATAACAGCGATACAAACATCACCATGTTTGTATAATGTCACTACCTCAAACCCCTCAATCGTCCACTCCTATGTAGGCTTTACCATACATCTCCCAACCACATTTGTCCGAAAGGACACTCAGTAGCTAATGATCATCAGAGATCACCACTGTCACGGGTTTTAGCCATGTGCAAATGCACCAATATAATTACTATTTACCCAGGAAACCATCCCATTCACTATAAAATGTCAATTCCAGTGTCCAGAGGGGATGCAACAGAGGATTAAATAAGAAGCCAGTGGCATTTTAACTTTCACAGAAGAGAATCTGCAAAATGAAACCAAAACTTTGACTCTGTAAATAAACAGATGTAGAAAATGTGACTGTGTGCCATAATCTTGTCTGAATCTTGAATTAAAAAATGCATTTGATGCTTCTCTCAAACCAGCAATGATGCAAATACTGAGAACTTTCACAATAATAAACAATACCTTAGGTCTGGCTGGGGATGGTCTAGGCCTTTTTTTCACTTCAGTCCATGCTTCAGTGTCCAGATCTGGCAAACTTGCAGAAAGACCTTTTGGCATCGTTTTCAAGTTGCTAACCTCCTCAGGCTTCCTGGTGACAGGACTAGATGTACGTGGTGAACCAGGTAGAGATTCTAAAGTTACGAAATAAGGTGTAGATGAATATGCGGCTAACGTTCAATTTGGCTCAAATATGTGAAAAGCCAAGGGGTGTCTAAATACTCACCTGTTTCTTTCTGGAAACTTTGCTTGGGCACAAACTCTGGGCAATTAATGAGTTGTGAGAAGTCAGTCTGGGCAGAATCGGACAAACCAGGACCTGGCAGGGGCCACTTGTCGGGGTGATCCTTTCTTCGAATTTTCAAATCTCTGATTTCAACTACTTTGCTGTCCTTCAAAGCCTAGAGACATTAAGAAGATTATTTTGCCTGCAACAGTAGTATATGCAATAAAAGAATGCAATTTTCATGCAAGATTAGCAATATGAACACTAAATTCCACCCTCTAGTTAAGTCACTTACAACAACCAAACGTCAATAAAAAAATATTTGGGCCATCACATGAAAGACCTGTGTCTGAATTGACAGGCCACAGTGGTATGAATATGGGCTGAACATATGATGAGAATCACAATTAACGAAGTTAGCTGGATGGGTGCTTGCAGTTTATAACCAGATACTCACAGGAGCAAAATAGCCTGCAGCACTAATACAAACTTGCCACTTAAATCATACATAATTGCAATCCCCAACCACAACTTGAAACCCATACCTAAGCAAAGGCCACACCAAAAAAGGCTTAGAGATGGTGGTATCAGACATCACCTTGAGAATGAGCCCCATGTCGGTGGTAAGGGCTTGAACCCTGTGAAAACTGGCTATCAGGCTCATGGGCAGGAACCCTTCAGTGTCCATCTTACGCCGAAGGAAAAAATCCCGTTGAAGATTGTCCTCACTGAAGTAGTACTCACTGTTAAGAGAAACAACTGAAATTAACAAATGAATCTATTCACAATAAATAAAATCCTACAATTTAATAAAAACAGATCCAGTTACAAGTCTAAACACTAAACTATTAACTACAAGGTTTTCATGCAACATTTCGGGCCAACTGAAGCATATGTGTAGAGAAAATGGCATTTAGGTACATATAGGAGGGGAAATGGGAGATAAAAAAAAGGTAAATTCAGGCTGCACACCAATACAAAAAACATAGGAAAAAATTCAAAATAGAGGCAAGTGAAAAGAAAGATTAAGAGAAAATCTACAAAATGCAAATCATTCAAATAGACTAAAACACAAGATCTAAGCTTAGGGTATCTAGAACGTCCGGCGCTATCAAAGCAACTATGCAGCGTTATCAAGATGAAAATTCAAATATCGCAGGTGGGCGACAAGAGAATCTCATTGTACGATATTCAGTGGAACTGAAATGTTCATGTGACAGTGGGATTTGAGATCATAACTACAACCATAACAAGTAGGACATCAGTAAAGAGCTTTCCCTGGCAATGGCAATTAGCCAGTGGCAGATCAAATGGACCTAGTGATCAGGAAAAAGGGGCAGAGTGTGCAGGACAGGGTTAAAGTTAGATAGGATGAGTAAGGTCAGAGAATCTTTAAAGTATTAATAACATTTTTAAATGAATCTTCGATTGAGGATTGGTCTAAATTCTCCCTGCTACTCATTTTCTAATCCTTTGCTTTTTGAACTTTCATGGGCTCACATGGCTCTTCGTAATGTGGGTCCTTTTCTAAGTTAAAATTCTACTGCCAGGAAGTGGGACTAAAATCATCTAAAAGCATTGGTTCATTCACAGAGGAGATTGAGACCATTGTTAAAGCGGTTTAATGCAAGGTCCCTAAAAATCTCGGGCAAACGCCAATGGCAACCTCAGACTGAAACTTCGGCTCATTTGATAAATGGGTAGAGCAGGACAAACTGCTGTTAAAAGGCTCACAATGTGTGCTATTTGAAAGACTAAAACAATGAAATTACTCCAGCAACTTTGGAACTTTGTCATTAGAACAATCCTCCTTTCACAATGTGTGGTATTCCCAGATTCTTTCTGCTAGTACCAGAAAATAGGCCACAGCAAAGACCGAGGCGAAAACTCGGTCTTCACCGCCTCAGTGTTTATGTCTTTTTACTATTTAGAAAACACCCAATTCCAGACTTCCACAATTTTAAGGGAAACTGCTTAGGATCATGACACTGCATTTCCTAGGCATATCTTTAAATACCAAAGAACCGGATGCCACTTAAAATTCTAGTTCTGTGCCATGGTTATATTCACTAAATTTATAAGAATAGTTACTTACCTGTAATCTGTGGTTCTCCAGTATTGGTGTCTTTCATGTAATGTAATGTAAAAATTACTTTTAAAGCGCAGCTAACACCCACCGGTTTCTTGGCGCTCGAGCAAACAGAGGGAGACCATTACTATCTCATGGATATTAGCAGAAAGCATTACAGAACAAATGGGTTTTGAGGAGAGATCTAAAACGTGCATAGGGAGAAGCAACTCTGATATTCAGAGGAAGTGAATTCCGAAAGGAAGGGGCAAGAAAAGAAAATCTTGAACCTCCATGTTTCTTGCGTTTAAAGGCAGGGACCTTAAGTAGAGCAAGATGGGAGGAACGGAGATTACGGACAGGAACATAAGCGTGCAACATAGAAGAAATAAAGGAAGGACTCAAGCCGGCAAGGGATTTGAAAATAATACAGCCAAGCTTGAATTTGCACCGCTCAGACACGGGGAGCCAGTGAAGAGACTTTAACAAGGGACTAATGTGGCAGTGCCTAGGTTGATGGTGAATGAGGCGTGCAGCTTGGTTCTGAATGAGCTGCAGCCTCTTCATCAGGTAGGATGGAATGCCTACATAGAGTGAGTTGGCATAGTCAATTCTTGAAAAGACTAATGCCAGCAGAACTAAAGTAAGTGCTTCAGTGGTCAAGAAGCGGGCTATCTTCCGGATCTTTCGGATCTGAAAAAAACTGGAGGAGACTACAGCATTAATCTGGGGCTTCATCGTGAGATCGTTGCTGATGATCACGCCCAGACTTTTTGCAGAGTTGACTGGATTTGGGGGAGAGCCTAGGCACGCCGGCCAGAAGGTGGATTTCCATGGGTTGGCGGCACCCCCGACAAGGACCAATTCGGTCTTGTCGGGGTTAAGCCTCAGATGGTTAGCCCCCATCCCAAATCAGCTGAATGTCATCCGCATAGTTGAATGCGGTGACATGACTGCCTCGTAGGGACCGGATAAGAGGGGTCAGATATAAATTAAAAAGAAGGGGGGATAAAGAGGAACCCTGCGGAACGCCACAGGTTAGACCTACCCTGTCAGCGGTGAACTGGGAGAGCCGGACCGCCTGATGGCGGTTGGACAAAAAGGAGCGAACCCAGCCCCGAGCGGTGCCCCAAATGCCGGCCTCCTCGACACAGTCGACCAAGATGTTATGGTCGACCGTGTCAAAGGCGGCAGATAAATCCAGGAGCACATGCCTGAATCATTCCCCGTCGTCGGAGTGGGAATCCCACGGTACATAAAAAAGCAGTAATATGCCATAATTACATTGGAAAAAACACTAATTCCCAACCAGGAAGTAAAGTACCCCAAGCTACCATAGAAAAAACTTACACCTTAGTGACTATCTTAGTCATTATGTATAGTCCAGCCAATCAGGCGCCAGCACCCACCAGAACCTTCTCCCCAGAGGCTCAGGCTCTCAGATTTTCTCGCAGGAGTGTAGGTAAAACCCCTATAGCCTAAAAGCCTCTGAGGGGAGGTGGGCCGGTTGGATGTTAATCTATGAAAGACACCAATACTGGAGAACCACAGAATACAGGTAAGTAACTATTGTTCTTCTCCAGTATTAGGGGTGTCTTTCATAGATTCACATGCCTGAATCAGAGTAGCTAGCAGTACATATCCTTGCTGGGCAGACGCCAATGAAGCCAAGCTTGTCAGCAAGTAACGCATATAACAATGCAAAGAGAAAATACACATATCGTATAAGCATAACATAATGCAATCATGAAAATGTGTGAACAGAACATAAGAAGCGTCTGACAGCAGAAACAAGGAGGTGGGAAAAACAGAGGCTCACCTTAGTGAAACCGATTCCGTAGAACAGCTCGACCCACAGAAGTATTAGCCTCGCTGATCGATTCTAGACAGTAATGTCTGGTAAAGGTATGGCGACTAGCCCAAGTAGCCGCTTTGCAGATCTGCTGAAGAGGGACTCCAGCAAATAAGGCCGTAGATGAAGAGACCGCTCTTGTAGAGTGCGCTCTGGGCGCTGACAGTAAAAGTCTCCCAGCCGGTGCGTGGCAAAAGGCAATGGCAGCAGAGATCCATCTTGAAATAGTCTGTTTTGAAACTGCCTGCCCCTTACGAATTGCACCATAGGTAATGAACAACTGGTCAGAAGTGCGTAGAGTAGATGTTCTTTGTAGGTAGAATTTAAGACATCTTTTAATGTCAAGCTAGTGTAACGCTCTTTCCGCAGGTGTTTGCGGGTCTGGAAAGAACGACTTAAGAGGTTCGTTGAGATGGAAATCCGAAGGTACTTTCGGAATGTATTTTGGATTTGTGCGAAGTATCACAGAGTCACTTGTGAATTGCAGGAAAGGATGGTGCACAGTGAAAGCTTGGATATCACTAACCCTCCTGGAGGATGTTAAAGCCAAGAGCAGTGATACTTTCCACGAAAGGTACTTCAAATCGGCCTTGTGGATGGGCTCGAATGGGTGACGCATGAGTTGAGCTAAGACCACATTTAGATGCCACGAAGGAGGCGGACTGCGTACAGGAGGGAACATTCTAAAGAGGCCTCTGAAGAATTGTTGGATAATCCTTGCTGAGTACAGAGAATTGGTCCCATCCTGTCGATATCTGGATATTGCAGCCAGAAAAACTTAAGGTAGCATGAGACAGACCTGTTCGTGCTAACTGCAGGAAAAAAGGAAGAATTTCCTCAGGTTTTGCTGAAAAAGGGTGAACCCCTGCTGAATGGCACCAGATGCAGAAGCGCTTCCATTTCAGACTGTACATCTTGATGGTAGCAGGCGCTCTAGCCTTGGCCAACACCTCTTTACAGTCCTCCGGGATGTTTAGGTGTGCGAACTCACGGTGTTCAGGAGCCAGGCCGCTAATCTCAGAGATGCTGGGTCCGGATGGAAGACTTGTCCTTCCTGAATGCTGAGCAAGTTCGGGATTGGATGTAGCTGAATTGGCTTGCACTCTGACAGTAGGAGGAGCTCTGTAAACCAATATTGGCGCGGTCATCTGGGCGCAATCAGGATGAGTCGGCAAGGTTCCTTCTTCATCTTCCGCAGAACCTTGGGGACTAGTGGAATCGGTGGGAAAGCGTACGCAAAAGTCAGAGACCAATTGATGGAGAACGCATTCCCCAGAGAGTTCTTGTGGGGATGCCAGCTTGCGAAGCTTTGGCATTTGCTGTTGGTCCTTGTCGCAAATAGATCTAGGTCTGGCCAACCCCACTGATGAAATATATGTTCCACTGTCTCCTGGTGAAGCTCCCATTCGTGGGTGGTGACCGTTGTTCTGCTGAGCGCGTCCGCGAGGACGTTTTCTGTCCCCGGAACATGCACTGCTTGCAGATTTACATTGTGGTGAAGAGCCAATGTCCATAAATCCTGCGCCTCTTGAGACAGGAGAAGAGATCGTGTTACTCCCTGTTTGTTGACGTAGTGCATGCTTGTTGTGTTGTCTGTTCGTATCAACACATTGGCATCCTGAATGATGGCACAAAACGCCTTGAGTGCAAGAAAAATGGCTCTCAGTTCCAAACGGTTGATGTGCCACCGTTTTTGCTGTGCCGTCCATTTGCCGCAGATCGTGAGGCCTTGTAGATGAGCCCCCCAGCCCTCGAGGGACGCATCTGTAGTGATGGTTAGACTCGGTGCTTCTTGAAGGAACGCGCACCCCTGCCTCAGATGACTCATCTGTGTCCACCAGAGAAGAGACTTCTTCATGAGTGTTGTGATTTGAATGAGGTCCTCGAAAGTGCCCGAAACCTGTTGCCACTGTAAGGTGAGTTCCTCCTGAAGCGGCCTCATTCGGAGCCGGCAATTTGGAAGTAATGGAATACAAGCCGATGCCATCCCTAGAAAAGACTTGTACAGTCGGACTGAAGCGGACTTTCTTTGCATCAGATCTTGTGCTAGCCGACTTATTTTTATCGGTCTCTCTTTTGAGACGAAAGCTCTGAGTTTTTGAGTGTCTAGAGTTGCTCCTAAGAAGTGGGATTTGCTGAAGTTGATGGTCAGGCCTAGAGACTGAAATAGGTGCAGACACTGTTGTAGGTGCTGATGAACGGTTTCGTGAGAACTGGCCTTTATAAGGCAGTCGTCTAGGTTTGGGAAAATTTGTATTCCCTCCAGCCGGAGGTGCACAGCCACTGGAGCTAAAACTTTCGTAAATACTCTTGGAGATGACCGTAAACCAAAGGGAAGGCCTTTGAATTGGTAGTCCCTGCCAGCCACCCTGAAGCGAAGGAATTTCCTGTGGCGAGGTAGAATGGGGATGTGGAAATGTGCATCCTGGAGATCTAAGGTGACCATGCAATCTCCTGCTACTAGAAGATGTAATATTTCCTGAAGCGACATCCGGAATGTCAACTTCTTTACATATTTGTTCAGAGCGCGAAGATAGAGTATCGGGCGCCACTCCCCGTTCTTCTTTACCAGGAAGAACCTGGAGTAAAAACACATTCCTCTCACCTTCTGTGGAACGCTCTCGATCGCTCCTTTTTGTAACATCACCTTGATTTGGGCAAACAGCTCTTTCAGGTGAGCTGGAGGCGGTCCATTTGGCGGAACATTTGGAGGGAATTTTACGAATTCTAGGGCATGGCCCCTGGCCACAATATCCAGGACCCATTTGTCTGTTATTGACTGCCAGTTGGAGTAAAATTTTGATATTCTTCCGCCAAGTTTTTTGTGAGGGTGGAGAAATGGTGGTGGCAGGTGAAAAGACTCATTGGCGCTTGTCTTTGCCGCAGTAGTTTGTCTTACCCCTGTTCTAGGTGTATCTTTTCTGCCCATAAGACTGGTAGCGCTGCGTCTGATAGCGCTGGTTACTTTGTCTGTATGTGGATTGTTGTTGGTATCCACCTCTATTGGAGGACGTCCCTCGTCCCCTCGCTCCTCGAAAGGGCGGCTTGCGGCATTGCAGGGTGCCCAAGGATTTTGCTGTTTCAGTATCCTTTTTATTTGTAAAGCTTCCTCTACTTTGGGACCAAATAAATATTCGCCATCGAATGGCATGTCTAAAACTCTGTTTTGGACTTCTTGCCTGAAAGAAGTTGAATGAAACCACCCCTGTCTGCGCAGGACAGCAGCTCCTGCTAACTGTCGAAATCCTGTAGATGCGACATCTATAGCTGAATCGATAATCTCTTCAGAGATTCTTTGGCCTTCTTGAAGAATTTGAAGTGCTTCAGTTTTGGATTGCTCAGGGAGGAGATCGATAAATGGTGCGATGTCAGACCACATTTGGCGGTCGTACCGCCCCAAAATGGTCAATGCATTGGCAGCACGAACAGTTGTTGCAGCCATGGTGGAAACACGCTTTCCGATTGAGTCTAGGCGTCTGCCATCCCTGTCCGGCGGTGCCATAACTGCAGAGGATGGATTTCTGGCCCTCTTCTGGGCAGCATGGACAATTACTGAGTCAAGTTTTGGATGTCCGATCAGACATGCAGGCGATTTTTCAGGAGCTTTATACTTTTTATCTATGCGTGGCAAGACCGGAGGAATGGAGGCCGGCGTTGACATTACCTTAATCCCTTCTTGCCAGATAAAGTCAATGATGTGTATTGTTTTTATCGGTCGTCTGGGCTGATCCTTGAAATCGTACAAGAAACAGTCTTGCTCCGTCTGTTCCATCTGTATATGAAAGCGTTTGGTTGCACGCTCCATTAGTAAGTGAAAACTAGCCACATCCACCGGAGGGGAGGCCGACGTAGTCTGAGGAGATGTTAAAGGAGATTGTACTTGATAGTCATCCCACTCCGACAAATCTTCCACTTCTTCTTCTTTCCTTTAGTCTTCATCCTCCGAAGACTGCGGAGCTCCTTCTTGAGTCGGTTGCGATTGTGAAGACGGACGCACCGGTGGAACCATGGGTTGAGGTGCTTCAGAAGTTGGAGTTGTCGGCGCAGAACCTGCTGACTCTGATGGTGGGAACCTCCTATAGTAATCGTCCAACATATATTGTAAGTTGGATAGCAAAGCCATAGGCACTTGAGCAACAGGGTTATCTTCCGCTGCTCGATATATGAACAGGAGATTGAGAAGCATCATATTCTTCTTCTTCTTGTAGTTTGATATGCAACTCCGATGGGCTTGTTGCTTGTCCAAATGTATTCTGGAATATCTCATCCTCACTTTCAGTGTCCAAAAGTTGGTCTGGCACTTCAGAAGACACCTTTGGAGGTGAAATACGAAGGGGTGAAAACTGCATTGCTGTTTCACGCCTTTGTCCCGATGCTTGTTGTGGTGTCAGAAACACTGTCGACGGAGACCAAACCTGTAGTGCCGTGCATGATGATAATTGCGGCGTCGACGGAGGATTCCCTTCCGACGGTTTTGTCGTCGACGGGACACTCTTCGTCGACGGGACACTCTTCGTCGACGGGACACTGTCGACGGGACACTGTCGACGGGACACTGTCGACGGGACACTGTCGACGGGACACTCTTTGTCGACGGGACACTCTTTGTCGACGGGACACTTTGTCGACGGGACACTTTGTCGACGGGACACTTTGTCGACGGGACACTTTGTCGACGGGACACTCTTTGTCGACGGGACACTCTTTGTCGACGGGACACTCTTTGTCGACGGGACACTCTTTGTCGACGGGACACTCTTTGTCGACGGGACACTCTTTGTCGACGGGACACTCTTTGTCGACGGGACACTCTTTGTCGACGGGACACTCTTTGTCGACGGGACACTCTTTGTCGACGGGACACTCTTTGTCGACGGGACACTCTTCGTCGACGGGACACTCTTCGTCGACAGTGTTACCTTCGTAGACGGTGTGGAGCCCCTCGACGAGCTAGTCGACGATTTCTTTTTCGTCGGCAGTAGAGCCTTCAGAGGAGTCGACGACGAGGCATGAACGACGGACGTCGACGGTACAGGCCTCACAGAGACAAATACCATAGTTGGAGACTACGTCGACGATGACAATCATACGAGGTTTAGGAGAGGAAAAAGTTACCGTCGATGTCACTGTAGTCGTCGCTCTCGTCGACTAGGAGGTTGAAGTGGACATCGCCGTTTGAGGAGATGAGGTCTGTGGTAAATTCTTCTCAGATGACTGAGGAATCTTGATGGCGATTCTCTTTTTAAGGTCAGAAGTGCTCTCCATGCCTTTGCCTGTGGGGACAGCCTTGGATGGTGAAGGCTTATCCAGTCCCTTAGTAGGTGGTTGTTTTTTAGTCACCTTTGCCTTAGGTGATGACATTCCTTCAGGCGCAGGCCTCTTCCTAGAGGCTGCAGTTGAACCAGAGGCACTGCTGCCCACCTCAGATGCAGGATTAGAAGAATCCTTTAGTCTTTTCAACCACAGAAGTAAACGACCCTCTCTATCCCTGAGAGTCTTTTGAGGCATGGTTCTGCAGATCTTACAGTCAGAGGCATGATGATCTGGGTATAGGCAATAGATACACTTTTTGTGTGGATCTTTCTCAAAAAGCCGAAGCTTACCACAACAATCACAGGCTCTGAAGAGAGACTTCTTAGAAGACATCCTTGAAAGTAGCTCAAATTGAAGTTAAAGTTGAGAAAACTGAGCAGAGCTCAGGGAGACTCCCTTACACACGACGTGCGGTAGAAAATCTGAGAGCCTGAGCCTCTGGGGAGAAGGTTCTGGTGGGTGCTGGCGCCTGATTGGCTGGACTTTAGACTATACATAATGACTATGATAGTCACTAAGGTGGAAGTTTTTTCTATGGTAGCTTGGGCTACTTTACTTCCTGGTTGGGAATTAGTGTTTTTTCCAACGTAATTATGGCATATTACTGCTTTTTTATGTACCGTGGGACTCCCACTCAGACGACGGGGAATGATTCAGGCATGTGAATCTATGAAAGACACCCATAATACTGGAGAACCAGGAATACCTTTTGTTTAGATGTAGGATTATGGTACTTTTTATCCCTCAAAAAGAGAAAAATGTTATTTTGATGCTCTCTGCATACATATCCACCACCATCTGCAGGAAGCTGGCTCTGTATATACTATACCAAAGTGAGGTATAGTGTGCACAGATTTCAGTGGAACCCCAAAGGTAGGCAGAGGTAAAGTTAGATAGCACCTTACTCTATTTTCGGTAAGGCTTTATCAATGGACAGTGTTAAGCATTTGTTGTACACACTCAATCAGCAAATTATTTCACACACTCAAACAACTTCAGACCAATTGTTTTTGTATAAAAATATTTTTAGTTATTTTATTTCCTAGAATCAAGCAAGCTTGGAACAGGTAAGTAATAAGTACTTTGCAGTAAATATACAGATTGTAACAGTTTGGATTGCAATTGTAAATGTACTTTGATTTGATTACAGTAGTGTTATTGCTAATGCAATGCTTTTCAGAAGAAAGTACATATACATTGTATAGAATTTTGAGTAAAATTACAGGTAAGTTACTTTTAAGATTTTTTTCTTACACAGTGTACTACACTGGGACATTCCCTGTTAACAGGTAAGGAAATTGTTTTTGAAAGTTAGTACAATTTCAAAGAATCTTTAGGTTTTCAAACTCAACACTTACCCAGTATGCATCTGTTCTTGGCATATAGAGCTGTAAACTCATATGCTTTGCATAGATCGCCATCTAGTGTTGGGTCCGGATGTTTGCACTTAGTTTTTTTTCGAAGAAGTCTTTCCAGTCATAAGGTAGGGGACTCCTCCTTTCGGTAATAGTGTGCATGGGCATGGACTCCATGGTTAGATTGTTTTACCACAGAAGGTGACATCTCCTTTTACTATTCTTTCTAACTCCATTATGTTCTGCGGGAAAACAATCTAACAATGGAGTCAATGTGCGTGCACACTAGTACCGAAAGGAGTCCCCTACCTTGTGAATGGAAATACTTCTTCGAAGAAAAACAAAGTACAAACATCCGGACCCAACACTAGATGGCAACCTATGCAAAGCATACAACTCTACAGCTCTATATACCAAGAACAGATGCATACTGGGTAAGTAGCAAAGGCATATGAGCTGTAGAGGATATGCTTTGCATAGACTAATAAAAAGCAGTTATCTCCCAAAGCAGTGGCTAAACTGTAGCTGTTGCAGTGCTTTGAAAAAATATATAAGGAAAACTGCCTGGCCTACTCTAGATTGCTGCCAACACATCCACAGAATAGTTTTTTGTGAATGTGTGAGGTGTAGACCATGTTGCAGCTTTGCATTTATCTATGGGTATATTTCCAAGGAATGCCACTGAGGCCGCCAGTTTGAGTTTAGAGTGTGCTTTAGGGGGAACTTTTAATGTTAGTTTAGCATTTGCATAGCATATTTGAATGCACTAGAATATCCACCTTGCAATACCGGTCTTTGATATAGTATTGCCTTTGAGTGGCGGAGCAAAATCAACAAAAAGCTGAAGCAATGCTCTTTTGACATTTAATGTGTGTACTGCACATTCTGCCACTGAATTTGGTTGAGGGAGGAACACAGGCAACTCAACAGGTTAATATGAAAAGCAGAAATGACTTTCGAAAGCGATTTAGGATTGGTCTGAAGAACGACTGTTTAACCCCTTCGATACTGATGACTTGCTGAGCTCGTCATCAGCCACGGTGGTCGTGTGCTGATGACGAGCTGAGCTCGTCATGTAACATTGGTGCTTACATTTTTCAGCACAGGGGAAAAATAACCACAGCAGCCAAGGTGTTAAATGCATTTGTAAAAAAGGTTCTTCTATAGTTAATGCCTGAAGTTCACCCACTCTTCTGAGTGATGTGATAGCAACTAAGAAAGAAACTTTCCATGTGAAAAATTGCAGTTCGCGTCTGCGCAATGGTTCAAAGGGTGGACCCATTAGTCTGGTGAGAACAATGTTGAGATTCCGCACTGGAGCAAGTGGACCTCTTGGAGGAATAACTCTTGAGCCCCTTCATAAACACTTTAATGACAGGTATTTTAAAAAGAGATAGATGCTGTCTCTTTTGGAGGTGTGCATCTACAGCAGCTAGATGTAAACGTGTGGATGTGTATGCTAAATTGGAACGTTGTAGATGTAACAAGTAGCATATAATGTTTTGGACAGAAGAATCAGGCGGGTTGATGTGGTTATTACAGTAAATCAGAAACTGTTTCCACTTTCCAGTTGAATGTAGTACATGGCTGTCATGTTGTCTGTACGAATTAGTACAGTCTTACTCAGTACCTTAGCTTGAAATGCTTTTAAAGCCAGAAAAATCTCTAACAGTGCTAGATGATTTATATTAAGCTGTTTTTGATGAAAGCTCCATATCCCTTAATTTGTGTGGGTTTGGGGAGGTTATATTGTCCCCAACCTGTCAGTGATGCGTCTGCTGTCAGTACTATCTGTGGAACCAGGTCACTGAAGGGCCGCTCTTTCAAAAGCTTTGTGTGTTCCTCCACTGCAGAGAGCAATGGGTGCGGCCATCTACTAACACTGGATCTGATAAGTGACCTTGAGACTGGTTCCACTGACATGCTAAGCATTCCTGTAGGGGACGCATCTGAAGTCTTGCATAGGCAACTATGAAAAAGCAAGACGCCATTAAATCCAGTAATTGCATGAACGCTCAACCTGGTAAGGAGTGTTGAGGCTGGAACAGACATCTGGTTTTGAATATTCCAGATCTGGCTGGAGTTGGGTATGCTAGAACTTTGTGTGTCTATAGTAGCTCCTAGATAGTGTTGACAGGGATGGTTGGAGATGGAATTTGGTCTGATTTACTGTGACCTAATTGGTGAAGCAGTTGCAGTGTTTTGTGTTTGGCGTAGACAGCAGTTGTGTGAACTGCCTTTTATGAGCCAGTCGTTTAAGTACGGGAAGACGTGAACAGGTCTTCTCAGGAGGGCTGCAACTACTGCCCAAAATTTTGTGAAAACCCTGGGAGCTGTTGTCACGCCGAAAGGAAGGACTTTGAACTGATCATGTTGGCCTCCTACCTGAAACCAGAGGTATTTGCGGTCCGCAGGGTGAATTGGAATATGAAAGTATGCGTCCCTTAAATCCAGAGAGGATAGAAAGTCGCCTTGCTGAAGGAGAGAAAGTAATGGTTGAGTGTTACCATATGAAAATGGTCCAACAATGTATAGAATTAGTTCTGAGGACCAATATAGGCCTCAGAGAGCTATCCTTTTCGGGACTTAGAAAGTAAAGTGAGTACACCCCTGTTCCTTGGAATTGTAAAGGAACTGGTTCTATTGCCCATTTTGCAACGGAGAAAGAACATCTTGCTTTAGAAGGGTGAGATGTTCTTGTGACATGAGGTGCAACCTTGGAGGACTAGTCGATGGATTGCTTGTAAGCTCCAGGCAATAAGCAGATTGGATCATTTGTAGAACCCATTTGTCTGCTGTGATCATCTTCCCAATGGCCAGAAATTGTGAAAGACGTCCCCCGACAGGAGTGGAATGATCCGGGAAGGGGGGTATGGGAAATCAGTCACTGCTTGTTGTTTGCAGGAGAGGTGCGTGTTGAAGTACATTTTCCCTTCTCTTGCAGTCGTTTTCTCTATATCCTCCTAAAAAATAACCTCTTGAAGAGGGTGACGGATTGTTGCCCTTTTAAGAGGAGTAAGGATTCTCTATAGATACACTTTTGGAGCAGCTTGAAAGGTTGATCAAGAACAGAGGCTTGTACTTCAGGCTTAAACCCCGAAATCCTTAGCCAAGCAGGTCTTCAGAGTAGTACACTAGTGTTAACTGCCCGAGCTGCTGTATACGACTGATCTAACGCACACCTGATCGAGCTATTATTAATTTACCTTCTTGAATAAGGTCACAGGATTTAGTTTTATGCTCATCCGATAGGAATTCAATGAGCTTTTGTAGTTAGTCATTATGAGCTCTATCATACCTTGCCAACAATGCTTAGACATTGGCAATACGCCATTTATTAACCGCTTGAGGGGCTATTCTTTTTCTTGAAGTATCTAATAATTTGGACTCCTTATCAGGAGAAGGGCGTCCCCGGCTTGAGGGTTAGCTCTGTTTTGAGCATTGGAAACAACCGGAGTCTCTAAGGGTAATTGGCCTTTGATATAAACAGGGTCATTAGGTGCAGCTCTGTAGTTTTTCTCCACGTGATGACGCTAGCTGTTAAAGGGTCTTAAAAGACATCTTCAGTGTGTTAGAGCATCACCTTTAACATTAGTTATGTCTGTGTAGCCCTTTGAGATGTACTCAGAGTCTCCAACAAAAGATTCTCCTCTAAACTCCCTATTAAGCTCTACTCCATGATATTGTGCGGCCCTATTAAGGAGCTCAATGTACCCAATGTTATCTAGAGGCGAAGGGCTGAATGGATATAGGTCAGGGTCATCTGGTTGAGGGACATTCGAATATGCTACTTACCAGTATGCATCTGTTCTTTGCATGTAGGGCTGCTGACATTCATATCTGTGCATAGATCGCCGCCTAGTGTTGGGTCCGGATGATCGCACATTGTTGTCCTGGAAGAGACTTCGAAGTATCACGAGATGGGTGGCTCCTCCCCTGGACTACAGTGCGCATGGGCATCGACTCCATCCTCAGATTGTTTTTAGCCTTTGTGGCCAAGATGGAGTGAAACTTAGTGAATGATGACTGTAGGAGAGTAGGGTCTGCAATCCTATGGTCACCCCCGATTTTTGCTTTTTGCTTCACTGGTTTACGACTTTCCCTGGCTGTGGGCCTGCTATTCAGACCCACAGCCTAGCTGTTCTCTCTCTAAATTGACAAGCATGTACCTTAGGTGCATTTACCAATTGGTACTGGGCCACCTTATCAGTCCCTGTACAGCATACCTTAGGTATCCAGGGCATAGGTGTACCAAGGGCCTACCAGGGGCTGCAGCATGTATTATGCCACCCCTGGCTGGCCATCCAAATCTGACACAACTGGCTGCACGACAGCTGGGGCAAGGAGGTGTAATCACCCTTTGCTTTAGATATAGTATTTCTATATCTAACCCTAAAATGGACACATATACTCCTATCAGTCACTCCTATGGCAGGTCTTAACAATCCTGAAGGCAGAGTGCTTGGAATTATGTGAGATGGTGCTCTGGCTTGAGCTGTGCCCGTTTGCAGCTTGCGGAACCAAGTCCTAATAGCTGTTCCATGATAACGCTATACCATATACTCTTAAGTGCATTATGAACCTCGCAGTCAAATGCTAACTTTGGCATAGCATTATCAAAACATGTAGAGTAAGGTGTCATACGAATTGGAATACTAACCCCTCACCAATTCTGGCGACGGGGTTAGCATTCCACCCTTCTAGAGGGACACGACATGCATGTAACTGTGAACCCCTGTTAAAGTTAACTAGAGCCTCAGCATCACAAAATGGATGCTGCCACCACAGACAAGTCTGACCTCCTGCTGCTGGGGGTCCTTCCAGCGAGGGAGGCTTGGACAAAGGGTTTCCTGCCTTGGGAGGTGCTAGCACCACCCCAGACAGGATTTTGTGTATTAGGTAGGACAGGGCTCAAAGGAATGAGACATGCCTGGGGCACACAAGGTGCCCTGTGCATACACCGGTCAGAACCAGTTCCTGGGGCACTCCAGCCCCAGAGCTGGCGCAAGACCGGACAAAGGAAAGGGGGTGTAACCACCCCCCTTCCTGGTCCCACCCAGGGGAGGGACCTAGTCGTAGTGCAGCCCCCTTTAGCTGAATAAAGGTAGGAGCTGGTCCCATTCCAAATCAGATTAATCTTGACAACTTCCATGAAGAAACTCTTGACCTTCGACCTCCTGATTCCAGAAGACTGAAGAATCTCCCCTATGGTCAGGGAGTGACCATCCTGCTTCGCAGGCACCATCAAGCTCCTGTGCGGTTTGCTGCAGAGTCCTTCCATCCCGGAATCCGACGACCCAGCTCGACAAGACCCGGACCCCTCTGACCTCTACCCACATCCACAGCACAGCTGGGACCTGTGGGTGCGACGAGCAACGTGGAGACGGCCATCTTGAGAAACCAGCACAGCGCTTCCAGCACGACCGCCGAGGGATCCTCGAGAGTGCTTTGGGGTCTGAGAAGCCCCCCACCGACGCAGCTCCTGCACCGAAGACCAACCCCCCAGCATCCACGAGATCTGCGTGGGGCCCTTTTGCCTGGTTGCTGCTTGTCCTGTTGTCTGGTCACTTACCGGCTGGTTAGTGACCTCAGAGACGACGACCCGAAGAAACCAACACTGCTGGTCTGGCCCCCCCAGACTGGCCCTTGCTTCCCTGTGAACGAGAAGCACCCCGGACCCTCCTGGTCCGCACCAGACGCCATCTTTGTTCCACCGCGTGGCTTGCATTAGCCAAGGCCTGTTGTCCAGATCGACGATCCGACACCGCCATCAGCAGCAGACTACGTGGGACAGCTCGTGCCTCCAGCCTGGCCGTGAAGAGCAGCTCCTGGTCCGCGCAGCTACAGAGAGAAGCGACCCTTCCTTCACCTGACTGCGGCGACAGCACCTGGTTCCAGCACCGTCACTGGCTAGTGACCGAGACTCTGTCCCCTTCCTATTCAGGACTCCTCCTTCTAAGTTCCACGCTTGGAACCACCGGACTCCTCCATCTGGCTGCCTGCCAGCAACTCCTTGTTTCAGGCATCACCGGGATCAACGCAGCAAACCCGACGCAACTTCAGCCCTATGCACCCGCAGCCGGTGGGCTAGGTAACTAAAGCTTCTAGGTGCTGAAGTCTGAGTACACTATCCTAGAGTTCAGGTCCACTGTTTTCCCTCCATCCAGCCGGGTTCGTCCGGAATCCGTCACTTTCTAATCTGTACGATCCATAGACGTTGGTACGCATCCCGCGTGAGTTTCCACTCTGCACGTGAGTCCCGTGGGCCTCCTGCTCCTTATTTACCTAGTTTGTAGCGTAGTCCAGCGATCCTCCGGCCTCTGGATCTCCTTACAGTACTTTCCTTCCTCGCATTCCATTGTTCTGAGTATATGGTTTGTAGTGCCCCTAAGGCGCACTTGTAAATATTGTGCGAACTCTTATTTCCTTTTGAGTATTGTCATGTGCTTAGCCCTCTGATCTCATAAAGAGTTCAGAGGTGTATGTTAGTTAATAAATATCTGTTTATTTTCATAACAGCCTGTGTGGTGTCCTTTCACTTGGTATTCAAGGGGTTATGTGTGGTAAAACAGCTGGCTTCACATGCCATTCAGAGTTTAGCCTAAAGACTGCTTTTGTCCACGCTACTAGGATAGCTGGTCTATAAGGTTGACTTACAACCAATCACCATAAGGGTTGTTTGGACTGATACAAGGTGATCACTAGAATTAGTGAGCATCATATATCAGGCCAACTTCTCACAATGACCATGCTAGAAGTATGTGTGAATGCCGCAGCTGCTACAGGCGCCGGGGAGGAGGGCGGGCGATATGGATGTCAGCAGCCCCACATGCCAAGAACAGATGCATACTGGTAAGTAGCATATTCGGTTCGAGGCATGTGGGCTGCTGAATTCATATCTGTGCAT
The DNA here is from genome assembly GCF_964263255.1 of Lissotriton vulgaris. NCBI lineage: Eukaryota > Metazoa > Chordata > Amphibia > Caudata > Salamandridae > Lissotriton > Lissotriton vulgaris. Next base: position 861,292,977 of record NC_141695.1, read on the forward strand.
AGAATACATAGCAGTCCCTCCATTAACGGCAGCCGCCCGTGCCAGCCACAGCAGTTTGGAAAAGTGTTTTTAGAACAGCCTGCCCTACAGCTGCCTGCTGTTTGGAGTGCACATCAACACAGTAATGTTTTGTAAATGTGTGTGTGGTAGACCATGTGGCTGCTCTACATAGGTCTTCCAAAGGAATATTTCCAAGGAAAGCCATGGAGGCCCCCAACTTTCGAGTGGAGTGGGCCCGTGGTGAAATAGTGAGAGTGCGCTTGGCTTTCAGATAGCAGATCTGAATACATTTAACGATCCACCTGGCTATACTAGCCTTGGAAATGGGGTTACCTTTGTGTTGTGGCGCAAAGGCAACAAAGAGTTGTTTAGTCTTTCTAAAATCTTTGGTCCTATCAATGTTAATACATTAGGGCCCTTTTGACGTCAAGTGTGTGTAGCATTCTCTCCGCCAGTGACTCTAGAAGAACACAGGTAGTTCTATAGTCTAGTTGATATGGAACTGAGACACTACCTTAGGAAGGAATTTAGGGTTAGTGCGAAGCACCACCCTGTTAGAATGAATTTGAATAAATGGCTCTTGGATAGTTAGTTCCTGGAGTTCACTAACTCGTCGTAGCGACGTAATTGCTATAAGGAAAGCCACTTTCCATGTCAAGAATTGAAGCTCGCAGGAATGCAGTGGTTCAAAAGGGGGACCCATCAGCCTGGTGAGGACCACATTGAGGTTCCACTCCGGAGCTGGTGGCGTCCGCGGAGGAATGACTCGTTTGAGTCCTTCCAGAACGGCTTTGATGGCAGGCACCCTGAAAAGTGAGAGGTGCTGTCTGTTTTGGAGGTAAGCAGCCATTGCGGATAAATGTATGCGAATGGAAGCATAGGCCAAATTACATTTGTACAAATGTAAGAGATAACAAATGATGTTCTGAATAGATGCATCCAGCGGGTTAATGTTGTGGCCTGCACAATAAATGACAAACCGCTTCCACTTTGCCGCATAGCATGCTCTGATGGTGGGCTTCCTTGCCTCCCGGATGATGTCCATACAGTCAGGAGGTAAGTTGAGGTAGCCAAACTCTAAGACCTCAGGAGCCAGATCGCCAGGTTGAGCTGTTGCGATCTGGATGCTGAACGTCACCATGGCTCTGCGTCAAAAGCCTGGGTGTGAGGCGCAGCCTTTGAGGCGGTACCACGGACAGTTCCAGAAACGTGGTGTACCATGGTTGGCGAGTGTGAGAAGATGGCCTGATATGCAGTGCTCACTATTCTAGTGAACACTATGTATCAGTCCAGCAACCCTTATTGATGATTGGTTGTAAGTCAACCTTATAGACCAGCTATCCTAGTAGCGTGGATACGAGCAGTCTAAGGCTAAAGACTCGAGAGGGCGTGTTAAGCCAGCTGTTATACCACATATACCCCTTGAACACCAAGTGAAAGGACACCACACAAGTGTTATGAAAATAAACAGTTATTTATTAAAGATCACAACAGCCCTGTACTCTTTATGAGGACAGGGTACTAAGCACAAACAAAAACTCTTACAAAAATACTTAAGTTAGCACAGTATATACAAATGCCCGAGGGGCACGGAAAACCATATACTCTGAAAGTGGAATGCGAAATTCCTAGCAGGTAAGTACAGTTCTAATAGCTTTTGGAATCGCTAGGACTTGACTAGGGAATTGTTAGATTACTTCTAGGAGGCCTAGGGGACTCGGGTGCAGTGTGTGCACTCTCACGCGAGATGCGGGACAAAAGTCTATGGTAGCTAGGAATTAGAAAGTTAGTGTTCTCGGGCGAACCCGACCTGGTAGGGAGAAAACGAAAGTAGATTCTGACCCTTGGATAGTGAGGCTATGCTGGGGCACCGAAATGCCGAAGTTACCTAGCCCAGGGGCTGCAGCTGCATAGGTCTGAAAAGACGTCGGGAATCCTCGTAGACGGACCAGGAGCCGGAAGAAAAGATGCTGGCCGGTGACCAGTGGAGAAAGTTCAGTTGGATCCAAGCCTGGATCTCGAAGATAGATGACACCTGAAAGCAGAGGGGACCAAGTTCGAGACTACTAGCCAGTAGTCAGTGGGCACCAGGAGGGCACCGGATGGTAGCCACCTCGACTAGGTGAGTGGGTGACGCTTGACTCGAAGATCTCACGGACCAGGAGGCGTTGTCGGCGACCAGGATGGAGGATCGAGCTGTCCCACGAAGATGGAAGCTGTCGGCGTCGCTGGACCCAGGATTGGGCAACAAAGCCTTGGCAAATTCAAGCCCACGCGGTGGACCTAAAATGGCGTCTGGAGTGGACCAGGAGGGTCCGGGGTGCCTCTCTTGAAAAAGGAAGCAAGGGCCAGCCTGGAGCAACCAGACCAGCAGTCGTGAAGTCGTTGGGCGTCGTTCAGGAGGCCACAAGCCAGCCGGCTAGTAGCCAAACAACGCGGTGCACAGCAAACAGCAGAAGGGCCCCACGCCGATCGTGGAGATGCAGGGAGGCTGATCTTGGGTGCTGGAGCTGCACAGGGCTGGGGCTTCTCGGACCCCAAAGCACTCACCAGTGGAGGACACGGTGGGCTTGCAGTAAAGATGTCGTGCAGTCTTGGCGATCGTCGGTCCCTCGAGGTCTCGTCGCACTCACGGTTCTCAGCTTGGCTGTAGAGGTGAGTAGAGGTCAGAGGTGCCAGGGAAGCCGGGTCTCGTCGAGCTGGGTCGTCGGATTCGTGATGAAGGACTTGCAGCAGACCGCAGTGTTCTTTAGGATGGTGCCCGCTTGATGCAGGGTGACTACTCCTTAGCCACAAGGGAGAATCTTGAAGAAGAAATCGTGAAGTCCTTTCGAAGAAAGTGGTATCTTGATTCCAAAGATGATCTAATTTGAACAGGGGGCCCGCTCCCATCTTTATACTAAAAAAGGGGGCTGACCCGGTGACTAGGTCCTGCCTATGGGTGGGACTAGGAGGGGGGTGGTTACACCCCTCTCCCCTGCCGGACTTCCCCAGGCCAGGGGCTGGTGTGCCCCTGGAACTGGTTCTGACTGGCCTATGCGTAGTGTGCACCGGGGTGCCACTCAGCAGTCACCTTCCTGAAAAGCCCTGCCTACCCAGGATACACAAAACCATGTCTGGGACGGTGCTAGCACCGCCCCTGACAGGAAACCCTTTGTCCAGGCTCCCCTCACTGGGAGGACTCCCAGCTGCAGGGGGTCAGACTCGTGTCTGTGGTGGCAGCATCCATTTTGTGGAGCTGAGGCTTCAGTTAACTTTAACCGGGGTTCACAGTTACATACATGTCGGGTCCCTCTAGAAGGGTGGAATGCTAACCCCGTCGCCAGAATTGGCGAGGGGTTAGTATTCCAATTCGTATGACACCTTACTCGACATGTTTTGATAAAGCAATACCAAAGTTAGCATTTAACCGCGAGGATTATAATGCACTTAAGAGTATATGGTATGCGATATCATGGAGCAGCTATTAGGACTTGATTCCGCAAGCTGCAGACAGGCTCAGCTCATGCCAGAGCACCATCTCACACGATTCCAAGCACTCTGCCTTCAGGATTGTCAAGGCCTGCCATAGGAGTGACTGATAGGAATCTGTGTGTCCATTTTAGGGTCAGGTATAGGTATACTACACCTACAGCAAAGGGTGATTACACGACTTTGCCCCAGCTGTCATGCAGCCAGTTGTGTCAAATTTGGGAGGCCAGCCAGGGGTGGCATAATACATGCTGCAGCCCCTGGCAGCCCTGGGTACACCTATGCCCTGAGTTACAGGGTCTGATAAGGTGGCCCAGTACCAATTGGTAGATGCACCTAGGGTACATGAGGTAATTTAGAAAGAGAACAGCCAGGCTGTGGGTCTGATTGGCAGGCCCACAGCCAGAGAAAGTCGTAAACCAGTGAAACAAAAGCAAAAAATCTGGGTGATCATAGGATTGCAGACCCTACTCTCCTACATGACCCCCCCCCAAACTTTGGGACAATAAGCTAACCTTGACCAGGTGAGTCTTCTTGTTCTAAGTGGAAATATCTGGAGAGCCCATCGGCATTGCCATGATCAGTACCAGGTCTATGTTCCACTGTAAAGTCCATCCCCTGTAGGGAAATGGACCACCTAAGCAGTTTGGGGTTTTCACCCTTCATCTGATTTAGCCACAAGAGGGGCTTATGGTCGGTCTGAATCTTGAAGTGAGTGCCAAACAAGTATGGCCTCAGCTTCTTCAGGGCCCAAACCACAGCAAAGGCCTCCCTCTCAATAGCTGACCAATTCTTCTCTCTGGGGGTCAGCCTTCTGCTTATAAAAGCAATGGGCTGATCCTGACCATCAAAATTCAGTTGAGAAAGAACAGCTCCCACACCCAACTCAGAAGCATCTGTTTGGACAATGAATGGTTTGGAGTAGTCTGGACTCTTAAGGATAGGTGCTGTGCACATGGCCTGCTTTAGGTCATCGAATGCTTTTTGACAGCCTGCTGTCCACTGAACCTTTTTTGGCATTTTCTTACTTGTCAGTTCATTTAATGGTGTCACAATGGAACCATAGTTCCTGACAAACTTTCTGTAGTATCCAGTCAGGCCCAAGAAAGCTCGAACCTGAGTCTGGGTGGTTGGAGGAGCCCAGTCCCTGATTGACTGTATTTTGCTCTCCAGTGGCTGAACCTGGCCTCCACCCACAAGGTGGCCCAGGTATACAACCTGTGTCTGCCCTATCTGGCACTTGGTGGCCTTGATAGTGAGGCCTGCTGCTTGCAGAGCCTCTAACACTTTCCTCAGGTGGACCAGGTGATCCTCCCAGGTGGAGCTAAAGACAGCAATATCATCTAGATATGCTGCACAGAAGTCATCCAGCCCAGTAAGGACTTGATTCACCAACCTTTGGAAGGTGGCAGGTGCATTTTTCAGACCAAAGGGCATTACCACAAATTGATAATGCCCACCAGGGGTTGAAAATGCTGTTTTGGGCTTGGCATCCTCAGCTAACCTGATTTGCCAATACCCAGCTGTTAAGTCAAATGTACTTAAGTAGTTGGCAGAAGCCAATCTATCTATAAGTTCATCTGCCCTTGGTATTGGATGGGCATCAGTCTTAGTGACTGCATTGAGACCCCTGTAGTCTACGCAAAACCTCATCTCTCTCTTACCATCTTGGGTGTGAGGCTTTGGCACTAGAACTACTGGACTAGCCCAAGGGCTATCTGAGGGTTCAATGACTCCCAATTCCAACATTTTCTGCACTTCAGTTTTTATGCAGTCTCTAACATGATCAGGCTGCCTGTAGATTTTACTCTTGACTGGCAGGCTGTCACCAGTGTCAACCTCATGGGTGCACCAATTGGTCTGACTGGGTGTCAGAGAGAACATATGTCTGAAAGACTGAAGAACCTGTTTACAGTCTTTCTGCTGATGCTCAGAGAGGCTGCCACAAAAGACAACACCATCTACTGACCCATCATCAGGATTCTGAGTGAGCAGGTCTGGGAGAGGGTCACTCTCTTCCTCCTGTCCCTCATCTATGGCCATGAGCAAGCTCATGTCCTTCCTGTCGACATATGCTTTGAGCCTGTTGACATGGAGTACCCTGTGGGGACTCCTGGGAGTTCCAAGGTCCACCAGGTAGGTGACCTCTCCCTTTTGCTCAAGAATTGTGTGGGGCCCAGACCATTTGTCTTTGAGTGCTGCTGGGGCCACTGGCTCCAACACCCACACCTTCTGTCCAGGCTGATAAACAGTCAGGACAGCCTTTTGGTCATGCCAAGCTTTTTGAAGTTCTTGACTGGCCTTAAGGTTTTCTGATGCCTTCTCCATATACTCAGCCATCCTGGAGCGGAGACCAAGTACATAGTCCATTATGTTGGTTGCAGGCTTTTTGAGAGGTCTCTCCCATCCTTCCTTCACCAAACACAAGGGGCCTCTCACAGGATGCCCATACAAAAGTTCAAAAGGGCTGTAGCCAACCCCCTTTTGTGGGACCTCTCTGTAAGCAAACAGAAGGCAGGGCATCAGGACATCCCATCTACGCCTGAGTGTTTCAGGTAGTCCATGAATCATCCCTTTTAGGGTCCTGTTGAACCTTTCAACAAGCCCATTGCATTGTGGATGATAGGGTGTAGTGAATTTGTAATTGACACCACACTCCTTCCACATAGCAGTCAAATAGCTTGACATGAAGTTTGCACCTCTGTCAGAGACAACCTCCTTAGGGAAGCCCACTCTGGAGAACACTCCAACTAGGGCCCTTGCCACCACAGGTGCTGTGGTGGTCCTAAGTGGAATAGCTTCAGGATACCTGGTGGCATGATCCACTACCACCAGTATAAACTTGTGCCCTGATGCTGTCTGGGGTTCCATTGGACCAACAATGTCAATCCCCACTCTTTCAAAGGGCACCCCCACCACAGGCATTGGTATAAGGGGGGCCTTTGTTGTGCCACCTGACTTACCACTGGCTTGGCAAGTGACACAGGAGCGACAAAACTCCCTGGTATCCTCATTCATGTGAGGCCAGTGAAAGTGTGAGACAAGCCTGTCCCAAGTCTTTGTCTGGCCTAAGTGACCTGCTAAGGGAATCTCATGGGCCAAGGTAAGTAGGAAACCTCTCTGAGACAAGGGTACAACCAGCCTCCTGGTCATGCCAGGCTTGGGGTCTCTTGACTCAGTGTACAGGAGTCCATCTTCCCAGTATACCTTGTGGGTACCTGTGGCGTTCCCAGCAGCCTCAGCAGCAGCCTGCTGTCTGAGGGGTTCAAGAGAAGGGCAGCCTAACTGGTCCTTCCCCAGGTCTTCCCTTGAGGGTCCCCCTGAACCCAAGAATTCAACTTGGTCAAGTTCAAACTCTCTGGGCTCAGTTTCCCTCAATTCCTGTAGGTCAGCCTCCTCTGAGACTTGATCCTCAACCTGGGGCAAGGGGGAAGGCACAGCCTTAACCCTGCTGCTCTTTTTCTTGGAAGGTGTCTGGTCCATTGTTCCAGGATCCAGCACCTGTTCAGTGGGGCATTTTCTGGCCTGTGACCTGGTCACAGCAAACACATGTGCTGGCAAGCCTAACATTTCCAGATGAGTCCTCTGCTCCACTTCTGACCATTGTGATGACTCCAAATCATTGCCCAACAAACAATCCACTGGGAGGTCTGAGCTAACTACAACCTTCTTTTGGCCAGTTACCCCTCCCCAGGAGAAAGCTACAATTGCCATACTATGATTGGTAGTGACATTGCTTGCATTGGTCACCAGGAATTCTGTACCTGGCATGATCTGTCCAGGGTCCACAAAGCCAGGTGTCACCATTGTGACACTGGCACAAGTGTCCCTATAGGCCTGAGCCATTTTTCCATTAATAAAAGGTGTCTGTCTGTATTTGCCCAAAGTATTGGGACTTATGTCAGGGGACATATCCATACCCCCTGTACTGACAAGGACAGCCTGAGTGAGGGTGCCAACTAAGTTGTCACTCCCCTCAGAACCCAGGGTTAACCCTACTAAACCCTTGGGAGGTGCACTACCACTGCTGGCTGTACTAGGGGGCACAGGTGCCTTAGGGGCTGCAGTGGCAGGAGTCTGCCCTCCTCCTTTCTTGGTGCACTCACTAAACCAGTGAGTTTTACTTTTACAGTATTGGCACCACCTTTTAGATTGGCCTTCTTTCTTCTTTTGGGGAGCCTGACCCCCACCCTCTTTGGGTTGTTGGGGACCTGTCGAAGACTTCTGGTCATTTTGTTCCCCTTTTGAATCTTTACCCTTCTGGTCTGCTTTCTTCTGACCACCTTGATTCTGGCCCTGGTTCTGTTTAACTCTTGTTCTAACCCATCTGTCTGCCTTCTTTCCCAATTCTTGGGGAGAGGTCAGATCTGAGTCAACAAGATGCTGATGCAACAACTGGTTCTGACAATTGTTTAAAATTTGTTCTCTCATCATCAAATTGTACAATCCTTTGTAATCAGTAACCTTACTGCCCAGCAACCAGCCCTCAAAAGCCTTAGTGGCACAATCTACAAAGTCAGCCCAATCTTGAGACTGAGTTTTCTGGGTATCCCTGAACAGCACCCTGTACTGCTCAGTGGTTAGGCCAAACCCATCAACCAGTGCACTTTTCAAGACTTGGTAATCATTAGCATCCTCTACCCTTGTGGTGAGGAGCTTGTCTCTTCCTTTACCTTCAAAGGAGAGCCACAAGATAGCTGCCCACTGACTTGGGGGAACACCTTGCACAGTGCAGGCCCTCTCCAAAGCAGTAATCCATTTGTGGATGTCATCCCCTTGTTTAAAGGGGGGCACTATCTTACCAAGGTGTTTTGTATCAAAACTCCTTTCCCTATTGCTAGGTACAATGCTGCCACCAGTGGGGACTGTCCCACTCAATTGTTGCTCTCTAGCAAAGGCAAGCCTCTCTTTGGCCAGGGCAAGTTCCTCCCTCTCAATCCTCAGATTGGCTGCCTTTTCCTTAGCTACATACATTCTCCTCTGGGGAGATGTCATTCCCCTCTGAGAGGAATGTTGAGAGCCATTGGTATGAATGGATCTGCTAGAGCCTCTTGATAGAGATCTAACTCGTCCATTCCCAATGTTAAGCTGACCTGAGAGTGGCCCCAGGGCTCCCCTAGAATCCCTCTCATGTCTGCTTAAGTTGGTCCTGGTTAGTCTGACGACTTCTACCTGTCCCTGATCTGCCTCACCCCTAGACTCCAAGTCATCATCCTCATCATCAGCATCATCTGCTTCCTGAAGGGGATGGGCCTGGTTATCAAAGGGTCCCTGTAGGGAGGGCATATTGCCTTCTGAAGTAGAAGGGTCTGGGTTACCAGCCCTCCTTGCATCATGAGTCTCTAAGAGACCAATCAGAAAAGCAGTTGTGGGGTTAGACCCCTGCTTAATCTTCCTAGAGGTACACACTTGTCGTAACTCATGGAAGCTAAGCGCAGTATATCTTGAAGGGATGACCTGTGGAGGGTCAACTGACACAAGGGGAGACTCAGTGTTTCCTCCTGTGACCGACATACTGCTTCTAGTGTGGTGTAAGTGATGCACCTACCTACACTATGTGTTACCTACTGGTCCCTTGCTAGAGTTGCAGCCAAGGTGTGCTAAGCCTTGAGGAGCTACAACAGCTGGTTCAGTAGAACTCAGAGTATTCTAAGCTTTAGTTATATGTACCTAACAGTACTTATGTGATCTTTCAACAAGATATTCTTAGGATACGTGTGGTAGAACAACAGCAAGCTCAAATCCCAACCGCTGCTCACCAATGTGAGAAGATGGCCTGATATGCAGTGCTCACTATTCTAGTGAACACTATGTATCAGTCCAGCAACCCTTATTGATGATTGGTTGTAAGTCAACCTTATAGACCAGCTATCCTAGTAGCGTGGATACGAGCAGTCTAAGGCTAAAGACTCGAGAGGGCGTGTTAAGCCAGCTGTTATACCACATATACCCCTTGAACACCAAGTGAAAGGACACCACACAAGTGTTATGAAAATAAACAGTTATTTATTAAAGATCACAACAGCCCTGTACTCTTTATGAGGACAGGGTACTAAGCACAAACAAAAACTCTTACAAAAATACTTAAGTTAGCACAGTATATACAAATGCCCGAGGGGCACGGAAAACCATATACTCTGAAAGTGGAATGCGAAATTCCTAGCAGGTAAGTACAGTTCTAATAGCTTTTGGAATCGCTAGGACTTGACTAGGGAATCGTTAGATTACTTCTAGGAGGCCTAGGGGACTCGGGTGCAGTGTGTGCACTCTCACGCGAGATGCGGGACAAAAGTCTATGGTAGCTAGGAATTAGAAAGTTAGTGTTCTCGGGCGAACCCGACCTGGTAGGGAGAAAACGAAAGTAGATTCTGACCCTTGGATAGTGAGGCTATGCTGGGGCACCGAAATGCCGAAGTTACCTAGCCCAGGGGCTGCAGCTGCATAGGTCTGAAAAGACGTCGGGAATCCTCGTAGACGGACCAGGAGCCGGAAGAAAAGATGCTGGCCGGTGACCAGTGGAGAAAGTTCAGTTGGATCCAAGCCTGGATCTCGAAGATAGATGACACCTGAAAGCAGAGGGGACCAAGTTCGAGACTACTAGCCAGTAGTCAGTGGGCACCAGGAGGGCACCGGATGGTAGCCACCTCGACTAGGTGAGTGGGTGACGCTTGACTCGAAGATCTCACGGACCAGGAGGCGTTGTCGGCGACCAGGATGGAGGATCGAGCTGTCCCACGAAGATGGAAGCTGTCGGCGTCGCTGGACCCAGGATTGGGCAACAAAGCCTTGGCAAATTCAAGCCCACGCGGTGGACCTAAAATGGCGTCTGGAGTGGACCAGGAGGGTCCGGGGTGCCTCTCTTGAAAAAGGAAGCAAGGGCCAGCCTGGAGCAACCAGACCAGCAGTCGTGAAGTCGTTGGGCGTCGTTCAGGAGGCCACAAGCCAGCCGGCTAGTAGCCAAACAACGCGGTGCACAGCAAACAGCAGAAGGGCCCCACGCCGATCGTGGAGATGCAGGGAGGCTGATCTTGGGTGCTGGAGCTGCGCAGGGCTGGGGCTTCTCGGACCCCAAAGCACTCACCAGTGGAGGACACGGTGGGCTTGCAGTAAAGATGTCGTGCAGTCTTGGCGATCGTCGGTCCCTCGAGGTCTCGTCGCACTCACGGTTCTCAGCTTGGCTGTAGAGGTGAGTAGAGGTCAGAGGTGCCAGGGAAGCCGGGTCTCGTCGAGCTGGGTCGTCGGATTCGTGATGAAGGACTTGCAGCAGACCGCAGTGTTCTTTAGGATGGTGCCCGCTTGATGCAGGGTGACTACTCCTTAGCCACAAGGGAGAATCTTGAAGAAGAAATCGTGAAGTCCTTTCGAAGAAAGTGGTATCTTGATTCCAAAGATGATCTAATTTGAACAGGGGGCCCGCTCCCATCTTTATACTAAAAAAGGGGGCTGACCCGGTGACTAGGTCCTGCCTATGGGTGGGACTAGGAGGGGGGTGGTTACACCCCTCTCCCCTGCCGGACTTCCCCAGGCCAGGGGCTGGTGTGCCCCTGGAACTGGTTCTGACTGGCCTATGCGTAGTGTGCACCGGGGTGCCACTCAGCAGTCACCTTCCTGAAAAGCCCTGCCTACCCAGGATACACAAAACCATGTCTGGGACGGTGCTAGCACCGCCCCTGACAGGAAACCCTTTGTCCAGGCTCCCCTCACTGGGAGGACTCCCAGCTGCAGGGGGTCAGACTCGTGTCTGTGGTGGCAGCATCCATTTTGTGGAGCTGAGGCTTCAGTTAACTTTAACCGGGGTTCACAGTTACATACATGTCGGGTCCCTCTAGAAGGGTGGAATGCTAACCCCGTCGCCAGAATTGGCGAGGGGTTAGTATTCCAATTCGTATGACACCTTACTCGACATGTTTTGATAAAGCAATACCAAAGTTAGCATTTAACCGCGAGGATTATAATGCACTTAAGAGTATATGGTATGCGATATCATGGAGCAGCTATTAGGACTTGATTCCGCAAGCTGCAGACAGGCTCAGCTCATGCCAGAGCACCATCTCACACGATTCCAAGCACTCTGCCTTCAGGATTGTCAAGGCCTGCCATAGGAGTGACTGATAGGAATCTGTGTGTCCATTTTAGGGTCAGGTATAGGTATACTACACCTACAGCAAAGGGTGATTACACGACTTTGCCCCAGCTGTCATGCAGCCAGTTGTGTCAAATTTGGGAGGCCAGCCAGGGGTGGCATAATACATGCTGCAGCCCCTGGCAGCCCTGGGTACACCTATGCCCTGAGTTACAGGGACTGATAAGGTGGCCCAGTACCAATTGGTAGATGCACCTAGGGTACATGAGGTAATTTAGAAAGAGAACAGCCAGGCTGTGGGTCTGATTGGCAGGCCCACAGCCAGAGAAAGTCGTAAACCAGTGAAACAAAAGCAAAAAATCTGGGTGATCATAGGATTGCAGACCCTACTCTCCTACAGCGAGCCCACGTTGGAGCAACCAGGATGAGAGTCATTGAGTGCTGCTTCAGCTTGCGTGCCACCAGCGGTATTAGAGGTGCTGGGGGAAAAGCGTACGCAAATTTGCCAGACCAGTTCATCCATATCGCATTGCCTTGTGACTGTGGGTGTGGAAACCTGGCGGCAAAGCTTCGGCATTTTGAGCTCCCCATCCCTGGAGAGAAGCGTCCGTCGTCAGGATGATCTGTGGCACAGGTTCTTGGAACGGTCGTCCCTTGCAAAGGTTTTGTGGATTCCACCAATGCAGAGAGTTGTATCCCCGACCGCTCACCAACACTAGGTCTTTCAACTGTCCGTGAGCCTGAGTCCACTGACGTGCTAAGCACTCCTGAAGCGAACGCATATGTAGTCTCGCGTGCAGGACTATGGAGATGCAGGAGGCCATCATGCCGATCAACTGCATGAACACTCGCGCTGGAAGCGAGTGTCGAGGTCTGAATCTTTGTATCAGCGATTGAATGCGGTTGACCCTCACTGAATTTGGCTGTGCTGTGGCTGCCAGAGTGTTTATCGTCGCACCCAGATACTGCCGTATGTGGGCGGGTTGCAGGTGGGACTTTGGGTAATTCAGTGAGAATCCCAGATCGTGAAGGTGAATGGTGTGGGACATGTGGGCGGCACACTGCTGGGCCGACTTTGCCTGGATGAGCCAGTCGTCCAGATAAGGGTAGACGTGAATGTTTCGTCTCCTTAGGTGCGCCGCCACCGTCGCCAGGCACTTCAGAAACACACTGGGTGCCGTGGTGACCCCGAAAGGCAAAACCTTGAACTGGTAATGTTGGTTTTGGATGGTGAACCGGAGGTATTTTTTGTGTGACTGATGCAGCGGAATATGAAAATACGCATCCTTTAGATCTAAAGTTGCGAGAAAATCCCCCTGACTGAGCAACGGGAGTACTTGCTGCAGGGTCAGCATGTGAAAGTGCTCCGATAGAATGTACTGATTGAGGGGTCTGAGGTCCAGTATGGGTCTGAGGGACCCGTCCTTTTTTGGTATTAAGAAGTACAGTGAAGTTTGTGAGTTTGCCCTTTTCCTAGCATTTGACTCAACTAGTGAATCTGATGGCAGTTGTCCTTTAATGTAGGCTGGATCTGCAGGTGCAGGCCTATATTTTTTCTCAATTCTAGGGTTTAGGATCCTAGTACGTACAGGGTCTTTAAATATCTCAGGATCATGTTTGATGACCCCTTTAATCATGGGAAGAATTTGAACAGACCTTTGCGATTGTTCAAATGTGTCTAAGAGAAAGTCTTCCTCTGCCTCATCAGAATGCATAGTGACCCCATGGTAATTGGCAGCTCTGTTCAACAGGTGACCAAACCTAATGTTATCTTCTGGGGGAGAAGGTTTTGATGGGTAGGACTGTGGGTCAGGAATGTCTGGCACATCCTGTGTGTTTGAGTACTCCCAGTCTGTATCATCTACAGGGTATGGGAAAGGCTCATCTGGGTCTATCCCTCTACCTAAACTATACTCATCATAATTTTGAGGTGAGTGGAAGGATAAAAGAGGAGAATGTGAAGGAGATACCAGTTGTGAGTTGTTAAGATGAACAGGTGATGAAGGAGAAGGAAGTACAGGAGAAGGGTGCATAGGAGATGTGGCAGAGTCCTTCTTGGCAGGAACTACAGGTGTGGGTGTTGCATCTGCCTTCCTCTTCTTGTGTGGTGTAGTGGATACATGACCTATCTTTGGGTCAATGTAGATCTTTTGCAGAGGATCTGGTTGGAAAAGGTCTTCTTGTGTAACCTTTGTCGGCGCTGATTTTTTCGGTTCCAGACGAGGTTGCTGTCTGTCTTTAGCCTTAGGAGGTGTTACAATGTCCTTTGGCGTAGTTTGACACCGAAGGTGCTGTTTTCGGTGTTGCAGGCTCTTTCGAGGGCTTGGTCGCATCGGAATCAGGCCTTGTCGGTTTCGGTACCGAAGACGATGGCTACGGAGTGGAAGCTGGTCTCGTCTGCTTCAAGGCGTTGGACGCTGGCTTCGTACCCTTCTCTTTAGAAGTCGACAATTTTGGAGTTGAGACTTCTTTCGGTTTCAGTGCAGAGGGAGCTTGTGGGATCAGGAATTGCGGCTTGCTCGGTACCGGAAGGCTTAATTATTTTCTTCGGAGCCGGGCTCGATGGTGGGTCTGTCGAAGTGGTTTTTCGGTCGCGACTGGGCCCCGGAGGTGGAGTGTTGACCGTTGCCTTCGATCCGAGTGTGGGGCAGGGGCAGTAGTACTCACGCGCTGACCCGATGGTATGGAGTCATCAGAGTCGTCTGCCTCTGATACGATCTGGAGATCGGAATCTTCTTCGGGAACGAGTGGAACCTCATCAAAGATATCCACCGGTTCCGAAGCTGATCCCTGCATGTCGTGTCAACGGGCCCTCCGATCTCGGATGGTTTATCTTGGATTGAATGGACGCACAAGCTATACAGCTGGATTAGTCGTGTTCTGGCGATAAGCACAGGTTGCAGACCTCGTGGCAGTCACTGTGTGGAAACTTAGCTCCACACCAAGGGCATCGCTTGAATGGCGTCCTTTCCATGAGGTGTAGGCCTCTTGGCGTGGATAGGCCCAACGGCCCGAGTCAACGACCGGAATAGAGCTGATGGAGTCGAAACGATGTTAGTCGATATCGAAAGTAGTTTGCCAAGTTTTTTGTGCTTCAAGGTGCATGAAAAGTCTATTTCTAACCAGAGCGGAAAACTATCATTCGAACCCAGTGGCGGAAAAAAACAATCTAAGGATGGAGCCGATGCCCATGCGCACTATCGTCCAAGGGAGGAGTCACCTATCTCGTGACTACAAAGACTTCTTCCAAGATAACAACATGCAATCATCCGAGCCCAACACCAGGTGGCGATCTAATGCTAAGTGTAAAATCTGCAGCTCATAGGCCTCGAACAAACAATTTAACAATGAGTAGATGCCTATGGTCACTATTACCGAAAGGAGTCACCACCTACCTCGTGACTGGAAAGACTTCTTCGAAGAAAAACAGTGCAAACATCTGGACCCAACACTAGATGGAGATCAAAGCAAAGCATATGATCTGCAGCTCATATGCCTCGAACATAGTGTTAACGGTTTTAGGGTAAATATTCGGTAGTGGGAGTGGAGGTTCTGGGGTGAGGGATGTGTAGGAAGGTACCTCCTGACTATGGTTGCCCCCAACTTTTTGCCCTGTGTTTTAGCTGGTTTTTGACATAGTCGACCTGGGGCCCTGCCAATCAGGACCCCAGGCCTACTGCTCTCTCTGTAAAATGGATTCCATGTACCCTAGGTGCATTTCCAATTGGTACTGGGCCACCTTATCAGACCCTGTAACTCAGGGCATAGGTGTACCCAGGGCCCACCAGGGGCTGAAGCATGTATTATGCTACCCCTGGCTGGCCTCCTAAATTTGACACAACTGGCTGCATGACAGCTGGGGCAAAGTCGTGTAAGCACCCTTTGCTGTAGATATAGTATACCTATATCTAACCCTAAAATGGACACACCAATTCCTATCAGTCACTCCTATGGCAGGCCTTGACAATCCTGAAGGCAGAGTGCTTGGAATCGTGTGAGATGGTGCTCTGGCATGAGCTGAGCCTGTCTGCAGCTTGCGGAATCAAGTCCTAATAGCTGTTCCATGATATCGCATACCATATACTCTTAAGTGCATTATAATCCTCGCGGTTAAATGCTATCTTTGGTATTGCTTTATCAAAACATGTCGAGTAAGGTGTCATACGAATTGGAATACTAACCCCTCGCCAATTCTGGCGACGGGGTTAGCATTCCACCCTTCTAGAGGGACACGACATGTATGTAACTGTGAACCCCGGTTAAAGTTAAACGAAGCCTCAGCTCCACAAAATGGATGCTGCCACCACAGACACGAGTCTGACCCCCTGCAGCTGGGAGTCCTTCCAGCGAGGGGAGCCTGGACAGAGGGTTTCCTGTCAGGGGCGGTGCTAGCACCGTCCCAGACATGGTTTTGTGTATCCTGGGTAGGCAGGGCTTTACAGGAAGGTGACTGCTGAGTGGCACCCCGGTGCTCACTACGCATAGGCCAGTCTGAACCAGTTCCAGGGGCACACCAGCCCCTGGCCTGGGGAAGTCCGGCATGGGAGAGGGGTGTAACCACCCCCCTCCTAGTCCCACCCATAGGCAGGACCTAGTCACCGGGTCAGCCCCCTTTTTTAGTATAAAGATGGGAGCGGGCCCCCTGTTCAAATTAGATCATCTTTGGAATCAAGACACGACTTTCTGCGAAAGACATCAAGATTTCCTTCTTCAAGATTCTCCCTTGTGGCTAAGGAGTAGTCACCCTGCATCAAGCGGGCACCATCCTAAGAACACTGCGGTCTGCTGCAAGTCCTTCTTCACGAATCCGACGACCCAGCTCGACGAGACCCGGCTTCCCTGGCACCTCTGACCTCTACTCACCTCTACAGCAAAGCTGAGAACCGTGAGTGCGACGAGACCTCGAGGGACCGACGATCGCCAAGACTGCACGACTTCTTTGCAACAAGCCCACCGTGTGCTCCACTGGTGAGTGCTTTTGGGTCCGAGAAGCCCCAACCCTGAGCAGCTCCAGCACCGAAGATCAGCCCTCCAGCATCTCCACGATCTGCGTGGGGCCCTTCTGCTTTTGCGTGCTCACCGCGCTGTGTGGCTACTAGCCGGCTGGCTTGTGGCCTTCTTCACGACGCCCGACGACATCACTGCTGCTGGTCTGGTTGCTCCAGACTGGCCCTTGCTTCCTTCTTCAAGAGAGGCACCCCGGACCCTCCTGGTCCACCCCAGACGCCATTTTAGGTCCACCGCGTGGGCTTGAATTTGCCAAGGCTTTGTTGTCCAATCCTGGGTCCAGCGACGCCGACAGCTTCATCCATCGTGGGACAGCTCGCTCCTCCATCCTGGTCGCCGACAACGCCTCCTGGTCCGTGAGATCTGCGAGCACAGCGTCACCCACTCACCTAGTCGAGGTGACTACCATCCGGTGCCCTCCTGGTGCCACCTGACTACTGGCTAGTAGTCTCGAACTTGGTCCCCTCTGCTTTCAGGTGTCATCTTCCTTCGATCCAGGCTTGGATCCATCGAACTTTCTTCACTGGTCGCCTGCCAGCAACTTCTTTCCTCCAGGCTCCTGGTCCGTCAACGAGGATTCCCGACGTCTTTTGAGACATATGCAGCTGCAGCCCCTGGGCTAGGTAACTTCGGCATTTCGGTGCCCCAGCATAGCCTCACTATCCAAGGGTCAGGATCCACTTTCGTTTTCTCCCTACCAGGTCGGGTTCGCCCGAGAACACTAACTTTGCAATTACTAGCTACCATAGACTTTGTCCCGCATCACGCGTGAGAGTGCGCACACTGCACCCGAGTCCCCTAGGCCTCCTAGAAGTAATCTGAAGATTCTATAGTCAAGTCCTAGCGATTCCTAAGCCTATTAGTACTGTACTAACCTGCTAGTAATTTCGCATTCCACTTTCTGAGTATATGGTTTTCCGTGCCCCTCGGGCATTTGTATATACTGTGCTAACTTAAGTATTTTCGTAAGAGTTTTGTTTCGTGCTTAGTACCCTGTCCTCATAAAGAGTACAGGGCTGTTGTGATTCTTAATAAATATCTTGTTTATTTTCATAACACTTGTGTGGTGTCCTTTCACTGGATATTCAAGGGGTATATGTGTGGTAAACAGCTGGCTTAACACGCCCTCTCGAGTCTTTAGCCTTAGACTGCTCGTATCCACGCTACTAGGATAGCTGGTCCATAAGGTTGCCTTACAACCAATCATCAATAAGGGTTGCTGGACTGATACATAGTGTTCACTAGAATAGTGAGCACTGCATATCAGGCCACCTTCTCACAGGATGCACTCTCGTTACACCCCAAGCGGCACTAAGAGCAGAGTGCATAGTGCTGAGGCCCAATGTGATCCAAGGGGGATAGGGGGCCTCCGGTTGGTGGCTGACAACGAGCAGGCCACTTGGTTGTGTAGCAAAGCTCCTGGACAAATGAGGAAACAAAGTAGCACCAAAGGTGCACCCTCAGCGGCACTAGGGCAGCTGGGTGCAGGGTGCTGTTTCGACATCGGGCGCCCTGTTTGCAATGTGGAACCTCCGGTTTGCAAAGGCACTGCAGGCTCGGGGACGAAGGTCTTCTGGATGCAACCACCACTTCGAGAGGTAAGTTGGGGGTTGGTTAGGCACGGTCGGTTGTGCCACCCAAGGTCGTGGGGCGTCTGGTGTAGGGGTGCCTTTTAGGGTCGGATCTTATTACCAGCTCCTAGTCGCGGTAGAGGGGGGTGTTCCTCTGGAGGCGGGTCAGGGGTCACCGGATCTCGGGTCCGGATCGCTGGGGGGGACTTCAAGGTGTTTGTTCACTCAAACACGGGCCGGGCTCGGCGGGTGCGGGTGTGCTGGGTTCGCGGTTTCTGGCTGGCACCAGAAGCTGCAGTTTAAATACATCCGGTGTTAATGGGAGAAACAGCTTGGAAAGTGAATGCAGGCAGGTCCTCCGGGGTTTTTGAGGTTGCTGGCTGCTGGACATGCCGGGGTTTCGCAGGAGCAGGTTCGAGGGGAGACAGGCCTGTAGGGCTGGGACCAAGTCAGTGGGCGTTGTCCTCTTGTTAGCCCTGCACGGCTCCTCGTCGTCCTTTTCAGATCTGAGGAAGGAAGTTTCAGGGTGCCCTCAGTACTAAGTTTAGGGGTGTTACAGGCAGGTAAAGGTCAGGGACCAGTGGGTCCCTTCCCTGGGGTGGGTATACCCCTTATTATGCCACCCTCGAGGGGGAGGAAGGCGAAAGACTTTCCTTGTTGGCTTGGTCCCCCATCCTCAAGATGGTGACTCAAGGTTGCGCTTCACCTTGCCTCACCCACCTTAGAGGCGGAGTTGACAGAGGTGGGCACTGCTCTCTTCCTCACTTTGTTTTTCCCACCAGGTCTCCCGCTTAAAGGGAGGGGTAGAATCGGTGGGGACCAGTTGCTGAGTACAGCAAGTGGTCTGGAGAGACTCACAAAGGCGACATGCCTTTGAAGCTTCTCCTTCGTGAATCCTTCCCATCCTGGGGGAAGAGGTTTGGCACCTCATCCCAGGATATGCATTGTTTCAGGCCCCAGAGAGCAGCCAGCTCTTGACCCAGGGGTCCAGAAACATGTCTGGTGGTGGTAGCCTCAAAAGTCAATCTGGTCACTGGAGTGGGTCGAGTTTCAGGGGGCATCTCTAAGATGCCCTCTGTCATGCATTTTACATTAAATCCCACACTGAGACCAGTGTGGGTTTAATATGCTGAGAAGTTTGATACCAAACTTCTCAGTCTTCAGTGCAGCCATTATGGTGCTGTGGAGTTCGTGATGACAAGCTCCCAGCACCATATTTTCTTAATGGCAGCACTGCACTACCAGTGCCCAGGAATGAACCTGGGTACTCTAGGGGTACAGGGAACATGCACCTGTACCCTCACCACTGGCATGGGCACACAGCTAGAGGGGTGACTGATGGATGCCAGGGCAGTGGTTTGTGGGCATGGCACACAGGGATGTGTGCCAAGTCGACTCTTCACTATGTTCTGCACCAAGACACGCAGCCTGCCAAGACCGTGTATGTGTGTCAGGGTACAGGGCCTCTAAGGGTGGCACAATAAGTGCTGCAGTCCTTAGGGGCCTTCTCTGGTCCCAGTGCCCTGAGTACCTGTGGAACCATTTACCAGGGGCTTACCTGTGGCCAGAGATGCCAATTTGGTTTAAGCTTCAATGCAGTTTTATGGAAGGAACATAGGCCTTGGGTAACCGATTGGCAGGAGCCCAAGGCACACTCAGTCAAAGCACATCAGAAATTCAGCAAAAAGAGGGGGCATACCATGCAAGAAAGAGGGCACCTTCTCACACACACACTGTCAGCAAATTCACACGAGAGGACTGAACTCTAGACCAGTTGATTTTGTATAAAAAATATACTATTTTATTTTGAGAACCAATCAAGCCTAGCACAGGTAAGCTTTAAATACTTTACAGTACTAAGTTGCTGATTGTAGAACAGTTTGGAAATGCAACAGGAAATGTACTTTGATTTACAGGGGATGCAGTAGGATGTAATACTTAGCAAACACAGTACACTGAAATGTATAGGCTTTTTCAGTAAATTACAGGAAAGTTACTTATCACGTTTATTTTTTAACTCCGTGCTGGATACCTAGATTCAGCACTGGGACATTTCTTGCAAACCGGTAAGTAAATACGTTTTGGTTAATCGTGCGATTTTTAAAGAATATTTTTAGATTTTTAAACTCCACACACCAGTGGGGACCAGTTGCTGAAAGCAGCAATTGGCCTAGGGAAGATCACAAAAGCGGCAAGCCTTTGAAGCTTCTCCTTCATGGATCCTGCCCATCCTGGAGGAGGAGGCTTGGCACCTCATCCCAGGATATGCATTGTTTCAGGCCCCCGAGAGCAGCAAGCTCTCGACCTAGGGGTCCAGAAACCTGTCTGGTGGTGGCAGTCTAAGCAGCCACTCAGCCAGGTCACTAGCAGTTGGTAGTGTTTTAGGGGGCATCTCTAAGATGCCCTCTGTTGTGCATTTTACATTAACTCCCACACTGACATCAGTGTGGGTTTAATGTGCTAAGAAGTCTGAAACCAAACTTCCCAGTCTTCAGTGTCAGCATTATGGTATTCGGAGTTCGTAATGACAAACGTATAGTTTACCTGTTGGTGCAGTTTTGCAGCTTGAAGACTAGGGATTCACTATGCTATACATTATTCCACAAATTAGTGGTTGGGTCCGAAATTTTAGTCTTTCTTTTTTTTCGTGGCCCAGCTGGGTGACGACATACCACCATTTGGTGTCCTTTGTGAAGTTAATGTGCTTCCTCCAGAAGCTTCCACATTTGGTCGCCATCTTCGGATTCTTTTTTCTGGTCTTCCTTTTGTTTTTCCTTTAATATTTTAAAGTCTTTCTCCAGTTTTAATCCCTTTCCTTCTGTCTTATCCTTCTGGTGGATGAGGGTGGGTTCGCTGGTGAATCTAGAAAGTCGTAAAGCTGCAAAACTACACATATAGGTAAACTATATGTTTTGCAACGTGAATCTTTCTGGATTCACCATGCTGTGCATAGACTTTCAGCAGTTTATCCTTATTGTGGTGGCTGGGTGGAAGATGAGCTCTGGTAACTGAATAGGTGTTACAAGATCTTCTGTCCCACCTGCGCTTCCTTGTTCATTTGGATAGCTACACAGTAGTGCTTAGTGAACGTGTGCACTGAAGACCATGTTGCAGCTTGGCAAATGTCCTGAATTGGTGCGTTAGCTAGAAACACACTTGTTGCTCCGTTCTTACTTGTTGAGTGAGCATGAGATGCTCCTTGTAACAGTTGACCTGCTTGTTTGTGGCAGAGTTGTATGGTTTGTGCAATCAAACCGTGCAATTATATTTTTGGTAACTGGTCGTCCCAAAAAAAAAACTTCTGGCAAAGGAAACAAAACTGCTTTGTCTTTCTGCACTCCTTTTGTCCTTTCTATATAGTGCATTACAGTCCTCCTGGCGTCCAGTGTGTGTAGCGCCCTTTATGTGCTTGTGGCTGGTTTTTGGAAAAAAATAGGTATTAGGATTATTTGATTGATGTGAAACAGTGTGAGAGAAAGTGGCTCTATATATACTGGACCAGAATAAGTTACTGTGTGAATAGAGTCCACAAACCCCAGAGGTATAACAGAGGTTAAAGCCAGGTGTGACCTTACTCTCTCAAGTGGTAGCTTGGTCGAGCAGTAAGGCAGTACCAGAAGACCGTGTAAAGCATTTGTGGAACACACTCAGTCAGCAAAAGGTTTCACACACTCAAAGACTGAACTCCAGGCCAATTGTTTTTCTATCAAAAGATAAAGTTGTTTCATTTCTAGAACCAACAGGTATCAAAATATACTGTTCTCAATATGAGAGTCTCAGAGGAGTACTTTGCAGAAAGGCAATAAACTTGGTAAATACAATAGGTACAGGGGTTGCAGTAGGCAACAATTCTACACGAAATTTAGCATTGAGCTCAATGGATTTCCTTATATAAAAACAGTTGATCACTTTGTAGATTACTTTGGTAATTCCAGGACTGGCTCCTAGGTTCAGTCCTGGGGTTTAAGATGAACACAGTTTAGCAAAAACATTTAAGGTATTCTAGTGATTTTTCAGGGGAAAAAAGCTATTTTATAAGTTCACACTTAGAAACATTTCATCAGAAATCTGGCAAGGTTATCCAATGGGAGAAAATTCAGGTTGCAGGTAAAGTACGATCTTGTTACTTTTCTAATCCAGTACTGGGCTCCTGGGGCCAGCACTGGGGTGTCAACTTAAAACAGGTAAGTAATTACGTTTCAGTATTTCGTATGATTTTCAAAGATTTCTAGTTTTCAAAAGTAGAAAAGCAGACAATGGATTCCTATGGAGAAAGGAAAATGCTAGTTACCAGTATGCATCTGTTCTTGGCATGTAGAGCTGCAGAGTTACACACTGTGCATAGATGGCCACCTAGTGTTGGGCCCGGAATTTGCAGTTTATTTTGTTGTAGAAAAGTCTTTGGAAGTCACTAGATAGGAGACTCCTCCTTTGGATGATACTGCGTTTGGGCATCTGCTCCATCCTCAGTTTATTTTTCGCCATTAGGGAAGTGACGGAGCTGTACAAGAGGTAGTGATGTCCATGTGATTTGTATCTAATTAAGATAATACTGGAACAGATAAAGGTAGCAGGGGAGGCGGGTGGGCATGCGTAACTCTGCAGCTCTACATGCCAAGAACAGATCCGTTCGAGGCATATGAGCTGCAGATTACACACTGTGCATAGATTATATAGCACCTAGCGGCTACCACCAGTATCTGTATATAACACACCTAGCGGCTACCACCAGTATCTGTTGCAGTTGCTTGAAACAGACTTTTTAGTATAGCCTGGCCCACAGTGGCTTGTTTAGTTTGCACATCTACACAGTAATGCTTTGTGAATGTGTGCGGTGTAGACCATATAGCTGCTTTGCATATATATAGGGGAATGTTCCCTAAGAATGCCATTGAAGCCCCCATTTTCCTTGTAGAATGGGTTTTTGGAGGAATTGTTAATGTAAGTTTGGCTTTGTGAAAACATTTATATGCATTTAACAATCCACCTGGCGATCCCTGTTTTTGATATGGGATTGCCTTTATGTGGCGGTGAAAAAGACAAAAAGTTGTTTTGATTTGCGAAAAGCTTGGTCCTTTTGATATAGTACAATAATGCTCTTGACATCTAAGGTGTGTAGAGCTCTTTCTGCGACTGAGGCTGCGAGAAAAATTTGGGCAGCTCAACAGATTGATTTAGAAGGAATGGTGAAATTACTTTAGGAAGGAATTTAGGATTAGTACGAAGAACCACTTTGTTATGATGAATTTGCAGAAAGGGTTCTTGCATGGTAAATGCTTGCAGTTCACTAACCCTTCTGAGAGAAGCAATGGCTACTAGGAAAGCTACTTTCCAGGTTAGGAATTGCAATTCACATTTATGTAATGGTTCAAAGGGAGGTCCCATTAACCTTGTGAGAACCACGTTTAAGTTCCACACTGGTGCCGGTGGCGTTCTGGGAGGAATTATTCTTTTGAGTCCTTCCATGAAAGCTTTAATAGCTGGTACTCTGGAGAGAGATAGATGTTGTCTATTTTGTAAGTATGCTGCAATGGCAGCGAGGTGTAGCCTAATAGATGTATAGGCTAAGTTACACTTTTGAAGGTGTAATAGATATCCTATGATGTGTTGAATAGGCACCTCTAAAGGATTAATTTGGTTGTTTTGGCAGTATATGACAAACCGTTTCCACTTAGCAGCATAACATGCTCTAGTAGTAGGGCGTCTAGCTTCTTTGATAACCAAACTATGACCTCAAGAGCCAGATCGCTAGGTTGAGCCGAGCTGGATCCGGGTGTCTGATTTCTCCATGGTTCTGTGTTAATAGGCGTGGGGATAGGTTTAGTTTTTGGTGTGGCACAACAGACATTTGCAAAAGCGTGGTGTACCACTGTTGTCTGGCCCAATCTGGAGCGACTAGGATGAGCGTCAGGTAATTTATGTTGCTGTAGTTTGCGTACCACTAACGGAAGTAGTGGGAGAGGAGGAAAAGCGTACGCAAATAGTTCCGACCAATTCATCCATATCGCATTGCCTTTGGACAATGGGTGCGGGTATCTGGCGACAAAGTTTGGCCATTTTGCGTTTTCGTGGGTGGCAAAGAGGTCTATTTGAAGTTGTCACCACGTTTGAAAGAACGGAAGAACTTGTGGATGAAGTTCCCATTCGTGGATCTGCTGTGTTTGTCGACTTAGCAGATCTGCCATAGTGTTTTGTACTCCTGAGACGTGTTAGGCTAACAGGAAGATCTTTAGTGGTATAGCCCATCTCCATATCTGCTGTGCTAACAGAGCTGCAGAGAGTGTGTCCCCCCCTTGTTTGTTTACGTAGTACACAGCTGTCATATTGTCTGTGCGGACTAAGACAGCTTTGCCTGACACTTATTTATTTATTTTATTTATTTTGAAAGTTTTATATAGCGCGAACAAGATCTTCGCAGATATCAGAGCGCTTTACAGAGAAGGGGAGCATGTATACGCAGATACATCAATCATGTTAGAAGTACATTGAAGTTATATCATAAAACAGTGAAGTAAATCAAATTCAGAGTCAAAATAAAAATACAAAGGGTTCGAACAAATAGTACAGATGAGTAACGAGTCTTTGTAGTTTTATCTCCAGTAGTGGTTCAAGTGTATTTAGCCATGAGGATCGCTTTTACTTCTTTCTTGAAACGTATGGAGGATGTGATCAGCCTGGTTTCAGGGGGAAGCGAATTCCAAATCCTGGGAGCCATTCCCGAGAAGGAGCGTTTATAGGTTTTTTCCTTGCGGAATCTTTTAGGCTTTAGCAAAAGATTGTTTGTACCTCTAGTGTTTCTGGTGCCTCCAGAAATCGTCAGCTTCTGTGCGAGGTATCTAGGTGAGCTCAGGTGGATAGCCTTGTGCGTCAAACAAGCGATTTTCAGGTGTATTCTGGCTTCAAACGGCAGCCAGTTCAGGGATTTGAAGTCAGGGGAAATGTGTGAGTGTTTTTTTGATCCAGTGATAAGTCTCGCTGCGGCGTTTAAAGAGGCTCTTAAGGGTGCCGTAGCAGCTAGGGGGAGACCGCAGAGTGCGGTGCTGCCGTATTCTATTCGAGGTATGACTAGTGAATGTACCGCAGTTTGGAAGTCTTTGGCTGGAAGGAAAGGTTTAAGTTTCCTAAGGGTGTTGATTTGGTAGTTCGCTCCCTTAGTTGCTTTGTTGATGTGTTCCTGCATGCTGAGATTGGTGTCAAGTGTTATGCCCAAAGATTTTGCTGAGTCCACAATGGTGGGTTGAACATTAAGTGCTGTGAGGTCTTTAAGCCACCTTTGTGCGGTAGTGATCTTCGCGGGTGGTGAGATCAGAAGGAACTCTGTTTTAAGGGCATTGAGTTTGAGATGATTAGCGGCCAGCCAAGATTGAGTGCTTCTGATCGTTGAGTTCAAGAGCGTGATGTCTTTGGGTGATTGTAGTTTGAGATAAAGTTGGGTGTCATCAGCATACATGTGGAAGTGTACATTGGATTCTTGCAGCAAAGTGGTTAGAGGTTCCATAACTAAGTTGAACAAAGTTGGGGATAGGGAGGATCCTTGTGGTACGCCTAGCGATACAGGTCTTGGCGCGGACATCAAGTTGTTGCTCTTGAATTTCTGCGACCTGTTATGCAGAAAGGACGTAAACCATTTGAGCACAGTTCCAGATAGGCCCATTCTTGTGTTTAATAGTTCGAGTAAGTTCTCATGTTTGACGGTGTCAAATGCGGAGGAGAGATCAAGGAGGATGAGGAGGCAGGTGTCGTTATGATCTAGGATTTGGAGGGCGTCGTCGATTATGTGAGTCATAGCAGTTTCAGTACTGTGATTTGCTCGGAAGCCTGATTGATGAGAGTTGAGGAGATCAAACTGAGTAATGTGTTTAGTCAATTGTATTTGTGCGCATTTTTCCAGCAGTTTGGCAAGAGTCGGAATGTTGGTAATGGGACGGTAGTTGTTTAGGTCAGAGGGGTCGGCTGTAGGTTTCTTTAGCAAAGGTGTGACTTGTCCGACTTTGAGGGAGTCGGGAATGATCCCTTGTTGAAGTGAGCTGTTAATGATTTTGGTCCAGAGTGGAAGGAGCGACGGGGTAAGGACTTTGACAGCGTTAGCAGGAAGGGGGTCCGTGAGGTGATTGGATGGTTTCAGAGTGCTGAGCAGTTTGCCAATTTCTTCTTCTGAGTAGGTGACAAAGGTTGACCAGTAGGCATTGTTTTTTGGTTTAGTGGGTGCTATGCGGTGAGGTTTGGGGAAGAGGCTTGCGTCCATGAGGAGATCATTCTTTATGTTGTCAGTTTTTTGGTTAAAGAAAGAGGCGAAGTCTTCGCAGGAGGGAGCTTCGCGCATGGTGTTGAGAGGTAGGGGTTGTTCTTTGGATTGTGTTCGGATAAGCTCAAACAGCTTTCTCGGACGATTTTTGGCTTGGTCGAGCTGACGACTGAAGAAGTCTGATTTTGATCGTTTTATTTTCCTGAAGTAGGCATTTCTCTTTTTCTTCAGGTTTTTTAGGTTCAGTGCAGAGGGAGCTGATCTCCAGGTGCGCTCTGCCATTCGCATTGCGCGTCTATCGTCATTGAGACTCCCGTCGTACCAGGGGTTGGAGATTTTTGCGGTGGCTTTTTTTAGCTGCAAGGGTGCGACTTCGTTAATTATTGAGGTCATAGTGTTAAGATAGTGATCAGTCAAGGATTGGACGTCCTTAACGCCAGCAGGAGGAAGCAGTAAGTTGCAGCTGTTGGGGGGCAGCGAGTTTGAGTTTAGCTTTTTCATGTCTCTTTTCCAGACTTTGGGCCTGGCGGATTGAGCAGGGTTAAGTTTAACTTTTTCATTGATGAAGAATGTGACAATATGATGATCTGACCAGTCACAGGGTTGGATAGATTCGAGTTGGATAGAGCCCTCTTTGGAGATGATAAGGTCAAGGATAGAGCCTTTATCGTGTGTTGGACTGTTGCAAATTTGGGTGAGGTCAAGGGCGTTAAGGAAATTCTTCAGACCTTTTACCACCGCATCATTGTGATCGTTCCAGCGGAGGTTGAAGTCACCAAGGTATATTTGTGTGAGTTGTCGCCCGGAGTTGGTTGAGATCATGTCCATGATTTGTTGGGAGAAGGTAAGGTTGTCACCGGGTGGGTGGTAAACGCCGTGCAGAGTGCAGATCTGTTTGCCCTCACTGACAATATCGAGGCAGATGTATTCACAAGACGTTGGGGAGGGTATGGAAGGGGAAGTTACTTTCAAGACAGAGAGGTTGCTCCTGTATATACATGCGATTCCGCCACCTTTTTTATTGCCAGACCTATCAAGTCTAGTGATGTGGTAGTTGGGGGGAACCAGAATGTCCATTATAGGTGTAGAAGCTTCTGTTAGCCATGTTTCAGTAATGATGATTAAGTCAAGATCCAATTTTAGGATGAGATCGGCAATGGCGGCGGAGTGTCTAGCGGCTGATCTGCAGTTGAGCAGAGTGCATTTGAGACGGGGTGTGTCGATGGCAGAAGGGTGTTCTAGAGCGAGGGGGACGTTACTATGGATAGCGATTCTGTTGTTCAGTGTGGGGGGTCTAAGGGGGTTGGAGTGAATCGTGGGAATGGCAGTGAGAGTGCCGGGTGTGATGCTATGGGGACCTGAGTCATAGGAGCGGAGGAGTGTGGTTGTGTCTAGGTCTGAGAGAGTGTTGCAGGAGCGGTGGGAGCGATTTTCGAGATTGTGAACAGGGATTGAGGTCCAATGCGGTGGGAGTCGAGTGCGAGAGTTCGCCACCCGGTTGGAGGACCATTTGGGAGGGGAGGTAATGGTGGAGGCGCGTGAGTGGTGTCTGGGGTGTGTGCTGAGTATTTGTTTGATGCTGTGAATGTCTTGTTTGATCTGGTGGAGGGTGTTGGGTGAGGGGTGATTGGAGTGTGATAGACAGAGTAGTTGTTGTTTGATGATGTACATGTCTTCTTTGAGCTGGAGGAGGGAGGCCGTAATGTGGTCTATTGTGGGAAATGTGTTGGAGGTGGGGATGGGAGGGTCGGGCGTGGATGACATAGGGGAGAGGTTGGTGGCGTGGATGAGAGTATTGGTGGTAGGCGTAGAGTGCAAGGTGGAGGATGGGCGTTTATTAGTGGTGGAGGTTGGATAGTGGGGGGTGAGACTGGGGAGGGTAGCGGGATTGTAGATGGTTCTTTTTTGAGAGGGTGGAGTTGAGTTGATGGAGGTGGTGTGTTCTGTGTGATTAGTTAGTGGGAGGAAGTGGGGGCTGAGAATGGGGGGGATAAATAGTGGGGTTTGCCTTTGTGTGTGACGGTCTGATGTTGATCTATGTTAGGCGGGTTGTGGGTGTGAGTTGTGGTATCAGGGGTGAGAGGAACGGGGATGAGAGGAACGTGGATGAGGGCTGTTGAGTAGGGGGAAGGGGTGGGGTGGTTGTTGTAAGCGGGAGAGAGGTCTAGGTCTGTGTTTGAGGGATGCGGGGTAACTACGGTAGGTGGGTGAATGACTAAGGTGCCGGGAGTAAGGGGGTGGTGCATGTCGTTTTGGGTGGGAGCTGTGGTATTAGGGGTGGGAAAGTGGTTGAGGGCTGGTGTGTGATGGGAAGGGGTGAGGTGGTTGGTGTAGGCGGGGGAGTGATCTATGTCTGTGCTCGACGGGAGTGAGGTAGATACGGTAAGTGGGTGAGTGACTAGGGTGTCGGGAGTAAAGGAGAGGTGCATGTCGTTTCGAGGCTGGGCTAGGTTAGAATGAATGTGGCTTGAGGCTGTGGTGTCAGGGATGGGTGTGGTATGAGAGGATGACAAGGTGAGGTTGTAGGGGGGGAAGGGGGTGCCGCTGGAATGTGCGGCTGAAGGATCTATGTCTGTAGCTGTGGAGTGCAAGGTAGCTACATTAGGTGGGTGAGTGTCTGAGGTGCCGGGGGTGGGGGGAAGGTGTGTGTCGTTTTGGGGTTGATTGGGGGTGACTTCAGGGGTGATAGGCCTGCGGGTGCTATGGGTGGGGGTCCGATGACTGGCGAGGTGTTGTTTGAACTTGGGGAACATGTTGTCTAGTAGTTCCAGGTTCTTGTCAGTGGATTGCATTAGGATGATCCCGTTATTGTATATAGTGATGGTTGTTCTGCCCGGGAAGAGTTGGGATGGAGTGATGGTGAGTTTTAGGCCATGCGCGAAATTCCTGGAGGTGGAGACGGTGAGTAAGGTGCGGAACATGTTTCTCCATTGGGCTCTGCGTGTGGTGTGGAAGATAATATCAATGTTCAGTGAACCATTGACTGGTGAGAAGTAGGTGTCTGCACAAGGAGTTTCAGGGTGGGACCTCAGGAAGTTGTGTTTAAAACGTTTAGCGGCTTTTTTAGTAAGTGAGGGTGGGTAGTTGATTCTATATGTGTGTTTGCCGACGGGTTCCATGATGGGAGGGCAGTCTAGGTAGGTTTTAGGAGGGAAGGGTGCAGGAGGGAAGGGTGTAGGAGGGAAGGAAGGGTGCACTGTCCTAAGCAGCTGCGTGGGCCTAAGGTGACACTAGTGAGAGCACTAGTGAGTGCACAGTAATGCTATACGCAGAGTACCAATTCAGACAATCATAGTGAGCTAATGGTAAGTGCTACTAGTGAGCTGCCAGGTATTTGAGGTAGTAGTCGTTGCATAGGACAGTCTAGGTAGGTTTTAGGAGGGAGGGTGTAGGAGGGAAGGGTGCACTGTCCTAACCAGTTGCGTGGGCCTAAAGTGCCACTAGTGAGTGCACAGAAGTGCTATACCCAGAGTACAAATGCAGACCATCATAGTGAGGTAATGGTAAGTGACACTAGTGAGCTGCCAGGTATTTGAGGTAGTAGTCGGTGCATACAGGATTGGCTGACACTAGTGAGCTTCCAAGGTATTTGGGGTAGTAATCGGAGCAAGTAGCAATAGAATACTGACAAAATACTGGAATAAAACACTGTGCAAACCATAATAATATCATTAGTGATATCACATTAGTGAGCAGCAACGAAAAGATATATGAGGTATAAGATATGAAATATAGAAAAATATAGAAAAATACTTGAATAAAATAACTGTGCAGACCATAAAAAATATCTAAATCAAAGGTGTCAATAACGAGTAGTCAAAAATATGTAGGGTACAGGAGTCAGTGACAGAATACAAATGCACACACAGATTAAATGACACAGATTAAATAACACCACAGGTGGCATTAGCGAGCAGCAAAAGAGAAATATATGAGGTAGCAAACGGTGCATTACCGGTGACGATAAAGTAGGACGTGCAAGATATAGTAGGGTATATAGAACATAATGCTACTGTAAGAGGCACTAATATATGGGTAGCAATCGGTGCAGGAAAAGTGAAATGTGCTAGATACAATCAGAAACGTAATAATAAATAAATAACACTGCGAAAGAGCAGACTATCTAAATCCAACATAATATCTAAATCCAATGCAGGAAAAGTGAAAAGTGCTGGATACAATCAGGAATATAATAAGTAACACTGCGAAAGAGCAGGCTATCTAAGTCCAACGTGAAATACGCCCAGCTGTGTAAATTGTGTAGCTGATAAGAAGAAGTTCCATGATACAGACAGGTGCGCACCCAAGTACGGTAACTGGGTGGGTGAGTTCTTAGTGTCAGTTAGAGAATTAATCAATAGCTCAGCAACCAATGACTAGTCCAAGATGGCGACCCTAGAGAGAGACTGGCCAAAGATGGCCACCACAAAAGGGAAGAAGACATTAGTCCTCTGTTTATTGCTATTGCTTTGTGAGCAGGGAAGGAGACATTAGTCCTCTGTTTATTGCTATTGCTTTGTGAGCAGGGAAGGGAGTTTCACTTTCGTGCTAGCCCGGTCTCAAGGTTGCTGCTGTGATGGGGTCTTATCTTGAAGGAGCCTCGTGGGCCCAGGCGGCGATTTATTGCCTTCGTTATTTTAGACCCCCGCCATTTTGGACAATAGAGCTTTGCGAGTGAGTGCCGGCGAATGAATTAAATACCTTTTTTGACTTTGAGCAGCGCGTAGCTCTCACAGGTCCGCTTGTGAGAGAATGTGCCAACACTGTGTCTGCCAACAACCATCGTCCCAGTCCCCTCTCAGCCTTCAAGACCGCTAGGGTTCCTGTGCTGCGGAGCGAGCGGGTGGGCGGGCGGGAGGGGGGGGTTGTGTTGTTATGGCCTCGTCCCGGTGCTTTGCCTCCGTTCCAGCGCCTTTTGCTGCCGTCGGGAGGGGTCCCTGTTTCAGGACGTGAATGAGTGATTGAGTGGGGGGCGAGGTCCGGTGATCGCCCCGCTCTGATCCTCCTGATGCCTGTTGTCCGCTAGCGAAGATCCGCTGAGGGTGGGGGAGGGGTTCCGTTGTCCTCGTTGTATCGTCCCACGCTGATCCCGGTGCTGCAGCCAGCGTCCTTCACTGCCGGGGGGGGTGGAGGGGGGGTCCGTTGTTGTTACCTTCGGTCCCAAGTACCAGCCAGCCTCTGCTTCCGTTCGGGTGGTCCTTTGTCCGTTGTTGTTGCCTTCGGTTCCGAGGTACCAGCCAGCCTCTGCCTCCGTTCGGGAGTGGGGGAGGGGTACGGTCTTCGTTCCGCTTTGGTCCCGATCCCGATGCCCGCTTGTTGATGTTGTCGGGTAGCAGCTACCGACGTCCCAGGCCACTCTCAGCCCTCCGATGCCACTTGGACTCCTGTGCCGTGGTGCGGTGCGTGCGTGGTGTGGTGAGTTTGAAACGCTTTTAGGGCTAGAAACACAGGTGGTTGATCTGGAGTAGCATTTGTTGCGGTGTCCACCTGCCTTGCATGGTGTGATGCAGTAGATGAGCTCCCCAGCCAGAGAGCGATGCGTCCGCTGTCATGACTATTTGAGGAACTGTCTCTAGAAACGGTCGCCCTTTAGAAAGATTTTTGGTGTTCCACCATTGCTGAGAACGATAAGTCTGACCGTCTACCAACCCTAGGTCTGTTAATTGACCTTGAGCCTGGTTCAATTGGCGTGCTAGGCACTCTTGA
Organism: Lissotriton vulgaris; assembly: GCF_964263255.1. Lineage (NCBI taxonomy): Eukaryota > Metazoa > Chordata > Amphibia > Caudata > Salamandridae > Lissotriton > Lissotriton vulgaris. The sequence goes on from NC_141695.1 coordinate 861,325,060, forward strand.
AGTGGACGCATTTGTAGTCTTCGTGAGGTACTACAGATATGCAAGATGCCATCATTCCAATGAGCTGCATGAACACTCGAGCTGGTAGCGAGTGTTGCGGTTTGAATTTTGTTAGGAGAGTTTGTACACTTGTTATCCTGGCTGGAGAGGGATAAGCTAGTGTTAGTTGGGTGTTTATTGTAGCGCCGAGATACTGTTGAATATGCGAGGATTGTAGATGCGATATGGTGTGATTTACTGTGAATCCCAAATCGTGAAGCAGTTGAATAGTAGAGTGAGTGTTTTGCACAAACTGGCTGTATGAGCTGGCTTTTATGAGCCAGTCGTCTAGATATGGGAAGACATGAATATGTTGTCCTAAGTGTGCTGCTACTACTGCTGCTAAGCATTTGGTAAACACCCTTGGTGCTGCTGTAACTACGAATGGGAGCACTTTGAACTGGTAGTGCTCCCCGTCTAGCACAAATCAGATATTTTCTGTTCGCTGTGTGGATGGGAATATGGAAGTAGGCGTCCTTGAGATCTAGAGTGACAAGGAAGTCGTTTAGTACCAGAAGTGGAAGGACTTGTTGGTGTGACCATGTGACAATGGTCCGACTGTATGTAAATGTTTAGAGGCCCGAGGTCTAGGATGAGTCTTAGAGATCAGTCCTTCTTTGGTATTAGGAAATATAGGGAGAATAATCCTTTGTTTTTCTGATGCTCTGGAACTATCTATTGCATTTTTCTGCAGGAGTGATATTATCTCCTGTCTGAGCAATGTTAAATGTTCTTGTGACATTGGACGCTGCTTGGGTGGTATGTTTGGGGGGGTAGATGTTAGTTCCAGACAGTAACCTGATTGAATTATTTGGAGCACCCACCTGTCTGATGTGATACTTTCCCAGGCTGGCAGGTATTGTTGAAGTCTTCCCCCAACAGGAGTGGAATGGGACGGGGAAAGGGAGTCATTGGGCAGGGGTAGAGGCATAGCGGGAGTTGTAATTTTTACCTCTGCCTTTGTTATTGTTACCCCTGTAACCACCCCTTTGGTAGCCTTTGCTGTAAGTGGAGTTTGTAGGGGTTTTGTATGAGGTAGAAGCTGTGTCTGACTAGTATCCCCAGGTGGAACCTTTATAGGATGAGCGACGAAATGAACGTCTGGGAGTCTGCGACTGCAGGGCTCCCATAGATTTGGCGGTGTCTGTATCCTTTCATTTTTTCAAGTGATACATCCACGTTCGGTACAAATAGATGTTGCCATCAAAGGGTTGATTAAGAATGGGACTTTGTACCTCAGGTTTGAATCCGGATATACGTAGCGAGGCGTGTCTGCGTAGTAAATTGTTGATGTTAACAGCCCTAGAAGCAGTATCTGCTGTTTTCCCTTCTTGGATAAGCTTAGTAGCTCTATCCTTGTACCCGTCAGGGAGGTGTTTCATTAATGACTAACTCATCATAATGTGCCCTGTTGTATCTGGCTAATAATGCCTGTGTATTTGCGATACGCCACATGTTTGCTGCTTGAGACACTGTTCTCTTCCCTGATGTGTCAAGTAGCTTAGACTCCTTATCTGGTGGTGGAGCATCACCCGATGTTTGAGAGTTTGCTCACTTGCGTACATTTGAAAATACAAGTGAGTTTAGTGGTACTGGACCTTTAATATATGCTGGGTCTGAGGGGGCAGCTTTATATTTTCTCTATACGAGGGTTAATGACCAGAGTTCTGACTGGGTCTTTGAAGACTTCAGGAGCATGCTTAATCAATCTTTTAAGCATTGGTAAAATGGATGAGGACCTTTGTGCATTATCAAAGGTATCCATTAGGTAGTCTTCTTCTACAGGGTCTGAATGTATGTCCACCCCATGATATTGTGCAGCCCTGTGGATGAATTCATTAAACCCTATGGTGGGGAAGGTCTTGAGGGGTACAAATCATCCTGAGGGACATTTGGGACATCTGGGGTGGTATAATCATCCCACGGGTCAGGTGATCTTGTAGGAGTGGCTGGATCAGGTATATGACCCCCCCCCCCTCCCCCCCCCCATATCATCAGAGCTATCATCCCTGTTGTCATCGTGTGGTATGATAGAGGATGCTGGGGTATGCTGTGGTATGGGAGGATGTGGTGATGGTACAGGTGGAAGGGGAAGGCAGTCTTAAGGGAGAGGTAGCCATGTCCTTCTATGAATGCGGGCTGGAGCTGGTGTGTCCAGTGGTCGCTTCTTTAAAGCCAAAATTAACTGTCCAGTTATTGGATCTTTAGCTAGAGTCTTTTGAGCAGGGTCTGGATAAGGTAAATCCTCTGCAGGAGGTTCTTTAGATGCGGAGGAAGGTTTCGGCATTGAAGCAGCTTGTTTTGGTTTCTTGACAATGTCTTTAACCGGGGAAGCAGGAGTCTGTCGGCTCCGAAGCTTTTTTCGGCTCCAAGGATTTTTTCGGTTCCGGTATGGTTTTTGGATCCGATGGTCTTTTCAGATCTGGTAGTTTTTTCGAATCCGAAGCGTGTTTGCTTGGTTCCGACCTGGGTTTCGGTGCCGAGGTAGCGGAGGCAGGCTTCGGTGTTGATTGTTTAGATGTAGACGTGGAAGCTGATGGTATTTTTTGGTGCCGATGGGTGTGTGTCGGCACCATGGGGAGGTCGGCTCGAGCCAGAGTCGCCTGAAGGCTTCGATAGCTTAACCGGGCCCGAAGGTGGGGCAGTAGAAGCAGTGTCTCGATGTGCACCCTAGGGTGAGGGTGTGACAGGATCCTTTTTTGGGTGGGTCGAGGAAGGGTTGGGGTCGACTGTCTTACTTACGACCCATTGAGCTGGAGTAACTTCGACATCTTCTGCCTCTGAGTTGCTCTCGGCACCATGTTGTTCTGGGACGTCGACGCCCTCCTCGAAGATGTCGTCTGGAATCGGAGCTGAAGATCGAGCCATTGTCCTCGTGGCTCTTCGGTCCCGGATCGTCTTTTTGGAGCGGAAAGAGGCACAGGCGGAACAGTCTTTAGCCTCGTGCTCCGGGGAGAGGCAGAGGTTACACACCTCATGTGGGTCGGTGTGGGGAAACTTCAACCCACATGGAGGAAACTTTTTAAAATGGCGTCCTTTCAATGAGCTGGGGTCTAGGCCTAGTTAGGCCCGAAGGCCGTCAACGACGACCGGAATCGAAGTTCTCAATGTGGAGAAGTAGTGTTGACAGGAAAAAGCGTTCGGAACTAGATTCTAGAAGCCGCGCCGAAGGAAACCGGTTCCAACACGGAGCGCTGTAAATGCATCCGAGCCCGGTGGCGGAAAAAAATAATCTGGGGATGGAGCTGATGCCCATGTGCAGTATCATCGAATGGAGTCGCCGCCTCTCTCGTGACTTCCAAAGACTTTTCTACAACAAAACAAACTGCAAACATCCGGGCCCAACACTAGGTGGCCATCTACGCACAGTGTGTAATCTGCAGCTCATATGCTTCAAACATACAAGTTACTAGTAAACCCGCTCTGGATTACTTTTGCAGTTCAGTACTGGGCTACAGGGTACAGTACTGGCTCCTCTCCTGATCACAGGTCAGTATTCCAGAATTCGGATGATTTTATATTAATATTTTACGATTTCAAAAGTAGATAGAAGATTTTTCGAGTCAAACCAGTCAATGTTATTCAATGGCAGGTAATTGAGTTACCGGTTTCCTGGCGAGTACTAGAGTGGTGAAGTTGTGGTTCTAGCCATAGACTCAGGGGTCCCCCAGTGTCAGGTAGGTACCGTTGGTTCACCCTCAGCGGCGCAGTGGTGGCCGGGTGCAGAGGTAGTTGGGCCCAATGTTATCCAATGGGGGACAGGGGGCCTTCAGTTGGTGGCTGCTGGCTAGCAGGCCACGCGGCTGTGGGAGCTGGGCTCCTGGTCACTTGCTTAGGACAAAGGGGGAAGCAGGATAGAACAAAGGTGGCACAGCCAGCAGTACTCGGGCGGCTGGGTGCAGGGTGCTTTTGAGCAGTCGGGCACTCAATGTTATCCAAAGGAAACGGTAAAAAGGGAACAAAGGCTGCAGGCGCGGGGTGGTTACCCCCCAGGGGCGACCAGCACATCAAGAGGTAAGTTGGGATCTTGGAGCACAGGTAGGTACCCCAAAGGGAGGCACAGGGAGCTGTAGGGCACCGGGTGCAGGGGTGTCTTTGGGTGTCGGAAACGTTTACCCTCAGCTGGTCGCGGTTGGGGGGGGGAGGGGGGCCCTGGTTCTGAGTCTGCAGGCGTCGTCTGGTTCGTCGAGGAGGGTCTTTGGGCACTGGACTTGGGGTCCCAATCGACGGGGGGACGTTCTGTGTCTTGGATCACTGGCACGGCTCGGCCGGTGCAGAGTGGGCTGGTCCAGAGCATTCTGGCTGGCACCAGCGGGGTTGTTGCAGCAGAGCCTCTGCTGATGGGAATCCCAGCCTTTAAGAGGGTCAAGGCATGCAGGTCATCTGGGTGTCCCAAAATTGCTGACCACAGGAGTCGTCTGGCTTTTTGCAGGAGCAAGTTCCAGGATCTTCCTCTTAGTCTTCCTTCTTTTCTTTTCGGGATCTGATGAAGGAAGGTTCAGGGAGCCCCTAAATACTGAATTTAAGGGCGTTACAGGTAGGGCAAGAGCAGGGACCAATAGGTCCCTGTCCTGGGGTGGGTACACCCCCTAGCCTGCTCCTCTCCTGTGGGAGGGGGGCAGGAGCCTAGCTGTATCGGGCAGGGCACCCCATTTTCAAGATGGCCGGAGCCCGGATAGTGCTTCACCTAGTTTCCCCAACCTAGGAAACGGGGTTGGCACAGGCTGGCACCCCCCCCCCCTTCCTGACGTAGTTTTTCCCGCCAATCTTCCCGCCAGAGAGGGGGTCAGAGAAGGGGGCCAGTTGCTGGGGTCAGCAAATGGTCTGGAGAAGCTCAAAGAGGCGGCATGCCTTTGAAGCTTCCCCCTGCCCATCCTGGGGGAGGAGACCTAGCACCTCACCCAGGATGTGAATTGTTGCAGGCCCAGGAGAGCGGGGCTCTCCACCTAGGGGTCCAGCAACATGTCTGCTGTGTGGCAGCCTCTCAGCCCAGACATGGATTGTAGATTAGGTTTTCAGGGGGCATCTCTAAGATGCCCTCTGGTGCATTTTACATTAAATTCCACACTGGCATCAGTGCAGGTTTAATGTGCCGAGAAGTTTGGTACCAAACTTGTCAGTCTACAGTGTAGCCATTATGGTGCTGTGGAGTTCGTAATGACAACTTCCCAGCACCATATACTCTTAATGGCATCACTGCACTTAGTGCCCAGGAATGGCCCTGGGTACTGTAGGGGCACAGGGCTCATGCACCTGTGCCCAAACCTCTGGCATAGGGCACCCAGCTAGAGGGGTGACTGAAGTATGCCAGGGCAGCGAGTTCTGTGGGCATGGCACACAGGGATGTGTGCCATGTCGACTGTTTAGTTCTGTACTTAGACACTCAGCCTGCAAAGGCAGTGTGTGGGTGTCAGGGTACAGGGCCCCTGAGGGTGGCACAATAAGTGCTGCAGTCCTCAGGGGTCTTCTCTGGTCACCCTGCCCTGGGTACCATTTACTAGGGGCCAATAGGTGGCCAGAGATGCCAATTGGGTTTTAGTTTCAACAGTTTTTAGGGAAGGGACACAGCCCTGGGTACCTGGTTGGCAGTAGCCCAGGGCACACTCAGTCAAAGCACAGCAGCTGTTCAGCAAAAAGTGGGGGCATACCAATGCAAGAAAGATGGCACTTTCTCACAGCACCTTCTTACACGCATCATAGAAACTAAAGTAATGCAGTTGAGATCACAGGATCAAACTTCCAAATCAGTTAAACTTATCAGGTTTGGTGTGAGTTTTTGTGCTGGAGCCAGTAGCACCGTGCTAGAGGGCAGGTCTGATCCCAGGTGAAGGTAGAGTGGCGTCAATGCTTGGTAAGAAGACAGGACTGACGGGCTGCCACCTCTGATCCTTGGGGAACCAAAGCACACCAGAGGGATCTAAGGGGTACCGGAGGTGGCAGCTACAGCCTCCTTCCGAAGCAGCACGTCAGTGAATGCATGCTGAGGGAGAACATTGTCAAGTAGTAGAGCTTTGTTGAATTTGCACCGCAAGGGGCTACGAGGCCTAGGCGTACCTGGGTCGTCGCATTACTGGGTGATAGGAGCAGCAGCACCATGGAAAACTGATTTGATTTCTTGCGTTTCTCTGCTCTACTTGAACTTTTGGATCTCGATGGGGAGCAATCTCTGGATTGGTCCTGGGAGTGGGAAGGCAAATGAGCCCTTGACTGGGACCATTCCTACAACTTCTTCCCGCATTACAGTTCATTTTAGCACAGCAGGAGCATTACTGTTGTGTGTGGAGCAGAGGCACCAGAAGCAGATTTTGAGTTTGTCACATACATCTTTCTTTGACTATCACAAGTTTTAAACCTGTTTGGGATCCCACATCTGCTCACAGTAATTTTGCTGGAAAAAATCTTCCTAATGGAAAATTCTGCTCACTTAGGATCCATTTGAAGACGCAGAAAGAAAGGAACTAATGTTAGCGCAAAGATGGTGGTTATATTGTGGCCCACTGTCACATCAGGAACAGACTGACTATTTGCAATTAAAGGTTTTGAATCCATTCTGGCACCAGGGGGTAGTCACAAAGTGAGAAATCTGCAGTGAGTAGTGTCTATAAAAACAGCCCATGATTATAAACTTTCAACCATATAATCGAAAGGCTCTCATTCTTGGGGTAAAGGGAGACATTTTATCAGCCAACTTCTCAGATTTAATTGATTAGTTACTTTTCAACAATTAAAGCACAACATGACATCACTTCCAAAGCTAAGTTCAATTATATAAAGCTGAGTCTTGATTCTTTGATGCCAGGACACCGACTGGAGTTCTGCCCATTCACTATGTCATTTCTAAAGGCTGAAAAAGTAAATGATTGCCATATATAACTTTAAAAATACATTAGATGACATCCCAAGACACTAACTCCTGCATATCTAGATTGGGACCTTGCAAGTGCAATGAAGGTTATGTTGAACTATCCTATCTGTGAATACAGAAATAAACATGTAAAAATAAATGATACGCTTAAGGGGGTGTTTTAGCCATTTTTTTGGGCCAACTTGTCATAAATGAGAAGCCCCCAAAAGCTGGTCTTATGGTTTAGCCGAGTTCCTCTATTTAAAACTTGTGGGATGATTTACTTAAAGGTCAGTAAAATATGTGGTACCCGTTCCATTACGTCAAAAGATCCTATTATCTTTGGCCTGAATTGTAATACTGAAACCTCAGCTCAAAATAGTCACCCTTTCCTCACTAGGGAATTGTTTTTGACTTTAAAACACTCTTCATTAGAGTAAACTGCCTTTAGTCATGCTTCTAATTAGTTTTTTTTATACATAATAAATTGATTTACTTTGACAGTATTTATAATAAGTTTGTTCCCATATAAATGCCTAATAAAATAAAAGTCACCACAGGTGGTTACTAATGTGAAACCTTGAATGCATGTCCCTTTTCTGGAGGGAAAATGTTATCAGAGGTCAAAAATATAAATCTGTTTTAGCAGGTGCTGATCAAGTTTAGAACACTTCAACCCAACATTACGTTGGGTTGAAGTGTTCTAAACGACATTAATAGCACTACAGTGCTATAAATGTATTTGGATATGGGACTACTTATCTAGCTAGTTATATACAAGATACACGGTCCACAAAGATATATCAAGTGTTTCTTGATCAAACAATAGACTATCAATGTAAAATGGCCAACGTAGTCCTATCAGAAAACACCATTTAAAGACTAAATGGGGTTGTTTTGGCAATTACTTAACAGGCTGACTAGACGATGCTCTCCACCCATACATGTCTGAAAACAATCAAAGATGAAAAGTGAGTTGTGTAGATTTAATCTTTCCACTGTGAGTCAAAAAACACTTACATCTGTCGTTTAATGTAGTCTTTTAGAAGCTCCTGATCCACACTGTATAGTTCAGAGCTGCTCACATTGTCGTAATAATATGTGATATTACTAGCATACTTTCCACTGCGTGATCCATCCGAACTGTCAAATTTTCGATATGCATACTGGTAGTCAAAGTGTGCTGTAAATAAAAAAAAACATTATGAACTACTTGGATGGTCTATGCCAATCAATAAGAGTATTTTTATTTATTTACAAAGTTTTAAATAGCGCAAACTTGATCCAGAAGGATATCAGAGCGCTTTACAATTATAGGGAAAAGTAACAAATCAAAAAATGAGTCAAACATAGGAAGTATAACAGGCATTGAATCAAATACTGCACACAACAGCTCATTTATAAAAACCTGAGTTAACGAGTGGGCTATATGATGGAGCATAGTGATATAAGGGGAGTAAGTGAAATAATCATATACAGGGATAATAACCAAAACCACACTAATCTATACTACTATTATAAAGAGAGAACTTGCACCTTTTGGCCAGGTAAACTCTGGAACCACAGCGCCAATCTACACACCCGATACATCTATGAAAATGTCAGGGTGTGTAGATGGAAATAGGCTATATAATTTTTTTTAAAAAAGTAAATAAAAAAAATTAAGTTTGTAAACAAAGTAGTCCCCTGAAAGTAGCGCCGGCCGGGCCCTAGCGCTGGCCGCTACGCGACGTGCGTGATGACGAAGGAGGAGGGCGGTGCAGTGACGAGCGGCTGTGCAGTGAGGAGCGGCGGCACAGGTAAGGAAAGGGAAAGTGAGACTGATGCAAATGCAAATGTCGGGGCACGAGTGAGTCGGGGCGGGAGGGGGGCACGAGTGAGTCGGGGCGGGAGGGGGGCACGAGTGAGTCGGGGCGGGAGGGGGGCACGAGTGAGTCGGGGCGGGAGGGGGGCACGAGTGAGTCGGGGCGGGGGGGGGGGCACGAGTGAGTCGGGGCGGGAGGGGGGCACGAGTGAGTCGGGGCGGGAGGGGGGCACGAGTGAGTCGGGGCGGGAGGGGGGCACGAGTGAGTCGGGGCGGGAGGGGGGCACGAGTGAGTCGGGGCGGGAGGGGGGCACGAGTGAGTCGGGGCGGGAGGGGGGCACGAGTGAGTCGGGGCGGGAGGGGGGCACGAGTGAGTCGGGGCGGGAGGGGGGCACGAGTGAGTCGGGGCGGGAGGGGGGCACGAGTGAGTCGGGGCGGGAGGGGGGCACGAGTGAGTCGGGGCGGGAGGGGGGCACGAGTGAGTCGGGGCGGGAGGGGGGCACGAGTGAGTCGGGGCGGGAGGGGGGCACGAGTGAGTCGGGGCGGGAGGGGGGCACGAGTGAGTCGGGGCGGGAGGGGGGCACGAGTGAGTCGGGGCGGGAGGGGGGCACGAGTGAGTCGGGGCGGGAGGGGGGCACGAGTGAGTCGGGGCGGGAGGGGGGCACGAGTGAGTCGGGGCGGGAGGGGGGCACGAGTGAGTCGGGGCGGGAGGGGGGCACGAGTGAGTCGGGGCGGGAGGGGGGCACGAGTGAGTCGGGGCGGGAGGGGGGCACGAGTGAGTCGGGGCGGGAGGGGGGCACGAGTGAGTCGGGGCGGGAGGGGGGCACGAGTGAGTCGGGGCGGGAGGGGGGCACGAGTGAGTCGGGGCGGGAGGGGGGCACGAGTGAGTCGGGGCGGGAGGGGGGGCACGAGTGAGTCGGGGCGGGAGGGGGGGCACGAGTGAGTCGGGGCGGGAGGGGGGGCACGAGTGAGTCGGGGCGGGAGGGGGGCACGAGTGAGTCGGGGCGGGAGGGGGCACGAGTGAGTCGGGGCGGGAGGGGGCACGAGTGAGTCGGGGCGGGAGGGGGGCACGAGTGAGTCGGGGCGGGAGCGGGTGTACTGCCCCCAGCCCCTTTCTGCCCCAGGCATTGCTGGGGCGGGCTGCTAGAAATCTATACATGAGTCAATGGGGCATCTAATAGGCATTGGATCAAGTGATGAACATCTACACCTGCGTGAACGAAGAATGGGCAAGACTATGTACCATATTGACTTAAGAGGAGTACACATGCCTTGTAGCCCCTTGATGTTGTGGACTCTCAGCAGGCAAAGGTTGCACAACTGGAGGATGTAACTGAGCAAACTTGTGGTGGCACTCCAGGCAGAACCTAAAGAGCAGGTTATCCTTCTCACCCAAGCAAAGGGTGCCCCTTAGCTACGCATTCTCCAACCTCTGCCTGTCATCTGCCCAGGTGCCCCACCTACTGCAGTGTTTCTTGGTGGATCCCTAGGTGAATATCCTCATTCGGCTACAATGGTGTTTTGAGTGAAACTTCAAATTACCTTCGACAAAACAGCAGAAAATAATCTGAAGATTGCAACCAAGAACAGGGACTTCTGGGGTAGGTACATGACGTTAAGAAAAAAATGGACAAGGCAACAAATGCTGGCAACAGTCGACGCCCAACAAGAAAACCAAAATATACAAGAGAAAATCTACAAACTGAGTGTTCCGGACCCAACCATTAGATTGCAGAATAATGCACAGCATGTGAATTCAGAAAGATTCACACTGCAAAAACTACCTGCTGCACTTACAGATGAAAAATATGCAAAATCCGAACAGAAACTTGCCTAATAATTCAGGCCTTGAATTGCCAGTTTCTGGAGACCAACAGTTCTTCAAAGTAACTCATACTTATATCCAATAAAAAATAGTCGTAATACCAGATTTAAATCTGGGAGGAGGGAGCAGGGGCAGTTGGAGATCTTTGAAAGTGATGTGGCTGGAGTTCATTTTTTTCAAAACTTGCCAAACTCACTTCCTCTCACTGTTACTCCTACAAATATACTCCTCACTGCTTCTCAATCTAACTTACTAAAACACATTAACTGAAACTGGGCCCTGGTGCAAATACATCTACTGCACCATTGACAGGCTCCCTCACAACCTCCAATCAATCACTCGTTCTAACACTCCTTCATTCATACACTCTCAAACTCCGATTCTCACTCACTTTCACTCATTGATACTATCATTCAATCCTATTCACTCCTACAAACACATGCACAAAGAACTAACTTTTTGGCTAACCTTGCTTACTTGCTTGCAAGCCGGGAAACCCAATCCTAGCAGCGGGGAAGTAATATGGTGCTTGGCACTGGCATCAGCAAGCCATGATTCCCACCAAGGAGTCAGATGGAGAAGCAAGGTCAGGCTTGAAATGGGGAAGACCCACCTTAATCCCTCCCCCAGCTTCTTGATCACACTGAAACACCTGTAAGAAAGTGCCCCTTTTTGCATGGTTACCCCCTAATGTTTTGCCAGATACCAGCTTGGCTCAGTGTGCTCTGGATCCCTGACAATCAAGTTTCCAGGGTCTGTGTTCTTTCCCCAAACTTAGTTTCCACAATTGGCATAACTCTGGGCCACATACACGTCCCTTGTAAAAGGTACCCCTGGTACCAGGGGCCTTGTGCTGCAGCAGGTATTATGCCACCCTCAAAGACCACTCACCTTAACACCCATTGCAGGACGCTGGCTCTGTATATACTATAACAAAGTGAGGTATACTGTGCACAGAGTCCAGTGGTACCCCTAAGGTAGGCAGAGATAAAGTTAAATAGCACCTTACTCTCTTATTTGGGGTAGTGTGGGCGAGCAGTAAGGGTCTATCAGAGGGTAGTGTTAAGCCTTTGTTATACACACTCAATCAGCAAATGTGTCACACATTCAAAAGACTGAACTCAGACCAATTTTATTTTAATAAAAATATTCATTAAATTATTTTATTTCCTAGAAACAAGCAAGCCTGGAACAGGTAAGTGGTTTATACTTTGCAGTAATACAGTTCGAATTGCAGTAATTCAGTTTGAATTGTGGTTGTACATATACTTTGGTTTGATTACAGTAGAACTACTAGTAATGCAATGCTTTGAAATATTGTACATATACTTTGGATTGGCTTTTCAATAGGATGTCAAGTAGATTACTTTACAGATTGCTTTTCTTACACAGTGTAATATAAATGGATACTACACTGGAACATTTCCTGTAAACAGGTAAGTAAAATAGCTCTTGTTATTTGGTTACAGTTTTAAAGACTTTTATAGCTTTTCCAATGCCACACTTAGAAACTTTTTCACACAAACACAGTCAATGTTATCCTGTGGGAGGGAATAGTGTTATCGGTTAACAGCTAAATACTTTGTTGCGGGAGTTGGGTCTCTATGATTAGACTCCGGGGTCCCTCAAGGTTAAAAACGCCCTCGTTACACCCTCAGCGGCACTAGGGTGGTTGGCTGCAGAGTGCTGAAGCCCAATGTAATCCAATGTGGGATAGTTGGCCTCCGGTTGATGGCTGCTTACGAGGCCACAAGGATGTGGGAGCAAAGCTCCTGGACCTATGCTCAAGGCAAATGGGGGTTTAAGATGGCACCAAAGGTACACCCTAAGCAGTACTTGGGTGGCCAGGTGCAGGTTTGCCGTCAGGTGCCCTGTTACTTTCAAAGGGGGGGTCTCTGGTTTGCAAACACACTGCAGGACCTGGGACAAAGGTCTTCTGGGTGCGACCACCACTTGAAGTAAATTGGGATGCTGGGGGTTGGTTAGACACAGTCAGTTGGAGCATCCAAGGATGTGGGGTGTCGGGTGCAGGGGTGTCTTTTAAGTTCGGATCTTCTTACCAGCTCCTGATCACAGATGGGGGGACTTTCCAGATTGAGGCTGCAGGCATCTGCCGGAGGATTGAGGCAGATATCTGGTCTGGCTCGCCGGGTAGACCTCCTCGTGGTGTTGTGCCACTCGAACTCAGGCTGTGGGTGCAGGCTAGCGTATTTCGCCGGAGCGGGAGGCAGTTGGTGAACAAATCCGGTATTCACAGAAGACAGTCTTCTTTGGAAAGCAGGGCAGGTCCTCAGGGTTCTTGAGGTTGCTGGCTGCAGGACACACTGGGGTTTTGCTTCTGCAAGTTCGAGGTGGGCACAGGCTGGTAAGGCTGGGATCAAGTCAGTAGGTGTCGTCCTCTTAGCTTCGGCACAGCTGTTCGATCCTTTTCTTCTTGCAGTTTCTTGTCTGAGAAGGCAAGGTTCAGGGTGCCCCTAAATACTAGATATGCCTCACTCTGGTTGGCTGCCCTCCCCCCCCCTCCCATCTGCAAGATGGCAGGGACTGAGTTATGCTTCACCTTGCCTCCCTCACCGGATGGAAATAGGTTGGCAGAGGTGGGCACACCTCCCTTCCTCACTTGGTGTTCCTGCCAGTTCTCCCGCCCAAAGTGGGGCCCAGAACTGGTGGGGAGCAGTTGCTAGAAGCAGCAAAAGGCCTAGGGAAGCTCAAAAAGGCTTTGTGGATTCTGCCCATCATGGGGGATGAGACTTTGCACCGCGTCCCTGGATGTGCATTGTTTCAGGACCGAGAACAGCAGGCTCTCGACCCGGAGGTCCAGAAACATGGCTAAGGTGTGGAAGACCAGGAGCCGTTCGAGAGCTGTCCCACATCAAAAGTCGAGAGTTGAGGGGTCAGTGTCCATCAGGAAAACCAACAAGACATGAGCCCTACTTCCAAATACATAATGACAGAATCGTCATTAGAACTGATCCACAATGTACGTTAAAGGTGGTTTCAAAATTCCACGTAAAACCAAGCAATACAAATCCAAGTTTTTGCCAAAACCCAAAGACACAAGCAGAAAGAGCATTGCACACCCTGGACGGCAGAAGGACTACTACATAGAAAGAACTAAGGACAGCAGAACGACATAAGTTATTTGTATCATTTGCGGACAGTTATGACAAAAGGTCTTACAACATATATTCACAAACCAACTCTCATCTTCCACCCAGCCAACTCTCATCTTCCACCCAGCCAACACAAGACTAGCAAACCGCTACAAAGTCTATGCACAGAATAGTGAATCCAGAAAACATTCACGCTGCAAAACTTATAGTTTACCGGTTGGTGTAGTTTTGCAGCTTGAAGAATTTTCTGTATTCACTAGCGAACCCACCCACCTCTGCCAGAGCGATGAGACAGGAGGCAGAAATAAAGGAAACCGGAATGAACAATGGAATAATAATAATTTAAGATGGCGACCAAAGGTGGGAACTTCCGGAGGAAGCATGTCAATGTCACAAAGACACTAAATGTTATGTCGACGCCCACCAGGCCACGGAAAAAATAAAAAATAAGAAATGCTACAATTCCTGACCCAACCACAGGATGGCGGAATAATGCACAGCATAGAGAATCCACAAAATTCTTCAAGCTGCAAAACTACACCGACAGGTAAACTATACGTTTCCAACCCAGAGACCCTTTTAGTATACCTACAGCAGCAGTATACTCAATGCAATTATTTGCACCTTACATTTAATTCCTGGTTTTGAAGGCGCTATCCACTGCGTCCATTTGAAGAGCACCGGGCCCATCAGGAAGAGACCACGCCCTGCAGAATGGACACATTTACAGTCACCTTGACACTCCAGCATCCACTTTGCCTCGTAGTGTTGGGCTTAAATGTTACGTTGGTTTTGCTCAAATTAGAAGTTTCCATTTCAAAGTGACTCATGATCCCTCCCTGAAATCAGCAATACACTAGGACAAATCCACCTTAATGCTTTTTTTCTGGAGTCTGCTTTGCATGTACTTTTTGCAGCTCCAGGACCATTAGGCTACAGAAGGCAATAAATCTGGGTCTGCAATCAATTCCCACAAGAGACAGTGACCATTAAATGTGTTGAAATTGGACAGGAAGATATCGAAGGCAGTTTGTGTGAGACTGACCCTTAGATAGGGTTATGGAGGAAACACTAGGTTTGCCCAACATTTAACAGCAAGGTCCAATGGTGAGAGCGAAATATGGTCCACAAGTAATCGGACTGTTGGGCTGCCTAGGTCTTCAAAAACAATAACCATTAGGTACAGAAAAAAACATTAAGCTTTCCTTGCGCCATTGAGACAGACATGAGGAACCTTAAGGAAACTCCTTCATTAGGCGAAAAAGGAGGCCCCTCCAGTATATAAGGAGGCCAAGGTGAGCAGAGTCTCAAAGCACTTACCAGAGGACTCTGACTTTAGAGATGATCCATCTCCAAGGAACTAACTCCGTGAAGCACACACCCTGAGCACAGACAGCACTCTAGGGTCTCACTATTCACTCCAGCGGAGATTAATCCCTCCAGTAGTGGTTTTTACGGTGTTAAACAGGCAAATGTAGACTCTACCTCCTGTCAAGAAAAATGTATTATTCGCTGTGAGAAAGTGCCCTCTTTCTTGCATGGTGTGCCCCCACGTTATTCTGAATTACTGATCTTTGTGTGCCCTGGGCTCCTGCTAATCAGGTACCCAGGGCTTATGTTCCTTCCCTAAAATTACATTTAAGCCTAAACCCAATTGGCATCTCTGGCCACATGTCAGTCCTTGGTAAATGGCACAACAGGTACCCAGGGCACTGTGACCAGAGAAGACCACTAAGGGCTGCAGCACTTATTGTGCCACCCTTAGAGGCCCTGTACCCAGACACTCACACAATGCCTTTGCAGGCTGCGTATCTTGGTGCAGAACAAAGTGAAGAGTCGACATGGACACATCCCTGTGAACCCTCCTGTTCCTTTCGTGATGCCCCAGTGGGACTTGAACCTGGCTCTAACTTACTTGATGTGCGCTCCCTTTGATCCGCTTCATAACTGTCCTCTCCGTCTTCTTACCCTTAAGACTGCTTTCCTGGTTGCCATCACCTCTGCCAGGAGAGTGAGCTCCAGGCTCTTTCCTCTAAATGCAAATGCTACTTACCAGTATGCATCTGTTCTTGGCATGTAGGGATGCTGACATTCATATCTGTGCATAGATCGCCGCCTAGTGTTGGGTCCGGATGATTGCACATTGTTGTCCTGGAAGAGTCTTCGAAGTATCACGAGATAGGTGGCTCCTCCCCTGGACTACAGTGCGCATGGGCATCGCCTCCATCCCCAGATTGTTTTTAGCCATTGGCAGAGATGGAGTGAAGTATGTGAGTGATGACCATGCTATGAGCGTGTATATATATGAATACTGCAGCTGCAACAGGAGCCGGGGAGGAGGGTGGGCGATATGAATGTCAGCAGCCCTACATGCCAAGAACAGATGCATACTGGTAAGTAGCATTTGCAGTTCAAGGCATGTGGGCTGCTGAATTCATATCTGTGCATAGAATACATAGCAGTCCCTCCATCAGCGGCGGCGGCCCGTGCCAGCTGCAGCAGTTTGAAAAAGTGTTTTGAGAACAGCCTGGCCAACAGCTGCCTGCTGTTTGGAGTGCACGTCTACACAGTAATGTTTAGTGAAAGTATGTGTGGTAGACCATGTGGCTGCTCTACAAATATCTTCTAAGGGAATGTTACCTAGGAAAGCCATAGAGGCCCCCAACTTCCTGGTGGAATGGGCTCTTGGTGGGATAGTGAGAGTGCGTTTAGCTTTAGCGTAACAGATTTGAATGCATTTCACGATCCACCTAGCGATCCCAGCTTTGGAGATAGCGTTTCCCTTGTGGTGTGAGGCAAAAGCAACGAAAAGCTGCTTGGTTTTGCGAAAATCTTTTGTCCTGTCCACGTAGTACATCAAGGCTCTTTTAACGTCAAGGGTGTGGAGCATCCGCTCCGCCAGCGTCTCTGGGTTTTGGAAAAACACTGGCAACTCAATTGTCTGGTTCATATGGAATTGAGATACAACCTTGGGTAAGAATTTAGGGTTAGTACGGAGTACAACCCTGTTAGCATGTACTTGGAAGAAAGGTTCTTGGATGGTGAGCGCCTGCAACTCGCTAACCCTCCGTAGCGATGTAATAGCTACTAAGAAAGCAACCTTCCAAGTCAGAAACTGAAGCTCACAAGAGTGCAGTGGCTCGAAGGGAGGACCCATCAGTCTTGTAAGAACCACATTGAGGTTCCATTCTGGAGCTGGTGGTGTCCTTGGTGGAATGACTCTTGAGTCCTTCCAGAAAAGCCTTGATAGCAGGAACCTTAAAAAGTGACAGGTGTTGCCTATTCTGGAGGTATGCTGCCATAGCAGACAGGTGAATGCGGATGGAAGAGTACGCCAAGTTGCATTGATACAGGTGGAACAGGTAACAAATTATGTTTTGAATGGAAGCATCTAGCGGGTCAATATCGTGGTTTACACAGTAAATGACAAACCTCTTCCATTTAGCCGCATAACAAGCTCTAGTAGTGGGCTTCCTTGCCTCCCGAATGATGTGCATGCAGTCGGGAGGAAGATTGAGGTAGCCAAACTCTAGGACTTCAGGAGCCAGATCGCCAGGTTGAGCTGTTGCGGATCTGGGTGCTGAATGTCGCCATGGCTCTGCGTCAGAAGGCTGGGAGTGAGATGAAGCCTTTGATGCGGCACCACGGAGAGTTCCAGAAACGTGGTGTACCATGGTTGGCGAGCCCACGTTGGAGCAACCAGGATGAGAGTCATCGAGTGCTGCCTGAGCTTGCGTGCCACCAGCGGTATCAGAGGTGCTGGGGGAAAAGCGTACGCAAATCTGCCTGACCAGTTCATCCACATCGCATTGCCCTGCGATTGCGGGTGTGGGAACCTGGCGGCGAAGCTTTGGCATTTTGCGTTCTTGTTTGTGGCGAACAGGTCTATCTCTGGATGACCCCACCTTTGGAAGTACGGTTGGAGTACTGATGGATGTATCTCCCACTCGTGCATTTGGTGGCTGTGCCTGCTGAGCAGGTCCGCCATCTGATGGTCCTTGCCCGGGAGATGCTCTGCCATGAGGAAGATGTTCCTCTGAATGGCCCACTTCCACATGCTCTGAGCCAGGTGAGACAGCTGCGGAGAGTGGGTGCCCCCCTGCTTCTGAATGTAGTACATGGCCGTCATGTTGTCCGTCCGGATCAACACGACCTTGTTGCACAGATGTACTTTGAATGCCTTCAAGGCCATGAAGATTGCCATCAGTTCCAAAACGTTGATGTGCATCTTCCTTTGCTGTAGTGTCCATAGTCCCTGCACTGTGTAGTGGAGTACATGCGCTCCCCATCCCTGGAGAGAAGCGTCCGTTGTCAGGATAATCTGTGGCACAGGCTCCTGGAACGGTCGGCCCTTGCAAAGGTTTTGTGGATTCCACCAATGCAGAGAGTTGTACGCCCGACCGCTCACCAACACTAGGTCTGTCAGTTGCCCATGAGCCTGAGTCCACTGACGTGCCAGGCACTCCTGAAGCGGACGCATATGTAGTCTCGCGTGTGGGACGATGGAGATGCAGGAGGCCAACATGCCTATCAACTGCATGAACACCTTCGCTGGGAGCGAGTGCTGAGGTCTGAATCGTTGGATCAGCGTTTGGATACTGGCGATTCTCACTGAATTTGGCTGCGCAGTGGCTGCCAGAGTGTCTATTGTCGCGCCCAGGTACTGCCGTATATGGGCGGGTTGGAGATGGGATTTTGGATAGTTCAGCGAGAATCCCAGATCGTGCAGGAGGTGAATTGTGCGGGACACATGGTCCGCGCACTGCTGTTCTGTCTTTGCCTGAATGAGCCAGTCGTCGAGATAGGGATAGACGTGGACGTTCTGGCGTCGCAGATGCGCCGCCACAGTCGCCAGGCACTTTGTAAAGACTCTTGGCGCTGTGGTGACCCCGAAAGGCAGGACCCTGAACTAGTAGTGCTCGCCTTGAATTGTGAATCTGAGGTACTTCCTGTGGGCAGGATGCAGGGGGATATGAAAGTATGCATCTTTTAGATCCAACGTAGCCAGGAAGTCCCCCCATTGAAGCAGAGGGAGTACCTGCTGCAACGTGAGCATATGGAAGTGCTCCGAGAGAATATACCAGTTGAGGGGCCTGAGGTCCAGGATGGGCCTGAGGGATCCGTCCTTCTTGGGGATTAGAAAGTACAGAGAGTAAACCCCTGTTCCCCTTTCCTGTAGTGGAACGAGCTCTATTGCCCCTTTTTGCAGCATGACTTGAACTTCCTGCTGCAACAAGCGCAAGTGCTCGCCGGACATAGGACGGTTTCTTGGAGGTATGTTTGGTGGAGTGGAAGTGAGTTCCAGACAGTAACCGTACTGGATAAGAGATTTGACCCACCTGTCCGTGGTGATGGATTTCCACGCGGGCAGGAACTGCTGGAGTCTCCCCCCGACCGGTGTTGTGTGGTCGGGGGGCAGTGACAAGACGTCACTGCTTGTTGGCGGTGGTGGACCTGGAGCTGTTGTTTCCACGTCCCCTGCCCTTGATGTTGTTGCCTCTGTAGCCACCTCTACCCTTGTTGGTGTATGAGGTTTGGGTATTGCTCTTATAGTACTGTGTGGATTGCGATGCCTGACCCCTTGAGGTGCCTCTGGTATTGGAGCGGCGAAAGGAACCACCCCGAAACTGCTGAGACTGGAGGGCCCCCATAGACTTAGCAGTGTCTGTGTCTTTCTTCATTTTTTCGAGCGTCGCATCCACCTCGGGGCCAAACAAGTGGTCAGGATTAACGGTTTGGTTCAGGATGGTTGTCTGTATATCCGGTTTAAAACCTGATATCCTAAGCCATGCATGTCTTCTTAGCAACACACTGGTGTTGATCGCCCTGGAGGCTGTATCAGCCACATCCAACGCACATTTGATGGAAGCGTTTGTGATGAGCTTTCCCTCCTGAATTAACATTTCCCCTGCCTCCTTGTACTGGTCAGGCAAGTGTTGCAGCAGTGTTTCTAGGGTGTCGTAATGAGCCCTATCGTAGCGTGCAAGTAGGGCCTGAGTGTTTGAGATGCGCCAAATATTAGCTGCCTGTGCAGCAATCCGTTTCCCTGAGGCCTCAAATATTTTTGACTCTTTGTCTGGGGGAGGAGCGTCACCAGTGGTCTGTGAATTCACCCTCTTGCAAGCGTTGGATACAACCAAAGAGTCCAGTGGCAAGTGTCCCTTGATGTATGTTGGATCCGAGGGCGCTGCCTTATATTTCTTGTCAATGCGTGGATTGACGACAGGTGCCCGAGTGGGCTCTTTGAAGACCTCCGGCGCGTGCTTTAGCACTCCCTTGAGCATTGGCAATGTCTTGACTGACTTTTCAGCCACTGAGAAAGTGTCAAACAAAAAGTCCACATCCACAGGATCTGAATGTAGCTCGACATCATGGTTAGCTGCAGCTCTCTCGATCAAAGCGTTGAAGGCTGCAGAGTCCTCCGTCGGTGAGGTTTTTGCCGCAAAGAGCTGCGGTTCCTAACCCGACTGTGGGTACTCTGGGTCGCCTCCGGCAGACCAAGGTACATGTTCCTCCTCCGGATCCGAGTACGCCGGATAGTTGTACTCGACCTCCTCTTCGTCACCATCCCCCGCGTTGGTGAACGTTCTAGGCCTTGTGGGGATGCCGGCGCTATAGGGGCCGAAGCACCCTCAGAGTCTTTCTTGTGTTTGAGAGGAATACGAAAATGTTCCAACACCGGCTCCGTGGTGATTTTCCTTTTGAGGAGGGACAGTTTCCCGGTATTGGCGTCGATGACGACCTCTCGACGCTCTTCTTCTGTAAGTGGCTGGAGCCGAGGCTTCGACACCACCAATGACGCTTTGGGCGTCGCCACCTCCTTCGAGGGCACGCCTGCCCCATGCCTCGGAGCGAAAGCCTTTGGCGTTGACTTCGGCGGCAGGGTGAAGCGGATAGGCGTTTGCGCCTTTGTCGGCTTCAGTGTGGGCTTCGACACCACATCCTCTGGTTCGGGAACCACAGCGTCCTTCCGAATCCTTTGCAGGGATTCCGCGACCTTCTTCGTTAAGGCCGGAGAGGGCTTGACCGGCTCGAGCGACTTCCCCGGTGCGGGAGTCGGGTCGGCGAGAGGCACCGTCTTCGGAGCCGACACATCACCATTCTTGGCCCCGACGGTCCGAGCCGGCGTAGCCAGAGCTCTGGAATCGCCTTGACGCTTCTTCGAAGCTTTCTTCGGGTCATCGACCTCGACCATCTTCGGCGCCGACGCGGCCGCGTCGGTCGACTTCGCCCTCGGCGTCGACCCCGAGGTCCCCGGGTCGGCCATCTTGGCGCGGCTCTTCAAGTCGGCCATTTTGAATTTTTTTAGACATTGACGCCTCCAGAGCCTTCTGTCCCACCAGTGCAGCTTTCACTTTCGGTTTTGAAACTGGAGGTGTGGATCCTGATGGCTTCACTTTCGTTTTCGTTAACGGGAGTGGCGCATCCGAAATGTCCGTGGCCGGGCCCGGAGGCGGGGCTGCTGGACGAGTAACGAGGTCTTGGGTAAGGCCCGAAGGCGATCCCTCGACCCGGGCCGCATGAAGGGGGTTGACCCCTGAGTCAGTTTGGGGAGGCTCTTCCTCCGAGCTGTCCCCCACGGTGGCAATGGCCCCATCGTCGTCCCCTACCTCGTCGCCGGCTTCGTCAAACTCCTCGTCTCCCGCGTCGTAGGCATCCCCCTCGGACGCAGGGCTAGAGTCCGAAACCTGTAGGACATCGTCTTCTTCAACAAATTCCTCGAAGATGTTGTCCGGCGGGGGCGCCGGTGGCGCCGACAGCTGGGCCTGGAGTCTAGCGGCCCGACGAATCTTGAGAGTCTTCTTACACCGGAACTTCGAGCAGGCCATACACCTGGCCTCATCATGGTCCGGTGACAAACATTTGTTGCACACAGGGTGCACATCGAGGTGTGAATACGTGGAGGTGCACACCGGGCACCTCTTGAACGGAGTTCGTTCCATGTCTGGAGCGTCGAGTAGGCCCGTCCGCGCCGAGAGCACGCGGATGGGTAGCAAGAGTTCGGAGCTGAGAAACAGACAAGACCCGAACGAAAACGATACCGACGCCAAGCCTAAAGACCTTTTGGTCTCGAGTTAGAAAAGTTAATCAACTATCGATTCCGACAGAGGGAACCGAAACACATCCGAACCCAATGGCGGAAAAAAACAATCTGGGGATGGAGGCGATGCCCATGCGCACTGTAGTCCAGGGGAGGAGCCACCTATCTCGTGATACTTCGAAGACTCTTCCAGGACAACAATGTGCAATCATCCGGACCCAACACTAGGGGGCGATCTATGCACAGATATGAATTCAGCAGCCCACATGCCTCGAACCCTCCTTTCCTTGCTGTCCATCCGGACAAGGTTGTGTTGCGGACAAAACCCTCTTTCCTGCCCAAGGTAGTCACAGCCTTCCACATCGGGCAGTCCATCACCTTACCCACCTTCTTTCCGCCTCCGCATCCCTCGAAAGAGGAAGAGAGGCTCCACCGTCTGGACCCAAAACATGCGCTCTCTTACTATCTGGATCGCACACGCCAGTTCCAGGTGGATGACCAACTCTTTGTTGGTTACATGGGCGCTAAGAAAGGACGGGCCGTGCACAAGCAGACCATCTCTCTGTGGATCGTGTTGTGCATCCAAGCGTGTTACTCTTTGGCTAAGAAGGAACCTCCTGTTGGGCTGAGGGCCCACTCCACGGCAACTACTACTGCCCTGGGCCGAGGAGTCCTAACGCAGGACATTTGTGAGGCAGCCACGTGGGCCTGCACACTTTAGCAAGACACTACTGCCTGGACAGCCAAGTCCGGAGAGATGGCTTCTTTGGCCGTTCCGGCCTCCAGGACTTTCTGGTGTGATTATTGGTTGGCAGACCCACCATCGGGGTTGGTATTGCTGGGGTATCTATTCTAAGGTAAGGAATCTATCACCAACGTGTCTCTTTCAGATGCACAAGTTACTACATGTGTAAGAGACATTAGTTAGTGATAGATTCCTTACCGACCCACCCATCCTCCCCGTTCTGCGAACCGATATCTAGGGTTACGGTCATCCCCTTTCAGAGCCCTAGTTTCATGGCACCAGTGTTGGTTCTATCATGGCTCTGCGTATCTGGCGCGGAAAAGCTGTGTATAAGAACTGAAGTCAGCGCACGAGGCGGCGTCTAAGTACTCCGGCGCTAATGCTGCCGACGGACGCGGAGCTGCGGACGACGCCTACCGACTCGCAGGGGTATTGCTACGCTAAAGTTTCCGGATCCAGTCTGACGCCTGGGGATATTCTAAGGTAAGGAATCTATCACTAACGTGTCTCTTTCAGATTCTTAAGACCGATTACCTACCTGGAAACCGATAAGCTCTTTTTTCTCATAGAATAACATTGAAACTTTTTCTCCCAATAAGTGTTGACTTTTAAAAACTAAAAATATTCCTTAAAAATCAGCCGAATAATCAAAACACATTTTCTCAACTGTTTTCAGGAAATGTCCCAGTGCTGAATGTAGGTATCCAGCACTGAGTAAGAAAAAGTATTGTTAACACAACTTAACTGCTAAGTGAAATGCCTCCCATAGGATAACATTGGGGATTCTATGTGAAAATGTTTTTAAGTGTCAACTTTTGATATGCAATAATATTCTTTAAAAATCGTCTAACTAAAACGCATTTACTCACCTGTTTTCAGGAAATGTCCAAGGACTGAATCTAGGATCCAGCCCTCTGTTAGCAAAATTAATCTGAAAAGTATTAAACTGCATTTTACTTAAAAAGCCCATTCATTCAAATGTACTATACCTGCAATGGTTGCAAACTGCATACTTAAAACTGTAACCAAAACCAGTACAAGTTATACTGCAATTTTGAACTGTGTTCATACAAGTAATTTACTACTACAAAGTAATTTTATACTTACCTGTGCCAGGTTTGCTTGGTTCTAGAAAAATAACAGTTTTATAATACAAAACTTAATTGGCCTAGAGTTCAGTTCTTGAGTGTGTGAATTCATTTGCTGATTGAGTGTGTACATCAAATGCTTAACACTGTCCTCTGATACTGCCTTACTGCTCGACCAAGCTACCACTTTAGAGGGTAAGGTTCTACCTTAAACCTCTGCCAAACATCTGGAGAACCTTGGACTCTATACACACTGTACCTCACTTTGGTGCAGTATATATAGAGCCAGTTTCTTACAGGAAGCATCTGTTGTAATGGTCACTGTTGGAGTAGGTTGTGTGAAAAGTCTCCCCTGTGTTATGTTCTTCCTGTTCCACCATGCCATCTCTTGCTGAACTGTCTGTGTGACAATCAGTAGATCCTCCCAACTCCCTGTTGACTGACCATTGTTGTTGAATCCATTCCTGCAATGGTCTCGTGTGTAGGCGAATGTTTGGGACTATACGAATGCATGAAGCCATCATCCCTAGCAGTCTGCTCACTGTCAGAACATACCCCTTGCGGTATGGATGGGCCTCCTTCAGTATTGCTATTGTTCTTTTTGTACTTGAAAACACCTTTCCTAGTGTTGGTTGATCTCTGCACCCAAGAATATCTTTACTTGTTCTGGTTCTATTGATTGTTTTTCCCAATGTATTGATAAACAGAGTTGGCCAATGTCTCTAGAACATTCTGTATGTGCTGCTTGCAAAGAATGTATGCGTTTTCTCTTACTAACCAGCTGTCTAGGTATGGATAAACTTGTATCCCCTGCCTTCTTAGGTGGGCCACTACTTCTGCTAGGCATTTTGTGAAGACTGTTGGTGCGGACTTCAGTCCGAATGCCAGCAAAGTGAATTGGTAGTGTGTTTCGTTGATCACAAATCTGAGTGAGCTCTTGTAACTGCTGTTCATGGGGATGTTCAAAGTACGCGTCCTTTAGGTCTATATTTGCCATGTAGTTCTCTGCCAGTATAAGCGGTATCACCTATTGTAAGGATGTCATTTTGAATTTATGAGTCTTTATGAATTTGTTTAGGAACCTTAAGTGTAGTATAGGTCTCAATGTTCCATCCACCTTTTTTATGAAAGTACCTTCTCTATGGCCCTTTTGTTTAGAAGCTCTTGTGCTTCTTCAAGCAAATGTTCCTTGGTCCTTTGCATTGAGGATTTTTTTGCCAGTTCTATGCAGTATCCGTAACGTTTATGTTTAATATCCATTTGTCGGATGTAGTCTCCTTCTCCTCTTGGAGAAGTTTCCTATTCTGCCTCCCATTGGTGTTACATGTTGGGATTGTTTGTTCTTTGGGACATTATCTTTTACTATGTCTACTTGTTGCGCACCTGTTAGACTGTGCAAACTTTACAGTGCTGTCACTTGGAGGTGGGTTGCTGTTGGCCTCTTTGCTGTTGGCCTCTTCCTCGAGTGCGCCCTTGAAAGGATGGCCTTCTGTGTTGATATTGCCAACCTTGTTGTTGTTGACCCTTTTGCTGGCCCTGGTTACCTCCTTGATAACCATGTTGAAAAGTTTAGTGTGAGGCTACTGGCTGGTGGTTACCCCTGCCTGCTGGTTTCCGTGATGGTGTCCCATACGCATACCTTTGAACTGTAGTGCCCCCATGGACCTTGCAGTTTCATTTTCCTTTTTTAACTGATTTAATGCATCATCCTAAGCTGTTCCAATTAGTTGTTCAGCATTGAACAGGGTATTTAAAATGTTGCTCTGTACCTCTGGTTTGAACCCTCAGATTCTTAGCCAATCGTGTCTTCTCTCCGTCACCCCGACTTCGGACCGGAGGATCTGGGTTCGAGTCTCGGTAACTAAGCCAAAACCTCCTGTGATTCTGGGCAAATCACTTAATCTCCCCGTACCTAAAATGAATGTGTGTCCTCATGTAATGTAACTCGTGCTATGTAAAGCGCTCAGATCCCGGTTCGGGTCTAGTTTGCGCTATATAAAACTCTGCAAAAAAAATAAAATATATACTTTCCATGTTTTTTTTTTCTTCCACCAAGCGGCTTGCCCTTCTTTGGAACTGATATGGCAGATGCTTCAGAAGTTCACCTACTTCCTCCCAGTGCTGGTATGCATGTCCATTGATCAATGCATTTGAATTTGCTATGCGCCACTGAATTTGCAGCGCTTCGTTTTATCTTTCTTCCAGTGAAATTCATTCTCTTCGTCTGGTGGTGGTCCTACTTCCAACTATTGCATATGTAAGTGTTGTCCAACACAGAAACAGTGCACCAATTCTAGACAAAATACAAACGCAAGTGTACAAAAGAGTATTTTGTTTGCCATGTGACGCCTCACCAGCTCAGGTACGCCTAAAGTTCGGATTACAACAACAACTACTCCACAAAAGGTACAAAATATGGCTTAATCGTGACCTGGAAATCAACTCGGCACTTTGGGAAGCCATGCAAAACTATCCAAAATCACATTACGCAAAGTACCTAAATGCTTCATTGAAAATAACCTAGATGGCAGATCTCTGGCAACAGAAACTACCCTAGACTACCCTGGATATCATTCCAGTTGATTATGAAAAAAGCTGCAAAATCGCATTTACTAATTGACGACAAAGCAATTTGAAGTCGACGTGCGCACGCATGGATGATCTTACAAGCTTATACGTCTGAGCCAGCTGCATACCTGGGCCTCACTTTCCCGCCTCATCTGAAAACCAAGTATTTGGAGCTGCATATGGGAAACTGCCATCGAATGCTGATCAACCGATTTGGAGGACACCCGGCCCAAAAGATTGTAACCTATGCGGAGCATCAGCACAGGACTTTATACATTTGATATTCATTTGCCCGGTGTTCAGGTGCTACCGCCGGGATTTGCTCAGGAGGAAGTTTAATGAAAGATATCCGCACCTGCAGATCAGCAATACTAAAAAATCCTGGATTTTAAGGACCCACAATTAATCTGTCAATTAACTAAATTTTTAACCTATTTTGAGAATTTAACTAAAGAATAATATAGGTTACAACTATAATTCAGCAATTCTTGCTGTTTTTTTCGTCATTAAAAAGGCATACATTCTATAAATTGAAATCAAATTTGAAATGTGGTATTAATCTTTATATCTATTGTATAATACCACATGAAGGTAAAATATTTTATGCTTTGGAATGTTGTAATGCTTTTAATTAACTAGACAAAGAATTTAGATTTCAACTTAGTGGGTACATTAGCCCTTTTCCTGGCTGTGGAAGCTATCGGAGTCAGCAGGCACCGAAATAAGCCTTGTACTGAAGCATCTTAACCATCAGTCTCCAATGAACTCTTCTATTTCACCCAACCTCTTAATACACCTTCGAAGGTTGGATATATTATACATTGTGAGATTACCTAGGAGCGAGATGCTGATGTGCAAGACTATGAAAAAGAGCATGAAAGAGGGAAAATATTATGATTTTTTCCCTTTGTGTTGACGTTTGCAAGCAAATTGGCTGGAACTTTCTATATCAATTTGTAGTTTATCGAATGCATCAACTGCAATTTCTCAGCAGTGCACGTTATGAAGTCAATGGGTGCCGTTTTTGTAACAAGTGTGTCGACCCAGAGTGCCTGGAATGCCCCAGTAACTGCCAGTATAAGGCATGATGGGATAGGTAATGATGGGATTGGGAATGTTCCTTGATTCTTAAAGGGAGGGTGGTCTTTTTCCTTAAACCTAATACAGTGGCTCTCTTGCTGCGTTTTCTTGCACTTCTGCAGGTTTTTTAGCTAGGCTTGTTGAGCAGTTACAGTTTATGATGCATGTAGAATTTCTGTTCTTTTCTAGTGTTCTTTTGTAGTATTGGAAATGAGTGTGGAAACATTAGAAATTTGGTAAAAGGCCTATGGCATTTTGCGTTTGTGTGTAGCGAACAGGTCTATGTGAAGGACTCCCGAACTTTGAAGGTATGGAAGGAGAACCTGAGGCCAGTGAGGGAAGCGTCTGCTGTCAGTACTATTTGTGGAACCGGGTTTATGAAAGGCTGTCCTTTTGACAAATTTTGTGTGTTCCACCACTGCAGAGAGCGAGGAGTATGGACGCTTAAAAAAACACTAGATCGGTTAATAGACCCTGTGACTGGTTCCATTGACTGGCTAAGCATTCTGTAAGTGGACACATGTGAAGCCTGGCATGGGGAACGATTATGATGCAAGATGCCATCATTCCCAGCAGTTGCATATAAACCCGAGCTGGAAGCCAATGATTGGGTTGAAACAGGAGAACTAAAGCCTGAATATTGCGAAATCTGGCTGTGCTGGGAAAGGCCGGAGGTTTTTGAGTATCTAGCGTGGCTACTAGATAGTCCAGAGTATTGGATGGTTGGAAATTTGATTTTATCACATTGATTGTTAACCCTAGTTGAGGTAGTAACAAATGTTCTGAAAGTGTGCTGAAGACATTGCTGGTACGTGCTGGCTTTGATGAGCCAGTCGTCCAAAGAGAGTTCTCAGATCTAATATTAGTCGGAGAAAACCATCCTTTTTGGGTATTAGGAAGTAAAAAGTACACACCGGACCTGTGATGATGTGGTGGTACGGGCTCTATGGGCCCTTTTAGAAGAGACTCCACCTCTTGTTTGAGGAGGTGAAGGTGATCTGGTGAAAGATTGAGTGACTTTGGTAGAATGTTAGGAGGAGTGTTGATGAACTCCAGGCAGAAACCAGAACGGTTAGTTTGTAGTACCCATTTGTCTGTTATTAACTGCTAGATTGGCAGCAAATCAAAGTCTCAGTCGGTCAGGTGTTAAGTGGTCGGGCGGAAGTGTAGGCAAGTCACTGTTTTGTACTGAAGGGGAGGTGCGTGTGTTTGAACCCCTACCCTTGTCTTAGCTGTTGCCTCTGTAACCGCCTGTGAAGTAACCCGTAGAGTGAGAGGGTAGGGTATTGCACTTGTAGGTGGTCTCCGAGGAGGTATTTTTTAGAGCCTCCGCAGTAGAAAGCGACGAAATGAACCACTGCTTAGTGTTGACTGTGCGTGCTACTAAGGGTTTCAAAGAAGAAATCCTCTTCTAGGGATTCTTTATGCAGCTGCACCGTATGGTAGTTGG
Source organism: Lissotriton vulgaris (assembly GCF_964263255.1). Classification (NCBI taxonomy): domain Eukaryota; kingdom Metazoa; phylum Chordata; class Amphibia; order Caudata; family Salamandridae; genus Lissotriton; species Lissotriton vulgaris. Next base: position 861,353,657 of record NC_141695.1, read on the forward strand.
CAGCTCGACTCAGAAATTTAATGTAGTCTACACGGTCATCCGGTGGAGAGGGCTTGTTAGGGTCCACGTCGGGATCACTGCCTGTGGGCGAATTGGTGTTGTAATCGTCCCATGGGACGATTACAACATCCCCTCCCCTTCATCCTGGTTGTCAGGTGCATATGAAGGTGAATGCTCAGGTGAAAATGTTTGAAAATGAGGGGAAGGAGGTGATGGAAGAGAAAGAGGAGGGGGAAGGGTTAGTTCCAACAGTTTTCTTCAAAGGAATGTGATACTCTTCTTTTACATTAGTCCTTTTTAAAGTCACTTTAGTGGTGATGTGTCCAGTCTGTGGTTGAAAATACAACACTCTCCGTTTCGGATCCAGTTTATCTATCAGAGCATTGAAACTGCTTTTTTGGTGATTTCGGCACATCTGACTATTTTGGCACAGAACGTTTCGGTGCTGAAATCTTAGGTGTTGGTGTCTTCGGATCCGAAGTGTGTTTCGGTGCAGAGTGGTGTGGGTCATAGCCAGATTTGTGTTTCGACTCCGAAGGTCTCGGCTCAGAGCTTGTTTGGAGTGAGTCTTTTTGGACCTGGAAGGCTCTTTAGTAGGCTTCGGTGCAGCGCCAGAAGGACGGGCATCAGAAGCGGTGTCTCGGTGCAGACCTAGGCCCGGTGGCATGGGTTGGACCGGAGCTTTCATTTTATGTGGAGTTGGATCTTGGTAAAAGGGAGGGATCTGTACTCCCAGTATGTTGTCTATGTAGGATGTCTTCCTCTTGGTCGGAGTCTAGCTCTGAGATGAGGTAGTTTCCCCTCCTTGCACAGCTGCTTGCAAAGGATAAAAACAAAAAAGAAATATGCTACTTACCAGTATGCATCTGTTCTTGGCATGTAGGGCTGCTGACATTCATATCTGTGCATAGATCGCCGCCTAGTGTTGGGTCCGTATGATTGCACATTGTTGTCCTGGAAGAGTCTTCGAAGTATCACGAGATAGGTGGCTCCTCCCCTGGACTACAGTGAGCATTGGCATCTTTTCCATCCTCAGATTGTTTTTCCCCATTGTGGCAGAGATGGAGTATGATACAGTAAGTGATGTCCATGCTAGAGGTCAAATCTGAGTGCTACAGCTGCGACAGGCACCGGGGAGGAGGGCGGGCGATATGAATGTCAGCAGCCCTACATGCAAAGAACAGATGCATACTGGTAAGTAGCATATTCCGTTCGAGGCATGTGGGCTGCTGAATTCATATCTGTGCATAGAATGTATAGCAGTCTCCCCCTTAGCAGTGGTTGCCCGTGCCAGCTGCAGCAGTCTGAAAAAGAGTCTTGAGAACAGCCTGTCCTACAGCTGCTTGCTGTTTGGAGTTTACATCTACGCAGTAGTGTTTGGTAAATGTGTGTGTGGTAGACCATGTGACTGCTCTACATATTTCTTCTAGAGGAATGTTTCCATTTCTTCTAGAGGAATGTTTCCTAGGAAAGCCATGGATGCCCCTAGCCTGCGTGTTGAATGTGCTCTTGGGGGAACTGTTAATGTGAGTTTAGCTTTCTGATAACAAATCTGTATGCACTTAACAATCCATCTGGCTAAACCGGATTTAGAAATGGGGTTGCCTTTGTGCTGCGGTGAAAAGGCAACAAACAGTTGCTTAGTTTTTCTAAAATGTTTTGTCCTGTCTATATAGTACAGGAGAGCTCTCTTAACGTCTTGTGTGTAGAGCTCTTTCTGCCACTGAATCTGGATTGAGGAAGAACAATGGCAGTTCTATTGTTTGATGTGAAACTGGAATACCACCTTTGGTATAAATTTAGGGTTTGTACGTAGCACTACCCTATTTGAGTGAATTTGGATGAATGGCTCCTGAATAGTTAGGGCTTGCAGCTCAGTAACTCTTCTAAGTGATGTAATCGCCACTAAAAAAGCCACTTTCCACGTTAGGAATTGTATTTCACACGAGCGTAGAAGTTCAAATGGTGGTCCCATCAGTCTGGTTAGAATCATGTTTAGGTTCCAGACAGGTGAAGGTGGGTGTCACTCGTTTGAGTCCCTCCATGAAAGCTTTAATAGCAGGCACTCTGAAGAGTTAAAGGTGCTGCCTGTTCTGAAGATAAGCTGCCACCGCAGCTAAATGTATACGAATGGAACTGTAGGCTAGATTGCATTTGTGTAAATGTAGCAGATAACATATGATGTTTTGAGTTGATGCATCTAGTGGATTCATGTAATTATTGTTACAATAAATGACAAATCGTTTCCACTTTGCCGCTTAGCATGCTCTGGTGGTAGGTCTTCTTGCCTCCTTGATAATATTCATGCAGTCAGGAGGCAAGTTCAGGTAACCAAACTGACTTCAGGAGCCAGATTGCAAGGTTCAACTGTTGCGGATCTGGGTGCTGAATGTCTCCATGGCTCTGCTTTAAAAGACTGGGTGTTAGTTGCAGCCTTTGATGAGGCACCACGGAAAGATCTAGGAACGTGGTGTACCATGGTTGCCTCGCCCATGTTGGAGCAACTAGGATGAGTGTCATTGAGTGTTGTCGCAGTTAGCGTGCCACTAGTGGTATGAGCGGGGCTGGTGGAAAAGCATACGCAAATCTGCCTGACCAGTTCATCCATATCGCATTGCTCTGAGACTGCGGATGTGGAAACCTGGCGGCGAAGCTTTGGCATTTTGCGTTTTCCCTTGTGGCGAACAGGTCTATCTCTGGGTGACCCCACGCTGGAAATACGGTTGTAGCACTGAGGGATGTATCTCCCACTCATGCATCTGGTGGCTGTGTCTGCTGAGCAGACCCGCCATCTGGTTGTTCCTGCCTGGGAGGTGTCCCGCCATGAGGAATGTGTTTCTGTGAATGGCCCACTTCCACATGCTTTGCGCTAGATGTGACAACTGTGGAGAGTGTTCCTCCCTGCTTCTGTATGTAGTACATGGCAGTCATGTTGTCTGTTCGGATCAACACTACTTTGTAGCACAAATGTACCTTGAACGCCTTCATTGCCATAAAGATTGCCATCAGTTCCAGCAGGTTGCTCTTGTGGTTTCCTTGAAAATGTCTCCTGCGTGTTTAAGGACACCTTTCAACATTGGCAATGTCTTGACTGATTTCTCTGAAGTGGAGAACGTGTCAAATAAGAAGTCTTCTTCAATTGGGTCAGCATGCATCTCCACATCATGATTGTTTGCTGCCCTTTCTATTAATGCGTTTAACGCAGCTGTATCCTCGGTTGGCGAAGTCTTGACAGGATAAGAATGAGTAAGGAATAGTCTGACTCCCCCGGGTCTACAGGGTCTGTCCAGGCTTGAATCTTGTCATCCTGATCAGTGTCCACAGGATAATTAAATTCCTCATTGTAGTTATACCCCACATCCTCATCAGTGCGTGTGGGTGAGTATGCAAAAGTGTCCTGGCCATGGGACCTTACAGTCTCAAAAAGAACAGGTGATGTGGAAGAATCCCTTTTCCTCTTGAGTGGAATTTTATATGTTTCAAGAGGATTTTCTGGCCTGATCTTCCTCTGATAAATAGTAAGTTTGCCAGAGTTTGAGTCGATATGTAACTTTGACTGATCATAGGAGGGCTCTTGGTACACAATGTCCTCTTTTAGAGAATGACTCCTTTTCCCCATTGTATTGTATTGTATTTATTATTTGTATCGCGCAACTGTCACCCTACGGGTATCCTGGCGCCCAAACAGGTAGTAGGCAGATGGAACAACAATACACTGGCTGTCATGACATGTAAAATAGCCGCCAGTTCTATTAAATGGAATCAGGGGATTAAACTTTGGCAAACAGCCATGTTTTTTTCAGACTCTTTCTAAATGCAAGCAGAGTGTCAATTTGCCTGATGTTCTGGGGAAGCTCGTTCCACAGCCTAGATGCGGATGTGCAGAAGGCTCTGCCTCCCATCCTCGATCTCCTGATCCTGGTGGTTGCTGCCAAAGCCAGGCTAGAGGAACGCAGGGAACTGGTAGGCTTATACCAGTTGAGCCTTTCCTGTAAAGGAATAGGACCCGTGTTGTGCAGGGCTCTATACACAATACATAGGGACTTAAAAGCGACTCTGCTCCCAATTGGCAGCCAGTGTAGATCTCTGAGCGCCAACGTAGTGGAAGAGCTGCAAGGTCTTTCAAGTGCCAGCTTGGCCGCTATGGACTGGACTCTCTGGAGCCACCGGGTGTGCATCGATGTGTGGGTACTGAGAATTACAAAGGGGGCATCGTTTGAACGGGCTCCGTTCCATCGACGATCGGGCCTCTGGTCTCGAAAAGGCTACGCGGCCCTCTTCGACGTCCTGCTCGAAAAGAACTGGAACAAAATACTCGGCACCGTTTGAAATGACAATACCGACGACCCTGAAGGCCTTTATGCCATGTAGAAAAGTTTTTCTATCGATTCCGAACTTGAGTAAAGAAAGTACATCCGAACCCAATGGCGGAAAAAAACAATCTGAGGATGGAAAGGATGCCCATGCGCACTGTAGTCCAGGGGAGGAGCCACTTATCTCGTGATACTTCGAAGACTCTTCCAGGACAACAATGTGCAATCATCCGGACCCAACACTAGGCGGCGATCTATGCACAGATATGAATTCAGCAGCCCACATGCCTCGAACCTTTAATTCCGACCTACACCCTGTCAGCAGGGGCGTCCCCCAAGGTTCAGTGCTCTCACCACAACTGTTCAACATATACATAGAACGCCTCACCACCATACTTAAAAATGCTAACAACCCTTTCCACCTATATGCAGATGACAAATCCATCTAGAAACCTTCTCCATAGATGACATCCACAGACTAAATGAATTCCAACATTGGCTGTCTCTAAATCACGCAAAACTGAATCACTTAAAGCGGAGATCCTCCTCATCTCCAACAAAGAGCAGCCACAAATTGCAGAATGGATTGAAGCTATGGATGCTCTCAACTGTAAACTCACTCTAGCAAACTCCGTAAAATCATTAGGAATCACCTTAGACCCAAAACTCGACATGGCAAACATTAAAAACTCTGCAAAGAGTGCCTTCCTCAATCTACAGCTACTCAACAAAATTAAACCATTCATACCAACCAAAGACCTCAAACAAGCCACTCAAGAACTGGTGCTATCCTGACTACTATGGGAATGCATCGCTCACTGGTACAACAAAAGCCCACCTAGCTCCCCTCAAAACAAGTCTCAACGCAGCAGCCAGAATGGTCACTGGAAATACGATCACATTTCACCAGCACTCAGAGAACTAAAATGGCTCCCAGTCGAACTGCCTGCCTCACGCACAAAGCCGTACACACAGGAAAACCTGACTAACTAGTCGTCAAACTCAGGAGGGCTGGTCAGACGAATGAATGAATGAATATGCATTTCTAAAGAGCATGGCTACCAGAAGGTGTCCCAGCGCTAGAAGCAGAGTCATTACCGTGCTACAGTCCGGTATCATGGAAACAGAAAAGATTTCAGGAGTTTGCGAAAGGAGAGATAGTTTTACTCCAGACAAATGTAGTTAGGAAGCTGGTTACAACATTTGGCTGCGGTATAGGAGAACATGCGTCCACCACTACGAGATCTATCTATCCTGGGAACAAATGGCAAATGTTTATTCCCGGAGCGCACAGATCGTTTGGGGTGATCCGATCGGAGATGGTAGATCGAAGGATCGGTGGACACTTAGCTGAAAGACTCCTATGGACGATGCACAGTGCCTTAAACTGAATTTGTTCCGCATCCGGAAGCCAATAGAGAGGAGATATGTGGTCTTGCGGATTCCCGATTATGGACCTGCATAAGGAGACGCACTGCACAGTTTTGTACAGTTTGTAGTTTTTGATAGTGGAGCACAGAGAACCAAAATAAAGCACATTGGCGTAATCAAGTCTGAAAAGAATTAGGGCTTGAACCAGCAGTCTCCTAGCAATGAAAGGCAGCAAAGGGAGAATTTTCCTGATCATCTTCAGGATCCCATAGCAAGTCCCTGCCACCCTACGTGCTTGCTCCTTCAAGTTTAAGTTATGGTCCAGCCAAACACCAAGGCTATATTAATCTGATCTTTGGGAGGGGGCATGATGCCTAGGCATCTGGGCCAGAGTGAGCTGGCATCCAGGGTGGAGGTTTAGCCACAAAACATAGGAGACCCTTTCCAAACAGTTGGCCAGATAAGTCTCCACATGGTCAGATTGGTTAAGAGACACAAACAACTGGGTGTTATCAGCATAGGTCACAATCTGAAAGCCGAAGGGCTTGACCACCTCGGCAAGGGGGCTTATATATACACATTAAAACGTGTGGGGCTCAGGGAAGAACCCCGAGGCACCCCGCATCTCGGAGGTATACTTTCAGAAATAAAGTTATCCTCGAATACTTGGAATGATCTGTCGTCCAGAAAAGACTATCTACTTGAGTGTAGTTCCAGTCACTCCTACCTCTCTAAGTTTCGAGATCAGTGTGGTTAACTGTGCCGAAAGCTGCACTAAGGTCAAGCAGGACAATTGCCACGGAGCCGCCAACATCCAGAATTTCTTGGTTTCTTCAACTACAGCCATCAGGGCAGTCTACGTTCCCTGTTGGGTTCTTAAACTGGTTTGTGAGGGGAGGGAAGCAATAGTTTTTCTCCAGGAAAGCGAAGTTAACATTTTTCACCAATTTTTGAGACCCCTGGCAGGAGCGAAATCGGCCCGCAGTTGACAAATACTTCGGAGTCTAAACTCGTTTTTTTGAGGAGGTCTTTGACCATGGCCCGTTTCCAGAGAGAGGGAATGGATCCAGAGGAGAATGAGATAATAAGATCCAGTATGGTTCCAGTATGGTTGTAGCAACCGTGTCGGAGACATGACTCAGAATAGTGTAGGGGGGCCACATCACTGGGGGAGCCAGATTTCAGTTAGTTGAGATAGTTTTTTAGGGATTTCATATCCATGGGGGGGGTTTGTTTTAACGGAGGAGATCGGGCATTCGTGTTTGCTACTCCAGGGGGGGGGGATAAAAATGCTGCAGTAGAGGGATACGTTGAATAAATATCTTCACTTTTTTTTAAATTACTTTACCAGATTGTTACACCGTCCTAAAATGTCATCAGAAGTCAGAGAAGGAACGTGGGGGTTGAGGAGAGATTTCGCAATCTGCAAGGTTGCGCGAGGGGAGTTAGAGGCTGAGATAATCCTTTTTTCATAGTATAGGGATTGAGCACTTCTAATTTCTGCTTTATAGGCTTTGATGGACTCTGTATTTGGTTTTCTTTACGCAAGAGAAGTCTTTTCTCCAGCTTCTCCCCAGGCGTTTACATTTTTGGTTCAGCTCTCTGAGCTTGGGAGAGAACCAGGCTATTCTCTTAGGATCTTTCTTACTGGGCATCCCTTTTTTGGGGTTCAACAGGTCTAAAGAGGAGTCGAGACAATTAAATTTGTTGGTAGCGGTTGTTAAACAAGGTTATCAGCGCCGATCGCAAACAATACCGACGAAACCGAAGGCCTTTTGAAAAGTTTTCTTGATTCCGAACTTGGAGTGCTGGAAAGTACATCCGAACCCAAAGGCAGAAAAAAATAATCTGAGCATGGAGAGGATGCCCATGCGCACTGTAGTCCAAGGGAGGAGCAACCTATCTCGTGATACTTCGAAGACTCTTCCAGGACAACAATGTGCAATCATCCAGACCCAACACTAGGCGGCGATCTATGCACAGATATGAATTCAGCAGCCCACATGCCTCGAACATACAATTCTAAAAGTTGTGCAAAGTAGTAAGGTTTGTTAAAAGAAAAAGGTAGTCTCTAGATTAGATGCTTTTTGCTGTCATGAACTGAACCACTTATGTTCGGTTATTGTGCTCTGCTTCGCTGCGAGGCTGCGTCATCCGCCCCTTATGAAGTGTGGCGAAAGCAGAAGCCGTCGCAGCTAGACAGCTAACCTGGGTATAAAGTGCCCACGCTAAAAGAGCCCCTACCCGAGCATTGAACACAGCTCCTTCCCCCAAACAGCGATGTGCAACATTATCAATAAGGAAAATGCTACTAACCAGTATGCATCTGTTCTTGGCACGTAGAGCTGCAGAGTTACACACTGTGCATAGATGGCCACCTAGTGTTGGGCCCGGATGTTTGCAATTTGCTTTTGTTGTAGAAAAATCTTTAGAAGTCACAGGATAAGTGACTCCTCCTTTGGATCATACTGCGCATGGGCATCGGCTCCATCCCAAGATTGTTTTTTTTTCCGCCACCGGGCTCGGATGTGTTTCCAGCGCTCCCTGTTGGAAACTATTTCCTTCGGCGCGCAAACCTCACCAGCTTCGCAGATATAGTTTCGAACGCGTTTCCAGTCTACGCTACTCTTCAACTTCGAAGTCTTCGATTCCGCTAGTCGACGAAGGCCTTCGGGCCCACCTAGGCCTCAACTTCCAGCTCATGGAAAGGACTCCATTTAAAAAGGGTCCTCAATGTGGCTCGAAGTTTCCCCACACCGACCTACATGAGGTGTGAAACCTTTGCCTCTCTCCGGAGCACGAGGCCAGAGAATGATCAGCTTGTGCCTCCTTCCGCTCCAAAAAGACGATCCGGGACCGAAAAGCTAGGAGAACAATGGCTCGTTCATCAGCTCCGATTCCAGACGACATCTTCCAAGAAGGCGTTGACGTCCCGGAACATCATGGAGTCAACAGCAATTCTGAGGCCGAAGATTCCGATGTCGAGGACATCACTCCAGCACAGCAGGTCGTAAGTAAGACCATTGACCCCGACCCTTCCTTGACACATTCAAAAAAGGCTTCTGTCATACCCTTGCCCTCGGGTGCACACCGGAACACTGCTTCCACTGACCCGCCCTCGGGCCCGGCAAAGCAGCTTACTAAGCCTTCTGGCGACTCGGGCTCGAGTCGGTCTGCCCACTGTGCCGGCGCACACCTACCGGCACCGAAAAAGATATCTTCAGCTGCCACCCCGACATCGAAACAATCGGCACCGAAGCCTACTGCTAGTCCCTTGGCACCGAAACCCAAATTAGACCCAAGCAAACACGCTTCGGATTCGAAAAAAATCAGATCCGCAAAAATCCATCAGAACCAAAAAAACAGTCTGATCCCAAAACACCATCGGAGCCGAAAAAAGCACCGGAGCCGAAAAAAGACACTGGCTAAAGACACTACGAAACAACAAGTTTCAAAGCCAAAAGAAGCTTCCGTGCCAAGTGTGTAATCTGTAGCTCATATGCCTCGAACATACAATTGTAAATATAATTTTAAAAGTTGTGCAAAGTAGCAAGGTTTTTAAAAGTCTCTAGGAGATTAGATGCTTTCTGCTGTCATGAACCCAACCGCTTATGTTCGGTTAATGTGCCAGATTGTTGCCCAAAGATGTTCGGAATGGAGCTTGTGTGCAGACTCTGCATGTCTCTACATCGAGCCAGACGGTCGCGAAGTGTTTTCTTGGAGCAGAAAGCCTGACACGCATCGCAGTCCTGTGGTCGGGAGACTAACAGGTTACACTTCGTGTGAGAAGGTGTGCTGGTATTTTGCCTGACATACAGGGCAGAATTTGAAGGGAGTTCCTTCCATCAACTGCGGATCGGCCCGACACGGGTAGGCCAGACGGCCTTCCATGAGATTTCCAATCGAAATATAGTTTTAATAAGTAACTACAATACGCGATAGAATGGGAGACGCAATTATAAACAATACCGTCTAGTGAGTGTCTTGCACATTGAGAGAAACCGAACGAACAGTGTTGAACCAGAGTACAGTAATTCACGCCCGAACCCAATGGCAGAAACAAATCTAACAATGGAGTTGATGCCCATGCGTACTATCGCTGAAAGGAGGAGTCACCTACCTCGTGACCGGAAAAGCCAGTGGACAACAGCGGCAGACCCAGTGGACGACAGTGGCAGACCCAGTGGACGACAGCGGCAGACCCAGTGGACGACAGCGGCAGACCCAGTGGACGACAGCGGCAGACCCAGTGGACGACAGCGGCAGACCCAGTGGACGACAGCGGCAGACCCAGTGGACGACAGCGGCAGACCCAGTGGACGACAGCGGCAGACCCAGTGGACGACAGCGGCAGACCCAGTGGACGACAGCGGCAGACCCAGTGGACGACAGCGGCAGACCCAGTGGACGACAGCGGCAGACCCAGTGGACGACAGCGGCAGACCCAGTGGACGACAGCGGCAGACCCAGTGGACGACAGCGGCAGACCCAGTGGCAGCAAAGGCAGAGAGGCAAAAGTAGAAGATGTCATCGACTGAGCAGACGATGGCATAGGCGTCGACAGAACCAAACTTGAGGAATCAGTCGTCGACTGTACCGCTGTCGACGGTAAGGCCGCCGTCGACGGAGCTTTCGTCGACGGGGGTCGATGACGAAGAAGACTTCTTCGTCGATGAAGTGGTCGTCGACTGAGTACTCGTCGACTGAGTACTCGTCGACTGAGTACTCGTCGACTGAGTACTCGTCGACTGAGTACTCGTCGACTGGGCCGTCGACAAAGCGGTCTTCTTGAGAATTCTTGTCGTGCTGAAATCACAGGAAAAACCTGAAAAAAAGTTGAGCAGAGCTCAGGGAGACGCCCTTCACACTACGTGTGGTAGAAAATCTGAGGTACTGAGCTCTGAGGAGAAGGTTCTGGAGGACTGTTAGCGCCTGATTGGCTACAGTGTGGTCCAGCATAATGACAGGAATAGGCTACAAGTGATTTTTTTCTCTCTCCATGTATTCCTATGTAGGAATGTTGTCTGGGCATTTACTGCCTTTTTTCTAATGTATATTTCATGTGTTATGTTTTTACATATACATATTACGAGTATGTTATTGCTATTTTATTTACCGTGGGACTCCCACTCAGACGACTGGGAATATTCAAGCATGTGAATCTATGAAAGACACCCTAATACTGGAGAATGATCTGTTCATTATGGTCACTGTGGGAGTTGGAAGCATAGAGGATCTCCTTACAGTTACATTCCAATTTTTCACCATTTCACTTCTTTCTGAACCTTTGCAGTGGCAACCACTAGATCCTTCCAGCCCTCCATGGCTTGTGACCATTTGTTGTAGAGCCATTTCTGTATGGGCCGCATGTGTAGTCTTTCCTGCGTATGAGTAGAATGCATCATGCACATCAGCTTCAGATTTACACTCAGTGTCAGTCTAATCCTTCTGGTAGAGGCGAGCATGCTCAGCTATTGCCTTTGTCATCTTGGGCACTGGGCATGCATGTGTTGTTAGAGTTCAATGTCACCCCAGGAATACTTTCTCCTTGTCTGGATGCAGAGCTGATTTCTCGTAGTTTGTTGAATGCAAGCTGTTTTAACGTTGTTAATGTTCACCTAGTCTCAGAGTAGCGGCTTCCAGCCACCAAGCATTTTGTGAACACCCTTGGTGCAGATTTTATGCTGAAGAGAAGCATCCTGAACTAGTAGTGTACATTGTCAAACAAATCTGAGGCACTACCTGTGCCTTAAATCAAACCAGACTTGTATAGCGTGGCTAATCACCCGTGAGAATATCCAGGCGCTGAGGATCTTGCTGTGGAAGCTAAGTCGAACAGCCAGGTCTTGCATCCTTCCCCCAAATTCCAGAAGGGGGTGAGGTCCAGAGGGGAAAAGGTCATTCCAGGACCTGGCCGCAAGGTAGAAGGAACGGCCTCTGCTGTAGCTTCGACATATGCAGGGGATGGGAAAGAAGTGAAGGATGATGGTCCTTGGTGGTGCAGGGCCTTTTAAGTGTGGATCAGCATCCTGAAGTGACATCTCTTCTGAATGGTGAGCCAGTGAAGATTCCAGTTGTGGTGGGTTATGTGGTTCCACTTGGGGAGGTCAAGGATAAGTGTAGCAGCGGAATTCTGTATGGATCTCTAGTCTCTTCAGGTGGCGCAAGGTGATTCCTGCGTAGAGCAAGTTGTGTAGTCCAGCCTGATGGTGACTAGGGCTTGGGTGACTGTTCATCTGGTGATGACCAGAGCCATTTGAAGATCTTGGAGAGAGAGAAAGCAGGTGTAGGAGAACATTGATCTACTTTTTCATGGTAAGTTTGTTGTCCAAGATGACACCAGGAGTCGTTCTACGGGGAGGAGTTGTTCCCGAAGATAAGTACTTCCGTTTAGTCTGTGTTTAGTTTCAGGCAGTGGTCTTTCATACAGTTCGCATGAGGGATGATGAGAATGCAAAAGACCATCCTGATTAGTTGCATGACCATTGGCGCTGGTAGTGAGTGTTGAGGTTGAAATGTTGCTATTAGAGCTTGTATGGGGCTTATCCTGACTGGGTTGGGGTATGCTAGAGCTTTTGAAGTGTCTATTGTAGCCCCTAGATACTGTGTTATGTTGGATGGTTGGAGATGGGATTTGGTATGGTTTACCGTGAATCCCAATGTGTGAAGCAGTTGGACTGTTTTGTGTGTGTTGCACAAAGCGGATGTGTGACTTGGCTTCTATGAGCCAGTCGTCCAGATAAGGGAAGACATGAATGTGCGGTCTCCTTAAGTGGGCTGCAACGACTGAAAAAACAATGGGGTAACCCTGTGTCCATCAGAGCCTGGGTATTTGGTGAAGACTCTGGGTGCTGTAGTCCCCCCCCAAACGGGAGGACCTTGAATCGGTAGTGTTACAACGAACCGGAGGAATTTTCTTGAGCGAGGTAAATGAGAATATGAAAGCAGGCGTCCTTTGAATTGAGAGTGGAGAGAAAGTCGCCTTGTTGAAGTAGTGGGAGCACCTACTGGAGTGTGACCATGGTGAGGTGATCCAACTGAATGTAGAGGTTTAGCGGTCTGAGGTCCAATATGGGCCTGAGATCCGTCCTTGTTTTGGAATTAACAAATAGATGGAGTAAACCCCCGTGCCTTGGTGAGAGAAGGGGACTGGTTCTATTACATGTTTTGCAAAATAAAGAGAGAATCTCTTGTTTGAGAAGTGTCAGATGTTCGAGGACATTGGACGTTGTCTGGGAGGAATGTTTGGGGGGTAGAGGGGATTTCCAGGCAGTAACCATACTGGACAATTTGTCTTACCCACCTGTCTATTGTGATTGAATTCCAGACAGTTAGGAACTTGAGACTTTCCCCGACAGGAGTGGGATGATCGGGTGTAAGTGTAGGGAAGTCACTGTTTGGTGGTAGGGGAGGTGTGGTTATTGTTGCGACCTCTTCCTTTACCATAGTTTATGTGTTAAGTTTTATATAGCGCGAACTTGATCCCGAAGGATATCAGAGCGCATTACAATTATAGGGAAAGGTAACAAATCAAAAAATGAGTCAAACATTGGGAGTATAATAGGCATTGAATCAAATAGTGCACACATAACAGCTCATTTCTTTTTTTAAAAAACTGAGTTAACGAGGAGTGGGCTATATGATGGAGCATCTACGAAAGTATCCTTTGGAGGACATTTGAGTGGGGATCTTGTAGGAGGAAAAGGGATATTCTGAGCCAATGGTCTTGGAGCCAGCTCTGTAAAAGGAGCGGCGAAAAGAGCCTCTAGGGGAAGGTAATTGTATGTCCCCCATGGACTTAGCTGTTTCTGCATATTTTTTCATCTTTTCTAAAGAGGTGTCAACTGAAGGCCCGAAAAGATGCTCTTGATCAAAGGGCTGATTTAGGATAGCAGATTGCACCTCCTGTTTGAATCCAGAGGCCAGGAGACAAGCGCGCCTGCACAACAAAACGCTAGTGTTAATGGCGCGGGATGCGGTATCAGCCATGTCGAGCACACATTTGAGGTGTTGGTTATCAATTTCCCCTCTTAAATAAGGTTGTTGTCCTTTTGTTTGTACTGGTCAGAAAGGTATTGAATGAGCTTTTCAAGCTCCTCATAGTGGGCCCTGTCGTATCTGGCCAGTATAGCTTGGGCATTGGCTACACGCCAAGGATTTGCAGCCTGTGACTCAATCCGTTTACCAGATGCGTCTATTAATTTTGAATCCTTATCTGTGAATATGCCCTTTTACGTGCATTAGACACCACAAGAGAATCCAAAGGGATATGACCTTTAATGTAAAATGGGTGATTGGGAGCTGCCTTATATTGATCTATTTTGGTGTTGAGAATCCTGGCTCTGACAGGGTCTTTAAAAACTTCTGGGACATATTTAAGCATGCCTTTTAACATAGCAGGATGTGTAAGAACTTTTGCGAGAGTGCAAAGATTTCATGTAAAACGTCTTCCTCTAAGGGATTAGAATGTAATTGTATCCCATGATATTGGGCCGGCCCATGTATTATTTGGGTGAACCCAATATTGTCATCTGGCGGTGATTGTCTAGATGGATAGAGATCCGGGTCATTGTGTGGGTCGGAATCTGTGTTGTAGCCATCCCAAGGTTCTACGTCAGTATGATCATCCTCAGTATCCGATGTTTGAGGGGGAAAAGTATATTGTGGAGATTAAGGTGGAGAAATCAGAAGATTTGTCTCAACTGGAGGGGGAGAAGGAGGTGGGTAGGTGCTTTTGCTTCAAGGGTACTTCAAGCTTCTCTGAAGTGTCCACTTTCCTCTTTTTTGGAGGCTTGCCGAAGACTTTGCCAGTCTCTGGTTCAATAAAGTCTTGTGTTGGATCTGAAAAATCAGGTACATGTATGTTTTTTCGGTGTTAAAGATTTTGAATCAGAATGTTATTTGGACCATGTTTGAGGCTTTCTGTGGGGTTTTGGTCTCCTTAGGATTTGCTATAGGAGTTTGGGAGTCCGAGACTCTTTTCGGCTCAGATTTTTAAGGCTCGGAAGCCGCTTTTGGCTTCGAAGATTTTTTCGGTTCCGAATGTTTGTCCTTGGTATGTTTTAACGCCGAGGGCTTCGCCATCGGGACGGTCTTCGGTGCCGACAAAGGGCGTGGCACATATTTGTTTTTGTGTTTCGATGCTGAAGGTAACTTTGGCAGCGGAATGGGGTTGGCTCGAGCCCGAGGTTTCGTAACCGGGTCTGAGTGTTGGGCGTCTGAGACATGTTGCCAGTGATGAGCCGAGGGTGTTACCGGAGCCTTAGGTTTGTTTTTTGGGAGAATGGTTTCGGTACGCACGGACCGCTGAGCTGGGGTGAGTGTCTCCTCTTAGACGTCGTTCTCAGAGACAGATGTCTTAATCATCACCTTGTTGCTCCGGTGGGACATTGGGATTTGCTCTGAAGATGTCCGGAATTGAGCTGCTTCCGCGAGACATTTTGTGGCGACGATCACAGATGGTTCTCTTCGACCTGAAAGATCAACAAGCCTTGCAGTTCTTGTCTTCGTACTCCAAGGAGAGGCAGAGGTTACAAACCTCATGTAAGTCTGTGTGGGAACTTCGCTCCACACCCAGGGCATTTTTTTAAAGGAGTCCTTTCTGTTGACTGCAGGCGCGGTTAGGTCCAACGGCCCGTGTCGAAGATAGAGGTCAAGGAGTTTGCTTTTAAAGTTGTGCACCGAAAGGGAAACGCGATCAAAACAATACCATCAAGTGTAGAGGGATTGCTCGTCGAAGGGGGATTTGAAACCGACCCGGAGCGCAACAAATCACATCCAAACCAGATGGAGAAAACAATATGGAGATAGTCTAGATACCCATGCGCACTATCATCCTAAGGAGGAGTCCCCTACCTCGTGACTACAAAAGATTTCTTCCAGTACAAAAACGAAGTGCAAACATCCGAGCCCAACACCAGATGGCGATCTATGCATAAGTAAATTATCTACAGCGCATATGCCTTGAAAATAAAATAACTAAAATATCATACAAAAACAATTGGTCTGACATTCAGTGTGTGAAATCATTTGCTGGTTGAGTGTACAACAAATGCTTAACTGCTAGGCCACACTACCACAAAGAGTAAGGTGCTATTTGCTTTTACCTCTGCCTACCTTTGCAGTTCCACTGGACTGTGCACACTATACCTCACTTTGATATGCTATATACAGAGCTAGCTTCCCACAAATAGTCTATGTCATACTGGACATCAAGGGAAAGACAGATTTGGAAAGTTTCTAATAATGCAGCAAGAAAAGAAGGTAAGCCTCTGAACTCTAGGATCCTGTTTCCATTAGGTGGAAAATAACAATTGTATCCTTTCCCATGTGGAGCAAAAGAGGAAGAATGACAACAGGCATGTGGCAGTTTGTCTTCAAGTATATGGCAGTGTATCTGCTAGCATTGCCCTGCTTTCCATGTCTTTTAGGGAAAAAATGTGTTGGGCGTTTCTAGTCAACTTTTATTGAACTAGTTACTATTTTCCTTACTTTGTTACTTTTTTCAAGTTAAAATAAGTAAAATTCCATCATTTTTTATCCTTACAGGCTTTCTTTGCTTAAAGCACACTTTCTTACTGGAAAGCTTTGCATAGGCGTATCGAATATGCTACTTACCAGTATGCATCTGTTCTTGCCATGTAGGGCTGCTGACATTCATATCTCTGCATAGATCGCCAACTGCCTAGTGTTGGGTCCGGATGATTGCACATTGTTGGTCCTGGAAGAGTCTTCGAAGTATCACGAGATAGGTGACTCCTCCCCTGGACTACAGTGCACATGGGCATCCACTCCATCCTCATTGTTTTTCGCCATTGTGGCAGAGATGGAGTGTAATACAGTAAGTGATGACCATGCTAAGAGTAATTCTGAGTGCTGCAGCCACTACAGGCGCCGGGGAAGAGGGCGGGCGATATGAATGTCAGCAGCCCTACATGCCAAGAACAGATGCATACTGGTAAGTAGCATATTCCGTTCGAGGCATGTGGGCTGCTGAATTCATATCTGTGCATAGAATATATAGCAGTCCCTCTATTAACGGCGGTCGCCCGTGCCAGCTGCAGCAGTCTGAAAAAGTGTTTTTAGAACAGCCTGCCCTACAGCTGCCTGCTGTTTGGAGTGCACATCTACGCAGTAGTGTTTTGTAAATGTGTGTATGGTAGACCATGTGGCTGCTCTACAGATTTCCTCTAAAGGAATGTTTCCAAGGAAAGCCATGGAGGCCCCCAACTTTCGTGTGGAGTGGGCTCTTGGGGGTACAGTTAATGTGCGCTTAGCTTTTTGA
Source organism: Lissotriton vulgaris (assembly GCF_964263255.1). Lineage (NCBI taxonomy): Eukaryota > Metazoa > Chordata > Amphibia > Caudata > Salamandridae > Lissotriton > Lissotriton vulgaris. The sequence goes on from NC_141695.1 coordinate 861,370,625, forward strand.
TAGCAAATCTGGATGCACTTAACGATCCACCTGGCTATACCTGCTTTGGAAATGGGGTTGCCTTTGTGTTGTGGTGAAAAGGCAACAAACAGTTGTTTTGTTTTCCTAAAATCTTTTGTCCTATCTATGTAGAACATTAGAGCTCTTGACATCTAGTGTGTGGAGTCAGTCAGTCAAAATATTTATATAGCGCACTATATACCCAGAGGGTCTCAGGCGCTTGAAGAGGGGTGGGGAGCTACTTGTCGAATATCCAAGTTTTGAGTTCCTTTCTGAATGTTAGGTGGTTCTGAGTGAGACGAAGGTGAGTGGGAAGTGGTTCCAGGTCTTAGCTGCCAGGTAGGAGAAGGATCTACCTCCCATTGTGGTTTTGTTGATGCGAGGTACGATAGCAAGGGCTTGGTTGGAAGATCGCAGCTGGCGGGGGGGGGGGGTGTAGAAGGAGAGTCGTGTGTTGAGGCATTCGGGTCCAAGGTCGTAAAGTGCTTTGTGAGCGTGGGTCAAGAGGCGGAAAGTAATCCTCTTATTGACGGGGAGCCAGTGGAGGTTTTTCAGGTGACCAGAGATGTGTTCTTTGCGTGGGATGTCTAGTATGAGCCTGGCTGAAGCGTTCTGGATACGTTGGTGTTTTTTCTGGAGTTTAGCTGAGGTACCGGCGTATAGGGTGTTTCCGTAGTCCAGGCGGCTCGTGACTAGTGCGTGGGTGACCGTTTTTCTAGTTTCGGTGGGGATCCAGCGGAATGTTTTTTTGAGCATTCGAAGAATGTTGAAGCAGGATGATGAGACAGCGTTGACTTGTTTGGTCATCGAGAGTGAGGAGTCCAGGATGACGCCCAGGTTTCGTGCGTGGTTCGTCGGGATGGGTGCTTTTCCAAGGGCCTCTGGCCACCAAGAGTCATCCCAGGCGGAGGGGGAGGTGCCTAGGATGAGGACTTCGGTTTTGTCTGAGTTCAGTTTCAGACGGCTGTGCTTCATCCACTCGGCTACTTCTTTCATTCCTTCGTGTAAGTTGGTTTTGGCGGTGTTAGGGTCTTTGGTGAGTGAGAGGATCAGTTGAGTGTCGTCAGCGTAGGAGGTGATGTTGAGATTGTGTTGGCGAGCGATGGCCGCAAGGGGGCTCATGTAAACGTTGAAGAGGGTGGGGCTGAGTGACGATCCTTGTGGCACGCCGCAGATGACTTCAGAGGCCTCAGACTTGAATGGTGGGAGGCGGACTCTCTGGGTTCTTCCGGTGAGGAACGAGGTGATCCATTGCAATGCTTTTCCTTGGATTCCGATGTTTTAGGCGCTGAAGAAGGGTGTTATGACAGACTGTGTCGAAGGCAGTGGAGAGGTCGAGGAGGATGAGGGCGACTGTCTCCATTGTCTAGTAGAGTTCGAATGTCGTCTGTTGCTGCGATAAGTGCGGTCTCAGTGCTGTGTTTGGCTCGGAAGCCGGACTGTGAAGGGTCGAGGGATTTGTTTGTTTCGAGGAAGGTGGCGAGCTGGTTGTTGACAGCTTTCTCGATGACTTTGGCCGGGAATGGATGAAGCGAGATGGGGCGGTAGTTTTTGAGTTCGGTGGGGTCAGCTGTGGGTTTTTTCAGAAGGGCGCTGAGTTCCGCGTGTTTCCAGCTTTCCGGGAAGGTGGCGGAGTTGAGGGAGCAGTTGATGACATCTCGGAGGTGTGGTGCTATGATGGAGTTTGCTTTGTTGAAGATATGGTGAGGGCATGGGTCAGTTGGGGATCCGGAGTGGATGGAGTTCATCAGGCGGATGGTGTCCTCAGAGGAGATTGGGTTCCAGTCGTTAAGGATGTTCAAGGGGGGTGAAGGTCCTGCATCAGGTTGGGTGGGTTGGTCTCCGGGTCGGTTATCGAAGCTGTTGTGGATGTCAGCGATTTTGTTGTGGAAGAAGGAAGCTAGAGAGTCGCAGAGGGCTTGGGAGGGGATGATGTCGTTGGCGTTGGCTGATGGGTTGGTAAATTCTTTGACGATATTGAATAATTCCTTGCTGTTGTGAGCGTTGTTATCCAGTCGGTCTTTGAATGCGGCTTTCTTGGCAGACCGGATTAGTTGGTGGTGTCTGCGGGTGGCGTTTTTGAAGGCGTCTCTGGTGCTGGTGTTTGGGTCTTTTTTCCAGGCCTTCGAGGGATCGACACTTTCTTCGATTTCTTAAGATCATCGTTGAACTAGGAGGCGATTTTGCTGCCTAGTTTGTTTTGACGTTTTTTCAACGGTGCTAGGATGTCGGCGCTGTTGGATAGCCATTGGGTGAGGTTGATGGCTGCTTGGTCGGGGTTTGAGGAGTGGGCGGGGGGGTTTAGAAGAAGCGATGAGGAGATCTGGTCGATGGTGATTTTGTTCCAGTTTCTTCGCAGGGTAGGTTGAGGATGGTTGTGGATTGTAGTTTTATTGTAGGTAAAGTGAACGCAGCTGTGGTCCGTCCAATGAAGAGCTGTGGTGTGGCTGAATGAGACATGTTTGCTGGAGGTGAAGATGGGGTCGAGCGTATGACCTGCGATGTGGGTGGGTGTAGTGACAAGTTGTTTGAGTCCGAGGTTGGCGAGATTATCCAGAAGGGTGGTGGCGTTGCTGTCATTGCTCTTTTCCAGGTGAAAATTGAGGTCTCCCAGTAGAATGTAATCCTTGGAGGGGAGGGCGTGTGGGGTGATAAATTCAGTGATGTCGTCACTGAATTTTGCACGGGGTCCTGGAGGCCGGTAGAGGAGGGTGCCCCTGAGTGTGGTATTGGGGTCGGTGTGGATCTGGAAGTGGAGGTGTTCGGCACTGGCAAGATTGACGTCTGATCTGGTTGAGATGTGGATGGAATTCTTATGGACGATAGCGATGCCTCCTCCTGTTTGCTCGGTGCGGTCCTTACGGATGATCTTGTATCCTTCCGGGATGGCAATGGTGATGTCTGGGGCTGAAGAGGCATTCATCCAGGTTTCTGTTAGGAAGGCGACGTCCGGTGAGATGGTGTCTAGTAGATTCCAGAGGTCGATGGCGTGTCTGTGGACCGAGCGTGTGTTGAGCAGGATGCATTTTAGGTGGTTGGTGTCAGGTCTCTGTTTGGTGTTGGTGGAAGAGGAGTTGGTTTTGGTGCCGTCGAACTTGCAGGAGTAGCAAGAGAAGGGTCCATGGGTGTGTCCAGGAGCGGCTTGGGCGCAGTAGGGGGGTCGGCCGGGGTTAAGGGCTAGGAGGGTGGTGGCATCGTATGTAATGCGGGAGGGGTGGGAGGAGCGAGGACCAGGGGGTCTGGCGCTGGGCGCGGCCTTGGCGCGGACGGGCGTAGACGGGCTTACCTTTGGCGCACCTTCGGCGCGGCCGTAGCGCGTGGACGCTGCGCGTGGGACCATCTGACAAATGGACAGTGGAGGGGGCGGAGCGTGGGAGGGTCAGCAGGAAGGCGGGATCAGAGAGGCGGGTCAGGGGAGAGCAAAACACAAAATGGAGGAATGAAAGTGAAAACAAACAGCGAAGGCACAATACAATGCTCGCCAGCAAGCTATCAAAGGCACATAAATCCTGGAGCATTCTTTGTGCCACTGATTCAGGATTCTGGAAGAACACTGGCAGTTCTATAGTTTAATTCATATGGAACTGTGAAACTACTTTAGGAAGAAACTTAGGGTAAGTGCGTAGTACCACCCTGTTGGAGTGAATCTGTATGAATGGCTCCTGAATAGTTAGTGCCTGAAGTTCACTAACTCGTCGTAGCGATGTGATTGCTATTAGGAAAGCCAATTTCCACGTCAAGAATTGTATCTCGCATGAGTGTAGAGGCTCAAAGGGTGGACCCATCAGCCTGGTGAGGACCACATTCAGGTTCCATACAGGCGCTGGTTGGTGTCGGGGAGGAATAAATCGTTTAAGTCCCTCCAGAAAAGGTTTGATGGCAGGCACACTGAAAAGTGAGAGATGCTGCCTGTTTTGGAGATAAGCTGCTATTGCGGACAAATGTATACGAATGGAAGCATAGGCCAGATTGCATTTGTATAGGTGTAACAGATAACAGATGATGTGAGTAGATGCATCTAGCGGATTAATGTTGTTGTTGGCACAATAAACGACAAACCGCTTCCATTTTGCCGCAAAACATGCCCTAGTGGTGGGCTTTCTTGCCTCCCTTATGATATCCATACAGCCAGGAGGCAGGTTGAGGTAGCCAAATTCTAAGACCTCAGGAGCCAGATCGCCAGGTTGAGCTGTTGCGGATCTGGATGCTGAATGTCGCCATGGCTCTGCATCAAAGCCTGGGCGTGAGGTGCAGCCTTTGATGCGGTACCACGGAGAGTTCTACAAACGTGGTGTACCATGGTTGGCGTGCCCACGTTGGAGCAACCAGGATGAGAGTCAGTGTTGCTTCAGCTTGCGTGCCACCAGCGGTATTAGTGGTGCTGGGGGAAAAGCGTACGCAAATATGCCTGATCAGTTCATCCATATCGCATTTCCCTGCGACTGTGGGAACCTGGCGGCAAAGCTTTTGCATTTTGCGTTTTCTCTTGTGGCGAACAGGTCTATCTCTGGATGACCCCACTGCTGGAAGTACGGTTGGAGTACTGATGGATGCATCTGGTGGCTGTGCCTGCTGAGCAGGTCCGCTATCCGATTGTCCTTGCCTGGGAGGTGTTCTGCCATGAAGAAGATGTTTCTCTGAATGGCCCACTTCCACATGCTCTGAGCCAGATGAGACAAATGTGGAGTGTACCTCCCTGCTTCTGTATGTAGTACATGGCCGTCATGTTGTCCGTCCGGATCAACACAACCTTGTTGCACAAATGTACTTTGAATGCTTTCATTGCCATGAAGATAGCCATCAGTTCCAGAAGGTTGATGTGCATCCTCTTCTGCTGTGCTGTCCATAGTCCCAGCACTGTATAGTGGAGTACATGAGCTCCCCATCCCTGGAGAGATGCGTCCGTCGTCAGTATAATCTGTGGAACAGGCTCCTGGAACGGTCGGCCCCTGCAAAGGTTTAGTGGATTCCACCAATGCAGAGAGTTGTATGCACGAACGGTTACCAACACTAGGTCTTTCAATTGTCTGTGAGCCTGATTCCACTGACGTGCTAAGCACTCCTGAAGCAGACGCATGTATAGTCTCGCGAGCGGGACTATGAAGATGCAGGAGGCCATCATGCCTATCAACTGCATGAACACTCGTGCTGGAAGCGAGTGTTGTGGCTTGAATTTCCGTATCAGCAATTGCATGCTGTTGATCCTCACTGAATTTGTCTGTGCTTTGGCTGCCAGAGTGTCTATTGTCGCGCCCAGGTACTGCCGTACGTGGGCGGGCTGAAGGTTGGACTTTGGATAATTCAGTGAAAACCCCAGATCGTGAAGAAGGTGAATGGTGTGGGACATGTGGGCGGCACATTGCTGGGCAGACTTTGCCTGAAAAAGCCAGTGATCCAGATAAGGGTAGATGTGAACATTCTGTCTCCGGAGGTGTGCAGCCACTGTCGCCAGGCACTTGGTAAACACCCTGGGTATTTCACTCCGAAAGGGAGGGCCTTGAACTGATAATGCTGATCCTGAATGGTAAATCCGAGATATTTTCTGTGTGACGGGTGTAGCGGTATATGGAAATATGCATCCTTCAGATCTAGTGTTGCGAGGTAATCTCCCTGACTGAGTAACGGTAGAACCTGCTGTAATGTGAGCATGTTAAAGTGGTCTGATCGAATGTACTGGTTTAGGGGCCTGAGGTCCAGTATGGGTCTGAGGGACCCGTCCTTTTTTGGGATCAAGAAATAAAGCGAGTACACCCCTGTACCTTTTTGTTCCACAGGCACGAGCTCTATGGCTCCTTTTTGCAGCATGCTGACTACCTCCTGCTGCAATAATTGTAAATGCTCTGCAGACATAGGACGGTGTCTTGGGGGTATGTTGGGTGGAGTGGATGTTCACTCCAGACAACCGTACTGGATAAGCTGTCTCACCCACCTGTCTGTAGTGATGGATTTCCAGACCGTCAGGAACTGTTGTAGTTTCCCCCGACTGGTGTGGTATGGTCGGGGGGCAGTGACAAGACGTCACTGTTTGTTAGTGGCAGAGGATCGGGGGCTGTTTCCACGACCTCTGCCCTTGGTGCCGTTTCCACGATAGCCACCCCTATTGTTTTTGTTGTAGGTGGTCTGCGTGCCTCCTTTACTGTATTTTGTCTGCTGGGACAGCTGGCCTCTGGAAGCTCCTCTATTGTTGGAGCGACGAAAAGAACCACCCATGAACTGCTGCGATTGTAGAGCCCCCATAGACTTTGCAGTCTGTGTCCTTCTTAATTTTTTCTAAGGTGGTGTCCACCTCTGGGCCAAATAAGTGATCAGGGTTAACCGGCTGATTGAGTATGGTGGTTTGTATCTCGGGCTGGAGATTCTCAGCCAGGCAGGTCTTCGTAACATCACACTTTTGTTAATCGCCCTGGCTGCAGTGTCTGCTGCGTCCAGCGCACACTTAATAGATGCGTTTGATATAAGTTTCCCTTCTTGTATTAGCATCTCTGCTGCCTCCTTATACTCATATGGCAAGTGTTGTAACAGGGTCTCGAGTGTATCATAATGAGCCCTCTCATATCTGGTTAAGAGTGCCTGTGTGTTGGAGATTCGCCAGACATTGGCCGCTTGAGCTGCCACCCTTTTCCCTGATGCTTCTAGCACTTTAGATTCCTTGTCAGGGGGAGGAGCATCACCCGTTGTTTGCGAGTTCGCTCTTTTAAGGGCATTGGAAACAACTAGAGAGTCCAACAGCAACTGTCCCTTGATATACGTAGGGTCCACAGGTGCTGGTTTGTATTTCTTCTCAATTCTGGGGTTTATTACCCTTGCCCTTGTGGTCTCCTTAAGGATGTCTCCAGCATGTTTCAGGACACCTTTTAGCATGGGTAGAGTCTTGACAGTTCTCCCTGAGGTTGAGAAGGTGTCAAGCAAGAAGTCCTCTTTAATAGGGTCAGCATGGAGCTGGACATCATGATTTTTTGCTGCCCTCTCAATAAGTGCATTAAACGCAGCCGTGTCTTCTGTAGGTGACGTTTTAATAGCCTAGACAGGACTGTCCGGGGCAGTTTGTGGATCCCCTGGGTCAACAGCGTCAGTCCAGGGTTCAGTGTGATCTTCTGGATCAGTGTCTACAGGATAACTGTAATCCTCATTGTCACCATCCCCTACATCCACATCTGAGTATGTGGGTGAAATAGGAGCAGTGTCTTGTCCATGTGGTTGCATAGGTTCAAAAAGAAGGTGACTTAGCAGAATCCCTCTTTTTCTTCAATGGAATTTTACATGACTCCGTAGGTTGTTCTGGGGCGATCTTTCGCTTGAAATTGGAAAGTCTACCTGTGTCAGCGTCGATGAATTGCCTCAACTGATCTTCCTGCGGAGGCTGTCGATGCTTTGTGGCCCCTTCCGTAGTTGTAGGCTTCGGCCTCATGGACACCTTTTTGGCCGCTTCGACGCCCGTCTTAGGGGCGAACGCCTTAGGTACCACTTTCGGCGGCAGTGTGAACTGAATCGGTGCCGACGACTTCAGAGGTTTACTGACTAGCTTCGGGGGTGGAGTAGCCTTTGGTCCGACAGCAATAGCCTTCTCTTTAATGCGTTGCAGCGAGTCAGACACCTGCTTGGAAAAGGAGGCGGACGGATGTGTTGACTCGACGGGGTCTTTAGAGCCACTGCTAGTCGTAGACTCGAGGTCTTTACTGTCCTTAGCCTTGTCGAGTCGACGTTTAGGATCGAGAACGTTCTGGGTTGTGAGTCCCTTGTTAGTGTCTACGGCGTTCGGCGCCGACTTCTTCGGGTCGACGTCCTTGACCATTTTCTTCGGTCGCCCGGCCTTCGGCTCAACACCCTTTAGCAACCTCCCCAGGTCGATAACACTTCTGTTTCGTCGGTGCCGATGGGTCAGAAGTCTTCGATCCGACCAAAGTAATACGCACTTTCGATTTTGATCGGTCAACCGATAGCTCGTTGGAAATGTCCGTAGCCGGGTCTTGAGGCGGGGCTGTAGACCCAAGCGTTTGATCTCAGGTAAGGCCATGTGGCGATCCCTCGACTTGAGCCTTTTTGAGTGTTTTGGTCGCGGCCCCCGTACCAACGGTTGGGCCTAGCTCCTCGCTCGAGCTATCTTCCACGGCCCCAAAGGCCTCGTCGTCTCCTACCTCTTAGACGACTTCATTATCGACCATTTCCACATCTGCGTTGTAACTGGAGTCGATCTCCGATGCAGGATCAGACACTTCCTGCTCGACTCCCTCATCTTCCTCGGCATCGAAGATGTTCACCCGGTCAGGTGCCGTCTGCTGGGCCTCCTTTCGCGGTGCGTGTCGAAGGCGAATCGTCTTCTTGGAGCGGAACCGAGAACAAGCCATACAGCTGGCTTCATCGTGATCCGGAGACAGGCACTTGTTGCACACCGGGTGGACATCGATGTGAGGATACTTGGAGTTGCAAACGGGACATCTCTTGAACGGGCTCCGTTCCATAATGGATCGTCGATAAGGCCTCTGGCGTCGACCGGGCCTTAAGTGCTGAAAAGCCACGCAGCTCTTCTTGACGTCCGGTTCGAGGATAGAGCTGGAACAAGTACTGGGCACCGATCGCAAAGACAATACCGACAATAACTATAGGCCTTTTGGCCAAATATAACATTTATCGATTCCGAACTTGAGTTCACAAATATACATCCGAACCCAATGGCGGAAAAAAACAATCTGAGGATGGAGTGGATGCCCATGCGCACTGTAGTCTAGGGGAGGAGCCACCTATCTCGTGATACTTTGAAGACTCTTCCAGGACAACAATGTGCAATCATCCGGACCCAACACTAGGCGGCATTCCTCATTCGACCCTAAAGGTATTCCTGGCAGCCATTTACAGATTCCTTCTGGACTGAACAAACTGTTTTCTTCAAGAATAATCCAGCAATTTTTTAAAGGATTATTTCGGCTGTATCCTCCAATTAGATGACCACCTCCATCTTGGAATTTGAACGTGGTGCTAGCTCAACTCATGCGTCACCCCTTTGAACCCATTCATAAGGTTGATTTAAGTTCCTTACTTGGAAGGGCTCTTTGCTATTGGCCTTATCAGCTAGAAGGGTCAGTGACATCCAAGCATTCACTTCAAAATCGCCTTTCTTACAATTTACATCAGACTCTGTGGTGCTACATACCAATCCTAGGTACATGCCCAAGGTACCATCGGACTTTCAATTAAATGAGCCAGTCATCCTCAAGCCATTTTTTCCAAATCCACAATGACCGGCTGAAAGAGCTTTACACTCTTTAGACATCAGGAGATGTCTCAGGTTCTATCTTTAAAGAACGGCAACTGTTCGCAAGACAGACCAATTGTTTGTGGCATATGGAAGACTGCGCCAAGGCTGCGCGGTATCCAAGCAGACTATAGCCAGATGGGTTTCGTCAGCAATTGGGTTATGCCGTCAACAGGCAGGAAGACCCTTGCAGTCTGTACCAAGAGCGCATTCTACAAGAGTGGTGTCCTCTTCCACCGCTCTATTCGCTGTTGTGCCCCTGCTACAAATCTGCAGAGCGGCAACGTGGTCCAGCAGGCACACTTTCACAAGACACTACTGCCTGGATTCAGCAAGTGATGCAGATACTTCAGTGGGAAGAGCAGTTCTACGCAATCTTTTCAAATAAGGTGAGCCTCTGTTCTCCCTCCTCCTCTATGCTCTTGTTTAGACGCTTCTAACATGTTATTGGTATTACCGTTCATGCAGATCTGCTGTATACTGTAAGCGTCTCACGAGCATAATGTTTTTCTTGTACTGCTATCTACTCTGATTCAGGCATGTGAATCTATGAAAGACACCCCAATACTGGAGAAGAACAATAGTTACTTACCTGTTGTGAGAAGTTGGCCTGATATTCAGTGTTCACTATTCTAGTGATCACTATGTATCAGTCCAAACAACCCTTATGGTGATTGGTTGTAAGTCAACCGATAGACCAGCTATCCTAGTAGCATGGACAAGAGCAGTCTTCGGGCTAAACTCTAGAGGGCGTGTTAAGCCAGCTGTTATACCATCACATATACCCCTTGAACACCAAGTGAAAGGATACCACACAAGTGTTATGAAAATAAACAGTGTATTTATTTAGATCACAACAGCCCTGTACTCTTTATGAGGACAGGGTACTATGCACACAACAAATCTTACGAAAATACTTCAAGTTGCACAATTTACACAAATGCCCGAGGGGCACGAAAAACCATATACTATGGAAGTGGAATGCGAAATTACTAGCAGGTAAGTACTGGACTAATAGGCTTTGGAATCGCTAGGACTACGTTACTGCACCTTCAGATTACTAGTAGGAGGCCTAGGGGACTCGGGTGCAGAGTGTGCACTCTCACGCGGGATGCGGGACAAAGTCTATGGAGACTAGTAAAAGCAAAGTTAGTGTTCTCGGGCGAACCCGATAAGGTAGGCTGAAAACGAAAGTGGTTCTGGACCCTTGGATAGTGAAGCTATGCTGGGGCACCGAAATGCCGAAGTTACCTAGCCCAGGGGCTGCGGCTGCATAGGGTTCAAGTGTCGTCGGAAAACCATCGTTGACGAACCAGTTGCGTGAAAGAAGGAGTTGCTGGCAGGCGACCAGTGAAGATTGTTCGATGGATCCAAGCCTGGATCGAAGATGGAAGACACCTGTAAGCAGAGGGGACCAAGTCCTGAATCAATAGCCAGTGATCAGATGGGCACCAAGATGGCACCGGATGAAGTCACCTCGACCAGGTGAGTGGGCGACGCTGGGCTCTGCAGTCTCACGGACCAGGAGGCGTTGTCGGCGACCAGGATGGAGGTGCGAGCTGTCCCACGATGGTTGATGCTGTCGACGTCGCTGGACCCAGGGTTGGGGCAACAAGTCTTGGCAAATTCAAGCCCACGCGGTGGACCTAAAATGGCGTCTGGAGTGGACCAGGAGGGTCCGGGGTGCTCCTCTTTTGGAAGGGAGAAAGGGCCAGTCTGGAGCAACCAGACTAGCAGTGGTGATGTCGTCGGTTGTCGTCGGGAAGGCCAAAAGCCAGCGGGCTAGTAGCCAGACAACGCAGTGAGCAGCCAAAAAGCAGAAGGGCCCCACGCAGATCTCGTGGATGCTGGGGGGCTTGTCTTCGGTGCTGGAGCTGCTCAGGGTCGGGGCTTCTCGGACCCCAAAGCACTCACCAGAGGATCCCTCGGCGGTCGTGCTGGATAGAAGTCGTGCAGTTCTGATGATGGCCAGTCCCTCAAGGTCTCGTCGCACCTACGGTTCTCAGCTTAGCTGTAGAAGTAGGTAGAGGTCAGAGGTGCCAGGGAAGCCGGGTCTCGTCGAGCTGGTCAGTCGGATTCCGGAGGAAGGACGTGCAGCAAACCGCAGTGTTCTTTAGATGGTGCCTGCGGATGCAGGGTGACTACTCCTTAGTCACAAGGGAGAAATCTTGAGAAGAGTCGAGAGTTCCTTTCGTGGAAAGTAGTTTCTTGATTCAAAGATGATCTAATTTGGAAGGGTCCCCGCTCCTGCCTTTATCCGAAAGAAAGGGGTGGGTACGCGACTAGGTCCTGCCCTAGGGGTGGGAGCAGGAAGGGGGGTGGTTACACCCCTCTCCCATGCCGGACTTTCCCCAGCTCAGGGGCTGGTGTGCCCCTGGAACTGGTTCTAGCCGGCAGATGCGTAGTGAGCACCGGGGTGCCACTTGCAGTCACCTTCCTGTAAAGCCCTGCCTACCCAGGATACACAAAACCCTGTCTGGGATGGTGCTAGCACCGCCCCTGACAGGAAACCCTTTGTCCAAGCTCCCCTCGCTGGAAGGACTCCCAGCTGCAGGGGGTCAGACTTGTGTCTGTGGTGGCAGCATCCATTTTGTGATGCTGAGGCTTGAGTTAACTTTAACCGGGGTTCACAGTTACATACATGTCGTGTCCCTCTAGAAAGGTGGAATGCTAACCCTGTCGCAAGAATTGGCGAGGGGTTAGTATTCCAATTCGTATGACACCTTACTCGACATGTTTTGGTAAAGCGATACCAAAGATAGCATATAACCGCGAGGATTATAATGCACAAGAGTATATGGTATGCGTTATCATGGAACAGCTATTAGGACTTGGTTCCGCAAGCTGCAAACGGGCTCAGCTCATGCCAGAGCACCATCTCACACGATTCCAAGCACTCTGCCTTCAGGATTGTCAAGGCCTGCCATAGGAGTGACTGATAGGAATCTGTGTGTCCATTTTAGGGTTAGATATAGGTATACTATATCTAAAGCAAAGGGTGATTACACCACCTTGCCCCAGCTGTCGTGCAGCCAGTTGTGTCAGATTTAGAGGGCCAGCCAGGGGTGGCATAATACATGCTGCAGCCCCTGGTAGCCCCTGGGTACACCTAGCCCTGAGTTACAGGGTCTGATAAGGTGGCCCAGTACCAATTGGAAACGTACCTAAGGTACATGGAATCCATTTTAGAGAGAGCAGTAGGCCTGGGGTCCTGATTGGCAGGGCCCCAGGTCAACTAAGTCGGAAAACCAGCAAAACACCAGGCAAAAAGTTGGGGGCAACCATAGTCAGGTATCCACCTTCCTACACCTGTAATCTGTGGTTCTCCAGTATTGGTGTCTTTCATAGATTATGATAGGGTCCGTCCAGCACTCTAGTTTTTATGGTTGTTTTCTTTTCATTTGATCCTTTCGTTGTTGTGCAACATTCCCTGGTGTTTTAGTCTGAAAACACTTAGTAAATATATTGCCAAAAGTGAGACATCGGGGAAACCCGTTATCTAGATGGTAATGTTCTGCACAGTTTAACTTGAACCTCTTGGTTCTCCTCAGGTATACTTATAGACAAAAATAATGATAATTCATTCCATGAAATACTCCTTATTTCAAAGATTTCTGTTTATTTTTTTTTTTTAATTCATATGAATCCTTTAGTTTCCAGGACAATTCAAATTAACATCTCCCATTTACCCAATGCATTTCGGGTCTATGGTGACCCTTCTTCGGGGGTCTCTATTGAAAAAATCAGTCCGTGGTCGCGATCACGTGATCGCAAACAGAGCCAATTAGAGAGCATGGAGCTTTAAATAGCTTTGCACTGACAGTAAGGAAGCAGCGGATTGGCCGACACCACGTAAACGAGGGACGATTTCATTTCTCAGTAAGTAAAGCGCTGAAGAGGAGCAGAATGTTTGTTAGGCTAAACTCTTTTCCGTTTAGAGTTATTTTGTTGTTAAACTAGGTTAAGTTAGTTGCACTGGGAGCGTAAAGCATGGTTTTGATGTTTGGTACGTTTTAGCGCTAAATTAAAAAACGGATATTTTTGTGGGTAGTGAGAACATTGCAAGGGAGGCCATTCAGGGATCGTTATAAGAGGACATGCCATGATTTTTAGATGTTTGTTTGCACTTAAGAACATTGTGGGTATAAATACATGTAAATGTCAATGTATACACTTATATAGGTTAAAGGGCTGATTGCATTTTTCTTGATTTTTTCAATAGAGACCCCCGAAGAAGGGTCACCATAGACCCGAAATGCATTGGGTAAATGGGAGATGTTAATTTGAATTGTCCTGGAAACTAAAGGATTCATATGAATTAAAAAGAAAAAATAAACAGAAATCTTTGAAATAAGGAGTATTTCATGGAATGAATTATCATTATTTTTGTCTATAAGTATACCTGAGGAGAACCAAGAGGTTCAAGTTAAACTGTGCAGAACATTACCGTCTTTCATAGATTCACATGCACCCGCCCACCTCCCCTCAGAGGCTCCCTCAGGCAATTATGTTGGTTTCACTCCTCTGCGAGAATCTGAGAGCCTGAGCCTCTGGGGAGAACATTCTGGTGGGTGCTGTCGCCTGATTGGCTGCAGTTTGGTCTATACAAAATGAATAGGATAGTCATGAGTGTGGGAGCTTTTGCTCCTGTAGCGGAGGGCTACTTTACTTCCTGGTTGGTTATTAACAAGGATTTTTTGTTATTACTGGTTTTACATACCGTGGGACTCCGACAACGGGGAATGATTCCGGCATGTGAATCTATGAAAGACACCCCAATACTGGAGAACCAATTTCCTTCAAGCGGTCAAGTTGCATGACAGATTAATCAGTGACAGTGGTTTGACCTCCATAAGGTTGTTGAGTATTCCTCAGGAAAAACATGCTTCTTCCACTCGAACTGTCAAATTACGTTACTTGTAATGGGATGAAAGAGAAGATTTTGCTGGGATTGTGTTGTGTTACATTGTATAGCACACTCATCACCAGAGAGGGTATCCAAGCACGTATGCAGTTTTGTGGTCCCCAAGGTGCTTGTATCCAGAGCCAGGTATTCAGCCTCTTCCGGAATTCATTAAGTTAAATAAGAGACTCCAATGTGTTGAGGGAGTTCGTTTCAGGGCTTGGGTGCGATGTGGGTGAATGAGCAACCTCCAGTTTCAATTTTGCACATGAAGGGAATGTGTGAGTGAGGCAAAGCATAGGTGTCAGTTGAGTTGGTGACAGTATGCGGCTGTTTGGGTATTCTGGCTATCTGCTGTGTAAGGCTTTGTATGGATGCGCGAGTTTAAATTTGTTGAGCTTGTGAAAGGGGAGCCAGTGAAGCTTCCTTTTGGGATGTATGATGTTGTTACATCGTGGAAGATCGATTATGGGTCGTGCAGTGGTGTTCTGGATGGTCTGGAGTTTGTGAAGTTGTTTGGAGATTCAGGCAAAGTGTTGCTGTAATCCACCCTGCTGGAGATGAGTGCAGCGTGAAGGTCCCTCTGGTGTTCTGAAGCAACCATTTGAAGACACATCGCAGCATACGTAGGATGTAAAAGCAGGAGGTGCACACTGCGTTGACTTGAGCCGACATGTTGAACTTGTGGTCTAGGATGGTCCCTCGATCTCTTGCATGGTGTGTTGGTCCTAGCTCTGAAAGCCATCAGGTGTAGTCCCATGGGCTGGTCTTTTTGCCAAAGACCAGTACTCGCGTCTTATCTGTGTTGAGCTGCAGGTAGTTGGTTCGTATGCAGTCTGCTACCATGGTCATGCAGTTGGTGAAGTTGGTTATGGCAGTGGTTGTTTTGCCCATCAGGGAGATGAAGGGTTGGGTGTAACTAAGCTTACAAATTATTCTGTTCCAGTCTTGAAAGTTTGTGCAGAGAGTCTTACTTTAACTGTTTATAATTACCACACTGTATCCTGCCTGAACTGCAGTAACAGGGATCCGTGGTCACCACATCGTTCGGTGTATAGATTAATAAAATCCTGTTAGAGCACCATTTACTACAATGGGAAGCATATTTGCAGTCTGGATAGAGTATTTTATAAAACAGGGCTTTTCCTATATCAATGTGACTTCAAATTCAGCAGCAGTGGTTGGGTTCAGACCACAGCTTTCAAATTTTTCACCAAAACCAGAGAAATCGGGAGCAAGACAAATAGTAAAGATGCTCCAAATTGCAAAAATTCTGTACAGCATTACTGACCTGTTTTGCACTGAAACTTTCAAAAACGTAATCTGGAAATAAATATTTGTCAAACCCAGGAGTTACCAGAGAGGATTAATCCAGCTCCCTCAAACTAAAGAGAATGCCAATGGTAGTGAAAACATAGCTTCTGGTGCATAAATGCAACAAAACCTTAGGGGTCAAATCACCTTCCCAGAAGTGGCAAGCATCTTGATTTTCATTGTGTATTGAAATTGCATATTATGAAAACACCTAAAAGGGACCTAAATCACCTGTTGCTAGAGGACCCCAGAAAATCGTTATAAACTGCAATGATATGCTTGTGCTAGGGTTATGAACTTGTCTCCTGGAACAAAAAAATACTGCCCCAGATTCCAGGCCAGAATAATATTTGCAAAAACCTGCATAAATATTCAACTAGGTATTTTGACTGCCTGTTGCATGCACACTTCATCAAGAAATGTAAAAGACAGAAATTACATACAGCGTGGGCCTCCACGGCCACGACCTCTTCCACGTCCTCTGCCACGACTCCGGCCCCTGAAACTACCACGCAATGCTCCTTCACTCTTTACACTTGAGGTGTCGTCATGGTCAATCCAGTCCCGATCTTGCTTGTTGTCTGGGAACCATCCTAAAAAATAAAAAATAAACACAAGAAATATTAAGTATAGTGTGCACCTTTAACACTGATGAATGGAAAAGACCTCTCATTACTTTAGATAGCTTTTATTTCACAATTGGCGGAGACAGGTTATGAATCTTACTCAAAGTAGTACCATGGGACATTAGTCCTGCAGCACATTCACTGGTATTAATGGGATATCTTTCATAAGCCAATCGCTTAACTTAAGAACTCTCAGCTAGAAGCTGTACTAGGTCACCCAATTAATCTGAGATCTTATTTCGTCATTTGAGTAATGTGAAGAGAAGGGGCTGTCAGGAGGGTCATACAACTGAAGGCAGCAGAACTAACACAAAACTACTTAAAATCCTAGGTCTCCATCACAAACATTTTCATTAAATTGACATGAAGCCAACTGCCCAAGCTCATGTTTCCTGAAACGTTTGAGAAAGCGTTACAAAACTTAACTACCTATGTAGTCAACACCATGTTTTTAAAACCTTCACTACAATATAACTTTAAAGATACTAAATACAACAAGTAAACAAACTTATATCAAAAAGAAAAGTTACTTTTGTAGCGTGAATCATTTCTGGATTTACATGCTGTGCATCATTTCACCATCTGACTGGAATTAACTGTCTTTTGTGAGTGTCGCACTAGACTGCCATATGGTAGTTTGTCCATCCTCCTGTTACATCAGACTTACACCCAAGAGGATCTTAGGCATGGCCGCTACCTTAAGATTGTTTATTCCGCCTTGGAATCTGGCGGTAGGATGGAGAAGCGCTGAAAAAAAAGACCAAAACTTCTACGGATTGACAAAAAAAAAAGAGAGAATTCACTCAGTAACACTGGAGTACTCGAAACAGCACAAGGGCGAGGAGGTAGGTCCTGGTTTACATTGAGTGACGACTAGACCAGACCAGCATGTGCTTTGAGAATGCAAAACGGTTTACCCAAATGTTACCATACATTTTTGCCAAAGGATCCTCATGAAATCTGCAACAATTGCCTTTCAAGGGAACATGTCCTAAAGGCAGCGAGGGAAAAAACACGATGCGTGCCCAATGTCAGGGCCTAGGCCGAAGTGCTCTTTGGGTCTTTATCCTTCGGCGTCGAACATTCCTTTTGGTGGACTTTTTTCGATGTTTTTTGCTGTTCTCCAGCTGTTGGCGCCAGGGAATCCTTCTCAGAGGATCCGCTGGGCCTGGGTGTAGCTACGAACGCCAAAGCTTTCGGCGTTTGAGGATTTTCCCTTTGTTTTTCGAGAGTCAGGGTCTCTCTGGGTTTTAGGGGCTGTAGAGTCTCTTACCTTTAAGAGTTTTCGTGTTATCGGTCTCTACGACCGTGTAGCAGTCGTCTTCGCCGGCGGCGACGTCTTCTTCGTCTGATGAGCCCCAGGTCTCGAAGGGACGGTGGCTAGCCGTTGCCCTGCATGCTGGCGTTGGCTATCCTCTGCTTAGCTCGAACTAGAAGAGTCTTCGGCTTGAAGGCGGAGCAGGCGTTGCAGTACTTTCTCTCGTGGTTGACCGGTAGGCAAAGGTTGCAAACCGGGTGCTGGTCCTTCTGCGCATACTTGTGGTGGCAGTTACAGCAGAATTTTAAAGGAGTGTTATCCATCTCTTGCGTTCAGGGGGCCCCCTGAGGGTGCATTCTCTGATGGATGTCGAAGTGCTTGAAGTTCTTCTTCTCCTTCGTCGTAGTCTTCGATAATTTAGTCTCCTGTAGCCTTTCCAATATCTTTTCGTCCAAAATGGTTATTTTTCTTCTTTCTCTAAAAATGTCTGGAGCCCTTTCGGGAACGATCCAGACCCAACTGCGGAAAAAAAAGAATATGAAGATTGCGCCCAAGAGTGGGAGCTTCCGCAGGAAGCGTGCCGACATCACCGGAAATACACCAAGAGGTGGGACGTAGACGCCCACCTGGGCTACAAAAAAACAAAGAAAAGACTAAGATTCCGGACCCAACCACCAGACCGCGGAATAATGCACAGCATAGTGAATCCAGAAAGATTCACGTTGCAAAACGCAATTGTTGCTCCTTTCTTCCTTGAGTGAGCATGAGCTGCTCCTTGTACTATTTGCACAGCTTGTTTGTGGCATAGTTGTACGGTTTGTGCAATCCATAGTGCAATGGTATTTTTGGTAACTGGTCGTCCCAAAAAACTGCTTGCGAAAGAAGGAAAATGCTACTTACCAGTATGCATCTATTCTTGCCATGTAGAGCTGCAGATTCGTACACTTTTGCAAGAGATCGCCACCTGGTGTTGGGCTCGGATGATTGCAGGTTGTTGTCTTCTTGGAAGAAGTCTTTGTAGTCACAAGATAGGAGACTCCTCCCTTGGACAATACTGCGCATGGTCGACTCCATCCTCAGATTGTTTTTCGCCATGATGGGAAATGGAGTTTTTAGAAGTAAAGAGAAAGGATGTCCATGCATGTGCATCCAAGTAAGAGGAGTACTGGAACGGATATAAGTCTCAGGGAGGGCGGGAGGGCGTGTACAAATCTGCAGCTCTACATGCCAAGAACAGATGCATACTTGTAAGTAGCATTTTCCGTTCAATGCATATGAGCTGCAGATCGTACACTTTTGCAACGATTGTGCAGCAGTGTCTCCCCTAGCCGTGGTCGCTTGTATCAGTTGCAGCATACTGAAATAGTGTTTCAAGGACAGCTTGGCCTACTGCAGCTTGCTGCTTGGCTTGCACATCAACACAATAGTGTTTAGTGAAGGTGTGTATTGTGGACCATGTTGCTGCCTTGCATATGTGCTCTAATGGTATATTTCCTAAGAAAGCCATAGAGGCTCATAGTTTGCGAGTAGAGTGCGCTCTAGGAGGAACCGTTTGTGTACGTTTAGCTTTTTGATAGCATATTTGTATACACTTTACTATCCATCTGGCAATTCCTCCTTTAGAGATGGGATTGCCCTTCTGTGGGGGAGAGAACGATTCAAATAGTGGTTTTGTCTTTCTGAAGGATTTAGTCCCGTCTGTGTAGTATAACAGAGCTCTTCTAACTTCTGTGTGTAATGCCCTTTCTGCAACAGAGTCCGGTTTTTGGAAAAACACTGGTCACTCTACTGATTGGTTAAGGTGAAAAGGAGTAACAACCTTTGGCAGGAATTTAGGATTGGGCCTAAGAACCACTTTGTTAGGATGTATCTGGAAAAATAGTTCTTGTATTGTGAATGCTTGTATTTCACTAACTCTTCTGAGAGGGGTGAGGGCAACAAGGAAAGTAGTTTTCCATGTTAGAAATTGCAATTTACACTTGTGTAAAGGCTCGAAAGGGGGTCCCATAAGTCTTGTAAGGACCACGTTTAGGTTCCATACTGGAGCAGGTGGTAACCTAGGTGGGATTATTCGTTTTAATCCTTCCATAAATGCTTTAATTGCAGGTACTCTAAAGAGAGATAGATGTTGCCTATTCTGTAAATAGGCTGCAATTGCTGCCAGATGCAGGCGTATGGAAGAATAAGCCAAATTGGACCTGTAGGTGTAGAAGGTAGCAAATAATATTTTGGATGGAAACATTCAGAGGATCAATGTGATTATTGTTACGATATATTGCAAATCTTTTCCACTAAGCGGCATAACATGCTCTGGTAGTGGGTCTTCTAGCTTCCTTAATTATGTTCATACAGTCTGGTGGTAGGTTTAAGTAACCAAACTCTAAGACTTCAGAAGCCAGATTGCCAAATTCAGTTGGCTTGGTTCTCAGTGTCTTATTTCTCCATGGTTCTGTGTTAAGAGGGATGGCGTGAGCCGTAATTTTTGATGTGGAACCAGTGAGAGATCTAGTAATGTGTTGAACCATGACTGACGTGCCCATGTGGGAGCCACTAGTATTAGTTTGAGAGACTGTTGCGTACTACTAGTGGAATGAGTGGGAGAGGCGGAAAAGCGTACCAGTTCATCCATATCGCATTCCCCTCCGACCGTGGGTGTGGAAACGTGGCGGCGAAAGGTGGGCATTTTACATTTTCGTGGGTGGCAAACATATCTATCTGTGGATGCCCCCACATTTGGAAGAATGGTTGAAGAGCTTGTGTGTGTATCTCCCATTTGTGAATCTGTTGTGACTGAAGACTCAACAGATCTGCTATCTGATTGTGAATTCCTTGAAGGTGTTCTAGTGTTAGGTGTATGTTTTGAGGAATGGCCCATCTCCAAATGTTCTGTGCAAGCTGGGATATTTGCAGAGTGTCCCCCCCCTGTTTTTGTATATAATACATGGCTGTCATATTGTCTGTCCGGATTAGGATAGCTTTGTTTCGTACCTATAACAAACGTTTTGAGTGCTAGGAAAATTACTAGCAGCTCTAGATGGTTGAAATGGAACGGTTTTTGTTGGCTGTTCCATTGGCCTTGTGTAGTATAATGCAAGGGATGGGCTCCCCATCCTGTGTGTTGTCCACTTCAGGCCCGAACAAGAGGATCTGATTGAAGGGCTGGTTCTAGATGGTAGTCTGTACCTCTGGTTTAAAACCTGAAATGCGTAACCATGCATGACGTCCGAGTAGAACACTAGTATTGACTGCTCTGGATGCAGTGTCAGCTACATCTAGTGCACATTTAATTGAGGCATTGGATATTAATTTGCCTTCCTGTAAGAGCTCTGCTGCTTGATCCTTGTATTGATCTGGGAGGTGTTCCATTAGTTTTTCTAACTGGTCGTAGTGAGCCATGTCATAGCGTGAGAGTAAGGCTTGTGTGTTTGCTATGCGCCATATGTTTGTTGCCTGCGCAGCAATCAGTTTCCCTGACGCATCAATAACTTTAGATTCTTTGTCAGGCGGGGGCGTGTCATCAGAAGTCTGGGAATTGGCTCTTTTAGACCCTACCAAAGAGTCTAGTGGCAGATGTCCCTTAATATAGACTAGATCAGATGGTGCTGGTCTATACTTTTCTATTCTTGGATTTAACACCCTACATCGTACCGGGTCTTTAAAAATGTCTGGAGCATGTTTAATGACTCCTTTGATCATGGGTAGTATTTGCGTAGGCCTTTGTGACTGCTCAAATGTATCCAGTAAAAAATCCTCATCAATGGCATCAGAGTGCATTGGAACCCCATGGTAAAGGGCAGCTCTATTTAATAGAAGATTAAACCCAATACTATCTTCTGGAGGGGAAGGTTTTGTTGGGTAGTACTGAGGATCAGGAATGTCTGGTACATTGTGTGGTGGAAAACCATATATGTAGTCATCCTTAGGATATTCTGGAGGGACATCCTCATCTAAAGGGTATGCATGTGGCTCTGGTACGTCATTCCCCCCACCTAAATCATACTCCTCATCAGTGTGGTGTGATGATGCAGGAGATTGAACAGGAGAAGCTATAGGTTCAAAATAAGGAGAGAGAGGAAGAAGGTGAAGGAGATGAAGGGTGCATTGGAGAAGTTGCACAATCCTTCTTGGCAGAAACCACAGGTAGAAGTGGTGTCTCTGCTGGTCTCTTCTTGTAAGGAATGGCTTCCACATGTCCAGTTTTTGGATTGATATGGACCTTTCTTTGTTTAGGATCTGGTTTAAACAGTTCTTCCTCCTCTACAATCTTATTCGGCGTCGATTTTTTTCGGTGCAGATAGGGGTGGTTTTGTGTTTTTTGCTTTAGGAGAAGTTATCAAGTCCTGTGGCAAATTTTTCAGTGCCAAAGGTGGTTTCGGCTTGGTAGGCTTGTCAGATGGTTTAGGTGTCTCTGTATCAGGCCTTGGAGTCTTTGGTACCGATGTAGGAGATTTCGGCGTGGAAACCGGTCTTGTTGGCCCTGCGGCGCCGGACTCTGGCTTTCCATCTTTATTTTTGGAACCGGAAGGTTTCGGTGTCGAAGCTTTCGGGTCCGGTACAGTTTTTGGCTTCGGCACCGATGTGTCTTTTAGTTTGGGTGCCGAAGGATCTTTGTCTTTGGGCACCGAAGGGCGTTTTGGCTTAGGTGTCTGAGTCCTTCGGTGTCGAAGGATGTTTCAGTGCCAATGGAGGAGGTGGAATTGGCACATGTGGTTTAGTCAGTGCCGAGGCACCGGAAGACGTAGTCTTTTTCCTCGGAGCCGAGCCCGAAGGCGGGGCGTTTGAGGGTAGATTTCGGTCTCGACTGGGCCCCATGGGCAGAGTGCCGACCTTTGGCTTGGGTAGTGTATGTTGTGCAGGGGCAAGAGTACTCACGGGCTGCCGAGATGGAATAGAGTCGTCTGAGTCCTCTGTCCTCGATATGATCTGGAGATCAGGCGAGTCTTCCTCGGCGACGAGTGGAGCTTCGTCCTTAGATACCTTAGAGTGGATACTCGTCCCCGGAGACATCTTCTCCGACGATCCCCTCAAAGATGGCCTCCGGTGCTGGCGCTGATCTCATCTCGTGTCGACGGGCCCTCCGATCATGAATGGTTTTCGATCGGAAATATGCACAGGCTGTGCAGGTCGACCCGTCGTGTCCCAGCGATAGACCGAGATTGCAAACCTTGTGATGGTCGCTATGAGGGAATTTTGCTCGACATACCAGGCATCTCTTGAATGGAGTCTTGTCCATGAGGCGTAGGCCGGACGGCGCAGATAGGCCCAACAGCCTGCGTTGACACACCGGAATGTAGCTGGTGATGTCGAAAAGTCTATTCGATGTCGAAAATGTTTAAAGTTTCACGCTTCGAAGTTGCTGAAAAAGTCTTTTCTAGCCGGAGCGAAAAACTTTCATCCGAACTCAGTGGCGGAAAAAATACAATCTGAGGATGGAGTCGACCATGCGCAGTATTGTCCAAGGGAGGAGTCACCTATGTTGTGACTACAAAAACTTCTTTAAAGAAAACAACCTGCAATCATCCGAGCCCAAAACCAGGTGGCGATCTATTGCAAAAGTGTACGATCTGCAGCTCCTATGCCTCGAACACAAAGTTGCTTTGTTTTTTTGCAGTCCTTTGGCCTTTCTATATATTGCAGCACTCTGTGCTTGTAGTTGGTTTTTGGAAAAAACTAGGTATTTGGATTGTTTGGTTGATGTGGAACCAACACCACCTTTGGCATGAAGTGTGGGTCTGTTCTCATTACAATCCTATCACTGTGTATCTGCAAGTAGGGCTCTTTAAGTATTAGCGCCTGCAATTCACTTACTCTTCGCAGTGATGTGATAGCCACTAAAAGGCAGTCTTTAGCGTGAGCATGTGCAGTGTAGCCTTGTGCATTGCTCGAATGGTGCCTTCATCAATTGGGGCTGCACTACATTGAGGTTCCATGCTGGTGCTGGATGGAATTCTGTTTGGAGGTGCGATCCACTTTGCTCCTTCTGGAAATCTTTTTACTACTTGGAAGGTGAAGAAACTTTTCCCAGTTTCTCCTCTTGTGTAAGCCACAATCGCCGCTAAGTGTACCCTTAGGGATGTGTAGCGGAGTTCACTTTGCAGTAGATGTGTTAAGTATTTTAGTACTGTTGACTCCCTTGTGATCTTTCATTGCAGATCCTCTCTATTGCACCATTCTGAGAATCTTTTCCACTTTGTTACGTAGCATTTCCTTGTGGTAGGCCTTCTTGCCTCCCTGAGCACTGCCATTGTGCTCGTCGGCAGTTTGAGGTGTGCAAACTAGGTGTTCAGGAGCCATGCCGCCAGGTTGAGGCTCTCTGGATCTGGGTGTAGCACCCTTCCGTTCTGCATTGTTAACAGGTCCCTTTGTTTTGAGAATTTGTGTGCTGGTGCCTGCACCATCTCCACTATTTACGAGAACCATGACTGTCTGGCCCACTGAGGTGTTATTAGTATCAGTGACATGGTGCTGACCCTGCATTCCCCGAGTACTCTGTGTATCAGTGGTATCTGGGTGAAAGCATATGCAAATGTCTTTGACCAACTTATCCATAGCACGATGGTCTGGATGTCAAGTGTTGGCATTTTGTATTTTGGTGTGTTGCAAATAGGTCTATTTGCGGTGTACCCCACTTCCGGAATACTTTCTTTATTTCCTGTTGATTGATCTCCCATTCGTGGGATGCTAATGTCTGCCTGCTGAGTGTCTGCTTCCACATTGTACTTCCCTGGGAGATGTATTGCTAGTAGGTCTATTTCTAGTGGAATGGCCCATGTCCATATTTCCTGTGCTAGCCCGGATAGTGCTACTGACTGTGTTCCTCCTGGTTTTTTGATGTAGAACATGGTGGTTGTGTTGTCCGTTTGGATCAACACCCTGTTTCCGTACTGCTCCTTCTGAAAGGCTTTTAAGGCTAGGAAAACATTTTTTAGTTCTAGGTAGTTGATGTGTTTGACCACATCTTGCTGCAACCAGAATCCCCTCACCTTGAGTTTGTTCATGTGAGCGCCTCACCCTAGCTGGGTGGTGTCTGTTGTGATGGTCACTATTGGGAGCTGGCTGTGTGAATGCTTTCCCCTGCAATAGGTTTTCCTTGTTCCACCACGCTATTTTCTGGCGCACTGCATGCGACAACCACTAAATCTTCCCAACTCCCTGTTGCCTGGGACCATTGCAGGTGAACCCATTCCTGGAATGGTCTTATGTGGAGTCAAATATTTTGGACTAGGTGAATGCATGACACCATCATTCCCATTAGCTTGCTCACCGTCCTCACTGTCAGAACTTGCCCCTTGCAGCAAAGACATGTTTCCTTCAGTATCGCCACTGTTCTCTTCTTGCAGGGGAACACTATGGCCTGTATGGTGTCGATTACTGCCCCTAAGAAGGTCTTGATCTGTTCCGGCTCGGTTGGCTATTTTTGGCTATATTGCATCTTCCTCAGCCCCAGTTTCACTTTCCCAGGATCCATTTTGTCGTGTTTGTTTTGCCTTCCTTTGGCCCGCCTACCCTCCCCGCTACCGCCTCCCAGCTGACCCTCCCCGCTACCGCCTCCCAGCTGACCCGCCCACGCTCCGCCCCCCTCCACTCTCCATTTATGTCAGATGTCCCAACGCGCAGCGTCCACGCGCTGCGGCCGCGCCGAAGGTGCGCCAAAGGTAAGCCCGTCTATGCCCGTCCGCGCCTGGACCGCTCCCGACCCCCTGGTTCCCTTAAGTCCCAGCCCACCCGCATTACATACGATTCCTCCTCCCTCCTTGCACTAAACCCCGGCCGACTCCCCAACTGCGCCCAAGCCGCACCTGGACACACCCATGGACCCTTCACATGCAACTCCTGCAAGTTTGACTGCACAAAAACCAATCCCTCATCCACTAACACCAAACATAGATCTGACGCCAACCACCTAAAATGCATCCTACTCAACACCCGATCGGTCCACAGCCGCGCCATCAACCTTTGGAATCTACTAGACACCATCTCTCCAGACGTCGCCTTCCTAACAGAAACTTGGATGAACGCCTCTTCAGCCCCAGACATCACCATAGCCATCCCGGAAGGCTACAAGATCATCCGAAAAGATCGCATCAACCAAACAGGAGGAGGCATCGCCATCGTCCATAAGAACTCCATCCGCATCTCAACCAGCTCGGACGTCAACCTCTCTAGCGCCGAACACCTTCACTTCCAGATCCACACCGACCCCAAGACCACACTCAGAGGCACCCTCCTCTACAGGCCACCAGGACCCCGTGCACAATTCACTGAAGACATCACTGATTTCATTACCCCACACGCCCTCCCCTCCGAGGACTACATTCTATTGGGAGACCTTCATTTTCACCTGGAAAAGAGCAACGACAACAACACCAACACTCTTCTGGACAATCTCGCCAACCTCGGACTCAAACAACTTGTTAATACCCCCACACACTCGACCCTATCTTCACCTCCAGCAAACATATTTCCTTCAGTCACACCACAGTTCTCCAATGGACGGACCACAGCTGCGTTCACTTTGTTTACTATAAGACCACAACCCACAACCATCCTCAACCTACCCTACGAAGAAACTGGAACAAAATCACCATCGACCAGATCTCCTCATCGCTTCTTCAAAACCCCCTGCCCACTCATCGAACCCCAACCAAGCAGCCATTAACCTCACTCAATGGCTAACCAACACCGCCGACAACCTAGCACCTTTGAAAAAACATCAAATCAAACTAGGCAGCAAAAACGCCCCCTGGTTCAACGATCTTAAGAAATCCAAGAAACTCTGTCGCTCCCTTGAGAAGGCCTGGAAAAAAGACCCAAACACCAACACCAGGGACGCCTTCAAAAACGCCACCCGCATACACCACCAACTGATCCGGACTGCCAAGAAAACCGCATTCAAAGACCGACTAGACAAAAACGCCCACAACAGCAAGGAATTATTCAACATCGTCAAAGAGTTTACCAACCCCACTGCCAACTCCAACGACATCACCCCCTCTCAAACCCTTTGCGACTCCCTAGCTTCGTTCTTCCACGACAAAATCGCAGACATCCACAACAGCTTCGACAACCAACCCGAAGATCAACCCACCCAACCCTCTGCCGTATCTTCACCCCCCTTGAACATCCTTAATGACTGGAACCCAATCTCCACTGAGGACACCATCCGCCTGATGAACTCCATCCACTCAGGATCCCCCACAGACCCATGCCCTTACCACATCTTCAACAAAGCAGACTCCATCATAGCACCACACCTCCGAGACGTCATCAACTGCTCCCTCAACTCCGGCACCTTCCCAGAAAGCTGGAAACACGCCGAACTCAGCGCCCTTCTGAAAAACCCAGAGCTGACCCCACCGAACTCAAAAACTACCGCCCCATCTCGCTCCTTCCATTCCCGGCCAAAATCATCGAGAAAGCTGTCAACAACCAGCTCGCCGCCTTCCTCGAAGCCAACAAATCCCTTGACTCCTCATAGTCCGGCTTCCGAGCCAAACACAGTACTGAGACCGCACTCATCGCAGCAACAGACGACATCCGAACTCTACTGGACAATGGAGACACAGTCGCCCACATCCTCCTCGACCTCTCCGCAGCCTTCGACACAGTCTGTCATAACACCCTGTTACAACGACTCAGAAACATCGGAATCCAAGGAAAAGCACTGGAATGGATCACCTCATTCCTTGCCGGAAGAACTCAGAGCACGCCTCCCACCATTCAAGTCAGAGGCCACTGAAGTCATCTGCGGCGTGCCACAAGGATCTTCACTCAGCCCCACCCTCTTCAACGTATACATGAGCCCCCTCGCGACCATCGCACGCCAACACAACCTCAACATCATCTCCTACGCTGATGACACTCAACTGATCCTCTCACTCACCAAAGACCCAAACATCGCCAAAACCAACCTACATGAAGGAATAAAAGAGGTAGCCGAATGGATGAAGCATAGCCGTCTGAAACTGAATTCAGACAAAACAGAAGTCCTTATATTAGGTACCTCCCCCTCCGCCTGGGACGACTCTTGGTGGCCAGAGGCCCTTGGAAAAGCACCCATCCCGACGGATCACGCACGGAACCTAGGCGTCATCCTGGATTCCTCACTCTCGATGACCAGACAAGTCAACGCCGTCTCTTCATCTTGCTTCAACATTCTTCGCATGCTCAAAAAAACATTTCGCTGGATCCCCACCGAAACCAGAAAAACGGTCACCCACGCACTGGTTACAAGCCGCCTGGACTACGGAAACACCCTTTCCGCCGGTACCACCGCAAAACTTCAGAAAAAACACCAACGCATCCAGAACGCATCAGCCAGACTCTCATTAGACATCCCGCGTAAAGATCACATTTCTGGTCACCTGAAAAACCTCCACTGGCTCTCAGTCAATAAGAGGATAACTTTCCGCCTCCTCACCCACGCACACAAAGCTCTTTACGAACTTGGACCCGAATGTCTCAACACACGTCTTTCCTTCTACACCCCCTCCCGCCAGCTGCGCTCTTCCAACCAAGCCCTCGCTGCTGTTCCCCGCGTCAACAAAACCACCATGGGAGGAAGATCATTCTCCTACCTAGCGGCCAAAACCTGGAACTCACTTCCTAGGCACCTCCGCCTCACTCAAAACCACCTAGCATTCAGAAAGCAACTTAAAACCTGGATATTCGAGAAGTAATTCCCCACCCCTCTTCAAGCGCCTTGAGACCCTCTGGGTATGTAGCGCGCTATATAAATTTCTTGACTTGACTGACTCCCCAATGGATAGAGAAACTTAGTTGAGTCAGTGTTTGTACGACCTGCTGGATGTGCTTGCAGTGGCTGTACGAACTTGCTTTTACGAGCCAGTCATCGAGATAGGGTATAAGTGTATTACTTGCCTTCGTAGGTGTGCTGCGATTGCTGCTGGCACTTTGTAAACACCCTTGGTGCGGATTTAAGCCCGAATGCCAGTACTGTGAACTGGTAGTGAGTTTGGTTGATCACAAACCTTAGTAGACGTTTGTGGTTGATGGGGCTGTTTAAGTACACGTCCTTTAGATCTATAGTTGCCATGTAATCCCCTTGCTGTATTTGTGGTATTACCTCTTGTAGGGAAGTCATTTTGAATCTTTGAGCCCTCATGAATTTGTTCAAGAACCTTAGATCTAGGATAGGTCTTAGTATTTCGTCCACCCTTGGCAAGAGAAAGTAAGTGGAGTAAACCCCCTTGTTCCTTTGGTTGTGCGGTACTACCTCTATCGCCTTATTGTTGAGCAGTTTCAGCGCTTCTAGTCACAAGAGCGAAAGTTCCTTTGCTGAGTGTGCCTTGTTTATTGGTTTCTTTTTGGAGGGTGTTTTTCTAGCTCTATGCAGTATCCGTATTGTATGATGTTTAGTATCCATTTGTCGGTTACTTTCCTCCAATCCTAGATGAAGTCTTTTATTCTGCCTCCTGCTGGTGTTGTGTGTTCGAGGAACTGTTTGTTGTGATATGCCCGGTTTTCGTTTTTGTATGTCTTTTTGCCCACTCAGCGGTGTTGCTAGGGTGGGTGCCTGCTTTTTGGCGAACTCACTTGGAGGTAGGCTGCTGACATCTTCTAGTCTGCCCCAGTCGGTGTGCGTACCCTCGAAAGGACTGGCCCCAGGGTTGGTGCTGCCAGTTCTTCTGCTGCTGTCCCTGCTGTAGCTGGCCTTGGTTGTTCCTTTGATAACTTTGTTAGAACGTTTGGTGCGACGTAGTAGGCACGTTGCCTCCCCTACCACTTGGCGTTCTCGCAGGTGTACCCCTTCTCATCCCTCTGAACTGCAGCGCTCCCATGGATCTTGCCGTCTAGTCCTTTTTGAACTGGCTTGCATTGTCGTCCACTGGTGTGCCAAACAGTTGCTCTCCATTAAAGAGCGTGTTCAGGATGTTGTTCTGCACCTCTGGCTTGAAGCCTGAAATTCTAAGCCAGGCGTGTCTTCTCTCAGTCACTCCGATCATCTGTCTGCTGGTCATGTCCGCAGCATCCAAGGCATATTTTAATCATGTATTCGCCATGTTTTTGCCCTCTTCTACCAGGTGAGGGGCCCTTTGTTGGTACTGGTCTGGTAGATGCTTTAGGAGATGCCTCACTTTCTCCCAGTGCTGGTATGCATGCCTGTTGATTAGGGCATTTGAGTTTGCGATGCACCATTGAATTGCTGCACTGTGCTCCACTTTCCTCTCAACTAGGTCCAGCCTTTCACTTATTGTCTGGAGGTGGTCCGGCATTTGAGGGTACATTGGCCCTCTTCGTAGCCGTTGCTGTGATTATGGAATCAGCTGGCACTGAACCCTGGATGTATGCAGGGTCCTTTGTGGAGTGCTTTTACTTTTTCCCCGTTCTTGGGAGACACTGCTTTGCATACTGCTGGTTCTTTGAAGGCATCCCTTCCCTGATCCAGTACACTAGGGAGCATGGGGCAGGAACCTAGTTTGTGGAGGCAGCAGAGTTTCCAGGAGGAAACATGCCTTGGGCTGCTCCTCCAGTTTTACCCCATAAGTCTGTGCAGTCTTTTGGATGACCATATTGTAGATTCCTATGTCGTCTGGGGGTGAAGGCCTCGAAAGGTAGGCGTCTACTCCTTCCAGCAATTCGGCATCAAGGTCTTGCCACTCCAAGTCTTGTGCCTCCGAAGGTGTAGAGTCCCGGTAGGACTGTTGAACCTCGTCGTCTTCGCCCTTGAAATAGATTTCTTCCTCCTGTTCCTTGACCCGTTCAGGTGTTTTTAGCGATTCAGCGTCCTCGCTTTTGACTTAGAGCACCTTTGGGGGGATGGTGTACTGGTTCATCCTTCTGTCACTTAGTCATTCGCTGCAGGATGCTCGCCATTTCTGCCTTGAGACTCTTCTTACTTTCCATCTCTGCGGCCTGTTCAGCGTCGAGAGTTTGTGCGCTTCGCTTCGAGGTAGTCGACGCCAAATTAGTTGTTGGCCCTTCTTTCCTCAGCGTCTAGGTGTCCCTTTCGAGGGCATCCTCCGACAGCCTTGATTTTTCTAAGGCTTTTGCCGCCTGGGAGTCCTTTTCGAAGGATTCACTGGGCTGCTTGTCCTTGGGTGCTGTTGCTTTCACTGAGATTTTCAGAGGCAATGCTCCCTTCGAGGACTTTGCTTCACTTCTACGAGTGTCACTCAGGACTTCGCTTCACCCTTTCGAGTGTCGCTCGAGTGTCTGGGGGTTGATGACTAACCTCCTTCGACGTTTTCTTCGGAACCTCGCCGATTGTGCAGTCCTCTGGTCCCTCTGCGATGTTGTCCTCTTCTCCACTGGAGAGGCCCTAGTCTCAGAGCGATGGAGGTGGCCCTGCCACTGCATGGTGGCTCACCCTTCTCTGCCTCTCATACTGTGAGGGTCTTGGGGGTGAACGCCGATCACGTGTTGCAGTCATCATTGTGGTGGTCGACCGGCAGGCAGAGGTTACAGACTGGATGCTGGTCCTTCTGTGCGCATTTATGGCGACACTTGGCGCAAAAGTTGAAGAGTGCTTTGTCCATTCCGGCGCTCAGGGAGCCCCCTGCAAGCGCATTCTCCGCTGAAAGTAGAGATCTCAGTCGAAAAGGCTTCTCTCTCGTCGTCCCGGTTATCTGACCCTTAGTCAGGTGTCTTAAAAAGTTTGAATGGGAGGTTGCGGGGGGTGACTAAAATTCCAGACCCATACACTAGATGGCGGAATAATGATAATGCCTGGCATAGTGAATCCAGAACGATTTACGCTGCAAAACTGTTGATGTACTTTGAGTTTGCCCGGGGTTCCTGCAACGAGGTACAGAGGCCTATGTTCTTTCCCTAAACTGCATGGAGACAAAACACAATTGCCACTCTTTGGCCACATGCAAGTCCCTTGTAAACTGTACCATAGGTACCAAGGGCACTGAGGCCAAGAAAGTCATCCAAGGCTGCAGCACTTGTTGTGCCACCCTTCGAGGTCCTGTACCTTTACACCCACACACTGCTTCTGCATGTTTTGGTGCAGAACAAAGTGAAGAGTCGACATGGCACACATCCCTGTGTGCCATGCCTACAAACCAGCGCCCTGGCATAGGTCAGCCACCCCTCTAACTGGGTGCACTATACCAGTGGTGAGGGTACAGCTGCAAGTAGGAAGCTGGCTCTGTATATACTATACAAAAATAAGTTATAGCGTGCAAAGTCCAGTGGAACCCCAAAGAGAGGCAGAGGTCAACGGGCCAAGGTAAACGAAGATAGCACCTTACTCTTTATTTATGGTAGTGTGACAAGCAGTAAGGCTTTATCAGAGAGTAGTGGTAATCATTTGTTGTACACACTCGGGCAGCAAATTGTATCACACAAAGACTGAACTCAGACCAATTTGTTTGTATCAAAAATATTTAGCTATTTTATTTCTTAGAGCCAAGCCTGGTGCAGGTAAGTGAAATAAATGCTTTGAAAAATCTTATGCAATGTTTTACAATTGAATGCAGGTTCACATGCAGTTGATTGAATTACAGGCAAGTCAATGTTTGAAAATTACTTATGTTACTTTTCAGATTACTATGCACATTACTTTTTTAGATTACTTTTACAAATCAGTGTGATATGCCTAGATATCACAATGAGACATCTCCTAGACACTTAGTACACAGACGTTTTTTAATGTTCAATACAAACCAACTCCACACTTAAAACAATGTACAGAAAAACAGTCAATGCATTCCTATGGAGAAAAATTAAGTTAACGGTTTGCAGGTAAGGAGTTATTTGGGAGTTGGTATTCTGGGGTTATAACCAAGGTTCCCCCCAGGGTCAAGGATACACTCTGAAAACACCTTCAGACGCACTAGAGCGGCGGGTTGCAGAGTGCCGAGGCCCAATGTTATCCAATGGGGAATAGGAGGTCTCTGGTTGGCGGCTGCTCACGAGCAGGCCCCAAGGTCATAGGAGCAAAGCTCCTGGTATTAGGCCCAGGTCAGAGGGGGATCAGAGTTAGCCCACAAAGTACACCCGCAGCGGCAGTTGGGCGCAGGGTGCTGTTTTGGCGCAGAGTGCTCCGTTTTCAATGGGGATTCTCCGGTTTCAACACTGCAGGCTCATGGACAAAGATCTTCTGGCGGTGACCACTGGTTGGAGAGGTAAGTTAGGATGTCGTGGAATGCGGAGATAGTCGGTTTTGCCACCCAAGACCGTGGGGTGTTGGGTGTAGGGGTGTCTTGTGGCGGGTTTTCGTTACTGGCTCTGGTCGCAGTCAGGGGATCCTTCAGAAAGGGTCTGCAGGCATTGTCGGGACACTTGATCCCATGTCAGAATCCTATCTTGGTGTTCCTGCAGATTCTACCGCCTAAAGTGGGGGTCAGAACTGGTGGGGGCCAGTTGCTGGAAGTGGCAAATGGCTGGGGTAGCTCACAAAGGCGGCAAGGCAAGCCTTTGAGGCTTCCCCTTCGTGGACTCTAGCCATCCTGAGGAGGAGGCTTGGCATCTCGTCCCAGAATGTGCATTGTTTAAGACCCACAAAAGCAGCATGCTCTCGACCCAAGGGTCCAGAAACCAGTCTGGTGGTGGCACCTGGCAAGCAGCCACTTGGCCTGAACATGTGTTGGGTCGTTTTTCAGGGGGCATCTCTAAGATGCCCTCTGAGTACATTTTCCATTAAATCCCACACTGGCATCAGTGTGGGTTAAATGTGTTGCACAAGTTTGATATCAAAGTTCCCAGTTTTCACTTAAGACATTATGGTGCTGTGGAGTTCGTAATGACAGCCCAGCACCATATACTCTTAATGGCATTACTGCACTTAAAATGTCTAAGAATTGGTTTAGACATTGTAAGGGTACAGTGTCCTCTTTTTGCATGGTTTCCTCCACTTTTTGCCAAACTGCTGATTTACTTTAAATGTGCTTTGGGTTCCTGCCAAGCAGGTACTAGGCCTTGGCGGTAAATACCGTTCCGCTCGCGAAATTTGCGGAGTTTGGGTAATTTGGATAATTTCGCGTTCTGCGGAGAACCTCAAATTCCCCCAAAATATGCGTTTCGCAGAATTTTTTGCTTGTTTGCATTCTCAAAATGCGTGTTCGCAAGACATTTCTCCCCGAGCACGCAAACAGCGATTGCAAACAGGAAAAAAGCATTGCGAACAAGCAATTCCGCGTGTTCGCAGAGATTTTTTTTTACAGTTTTGCGGAACTTTACGTAGCGCGCCTACGCAAATTCCGCCCACCCCTGACAGGTACCCAGGGTCCATGTTCTTTACCTAAACTGCATTAAAAACCAAACTCAATTGGGGCACTCTGGCCTCATGTCAGTCCCTTCTAAATGGTACCAAGGGCACTTAGGTCAGGGAAGACCTCTAAGGGCTGTAGCACTTCTTGTGCCATCGTTAGAGGCCGCTGAGGGTGCTCTTGGAGTTATCCTTAACCACAGAAACTCAACCCTCAAGACTGTTTACTTACCTGCAAAACGATAGCCCCCTTTTTCTCCATAGGATTGCATTGACTGTTTTCCGCTAAAAACTCTAAAGGGTGTTAGGTATGGAAACCTAAGAAACTTTAAAAAGTAATCGCAAAGTAAGTGCAAAGTAAGTGCAAAGTAACTAAAAAGAAACTTCAACTCTTACTAACCATGTGACCTACCTGTATCTACATTCAACTATTATCAGTAAAGTATTTTTACTCACCTGCACCAAGTCTGGATTGCTTCTAAAAATAAAATACAACAAAGAAATATTTTTTGGTCAGAGTTCAGTCTGAGTGTGAAATCATTCCTTCCCTGAGGGTGTACAATAATGCTCAACATAACCCTCTGATAAATCCTTAGTGCTCTCCGGCACCACAAAGAGTAAGGAATTTTCTACTTTTACCTCTGTAAGCCTTTGGGGTTCCACTGGACTCTGCACACTATACCTTACTTTGGTATAGTATATACAGAGCCAGCTTCCTACACTCGGGTGGCAATGTTTCAAAGAGAAAGCATGCTTCTGACTGCTCCTCTAACTGCTGAACCCCATATCCCTCTTGATTAAGACATTGCATGCAGTGATGTCATCTGGTGGTAATGGTTAAGATTCCACCTCTTCATCTGGTGACTCTGAATAGATGTCCGGTCATCTGGTGACTCTGGATAGATGTGTGGTCAGTCACCCACTCCCTCTATCATTTGTGAAAGACCCTCTTTATTTTTCCAGTGTGAAGAATTCATCTCCCATATCCCCCTGTAGCTCTGGAGTGATTGTGTTTTCCAGCTCCTCTTG
Organism: Lissotriton vulgaris; assembly: GCF_964263255.1. Taxonomy (NCBI): domain Eukaryota; kingdom Metazoa; phylum Chordata; class Amphibia; order Caudata; family Salamandridae; genus Lissotriton; species Lissotriton vulgaris. Next base: position 861,405,182 of record NC_141695.1, read on the forward strand.
TTACTCTGTTCCAACATGTTCTCTTAGTGGAATGCTGTATATCTGAACAGGTTCGAAAGAGTTTGAGGGGTTGCCTCCAGTTGTGATCCTTGTCCTTGGACCAGATTGGCTCTTTGGGCTTCATCTAGCCCTCTGTTGTCGGCGATTGACAGCATTGTCCTTTTTGTCTACTTTGAAAGTTCTGACTCGGTTGTGACCCAACCTTGAGAGTTTATTACCTTGTGTGTGTGCCCCTCCAGAGGCATCTTCATTTGACCCTCAATCATTTAGAGTTCCAGTTCTCCTTCTTGGGTCTCCTTTGTTTCCGAGATGTCCTCCTCATTGCTAAATAGTCTGGGTTCTATTAGGGGCCGCAGGTCCCTTTGGGACAACGTCATGTAGTGTGCGCACCTCAGCTTCTACTGTGCCAGGATGGTATTGGGCAAGTGATCTGCACACACCAGACTATCCTCTGAACTACAGTCATTTGAGAAGCAAAGGTTGCAACCCTAATGCGCTTCTTCGCACACTTGTGGTGGAATTTGTGGCAAAACCTAAAAGGGGGTATGTTCCATGCCAATTTCTCATCCTACGAACACGCGGTCTCAGTCTTTTCACCTCTGTTTCTCTGTCATTTTCAGCATTTTCTTTGCATCTTCCCCTTTACAAGTAGTCATTGATACTCTTCCTGCAATAGTGATTTTCGGTGGAAACGTTTTTTGCTCAATGTAACCTTCAACCCCAGAGTTCACCCTTTGCTTCCAGACCCAAGTGCACAAAAAATCTTAAGATGGTCACTGAGTCAAGGGATTTCCAGGGCATACGTCCGATGGGCACAAAAAATCTGAAGATGGTCACGGTGTCAAGGGATTTCCAGGGCATACGTCCGATGTTACACAAGGAGGGGTTTAAACTCAAATAGTTAAAACTGCCCACAAACAAGAGGGGAGTGGGGACTAGAGGATGCCAATACAGGACCCAAACACTAGATGGGAGAGTAAGGCACACCATATGAATGCAGAAAAGATCCAGGCTGCCAAAATCTATTTGGTAGTTTCTAGTCCATTATAAATCATCTGTGCCAAAGAGGATCTAAAGTCTTCTGCTGGCAAGATCTTGCGGGCCAGGTCTTGAAGTTAATGTGTTTAACTGCCTAGCAAGTAAATGGCATTGAAAAAGCACAGTGATAGACTAGCTGAAAAAATCCTATATTGTTAGAAACAATTAACTCCACATCTAGATGAGTGGTGAGAAAATAACTACAGAAAAGCACCTGAGGTTGAAAATCTGCATCGCTAAAAGCATAAAGTGGCACTAAGATCCAAAATGTGCATAGGGTAGAGCAAATAAATGATGGTGCAGGCCCAGTCTACCTTTCAGGTTGTCCCTACGCAAAACATATTAGTGTCCTGTGAAATGTTGAGAGTATGATGCCTACTGTCAAAACCAAAGAAATAGAGGGAGGACACAGAAAATAGAGCGTTGTGAGGAACAATGCCTGAAAAAGGCCCACATCTGCAGAGAGCATTGCCAATAAAGATCAGGCATCCAAGGGATGGAATATGGTACTTACCAGTATTCATCTGTTCTTGGCATGTAGGGCTGCTGACATTCATATCTGTGCATAGATCGCCGCCTAGTGTTGGGTCCGGATGATTGCACATTTTTGTCCTGGAAGAGTAAGTATCACAAGATAGGTGGCTCCTCCTTCGGACTACAGTGCGCATGGGCATCCTCAGATTGTTTTTCGCCATTGTGGCAGAGATGGAGTGTAGTATAGTAAGAGATGGCCATGCAAAGAGGGAGTGCTGCAGCTGCGGCAGGCACCGGGAGGTGGGTGGGAAATATGAATGTCATTAGCCCTACATGCCAAGAACAGATGCATACTGGTAAGTAGCATATTCCGTTCGAGGCATGTGGGCTGCTGAATTCATATCTGTGCATAGAAAGTGTAGCAGTATCTCCCTTAACGGTGGCTACCCGAGCTCGACTCGACAGCTTTAATCTTCGATGTCGACTCGAAGGTCTTTGGCTTCGAAGGCTGTGTTGGGGCTACGGCCTTCGGCTCGACGACCTTTGGCTCAAGTACTTTTGGTTCGACGACTTTTGGTCCGAAGACTGGTCGACGAGTTTAGGTTTCGATGGAACCGGTGCCATATGGCGTGTCTCAGAGAGCTCTTTGAATATGTTATTAGCCGGGCGGTATGGCGGGGCTGTAGAACTAGAATGTTGATCTTGGCTAAGGCCTGCTGGCGATGCCTCGAACCGAGTCTCTGATATCAGTATAGTGTCTATATGGGGCGGTGTACTCACGGTTCGCCCCTCGTCGTCATCTGAGTCTTCTTCCATAGCTACGATGTCTTGATCGTATTCCTCGAGATCGACGATTTGGTCCTCCTCTTCGAGGTAATCATCGGAGTTGTGCTTCGAGTATTGGTCTTAGTCTTGATCCGAGTCTTCGGCGCTAGCTAGTTCTTCCTCATCGAAGATATTATCGGGCTCTGGCGCCGACCGCTGCATTTCTTGCCTCGCCGCCCGTCGATTCCGGACAGTCTTTTTCAACCGGAACTGGACACAGGCCAGGCAACTATCTTCCTTGTGATCTGGAGATAGGCATCTGTTGCACACGGGATGCTTATCTGTGTGCGGGAACTTAGAGTTGCACTGCGGGCAGTATTTGAATGGACTTCGTTCCATCGACGGCCGGTCCACGTGGTGTCGAGAAGGCCTCACGGGTACCGAGCGCTAAACAGTACCGACCGATCCGAAGGCCTTTTGGCATTTAGAGAAGTTAGTTAATTCCGAACTTGGAGTGTTGGAATGTACATTCGAACCCAAAGGCGGAAAAAAACAATCTGAGGATGGAGAGGATGCCCATGTGCACTGTAGTCCGAAGGAGGAGCCACCTATCTTGTGATACTTCGAAGACTCTTCCAGGACAACAATGTGCAAACATCCGGACCCAACACTAGGCTGCGATCTTATAACAGATATGAATTCAGCAGCCCACATGCCTCGAACACAGCATTTACTGTGCAACCTTAGAGGCCCTGTAACTTTAACACACAGCCATTGCAGGCTGCGTGTTTTGGTGCAGAACAAAGTGAAGAGTCGACATAGTACACATCCCTGTGTGCCATGTCTACAACCCACTCCCCTGGCCTAGGTCAGCCAACCCTCTAGCTGGGTGCCCTATACCAGTGGCGAGGCTACAGGTGCATGAGCCCTGTACCCCTACAGTGTCTAAGCTAATACTTAAACATTGTATGTGCGGTAATGCCATTAAGAGTATATGGTGCTGGGAGTTTGTCATTAGGAACTCCACAATACCATAATGGCTTTACTGAAAACTGGGAAGTTTGGTTCCCACCCGTTCTGACCCACGCTTTGGGCGGGAGAACAGGCGGGAAAACCAAGTGAGGGAGGGAAGTGTGCTCACCTTTGCCAACCACACCCCTCTGGCGGCGGAGGCTAGGTGTAGCACAACTCTCAGTACCTGCCATCCTGAAGAGGGGGGGACCCGGCCAGAGAGGCATACGCCGCCCTCCCATGAGAGGGTGGCATATTAGGGGGTACCCACCCCAAGGAAGGGACCCATTGGTCCCAACTCTTACTTACCTGTAACACTCCTAAATCTAGTATTAAGGGGAAACCTTGAAACCTCAGACAAGAACTGAAGCAGTGCTGAAACTAAAGAGGATGTCCACTGACTTGGCCCCAGTCCACCCATCCTGTCCATACCTCGAACCTCCTCCAGCGAAATCCTGGTGTGTCCTGCAGGAAGCAGAATCAAGAGCTTAAAGGACCTGCTCTGCCTTCAAAACTCAAGACTTGTTCTCCCCATGTGCACCTGATTTGCTCACCAACAGATTCTGGCCCCAGCCAAAACCGTGGGTCTGCACCACTCTCCATCAGGCGCCCACGGCCCGAGTTAGAGTTGCCCAACTCCATGAGGAGGTCTCCCCTGCCATTCTGACATCTGGTGATTCCTGACCTGCCTCAAGTATCCAAGCAGAGCCTGCAGCCCCAAAGCTGGTAAGAAAACCTGATGCTTAAAGACAACAGACTGTGTCCCAGCATCCCAAAGTACCTCTCCAACCGGTGGTTGTAGGAAACTGGCTCTATATTTACTACACCAAAATGAGGTATAGTGTGTAAAGAGGCCGAGTGACCACAGAGGTAGGCAGAGGTTAGTTACATAGAACCTTACTCTCTATTTCTGGTAGAGTGGTCGAGCAATAAGGCAGTATCAGAGGACAGTGTTAAGCATTTGATGTAAATACTGTGGAAGTCTCACGCACTCCTCCTTTGTTTTGGTAAGTAAACTTGAATAAAAAGGTGGGTGGTGCGGGTGGATTAATCCTCCTGAGAGAGAGGATATGGAAATATAGGAATAGCGCTATCCTCTGCGATAGAGGGGCGTCCCCCAATTCACACTCTAACAATAAAGTTTCTTGAATGTTTGAAAAATTGAAAAGTGCTTTCAAAAAATTGAGTTTTGCAATCTGAAATTTTATTCACTAGAATTTATTTTTTTGATGAATTTTAACTTCTTGTTAATTCCATATCATTAAAACATGATTTTCTTCAATAAATCTCTTGGATTTTGTTAATTTACCCAATGCATTTCGGGCCTTTGCCCTTCATCAGGGGTATTACTACAAAAATCAAAAAACAAATAACCAATAGTCAATAAAGAAATAAAGATGTAGTATACTGTATAAATGTAAGTTGTTTGAGGTTAGACTGTAAGGAACCTGTTCCTTGACTGACATTGGCTGGTTCCTCGATAAGAGAATACATTCTGTGTGTTTCATGAAGTGAAAATGCTGAAGTATGTCTGCTGAGCCAGCCTGCTTCGACATTGTCCTTCCCTGGTAGGTGTAAGGCTAGCAGGTCTATTTTGAGTGGGATGGCCCATCTCCATATTTCCTGTGCTAGGTTGGATAGGGAGACTAATTGTGTTCCTCCCTGTTTGTTGATGTAGAACATTGTTGTTATGTTGTCCGTTTGTATCAACACTCTCTGGTTGTACAGTTGTTTCTGGAATGCCTTCAGGGCGAGAAACACTGTCTTCCTTTCCAGGTAGTTGATGTGTCTGACCTCATCTGCTGGAGTCCACAGACCCCTCACCTTGAGCTTGTTCATGTGTGCTCCCCATCCCATCTGGGATGCGTCTGTGGTGATTGTCACCGTTCGGGTTGGTGGTGTTAAAGGCTTCCCTTTTGTTATGTTCTCCCTGTTCCACCACGTTATCTCCTCCTGCACTGCATGCGTTACAACCACTAGATCTTCCCAACTACCTGTAGCTTTCGACCATTGTTGTTGCAGCCACTCCTGGAATGGTCTCATGTGGAGCCGTATATTGGGGACCAGGTGTATGCAGGACGCCATCACCCCCATTATCTTGCTCGCTGTCCTCACTGTCAGAGCTCGCCCTTTCTGGTAGTGGCATGTCTCCTTGAGCAGGACTAGTGTTCTCTTGTCGCTGGGGAACACCTTCCGCTGTATGGTGTTGATCTGTGAACCCAGGAAGATCTTCACTTGCTCTGGTTCCATCGAGGATTTCCCCTAGTGTATGGAGAATCCCAGGTCTGTCTTGGTTTGTGACCTGCTGTGCGTGTTCCTTGCATGTCCTGTGTGAACTTGCTTTTATTAGCCAGTCATCGAGGTAAGGGTATACATGAAACCCTTCCCTGCGCAGGTACGCTGCCACGGCCGCCAGACATTTGGTGCAGACCCTTGGTGCAGACTTTAGTCCGAAGGTTAGGGCTGTGAACTGGTAGTGTTCTTTGTTGATGGTAAATCTTAGTAGATGTTTGTGCGGCCTGTTCATGGGAATGTGCAGGTAGGCATCTTTGAGGTCTATGGTGGACATGAAGTCTCCATCCCTTATCTGAGGAATGACCTCTTGTAGGGCTGTCATCTTGAATTTTTGTGTCCCTATATATTTGTTTAGGAACCTTAGATCCAGGATGGTCTTAGCGTTTCGTCCACTTTTGGTACTAGGAAGTAGTTTGAGTACACTCCCTTGTCCCTTTCTCTGAATGGAACGAATAGTTTACCTGTCGGTGAAGTTTTGCAGATTGAAGATCTTTCTGGATTCACTATGCTGTGCATATTCCGCTATCTGGTGGTTGGGTCCGGAATCGTAGTCTTTTTTCTCCTTTTTTCGTAGCCCAGGTGGGCGTCGACGTCCCACCATTTGGTATACCTTCGGTGACGTCGGCATGCTTCCGGCGGAAGCTCCCACCCTTGGGCGCCATCTTCGGATTCTTTTTTATTTTTTTATTTGTCCTTGTAGTGAATCCATGGCTATGTTTGTTAAACCTTTCTCCAACGTAATTCTTTTCACGCATCTTGTAAGCTTCAACTTGCTTTCTATTCCATGTGTTTCCACCTTCTCCAGCCTCATCTTTCTGGCGGAGGCGGGTGGGTTCGCTAGTGAATCCAGAAAGATCTTCAAGCTGCAAAACCACACCGACAGGTAATAAACTATTCGTTTTGCAGCATGAATCTTTCTGGATTCACAATGCTGTGCAAATATTTTGTAGCGGTTTCGTTACTTTTGTGGTGGCTGGGTGGAAGATGAGCGTTGGTTGTTGAAGCACTCTTTTTCCTACTTGTGCTTCCTTTTTCATCTGTACATCCACGCAATAGTGCTTAGTGAACGTGTGCACTGAAGCCCATGTTGCCGCCAGGCATATGTCCTGAAATGGTGTGTTGGCCAGAAAAGCAATTGTTGCTCCTTGCTTTCTAGTCTAGTGGGCCTGTGCCCCTCCTGTTAGCTCCTGGCCCACTTGCTTGTGGCATAATTGTATCGTTTGTGCGATCCATCGAGCTATGGTGTTCTTAGTTACTGGTCTACCCAGGTAACTGTTTGCGAAGGATACGAAGAACTGTTTTGTCTTCCTGTGTTCCTTCGTCGTCCTTAGTCCTTTCAATGTAGTGCATCACTGCCCTTCTTGCGTCTAGAGTGTGGAGCGCCCTCTCAGCGCTTGTCGTGGGGTTCTGGAAGAAGCTAGGAATTTGAATACTCTGATTCATGTGGAACCTTGACACCACCTTTGGCATGAAGTGCGGGACTGTTCTCATTACGAACCTGTGTATCTGGATGTAGGGTTCCTGCAGGGTTAGTGCCTGTAGTTCGCTCACCCTGCGTAGCGAGGTGATTGCTACCAGGAAGGCCGCTTTGTCAGCATTTGCAGTGATGCCTTGTGGATGGGTTCGAAAGGTGCTTTCATGAGCTGTCAGTACCACATTCAGGTTCCAAGCCGGCGGCTGCATCCTTTTTGGTGGCGCTATTCTTTTAGCCCATTCCAGGAATCTTTTTACTACTTGATATGTAAAGAAGCTTCTCCCCGTTTCTCCTCTTGTGTATGTCACAATCTCTGCCAGGTGTACCCTCAGCGAGGATGAGCTTAGCTTTTATTAGGTGCGTGAGGTATATTAGCACCGTTGATTCCCTGGTCAGCTTTCTATGGAATTTTTTCTTGCAGCACCATTGAATCTTTTCCATTTTTCCCCATAGCACTTGCGTGTGCTGGGCCTTCTTGCCTCCCGCAGCACCCGCAGGGTGCTCACTGGTAGTTTTAGATGTGCGAACTCCGAGTCCTCAGGAGCCAAGCTGAGGCTGAGGCTCTCCGGCTCTGGGTGTAAAACTTCTCAGTTTTCCAGGGAGAGTAGGTCTCTTCTTTTTAAGAACTTGTGGGGTGGGCCCTGCGCCATCTCCATTATCTGTGAGTACCAGGTCTGCATGGCCCATTGTGGTGCCACCAGGATGAGTGTCATGTTGCTCATCATGCCTTTGTTGAGAACCCTGGGGATCAGTGGTATCGGGGGAAAAGCGTAGGCAAATGTTTTTGACCAGCTTATCCATAGGGCATTAACCTGGGACAGTGCCTCTGGTTGTCTGGATGCAAAGTACTGGCATTTTGCATTCTGGCGTGTTGCAAACAGGTCTATTGTCGGAATAGTCTGTTTCCTGTATGTTGAGTTCCCACTCGTGGGATGCTGAAGTCTGCCTGCTGAGCCAATCTGCTTCTACATTGTCCTTCCCTGGCAGGTGTATGGCTAGCAGGTCTATTTTGAGTGGTATTGCCCATCTCCAGATTTCCTGTGCCAAGTTTGACAGAGGGAATGATTGAGTTCCCCCCTGCTTGTTGATGTAAAACATCGATGTGGTGTTGTCTGTTTGTATCAGCACCTTTTGGTTGTACAGTTGTTTCTGAAAGGCCTTGAGGGCAAGCAACACTGTTTTCAGTTCTAGATAATTGATGTGTTTGACCGCATCCGCTGGGCTCCACAGACCCCTTACTCTGAGCCTGTTCATGTGTGCGCCCCATCCCTTCTGGGATGAGTCTGTGGTGATGGTCACTGTTGGGTCCGGTGGCGTTTGAGGTTTCCCTATTGTTATCCTCTCTTTGGTCCATCACTTCATTCCTTCCTGCACCTTGTGCGTTACAACCACTAGATCCTCCCAACTTCCTGTAGCTTGTGACCATTGCTGTTGCAGCCACTCTTTGAGTGGTCTCATCTGCAGGCGTACATTGTGGACCAGTTGTATGCACGACGCCATCATTCCCAAGATCTTGCTCCCTGTCCTCACTGTCCGAGCTCGCCCCTTCTGGTAGGCACGTTTCTCCCTCAGTAGGCTGAGTGTCCTCTTTTGGCTGGGTAACACCCTGCATTGGACAGTGTTGTTTTGAGCTCCCAGGAAGATCTTTACTTGCTCCGGTTCCATCGAGCATTTTCCCCAGTGTATGGAGAATCCCAGGCTTGCTAGCGTTCTTGTGACCTGTTCTGCATGATCCTTGCATGTCCTGTAAGAGCTTGCCTTTACGAGCCAGTCGTCGAGGTAGGGGTACACGTGTATCCCCCTCTCTTCGCAGATGTGCGGCCGCTGCTGCGAGGCATTTGGTGAATACCCTTGGTGCGGACTTTAGACCGAATGCCAGGGTTGTGAATTGGTAGTGATCCTGGTTTACTGTGAATCTTTGCATGTGCTTGTGCTGTTCTGTTCATGGGGATCATTGAGGTCTATGGTGGTCTATAGGGACGTCATCTTTAATTTGAGACTTTACATATTTGTTTAGGAACCGTAGATCCAGGATGGGCCTTAGGCTTTCGTCCACTTTTGGCACCAGGAAGTAGTTTGAGTACACTCCCCTGTTCCATTCTTTGAATGGGACCGGTTCGATGGCTTCTTTGAGGAGGAGTTCTTGAGCTTCCTCTTGGAGCCCTTCCAGAGTGCTCTCTTTTCTTTGGCTTTCTGTTTGGTGGTCTCTTTTCCAACTCTATGCAGTATCCGAACTGTATGAAGTTGAGTATCCACTTGTCTGTGGTTATTTTCCTCCACTCTTGGAGGAAAAATCTCAACCTGCCTCCTACTGGTGTTACATGTCCTTTTGTGTCTTGTCCGTGTAGCCCTCTCCTCTGCTTTTCCGTGCTTTTCCCTCGGAGGGTTTGAGTGGGTGAGCACCTTTTCCTGTGTGAAGTCACTTAGAGGGGGGTTGTTCACCGCCACTCCTTCTCTGGCCCCGTCCGTTTCCTCTCCTGCAAAAGGACTGGCCCCTGTTCTGGTAGTTAGTTTTGCTTCTGCTGGCCCTGGTGACCTTGGTTGTCACCCTGTTGACCCTGGTGGAACGCCTGGGGTGGTTGTCCTTGCTGGTTTCCACCCCGTCCGTTTGGCCTCCGCGTAGGAGTGCCTCTTCTCATCCCCCTGAATTGTAGGGCCCCCATGGACCTTGTCGTCTCGTTGTCTTTCTTCAGTTGGGTGAGTTTCTCATCAACTGGGGCTACGATTGAAAGGGGTGTTCAGGATGTTGTTTTGAACCTCCGTCTTGAAGCCTGAGATCCTGAGCCAGGCTTGCCTTCTCTCTGTAAATTCCTATAGCCATCAGCCTGCTGGATGTTTCTGCCCCGTCCAAGGCTGTATTCAGGCACGAGTTTGTGATGCTTTTCCCCTCTTCCATGAGGTGAGCGGCTCTATGCTGGTGTTCCTCTGGGAGGTGCTTGAGCAACTGGTTCATCTCGTCCCAATGCTGGTTCCTGTTGAGAAGGGCGTTGGAGTTTGCCATCCTCCAGTGCATTGCTGAGTTTCTCTCAATTTTTCTGCCTGTTAGGTCCATCCTCCTGCTTTACTTGTCAGGTGGTGGCCCAGATGTAGAGACGTTGGCCCTTCTGGCCGTTGCGGCTATATTTGAGTCTGCTGAAACTGTCCCCTGGATGTAAGGGGGTCCTGGGAGGAGAACTTGTACTTTTTCTCCGTCCTTGGCGTGACTGACCTGCAGGTAGCTGGTTCTCTGAACGCCTCTTTGCCCTGTGCCATGATACTCTTCAGCATGGGCAGGAAGTGGCTTTTTGTCTGTGCGGGGAGCAAGGTTTCCAGCAGGGAATCTGCCTTAGCCTTCTCCTCCTCCAATTTGACTCCATAAGCTGCTGTAGCCTTCTTGTCTACCTCATAGTAGGCCCCAATGTCATCTGGCGGCGTAGGCCTTGAGGGGTATGTCTCCACAGCTTCCTCCAGGTTTTCGGCCTCGATGTCCTGCCAATCCTGGTCCTGAGCCGTCGAGGATCCAGAGTCGTAGCTCGAAAGCGGGTCCCCAAAATCACCCTCTGTGTAATAGAGGTCCTCCTCTTCTCCCTGCTCCAGAGTTTTCGGCGGCTCTTCGGCGTCTAACTCCTCGTGTTCCATCTCTTCGAGGACCGTCGTGGGCTTCGAAGGGATCCTGTAGTGTTTTATTTTGTCTTCGAAGTCCTTCTTCCTCTGGATGATGTTTTCCATCTCGGCCTCGAGCCTTCTTTTCTTTCTCTCCATCAGTGCAGCCTGCTCGGCGTCGAGCGTTTCGGCCGCCCTCTTAAACGGCCCAGTCGACGTCGAAGCGGCTCTCGGCTCCTTCAAAGTCAAGGATCCCTTTTCGGGAGCTTGCTTCCACTACCTTTGCTTTTCGCTGGTCTTTGCCGCCCGGGAGTCCTTCTCGAAGGATCCGCTGGGCTGTTTTTCAGGGACCGCAGCTTCGGTCGAAGATTGACGTTGGTGCTCCCTTCGAGGATCTAGACTGATTTTCGAGAGTCAGCCTCAGGTTTTCGAGGCCCTGTCGAGGGTTTCGGGGTCGTAGACTCTCCTACCTTGTCTGACAATTTCTTATAGGCCTCTGCGACCGTGGAGACATCTGGACCTTCAGCGATGTTGTCCTAGTCGGTGGAGAGGCCCAGGTCGTACAGTGACGGGGCCTTGCTCTTGCCCTGCATCGTGTGGTGACCTATCCTCTGTTTTTCCCGAATCCTCCGCGTCTTCGGCGTGCAGACTGAGCAGGCGTTGCAGTCCTTGCTCCCGTGGTCGATAGGCAGACAGAGGTTGCAGACCGGGTGCTGGTCTCTCTGCGCGTACTTGTGGTGGCAATTACGGCAGAATTTAAATGGTGTGTTTATTACTGCGCTCAGGGGTCCCCCTGTGTGCGCATTCTTCGTCGGACATCGAAGATCTCGAGGTTCCTCTCCTCCTTCGTCGTCCCAGCTCTGATCTTCTCCTGGTCTTAGTCTTTTCCTGAAGAAATTCGCGTAAATTTCTCCTCCAAAACTTCTGGAGCTTCACGCGACGATCCAGACCCATCGGCGGAAAAAAGAATCTGAAGATGGCGCCCAAGGGTGGGAGCTTCCGCCGGAAGCATGCAGACGTCACCGAAGATACACCAAATGGTGTGACGTAGACGCCCACTTGGGCTACGGAAAAAAAAAAGAGAAAAAAAGACTAAGATTCCGAACCCAACCACCAGATAGCGGAATATGCACAGCATAGTGAATCCAGAAGGATTCACGCTGCAAACTGGTTCAATGGCCTCCTTTCAGAGTAATTCTTGTGATTCCTCTAGTAGTAGCACTAGTTATTTTCCTGAATGCCCCTTCCTTTTTCGTTTTCTGTTTGGTGGTTTCTTTTCCAGTTCTATGCAGTATCCGAACTGTATGATGTTGAGTATCCACTTGTATGTAGTTCTCTTCTTCCACTACTGGAAGAAGTGTCTTAGCCTGCCTCCTACTCGTGTTACATGTTCGTTAATGTTTGGTCCGTGTAACCCCCTCTTGTTGGCCTGGTTGTGCTCCACCCTAGGAGGAGTCGTGTTGGTGGGCACGCTTTGCGTGACAGAGTCACTTTGAGGTGGGTTGTTGGCCCACTCTTGTTTGTCCTCGTCCATTCGGCCTCCCGCGAAAGGACTGGCCCCCAGGCTGGTACTGCCAGGTTTGTTTTTGCTGTCCCTGCTGTGATTGATTGTCGCCCTGGTGAGTCTGCTGGAATGCCTGGTGTGACGTTCCCGGCTGGTTTCCTCCCCTCGCGTTTGGTCTTCCTGTCGGGAAACCCCTTCCCATCCCTCTGAAATGTAAGGCCCCCATGGACCTTGCAGTTTCATTTTCTTTCTTGAGCTGGGTGAGTTTTTCATCCACCGGTGCCCCGAACAGTCTCTCCATTGAAAGGAGTGCTCAGACTGTTCTGTACTTCCGGCTTGAAGACTGACATCCTGAGCCAGGTATGCCTTTTTTCTGTGATTCCTATCATCATAAGTCTGCTGGATGTGTTAGCCCCATCCAAGGCTGTTTTCAGGCAAGCATTTGCTATATTTTTCCCTTCCTCCACCAGGTGTGATGCTCTTTGTTGGTATTCATCGGGGAGGTGCTTGAGCAGTTGTCTGATCTCGTCCCAATGCTGGTACCGGTGTCTGTTCAGTAGGGCATTGCAGTTTGCCATGCGCCAGTTTACCACTGCATTTCTTTCTATTTTTCTCCCAGTTAGGTCCATCCTCCTACTGTCTGGTGGTGGGCCTGATGTTGTTGGGACGTTTGCCCTCTTCCTGGCTGTTGCCGCAATAATGGAGTCCGCCGTGACGGATCCCTGGATGTAGGGAGGATCCTGAGAGGAGTGCTTGTATTTTTTCTCCGTCCTAGGTGTGACAGACCTGCAGGTCGCTGGGTCTTTGAACGCCTCCCTCCCTTGGTCCATGACACTCGGAAGCATGGGGAGGAACTGACTGAGTGGGGAGCAGGGTCTTTAAGAGGAAACATGCCATAGGTTTTTCCTCCACTAGTTTGACTCCATAATTCGCTGCTGCGTTCTTGATGACCATGTTATAGGCCCCAATGTCATCTGGCGGCAAAGGCCTCAAAGGATAAGTCTCCACGGGCTCCTCTGGGTTTTCAGAGTCTAGGTCCTGCCATTCCAGGTCCTGTGCCATGAAGGATGCCGAGCCGAAACTCGTTCGCTGGTCGTCGCCTTCTTCCTCGTACTAAAGTCCCTCTTCCTCTAGGTGTTCCTGGGACTCGGGAGTTTTCGGCGGCCCTTCGGCGTTAAACTCTTCTTCCTCTTCTATTTCGACGATCGTCGTCGGCTTCGACGGAATCGTGAACCTTTTCATTTTCTCGTCAAACTCACTCTTCTTTTGCAGGATGTTCTCCATTTTGGCCTCGAGCCTTCTCTTTTTCCTCTGTATCTCGGCGGCATGTTCGGCGTCAAGCGTTTCGGCCGATCTCTTTGACTTAGTCATCAAAGCGACCTTCAGAGTCGAGCGGTCCTTTTCGGGGACGTGCTTCGACGACCATGGCTTTTCGCCAGTCTTCGCCACCTGGGAGTCCTTTTTGAAGGATCCGCTGGGCTGTTTGTCCTTGGATGAAACTGCGGCAGTCGAGATTTTTGGGCGCCAGTACTCCCTTCGAGGACTTACCCTGTTTTTCGAGAGTCTGACTCAGGCTTTCGAGAGTCTGTCAGGGTTTGGGGGCTGACATCTCTCCTAACTCTTTAGATGCCTTACCGGTCTCTACGACCGTGTAGTCATCTGGTCCCTCAGCGATGTTGTCCTCTTCGTTGCTGGAGAGGCCCAGGTCGTGAAGCGAGGGAGGTTGGCCTTTGCCTCGCATGGTGTAGTTGGCGCTCTGTCTCTCTAACCCGGAGTGTCTTCGGGGTGAAGGCAGAGCAGGCGTTGCAATCCTTGCTCTCTTGGTCGACCGGCAAGCAGAGGTTGCAACCGGGTGCTGGTCCTTCTGCGCGTATTTGTGGTGGCAGTTAGGGCAAAATTTAAAAGGTGTTTTGTCCATTGCTGCGCTCAGGGGGTAGTCTGTATGAGCATTCTCTGATGGACGTCGAAGATCTCGGAGTTCTCCTCCTTAGTTATGCCAGCTTGGTGATCTCGTTCCTCAGAATCTTCTCCAATCTTGTGTGTAAGATTAGTCTTTTTCCTCTTTCCTCAAAAAACTCTGGAGCCTCTCGGTGACGATCCAGACCCAATGGCGGAAAAATGAATCTTAAGATGGTGCCCAAAGGTGGGAGCTTCCTCAGGAAGCGTGCTGACGTCACAGGAAGTACACCAAAAGGTGGGACGTCGATGCCCACCTGGGCTACAAAAAAAAAAAAAGAAAGAAAAGACTAAGATTACGGACCGAACCACTAGACCTCAGAATAATGCACAGCATAGTGAATCCAGAAAGATCCACGCTGCAAAATTCAAGTCACAGGTAAAGTAGGTTCTCGTTACTTATGTAATCCAGTGCTGGACTCCTAGGTTCAGCGCTGCGACCTCTACCCAAGACAGGTAAAGCCATTATGGTTTGGTAGTCGGTATGATTTTTAAGGAATATTTGTAGTTTGCAAAAATCAACATATAGAAGAAATTTCACAGAAAATCAGTCAATGGTTTCCTATGGAAGAAAATGCAGGTTACTGGTAAGTACTGTTAGGATTACTTTTGCGGTTCAATACTGGCTAAAAGGTACAGTACTGGCTTCTCCCCTGATCACAGGTGAGTAATTTGGAATTCGTTATTCGGCTGATTTTGGATGAATATTTTAAAGTTTCAAAACTCCACACTCAGAAGAAATTTCAGGGAAACTCAGTCAAGGTAAACCTATGGAAGGAAAATTAGTTATCAGCTTTTAGGTAAGTACTCGACTGGTAGAGTTAAGGTTCTGGGCATAAACTAAGGGGTCCTTCAGGGTCGGAAAGGTTCAGTAGTTACACCCTCAGCGGCACAGGGGCAGCCAGGTGCTGAGAGAGTAGCCCCAATGCAATCCAATGGAGGGTAGGGGGCCTTTGGTTGGCGACTGCAAGCAGGCCACACGGCTGTGGGAGATGAGCTCCTGGTCACTTACTCAGGGCAAGTGGGGAAGTAGAGTAGGGTAGTAGTTGCACTTCCAGCGGTACTCTGGCGGCTGGGTGCAGGGTGTTTTTGAGCCGTCGGGCGTTCAATGTTATCCAATAGGAAAGTTAAAAAGTGAAAAAATGCTGCAGGCTCGTGGACGGAGATTCTTCAGGTACGACCACCACTTCGAGAGGTAAGTTGGGATCTTGGAGAAGAGGTAGGTACCCCAAAGGAGGGCACAGGGTGCCACAGGGCGCCAGGTGTAGGGGTGTCTTGGGGTCAGGAAATCTTACCCTCGGCTGGTCGCGGTTGGAGGGGTCACTGGTTCTGAGGCTGCAGGCGTCTGGTTTGTCGAGCAGGGTCTTTGGGCACTGGACTTCGGGTCCCAGTCGCTGGGGGGACGTCTTCGTGGTCTTGGGTCACTCAGGAACAGACCGGGCTTGGCGGGTGCAGAGTGGGCTGGATTCGCGGTTCCTGGCTGGCACGAGGGGTATTGCTGTTGGAGCAGAACCACTGCTCGTGGGAGTCCCAGTCTTTTGGAAGGTTCAAGGCAGGCAGGTCCTCCGGGGTGGTCGAGGTTACAGTCCGCAGGAGACGCCGGAGTTTCACAGAAGCAGGTTCAAGGATCAACAGGCCTGTAAGGTTCTGGGGCCAAGTCAGTGGGCGTCATCCTTTGTTAGCAGCTGTGCGGCAGGTCTTCGTGTTTCTTGGTCTTCTTGTTGCCGCAATAGGGATCTGAGGAAGGAAGGTTCAGGGTGCCCATAAATAAAAAATGTATGGACGTTACAGGTAGGGCAAAGGGAGGAACCAATGGGTCCCTGCCCTGGGGTGGGTACACCCCATAGCCTGCTCCTCTCCTGTGGGAGGGGGGCAGGAGCCGAGCTGTGATTGGGCAGGGCTTCCCATCTTCAAGATGGTCGGAGTCGTGCTTCACCTCGCCTCTCCCACCTGAGGGGTGGAGTTTGCACAGGCTGGCACACCCCCTTTCCTAACTTAGGGTTTCCTGACGTTCTTCCCGCCAGAGTGGGGGTCAGAACCGGTGGGGGGCAGTTACTGAGTACAGCAAGTGGCCTGGAGAAGCTCACAAAGGAGGTATGCCTTTGAAGCTTCCCCTGCCCATCCTGGGGGAGGAGGCCTGGCACCTCGTCCCAGGATGTGCATTGTTTCAGTCCCCCGAGAGCGGCAGATTCTCGATCCAGGGGTCCAGAAACATGTCTGGTGGTGGCAGCCACAGTCAGAACACTGGGTGTTGGTTAGGTTTCAGGGGGCATCTCCAAGATGCCCTCTGTCGTGCATTTTACATTAAATCCCACACTGGCATCAGTGTGGGTTTAATGTGCTGAGAAGTTTGATATCAAACTTCCCAGTCTTCAGTGAAGCCATCATGGTGCTGTGGAGTTCGTAATGACTACCTCCCAGCACCATATACTCAATGGGAGCACTGCACTTACAGTGCCCAGGACTGGCCCGGGGTACTGTAGGGGCACCTGGCTCTTGCACCTGTGCCCACACCACTGGCACCGGGCAGCCAGCTAGAGGGGTGACTGATGGATGCCAGGGCAGTGAGCTTGTGGGCATGGCACACAGGGATGGGTGCTATGTAGACTCTGTTTAGTTCTGTACTTAGACACTCAGCCTGCAAAGGCAGTGTGTGGGTATCAGGGTATAGGGCCCCTAAGGGTGGCACAATTAGTGCTGCTGCCTTAGGGGCCTTCTCTGGGCACCTTGCCCTGGGTACCTAGAGTACCATTTCCTAGGGGCTGACAAGTGGCCAGAGATGCCAATTGGGTTTTAGTTTCAACACAGTTGTAGAGAAGGGACACAGGCCCTGGGCACCTGGCTGGCAGGAGCGCATGGCACAGTCAAAGAACATCAGCAATTCAGCAAAAAGTGTGGGCATACCCATGCAAGAAAGATGGCACTTTCTCACAGTCCCTTGTGCCAGTGCTCCTTCCCTAAAACAAAATCCCAATTATTTCTTCCGCCCCCTGTAAGTCCCTAGCAAATGATACCCTGGGTGCCTACGGCCAGGAAGCTGAAGACGGTCCTATGGGGACCCTCCTTCACTGGGACCATGCCACTGCCCTTGAAGCCTGCATGCCCCTTTCAGGGAGAAAACAACAAAGTCGACATGGCACCCTGCCTGGGTGCCTTGTCAGCTAGCACTGCCTGACAGCATAAGTAAGCTACCCCTCTAGAAGGCCTCACAGCCCTAAGGCAGGATGCACTATAAGACAGGCGAGTTCATATCTGCCTGAGCAAATATGCCCCTACAATATTTGGCACAATTTCTTAATAGTGTGCTAGTGAAACTATAGCAAGTACATGGGCTGGGAACTCGAAAACTAGTTACACAGTCTCAGGGTGCGCCCGAATCCCTACCAAACTGGGTGTGATATCTGACCGGCAGTAGGCAACTAGCCACCAACAGACATGTTTCTGGACCCCCCAGGCAGAGAGCCCCTTCTCTTTGGAACCAGAAACAATGCACATCTTGGGCAGAGGCATCATGCCTCCTCCCACAGGATGGGCCAGTGCTCGAAGAGAGGAATGCGACCCCAGCCTCTGCTGCTAGCAGCAGATGGCAGCAACTGGTTTACATCCCCACTTTAGGCAGGAAAACTCGACGTGCTCAATCAAAAGCCACTAAGATGACTTGGGCCTGAACATGGCCGATCTTCAGAACTCTGGGCAGGAGTTGTAGTGGTAGAAAGGCATGCATGAGTTCTGTGCTCCATTCTAGTCAGAATGAGTCTTCAAGAGGGCTTTCTAAGGAACTCCAACACACAAAAGTTGTTAACACTACCTGTTCACGGTCGGGGCTGATTAGATTGAGCTAGGGTTCTCCTCATTGCTGGAAGACACCCTATACCCCGACCCAGGTGTACATGCCATTGATGACCCTTTAGGTGTGCCAGCTGCCTTTGTCTGCTCTGGTGTTCAAAGATTACAAAAGATGGTTCACAACCAGGGAAATGCCCTAACCTAGACTGTACCAGAGGTGTGGAGCCCCCTGTACAGGAAGTCATCCCAAACTTGTTGCAGTACCACATGGCAGTGGCATGGTCTTGGAGAACTTACGCAAGGTTCTTCTTGATAGCTGGCAGGAAGGACTTATATACCATGAAAATTGCTCGCAACTCCATTAAATTGATGTGAAGGCAGGTTTCCACCAAAGACCCAAGTCCTCCGATCAGAACTTCTTCCAAATTATCTATTTACCTTAAGTGTGACGAGTCAGTTTCCACCATCAACTCTGGGTGGGGTTCGTCACTGGTTCAATTTCGGACAAATCTTGAGTTGCACATTCTCAATCCATGTGCCCAGCTTCTCTGGGGGTGATTTTCAGTTTCAACCGATGCTGTCCATAGTCTTCAAGCAGTCACTTGGTCAGGAAAAAAAGTGAAAGATCTCGGAGGAATTCAGCGATAGGAAGGAGATATTTAATGAAATCAGGATGGGAACAGTGAGACAGAAAGGGTTGGAGACTATGGCTAACATTAGTAAAAACTGAACTCTTTGTGAAAATGACCAACAGAGAAGCTGCCCTCAATCTGAGCACATGCTACATGGGAAGGTCATAGAGGGAGAGTAAGAATAGTCCCTGTAGATTCGGTCTCAAGTTCCATCCACAAGGTGTGTAAAGGAACTACCAAAGGACTATAATCCAAAGCATGCGCAGAGTTCAAGCCAAAGATCCTGAAAATAATAAAGGTGGGCACCGTGAGAGATGATGCAGTCGTAATAGAAACAGACTTCACTCAAGAGCCTCAGCTTGTCTTAGTGACAAGGAGGAATAGCCAGGAAACTGTTAAAGCAAGGAGTGGTGTCAGACAACTAAGCCATCAATGGCAAAAGGCTGGAAAAGATGAAGGTGCTGCTGAGAAGACGAACTTGAGAAATGTCAACAGGTAAAGACTACAAGTGCACATACTACAAATGGAAGTCGAAGGACTTCGAAAGATGCAATAGAAAGTCCCCCTCCCCTCACAAAGACAATTTATTTTGCCACTTCGACCTCACACCAAAGTTCCTACAGCATTACCGTGCCATTCATTCCTCCTCTCCCGCATTTCTCGATGAGATTCTTCTCCTTTGGTTTCATTGCGGATAACAGGATGTCTATTCTGCTCATTCTGGCGATTGTTCCGTGCAGCAGTTTTCTCCCGAGAGGCCTCAGATTTTACATCAATCTGCAGGGGCACCCACTTATATTTGTTACCTGAAGGAAGAAACGCCTAGTGTTATAAATTATCATGAAGTGTCATTACTGACAGGAGGGTCTGCGGAGAATGGTAGAGGATATCAAGATGGGACAGAGTTTGAGGGACACTAAACAAGGGAGACATCAAGCATAGGGGATTCTTACCATCAGTAAACGCAACAAATAAAATTAGATTTCTTTAAAGATGGCCCTAAAATGTGCCAGTAGTAAATGGGAGCTAAGACTTCAATTCACTTCCATGTTCATGGCTCTATATTAACAAAAGAGGCATTTACAAAATGGCCTTCCTAGAGCACAGACTGACCATCTCTCAAAGGAATTTTCCTCTTCAAAGCTTTAACTCTTCTCTTCGAGCAACCAGCCTATAAGAAACACTTAAACTAAATTACTTTGAGTGCGCCATAATTTTAATCTCCTCACTTGAGCAAAGCGTTTAAGATGAATATGAAACCTGCAATGCCCAAGCCGGACAGTCCAAAATCAGTTACAAGTTCAAACAGTCCCTTTTGGAAGTCTGAGAAATAAAATCTGGATTCTCCATCATATTGCACGGAAGTTTTTCATGTACTTTAGTCTTAGTCAAGCTCAACGTTTACTTCTTAGTTCTGAAATATATAAACTGTTTTGGACATTTGTTTGAAACAGTTCTTTTGTAAACTTTCCTTATATGTTTCCTTTAAAGAATTTTTATTCAGTCTTGACAGTTGTTTATCCTTAATACTGCGTATACCTTGAAAGACATTTTTCTTTCAGTGACTGACTGACTTGGTTCTTGTATAGCGCTACTTTACCCGAGGGCGTCAAGGCGCTAGGGATGGTAACAAACAGTCTGATGTGTGAGGGAGAGAGATGATGGCTAATGGTAAGCTTTCCTGAATAGCCAGGTCTCCAAGGCCTTCCGGAAGAGGGGATGCGAAGGTTGATCCCTAAGTTTGACAGGGAGGGTGTTCCACAACCTTGGGACCAGGGCAAAACAGGCCCTCCCACCCCATCTAGCCTTCCAGATTCTAGGAACTGCGAGGAGGTTTTTATTTGCTGATCGAAGATCTCTACCCGGGACATAGAGGGACACAAGGGAGCCAAGATCTTTTGCCCTAAGCCCATGCAAGGCACGATGGGTAAGGAACAGCGCCTTAAAGTCAATCCTAGATTGTACAGGGAGCCAATGGAGATTTTTTCTAATGGCTGAGCCTGATGAGCGCCTGGGTGCATCAACTACAAAACTTGCGGCAGAGTTCTGTACAATTTGGAGCCGCTGAACCAGTTGCTTGGCAATTCCAAGGTAAAGGACATTGCAATAGTCCAGGCAGGAGGTTATGAGGGCTACCGTGACCTGTTTATGAGCTTCCATTGAAAGGTAGTGAACAATTTTTCTAAGGATCCGTAGGACCCCACAGCAGGTTGAGGCTGTCCTACTGACCTGTTTTTCAAAGGAAAGCGAGGAATCGAAAATAACACCCAGGTTCCGAGCTGAATGCGTTGGAGTTGGGCATGCCCCAAGCTCCGATGGCCACCAGTCCGAGGACCAGGTCTCCTGCTTTCCTCCGAAAATGATGACCTCTGTTTTCTCGCCATTCAGTTTGAGGTAGTTTCTTACCATCCACACCGCGACTGCCTTCCTACAGATCTTAAAATTCAGGGCAGAGATGTCAGCGTTGTGTGAGATGGAGACCATGATCTGGGTGTCGTGCATTTAACTGTCTTTTGAGGATATATTAATCCAAGTACTAAACTCCTTCCAATCGGAGCATCCAGAAAATAAAGACAAAAGGATCGCAAAGAAATGCGTTACTTACCTGTAACAGCAGTTATCCAGTATTGGTGTCTTTCATAGATTCACATGCCTGAATCATTCCCCGTCGCCGAGACGGGAGCCTCCGGTACATAAAAAAGTAATGTCCTATAGACATACATAGAGAAAATAGGCCTAAGGGGTTCCCCTTAGTAGCCTTTCTTCGTCCTTATGTAAAAAAGGACCCAACTCTCACCGTTAGCCAATCAGCTCCGACCTCCCTCTAGAACCTTCCTGGGAGGAGCCTCAGTCCCTCAGATTTTCGTACGCACCCAGCTAGGTTGGCGTAATATTGTTAGAGAGGGATGTGAGTCCTTCCAGGGGAGGCGGGAGGGTTGCATGTGAATCTATGAAAGACACCAATACTGGATAACTGCTGTTACAGGTAAGTAACGCATTTCTTATCCAGTATTTGGGTGTCTTTCATAGATTCACATGCCTGAATCAGAGTAGCCAGCAATTAGATATGCACATTAGTAAGCAAGTAGTTCTGCAGTCATGTCAGACAATATACAATCATCAACAACATGGTAAAAACAGCGGAAGCAGAAACATACAATCATAATGAATGTGCATACCTGGATGGCGGGAAGTAGGCAGGCTCACCTCACTGAAAGAGATGGCGGAGCACCGCCTGGCCCACTGCCGCATCCTTCTGAAGCTCTATATCCAGGCATTAGTGCTTGGAGAAAGTGTGCGGAGACTTCCAAGTCGCCGCCCGGCATTTGTCCAAGATTGGCACTCCAGCGAATAGCGCCGCTGACGTGGACATCGCCCTGGTGGAATGAGCAGTAACACGATCAATCAAAGGCCGTCCGGCCTGGTCGTGGCAGAAGGCAATCGCTGAGGAGATCCATCTGGAGATACTCTGTTTCGTAAGAGGCAGGCCCGTTCTTGGGCTGCTGTATGCCACGAACAGTTGTGTAGACTTTGAGATCCTTGGTTTTATCCAAGTAGAACTTTAGGCATCGTTTGAGATCCAAAGAATGCAGTGCCCTTTCCGCTGCCGTGGAAGGGTTCGCAAATAAGGACTTAAGGACAATCGGTTCATTGAGATGATGAGATGAAAGTCCGAAGGCACCTTTGGTATAAATTTAGGGTTCGGTCTGAGCACCACCCTGTCCTGTCTAAATTGCATATATGGTTCCTGAATGGACAATGCTTGTAGCTCGCCAACTCTCCTGGCCGATGTTAGAGCGAGCAAGAGCGCCGTTTTCCAAGAGAGGTGTTTGATAGATGCCCGATGAATGGGTTCAAACGGATGTCTCATGAGCTGGTTGAGTACCAGATTCAGTTGCCAGGTCGGAGGGACTTTCCGAGGCCTCGGAAAGGATCTGTAGAGCCCCTTCAGGAATTGTTTGACCAGCCTACTTGACCACAGAAAAGGTCCTGAGAAAGTTCTGGTGAACCTAGAGATAGCTGCCAGGTGAACTTTAATGGATGCATGTGCTAGCCCTGACTGTGCCAAGTGTAGGAGGTATGGCAATATCTGTGCAGGGGTGACATCAAGTGGCCGCAGGCCCTGGTCCGAACACCAAATGCAGAACCTTTTCCACTTGAGCGAGTAGGTTTTGTTCGTACTACCTGCCCTCGCTTTCGCCAGAACTTCCCTGCAGTCCTGCGGGATATCTAGGTCGCAGAACTCTCTGTGCTCAGGAGCCAGGCCGATAACTTGAGCGAGCGGAGGTTCGGGTGCTGTACCTGTCCGTTCGACATCGTCAAGAGGTTCGGGTGTTGCCTCAGGTGAATCGGAGGCCTGATGGAGAGGCGAAGCAGATCCGAGAACCAGTGTTGTCTCGACCAGAACGGAGCAATCAGGATCAGGGTGCAAGGCTCCGCTTTCATCTTCCGGAGGAGCCTTGGGATCATCGGAAACGGAGGAAAAGCGTACGCAAACACGCTGAACCAGCCGATGGAAAAAGCATTTCCCAGTGACCCCTGTTGGGGATGCCAGCTTGCGTAGCTTGGGCATTTGGCTTTCCCCTTGGTTGCGAAGAGGTCCAGTTTCGGGACACCCCACTGAGAGAAGACGTGAGCCAGAGTGTCGTCGTTCAGTTCCCACTCGTGGGAGAGGGATCTCTGCCTGCTGAGGGCGTCCGCGATGGTATTGTCCTTTCCGGGAACATAGTCTGCCTTGAGCGAGATTCCGTGCAACACCAGCCAGTGCCAGATTTTCTGCGATTCGCGAGATAGAGAGAGCAACCGCGTTCCCCCCTGCTTGTTCAGATAGTGCATCGTCGTGGTGTTGTCTGTCTTGACGAGCACCGGGGAATTCTGGATGCGTGGCAGGAAGGCTTGTAGAGCAAGATATACCGCCCTCAGCTCCAAAAGGTTTATATGGAGCAGTTTCTCCTGATCCTCCCATTTGCCGCTGATCCGAAGGTCCTGGAGAACAGCGCCCCAGCCTCCAGGGAGGCATCCGTCGTGATCACCAGAGGCGCCGGCGGAAGGAGAAACGGCAATCCAGTCGTAAGATTCTTTCGGCGTCGCCACCATTGAAGACCTTTGGAAATGCTCGGCGTTATCCTTACCGTGTCCTCGAACGAGCCAGTACTTTGAGTCCATTGTCTCGTGAGAGCTTCCTGCAAGGGGCGCATCCTGAGCCTGCAGTGAGGGATGAGGAGTATGCAGGAAGACATCATTCCGAGTAAGGAGGAGTAAGTCCGGACTTTGAGGCGTGTCTTTGCTGCCATAGCCGTGGCCAGGGACAGTATCTTGTCCGTCCTTTCCTTCGAGGGGAAGGCCCTTGCGCACTCCGTGTCCAAGGTAGCCCCGAGGAAGGTGATTTTTGTCGTAGGAGTAGTGCAGGATTTTTTGAGATTGAGGGTCAATCCCAGCTTCTGAAAAAGAGTGGTGCAGGCGTTGGAGGACTCGGCTGCGCCTTCGGGTGAGGGTGCCTTTACCAGCCAGTCGTCGAGGTAGGGGAAGTCTTGGTGACCCAGCTGACGTAGAAAAGCCGCCACCGGCGCAAGGCACTTCGTGAAAATCCACGGCGCGGATTTGAGGCCAAACGGTAGGACCTTGAACTGATAATGTCCGCCTGCTACCTCGAACCTCAGGAACTTTCTGTGACGCTTGAGGATGGGGATGTGGTAGTAGGCGTCCTGGAGGTCCAGGGAAGTCATGAAATCTCCCTTTTCCAGTGCGCCCAGGATTTCCTGGATTGTCACCATCCTGAATGATTGGCTCCGTAGGAAGGTGTTGAGCGCCCGGAGGTCCAAGATGGGTCTCCACTTGTTTTCCTTCTGTCGCACAAGGAAGAAGTGGGAATAAAATCCCGTCCCCTTCAAGGATGCTGGAACCCTTTCGATCGCTCCTTTGTGTAGCATGACGGACAGTTCCTGGAGAAGGAGGCGTAGGTGCTTGTGCGCCCGCCTCTGGGGAGGCGTATTGGGAGGGATGTTGGTGAATTCGAGAGAATGTCCGAATCGTATCATTTGCAGGACCCACCGGTCCGTGGTAATTTGGTGCCAATTGGTGAGGAAATGGGTCAGTTTTCCTCCAATTTGAAAGGATGGAGACGGTTGTAGGACTGGCTGGAGTAATCGGTCACTGGCGGCCGCCAGCGCCCTTCTTGGTATTTTTGCCTCTGAAGGTAGATCTGCCATAGGAAGATTGTCTACCTTGTTGCTGCCTGTGCTGGAACTGATTTCTGTTATTGTACGAGTAAGAGGACCTGTTCTGGTAGGAACCCCTATAGGAGGACTGACCTCTGGAGCGGCCGCCTCGAAAGGACTGGTTTCGCGACTGTAGGGTGCCCAGTGCCCTGGCGGTATCGGTATCCTTTATGGCCTGCAGTGCCTCATCGTTTTTCTCACCAAAAAGATGCTGGCCGTCGAAGGGCATGTCCAGCACCTTCGATTGAACTTCCTGGCGGAAAGATGTAGCTTTTAGCCAGCCTTGACGGCGGAGAACCGCCGCTCCAGCGAGCTGACGGAACCCAGTCATGGCTGCGTCGATAGCACAGTCTATTATCTCCGCAGCGGAATTCTGACCTTCCACAAGGAGAGCCTTGACTTCGCTCTGTACCGCGTCGGGCAGTTCTTGTACGTAAGGGGCAATGTCCTCCCAGAGTTGGCGATTGTAGCGCCCCAGCAGGGCGATGGAGTTGGCCACCTTGATTGTCATGGCTGACGTAGTCGTGAACCTCTTTCCTATTGTGTCCAGTTTCCTGCCTTCCTTGTCAGGAGGCGCGGACAGCGGGGAGGACGGGTTGCGGGAGTGTTTCTGGGCCGCCTGAGTCACTACCGAATCCGGTTTAGGGTGGCCGTTGAGGCAAGCCGCCGCCGTAAGTGGGGCTTTATATTTCTTGTCCAGGCGTGGCACCACCGCTGGCACAGAAGCGGGTGTTAGCATCAATTTCTTGCCCTGGTCCCACAGAAACTCAATAATCGGAATAGATTTAGTCTAGTTTTGGCTGTGTTCCTTGAAGTCATGCAAAAAACATTCAGTTTCAGTCGATTCCACGACCATATGGAATCTCTTAGCCGCCCTGTCCACCAGTTTGTGGAAGCCGCCAATGTCCGCTGGCACCGAGTCCGCTTGGCGTGGTTGCGGTGAAGCTGGAGACGACGAAGCTGAGGAGGACGCTACATATTCATCCTCGTCATGCTGGTCCGAGTGGACGTCTTGGACCTCTCCTTCCTCTAATTCTTCCTCCTCATCTTCTGAGGATTCCTCCGCCTGAGGTTGGACCTTGTCCCGGGGTCTCACCACCTGAGGCCTGACCTGTTCGCGGTTGCTGTGAGCGGTAGGGTGATTTGGGACGGACGCCGGGGCCCGTGTGACAGGTGTCTGAATCCCACTGTCCGCTTCTGGGAATCGTTGTTTGTAATCTTGAACTAGGTACCGCAGGTCATTGACAAGGGTCGCCGGCAGGCATATCATTGGGGTGACCTCCGTGCGGACACTAGTGTGTGCGGCGTGTTCTTGAGAAGTGAACTCCTCATGCTCCTCATCAGTACTTTGGCATTTGACGTTAAGGTCCGAGATAGAGGTAGCGGGACCTGGCTGTTCCTCCTCTTCAGACTCCTCACTTTGGAAGATTTCCTGAGGTGGCTGCCTTTCCACTTTGCTCGGAGACGTCGATTCCGGGGTAATCTGCACCCTGGTAGTTTTGCCAGACGTGGACTGCAATCCTGCTGCCGTCGAGGGAGCCGTTGACGGTGTTAACGAGAAGGCCGACACCTCGACTAGTTTGGATTTCTTCCATGGCTCCGTCAGTGCCATCTCCGTCGACGGTTCGCCCGTGGACTGAGTTTCCGTCGACGATGATGACCTGATCGAGGACGGGGTAGTCGACGGCACCTTTGTCGTGGTCGACGATTCCGACGTCGATGATGTCGTCGTCGATGCACCCATCGACGGCGAGCCCATAATGGGTGCCTTCGTCGACACCGCCGTTGTAACCTGCGTCTTCGGCGTCGAGCCTTTCGTCGACGGCTTCGTGTTCGAGCCTCCCGTCGACGTCTTCTTTGTCGACGGTGGGTTCTTCGTTAGTGACTTTGACGACGATGGGCTCGTCATCGCTGACGTTGTCGGCGGGGACTCCGTTGTCGAGAGGGTCTTCGTCTTCGACGATTTCAGCAGTGTGATAGAGGAAACAGGTCTACCTGAGGACGAGGATGTAGTCGTGGTTGCCGCCGCTGAGGGCGACGACGCTGACGTCGACACGGTGGTCGTGACCGAGGTAGTCCTCTGGGCATGTCTAGTGGTAGACGGAACAGGCTTTTTGAAAGTTTGATCGTCTCGAACAGACACTGAAGATGTCGTGGATCTTGCCTCTGAAGACTTCTTATGTGCCTTCTTAGGAGGAGTGTCTGTATGGCCAGGGGAATGTACCTTGGGCCTCTTTTTAGAGACTTCCAAGGACTTCGAAACACTGCCTTCTGAAGATTCCAGAGTGTCTCTGTCCTTAAGCCTGTCGAGCCATACGAGAAGGCGAGCCTCTCTGTCCTTCACAGTCTTTTTAGGGAAGGCTCTACACACCCTGCATTTGTCAGAGACGTGATCCGGGTACAGGCAATACAAGCACAGATCGTGCTTATCATCCGCATGGATCCGTTTCTTTCCACATGAAGAGCAGGCCCTGAAAAGGGCTTTCTTCTGCGATTCCGACATGGAAGAGGCTTTTTTCTGCGATTCCGACATGGAATCAGGCAGTGGAGGGTGTATTGAAGATTTGAGATCGAAGAAGCACTTTTTAAAGAAAGTTCGATGATTTCGAAGAAAACCTGAGGAGAGCTCAGGCTGGAGACTCCCTAGCACGACGTGCGGTAGAAAATCTGAGGCTCCTCCCAGGAAGGTTCTAGAGGGAGGTCGGAGCTGATTGGCTAACGGTGAGAGTTGGGTCCTTTTTTACATAAGGACGAAGAAAGGCTACTAAGGGGAACCCCTTAGGCCTATTTTCTCTATGTATGTCTATAGGACATTACTTTTTTATGTACCGGAGGCTCCCGTCTCGGCGACGGGGAATGATTCAGGCATGTGAATCTATGAAAGACACCCAAATACTGGATAATACTGAATAACACTCATTAACAGGGGAACTAGCACCAATATAAAGACGAAATTTTAACTAACTTCCGATCCTCCAATGTTTCTTAAAGTGATAAAGTACCTTCAAGTCAAAGCCTAACAAATACTTGTTAATTAATCTGATCCTTGCCCTTTTCAGTTAGTTTTAAATCAACATTTTATCATTACACCTGCATATAATAGATTTTATAAAACACACTGTAGTATTTTGAGTTGTATATTTATGTTCCTGCATTTCACTGCATCTAGCTGCTCAGCCAGCGGGAGTGTTCCATGTAAGAATGTTGGTGTGATTGACATGTATGGAATGCTTGGGTGTTTGGTTTGAGTGTTGGCAGTTATAGACGGGCTGAGCAGCTAGGAGCTGCTCCTGGTGGGGCTGCTTGTTCCAGAGTTATACTTCCTGTTATCCTGCTTATGGCTGAATAAACCTACTTCTATATTCATCTACATCTGCCTCGGCTACATCATTACATGTATTTATGGACTAACATACTACATTATTTTTGGCGACGATCTGGAGACTTTCCTGCGCAAAACATGCCAATCAACAAGAGTTGGGAGTGTCCTGTAATGAAAGTGGAACAAGCATCTTAAAGCAAAAGAAGAAGGAACCTCTACAAGCACGAAAAGTAGCCCCACCAGTGCCGAACACCAGGCAGCCCTAGTCTAGTCGTGCTGCCAAGTCTTCAAGAAACAAGGTTTCTGCGTCGAAAATCATCACGGAAGCTGCCTATGTCACGCAGAAGAAACATCTATTTTATGTTTAAAGCAACAATCTACATTTACTGTATTTGGAAGCAAGCAGTGTCAGCACAGAACTTGTCTTCGTAACCAAGGTAATTGGTGACTTGTCTGCGTAATGAAACTAGTGCGTTGTCAATGACTCTTAACTCAAGATGTTGGATGTGTTACCATCTTCATGTGCGTGTTATCATCCGTACTAGCGCTGACTGTGGCAGCAATTTGAACTATGTGCCAGCACTACTGCCTCTTCAAGTAATAAGCAATATCTTGTGTTACAATAATTGACTGCCTTCTTCAGTGGCCGTACTTTCTGTTGCTCAGCGGCAGAAGAGCGTACTTAATTTTGCAGAGGGACGCTTTAAATATCGAGAAACGTGAATGTACCTGTTTTAGTCAGGAGGCTAACTGCTTTCTTGGAGCCAGTATTTCCGTTGGTGAGGAGCTCCTTTCCTCTCCTCTGCCTGCTTGATATGGTGACGCAATCGAATCTTGCAGGAGGGTTCAGTGAAGGGGATGAGTCATGTTTCTTGGAACTGACACGTCAGCACGGCGGCATGTTTCCTCAGTGGTACCGCACCGTGAGCCACCCGGAGCTACGTAATGAGCGTGCTGCCATCTTAACCATGGCAACTTAGTCAGTTCTTCAAAACGCGGCGCAAAGGTTGTGGTCAGTCGTTCTTTACGGCACTGAGAGGAAGAGGCTGTGCACACCGATTTTGCACGAGCGGGCATACCATGTGTGGTGTTCTTGGGAATCGCAGATCATTTCTGCTGTGTTGTGAGGAGACAAGCTCTTCATTTTGGGGGTAAATGCAGCGAGCTACAGTGCCTGCAGCTCCGGATTCTCCGCTCAACGCATGTGCACATCGGGCATGACATCGGCAGAGTTAATCTGTTACCCATATGTTCATCACATGTACATCGGCTGCGTTAATTTGTTTTCTAAGACTTTGGCACTGTTCTTTGCTTCCAGTTCCTTTGGTGAGTTCTCTGCCAGATCATTCGTTTTTCTGTCTACATCTGACATGCTGCAGAGTTCTTGGGAATGTACCTTGGCGAAGTTTCTTCAGGATGGTCATTAAAATATTTTCTAGGGCCTGTTTTTCATCCCGGTGACAGGCACACCTTTGACTGTGGTTATTCAACTAGCATGTTTTTTTTGTAACTTACACATTAACCAACAAGCATGTTTTTAACTTACAGCATGTTCATTTTAGAAAAGTATAGGAAATGTGTCACTTATTTTGTTGGGTTCTCTCACCCTCATGTTTGCATTACAGTTACGCTTGTGTCATTTTTTTTTTTTTATGTGGGTTTCTCTCACCTTCATCGTTTAGGGTTCTCTCACTCATTTCTGTGCTTAGTTTGGTACATGAGTTCTCTTACTCATGTTTGCGCAAAAGTTTTGTTTAAGGGTTCTCTCACCCTCATTTGTGCATCATTGTATCCCTGTTTTTGGGATGGGTTTGGGTTGTAGTCCCATTTCCCCTCATGGTCTTTTTACCATTAGTTAACCCTCATGTCTGGGTTATAGGGTCAAAGTTTTTCTTAAGACTTTATACCTTCTCTGCCTGTGTTGGACGCTTTGTTGTACTTAAGTTGCGTGCATGGTCTCGTGTCCAGTGTGTAAGTCGCCCTGTGCATCACATTTTCAGTGTCGTGTGTAAGTCGCCATGTGCTTCACGTTTTCATTTGCGTGTAGTCTTTATTTGGCTCTCTATGTCTTGTGTGTAAGCTGGTTGTGCTTCACTTTTTCTATGTGTTGGTTTGACACATCGTGCTGCACCTATTCGTGCCGCGTGTGTTTTTGGGTATGTCCTTATAACACCTTAGTTTATGGGTTTACCCCATATTTTTACTGTTCCTCACTTAAGGAGTGGAATTTTGCCACATTGTGCTGCACCATCTTGTGCCGCGTGTATTCATAGGTCTGTCCTTTGTAACACCTTCGTTTATGGGTAAGCCCCATATTTTCAGGGTTCCTCACATGAGGAGTGGAATTTTGCCACATTGTGCTGCACCACCCAGTGCTGCGTGTGTTCTTAGGCTTGTCCTTTGTACACCTTCGTTCTGGGTTTTAGCCTTTGTTTTCTGAGTTCCTCTTTTGAGGAGTGGCTTTTTGTCTGCCACAGTCTACCTTTGTGGAGATCTTTTCTTCATTCTAGGTCTTACTTGCTTTGGGAGTACATTTTTTCATTTATCTTCATTTTCAATATTAAAGGAGGAGGATAGTGTTGGTGCTCGTGTTTACTGTATTTCTTCCTTCTTTATCTTGTTGGTCTGTTTTCCCTCTCGTGGTGTGGTTTCCTCCTCATCCCTGGGTTTACGGATTATCATCAATTGTAATTTCATGGTCTATAGTTTTCCTCCTCGCTGATAGTTTCCTCTTTCTTTTCTTTTCGCGAGGGAGAGGATAATGTGGTATTCTGAGTTGTATATTTATGTTCCTGCATTTCACTGCATCTAGCTGCTCAGCCAGCGTGAGTGTTCCATGTAAGAATGTTGGTGTGATTGACATGTATGGAATGATAGGGTGTTTGGTTTGAGTGTTGGCAGTTATAGATGGGCTGAGCAGCTAGGAGCTGCTCCTGGTGGGGCTGCTTGTTCCAGAGTTATACTTCCTGTTATCCTGCTTATGGCTGAATAAACCTACTTCTATATTCATTTACCAGGGATGTGGAATTCCTATAGCCCGACTCCAAGGACATGTTGTTTGGGGTCAAGGGCACCAAGTTTTAATGTTTATTTTGTCCTTGGGACAAGTAGGCCCAACCCCCTGCAGCACAAACCCTTTGGCTGCCAGTTTGCAGTACCACATTATGGATCAGGGAAGGAGACTATCTGCAGTTAAGGTAATATTTTTGCCCATATGTTACTGCTGTTCAAACTAGTATTTATGGTTCATTAATTAAAAGCCTTTATTATTAGGGTGAGCGCTCTAATTAAATATTGTAAGTGCCAACTACACTGCTGACAGTGGTTCCAGTACAAAAATGTTTGCACACGTGTTCAAAGTTTAGCAAAATGAAGCTATGTATAATGCTCCCGGAATGCTCTGATTTGATGCAAATTTTTGCAAAAGCCTGAAATCACAATTGATTCATTACTTTCAAAATAAAATGTTCATTAAAAAAATGAAAGCTGGAAAAAAAAATGAAAGCTGGAAAAAAAAATTGCTAAACTACTGTAAAGTTTCAGGTACCCTTTCTTTGCATCAACATTTAGTAACGTGTTGATGCATGCTAGTGTTTCCCAAAAATATTCATAATGGAAGATCAGTGTAACCAGTCAATAGGATTATGGGGGGGGGGGGGGGGGGGGGGGGGGGTGGGGGGGGTGGGGACGGGCGAACAAGCATTGGCAAAGCCAGTCGGTCTGAAATTAGGGGTCGGCTTTTTAGTTACGTCAATGTGTCACTTGTTTATGCATGGTAGTTGTAAAACCTTATTGGGGTGCAAGCTGCTAGGCCCTCAGCCTTAAACAAACATTGGCAAAAGCAAAAATAGTTGTTTGGTCTCAAAAAGCACACACTGCCACAGTAGTAACTGGCAATGAACAAAAATACTTTGTGTATCGATATGCTCCTTGTGAAAGAACGGAATGCTGTCAACTCACAGTGAAGCCAGCCGAAACAGAAGTTTAAGAAACACAAAAGGTCACGGTCAACGCCAGACCATATTAGGGGCCCAATTATTAAATACAATTTCAAAAGTGCACCCAAGATACATGTCCTTGCATTAAGGGTAGTTATGCGGCTTTTCGTGAATTCCCAAGAATTTACTGAAGTAGGACAATAAATAGTACTCCTAGAAAATATTTGTGAACTGCATTTTTGTATGGGCAAATATGCATGTGTAGATTTGCTCATGCAAAAATCTGAGTGTTTGCAAGTTCACTTTCCCTCCAACCACTTTTTTCCTAAGTAGGTTTACGTCTACCATCGTCAGGAGTAAATTTCCAACATTTCTCTGTATGGGAATATATTAGAAAAGAGTTTTTGATACCCTTAAAACATGCAAGTTAGTAGGTTTGCACCGACTCAAAAGGGCACTCTGACCCTGGAACTATTGCTTATCACTACCTTCAGCCCCAGTATGTAGATCTGCGGAAACGTGGTAACATAAGTGGATTGCAAGTATTCAAATACTACTATGGTATGAGCCCTGGCATAATCAAGGAGGCTTTATCAGAACTCTTATATAATGAGATTGCGGCCATAATTTGTTGCTGCTGTACATGGCACCAAGTGGGCAAGTGGATTTTGTTACCGGACAAGTAGATTTATGAAGCAACCTGCCCCATGGACAAGTAGATATTTTAGTAAATTCCACACCCCTGATCTACATCTGCCTCGGCTACATCATTACATGTATGTATGGACTAACATACTACACACCTTTTTTCTTCTGACCAGATTTCTGATTCTCATCATCGCCATTTTTCTCCTCTCCAGATTCGTCAGATCTTACTCTTTGATTCTCCTTCCCATCTCCTTTCTCCTCCTTCATCTCTTTCCTCATTAATGGTTTCTTCGACACCTGAAGTTTAGCAGAGGGCTGCAGAGATGGGGACAAAAGATTTAATTGATAATTTGGAATACATTAACGGGACCACAATGGTTTCAATCCTCCAGCCACTAGAGCACATTGAACATCCAGAATCTGTATGCAGCGGCATTGGGCATTAATTATATTCATTACTTATTTCCTCACGATGCAGTATTTTTATTCAGTTCCTTTGGTATTGGATCTTCCTCATGGGTCTCAGTATGTCTAAAGTGTAACCAAGGTCCAAAAAGTGTCATAATGAGGCTGTCGATTTGCTTGTGTGTTTTTAAGATGCCAGGGGGGGAGGTTTTTTTTGTGTATTTGTTATGTCACAAAACTGAAAAATTGTTTTAAAAAAAATTATATTCATTACTGCCAAATAAATAAAATGCCCCCTTGCGATTTGTATTCTAGTTTACTGAGAATAAAGATCTTGGGTGGGAACGTTCCTTACCACAATTATGAATAACCTGTTTTACGTGGGATACATACAACACTTCTGCTCTCTCTAAACACTGTAAACTGACGTTACAATTTATGGTACTTAAGGTAAATTTCGAGACCCAACATGAAAAATAACAAAAATGAGTCACTAAAGGCAAGGTTAGAATATATTATGCAAGTTGTTCAAACGTTTATATAGGAATGAGATATATTAAAACCCTCTACTATTGGGGCAAGTGCTCTACAGAAACGCACCGTGCTGTCCGCTCAGTTCGCATTACTGACAGTGGCTCCAGTACACTAACGTGTTAACGGTTGCAAAATGTAACAATTGAGTCTATTTTTA
This sequence comes from Lissotriton vulgaris, assembly GCF_964263255.1. Lineage (NCBI taxonomy): Eukaryota > Metazoa > Chordata > Amphibia > Caudata > Salamandridae > Lissotriton > Lissotriton vulgaris. The sequence goes on from NC_141695.1 coordinate 861,438,921, forward strand.
ACGCTCCCAGAACACTCCAAATTGATATGCAAAGTACCTGTAGTAGCATGAAGGCAAGATTGGAGATTTCTATCAAAATAAAATACACAAAACATGTGCAACTTCTAAATGTTCCTAAACTATTACGCAACTTTAAATGCAATTTATCTGATGCTCCACTTACTAAAATAAGTTTTATGCATTCTAAAATATAAAAGATGAATGGATAGCAAATCTGTACCGAACAATAAGAAAATAAAAAGTCACAAAAGTACACGCAGGGACTTGTGCATTGGTTCAGATTTAGGACTTCGGAATTCACAACAATTTAAGAAAGCAGGCCTGGAAACTCCTACCAAACGTTTGTTAACATTTTCGAACAAGTGCATACACACGTATAAATCTGGCTTAGGTGGAAATCTGCTGAGCACATTGACATTGCTAAAAAGCACTCCCGCTGTTACTTGGAATAAATTCCCATCCTTCTTCAGCGTGCAAAGAGATTGAAGATGAGCTTCGACAATAACTTTAAACATGTTAATTTGTGGCGTGCACAGGCTCACAAGGAATTCCAACTTTGGAACGACGACCTCCTGACTTCTTCAAAACACTGCATGTAAATTTGTGGAAGGCGGCAAATGGAGCGTGGTTAAACTCCAGGTCCCAATGAGATGCCCAACTTGATCAGAGAGGCTATTTTCAGAGATCTGACAGAGGAACCCAGACAATCTGTCACCTTAATCTACGGCACCAAAAGGGGAGAGTAGATTTGTATCACTTCCTTGACAGAAAAATACAACTACGTGCCATTTTTCGCTTCACTCAACATTTTTCATACCAAGTGTTTCCCGGTATTTTCTTATTGGAAATCTTTTCCTGTCACGTAAGCGTTCACAAGATAAAGAAAGCAGAAAAAACCAAAACGAATAGTTTACCTGTCGGTGTAGTTTTGCAGCTTGAAGATCTTTCTGGATTCACTATGCTGTGCATATTCCGCGGTCTTGTGGTTGGGTCCGGATTCGTAGTCTTTTCTTTGTTTTTTTTTTTTTGTAGCCCTTGTGGGCGTCGGTGTCACACCTCCTTGGGTGCATTTCCGGTGACGTCGGCATGCTTTCTGTGGAAGCTCCCACTCTTGGGCGCCATCTTCGGATTCTTTTTTCCGTGTTTCTTTCTTTTCCGAAGTAATGGCAGTGATCTATCCAGGTGATAATTTCTTTACCACTTGTCCTTATGTTCACTTCTCATTTTTTTTTTTTTTTTTTTTTTTGACCACCTCTTCTCTCTCCAGCCTCATCTTTCTGGCGGAGGTGGGTGGGTTCGCTAGTGAATCCAGAAAGATCTTCAAGCTGCAAAACTACACCGACAGGTAAGAAACTATTTGTTTTGCAGCGTGAATCTTTCTGGATTCACTATGCTGTGCATCGATTTCGTAGCGGTTTCTCATTTCCGTGGCGGCTGGGTGGAAGATGAGCTCTGGTTTCTGAATATATGCTGGAGCACCCTTTGTCCGACTTGTGCTTCCTTGTTCATCTGCACATCCACGCAATAGTGTTTCGTGAATGTGTGTACCGAAGCCCATGTTGCCGCCAGGCATATGTCTTGTATGGGTGTGTTGGCCAGGAAGGCTATTGTAGCCCCCTTTTTCCTAGTGGAGTGGGCGCGTGCCCCCTCTGCCAGTTCTTCTCCTGCCCTTTTATGGCAGAGTTGGATAGTTTGCGCGATCCATCGTGCAATAGTGGTCTTAGTCACTGCCTTGCCCATGTAACTGTTGGCGGACACAAAGAACTGTTTCGTTTTCCTGTGCCCTTTAGTCCTTTCAATGTAATGCATGACCGCCCTTCTGGCGTCCAGTGTGTGTAGAGCTCGCTCTGCCTTAGTCGTTGGTTTTTGGAAAAAACTCGGTATCTGTATGGACTGGTTCATGTGGAACTTGGACACCACCTTCGGCATGAAGTGTGGGTCGGTCCTCATCACCACCCTGTCATTGTGTATTTGTAAGTAGGGCTCCTGTAGCGTTAGCGCTTGCAGCTCGCTCACTCTTCGTAAGGACGTTATTGCAACCAGGAAGGCAGTTTTCATAGTTAGCATCTTCAAGGAGGCCTTGTGAAGTGGCTCAAAGGGCTCCTTCATGAGTTCCGTCAGGACCACGTTTAAGTTCCATGCCGGTGGTGGTACCCGCTTGGGTGGTGCAATCATTTTTGCTCCTTCCAGGAACCTCTTCACGACCTGTGATGTGAAGAAGCTTCTGCCCATCTCCCCCCTTGTGTATGCCACTATAGCCGCCAGGTGAACTCTCAAGGAGGACGAGCTGAGGTTTTTCTCCAGTAAGTGAGTCAGGTACTTCAGTACGGTGGAGTCCTTTTTCAGTTTTTTGTGGAGCCCTTCCCTCTTGCACCACATCGTGAATCTTTTCCACTTTGCGACATAGCACTTCCGTGTGCTGGGCCTTCGTGCCTCCCGAAGGACCCTGAGGGTGCTCTCGGGCAGTCTCAAATGTGCGAACTCTATGTCTTCAGGAGCCATGCTACTAGGCTCATGCTCTCTGGTTCTGGGTGCAGCCCCTCTCCGTTCTGCATGGAGAGCAGGTCTTTTCTTCTGGCGAATCTGTGGGGTGCACACTGCGCCATCTCCATGATCTGCGAGTACCAAGTCTGCCCACCCACTGTGGCGTGACCAGTATCAGGGTCATGGTGCTCGCTCTGCACTTGCTCAGTACTCTGTGTATCAGTGGTATCGGGGGGAAAAGCGTACGCAAATTTCCCGGACCAATCTATCCATAGGGCATTCCCAAGGGACCCTTCTTCGTGTTGTCTGGATGCGAAGTTTCGGCATTTCGCATTCTGGCGTGTTGCAAACAGGTCCACAGATGGTGTTCCCCACCTGTTGAACAGCCTCCTTGTCTCCTGAGCATTGAGCTCCCATTCGTGGGATGCCGAGGTCTGTCTGCTCAGCCAGTCTGCCTGAATGTTCTCCTTCCCTGGTAGGTGTATGGCTAGCAGGTCTATCTGGAGAGGGATGGCCCACCTCCATATCTCCTGCGCCAGCGTCGAAAGCGTTGTTGACTGTGTTCCACCCTGCTTGTTGATGTAGAACATCGCTGTGGTGTTGTCTGTCTGTAGCAACACCCTCTGCCTGTACAGTCTTGTCTGGAAGGCTTTCAGTGCAAGGAAGATAGTCTTCAATTCGAGGAAATTGATGTGCCTTGTCGCATCTGCTGGCGTCCAAAGACCCCTCACTTTGAGCTCGTCCATGTGAGCGCCCCATCCCTTCAGGGATGCGTCCGTGGTGATGGTCACTGTCGGAGTTGGGAGTGTTAGAGGTTGTCCCCTTGTTAAGTTCTCCAAGGTCCACCATGCCATCTCCTTCTGCACTGCGTGCGTCACCACCACAAGATCCTCCTAACTGCCCGAAGCCTGTGACCATTGTTCCTGGAGCCATTCTTGCATGGGTCTCATGTGGAGCCGCACATTCGGCACTAGGTGGATGCACGATGCCATCATCCCCATGATCTTGCTCGCAGTCCTCACTGTCCGAGCTTGTCCCTGCCGGTAGAGGCGAGTTTCCTTGACCAGCGCCCTCGCTCTCTTCTCGCTGGGAAACACTTTGCCCTGTAAGGTGTTGATCTGTGCCCCCAGGAAGATCTTTACTTGCTCTGGCTCCATTGATGATTTCTTCCAATGGACGGAGAACCCCAGGTTTATGAGCGTGCTCGTCACTGCCTGTGCATGCTGCTTGCACTTCTGGTACGAGTTTGCTTTCACCAGCCAGTCGTCCAGGTAAGGGTATACGTGTATCCCCTGCCTTCGTAGGTGCGCTGCGACTGCCGCGAGGCACTTCGTGAATACCCTTGGTGCTGATTTCAGTCCAAAGGCCAGCGTTGTGAACTGGTAGTGGCCTCCTCCGATTGCGAACCTGAGCATATGCTTGTGCTTCTCGTTCATCGGTATGTGCAGGTAGGCGTCCTTGAGGTCTATCGTGACCATGAAGTCTCCGACCTGCGATTGCGGCAGCACCTCCTGCAGGGAGGTCATTTTGAACTTTTGTGTCCTTATGAATTTGTTGAGGAACCTTAGGTCTAGGATGGGTCTCATCTTGTCGTCGACCTTTGGTACTAGGAAGTACGTCGAGTATATTCCCTTGTTCCTTTCCCTGAAGGGAACTCTTTCTATGGCCTGTTTTTGTAGAAGTTCTTGCACTTCTTCCTGAAGCCTCGCCAGCTGTTCTCTTGCTGGTGGCTTCCCCCTTGGCTTTCTGTTTGTTGGCTTTCCTTCCAACTCCAAGCAGTATCCGAATTGGATGATGTTTAGTATCCATTTGTCTGATGTTATTTCTCTCCATTCTTGGAGATAGAACTTTAACCTTCCTCCCACTGGTGTCATGAGGTCGTAGGCTTCTAGATTGTCCTGACCCCTTCGTACGTGATGCCCCCTGGGGTCTTTCCTGTGGTCGGGCACCCGGAGGTGTCTGAAGTCACTTTGAGGTGGGCTGCTGCCCCCCTCTTCTATTCTGACCACGTCCATTTCTCCCTCGAAAGGACTGACCTCTTGGCTGGTATTGCCAGGACTGCTTCTAGTGACCTTGCTGAGCCTGCGGGTCTGTCTGGTGCGTCTGCTGGAAGGCCTGGTGCGATGTACCTGGCTGGTTTCCACCTCTCCCGCCGGGCCTCCGTGCCGGGGTGCCTCTTCTGTTGCCTCTGAACTGCAATGCCCCCATGGATCTTGCCGTCTCGTTATCTTTTTTGAGTTGGCATAGTTTGTCGTCAACCGTTGCCCCGAAAAGTGTTTCGCCGTTGAACGGTGTGTTCAGGATACTGTGTTGCACCTCGGGTTTGAACCCTGAGATCCTGAGCCAGGCGTGTCTCCTTTCCGTGACACCCATCATCATGAGCCTGCTGGCGGTGTCTGCTCCGTCCAGGGCCGTCTTAAGGCAAGAATTTGCCGCGTTCTTCCCATCTTCGATCAACTTTTCGGCCTTCTGCCTGGCATCCTGGGGTAGGTCCTTCACCAAGTGCCCCAGCCCCTCCATGATCTGGTACATGTGCCTGTTTAACAGGGCGTTGGAGTTAGCCATCCGCCAATGGGTCGCGGCATTTCGCTCGATCCTTCTCCCCACCAGATCCATCCTCTTGCTCTCCTTATCCGGCGGTGGGCCCGAGGTAGTGGATACGCTTGCCCTCTTCCTAGCTGTCGAAGTGATAATGGAGTCAGCGGAGATTTCGCCTCGGATGTAGGCCGGGTCCTTCGAGGAGTGTTTGTATTTTTTCTCTGTTCTGGGAGTTACCGCCTTGCATGTTGCGGGCTCTTTGAACGCTTCCTTTCCCAGAGCCAAGACGCTCTCGAGCATTGGGAGGAACTGGCTTCTTGTCTGTGTTGGAAGCAAAGTCTCTAGCAGGAAGTCTGCTTTCTGCTTTTCTTCGTCGAGTTTCAACTTTAATGCAGTTGCGGCTGATTGTATCGCAGAGTTGTACGCCCCGATGTCGTTCGGCGGCGAGGGTCTCGAGGGGTACGAGTCGACCGGCTCTTCCGGGCTCTCGGTGTCGACGTCTAGGTAATCCTCCTCGCGTGGGTCAGAGGTGACCGACTCGGCGTCCACCCTACTGCCCTCTTAGTCCTCATAACTGTAATCCTCGTAGGGATTTTCTTCAGCTTCCCGCTCGTCGACCATCTCGTCGCTCGGCACATGGTCGTCGACCTGTTCCTCTTCCTCCTCGACCAGATCTAGCACGGTGTGCTTGGTCTTGAGTGGAATCGTGAAGGCACTCATCTCGGCGGCGACCTCCTTTCTCCGCTGCAAGAGGCTTGCCATCTCGGCCTCTAGCCGACGCCTTTTCCTTTCCACCTCGGCCGCGTGTTCGGCTTCGGAACGTTCGGCCCCTCTCTTCGGCGCCTGGCTCGGCGGCGAGATTTTCGGCATCGACGGCTTGGACGTCGAACTGGCTTTCGGGTCCTTGGACGGTGCCGAGGCTTTAGGGTCTTTCTCCCTCGACGTCGATCGGTCCCTTTCGGCGACGATCTTCGACGCTTTCTGCTGGTCAACAGCTTTCGGCGCCAGGGACTCCTTCTCCGAGGATCCGCTGGGCCTGCTTGTGGTCGCGGACGGCAGATGTCGCTGCGTCGGCGCCTTCGGGTTCTTGGCCTCGTACTTTCGAGACTCAGAGTCTCTCGTGCTCTTGTGGGACGACGAGTCTCCTACCTTATCAGGTGTCTTCTTGTAATCGGTCTCTACGACCGTGTAGCTGTCGTCTTCGGCGGCAGCGTTGTCCTCCTCCTCGGAAATCCCTAGCTCGTACAGCGATGGCGTCGGGGATTTTCCGCCGAGGGCGGCGTGTGCTACCCTCTGTCTCTTCCTCACGCGAAGGGTCTTCTGGGCGAAGACAGCGCAGGTGTTGCAGTCCTCGCTTCTGTGTTCAACCGGTAGGCAAAGGTTGCAAACCGGGTGCTGGTCCTTCTGTGCGTACTTGTGTCTGCAGTTCGGGCAGAACTTGAACGGTGTGTTGTCCATCCTCGTGCGTTCAGGCCTCCCTGACCGCGTGGACGTCGACGATCGTCGAAGTTGTCGAGGTTTTCACCTTCTTCCCTCTTCGTCGCTGTTCTGTGAAGTCTTCTTAGTCTTCTTCTTCCAATATCTCCTCCAACTTCCACTCTTTTCAGTACTTTCTCCAAAAATGTCTGGAGCCCAAACGGGAACGATCTAGACCCGACCGCGGAAAAAAGAATCTGAAGATGGTGCCCAAGAGTGGGAGCTTCCGCAGGAAGCATGCCGACGTCACCGGAAATGCACCCAAGGAGGTGTGACGCCGACACCCACAAGGGCTACAAAAAAAAAAAAAAAAACAAAGAAAAGACTAAGAATCCGGACCCAACCACAAGACCGCGGAATATGCACAGCATAGTGAATCCAGAAAGATTCACGCTGCAAAACTATGTCACACAGACTTTCATCTTGTTAAAGGCAACGGCAAAACAAACATTCAAGTGAATTCTCAAAGCAGAGGTAATTTAGGCTGCGAAAAGGGAGGAAGATGTCAGAAGCCTGAAGGACCAAAGACACTGAATTCAATCTTCAAGGCTACTTTGAATCCATGCCTTCCACCTAATGAGTGATGTAGAACAGTTTTAGATGTCCTATCCTATTCTTGGTACCGGGAAAAACAAAGTGCACTTACCTTCTATTCTAGAGGTTGTTCCCAGTTTTCCTCGTCGGGCCAGCATTACCTACCTCTTTCAGTAATGTTTATGCCATCTAACAGTTTCGTTTGCGAGGCAATTCTCAGGTTTCGGTACCGATTACATACAAAACACTAGCTGTAATGTAACAAGCAGGGGTAGGCTTGCCACGCGTAATTTTGCGTACTGTAATTACTCGAAATGACAGCAAAATTGTGAAATTAGACGAGATGCATCTCATTCAAAAATTAACACTGCGTTCAAAACAGTCGCTCTTATTCAGATTTGCAGTTGTGCTAAATTATCCAGTCTGTTTGCGTAAAAAAAAAATTAAATGCCACATGTTAATTTACTTGAACTTTATATCTTGCGTAAAAATGTCACCATTAAATTGTACAATGTGGCGTAATCTAGGTAATTTAGCATACATTTTATTACACAAAGTACAAAAATTATGTCATTTACTCCAGCGTAATGAGACTTTTGCCTAGGTCTAATTACAAGCAGCCATTAAACTAAGCTGACAATCCCATTGCTGCGTTACACCTGCATTGTTGACACCTGAAAATTGGATTATATATTGGTAATTTGGATGGGTGAAGAGGGCCTCAGCAAAAGTCACACCCGAACTTAGTGTTCATATTGGATTAATGCATTCCCCTTAGCAGGATGTGGTGGCTGCTTCTACTGGCCACAGTAGCTTGACACTGCAGAGGTTTGAAGGATCCATCAACCAGGGCAGATCTCGATATGCAGACTGAAAGATTCACACCAGAGCCAAAATACTGCCTTATTTTTGCAGCCACTGCCACCACGCACCAGTGGAGGGGGTCTTAATTTATCACCAGACGCGAGGCATCAAGATACATAAGGGCATTAGGCCTAGCAGTCAACCGACTCAAGACCAGGATCCAAGCTAAGGAAAGAGGACTCATCACCCAAATATTCAAAATACTCTGAGGATGAAAGTCCTTCATAAGAAGCCCCACCTTGTTATAGAGAAGCCTCTGTGTGGTAGTGGGGTGAGACTTCTGGACTTTTACGTTAAAGCCCAGGTCATGGAACAGTTACTGTCTGCTGTAAATGGTCCTGAACCACAAGTCGGACTCAAGTCTTCACCACTCAGTCCAAGTACAGGAGTAAATAAACTCCAGACCACTGCAGTGAAGCTGTTAAAACAATCAGCACCTTTGAAGAGAGCTGCTGTCAGTCCAAAAGTGAAAGCATAAACAGATACGTGTAGAGCCCTCCACAGTGAACCTGAAGTGTGGGTGAGAAGAATCTGAGAATCTGAAGATGAAAGTAGGCATCCTGTAGTTAAAGGCCACCAGGACCTGGCTCAGAAACCGCATCTTTAATTTGTCCTACCATGCAAAATGGTTCAGGGTAGATTTTAGTACTCAGTCCTTCTTGGAGAGAAAGAAAACTAGTTCTAACTTTGCAGCACCGGGTATCCTCTCTGATCAGAAGTAGAGATCATTTTTCTAATGTATTCCACCTGCTTTGCAACATTGCTCTCTTAAAGTACTGTTGAAATATTTGCCAAAGATACCAACCTGAATGCTTATTTTCTCCTAAACGTGATGAGTTAGAGATTGAACATGGATATCATCTTTCCTAACTTTTTGGGTGGTCGGGTGAAATATGTTTAGCAAAGCCTCCTTTAAAGCTATTCTGACCAAAATGCACATTCTGAGTCCTGTTAGTGCAATATTAGTTGAAATGAATAAAACATTTTTACTTTGTAGCTTTGTGGGGGCATGTGTTTGGTACAAGTTTATTGTAAACAGCTTAAAAAATTGGCATCACCTTTTTGTTGCGATCTGCAGGACAGACCGGCCCAAGGACAGTCATACCTGTTAGAAGAATAGCACCTTGGCCCTCCCTTTTACCCTTGCTGATGTCTCATGATGTAATGGGGGTCTCTAAGCAGGTTACCTTGGTTTGCGAAGTCTGAGTGGCCCGAAGCTAAAGGATAGTTTCTATTCTTTCTGACTATCACATTAGAGTGATCTTGGAAAAGGATGACCTCTCCCAACCTTGTGTTTTTGTTGTGCAGTCATAGGTGTAGACTTGTATTGTTGTCCTGCCTAAGATGATGTAGGTATCACTGATGGGACTCTTCAGTTTATGGACAACTGTTGGTAAAAAGGTAGATTTAAAGGTTTATACTGCACATCTGAAAAAGCTTGACCGACCAAACCGATAATGCGTCCTTTTGGCGTTCAAGCGCCTCAAAATGGAATGAACAGAATCAAATCCTGACTGGATAATATGTTTAGACAACTCCATCGGTCACCATCAGCTTCAAAGCTTCATCTTTCTCCTTCCTGTATTATACAGCTTACAATGTTCTCAACCAATAGCCAGAGCGAACACGTAGACCTGGCTAAAGTCATTGCATCCATTAACTGGCCTCACAGTCAAAGATCTGGGAAAAACAACCAATTTTTGGTATTGTCTGTTTATTCGACTTCTTGTCAGATGGCCACTCTAGACTGACAGCTGTAGAAGTGTATTTTCTTAAGCCACGCGACTATCAAAGCACAAAATATTGAAAGGGAAGTCCATATAGATAAGTATAGATTTACTATGCCTAACTCCACATCTTCGTACCTTGAAGGTATAGGTACATATATGTGCAGTTCGGTATAGAACATCTAGACTTGCATGTCGGTATTATTTTTCCATATCTTTTACTCTATTTTTAGTGCCATCGGTATTTTGAGTGATATTGCACCCCAGCTGAATTACGCACAGCAGAAAATGTCACGCGCCGGCGTCTTACTCCAGCCGAAGAGCAGCGTTGTAACTGGGTCCAGTAGGATTTTAACTCTGTTGCCCTTTTCAGTGACCCTTTCAGCGAACATTTGCACTGCATTTATCACCTGTCATTGGTTCCAAGTACACTCTTTTCGTAGGGAACACGCTGTGTATTTATCTACTACCGAGCATAGTTTGATTACTGTTGAATACATGAGGCTGTTTTCTATTTCCAAATTGTAGTCCGTATTATTTGATGATATCGAATAGTTTAAGGGAACCGTGAGATATCAAAATGTACAGATCTAAGGACCGGATAAGAAAAAAAACGTCTGTTTGGTCTGACTGATTTTTTTAGACCACCCTGCTTTGGATTTTACTAACAAAATATACGTAGGAAAGCACCGACAAATACATATTTTGTTGAAGGTTAAACTGTGACAGGTTCTCAAAGGACTAAAGCAGGGTGCCCCAGGCCTCACGACTAGTCTGTCACTGGTTGTATGCTGAGACCTGACACTTGGGCTGAATAGTTTCCCCAGAAGTTTGCTTATTTTATTTATTTAAAAAGTTTTATAAAGCGCAAACAAGATCCTAGCGGGTATCAGAGCGCTGTACATACAGTAAATGTTACTTAAACAGAAAACCAAAGCAGATCAGAAACATATGTACAAGGGAAATAATAAAAACAGCCTAGTTAGGTGTAACATCAAAGGAAAGAAAGTGTCTTGAGGGTTGGGGGCACATGTGCGTTTCGTCACAGGACTTCCGTAGGTTCAGCAGCATCATGTGAACTTGGCCATGAGGATGGCTTTAACTTCCTTTTTAAAAAAGGTAGTGGATGGGTTGAGTCTGATTTCTGGTGGTATAGCATTCCAAATTCTGGGTGCCATCCCAGAGAAGGATCTGTTATACGTTTTTTTCTTATGGAATTTTTGTGGTTTTAGTAGTAGTTTTGCCGCACTTCTTAGGTGTGCAGACCCGATGAGTCAAAAGAGGCTCGGAAGGCGGGAGTCTGTTGCCCAAGATTATATATACAGCGGCGGCCAGGAAAGGGACAGAAACAACAGACGGATAATCAAAAAAGGTATTTTTTTATAAAACCCGGGTGCTCGCTGCCAGAGAACATTGGCTGCGCGGCTAAGTAGGCCGCGTTCCGCATTTTACAAATAATCTTACTCAAAGCTGCGGAATACTGGCCTTGTAAACATTCACAAAGTTCTTTTTGGAGAACAGTATTTTATTTTCTAGACTAAAACATGTTAGGGTCCCACATAAAGAAAGGTTAATTGTGACAGCAGGACAAAAACTCACCTTGCAAACAGGTACCCTTGAATTCAACAATACAGCATGCCTCGGATTACGAAGCCGAAAAAAGCTGAAAGCTCTGAGTTGACCAGCACAGTGTGTGGGGTGCATGCGTGCTCACCTTGTGTACGCCCTTACAGAAGAAAGCCCCTTTCAAAGCTCGACGAACTCCCTTGACTGTCTCCAGGGAAAAGACGAACGCCATTGCGGACGAACGCAGTAACAATGAAAAAAAACGCATGCACAAAAAAAAAACAAGTCACGCAGACAACCCCCCCCCCCCCCCCCCCTCGACTCTTCACTCTGTCCGATCACTGCTCAGGCCTCCTCTCCACCACAGAGAGGCTGATGTCACTGAAGTCCTCGAGAGCTGCAGCCAATCCCGGCGCAGCCCTCTGTTGACGCGGCGGGAATGGCTGAAACTTTGAGCCAACCACAGCGCGGCACGGAGGTGACGTAGGTGGAGCAGGCAACGGCGTCCCGGGGTTCCCGGGCTGCTGGCGGTGCTTCTAATGGCAATATTGAAGCACTCACACGGCGGTGAAGTTGGGGGGTAAGTTCACACACCATAAGTACCTCGGGCCAGGAGCGGGGATCTTATTACGTACAGCGCTTTCTCTGCAGCGCTTCCCAGTTCTAAATACGCAGACTCCACCGTGTGTGTGTGTGTGTGTGTGTGTGTGTGTGTGTGTGTGTGTGTGTGTGTGTGTGTGTGTGTGTATGCATGCATGCGTGTGTGCCTGCGTGGGTGTATGTGTGTGTGCCTGCGTGGGTGTGTGTGTGTGTGTGTGTGCGCATGCGTGAGTGTTGCTGTGTGTGATTGAGAGAGGCTGTGAAACGGAGGCAGGGGATGTGCACAGCGCCGTGCGCGCCCTCGAGGACAAATCTGAGACAGCAGAGGCGCGTGGCCGAACGCGGTCTCAGATTCCCTCGAAAGTTAAAGCAATAAGCCTTTCGCTGACGCTCGACCTAATGAGTAAAAGCTCCACTTACATAGTCCCTTGGTGTAGCAAGATACTCACTTCCACCTCTAGTATTGAGGAGTGAACATCAGAGCCTATTCTGAAGGTGTAGCCTGAAGGGGAGGACAGAAAAGAGTAGCCAACGCAGATCAGCCTTTTTATATTTTTGGGGAGCTCAGCAACCACTTTTTGCTACCAGGCTGCTCCTTTCCTTAAAGCAAACTTTGGAAGCAACTTTGATAATTAACAGCTCCAAAACTGGTGCCCAGCACATTAGAACTGCAAATGAAACAAAAGAAGGAAAAACAGTGGCTGATGCGTCATTTTGTTATCTCGATGTGGAACAGTATGCAACAATCATTGGCCAAAACGCGCTATTGGTGCACCTACTGTTTGTTGCTGCCTGCCCGGTTGTTGGTGGGGATCTCAGCCGCTGCATACCTCCTGTGGGGCCCGCTGCATTTTCCCAGCGGCTGAAAGCCGCTATTGCTGCCATCTACATAGGGGGGACCACAAGACCCAGAAGCCCCGGCGGCGTGACTCTCCACGGACCTGCGCCAGGAGGCGCATAAATTCAAACAAGGCCCCACACAGCGCGGGACGTGCTATTGGAGCACCTACTGCTTGTTGCTGCCTGCCCCGTTGTTGGTGGGGATCTCGGCCGCTGCATACCTCCTGCGGGGCCCGCTGCATACCTCCTGCGGGGCCCGCTGCATTTTCCGAGAGGCTGAAAGCCGCCATCTACATCGCCGCGCTAGGGGATCCACAAGACCCAGAAGGCGCGGCGCTTCACGGAACTACGCCAGGAGGCGCATAAATTCAAACAAGGCCCCACGCAGCGCGGGACGCGCACGGTCCGCGCCTGTCAAAGCCAGAAGAAGGTAGGGCCAACCCCCCTTCATCTCAACATTAGACTTCTGCATCTTGCAAATTTGGTCAGTGACTTTGATTTTGTTCACCTATTGCGGACTATGATATTTTCCCACATCTTAGCATTTTTTGTTTGAATAGGAGCACGACCAAGGGCATCCGTAAAGGGGTTGGAGGCCAAGGGGTTGCAGGCACTCTTGATGCCTTCCTTATTAGGGCAGAGTCACTCTTAACCCATGAAATAGAACTTACGCAAAGAAGACTATCACTGGAGACACGTCGAGTCTCAATGGAAGTCCCCACAGGCGGGCCCCTGTTAAACCTATTGAATTTAGCTGAATCTAATTTGGACAGCATCTATCAATCGGCTCTCGGGCCTCCTGAGCCTATAATAGTCACTGTAGAAGATCCACAAATTATAGATATAGATATTACTGCCACGTCACCATCCCCACCTCAAATTGTAACACGATCAACACGACAAACACAGGTTGGGGGCGGTACAGTTTTGGCCACAACACAAAAGGAAGGTGAGGGGTCTACCTCTCACAACCCAACAAACTAGCAAAGCGGCTAAAACAAAAGGCTCTGTTCGAGGCAAGACAGGTCCCTCTGACGAGGTAACTTATTACTTCTATCAGCCCACGTGCTACTAGATGGCAATGCCCCTGAAAGCAGCCCCAAATTGACTTGGAAGATGGCTTATTAGCCAAATTAGAGGGCAAATAATGGTGTTACTAAACCCATTGTTAAATAAACTTGTAGACATTGACACCCGATTAAACAATATTGAGCAAAAACCTTTTTCTCAATCTAGTCAGCCACCAAATGGAAGCCTAACAGCCCAGGTGGGGTCTAGTACAAGTTTGGCTTCTGTTTTACAACAGCCTTCAATGGCCGATGATAGTACCGTTAGAACAGGTACGTACACACAGGCTCTTTCAATACATACTACCAGCACAAACTAATTCCACTCAAAGAGGAGTAATAACTGGGGAAAATTGCTGGGGTTTGAGTGAAGGTGGTCTAACCACTGTTCAAACCGCTCATAGTAAGGGACACCTTAACCACTTCGACGCGATTGACTGAACTGTTCCGTCACGCCCCTCGGGTGGGCTGTGCTCATGACGAAACGGTTCAGTCACGATCCGCTCGCGGCGCCTGCGTGGCGCTGATTTCGCGCCTGCGCAGCGAGTTTCATTAAGCGGGCGGGGCCGTGACGGAACGGTTCTGTCACCCGTGCAGGTGAGCCGCGCGCCCCCACCCCCGCGACCGTTAGCGCTGCGGCGGAATAGCCGCCGAAGCGAAGGTGTTGATCTACCCCCAGATTGTACACCCTATATTGTTGTGCTCTCAAATGTTCCACCAATAGCACCCAATTCTGAGGAGCACTAGACCTCATTAAGAAATAGGGTACTCCACTTTTTGGACACAAAGACAGGGTTGGGTAGCCATTTGTTTCAGGATTTTAAAATGGTTAGAAGGGTCCCCTGGATAGGGAAATCGAACAAAATGAGGGGTGATTGCATAGTATTGAATTTTGGGTCCCCAGAATTAGTACAAACCATTTTAGAAAGAGCAGGGACAAGGCATATGGGAAGGGATTCATATCCTACCACTGTTTTTTTTCTATCGTAACCTTCCTCCATTACCTGTGTATAGACGCGATCCCCCGTTATTGTTCACAATCAGGGGACATATGAGTTTAATGTGCCAACCTACAACCGGTTTGATAAGGCTTTTTCAAACCTAGATTCACAGGAGTGACTGTCAGATAGGTTGGCCAATGTCAAACTGAGGGACACATTAGCTATTTGACAAACTACCATGACAAAAGAACAGGAAGTCCTGGAACTGCGGAACACAGTCATCAAGCCCAGCTGACTATCATGCAGAGGGTGGTATTGGATATGTGTTAACTGGCAGTGGGGGAATAACCAAGACCCCTCATAATACTGATAGAAGCAAAAATGATTCTGACTTTAGAATCCTGAGCTGGAATGCTGCTGGCCTTGAGCCAAGATTAGCTGACACAGATTCGCTACGTATAATATCTTACCAAGATGTAATAATGTTTCATGAAACATGGGCTTCACACGATCTGCATATAGAAGGCTTCCATTGTTTCAGTTCAATAGCACCTAGGCCTGATTTTGGCCGTGCAGTTGGGGGCTTATTCATTGGGATTAGTATAGCATCTGGAGGGAGCATTAAGGTAATGAAAAACCAAAGGAAATGATGGACAGAGCGTTGACAATACAAGCACTCACCCCCAGTCAACTGATCTGGGTTTAATCCATCACCGTTCTTTAGCCCACTCTGCCACCCCTTGTTCAGACATGGTCAATTGCAAATCAGTCTGACCCTGTGCCTCATGGGAACAGTACAGCCCTAACTGCCAAGCCATGCCTTCCCTGGACCGGAAACAAGCTACAGAGGACCGGTTTCTGGCATTACAGCTGTCTTCAGCCCGGCTTGCTTGAATCCAGTGGCAAAGTGAGCAAGGGACTCACGTCTGAGCATACCCTGCCAACTTATGGCGAACAAAGAAAAACCAAAGGAAATGATGGACGGAGCGTGGACAATACAAGCACTCACCCCCAGTCAACTGATCTGGGTTTAATCCTTCACCGTTCTTTAGCCCACTCTGCCACCCCAGTTCAGACATGGCCATATGCAAATCAGTCTGGCCCTGTGCCTCATGGGAACAGTCCAGCCCGAACTGCCAAGCCATGCCTTCCCTGGACCGGAAACAAGCTACAGAGGACCGGTTTCTGGCATTAAAGCCGTCTTCAGCCCAGCTTGCTTGAATCCAAGGGACTCGCTTCTGAGCATACCCTGCCAACTTATGGCCATTTCTGAACTGGGGTGGCAGAGTGGGTACACGGCATGCAGACCCAGCTGTGCGGAGGGGTTTGGAATTATGCACTTTCCTTAGTGAGCACATCCTTACCAATGTAATGGATTTAGGTTCACCTAGTAAAAATCAGCGCGCACCAATGTTCAGAGGAAGGGATAGCGCTTCAACTATTGGTTTTATTTTAGTTTCCCCTTGCTCGCAGATAGCCTTTTGGCCGCAGAGGTTTCCGTAACAGATTTTGGAGACCACAACCCCCTGACAGCGGTACTAAGACTAGTATCCCGCCCCGTGCATGCTAAATCTCAAGGGGCGAGGGATATAACTCCATAGAGAGACAAACTTAGATTAAAGTGGAGGGGCTGGATAGTGGTAAAATAACCGAGACTGTTACAAGGGCATTCAAATTTAATTACCTCGTGTCTATCAACCAGAGTCTCTCGCTCAAGTGTAATTAAAAATTTCATCGAACTTTGTTCGGTGATTAGATCCCTCCTATCGGTTCCACTTCGCCAGGTTGGGAAAGAACCAAGATGGTTCGACCATAACTGTTCGGAGGCCAACAGGAGTCTGCGTAAGGCTTTAACCGCCAAACCTGGATGCAGGGCAGACATAAGGATAGCTAGGAAAGTGTATAAAACTGCCATAAATGAGCGGACGGGTACTCTCCTGACTGAACCCTGGGAAGCATTATCCGAATCAGCTGGGGGGGAAGAATGGCAACTTATTCTGGTCCGCAGTCAGAGACTTGCGTAACATGGGCCAACATTTAACACCCGTCAGCTGTACCAGCTCCAGCAGTTCATGGGAGAATCACTTCTCTAAAATCTACGCCACACTACTATATGGCACAGATCACTGCGTGCAGGGTCATTTATGCTGCCTACAGATAATGCTGCTGGAGGTAGAAGAGGCGATTGCACAGAGCCTTGGTAATAAGGCTCCTGGTCCAGACGGGCTGCCCATAGACAAAGTGGAAACCAGAATTTTGGGCCCCAGTCCTTCTTAATGTTTTTAACAGTTTACCCCAAGCACCCATGCCTGAGACCTGGGCTACAAGCATTATTGTTTCAATCTATAAAAAAGGGGGATAGATCAGAGCCAATTAACTACAGGCCGATCTCCTTGCTTGATAACACCTTAAAGATTTTGGGTCGTGTTATCTACAATAGGATTTTAGATTGGACAGAGGAAAGTGGCATTTTAGACCCTTTTTAACTGGGCTTTAGAAGCAGGGTCGGCTCAATAGAACAGTGTCTGAACCTTAACCTGGTTATCAACAAATGCAACACTGCCCGCTCTTCCCCTATTTATTTAGCATTTATGGACCCATCATCTGCTTTTGATTTAGTTAATAGGCACAAACTTTGGTCTATTTTGCTGAATTATGGTTTGGATCAATACCTGGTACATTTTATTTAGCATTTTTACATACTGATCCTAAAGCACAAGTAAGGATAGGTATGGGAGGGGAGTTATTAGGCCCAATTAAGGTAGGAAGGGGAGTCAAGACAGGGGTGCTAAAACACCTGCTTTTTATTATCTATATTAATGGGCTGAGTAACTCCCTGAAACAATCAACCCCAGACGTCCCTATAATTAACGGTAAACCACTGCCTGTACTCCTTTACGCAGATGATGCGGTCCTAATGGGTCACACTCCGAATTCTCTGCGTATTTTGGTTAAAGGCTTTGTAGAGTACATGGACAGGCTGGGCTTACGCGTGTATTTTAAAAAGTCATTTATTATGTCATGTGGACCAGGGAAACGCTAGCTCAATTCTATACTGGTAGGGACCACAGATTAATTTCCACCCATACCTTCCCATATTTGGGGATGGTCTTTGCTGTGAATGGCTTGTGGACTGGGCATTTGGCCCACTCCACGAGCAAATTCTTAAAGGCCATCATTTCTATTTTAAGTCTCCCCCGACCGAAGAAAACATGTGCTATTGAAGCAATTTTAAGGATTTTTAAATTGAAATGCGTCCCAGTAGCCATGTATGGGGCAGAGATATGGGGTTCGGCGAAGAATCTGAGCATCCAGCAGGAAGAAAATCGGTTTTGTAGAAAGCTGCTGGGTGCACCGATTTCTACTTCTAAGTATATTTGCCATAAGGAACTTAACTTACATTTTATATGTGATTTTATTAGTGCCTGACCAGTGTTATTCTGGCACTCAGTTTGGAGGAATAAATCTGCCACTCTAACAAGAAATTATAAGACTGCCTTAAGTGCGAGAGAGGAATTGACATCCCTTGGCTCTCGGGGGTCTATAAAAGTTTGTGCAGTATTGACAAAGGTAGCCTCTTTTTAGACCCAAATAGAGCCGATTCAGGACATAAGAATGACCTGAAGAAAGCACCTTAAGCACTTTATAACACAAAGGGTCAGGGAAGAATCTAAGAAAACTACAGTCCTAAGTTACATGGGCAGGGAATTGTATAGATACCCACTATTATATCTTACCCTGCCAATGGTAAATTGGGAAAGAAGTCTTATTTCGATTGGGGGCAGGAACTGTAAGATTCTTGTTTAGTTTTCCTCTAGGCTACCGGCCATACCCTGAAAATATAAGAGGTCCCTGCAATGGGGTGAGCACACAAACTGATTTGCACTTTTGTGGATTGCCTGATTGTTGAGCACCTCCTGAGGCGGAAGCCGAGAGGCTGTAGCATGATATTGTACATTTTGCGCTGTATTACTTCTTAATCCCGTTTTTTAATTGTATTTGCAGCCAAAATCGGCGTTTCTTAATGCACTGAAATGTTAGCTAAATAGCTTGATTTTTATAAGTGTTAGCTGACTACCTTGCTCCCCCTCTTTTCAGCAGCCTAGGATTACTCCCAGCCGAGCATTGACGCTGTGGAGCCGGTCCTCGAGCATAAAAATAGCGGCGGCCATCTTGTGTGTGGGGTAGGATCGAGTGCGCTCTAGTTGCGCATAAAAGGGGTCCCAGAACACCTAGCACTTGATTGCCTGATTGTTGAGCACCTCCTGAGGCGGAAGCCGAGAGGCTGTAGCATGATATTGTACATTTTGCGCTGTATTACTTCTTAATCCCGTTTTTTAATTGTATTTGCAGCCAAAATCGGCGTTTTACTTATTGCACTGAAATGTTAGCTAAATAGCTTGATTTTAATAAGTGTTAGCTGACTACCTTGCTCCCCCTCTTTTCAGCAGCCTAGGATTACTCCCAGCCGAGCATTGACGCTGTGGAGCCGGTCCTCGAGCATAAAAATATCGGCGGCCATCTTGTGTGTGGGGTAGGATCGAGTGCGCTCTAGTCGCACATAAAAAGGGATGGCCATGCCTTTGCGCAGCGAATGCGCACAGCGGACGCGCCTGACTCGCGCTGGAGTCGAGCCAGAGTCAGGCCCGTCTACGCCCGTCCACGTCCGGCCGGGTCCAGGGGCCATAAGCCCTGGCCCAGGTCCTCAGTATTCCAGGGAAACCTTACTTGCACTAAATACTAACACCAGTCTCTTATGCCCGCGCATATTGGATACATTGAAGCAGGAAAGATTGCTGAAATATACAGCTAAGCCACCTACTTACAAGACTAATTTGAAGAGGGAAGTTGGTAAAATAACCTCAGAGCATTGCTCTTCCTAATACCCGTTCCCTCCAAAAACACAATCTGGAAGTGTTCTCCCTGCTCCAAGAAGACAACCTAGATGTCTTGGGAGTTACGGAAACCTGGTTAGAAGACTCGTCCATGCCCGACTTGGTAGCAGCACTACCCCCCAATTTCAGTGCCACTATTCATAACAGGAAAGATGGTCGGGGGGGGGGGGAGTCGCCCTTTTATATAAAAAATCTTTTAAATCCGAGATCTGTGCAGATAGTCTGGAAGGTGCGGATATTCTGGGAGTTAAGCTCTGCTCCACCACCAACTGCTTGGTGATACTCCTCGTTTACCGCCCCCAAGGACTTCCCCAGCTTTCATGGAACTTTTTCTGGGTCTGGTTCATGACCTACGAACTAGGTATGAGGGTCTCATGATTATGGGATACTTCAACCTCCATTGGGAGGAATCCCCCAAAGACGCTATGTCAAAACAGCTAGATGAAGCATTGACTTAGTTAGACCTAATCCAGACGGTGAATGGTCCGACTCATGAGAAAGGTCATACACTGGACCTGATCTGGACGTCAGTCCCGATGCTAGGCCCTAGTACTATATCTCCCTGCATATGGTCGGATCATCACCTGTTACAGGGTAGAATAGTATTTCCAGGACAAACCGCACCGCACAACGCTGAGTGGCAGGTCGTGAGAAGGTGGAACACAATCAACACCGACACACTTATCTCCACTCTAGAGAGACTACCACCTCACCTTAATAGACAACCAGAGGATGACACCGAGACAGCCAGTCTCAAACTATCTCAAAAACTGGAAAGCGCCATTGAGGTGGTGGCACCTGCACAAAGGGTTAAAATTGGAGATAAGGAGAAAAGTGCACCATGGTTCAATGAGGCACTAAGGCTATTGAAACGCTCCCCGCGTCGGACAGAGAGAGCCTGGCGCAAGGGGTATGACTGACAGTCTAACCTTCTATGCCAAAGAGCTAACCATATACAAACAAGCTATTAGGGCTAGGAAGGCTGAGTTTTATGAAGATAGAATTGCAACCTCTCCTAATCCCCAGAAAGAAATTTTTAAAGTTCTGTCTGAATTGAGGAAAAAGAAGGAACAGCCCCCCTCCTTCTCACAAGAAGACTGCCAAAAATGTCAGTCTTTTTTTACCACTAAGATTGTTGATCTTCTGTCCGAAATTATGATGACCCCCAGACTGGACTGTCCCGATACTCCGACCAAAACGACCCCAACAGTCACTCAGCCCCTTACCTCAATACCCTTACTCACTAAGGAAACTATCAGAACAGTGATGGGTCGAGTTAAATCAGGTTCACCGGCGGACCCGTGTCCCCCAAGGGTCTTTAAACAAGCATGGTTAGGGCTAGAGGACGACATACTATCACTCCTGAATAGCTCACTCATAACTGGACAGGTTCCATCCAACTTCAAGGAGGCTCGCCTGATCCCCCTCCTGAAAAAGGCAGGGGCTGATACTAAGATCCTGAAAAACTACAGGCCCATTTCACAGCTACCGTTCCTAGCAAAAATCTTGGAACAACACGTATTGCCCACTCTCTCTCAACATCTAGAAAATAACTCTCTACTAGAGCCCAACCAGGCTGGTTTCAGGACCCACCATAGCACGGAATTGGTCATGCTTTCCGTGCTGGACGACCTGAGACTTAAAGCGGACAGGAAGGACCCATGTGCCCTGGTGCGGTTAGACCTCTCCGCGGCATTCGATACGGTCAGGCATGACCTATTGTCGCAGATGTGGGATCTCGGTATTCAGGGCACCGCCCATGCCTGGCTGACATCCTTCCTGGAGTCACGGGTCCAGAGAGTGCAATTGGCTAACCTGGTATCCGAGGCAGTAGGTATCACATGCGGAGTCCCTCAGGGCTCGGCATTATCACCTTTATTGTTCAATGCCTACCTGCAACCTCTCATCTCAACATTAAATCAGATGGACTGCAGTATATACAACTATGCCGACGATACGCAGATTATTCAAATTGACAACTGTCCAATGGCATACCAGAGAATGCAGAACATCCTAAAATTCACTGTGAACTGGATGACGACCAACTCATTAAAAATAAATCCCGATAAGACCGAGGTGTTGGCGATCACAACGGCATCCAGCCCCTGGAACAATCTCCTCTGGCCTACTGAATTAGGGCCATCCCCAATACCAGCCGAAGCAGTGAAAAGCTTGGGCCTGATCATTGATGCAAACCTCACCATGTCTGCCCAAGTCTCAGCCGTAGTGGGTACTTGTGTGGGGCTAATGAGGCAATTGCGCAAACTATCCTCGATCCTGACGGTAGACACGCTTAGAAGAGCAGTATCAGCACTGATCCTGGCACGTCTGGATTATGGCAACGTTCTGTAAGACAATATCTCTCAAAAATTGTCGAGTAGACTTCAGATAGTCATGAACGATGCCGCCAGACTGATCTTCAATAAACCTAGGAGGACTCGGGCTACTCCCCTCCTCCATAAACTCCATTGGCTGCCGGTGAAACAACGGGCCAAATTCAAGGGCCTATGCATTATGCATAAAGCACTGTACGGACAAGCCCCAAAATATATCAAGAAACGTCTAGTTCCATACGCCCCAAGCAGGAATTTACGATCAGCAGACGCTGCTTTGCTGATTTGTCCGCGCTTCAAACTTTCCTCCTTTTGAGGGCGACCTTTCTCCCATACAATCCCCAGTGCATGGAACAAACTGCCAGAGAGCCTGCGCAAAGAAACAAATCTTTTATCTTTCAGAAAAAAGCAAAAAACTGTGTTGTTTCAGGAGGCTTGGGGTACTGCCTAGCCCTCTTCCCTCTAGCATGGTGCTCACTCTCTGCAAAGCGCTTAGAGACCCCTGGGTGATAAGGCGCTATAGAAATCTAATATACAAATACAAATTTAAAATATGTAAAATGTTTAACTCCCTTTTAAAAAAAATATAGAACCATTACTTTGGGGGAATCTTATCAACTGCTGCTTTCCTTGGACAATGAATAAATAATTTTCCGTACTAGCACTTTGAGAACCTCTACACAAGCACGTAAAATGGACAATCCCCGACTTTCCTTTGTTCAGTAATTTGTAAAATTTGCCTGATGTTTATTTTGATCTACCAAATTTTATTAAGGATTTTAAAACATTGTAAACCTGTATATGTGCTTTTATGAATTCTTGGAATTCGAATAAAGATTTATGAAATGAAAAAAAATGATCATTGGCCAAGAGGTCTGATAACACCATTAAATGTAACATAATTAACTGTCTATAGAACAGTGTCTCTTAACTTACATGGATACCCACTTAAATCATTATTGGAAACCAGTGACCCACACTGAGTCATTACTAGAAGTCAACGATCCGGCCAAGACTATTTACATGATTTCAATCTCAAAACAATACACAAAATTACAGATTAACAAATACACAAATGAGGGAATATTTATTTTAATTCACAAACAAATAGAAACAAATCTCAATTTTAATTTACATGGGAAGGTAGGAGCTTTTTTAAACTCAATTGAGGCCACCCATTGTCCATATTATATCCTGTTTGATGCAGTTTAACTGCTCTCCAAAATCAATCAGAGGTCATCAACTTAATTTTTAGCCTCCAACTTCAAATTGCTTCACATTTACTGAACATATTAAAATGTTTAATTTTACATTTTGCTTCTTTATTAGATAGGCTTTATCAATCTATTTAATTTTTCAAGCAGTGTGGGGCTCCTCGAGTAGGCTTCACGTACCCCTAGGTCTCCCCGAACCACAGGTTTAGAGCTGCTGGTCTAGATCCTTTCCAGTTTGATAGCAGGGTTTCCGACAAGTCAGATGCGCAAGTGCCAGCTTTAAAGTAAGTACCCATGAAGCAATGTCCCGAAGACAACTAAACTCCTCACAATACACCAGAATCAGTGCTGAAAACATAGAATGAACTTATGTCCTCACGGGCAACAATATTGTTATACTGTAGTTTGTTAAACACACTAACCTTAATGATCACAAACCATGCACAAGCTTTACAGGGCTTAACCTCTTCGCTGCTAGGCCTGCTCAACCTCTTTCCAGTTAATGGTAGAAATGGGTATGAAAGCAATACATCTTGGAAAGCTATACATATTAGCAAAGTCGACAATTCTGAATTCAGCAAGGGGTCATTTGTGTAGATCCTTCAAGGTTTCTTTAAAGAAACTAACCGTTGAATATAGGCAACTTTAAAATTAGTTGAAAAAACAGCCATTTGTGTCAACATTTTCAGCTGTAACAACTTCTAATTATGACGGTTGTTTGAAAGCAATGTACCGTTACATCCACTGGACCTTTCTGGTTGTGGGGATATACAGGACTTGTAGGTTCACCAAGAACCCGACGAACCCAGAGCCAAGATCTGAGCAGCTTCTTGCAATGGTTTTTTATTTTATACCAGGTATATAGCAATTAATTTGGGAAAATATATACATGGAAAAATGGGTATGAAAGACACCTATGTATTTCTGAAATTGGATCAAAACATAGTTTGAAACAATAGACAATTGCACATTTCCAAAATTGTGAGTACCCACACTAGCATGAGAATTATAGTTCATTTTTCAAAATGACTTATTTTTACACCTTGTCTCATTTGGAAGGCAGAAATGCATCGCAAGTCAATAAGTAATAACAGTTGCTCTACAATTCTGTAGTACCTTAAGTCTCCCGATAAAAATGATACCTCACTTGTGTGGGTACGCCTAGCGCCCGCGACATGAAAGAAATGCGTTACTTACCTGTAACTGCAGTTATCCAGTATTGGTGTCTCATAGATTCACATGCCTGAATCATTCCCAGTCGTCGAGACAGGAGTCTCCGGTATATATAAAAGCAATGTCCTATAGACATACATAGAGAGAAGTAGGCCTAAGGGTCCCACCTTAGTAGCCTATCTATGTCCTTTTGTAAAAAAAGACCAAACTATAAAAGAGAGCCAATCAGATAACACCTCCCTCTAGAACCTTCCTGTCAGGAGCCTCAGTCTCTCAGATTTTCGTACGCAGCAAGCTAGGTAGGCGTAGCACAGAGAGATGGGTGAGTCATTCCAGGGGAGGCGGGAGGGTTGCATGTGAATCTATGAAAGACACCAATACTGGATAACTGCTTTTACAGGTAAGTAACGCATTTCTTATCCAGTATTAGGGGTGTCTTTCATAGATTCACATGCCTGAATCAGAGTAGCAAGCAATACATTGTGCACATTTCTGGGTGAATAACATACAAGTCATTCAATAATACATATTATGCAATTATGGATAATCGATACCCATTAACCAGAAACAGTATAATAGAATGTGCATACCAGCAGAGGATGGAGGGATAGAGGAAGGCTCACCTTACTGAAACAGATGGCGTAACACTGCTTGTCCCAAAGCCGCATCCTTCATCAGCTCTGTATCCAGGCAGTAGTGCCTGGTAAAGGTATGCGGCGACTTCCAAGTTGCCGCTCTGCAGATATCCAGAACTGGCACCCCTGCAAACAGTGCCGCAGAAGTGGACACAGCTCTTGTAGAGTGAGCTCTGACTTAAACTGGCAATGGCCGTCCAGCTTTATCATGACAAAATGCAATTGCCGAAGATATCCATCTTGAAATACTTTGTTTTGAAAGTGGCATACCCTTCCGTGGTCTACTGAAGGCTATGAATAGCTGAGTGGACTTCCTGAAATTGTTAGTTTTGTCGATATAAAACTTCAGACACCTCCTAAGGTACAAGGAGTGCAGAGATCTTTCGGCTGCAGTGCTGGGATTAGGGAGAAAAATACTTGAGGATCACTGGCTTATTTAAGTGGAAGTCCGACGGGACTTTAGGAACTAACCGAGGATTAGTTCGGAGAACCACTCGGTCACCCTTAAACTGCATGAAAGGGTCTTGTATGATAAGAGCCTGCAATTCACTGACCCTTCTTGCAGATGTAAGTTCAAGTAGAAGGGCTGTCTTCCATGAAAGAAATTTGATTTCCGCCCTATGGATGGGTTCAAAAGGGTGTTTCATCAATTGGTTAAGAACCACATTGAGATGCCATGTTGGTTGAATTATACGTGGCCGAGGAAAGGATCTGTAAAGTCCCTAGAGGAACTGCTTTATCAGTCTATTGGACCAGAGAGAGGGTCCTTTCAATGTTCTTTTAAATCTTGAAATTGCAGCCAGATGTACTCTAATGGATGCATGGGCCAAGCCCGACTGCGCCAGATGTAGCAGATAGGGTAATATTTGTTCCAGAGAGGTTCGGAAGGGGCGTAGACCGTTGTCCGCACACCATATACAAAAATGTTTCCACTTCAGGGAATAGGTCTTGTCAGTACTGTCCGCTCTTGCCTTGGCTAGGACATCTTTACACTCCTGCGGAATACTCAGTTTACTGAACTCTGTACTCAGGAGCCAAGCCGATAACCTGAGAGATTTCACATCCGGATGTTGAACCTGCTTGTTGCTCATCGTGAGCAGAGATGGACGTTGAGGCAGGCGGCTTGGCGGTTGCAGTGAGAGGCGATGAAGGTCCGTGAACCAGTGCTGTCTCGGCCAGAATGGGGCAATCAGAATCAGAGTGCAAGGTTCCGCCTTCATCTTCCTGAGGACCCTGGGGATCAATGGAAATGCCGGAAATGCGTACGCAAATACGTTGCGCTATGCGGTGGAAAATGCATTTCCGAGGGACCTTGACTGGGGATGCCAACTTGCGTTGTTTTGGCATTTGGCGTTCTCCCTGGTCGCAAACAGGTCGATCTGCAGTGTCCCCCACACCGAAAAGATGTAAGCTACCATTTCCATGTCGAGTTCCCATTCGTGGGAAAGAGACCTCTGCCTGCTCAGAGCATCTGCTATGACGTTGTCCTTGCCTGGGACGTACTCGGCTTTTAACGGAAGATCTTCCGGTGGATCCCCACTGAGACCAGGAAGACGGTCACCCAGGCCCTCGTCACCAGCCGACTGGACTATGGCAACGCCCTCTACGCCGGAACCACCGCCAAGCTCCAGAAGAGACTCCAGCGGATCCAGGAC
Source organism: Lissotriton vulgaris (assembly GCF_964263255.1). Classification (NCBI taxonomy): domain Eukaryota; kingdom Metazoa; phylum Chordata; class Amphibia; order Caudata; family Salamandridae; genus Lissotriton; species Lissotriton vulgaris. The sequence goes on from NC_141695.1 coordinate 861,465,463, forward strand.
GCCTCAGCCAGACTCATCCTCGACATCCCCCGACGCAGCCACATCTCCGGACATCTGAGAGACCTGCACTGGCTCCCCGTCAACAAGAGAATCACCTTCCGTCTCCTCACCCACGCACACAAAGCCCTACACGACCAAGGCCCGAGCTACCTCAACAACCGCCTCAACTTCTACGCTCCCAAACGCCACCTCCGATCGACCAACCACGCCCTCGCCGCCGTCCCCCGCATCCGAAGAGCGACAACAGGAGGAAGGTCCTTCTCCTACCTGGCCGCCAAGACCTGGAACTCCCTCCCTCCCTCCCTGCGCCTGACCCAAGACCACCTCTCCTTCAGGAAGAAGCTCAAGACCTGGCTGTTCGAGCAGTAGCAGCACCCCCCCCCCCCCCCCCCAAGCGCCTTGAGACCCTCCGGGTAAGTAGTGCGCTCTACTAATGTCTTTGATTGATTGAACGAGATGTTGAGAACAAGCCAATTCCAGATCTTCTGCGATTTGCAAGAAAGTGTGAGCGAACGCGTCCCTCCCTGTTTGTTCCAGTAGTGCATCGTCGTGGAGTTGTCTGTCCTGACGAGCACTGGGGAGTTCTTGATCCGCGGTATGAAAGCCTGCAGGGCTAGGAAAACCGCTCTCAGCTCCAGGAGGCTGATATGAAGCGGTTTTTCCTGGTTTGTCCACTTGCCACTGATCTGCAATTCCTAAAGGACTGCTCCCCAACCCTCCAGAGAAGCATCCGTTATTACGTGTGGAGCTGCAGGGAGCAGAAACAGCAACCCTTGTAAAAGGTTCTTGGGCGACCACCACTGCAGTGCCTTGGTTATTTGCTGTGTGATCACAATGCGGTCCTCGAAGGATCCCGAGCATTGAGTCCATTGTCTGGACAAAGCCTCTTGCAGCGGACACATCCTGAGGCGGCAGTGCGGTATAAGCAGGATGCACGAGGACATCATCCCTAAGAGTGATCTGAAAGTACGGACTGGTAAAGTCTTCTTCGAGGCCACTGACGCAGCCAGAGAGACGAGCTTGTGTTTCTTCTCCTGAGATGGGAATGCCTTCGCATTTACCGTATCCAACGTCGCCCCGAGTAAGGAAATTATCCCAGAGGGTTGCAAAGTGGATTTCTCGTGGTTGAGTGTCAAACCCAGATGCCTGAAGAGATTCAGACAGGCGTTGGAGAATGCAGTTGCGTCTGCTAGAGATGGTGCCTTTACCAGCCAGTCGTCCAAATATAGGAAGACTTGGTGTCCGTGCTGCCTGAGGAATGCTGCAACCGGGGAGAGGCGAGTCCCAAGATCTCCTGTATCGTTACCATGCGAAACGATTGACTTCAAGAATGCGTTGAATCCTCAGCTCCAATATGGGCTTCCATTTCTTCTTTTGGATCAGGAAGAAGCAGGAGTAAAATCCCTTTCCTCTGTGAGCCAATGGTACTCGCCCTATTGCTCCTTTTTTGAACATAGTGGAGATTTCCTGAAGGAGCAATCGCATGTTGCTGTGGTGCATTATACGAAGAGGAGTTGTCGGGGGAATTGTTTTGAATTCTATGGCGTGTCCAAATTGTATCAATTGCAGCACCCATCGGTCGGTTGTAATTGTTTTCCAATTGTGGAGGTAGTTGGTTAGATTTCCTCCAATTTTGAAAGAATGAGATGGTGGAGGGACTGGCTGCTGGAAAAAGTCATTGGCGTCCGCCAGTGGTTTGCTTTTGATTCTTCCCTCTATAGTTGGATTTTCCATAAGGGGTCTGTCGACCTTGCTGCTGCTGTCGTGACTGGAATTGTGATCAGCCTTGATTATAGGAATAGGAGGACCTGTTTTGATAGTTTCCTCTGTAGGAGGACTGACCTCTGCCCCTGCTCCCTCGAAAGGACTGATTTCTGAATTGAAGTGTGCCCAGGGCTCTTGCCGTATCTGTATCCTTTTTTATCGATTGCAGGGCCTCATCAATTTTCTCCCCAAACAGGTGTTGTCCGTCGTAAGGTATGTCGAGGACTTTAGCCTGTACCTCCTGCCTAAAAGAGGTAGCCTTTGCCACCCTAGTCTCCACAAAGCTGCTGCTCCAGCCAGCGGTCTAAAACCAGTCATTGCTATATCCATAGCACAGTCAATCAGTTCAGAAGCCGATGTTTGGCCCTCTGAGTAGGGATTGAACCTCTTCTTTCGAGTCGTCAGGCAGCTCGGAGAGATCCGGAGCAATGTCAGCACACAACTGCCTGTTATATCTCCCTAACAGCGCAATTGAGTTTGCCACTTTCACGGTCATGGCTGAGGTGGTAGAGAACCGTTTCCCAATGCTGTCCAGCTTCCTACCCTCCTTATCTGGTGGAGCAGTCACCTGCGAGGACAGGTTCCTAGCATTTTTCTGTGCCGCCTGAGTGACCACCGAATCCGGCTTGGGTTGACCTGTAAGGCAAGCTGGTGCCGTTGATTGGGCCTTGTACTTCTTATCCAGTCTCGGCACAACCACTGATACGGAGGCCGGTGTTTGCATTATTTGTAGACCCTGCTCCCATATGTGGTCGATAATGGGAATAGACCTGGTTGTCTTCTTAATCGGGTCCTTAAAATCATAAAGAAAACAGTCAGTTTCATGAGATTCCATAGTCATATGGAACCTTTTAGCCGCTCTTTCAACTAGATTGTGGAACCCTCCTATGTCTGCAGGAGGTGAGTCTGAGGTTGAAGGTTCAGGCGAGGCTGGGGAAGAAGCTATGTAGTCCACATCATCCTCATGATCAGATTGACTTCCCCCTCTTCTTGTTCCACCTCCTCATCATCATCCGAAGACGAAAGAACTTGTACTGGTTCCCAGGGCGGTGGTCTAGCACGTGGAGACGCCGTCACCCTAGTTGTTGATGGCACCGGTCCCGCTGCCTGTGGGGTGGAAGATTCTGGAAACTTTTGTTTGTAGTCCTGGATCAAAAACCTTAAGTCTGATACTATGGACGCTGGTAGACATACCATAGGTGTGATTTGCGTCTGGACCTTTGATTGAACATAATGTTCTTGAGTAAATTCCACGTTGTCGAGCTCATCATCAGTGCTTTGGCACTTTACCACCAGGTGAGAAGGACTCGTAGCCTGCATGTCCTGTTCCTCATCTGTGTCTTCATCCTGTAGAACACGAGATGGTAGCAACCTTTGTAACCTACTCGGAGACATTAAGTCCGGTGTAAGCACCTTCTTGGCATTCTTTACTCTGAGAGGATTGCTGTAGACCATCCTCATCCATCAAAATCTGATCCGACGACTGCAAGGTAGTCGACGGCATAGAAACCATACTCGCCGTCGACGGAGGAATAATCTCCGACTGCTTCCACTGAATCGTCGACGATGTAGTCGTCGGTGCCCTTGTCGACTAGGACTGCAACGGTGTAACTTTTGTCGACGGTGCCGCCGTCGACGGTATTTTCTTCGTCGTCTATGTCGTCGTCGAGAGGATCTTAGTCGACGGCACAGGTGTCGACGTCCTTGGCTTCGTCGTCGACACCGACGTGGACGACGAGATCTTAAGAGTCGACGACTGTTTTTTTTATGAGGATAATCGACGACACAGTCTTACCCGCCGACTACTATGGAGTAGTCCTCGTCGAATATGAAAACGCAGACGCCGTCGTCGTTGACACTGTCGTCGAAGTGGAGACATGGACAGGAGACAGTCTTCATATGCGCTGACGATAGCGTCGACGGCGGCGCTGGCTTCCTGGAGGCAGGAACTTCCTTGTCAGACGCTGAAGATTTTGCCTTTGAAGACTTTTAGCAGTCTTTTTAGGAGGAGCGTCTGAAGGGCTAGGGGAAGTACCCCTTGGCCTCTTCAAGGATAATTTAGAGGAGACAGAAGCAATCTCACCGTCCTGTGAAGGCTCCAAGTTGTCCCTGGTCTTAAGTTTGTTCAGCCACATCAAAAGTCGTCCCTCTCTGTCCTAAAGCGTTTTTGTAGAGAATAATCTACAAATCTTGCATTCCTTTGGCGAATGGTGCGGATAGAGACAGTAAAGACATGTCTTGTGCTGGTCCTCAATATGTAATCTCTTTTTATTACAAGAGGCGCAAGCTCTGAAGAGACCCCTCTTCTGTGGGTCGGCCATAGTCAGATTTTGCTGAAAGTTGTTGAAAATAGTGAAGAAAAAAAGCTTAAAATGAGCAAACCTGAGAACTCAGATGGAGACTCCTTAGCACAACGTGCAGTAGAAAATCTGAGAGACCGAGGCTCCTGACAGGAAGGTTCTAGAGGGAGGTTTTAGAGTTTCGTCCTTTTTTACAAAAGGACATAGATAGGCTACTAAGGTGGGACCCTTAGGCCTACTTCTCTCTATGTATGTCTATAGGACATTGCTTTTATATATACACCAGAGACTCCCGTCTCGACGACGGGGAATGATTCAGGCATGTGAATCTATGATAGACACCCCTAATACTGGATAACGGCTCAAAACGTAACGTGGATACTTTATTTTTACAGTGAAAACTGATCGTTTTTTTGCAAAGTGCCTAGCTGTAGATTTTGAATGCTAGCTCTGCCGGCACCTAGGGAAACCTAGCAAACAGACATTTTTAAAACTAGACAACTTGTCTGACTCACCAGGTTCTGTTACCCAGAATACCTTGCAAATTCAAAATGTGTACAAATAAATCAATTGCCTCCCTTTTCTGTGGTAGAAAGTTATTGAATCTGTGTGGATCCACAAAATTCCACCCAGCCCGCATTCCATGAAGTCTTCAGAGAAAAATGGTATCTCACTTGTGTGGGTCAAGTACCCGCGACAGGCAAGGGCCCAAAACCTATTGAGGCGACTTAAAAATGACTTACTACAAAACAACCTGGTTTAGTGGTGGGGGGTGGGGGCGCGTCACATGTGTTTTTGGCCACCTGGCCCGGCGGCCATCTAGGGAAAGCTACCAAACCCACACATTTCTGAAAACTAGACACCCAGGGGAGTACAGCCTGGTATGGCTTGCATGGGTCCCCCAACATTTCCCTACCAAGAATCCCCAGCAAACCTCAAATTTTGCTGAAAAATTGCACTTTTTTTCTCACATTTCTGTGTGGGAAAGTTCTGGAATCTGCGTGGATCCACAAATTTCCTTCTACGCAGCACTCCCCGGGGTGTCTAGTTTTCAGAAATGTGTGGGTGTGGTAGGTTTCCCTAGGTGGCCTCTGAGCCCGGGGCCAAAAACACAGGTGATCCCCTTGCAAAACCAGGTTTTTTTATATGTCCTTTTGATGTCTCCTCAATACGTTTTGGGCCCTGCCTGTTGCGGGTACTTGACCCACCCACGCGAGTGAGGTATCATTTTTATCAAGCGACCTGGGGGATTGCTGGGTGGTAGGAAATTTATGTATCCACGTATATTCCAGAACTTTCCGACACAGAAATTTGAAGAAAAAAAGTGATTTTTTTCATTAAAATTTGAGATTTGCATGGGATTCTGGGTGGAGAAACATTGGGGGATCCACGCAAGCCATACCTTCCCTAGGTCCCTAGTTTTCAAAAATGTGTGACTGCCCCCCATGAGGGGGGGGGGGGGCAAAAAGACTGAATGTGGCCACATTTGTTGGGGGAGCACATGGCCTTACCCAAGGGGCCGCTCCACCCTCCCTGGTGTCTAGTGGATGGATCCCTGCCTGGGGATAGCCCTCCTGGGGAGATCCCCAAGCAGGAATGTACTGGGGAGATTCTCCCCTTTCAATGATACCTCTCCCGACTTTCTACGTGTTCAGGGGGCTGAGATAGCCCCCCGAGCACGTAGTAAGTGAAACTGAAATGAACCGTAAAGGCTCATTTCAGTTTTGGTTTCTGTGAAATGACGTCAGCACGACGTGCGCGCTGATTGTCATTTCACAGAAACACGGGCTCCTCAGTAGCTGGAGAACCTCTTCCCCAGCTCCCGAGGCTTTAGGGGAGTAAAAGAAATCCCTCTGGTGCCTGCACCATAGGGATTTCTTAAACAATTGCATCAGACGTGTGGGAGCTGTCCAACGCATATGAGAACTTGTGTTTCGGACGGCTCCCGCGCATCCAATGCATGGAAGGGGTTAAACTGGCATGTAGCTCTTCAAAACGCACATTTAGAGCTGAGAAAGGAAAATGTTACTTTGCAAGCATTTGTTATAAAGTGTAGTGCTGTGGTTTCACATTTTCTGTGTACTCCTGTCTAGTGTTGGGTTTGGATGTTTGTAGGTTTTCTTCAAAGTGTTTCAAATCGTGAGGCAAAGTAAGACTCCTACGGTGATAATGACCCTTCTGAGGGCTTCATTAAGACTGACAACAGGTGTGCGCAAAAAGGGAGATATGTTTTGTTCTGTATTTAAGCTGTTAAACGTAGCCGCAAGAAGGTTGGGCGTGTTTTTAGGAGATTAAGTTGGTAGAAAATATCCGGGACTGCAGGTTTTTGGGGCAGTCAAGGTGTTTGGGCTTGCAGTAGTGAACAAACTTTACCACTCCGCTTCATAGCAGGCTTGTAGTAAGTTGGCGGGACTCACAGGAGGTCCATGCATTCCTTCAAAGGTAACCAAACTCTAGAATATCTGGTGCCAAATTGCTAGATTGAGCCGTCCTAATGCCATGAGACAAAGGAAGGCTATGAGGACGAGATACAAAGGGTGAGGTTAATTTGTACATGGTAGACAGCTACAAATTCCAGCTAATTCTATTGATTACACAAAGCAGAAAGCATTACATATATCTGCTGCAATTGATAATGTAAATGTGCCTGTGCCAGTCATATATAGAAATAGGAATAAAACAGCTTAGATGACCAATGTAAATGATTATTGTATTTACTTCTCTTAAGTCATTATGGTACATAGTCTTGCCCATTCGTTCAGCCAAGTGTATAAATGATCTATTAGATCTATTAGATCATCACTTGATTCAATGCCTATTAGACGCCCCATTGACTCATGTATCGATTATTAGTGTGGTTTTGGTTATTATTCCTGTATGATTATTTCACTTACTCCCTTATATCACTATGCTCCATCATATAGCCCACTCCTTGTTAACTCAGTTTTTTTTAAAAGAAATGAATTATGTGTTTACTATTTGATTCAATGCCTATTATACTTCCCATGTTTGACTAATTTTTTGATTAGTTACCTTTCCCTATAATTGTAAAGCGCTCTGATATCCTTCGGGATCAAGTTCGCGCTATATAAAACTTTATAAATAAATAAATCTTTGGATTCTTTTTTCCCCCGTTTGTGCTTGCATGTATAATCCTTTAGATGGTTCCACCTGATTATGCATATGCTTCTTCCCCACCTGTGTGTATTCCTCGTGGGGGAGGTCGGGTGGGACACATGTGAATCCAGAAAACTCTTCAAGCTGCAAAACTACTGGTAAGTAACCATTTCGTTTTCCAGCGTGAATCCTTTTCTGGATTCACATGCTGTGCATCAGATTATGTAGTGGTTTCTCCCCTTCTGGGGTTGCTGTGGTGAGGGGAAGATCTTGCGAACAGGTGTTGATGTACTTTCTGTCCAATTTGCGCTTCCTTTTTAATGTGTATGTCCACATAATGCTTGGTGAATGTGTGTGGTGATGCCTATGTGGCTGCTACACATAGTGTCTATGGAAACATTGACCATAAATGCTGGAGTCGCTGCTTTCTTGGGTTGTGAGCTGTTGGTTGCACTGCTAATTCCTTGTTAGCGGTGGCATAGCACAGTTGGATGGTTTGTACTATCCATCGTGAAGTTGATGCCTTTGACTGCTACTCCTGTGTTTGTATGTACATAGGTGACAAACAACTGTTTAATCTTGCACACTTGTTCCAGTTTTTGTAGGTGATATAGTGCTCTCCTTAAATCCAAGGTATGGAGGCTACTTTCTCCCACTGTTTGTGGGTTTTTGAAGAAAACCAAGAGGAGAATACTCTGATCTAAGTGATATTTGGATACCACTTTCGGCAGGAATTGAGAGTTTGTTTTCAAAATAACCTTGTCCTTGTGGATTTGCTTGTATGGTTAATGCCTGTAGTTCACTCACTCTTCGTAAAGATGTAATGGCAATGAGGAAGGCGGTTTTGAAGGTAATGTGTTTGAGTTCTGCTTTGTGCATTGGCTCAAATGATTGTCATGAGTTGCATGAGCACTGTATTGAGACTCCACATGGGGACTGGGGCTGTTCTAGATGGTGTAATTTATTTAGATCCTTCTAGGAATCTTGTTATGGCTGGTCTTTTGAAGAAACTTGTGCATGTTTCTCCCCTTGTGTACGCCACAATGGTAGCAAGGTGTAGCTTTATGCTTGAGAAGTTGATGTGGCTGTCCCTGACCAATGTAGTGACAGGGCATTCCTTTTTGACATGTGGTGCGGAAACCTTGAGGCAAAGGACCAGCATTTCTTGTTCTGTACTGTTGCAAACAGGTCTAGCACTGGTGTTCCCCATGTTTAGAAGTTTTGTATAGTATTGTCCTTCAATTCTCACTCATGAGAGCAGCTGTTCTGTTTGCGTAGCAGGTCTGCTGTTGTGTTGTATACTCCTGGTAGGTGCACTGTTTGTAGATTGATACCTTGAGGTATTGCCCAATACCTGATCTCTTGTGCTAATTTGCTTAGCGGAAATGATTGTGTACCTCCATGTTTGTTGAGGTAGAACATTGTGGTAGTGGTGTCCGTTTGAATATTGACAGTTCTCCTTTGAATGGGTTTCTGGAACGCCTTCAATGCTAGGAATACAGTTTATTTTCAAGTGATTGATGTGTTTTATGGAATCTTGTTCCATTGGCCTCTTACTGTTTCTTGAAGTGTGCTCCCCATCCATTAAGGGTTGTGTCTGTTATCACAGGAGTTGGGTATTTGAAAGGTCTCACATGTGCTATGTTGTTGGATGCCCACCATTGTTTTTCTGACAGCAGCTTGTGCTTAACAACTAGATCCTTCCAACTCCGTGAATCGTGACCAGTTGTTGGTGAACCATTGTGGGAATGGCCGCATATGTAGACAGGCATGAGGGATAAGTGGGATGCCATCATGCCCATGCGTTTCATGACTCCTCACTATCAGATTGTACCCTCTGGTAGAGGGAGGTTTCCTGTTTGATAGTTTGTATTCTGTTTTGCGTTGGGTATGCCAGTGCGTTCCTTGAATTAGTCTTGTAACTAGGAAAATATTTTATCTGGTATTGTTGAGGATTGTTTGTGATTTATGGAGAATCCTCGCTCCTGCAGGTCGTTGATTGCTGTTTGAACGTGGCTGAGACATCTTTGCTTTGTTCTTGCCTTTATGAGCCGCCAGTCCAGTTAAGGATAGAGGTGCATTCCCTCCTTTCTCAGGTGAGCCACGGCTGCAGCCAGGCATTTGGTAAAAACATGCAGTGCTGGTTTTATCCCGAATAGTAGTACCTTGAACTGGTAGTGTGTTCCGTTGTGCAGAAACCGGAGATATTTTGTGTGTTTTTTTTCATCGGTATGAGCAAATAAGCGTTCTTGAGGTCCATTGTTGCATTGTAATCCCCCTTTTGGAGGTGTTGGATTATTTCTTGTAGAGTAGTCATTTTAAAGTGTTGTGTTAAAATGAATTTATGAACCTTCGGTCCAGGATTGGCATTGGTGAGAAATCCATTTTTGGAACTAGGAAATGGGATGAGTAGTTTCCTGTTAAGATTTCTTCTCTTGGAACCAATTAGATTGCTTGTTTTTGAAGGTGGTCTTTGATTTCTGTATTTAACTGTTTGAGTTCTGATTTGAGGAACTTTTTCCTTGGTGGGTTTGCTGGTGGTGTTTAGGTTAGTTCTATGCAATACCTGTATTTTGTAAAATTTATAATCCATTTGTCTGTGGTGATTTTTCTCCACCGATGCAGATATTGTGCAATCCGTCCTACCACTGGGGTGTGTGGGTTCTTGTCTGTGACAGAGTAAATTAGAGCCATTTCCTCTTCAGGTCTGGCCTCAGCCTCTACCTCTACCTCGAAAGGGCTGCTTGGGCTGTTGCTGCCAACTTTGGTATCCTTTTTGCTGGCCACTTCCCTGGCCTTGTTGGTGTGACAGTTACTGGCCCTGTGCAAATGCTCCCCTTCCTGTGGGTTTTCTGCTGTTAAACCCACCTCTTTTGAAGGATCGTCTTTGCTCCCTTTGCTCTTGCAGTCTCGTTATCCTTTATTTGTTAGAGGGATTCGTCCACCTCTTTTCCAAACAGTGCCTCCCTTGTGAAAGGTCTGTAAATGGATGTTTGAACCTCTTGTTTAAAACCAGAAATTCTTAGCCAGGCATGTCTTCTCAAGGTTCTACCTGTGCATATTTTCCTGCTGGCAGGGTCTGCTGCATCCAGTGCAGATTTAAGGCATGTGTTAGTGATTTTTCTGCCTTCCTAGACAATAGATTTACTTCTTTGTAGATGAGTTTTTCAATCTCATTCCATTGCTGGTGTCCGTATCCGTTTAGTAGGGCAATAGAGTTCACGATTAGCTACTGCGTCACGGTCTCTATCTTCCTGCCCACCATGTCCATTTGTTGGCTTTCCTTTTCTGGTGGTGGTCCAATGTCGGATCACATTAGCTCTTCTACTGGCTGTGGTAAGGCTGATAGAGTCCGGTACAGTGTTTCCCTGAATGAATTGTGGGTCCTTGGAGAAGGCTTTGTACTTCGACCCTGGGTGCAACTCCTTTTGCTTGAGGCTGGTTCTTTAAAGGCCACCTTGCCTTGATCTAGAATGCTTGCAGCATTTGCAAGTATTAAGTCTCCTTATTGCTGGGGCTAATGTTTCCAGTAGGGAACGGGTCGCCTTTTCCTCTCCGTTGTAGAAGGCTATATCATCTGGTGGTGATGCCTTAGAGGGATAGTAACACATTTTATTTTTGGGGCTTTCGGTGCCAGATTTATTCCATGTGTCTTCGAAATTCTCAGATTCATCCTCCTCTTTGGGAGCGTCTGCATTCCTCAGGGTCTTCCTCAGTTCTGGGGGTGGAGACTCGAAAATCTCCACTTCGGCGCCATCCGCCCCTTCGGCGTAGACGTTTTCTTTTTCGACGGCTGAGATCTTTGGGATTTGAAAGTCCTTCATTGAGCCGTCAAAATCCTCCTTTTGGAGAAGCGTTGCCATTCGGCTTCGAGAAATTGTCTTTTCTTCTCGACCTCAAGGACTCTCTCTGCGTCTGAGACCTTAGTTTGTTTGCTCTTCCCTTTGGGGTCTCATGTTCGATCCTACTCTTCGGCGCCTTGTGCGATTTTCCCTCGACGGACTCCCTTGGTAGTGTTCCGTGGGGTTCTTTCGATCGCTGCTCAATATCACCTTTTTCTTCGGCGTCTGGCTGCCTTTGGCTGCGCCTTGTTGTGTCCCTTCGATTCCGGCGGATGTTTATGGTGTTTATCTTCTCCATTTTCTTCTGAGCCTCACCAGATTTCTTGCAGGGTGGATTTTCTGAGTCGCCCTCTAAAATCTCGACGTCTGAGCCTCCGTGCGTTGATTCTACTAGGAGTCCTTGGTCTTAATCACTGGAAAGGCCTAGGTCCTTCAGTGAGAATTTCCTCTAAGTCTGTGTTGCGTAGTGGGCTTCCTCTGCTTTCGGCGAGTTCAGTGTCTTCAATTGGAACAGCGCAGGTCTCACAGTCCTTGTCCTTATTGTCTTTGGGCAGGCAGAGGTTGCAGGGTCTTTTCCATGGCCCCTACCTCGCCTTTGGTCGACCCTTGTTGTCTTTTCGTGTTCTTGCAGTTCTGTTCCCCTCTGCACTATAGATGTCGATGGACGATGGAGTTTAATTGAAATCTTTACCTTTTCATTCTTTTTTAGGGGGGGTTCCTGAAATAAAATTGTAGCCTCCAGTCTTGTTTCAAGTCCCAACGGCAGAAAAAAGAATCTAAAGATGGCTACCACATACAACGACCAACAGGGCGCTGTCTGGCATCACACAGGGGACGTACCTGGCACCAAAGGGTTGTCGACGACGCCCACAACAGAAAACCAAAAAAAACAGACTATTGTGGACCAAACCACTAGATGGTGGAATGATGCTCCGCATGTGAATCCAGAAAAAGATTCACGCTGCAAAACAAGTATTTTCTGTGCCTGTGGTTTATTGGGATGTGGAGATATGCATCTTAGACCTTTGTTGCCATAAAATCTTTTTGCAGTTGTGGTATGAACTTCTGCAGAGTTGTAATTTTGAATTTCAGGTTCTTTATGAATTTGTTGAGGAATCACATCTAGTTTTGGACTAAGACCCATCCTGTTTTGATATTAGGAGGTATGGTAATAGTTCCCCTTTTTTATCTCGTTTTTGGGTACTCTACTGCCCCCTTCTGAAGCAATTCTTGTACTTTTAATCGGACGTTCTTTTTTGTATGTTTTCTTTGCGTCTTTTATAGGTGGTTTTCTTATTCGTACAATATCCAAATCGTGTGATGTTGAATATCCATTTGCCTGTTATATTATCCCATTGTTAGCAGAAGTCCTTTATCCTCCCTTCCACCAGTGTGAGAGAGGGGCCCTGTATTGAGTTACTTACTAGATGGTATAGCCATTTGTGGCTGCAGTCTCCCTTTTGCTCGCCCTTGAAAAAGGTTGTCGTGGTGTAGACTGGTACTGCCATACTTGCAACTGTTTGTGCTTGGCTTGAACCATGTAGCCCTTGATATGTGGTTGTGCCGTGGAAGATCGCTCCCCCTTCAGGTCCTCTTGTTGGTGAAGCCTCTTCGTTGGTTTCCCCTGAATTGCAAAGCCACCATGGATTTTGTGGTTTCATTGTCCTTTTTTAGCTGTAGTAGTGTTTCATCAACAGCACTAACAATTCTCCATTAAACGGGTGTCAAAACAAGCCTGCACCTTACTTTTGAATACAGACTCTAAACAAGCAGGTCTTCTTAGGGTGGTTTCCACCATCATTTGTCTACTTGTATCTGCAGCATCTAGAGCCAATTAAAGACTGATATGAACAATATTCTTCTCAGGGAGGGACGCTGCCCTCTGTTGGTATTGCTCAGTTAGGTACTTCAGGAGTTCTGCCATTTTCTCCCAATGTTGATAAGCATACCTGTTTAACAGTGCGTTAGAGTTGGCAATATGCCACCGAGTCACAGCTCCCCTCTCAAATTCTCATTCCACCTTGTCCATTTTCCTGCTCTGTGTCCAGAGGCAGACTTGATGTGGGAATATTTGCTTTTTTTCTTGCTGTTGCTGCAATGATATAGCCTGCTGGTAGGGTCCCTCAAATATATTGCGGGTTCTTAGGTGAATGTTTCTACTTTTCGGCCTTTGACGTTACAGACCTGCATGTTCCTGGTTCTTTCAAAGACTACCTTGCCCCAATATACTAGGAGGCACAGGGAGATATTGACTCTTACCTTCATAGTAAAATCTCCACTAAAAAAGTGCTTTCTTCCTCCAGCTGTACGTTTTACTTCGCAGTCCTCTAAATAAGTTGCTTGCACATGGCGATGTCGTCTTGAGGGGAGAGCCTCGATAGTTAATTGTCTATCCCCTCTTCTGGGAGTCTGTTTCGAGTTCTTGCCACTGGGTCTCGAGGTATTCAGACCCTTCTGTGTCCTGAATCATGCCTGTTGAGTCCAGGTCTTCCCTTTACTCGAACATTTGTTCTTCCTCCTCCAGAAGTTCTTATGGTGTTGGGGGCTCAAGATCTTCTACGCCTTTCCCCACACCCCCTCCGTTCAAAAGCATTCAGCGGAAATCTGACCACCTTGAGAGGCGTCAAACTCTTCTGAAGAATTGCAGCATTCTCAACTTTGAGACACCTTTTCTTGCATTCCATTTCAGCCGAACGATTTTCGGCTTCGAGCGGGGTGTTAACTTCCTTTTTATGGTCAAGCTTTGTTGATGTCTAGCTCGACTGCTTCTTTGACTTCTCACTTTGATCCTCCCTCGAAGCCTGTGAGAAAGTGCTGTCTTTCTTGCATGATATGCACCCACTTTTTGCTGAATTGCTAATGTTCTTTGACTGAGTGTGCCCTAGGCTAATGCTAATCAGGTACCCAGGGCCTATCTTCCTTCCCTAAATTTGCCTGAAGCCTAAATCTAATTGGCATTTCTCGCCACATGTCAGCCCCTGGTAAATGGTACCACAGGTACCCGGGGCACTGTGACCAGAGAAGGCATGTAAGGGCTGCAGCGCTTCTTGTGCCACCCTTAGAGGCCCTGTACCCAGACACTCGCACACTGCCTTTGCAGGCTGTGTGTCTTGGTGCAGAACAAAGTGAAGAGTCAACATGGCACACATCCCTCTGTGCCATGCCCACAAACCACTGCCCTGGTATACATCAGTGCTCCTAGCTGAGTGCTCTATGCCAGTGGTGAGAGTACTGGTGCATGAGCCCTGTATCCCAACAGTGCCCAAGTCCATTCCTGGGCACTGTAAGTACAGTGCTGCCATTAGGAGTATATGGTGCTGGGAGTTTGTCATGACTAACTCCACAACACCATAATCACTACACAGAAAACTGGGAAGTTTGGTATCAAATTTCTCAGCACATTATATCCACAAGGATGCCAGTGCGGGATTCAAATGTAAAATGCACAACAGAGGGCATCTTAGAGATGCCCCCTGAAACTCGACCAACTCCTAGTAACCTGACTGAGTGGCTGCTTAGGCTGCAACCAACAGACATGTTTTTGGACCTCTGGGTCGAGAGCCTGCTGATCTAGGGGGCTTGAAACAATGCATATCTTGGGACACAGTGCCAAGCCTCCTCCCCCAGGATGGGCAGGGTTCACGAAGGGAAACCTTTGTGAGCCTCCCAAGACCATTTGCTGCTTTCAGCAACTGGTCCTCACTGGTTCTACCCCCAACTTTGGGCAGGAGAGCCGGCAGGAAAAACAAGTGAGGGAAAGAGGTGTGCCCAACTCTGCCAACTCCACCTCTCAGGTGGGGGAGGCGATGTGAAGCACAACTCTACGAGTCCCTGCCATCTTGAGGATGGGGGTACCTAGCCAACCAGGGACAGGCTCCTGCCCCCCTCCCATTGGATGGTGGCACATTAGGGGGTGTACCCAACCCAGGGAAGGGACCCATTGGTCTCTCCCCTTTACCTGTTACACCCCTAAATCTATTATTTAGGAGGCACCCTGAACCTTGCTTCCCAGATCCAGCATGACCAGAAGAAAAGAAGGACCTAACAGCCGTGCAGCCAGCTAACAAGAGGAAGGCTCCCACCGACTTGGCCCCAGCCCTACCGGCCTGTCTCCCCTCGAACCTGCTCCTGCAAAATCCCTGCAGCCGGCAACCTCAAAAACCCTGGAGGACCTGCCTGCCTCCACTCCCAAAGACTGATTTGTTTAACTGCAACCTCTGGCAGCAGCCAGAGACAGCAAATCCAGCACACAACACACGCCGAACCCGGCACGAGCTCCAGTGGAAAAAGAACACGAGGAGGTCACCCTGGCGATCCTGACCAGAGATCCGGCAACCCCTGACATGCCTCATGCCTGCAGCAAAAAATTCAGAAGGCCCCCTAACCGCGACCAGGAGCTGGTAAGAAGATCTGACCCCAAAAGGCACCCCTGCACCTGATGCCCCACGCCCTTGTGGGTCCGAACAGACTGTGCCTAACTGCTCCACTGCCCTGATGTCCCGGAATGGGACGAAACGAGTCTCCTGTTAATTGTGTTAAAAAATCTTTTGGGAAGCTGGCTGAATAAAGAAATGAATCACACATCATTCGACTGCATGATTTTTTTGGGGACTGAATTCATACATTGTAATCTGAGATTGTAGTAATAAGTTATTTTAAATATCATCACGCTCCTTCTGTATTTTAATGCATATTTTATGAATACACATGATTGAATTATTCTTGGTCATGCTGGTACATAGAAACAGCAGGAAACTGAACATGGCCAGAGGCCTGAAACACTTTATTTAGTAGCACATTCACCTCATCTGAAGCAACCCAAACTTCAGGCAATGAGGTGGAAGCATCAACTTTTCTACTCCTTTTAGAGGCCACCATAGCTCAGATTTGAACACATAAGTGTCAGGAGTATATAATGAATTACCCTCACTTGGTCTTTATTATAATTACATGTTTGAATCAGAATAGTAAGATGTACAATATACATAAAAGCAGGAAGCAGGCTCACCTTTATCAAAACAGGTTTCCGAGTACTGCCTGTACCGGTACTGCTCCAGCGCCCACGTACAAGGCAGTGGTGCTTTGTGAACGTGTGCCTGTTCTAGGTGGCTGTATGGCAAAAGTCTTGCAAGGGCACACCAGCATAGAGTTCTGCAGTTGATGCAATGCTCCTGATGGAATGCGCCCTCACTCTTCCCTGGAGTAGACATTTGGCCTGTGTGTGACAGAAGACGATCCAGCCATAGGACCAATGTGTTGACTTCCGTATGTCCAAAAGACACAAACATCTGAACCGAACAGCATATGCCTTTCATCTCATCAATGTAGAATCTGAGGCCTCTTAGCAAGTCCAGTGAATGTAACAATCTCTCCGATAATGTACATGGATTTGAAAAGAAATATGTCAGAATGCCAAATTCATTGAAATGAAAGTCAGTAGGAACTTTGGGTATGAACCTGGCAATGGTTGTCAGAACTGTCCTTTGTAAAGCAGAGAAAAGGTTTCTTGATGAATGCTTGCATCTCTCTACTCTCCTTGCAGATGTTAGTTTTAAGGTAAGAGCGGTCTTCCATGAGACAAATTTTAAGTGTGCCTTGTCCAGTGGTTCAAGTTGCATTAACTGTCCGAGAAGAGTATTAAGCTTTCAAGGAGGTGGAGGAAGTCGTTCAGTAGGAAATGCTCTAAAAAGCCTCATCATACATTGGTCAGCAAAGCCAGTTGACAAAAACGGTTTCTAAATCTTGAAATTTCAGCCAGATGTACTGAGTGAAGAATATTTAAGTCCACTTTTGGCTGAATTCAACTATGGAAGCATTTGAAGAGTATGGAAGGCCTTACGTTTGTATCAGACAATCTTCCAGTTGGCATTGCAGATTTTCATAGTAGCTGGAGCACAAGTCTGTTACAATATTCCATAGTCATGTGGTAGATCTAAATGGCTAAACGCAAAGTAGTCTGGTGCCATGCTTTTAGGTTCTGCGACTTGCAGTCGGGTGTAGAGTCCCTGTGGTGTGTGGAAAAGGAACTGAGTGCAATTTCATACAGTTGGTTAGACGTGCCGAAAGCCGTAAACTGCTGTACTAGTTTTGACATGGAGACACCAGAGCAATGAGAATTACATTGCAACATTCCATCTTTGTCTTCAATACCCTAGGGATCAGTGAAAACAGAGGAAATGGACAAGGAATGATTTTGGACTAACCGATCGAAGGGGTGTTTGCCGCGGATGCCAAAATCTGCTTGCGAAGTATTGATATTTTGTCAGGTGTGGTCAAAAGATAGATTATGGTTTGACCCAATTGTCAGAAGATGTAATCCACCTGGTCCTGAATTAGTGCCATCATGGCAGTTTGAAAGTTGTCAGCTGAGAGCACTCACTTGATAATTTTGGCAGGTGCTCTAAAGCGAGGTCAATCTTGTGAGAAAGGACTAGTGCAACAGTTGGGCTTCTAAAAATAGTACAATACATGTTCCCCTTGATTGGCTATGAAGAATAGTGATGTTGTATTGTCTGTTCTGATTAGAACTGATCTAGTCTATAACTAGTCTCAGGAGGAATGCTTGTACAAACATTTGGCCTGGGGCTTTAGCCCATTGACAGCATCTTTTCTGCATCTCACCAGAGGACTCAAGTTGGGAGTTCTTGCAGATTAGCTCCCCATCCGTCCATGGACACATCCTTTTGTCAGTACATACTCTTAGCCATTGAAGACACCTGCCTTTAGGTTTGCTGGGAATCTCCACCACAATTGTGCATGTTTAAGTTATCTTGTGACAAACTTAATCGGCCCATGAGCCTTCGACTTGCTTTCATTACATGGACAGTTATTGTTGGGTCTCGTCCGGAGACTAAAAAAGTATGAGGCCTGTGTGACTTGGATTGGTGCCAGAGGGCGGAGAAGGTAATCTATGAAAGTCGAGATTGCCCCAAGGAATGGGAGAAAATATGGGCGGCGTGGAGGCAGTACAGTGGGGAATGGATGGACACCCAAACTGGGTCTGCAATGGTTTAATGGGGTGCATGTTAATTTGAATCGGCCTCATGTGTAAAATGTCTATAGTGAAGATGTGGGTTGCCCTGCTCCCATGGGGCCCAATGGACTGATGACTTGTAGGGAATTGGACGCATCATGACATGGGTGGGATGGAGAGGGGGTGGGTTGGGGTGGTTGATTGTGGGGGAGGGCTAAAGGTGGCCTATTGTATTGGGGATGTTCATAAGGGATTGTTTATTGTGGGTAGGCTGTCTGGGTGATGATGGGCTGTTTTCTCTGGATTGACTTTGACTGTATTTGCCAATGAACTTCAGATGCTGACTGATGTGCACTATTATGGAGCTGAGTTTTTACAATAAAAAAAAATTTCAAAAAAAGTATGAGGCTTATACACAATGGCATTAGGCCTAACGGACTTGTAAAGCTCCTAGCCATTGCAAAAAGTTGATCGACCAGTCTGTTACAGTCATAGTACAACTCTGCAGATGGAAACTTATTCACCAGCTGCATGTAAAGATAACCACTCAAGAGCTATGTCGGAGGTTGTGAGATGATTTCTCGTCGTTCAGTGCGAGTCTCAGGTTCTGAAAAAAGATTGGTGCAGGCTGTTGTAGAAGACCTTGCCTCTTCCCTTGATGGAACTTTGATGAGCCAGTCGTTCAAGTATAGATACCTTTGGTGGCCCTGTTGCCGGAGTATAGTGACAAAGCATAGAAGTTGGTGAAAATTCGAAGCTCTGATTTTAGTCCAACAGTTTTAATCCAAAGGTTTTAGACCAAATGGAAGCACCTTGAAATGGTAGTGGACTCCTGCTACCAAGAGGTAAAGATTTTTCCTGTGCTTCCTGTGGATGGAATATGTTTAAGTATGCATCCAGAAGATCCAAAGAAGTCATGAAGTCGCTTTCCTGGATCATCAGTAAGCCCCGCTGAAGTCTAATTACCCAAAATGATTATTTTTCAAACACTTGTTCAGCTGTCTTAAGTTACGAATTGGTTTCCAATGTCCAATATTTTCTTATAAAAAGAATATAGAATACAATCCCCGATTTCTCTGGGATTTGGGAACAGTTTCTATTGCTCCATTGAGAAGGTGAATTTCCTACTGAAGCCCTCTCAAATGGAGATCTTTATGGGGAGGGAAAACTAGCTACCTTTGAACGAAATCAAAAGTATGAACTGTACAAACAATTTCTCACCCATTTGTCTATTATGGAATACCAAGCGGGAACAAAAATGGAAATTCTCAACCCTAATTTCAGTTTATCAGATGGAAGTGTGGGGCAAGGACTTCGAGTCAAGCCACATGCTGGTTGTCATTGGAAGGAGCTTCTTTCTTCCTGAAAATAGTCTTTAGTTACTATTGGAGGTATATCCTCGGCCGTATCCATATTGCCTTTGGGGATTATTTGCCCAGCCTTGACCTTTATACAAATTGAAGACTCAACTGCAATTGTGAATTACGAAAATTAGAGAATCCAGCTCAATGGTAATTTAAAAGACCTAGTGCCTTTGCAGTGGGTACAATGTCAATCTACATTCTATCAGATATTATGGCAACCATCTCTGTCCTTTAGTTTTTGTAGTAAGGTTTAACAAATGTCACAATCTGATGTCTTAACAGGGTAAAGTTAATAAATACACTGGAAACCTGGATCTTCAGTGTACATTGTAAGCCCACAAGATTACAAAGGTTCGAAGAAAGATTTATTTTTTCTGTAAGCCATGGTGACATTTGGGGACCGTTGACTGGCAGGTAAATGGTCTCCTGGGCTCAGAAAAAAACATCATTTTCCCCAAAACAACTCACAGTACTGAGACAGCTGAATAAAGGGCAGGTGGAGTACCAGGGCAGACCAAAAAAAGTAAGTCTTTAGTTTAATGAAAGGTTAAAGCCGGAGAACTTTCTCACACATGATATGCTGTAGTAATCCGAGCTATGGTAGTCACTAGGGTAGTATTAGAGCGGATGTTTCCACCACATGGGCTAAAGTTTGGGTTGCTTCAAGTAAGGCAGACATGCTACTAAAACATATGTTTCAGGTCTATGACCATGTAACCACTATTTACCGCAATTTAAACGCAGATTGCCAGCCTGACTATAATGATTCAAGCATGTGAATATATAAATTATATAATGTTGGAGATGTTCCAGGCAATCCTAATTTGGTATTAACAGTGGACTGCATCCACAATTGGACACCAGATCACAACTCTAGAGGTGTACAACAGAATGCTAATATGTGGCGTTCTAGAGGTTAACATTTTTGTTTGGCTATCTTATATTCCGGGTTTCAGGAGCTGCAAAACGTGTGTACAGAGGACGACATCCGTACTCCTTGGCCACATTTCAAGACCATGTTGTTTATAATACTAGGAAACGCAGGTTTCTAACTGGACCCAAACTAATATTCACTGAAATCTAACGCTTACCCCAAGGACAATAATAATGTACATTGATGTTAGTGTTATTAACCTATCAACCTGAATCAGTTTCGAACCACCTCCTGATGTAAGTCTTAAGTGACCATCCTAGCTACCCAACTACTCCGGTTATTAATACTGAGTCAAGGACTTAACAAAAGTAACTTGTCTAACCGATTGAACAGTCCTAATTTTGGAGCTCTGGAACACCAGTTAAGAATCCTGATCCCAAGAAAAGGCCTCATAACAGCAGACTCGCAATGCAAGCAACAAATACAGATTGCCATGTCGTACTTTAACACCACTGCAGCTGAATTTCAGAAACTTAGCATTGGCGCGATTCACAAATTCCTCAATTACAAGATTGAAAACACAAGTGACTGGTGCATGTAATATGAAGTCACCGCTTGTGGCCAAGTGCAAAAAAAAAAACGGGACCAGATGCCAAATTTATTTTCAAAATCGACTCCTGATCACGGGAATGTAAATGAACAGCCTATTTAAATACAAAGACAAAACAGAACACCTGAAGGTCTACAAACTAAGAGTACGGTACTGTAGAGTACAGTAACTGTACACCAGTCAAGCTAGAATGCCGCCCGTGCAAAACCGCAGCTATAAACAGTGCGGCTGAAGTCTCAGACCTCAGAGGGCAACGCTCTGTAACAGATCGCGGCCACTGTCCCAGAATAGTACTTAGGAAGGCCAGCACGAGAAAGAACGCTTTTGGTGGGGAGGGGCAATAACCGGATTCCCTAAAAGGAAGTCATGTGTACATGACCTGAACAAGCTATTCCTAGCTCTAGCCTGACCATGCATTCATTAAGTGCCTGCACTAAACCGAACACGGCAAAATTAGAAAAGACTCCACATGCACACACTAGGTTGGAATAAATATCATATGTACTTGATAGTATCAAGAAAGTAATGAACATTACACTCTTAAAAGCTGAAACCCTTTGTGAAAATAGGGCCAGCAGATCTTGGTCAAGGCCACACAGCCAGCAGACGGCACAAACTTAAGTCACAAACATGCCCTGACAAGGCAATTCGGTTTAACCAATGTAAAACCTAGATGCTTTGTCAATGTTCAAATGCTGATATCAGCACTGATTTAAACACAGGGGGACTTTGAAACCTTTGAGTGGCTGTGCGTATGCCATTTGCTCAAGCCATTTGCGCGAATAAAGACTTGTTCGGGTACACGCTAGAAAAGTAAACAATGAAACGCAACTAAATTAATAAGAGAACGTTTTTTAGCAGCCTTAGTGATGGAGACACCCATCTCGAACAATGTGCTTTGTGTGAAACTGATGTGAACAGCCTAATATTTAATGTAGGGCCCCTCTACAAATGTGCTACACGGGGGAGGAGGGCTCATTTTGCGTTGTCTGATCCACACGTGTTCTACCATGCACAAAACTCGGAATATAAAGAATTAAATACTAATTTAAGAGACTGCAGTTGTACAATTTATGTTTCTAACACTCAAACTATGGTGTTTACATTTTCATCCGATAAGTGCACCATATACCGCACAGAGAAAATGTTATAGCAAAATGTCCAACAGCAGCATCTGGCAAATCTGCTTTTTGACAAATAAAGCAAAACACAGGTCGTTTAGTTCATTGATTTGGTTAATATATGGGGTTAAGTACCCAACAAGGAATAGAGATATTCCGTGAGCCGACAGCCACAAGGCCTCGGGCCCTCCCTGTAGGTTCAAGTGTGTTTGTGTGACATAAGATCCTCAGAACTTGCAGTTGGGGGTATTTTATTTTGTGTTTTAGATTAGCACTATGTTACAGTCTATATAATAAGTATTAACATAAAATATACAAACTGAGTGAAAGCCTAATTACACTACACTCAATGCAACATACACTCCTAATACCACCAAGTGCCACATAATTACTCTACTAAATGCAACAAACTCCACACAATATCACTCAGTGCCACATAATTACACCGCACTCAATGCAACATAAACTCCAAATACCACTCAGTGCCACATAATTATTTGCTATATAATTACACTGCACTCAATGCAACAATCACTCCAAATACCACTCAGTGCCACATAATTACTTAGCACATAATTACTCTACTGAATGCAAAATACACTCCACACAATACTCAGTGCCACATAATTACACGCCACATAATAGCACTCTACTCAATGCAACTTAAATACACTCCATATAATACCACCCAGTGCCACATAATTACACGCCACATAATTCCACTCTACTAAATGCAACATACACTCCCCATAATACCACTCAGTACCACATAATTATATGCTACATTATTCCACTCCACTCAATCCAACATAAATGCACTCCATATAATACCACTCAGTGCCACATAATTACACACCACATAATTCCACTCTACTAAATGCAACATACACTCCACAAAATACCACTCAGTGCCACATAATGATATGCTACATAATTACACTGCACTCAATGAAACATACACTCCAAATACCACTCAGTGCCACATAATTGCTCACCACATAATTACTCTACTGAATGCAACACTCCACACAATACTACAGTAGTTGCTAAATAATTACACCACTCAATGCAACATAAACTCCCCATATTACCACTCAGTGCCACATAATTACACACCACATAATTACACCCTACTCAATGCAACAAAATACACCCCACATAATGCCAATCAGTACCACATAATTAACGTCACGATTACACTCCATTCAATGCAACATAGAACTCCACATACCACTCAGTGCCATATAATTACACGCCACATACTTAGTCAATGCAACATAAATACACTCCACATAATAACCGTGCCACATAATTATATGCTACATAATTACATTGCACTCAATGCAACATACATTCCTAATGCCACTCAGTGCCACATAATTACACGAAACATAATTACACCCTACCGAATGCAACATACACTCCACATAATACCACTCAGTGTCACATCACACCACATATTTACTCTACTCAATGGAAAATACACTCCAGATGTCACTCAGTGACACATAATTACACACCACATAATTACTTCACTCCATGCAACAAATAAACAACATAATACCAGTCAGTACCACATAATCACACGTCACAATCACACTGTATTCAATGCAACATAAATACACTCCACATAATACCACTATGTGAAAGTTAAACACCACATAATTACTCTACTGAATACAACATACACTCCCCATAATACTACATATTTACACACTGCATAATTACTCTACTCAATGCAACATAAATACACGCCACAATACCACCCAGTACCATATAATTACATTCAACTCAATGGAACACGCCGTGCCACATAATTACACACCACATAATTACACTACTTTATGCAAAATAAATACACGCCACATAATTACACACTACTGAATACAACATACACTCCCCATAATACCACATAATTACACACTACTGAATACAACATACACTCCCCATAATACCACATAATTACACACCACATAATTACTCTACTCAAGGCAACATAAATCAGGCCACGTATTCAACCCAGTACCACAATCACACGTCACAATTACTCTATTCAATGCAACATAAATACACTCCACATAATACCACTCAGTGCCACATAATTACACACCACATAATTACTCTCCTCAATGAAACAAATACAGCACACATACCACTCAGTACCACATAATTGCACTCTACTCAATGAAACATAAATACACTCCACAAACGCCACACAGTTCCACATAATTATATGCTACATAATTACACTTCACTCAATGCAACATACACTCCAAATACCACTCAGTGCCACATAATTAATGCAACATACACTCCACACAATACCACTCAGTGTCACATAATTACACGCCACATAATTAGACTACTCAATGCAACATAAACACACGCCACACAATACCACTCGGTGCCACATAACTTTTTGCTACATAATTACAATGCTCTCAATGCAACATGCACTCTACATACCACTCAGTGACACATCATTACCCACCACATAATTACACTGCTAAATGCAACACACTCCACACAATACCACTTGGTGCCACATAACTATTTGCTACATAATTACAATGCACTCACTGCAACATGCACTCCACAAAGCACTCAGTGCCACGTAATTACACACCACATAATTACTCTATTCAATGCAACATAAATGTATTTATTTATAAAGTTTTATATAGCGCGAACTTGATCCCGAAGGATATCAGAGCGCTTTACAATTATAGGGAAAGGTAACTAATCAAAAAATTAGTCAAACATGGGAAGTATAATAGGCATTGAATCAAATAGTAAACACATAATTCATTTCTTTAAAAAAAACTGAGTTAACAAGGAGTGGGCTATATGATGGAGCATAGTGATATAAGGGGAGTAAGTGAAATAATCATATACAGGAATAATAACCAAAACCACACTAATAATCGATACATGAGTCAATGGGGTGTCTAATAGGCATTGAATCAAGTGATGATCTAATAGATCTAATAGATCATTTATACACCTGGCTGAACGAATGGGCAAGACTATGTACCATAATGACTTAAGAGAAGTAAATACAATAATCATTTACATTGGTCATCTAAGCTGTTTTATTCCTATTTCTATATATGACTGGCACAGGCACATTTACATTATCAATTGAAGCAGATATATGTAATGCTTTCTGCTTTGTGTAATCAATAGAATTAGCTGGAATTTGTAGCCCCTTTATTAATTTGTGTATGGTGATACATTATGTTTAATGTATCCAATATTGCAACATTTGTGGGTTACATATCCATTTTATACATTCATTTAGTTTTTTTACTACTGCTGCACTTAATGTATTTATTAATTATGGCATTGTTCATTCCCATGAAGGAAGCACAAGATGTATCCCAGGGTTCGAATACCACGGGGGACGACGCGTTAAGACCCTCAATACAAGCTTAGGCTGCTGCTGCGGTTATTTTGCTCAAACGTGTTCAAATTCACAATGCAAACATTAATTACCTCATGCAGACAGAATGAAGGAAGATGTAACATTGCACAGGCACAAGAAAAGGCCACAGAAATCAACTCTCCTATTTAAGATTTTTTTTGTGTATATTGTTCATGGCAAGCATTTTTGAACTGGAATGTTAGTGTACAACTGAAGTGAAAAGTCAGGCACGGACACAGGAGGAACGCTTAGCCTGCTGCTGCAGTTGCCGTCCTTCTCAAACGCACTCAAATCCATAATGCACAAACAAATTCCAGCGTGCAGAACTGAGAAAGCTGCAACACAGCGCAGGCGGAAAAAAAAGACTGCAGAAAGCTATTCACTTAACCCACATCTTTAATTTCTTTTTATGTTCATGGTGCACAATTTTTTGGAATGTAAGTGAATAACGGAAGTGAAAAGACGTGGATAGGCCAGGATGCTATTTTTTATATGTTTTATATGTAGCGTTTCGTGTGCAAAAATAGGATTATCAAAAGCTGCCACATTTAAAAAAAGCGGGCACCGTGCTGAAAATTGAAGTGTGGCGTCTGTTAAAGTTTTACGGTGTGCACACAATGCCATTTTTATTTTATATGTAGCACATTGCCTGTGACATGTGCCAAAAGGGAGGCTTATGGAAGTCGCACAGGAGCCACAAAGAAAAGGCATATTGTAGATAAGAAGCCCCCCGCTGAAAAGGTAGGCACGGTTTTCTAGAGAGCCTCTCATTGAAAACAAAAATAGAATTGCAAACGCTGCTTCTGCATGCCGCCTCCTGAAAACCATTGCCAACGTAAAAACAAGATCAATGGCACACATACACATAACCACTCAAAACATGGTCAACGTCGATTGGAAAGGAAACAACTCATTAACAAAAGTGTTAAACTAAAGAGTGCTAAACTATCTAAAACATGCTGAGTAAATGTTTACATGTAACAGGAGTAGCCCTTATGGGTGATTCCAAAAGTAGAAAGGCAGGGACTATAACCAAAGTAACAAATGAAATTTTTTTTTTTTGCAAAAGACCGTTAAAGCAGCAGATTAAAAACATGAGCTTAATGCCCATATCCTGACTAGAGCATGTCTCGAAGACAGCGCAAGGACTGCCTATGCAAGACCTAAAAAAAGCACTGTACCTGAACCACCACACGAGTCATGAGTATTAAAAAGGGATGTGGAGAGAACAGCTTGTAGAAAAGGGAACAATGCTTATAACAAATGGTTAAGATAGAAAAAAGCAAACTGACAAGTATACTGTGGCTAAAAGGAATAATATTTTTGGTCACAAAGCAAACATTTACCTAGCACTCAAAGCAACTACGGCGCATGTGTGGATGTGCTCCTAAAGAAAGGACAGAAAACTACTCCGAGTGAAGTTAGCTACTGCTGAAGTGGACTGACCTACTGTCTATCTGAATACTGAGGCGGCCAAAGAAAAAGGTCCATGACAATATATGACAAATGTTTGAAGAGGGCTACAAGAATATTAGTCATATAATTTTAGTGAAATCAAAAAGTCTTGGCTAACGCCAGCCCTAAAAATAGCGGCATTAACATGTACAGAACTGTTCGCTTCATAACCCCACAAAAGCAGAAAGAAACAGTGCCGGATAATACAGCGATTAAATGCATGATGTTTAACGGCAGATGCCCAAGTGAAGCACAGCATAGAGTGCACAGACTTAATTGAGGAAAGAGATATCAAAATGGCCTTTATTACAGAAACGTGGACTGACAAAGTCTCAGGTCCGGACATTAAGGCCACTCCTCCTGGGTTTCTGTCACATCTTAAACAGACCAGTTAGGAAAAGAGGGGACGTAGCTATAATCTATCAACTCACTAAAGGCAGATTTTTGCGCAGTCTCAAACTCAGCCTGTGAGGCACTCTCCTTTAGCCTCTCTCTTACTGTTCACCATACTTTTAAGGGTATTTTACTATACAGACCCCCTGGGCCCAGAAGCAACTTCCAAGCCTCTATTGGGAATTTGTTGGAAGCAAGACTGTGCACAAACTCCTTCATGATCCTGGGTGATGTCAACTATCATCTGGAAGCACTCATGGAACCTGATGCATTGACTCTCAGACATGAAGAGTGGGGACCTCAGTCAACAAGTGACAGGGCACACCTTGGATGGTATCTTTTCAAACCATATTAAACATAAAGGAATCCACTCTTACAGTGGTAGTTATCCCTACAATGGTGGGGAGCACACAGTGTTGTATAAATACCCCTCACACACCAACAGGCCCCTTTGTGTCATGCTTCATCATCGGGGTCTTCGCACCCCTCTACGGGATGCGGCGTGCTACGAGTCACGACTACGTAGGAGCACTGGAAGTTGACTATGTGTTGATGTGTGTGAAGGAAGTAAATGTGAGTGGTGAGGTGAAAGACAGTGACAGTTAAAAGATACCTGGCTCGTAGGAGAAAAAATAATAAAAGTTTTTTATTAAGCCCTCGGCTGGTATCGTTAAAAAGTGCAGGGTGAGGTTGTTTATACTAGTTAGGGTACATCAACCTCTAAAGTGTGTCAACATGTTTCGGAGTGACAAGGACTCCTTCAGGACGAGGATGTGCACTATTATCCCCACCTTACTCACATGCATGTAGATGTCAAAGTGTGCTCTACACAAATATTAGAAGAGGTGAAATGTACCTCATCGTGTTATATTGAATGTAGTCTGTTGCGCCCAATTGGCGTTGTTAATACAGAACCTGTGAATGAACAAAAACATCATGAAATATAACATCACATTATGATATTGAGAAAAACCTATGTAGATACACAGGAGGGTGATGAAGAACCAAAAATAAGGTCCAAAACCCTGTAAAAGAAAAAGACATACATACAGACTAGGACACACATAGATTTGATATACTCGCCATTAGAATACCTAGGATGGAATAGTGGGAAGAAACACATTTAGCAAATATACAGTTCTTACTTCTGGACAAAGGCTAACTGGCCTCATGAGCCAAGGCGTGGTATTGGAGGTTCTTTTATCTTCTTGCTCAATATAGCAACCTATAAGATGTCAAAAAAACAGCGTGGATTTAGAATCTAAAACGCTGTTTTAGAGAAAGCAGGTGCCTCTATACTCCAAGGTCTAACTCACAGTTACTGCCAAGTCTGGTAGGCTGTCTTCCCCTCAACGCGGCTACGACGGTGTGTCGAGTCGTATTGGACGAGTGCCTTATATAGTAGTAGTAATTGCCTTAATTAGTGTCAAATAGGAATCGGAATATGCCTAAAGAAGGACCTAAACATAAGAATTCAGGTCCAGTCCTGCGCACGTGAGGAGGTAGTGTCAGAACCACCCGCGCATGCGCACCCTTAGTGCGGTCCTTTTTAGGCTCAGAGGACTCTTCCGGTGAGGAGTTGAGTCTTAAGGTGGCAGAGGCCCTGGAGGCTGTGGAACTTTGGGCACAAGGGATGACACCGGATTAAATTGGAAACTCTGCTCTGCCTCAACAGTAAGCCTCCGATGAGTTTCAGAGCCCCTTTGGTACACATCCAAACCAGATGGTAGGAAAAAACCTAAAGAGGTCAATGCCCATGCGCATTGCCAACTAAAAGGTGCAGTCACAGTGCATCCTTCGACTAAAAGCCTTTCTTCTAAGAATAAGTTGCAAATGCTTGAGCCTAACACTGGATAGCAGAAGGATGCAATGCAGGGGTATCTACAGAACATACCACAAGCATACAATTCTTACCGGGGTACTTTTGTGAGCAATTTCTCCAGGAGTGGGCCAGTTCGTGGCATCACCAAAATCTCCAACCTATGAAAGCAATGCATACAAAGGGTTACAGGATCTACTAACATCTGATGTTCACATACATTTGACATAGTACAACAAGGTTACAGGTTCTACAATCTGCATCTAGTATTCACATACTTTTGTTCTAACACAATAAGGATAAAAGACTCTTGGTGGAGATCCAGTAACGGCTAGTTCAATGCTCCCTTTAAACTCCCAAATAGCCCAGAAACAACTTCTTGAAAGCAATTTAAAGCTGTGCAATGCTGGTCACAGCAAGTGCGTTTTCCAGCTGGGTAGCTTCCCATTAATGTGCCACTTCCTACTGCAGATACACTAGTGTTGATTTACGCAGTCACATAAATTTACCAGATCGATACCGATCAGTAGTATTTTGAAAGATTGACAAGAGGCTGATAGGAAGGTACTGGGAACAGTGTTATGAACCTGGAATAAGTTATCTTACAAGTAATATCCTACTGTTCTGGATTTGTTCTCCTGGGGGTAAATTTCCAAAAGGAGGGAAAAATGTTAATATGTCCCATCCCTATAAATTCTGGTTCTGTTGCCTTGTTTATAACGGATTTGTAAAACAAGCAGAATTTAAAACAAGCATTTGCAACGCAATATGTTTCGGATTCACACAAGTTTGAGCTATTGGCATTTAAAGACCGATAATGCAGCCTATATCCACAGGCTACACTGTCCAGTACTTAAACTAGTAATTCCACCAAAAACCCACAAACAGCACAGCCTGTCCAGTGTTCTCCACCGAGAAAAACCTTCCCCTACCAGCAAAAGCCTTTGGAATGATAGAGAAAGTAGTGGACAGACAATCCCCATAGGCTGCCATTATGTGCCTTCTAGAGAACCTTCCAGAACTCTCAGTATCCCAGAATGCACAGCAGGTCCCTTTTACTTTCAGTTCTTTTTGAAGGCGTAACACACCAGACCTGTAGCATTCCTTACATGAATATCTTTCTCCGCCGGGGAGGAGGGCGGGCGCTTACGACTATAACAGAGATACCCCTAATACAGAACTGGAGTTACAAGACAGAAACTACTCCTTCTGTAGTAGGGGATCTCTGTGTATATCCATATTCTAGTGAATAGAATGGCAAGCCCATCCCCACACCAAAGCGGCGGTGGAGAGACGAGAAATAACACCACTACTGTGCGAACAGGTTTCGCAGCGAAGCCTGCCCAAGCTGAGCGTCTGTCCTGGCATCAGTGTCCAGACAGTAATGCTTAGCAAAGGTATGAACCGACTTTCAAATGGCCGTCTTGCAGATTTCTACAATCGGAACATTACGTAGCATAGCAGTCGTGGCAGCTTTGCCCCTGGTGGAATGAGCCTTGGGTTTACCCCCTAAGGTCTTATTAGCCTTCTGGTAACAATTGTATACAGGACACAATCCACCTCGAGATGGACTGTTTTGAGGTAGCAAGACCGGTCCTGACTGATCCATAGTTAATAAACAATTGGTCTGACCTACGAATATCTTTGGTTTTATCCAGATAAAATTTGAACACCCTCCTAACATCCAGGGAATGCAGAGACCTTTCCGCTGGAGACGGAGGATTCAGAAAAAACGTAGGTAACGTTATGGTCTGGTTACCATGGAAATCAAAGATAACCTTTGGAAGAAATTTAAGGTGAGTATGCATAACAACCTTAGCAGCATGAAATACAGTATAAGGTTCTTGGCAACACAACGCCTAAATTTCACTCACCCTGTGGGTCGATGTGATGGGCACGAGGAACGCCGCCTTTCAGGACAGGTGCTGCAATTAAGCCTTATGAATAGGTTCAAAAGGCTCCTTCATCAATCTGGACAGCATCACATTCAATTCCCATGAAGGCGAAGGAAGCCGAACAGGAGGGAACACTTTCTTCAAGCCTTCCAAAAAGTCCTTGATCACAGGGATCTGGAAGAAGGAAGTCTGTGAAGGGCATTTCCTGTAGGCAGTCAGCGCAGCGAGATTAACCTTAATGGAATGGAAATTAAGGCCAGACTGCGCCAAATGTAGAAGATACGGAAGTATGACATCTTCCTTACATGTCGTTGGATCATAGTTCTTGGACTTGCACCAGATGCAGAATCTCTTCCACTTGTAAGCATAGGAAGTCCTAGTGGAAGGTTGCATAGCCTCTTTCAATATGTCCATACAATCTTCTGGTAGATTCAAATGTCCATATTGCACTCTCTCAGGAGCCATGCCGCCAAACTCAAAGACGAGAGGTTGGGGTGCATCATCTGCCCCCCGAACTTCGTGAGAAGGTTTAGCCGGCACGGCAGCCGTATGTGAGGAAGGAGAGACCGGTGAAGCAGGTCCTTGAACCACCACTGCCTGGGCCATTCTGGTGCAATCAGGATCATCCGCGCCCTGGACTGGGACAGCTTGATGAGCACCGCCGGAATCAGGGGAATGGGTGGAAAAGTGTACACAAAGCTGTTTGACCAGTTGATCCATAGCGCATTCCCCAGCGTCCCCTGCTGGTAGTACCTGGAGGCGAAGTCTCGGCATTTGCTGTTTTCGGCAGTGGCGAACAGATCTACATCTGGAGTCCCCCACCTTGCAAAGACTTCTAGTACCTCGTCGTTTATGACTAGGCTGTGGGGTTTTAGGTTTAAACCTATAACTGATAAAACCCCACTGAAAGAGAATTAGCCCTCACCAGTGAAAACAAACACTGAAAAAACACCTTCACAACCACAAACTAAATGCCATTCAAAGAAAGGAAAAAGAGTGAAAGGTATTTTTTGTCTTTCTGAAGGTCCCCATACAATGTAACTGTTATACAAGATAGCAGTAAGAAAGACTGGGCTAACATTATTCTGCTTGAGTTTTGTTGTTTAGGGATGCCACAAAAATATTGTTTCTTCTGCCTTTTGCTTTTTTCAGTTTTGTGGTCTTTGGTCTAAAGATGCAGGGTTTAGAAGCAGGTTTAGGTCTTGCCTAATTCTTTTATAAACTGGAGAGAATCAGGAAATATCAAAATCATATTTGATATTTGGCTGCATTTGATTCTTTCACCGATCGGTAAAATGGCTGGTCTTTATAAGAATCTTTCCTAATATGGGTCATCACATTTACCCACAGAGAATGGGTAAAAAACCGTGAATACATCAGCCCACAGTTTCTAGTGGGTCAGTATTGATAGTAGGTGAATTGCCAACACCTCAGGCTTTAAACATTCAATGCAAGGTATAATGACAAGTAGATGTATAAACAGTGCTTTCACCAAAAATCTGGGATAGTGGTGAAAACATGACACCAGACTTTTGGAAAACATGGAATGCAGTATCACTTTAAATGCCCTGCAAAAAAGGTTATTTGTAAGTACAACAAAGATTTGAGTGATATTGTTTGTATTTGCAGTGATTCAGCTACGTATATGAAAAAGTTGTGTGAAGACCTTTCAAAATTTATACCCGAGCTGAAGTGATTTCCTGTAGGAGATCCTTGCCACTTGTTAGATGGTATGCTGAAAGCATCTTTACAATCTTCGGAGTTAATGAGGAAGCTATTGACTTTTTAGCAAATTCTGGTGCACTGTTCTCTTATGCACAGGAACTAAAACGCAAACATTTATCATTTTCTGCTTTGTGTGGCATCAAAGAAAGTGTCATCCCAACTCTGTCCCTTAGCTGATGGTTCTCAGTCCAAGGGGCTATGAATGCTATATTATCCATGTGGAAACCGTTTACCGTATTTTTGTTGAGTGATGATGCCAAAGGCAAGAAATGTGAGGATCTTTGGTTGCATATTGATAGTGATGTGAAAAAAGTACACTACTGCATTATTAATGGTTTTCCTGAATCAGTCTGCTCAGTGCGTCCGCCTGCACACCTGGTAGATGGGTAGCAGTTATCGACAATCCTCTGGCTAGAAGCCAGTGCCAGATAGCCTGCGCCTCCCGTGACAGGGTGTGCGATCTCGAACACCCCTGCTTGTTGAGGTAATACATTGTGGTTGCATTGTCCGTCTGAACAAGCAGAGAGTTGGTCTGGAAGGACGGATGAAAGGCCTTCAGTGCCAAGTGAACAGCTCTGAGTTCCAGGAAATTGATGTGATATGTGGACTCCGTCGGGGACCACGTTCCTTGCATCTTTAAGTCTCCGGAGTGCGCCCCCCAGCCATAGAGAGGCGCATCAGTCACGATAGTCTGTGTGGGAATGTCCTTGTGGAAGGGAACCCCTCTGAGGAGATTCTCCGCTGAACACCACCACTTCACAGTCGTATCTTGTTGTCCCAAGACCCTTTCCTCTGATCCCACTGATCCTCCAAGCACTCATGCAATGGTCTCATATGCAGCCAAGCGTGTGGCGTGAGGAAGATACAAGAGGCCATCGACTGTTGTAGATGGAGCGGTCATAAGAGCCTGAGCCTTCCGAAGGAGTGATAACCGTCTCTCCTCCGAAGGAGACACGCTTGCTGACAGCGTATTGATGGAGGCTCCCAAGTACTGTATGCACTGGACCGGAATCAGGACAGACTAACATGATGTGCAACCCCAACCAGTTCAAAAGAACACACGCCTTCTGGAAGTGCGCTTGAGCTTCCGAGAAGGAGGCCTTGATCAACCAATCGTCCAGGTACGGGTAGACAAACACCTTGTTCCTCCTCAGGTGTGCCGCTACCACTGCCATGCACTTCGAGAATGTTCTGGGCGCAGACTTCAGCCCGAATGGCAGTACTGTGTACTGATAATGATTGGCGCCGACTTGGAATCGCAGGAACTTGCTGTGTTTGTGTGCAATGGGCACATGGAAATAAGCATCCTGTAGGTCTATAGCACATAGCCAGTCTCCCTGTTGCAGCTGAGGATAAATCTAATTCAACGACAGCATGCGAAATTTCTCTGCGAATCCACTTGTTTGCTTGTCGCAAATCTAGAATGGGCCTGAACTCGTTCTAGTCCTTCTTGCGAACCAGAAAGCACCGTGAGTACAGACCTCATCCCCTTTGAGACAGAGGTACGTCTTCTATCGCCCTTTTCCTTAACAGGGCATCGGCCTCTACCTGGAGCTCGCGCAGCTTAAACTGCGAGCATACCGGTGGAATTGCTGGAGGCAGGCTGGTGAACCGAAGACTATCCATTGCAAGCAATATTCAGCACCCACTTGTCAGGAGTAATTTTTCTCCACTCTGCCAGAAAAAATTGAACGCTTCCCCCCCCCACCGGAGTGGGTAACGGCTGTAGGGGAAGTATCCGCACAGGGACGAGACTGAGCCAGGCCTTTGTTCGCTGCTGCGGACTGCTGGCCGCCTATGCCCTTCTGGCGCTTCTGGAAGGGCCTCCGGAACTGCTGCTGCTGTTGCTGCTGTCCCGAAGCCTGCCCTCGCGCTCTACCTTGCACCCCGAACCGTCTCTGGAATGGGCGGTAGGTCTTCTCCTTGGGCTTCTCCAACCCGACAGCAGTCAGGGTCTCGGCCTCCACTTTCATGCGGGTCATCTTGTTGTCCGCATGCTTGCCAAACAGGGTGTCTCCCGAGAAAGGCAGGTTGGCCACCCGCTTTTGAGCCTCTGGCTTGAGAGATGTAAGGCGAAGCCAAGCGTGGCGCCGTTGGTTGATACCATGGCAGTACCCATGCGCCGCCAGAAGAGACATCAGCAGCCGCGCTGATGAGTTGGTTAGACACCAATATCCGCTCATTCAGAATTTCCTGAAAGTCTTTTCTTCTCTCGAGGAAGGAGCTCAACTAATTGCTGGAGGGACTCCCATAGGGCTCAATCATATCGCCCTAGCAAAGCCGCAGCACTTGCAGCCTTCATTGCAGTAGTCGCCATCCCACAGACCTTCCTGCCTGCCGAGTCTAACCAGCGGCTCTCATCATCAGGCGGTACTGTCGACGACGGGGTGGTGGCATGCTGCTTCCTAGCCGCAGTCACTAAGACAGAGTCCGGTGTTGGATCCATACTGAGAAAAGATCCAGCGTCCTTCACTTGAGGAGCCTGGAGGCGGCTGCCTTAGTCACCGCCGGAGTGAGAAAACTCATCGGCGGGCTCCACCAATCCTGGTACTAGAGGCAGCAACGGTCGAGACAGGTGCTTTTTATGTAGCGTCTCGAAAAGGCGACACCCTCGTCCCAGGGGATTCCGACAAAGTCGGCGAGTATTCCCTGGTCCCAGAAGACTTCTTCCGCAACCTTGATCTGCGCCTCCTATGGCGTCACCTTGATCTTGTCGACAGATGACTACTCCGCGATTTCTCCCTCCGGCCGGAGCAAGATCGCGATCTCCTTGGCTTCGGACGCTCAACAGGTCTAAACGGAGATGGCGATGGTCAACTGACCGGGGGCCTCGGCTGAGAAGTCCCGTCAGGCGGCGTCTGGTACCGTGGAAGTGAAACAGACCTCTGCAGAACCGCTGGCAATCCAGAAGGGGGAAGCAGAGGATGAGAATGAGGAGGAGGGGGGGAGAGTCGACATCTGCTTAGGGCGGCGAACGCCCCCTTCTCGGCGGCGAACGCCCCCTCACGGCGGCAAACGCCCCCTTCTCGGCGGCGAACGCCCCCTTCTCGGCGGCGAACGCCCCCTTCTCGGCGGCGAACGCCCCCTTCTCGGCGGCGAACGCCCCCTAGACGGCGGCGAACACCCCCTAGACGGCGGCGAACACCCCCTAGACGGCGGCGAACGCCCCCTAGATGGCGGCGAACGCCCCCTAGACGGCGGCGAACGCCCCCTAGACGGCGGCGAACGCCCCCTAGACGGCGGCGAACGCCCCCTGGACGGCGAACGCCTCCTGGACGGCGAACGCCTCCTGGACGGCGAACGCCTCCTGGACGGCGAACGCCTCCTGGACGGCGAACGTCTCCTGGACGGCGAACGCCTGCGGAATCTCGACGTCAAGGATCCCCTCGACGCCAACCTCTTCTTCACAGACTGCGAACAGCCGTGTCGCCTCGACGGCGAGCGCAGACGCCGGGCCGCCTCTCGACGTCAATGTCGCGACGACGATGATGATACAGTCAACGGCGACCTAGACGGCGGACTAGTCAGTTCCCTCGACACCGAACGTAGACGCTGCCTCGA
This sequence comes from Lissotriton vulgaris, assembly GCF_964263255.1. Lineage (NCBI taxonomy): Eukaryota > Metazoa > Chordata > Amphibia > Caudata > Salamandridae > Lissotriton > Lissotriton vulgaris. The sequence continues at coordinate 861,501,700 of NC_141695.1, forward strand.
CCCAGAGCCCTGAGGAGACGGGTAACAGACTGCTGTCATCCCTCTCGACGCCGTCATTGGTGCTATCGACGCCGGCAAACAGGGATGCTTGCTGGTCTTCCTGGCCCTGGGGAGCCCCCCAGAGGCCTCAGCATGGGCAGATGAAGTAAGCCCAGACCCACCGTGTGCCTTTAGTCTTCCATCTTCCAGGCCTTGGAGCCTGATCTTCATACTCGCTCTCAGGGTACTGCTGGAGAAGGCCTGGTAAATGTCACTCCTCCGGGACATGAGATGAGGGAAGGCAGATGATGCACACCTCGTGTGGGTCCGACTTGGCCTTCTTCCTCTAACACTCTGGACATTTGTCAAACAAAGCAGGCATTGTGACAATTAAGAGTGCTCAAAGACATACACAAGGAAGAAAGCACCCAAACACTTGAAAAAGTGAAAAATTCTATGAAGAAACCCTAGAAAGGGAGAGCCCAATGCTCCAGGGTCCTGCTTGCAGGAGCCGGAAAAAAGAACTGAAAGTAAAAGGGACCTGCTGTGCATTCTGGGATACTGAGAGTTATGGAAGGTTCTCTTGAAGGCACAGTATCCGGTTCTGAGCCACATAATGGCAGCCTATGGGGCTGGTCTGTCCACTATATCATTCCAGAGGCTTTTGCTGGTAGGGGAAGGTTTTTCTCTGTGGAGAACACTGGACAGGCTGTGCTGTGTGGGTTTTCGGTGGAATTTCTAGTTGAAGTACTGGACAGTGTAGCATGTGGATATAGGCTGCATTATCGGTCTTTAAATCCTTCAAATGTCTGTGCAGCTCTGTATTTTTTGATGACTTAAGAGATTTTTGATTGCTTCGGGGTCCACGCACATGGGCAGGACTATTCACTAGATTATGACTATACACAGAGATCCCCTACTACAGAATGTCATTGCTATCTTTGGCCTACTAACAACCACTCCAGCTGTAATAGGAACCTGGCGTCACCACCTGGTGCAGGGTGGACTGTGCTTTATGGCAGGCATGGAGGGAGGGAGGGATGGATGTCTCGGCTGCAGCTTCAGCCTCCTACAGTGCACCTGCTATTACTGGTGAGCGAGAGGCACTGAGGTGGTGGCACAGGCAACAGAGGCGGCACAGGCAACAGAGGCGGCACAGGCAACAGAGGCGGCACTGGCAACAGAGGCGGCATTGCTGGTGGTCGTGGCGGTTTGCTGGTATTGGTACTGGTGGTATTGGTGGTGGTACTGGATGTGGTGGCGGTACTGGAGGTGGTGGTGGTACTGGAGGTGGTATTGGAGGTGGTATTGGCAGTGGTACTGGTGGCATTGGTGGTGGTATTGTTGGTGGTGGTACTGGTGGTGACATTGGTATAGGTGGTGGTGCTAGTGGTGGAGGCGGTAGCGGTGGAGGCAGTAGTGGTGGAGGTATTGGTGGTGGTGGCACTGGTATTGGCGGTGGCGGTGGTATTGGAGGTGATATTGGAGGCAGCGGTGGTGGTGGTACTGGTATTAAAAACACAGGATTTTGAAAACCACCTGTCAGGTTGCTTTAGTACAGATGGCATGAAACAGATGTGCTGTTGTCAGCTTCAGTCCGTTAGCACAGGACTATACCACCTGGAATTCACATGACTTAATTTGCTAATCATTTCTAAATTAATTTTACTTGGGGAGAGGGGGGTTTGAAACAGACAAGATAATGCCGGGTTGAAGTGATTGAAAGCAGGCGCCCGTGTTACAGGGAAGCTGTGATGCTTAAAAAAAATACGACGTTTCCGCTGAAACAGCGCATGCCCGGCCTGCAGTAGAAGAAACTCAAAAGTAAGAAAACAAGTTACTTACCTGTAACTTTATTTCCCCAGTATTGGTATCTTTCATAGATTCCCATGCTTTGTATCATTCCCCGTCGTCGGAATGGGAGCCTCGGTAGTATCACAACCATAGAAACGAAAGAGAAACATAGGCCTAGGCCTCATCTCATTTTGTATCCTATCACTCTGTGTAAAAGAGACCACACTTTTGCCAGGACCAATAAGAGCAGCCTTACCCCATAGAACCTTCCTGAGAGAGCTGAGAGCCTCATTTTCGTAGCCGCTGTGCAAACCGCCACTAACTCTGTAAAAAGACCGAGCTTTCCCAGGGGAGGAGGGTGGGCGCATGGAAATCTATAAAAGTTACCAATACTGGGGAACGAATAGTTTACCTGTCGGTGTAGTTTTGCAGCTTGATGATCTTTCTGGATTCACTATGCTGTGCATATTCGCGGTCTTGTGGTTGGGTCCGGATTCGTAGTCTTTTCTTTGTTTTTTTTTTTTGTTTGTCGCCCAGGTGGGCGTCGGCGTCACCCCTCCTTAGGTCTATTTCCGGTGACGTCGACATGCTTCCTGCGGAAGCTCCCACCCTTGGGCGCCATCTTCAGATTCTTTTTTCCGTGTTTCTTTCGTCTCCGAAGTGATGGCAATGTTCTATGTAGGTGAAACTTCTTTTAACCGCTTTGTATATAAAGTCATTTGTTTTTCTTTTGTTTTTTGTTTTTTTTCACCACCTCTTTTTTCTCCAGCCTCATCTTTCTGGCGGAGGTGGGTGGGTTCGCTAATGAATCTAGAAAGATCATTAAGCTGCAAAACTACACCGACAGGTAAGAAACTATTCGTTTTGCAGCGTGAATCTTTCTGGATTCACTATGCTGTGCATAGATTTTGTAGCGGTTTCTCATTTCTGTGGCGGCTGGGTGGAAGATGAGCTTTGGTTTTTGAATATGTGCTGGAGCACCTTTTGTCCGACTTGTGCTTCTCTGTTCATCTGAACATCCACGCAGTAGTGCTTCGTGAATGTGTGCACCGAAGCCCATGTTGCCGCCAGGCATATGTCTTGTATGGGTGCATTAGCCAGGAAGGCTATTGTAGCACCCTTTTTACTAGTGGAGTGGGCACGTGGCCCCTCTGCTAGTTCTTGCCCTGCCCGTTTGTGGCAGAGTTGGATTGTTTGCGCGATCCATCGTGCAATAGTGTTCTTGGTTACAGCCTTTCCCATGAAACTGTTGGCGAATGACACGAAGAACTGCTTTGTCTTCCTGTGTCCCTTTGTACTCTCAATATAGTGCATGACCGCCCTTCTGGCGTCTGGGGTGTGTAGGGCTCGCTCTGCGCTATTTGTTGGTTTTTGGAAAAAAACTCGGTATCTGTATGGACTGGTTCATGTGGGATTTGGACACCACCTTTGGCAAGAAGTGTGGGTCGGTCCTCATCACAACCCTGTCATTGTGTATTTGTATGTATGGTTCCTGCAGCGTTAGCGCTTGAAGCTCGCTCACTCGGCGTAAGGACGTTATTGCAACCAAGAAAGCTGTCTTCATGGTCAGCATTTCTAGTGAGGCCTTGTGGAGTGGTTCAAAGGGCTCCTTCATGAGTTCCGTCAGGACTATGTTCAAGTTCCATGCCGGTGGCGGCATCCGCTTGGGTGGTACGATCCTCTTCGCTCCTTCCAGGAATCTGTTAACAACCTGTGACGTGAAGAAACTCCTGCCCATCTCACCCCTTGTATAGGCGACTATCGCTGCCAAGTGGACTCTTAAGGAGGACGAGCTGAGTTTTTTCTCCAGTAAGTGCGTGAGGTATTTTAGCACTGTGGAGTCCTTCATTTTATTGGGAAGTCTTTCCTTCCTGCACCATATTGTGAGTCTCTTCCACTTTGCCACGTAGCACTTCCGTGTGCTGGGCCTTCGTACCTCCCGAAGGACCCTGAGGGTGCTCTCTGGCAACCTCAAGTGTGCGAATTCTATGTCCTCAGGAGCCACGTCACTAGGCTCAGGCTCTCTGGCTCTGGGTGCAGTACCTCCCAGTTGTGCATGGAGAGCAGGTCTTTTCTTCTGCCGAATCTGTGGGGTGCACTCTGTGCCATCTCCATGATCTGAGAGTACCATGTCTGTCTGGCCCACTGTGGTGCGACCAGTATCAGGGTCATGTTGCTCGCTCTGCACTTGCTCAGTACTCTGTGCATCAGTGGTATCGGGGGAAAAGCGTAAGCAAATGTCCCACACCAATCTATCCATAGGGCATTTCCAAGGGACCCCTCTTCGGGTTGTCTGGATGCGAAGCTTTGGCATTTGGCATTCTGGCGTGTTGCTAACAGGTCCACTGATGGCGTTCCCCACTTGTTGAACAACCACTTAGTCACCTGAGCATTGAGCTCCCACTCGTGGGATGCCGATGTACGTCTGCTGAGCCAGTCTGCCTGAATGTTCTCCTTCCCCGGTAGGTGTATGGCCAGTAGGCCTATCCTGAGGGGGATGGCCCATCTCCATATCTCCTGCGCCAGTGTCGAAAGCATTGTTGACTGTGTTCCACCCTGCTTGTTGATGTAGAACATCGCTGTGTTGTTGTCTGTCTGCAGCAACACCCTGTGCTTGTACAGTCTTGTTTGGAAGGCTTTCAGTGCAAGGAAGATGGTTTTAAATTCTTGATAATTGATGTGCTTCGTCGCATCTGTTGGTGTACACAGGCCCCTCACTTTGAGCTCCTCCATGTGAGCGCCCCATCCCTTCAGGGATGCGTCTGTGGTGATGGTCACTGTTGGTGTTGGGGGTGTAAGAGGCTTTCCCTTTGCTATGTTCTCCATGGTCCACCATGCCATTTCCTTCTGCATTGCGTGCGTCACAACCACTAGTTCCTCCCAACTTCCTGAAGCTTGTGACCATTGTTCCTGGAGCCATTCTTGGATGGGTCTCATGTGAAGTCGTACATTTGGTACCAGGTGGATGCATGATGCCATCATCCCCAAGATCTTGCTCTCAGTCCTCACTGTCCGAGCTTGTCCCTTCCGGTAGAGGAGAGTTTCCCTCACCAGGGCCCTTGCTCTCTTGTCGCTGGGGAACACCCTGCCCTGTAAGGTGTTGATCTGTGCCCCCAGGAAGATCTTTACTTGTTCCGGCTCCATTGACGATTTTTTCCAATGGATGGAGAACCCCAGGTTTATCAGCGTGCTCGTCACTGTATGTGCGTCTTTCTTGCATTTCTGGTACGAGTTTGCTTTCACTAACCAGTCGTCCAGGTAAGGATATACGTGTATTCCCTGCCTTCGTAGGTGCGCTGCGACTGCCGCGAGGCACTTTGTGAAGACCCTCGGTGCTGATTTTAGACCAAAAGCTAGTGTTGTGAACTGGTAGTGGCTTTCTCCGACCGTGAACCTGAGCATATGTTTGTGCTTTACGTTCATTGGTATGTGCAGGTAGGCGTCCTTGAGGTCTATCGTGACCATGAAGTCTCCAATCTGCAATTGCGGTAGCACCTCCAGCAGGGAGGTCATTTTGAATTTGTGTTTTTATGAATGTGTTCATGAACCTGAGGTCCAGAATGGGTCTCATTGTCTCGTCGACCTTTGGCACGAGGAAATACGTTGAGTATATTCCCTTGTTTCTTTCTTTGAAGGGAACCTGTTCTATGGCCTCCTTCTGTAGAAGCTCTCTTGCTTCTTCCTGAAGCCGCTGTAGCTGGTCGTTTGCTAGTGGCTTTCTCTTTGGTCTCCTGCTTGTTGGCCTCCCTTCCAATTCTAAGCAGTACCCGAATTGGATGAAGTTTAGTATCCATTTGTCTGATGTGATCTCTCTCCATTCCTGGAGGTAGAATCTTAATCTTCCACCCACTGGTGTTATGTGGTGGTAGTTGTCCATTGTATGACCCCCTTTGTACGTGCGGCCCCCTGGGATCCTTTCTGTGGGCGGGCACACGGAGGTCTCTGAAGTCATTTAGAGGCGGGCCACTGGCCCCCTCTTTTATGCTGTCCTCGTCCATTTTTTCTCCCTCGAAAGGACTGGCCCCTTGACTGGTACTGCCAGGACTGCTTCTGTTGACTCGGTTGCGCCTGCGAGTCCGCCTGGTGCGTCTGTTGAAAAGCCTGGTGTGAAGTACCTGGCTGGTTTCCACCTCTTCCTCCGGGCCTCCGTGACTGGGTGCCCCTCTTGTTGCCTCTGAACTGCAAAGCTCCCATGGATCGTGCAGTTTCATTGTCTTTCTTTAGTTGACTGAGTTTGTCGTCAACTGTTGTCCCGAACAGTGTCTCGCCGTTGAACGGAGTGTTCAAGATGCTGTGTTGCACCTCAGGCTTAAAGCCCGAGATTCTGAGCCATGCGTGTCTTCTTTCCGTGACACCCATCATCATGAGCCTGATGGAGGTGTCTGCTCCATCTAGGGACGTCTTGAGGCAACAATTTGCTGCATTCTTCCCGTCTTCCACCAGTTTCTCGGCCTTCTGTCTGGCCTCCTGGTGTAGGTCTTTCACCAGTTTTCCTAGCTCCTCCATGATCTGGTACATGTGCCTGTTTATGAGGGCATTGGAATTAGCCATGCGCCATTGGGTCGCGGCATTCCATTCGATCCTTCTGCCCACTAAGTCCATCCTTTTGCTCTCCTTATCAGGAGGTGGTCCAGAAGTAGTGGCCACGTTAGCCCTCTTCCTTGCTGTGGCCGTGATGATGGAGTCAGCTGAGACCACGCCTCGAATGTAGGCTGGGTCCTTTGATGAATGCTTGTACTTCTTTTCCGTTCTGGGAGTGACTGCCTTGCATGTTGCGGGCTCCCTGAATGCTTCCATCCCCTGCGCCAAGACGCTGTCGAGCATGGGTAGATACTGGCTCCTTGTTTGCGTGGGGATTAATGTCTCGAGGAGAAAGTCAGCTTTCTGCTTCTCCTCGTCGAGCTCGAGTTTGAAAGCTGCTGCCGCAGACCTTATCCCTGAGTTGTAAGCCCCGATGTCGTCCGGCGGCGATGGCCTCGAGGGGTATGTGTCGACCGCCTCTTCCGGGTTCTCGGTGTCGACATCCAGGTAATCCTCCTCCAGCGGGTCAGAGGGGGCCCGACTCGGCGTCCAACCTGCTGTCCTCTTCCTCCTCATAGCTGTAAGCCTCGTAGGGATTCTCGTCCTCTTCCTGGTCGACCATTTCGGCGCAAGGCTCATGTTCCTAGACGTGTTAGTCTTCCTCCTCGACCAGTTCTAGCATGGGTGGCTTGGTCTTGTGGGGAATCGTGAAGGCTCTCATCTTGGCGTCGAAATCTTTTTTCCGCTGCAAGAGGTTTTCCATTTCGGCTTCTAGTCGCTGTTTTTTCTTTTCCATCTCGGCCGTGCTGTCCGCGCCGGATTGTTCGGCCAGTCTCTTTGGCGCCTGGCTCGGCTGTGAGAGTTTCGGCGTCGAGGACTTGGACGTCGAACTGGGTTTCGTGTCCCTGGACGGCGTCTGTGCTTTAGGGTCTTTCTCCCTTGACGTCGATCGGTCCTTTTTAGGGACGATCTTCGACGACTTCTGCTGCTCAACAGCTCTCAGCGCCAGGGACTCCTCAGAGGATCCGCTGGGCCTGTGGGTAGCCGCGGGCGCCAGGTGTCTCTGCGTTGGCGTTTTCGGGGTCTTGCCCTCGTTTTTTCGAGACTCAGAGTCTCTCCTGTTCTGGGGAACGACGAGTCTCCTACCTTATCAGATGTCTTCGTGTAATCGGTCTCTACGACCGTGTAGCTGTCGTCTTCGGCAGCAGCGTTGTCCTCTTCCTCCGAGGACATCCCCAGCTCGTACAGCAATGGCGTCGGGGCTTTCCCTTGGAGGGTGGCGTGCGCTACCCTCTGGCTCTTCCTCACACGAAGGGTCTTCGGGGCGAAGGCGGAGCAGGCATTGCAGTCCTCGCTTCTGTGGTCTACCGGTAAGCAAAGGTTGCAAACCGGGTGTTGGTCTTTTTGCCCGTACATGTAGTGGCAGTTAGGGCAGAACTTGAACGGCGTGTTGTCCATCATCGAGTGTTTAGGCCTCCCTGGCCGCGCGGACGTCGACGATCGTCGAAGTCCTCGATGATTTCTCCTTCCTTTCGCTGGTCAGTGGTCGGCGAAGTCTTTTGTAGTCTTCTTTCGATATCTTCTTTAATTTTTATCTTTTCCTAGTACTTTCTCCAAAAATGTCTGGAGCCCAACGGGAACGATCCAGACCCGACCGCGGAAAAAAGAATCTGAAGATGGCGCCCAAGGGTGGGAGCTTCCGCAGGAAGCATGCCGACGTCACCGGAAATACACCCAAGGAGGGGTGACGCGACGCCCACCTGGGCAAAGAAAAAAAAAAGAAAAGACTACGAATCCGGACCCAATCACAAGACCGCGGAATATGCACAGCATAGTGAATCCAGAAAGATTCACGCTGCAAAACCAAAGTTACAGGTAAGTAACTTGTTTCCTTGCCCCAGTATTGGAACTTTCACAGATTCCCATGCTTTGTATCAGAGTAGCTAGCAGTAAATTACCAAGACACATTTTGTAAATACATGGTATCACATAACCAAATAGCAATACTTCTAGCATAGCAAAAACAAGAAACAAAATGTGCTCACCAGGAAGGAGGGACTGTAGGGAAAGCTCACCTCTCAATGGAAAAGATTCCGCAGAACTGCCTGACCAACAGCCGCGTCATCTCGTCCTTCAGATTCCAGGCAGTAGTGTTTCGTGAAGGTATGAGTACTGCTCCACGTTGCTGCCCTGCATATGTCCTTAATGGCGACTCCAGAGAAAAGAGCCACAGACTATGCCACAAACCTTGTGGAATGTGCACGGACCTTTCTATTCAGTGGCTTGCCCGCCTCTTGATGGCAAAATTGAATCGTACTTGAGATCCAGCGGGAAATGCCACTCTTTGCCCAAGGAAACCCCTTCTGTGGTGCGCTGTAGGACACAAACAATTGGGATGATTTTAGAAAGCATCGTGTGCGTTCTAAGTAGAATTTCAAGCATCTTTGAACGTCCAAAGAATGTAATGTGCGTTCCGCAGGTGTAGAAGGGCGCGGAAAGAAAGACATTAAAATCTAAGGTTCATTCAAGTGGAACTCAGAAGGCACTTTCGGAATAAATTTTGGATTGGTGCGAAGAATAAGGACATCCTTTTTGAATTGAAGGAATGGATGCACTATGGATAGGGCTTGAAGCTCACTAACTCTTCTCACTGATTGAAGAGCTAAGAGGAGGGCAAGCTTCCAAGACAGGAATTTCAAGTCTGCCTTGTGCACCGGCTCAAACGGAGCTTTCATGAGTTGAGCCAGGACAAGATTGAGCTGCCAAACTGGCGGAGGAGGGAGAACAGGAGGATACATTGAAACAAGCCTTTCAAGAATTGTTTAACAAGGACCATAAGGACGGTCCTGAAGAACTGCACCAAAACCTCGATATGGCTGCAAGATGTACCTTCACAGACTAATGCGCCAAACCAGACTTAGCCAATGATAGTATATATGGCAAAAGTTGATGCCGTAGAGATTTGTAAGGATGGAGACCTTGTCTTTGACACCACAGGCAGAACCTCTTCCATATCGCCTTGTAAGTTTTATTAGTGCTTGGTGCCCTTGCCTGGGATAACACTTCTCTACACTCCTTGGGGAGATTCAGATGACGGAACTCTGTGTTCAAGAGACACGCTGTCAATTACAGCGATTTCAGATCCGGATGTAACACCTCCCCCCGATTCCTCGATAATAGGGATGGAATTGGTCTCAAGCGAATTAGATGATCCTGGGAGAGTAGAAGGAGTTCTGTGTACCAGAATTGCCGGGGCCAAGCCGGTGCAATGAGAATCATCTTGCAAGCTTCTGCCTTCATCTTCCTGAGTACTCGTGGGATATGGGGAATTGGCGGAAAAGCGTAAAAGAACGCGCCACACCAGGCAATCGAAAGAGCATTCCCCAGAGATCCCTGATGGTGAACTTTGCTTGCGTAGAACCGGCATTTGGCGTTCACCTGAGAGGCAAAGAGGTCGATGGTCGGTGTCCCCCAGATCGAGAACACACTCTCCAGAATGGACTGATTCAATTCCCATTCGTGATTCGCCTCTGTCTGGCGACTCAGGGCATCCGCCGTGACATTGAGAGAACCTGCCAGGTGTTCTGCCTTCAAATTGGTCCTGTGCAGAATCGCATAATCCCAGATTCTCTGAGCCTCTTTGGATAGAGTTTGTGACTTCGTGTCTCCTTACTTGTCGATGTAGTGCATGGCTGTCGTATTGTCCGTCCGGACCAGCACTGTCTGATTTTGAACTCTGGGAAGGAAAGCCTGCAAAGCCAACCGAATGGCCGTCGGCTCCAAAAAATGTATATGGCACTGGCGCTGCTCTGGACTCCAGTGTCCGCTGACTTGAAGCTCGGAGCACTGCTCCCCAGCCTTCCAAAGAGGCATCTGCAGTCATAATCAGGGGGGATGGTGAAATCCTGAATGTCAGACCTTCTGCGATATGGTCTTTTACTAGCCACCACTCGCATGCTGTTCTTATTTATTTATTTATTATTTATTTTGCGATTTGTAGAGCGCCTGGTGACCCGTAGGCATCCCCGCGCTATAAATCTGTGGAGACCAAGAGAGATGGAGAGGGAAAACTATTTGGGGAACAGGAAGGTTTTTAGATTTTTTCTTATTTGTGGCATCACAAACACCTTGTCGTTGAATGATCCCTCTGCCTGGCACCATTGCTTGTCTAGCTCTTCTTGCAGAGGACGCATTCACAACCTGCAATGCGGTATTAAATGGTATGCAGGATGACATCGACCCGAGCAGGGACTTGTATTGTCGGATTGAAAGGCATTTCTTGTTGAGCACCTGGCGAGCCGAGACGATCAACTTTTGTTGACGTTCCTGCGAAGGACGAGCTGTGCATTGCATCGTGTCCAAAATGGCACCGAGGAACTTTGTGGATCTTGCTGGCTGCAGAACTGACTTGTGTTTCTTTAGCTGAAGGCCGAAGTGATTGAACAACTGGATACAAGTTGAAACGGCTTGAGAAGTTTCCTTGAGAGATGGAGCCTTGACGAGCCAGTCGTCCAAGTAAGGGAAAACTTCCAGGGATTGTTTTCGTAGGAATGCTGCTACTGGTGCTAACACTTTGGTGAAGACCCGTGGTGCAGACCGAAGGCCAAACGGAAGCACCTTGAATTGGAAATGGTTCTTGCCCACTGTAAAGCGTAGATATTGTCTGTGAGCTGGGTGTATTGGTATGTGGAAATACGCATCTTCTAAATCCAGAGATGCCAAAAAATCGCCTGGGTTCAAAAGAGGAAGAATATCTTGGAGTGACCATCCTGAAAGAGTTTGATGATAAGTGTGGAGCTCTCGTAGATCTAGTATGAGACGCCAAGTCTCTGCTGTCTTCCGAACCAGGAAGAACCTGGAATAAAACCTCTGCCCTTCTGAGAGAGAGGTACCGGTTCTATTGCCCCCTTGATGAACAATTGGTGGGCTTCGAGAAGGAGCAGACTCAGATGTTTTGTGTGGTTGGCGCCCGGAGCTCTTGTTGGAGGAAGATCTTGGAATTTCAACATATGGCCACTCTGAACAATATTCAGGACCCACTGGTCCGATGTTATACACTTCGAGCCGTTCAGACAAAAGGATATCCTGCCCCCCACTGATGTTACTGGGAGGGAAGGAACAGTAGGTAGAGCCAGGAGGCCGCTATTGCCTCTTGGCATGGTCACGTCCTTGGCGGTTCAGACACCCTCGCTGAGGCTGGCAAGAGAAAGATGCCGATTGTCCCTGCTGTTGATTTGGATATGGAGTCTTGTAAGACTGAGGAATATCTCTGCTGGGTGTTTCCTCTATTAGAAGAGAAGCCTCTGCCTCGTGCACCTCTAAATGGGACCTTACGATAGTTCAGAGATCCCAATGACTTGGCCGTGTCCCTGTCTTTCTTTATACTCTGCAGGGCATCATCAACATGCTTACCAAAAAGTATCTCCCCATCAAATGGGAGGTCCAGGATCTTATTTTGGACCTCCTGACGAAACCAGGTGGCTCTCAGCCAGCCCTGACGACGTAGTACTTCTGAGCCTGCTAAGGCACGAAAAGCTGTGGAAGCAATATCCATTGCGCAGTCAATTACTTCGGAGGAAGATTTTTCTCCTTCCATAAGGACTCTCCTAGCCTCTTCCTTCGCGGAATCTGGCAGTTGTTCCACAAATGGCTCCATGTCACACCACATCTGGCGGTCGTATCTGCCTAGAATGGCGAGAGCATTTGCTGATCGAACAAGCAAGCTGGCCATGGAAGAAAACCTCTTTCCCACGTTATCCAGGCGCCTACCGTCCTTGTCCGGAGGCGTAGTCAAAGGTGTTGATGGGTTTTTGGATTTACTTTGAGCAGCCTGGGAGATCACCGAATCAGGCTTCGGCTGACCAAGAAGACAAGCTGGACTGCTCTCTGGAGCCTTATATTTCTTTTCCAGCCTAGGAAGAACTGGGATAACGGTGGCTGGATTTTGCATGATCTTTATCCCTTCATCCCACACATGCTCAATTATGGGAATGGATTTGACTGATCTTTTGATCTATTGTTCTTCAAAGTCATACAGGAAACATTCAGACTTCCCTTGTAATTGGTAGTCCAAACCTTTTTGACGCTCTCTCCATGAGGTTATGGAATCCCCCTATATCGACTGGAGGGGAAATAGAAGTATCTCGACCAGTGGCGTCTGGATCTTGTAGTCCACTGTCACCGGGATCCAAGTCTGGGTCCTGCAATGGATCAGTCAAAGGATCCACTTGTACTTCCTCATCAGAAGAGGAATCCTGCTAAATGGTAATGGCGGGCTCGGGATCCGATGTACGGGAAAGGACCGTTGGTATGACCACTGGCGTGAGAGCTACCGCTTGCAAAGGAGGCGGCACGACCACTGGTTGCGCTTGCGGCAACAACTGAGGCGGAGGTTGCGCAGGCTGCATTAACCCCTTCACTGCTGGCCCGTTTCCGCCCCTGTGCTGTAAACAAACGAACAGGGGCGGGCCATGACGATACCAAGCCGTCATCAGCACACGAGCACTGTAGTGCATGACGGCTTGGTATTTATTTATATGCTTTTATAGCGCCTGAATAGACCCCCGAAGGGGTATCTCCGCGCTTTGCCATCCAGGGGAAAACCTGCTACTGTACCCGGACAATACCAATAGGTAGTGGGGGAAAAAATTAAATACTAGAGAAGAGGTAGGTTTTCAGGGTTTTACGAAAAGATAAGTGATCAGAGCTGAGCTTTAGTGAGAGGGGAAGGGTGTTCCACAGAACAGGCCCAGTATAGGCCAGAGCCCTGCCTCCTTGACGGGCTTTTTTAATCTTAGGAACCTTGAGGAGTTGAAGATTGCTGGATCGTAGTGCACGGGCCGGGACATAAGGTGTAAAGACTGTGCTGAGAAATTTCGGGCCTATCCCCATCAGGCATTTGTGAATCGTGCACAAGATTTTAAATTTGGACCGCAGTCGTACTGGCAGCCAGTGCAGTTCCGTCAGCAGTGGCTGGGAGGGAGTCCTAGGTGGAGCATTCATGACTAACCTCGCAGCCGTATTCTGGACCACCTGTAGCTTGTTAAATTGGCCTTCATTAGATGATAAAAGAAGGCCATTACAGTAGTCCAGTCTGCTGACTACCAGGGCCTGGACCAAGGTCTTTCTGTGGTGATCTGAGAGAAAAGGAAACACCCTTCTCAACAGAGAGATAACCCCAAAACAGGTACCAGCAACCTGGTTGATATGATCTTTAAAAGTCAGTGATTGATCAAATAACACTCCTAGATTTCTTATGGTCTGCTTGGGGATTGGGGTGGGTCCTAGTTCACCAGGCCACCAATCATTAGACCATAAAGTTGCTGCTTCCCCATAAAGTACAACCTCGGTCTTAGTCACGTTGCACTGCAAGCAGTTGTTGGCCATCCAATTGGAGACTGCCCTCATTCCTTCTGCAAATGTTCTTTGTAAAGCAGGGGAGAAGGTCTTAAAGGGGAACAGAAGTTGGGTGTCATCGGCGTAAGACACCGGTATAAACCCAAACGATCTCACTAAGTCAGCCAGGGGGGCCACATATACATTAAACAATGTGGGGCTCAAACATGAGCCCTGTGGCACACCCCTGGTGAGCTCCCTGGCGGTGGATTTATGGGAGCCCAGTCTGACTTCCTGAGAACGACCGGAAAGAAAGCTCTCCAGGAATCAGCAAACAAGGGGTTAAAGGTTCTGAAGGAAACCTGGTTTTATAGTCTTGCAGCATCATCTGAAGGTCAGAGATTAGAGAGGCCGGCATGGCCACCATGTCCTGTCCTAAACCAAGTGGACGTCGCTCTCGAGGAACATAGCAATGAGCCTCTTGATCATATGCCGGTTCATAATATTCCTCCGTGTCAGTCTCATGCAATTTGACATGCAAATCTGAGGGACTGTAGGCATCCCCATATTTGCCACCATCATACTCTTCCTCATCCGACTAGTCATCCAGGAGCAGTGTAGGTGGAAGCGTTGAAACCAGTCTTGGAGATGTCATTTCGGGTGTAATCTTCAGCTTTTAAATAGGAAATATCAAGTTTTGACCAGTCGACGACCTAGTCGACGGAGCCGCCGTCGACTGTGCGCTAGTTGTCGACGCTATTGTCGATGGAATAGTCAACGGTGCAGTGGACCTCGTCGACGGAGCCTTGGACGTCGTCGACGAACTTGTCGTCATCACCATGAGTGTCGACATTGTCGTCAACGTAGTCTTAGTCGACGAGGCAGTTGACAGCACCTTACCGGAGATCTTCATCATCGACGAGGAATAAGTCATAGTCGAGGAACCTGGCACCTTAAACGATGATGAAGTAGTCGACGTCGAAACCGCCACCGACGACGATCCCATCGACAGGGGCAAGTAAACAGCGGGATTTTTCATAGAAGTACTAGTTGACGTACCTGATGTTTTTGTCGTCGACGGACGCTGTTTTTTCTCAGGAACGGTCCCTGGAATGACTGTAGAGTGTTTTTCACCAGTCTTTTCCTTTTTGGACGGAGGAGAAGAGAAAGCAACCTCCTTTTTGTCCTTAGTGCCTGTAACCAATCCAGCAGCCTGTCCCTGCCTCTCCTTTTCACTTCCGTGAGGAGATTTAATGGTACTAGTCCTCTCAGACCTGTCAGAGATCTTATGAAGGGCCTTGATAGGGGGCTCGGCTGAAGAAGGAGACCTACCCCTCTTCTTGGATCTGTGAGAGGAAGCCATAGATGTCGAATCCTCTTCATCTGATGAAACCACTTCCTTCCGAGTCTTCATTTTTTGAAGCCAGGTCAACAGCCGGCCCTCTGTCCTGAAGTGTTTTTGTAGAGAAGGTTCTACAAATCTTGCAGTCCGTGGCCTTGTGGTCGGGGTATAAGCAATATATACAGTGTTCATGCTCATCTTCCACAAAAAGTCGTTTTTTCCCCACAAGAGGCACAGGACCTGAATAAGGCCTTCATCTCCTTGTCAGACATGTCTTGAATGAAGATGAAAAAGTTGTAGAAATAACTTGAAAGAATGAGAAAACTTAGCAGAGCTCAGTGGAGACTCCCTAGCACAACGTGCGGTAGAAAAATCTGAGGCTCTGAGCTCTCTCGGGAAGGTTCTATGGGGTGAGGCTGCTCTGATTGGTCCTGGCAAAAGTTTGGTCTCTTTTACAAAAAGAGAGTGATAGGATACAAAATGAGATGAGGCCTAGGCCTATGTTTCTCTTTTGTTTCTATGGTTGTGATACTACCGAAGCTCCCATTCCGACGACGGGGAATGATACAAAGCATGGGAATCTATGAAAGTTCCAATACGGGGGCAAATAGTGCTTACTAAATAGTGCTTACTAAATAAAATGCCCTGTGTAACAGCAAAAGTAAAAGGGCCAGTCACCATGGGAGGGTACAAATAAAGACAAGGATGTACTAAGAAGGGACTAACAAGCCTATTAACTAATACAAAAACAGCATTTACAAAAGACAATGACAAGCCAATGAAAAATATGGGAGGAGAGTGGGTGTTGCTTCTATCCCATACTCTACTACAGCAGTCTCGCAGAGTGAGCAGCGCCTGCGCGCTGCTGCTGGGTTCCACCTAAAAAACAAAAACGTAATGAGCCCGGAAAAAGCATCCACTCTAAGTTCAGGTCACACGGCCTACTCATGCATCACACACTGTACTGAGCCATTTGATAAATGTTTTATCTAGAGTGAATCATAGCATACAAACAGAGAAGACAGGTTGGGCGGTGTTGTGGATTTAACAGACACAAGAACTACGAGGAACCACGGCTAGGTGTGCGAAAATGTCTTGGAAATAGGTGTACTATGCGGATTAAGGCAGTCCGATCTTAAAGGGATGTAATTCAAAAAACAAAGTTTTGTCTTTACTAATGTATCATTTGTAGGTCTCGTCTACGGAGCACGCATGCGCTGCTTAGGAAGAGACATCTTGAAATAAATTTGGTTTTCGCCCAAAAACATGCACGCATTGCATTGCTTTCAATGGCAACGTGTGAACGTTTGGCGATTCCCTTGCGGGAGTGAGCTTTGAAACCATCTGTTTCTAATTAACTTGCAAACAGATAGAACCCCTTGCTCGTTCCGGCAAGGGAAAAAGGTGTAGGTCCCCTCCCCTCTCCCCTCTCTCTGCCGCCACCTCCTCCTCTCCTTGTCAAACTTTTTTTTGCATTGTCGATGACCTTTAGTTGCCTCCGGTTGAAAGGAAAGTATGGGGTCTCTAGCACTGTGAAGATTTCTTAACTTGGATTTTTTTTTTCTTTTAAGGCATGCCGAGCATTTATCAGCAATACAGCACCACTTGCACCGTTCATTCAGGGAATTGTTTTTGTTTAGGAAGAGGCGTTGACGTCTCTAATTTCTGCATCACGGGCTCTTGGTCAACACTGCCACATGCCAGCCGGACACCCATAATGCACAGAGCAGCAGATTTAACATGTGAGCCTTCCTGCAGCGCCTAGATTTCACACGCACGGTGGTGTAGCGTTAGGCGCTGCTAAAAAGCAGTGTGCGACTGGTATCTGTTTACAAGTATAGACTTTTTCAGGGGAGTCAAGAGCAAGTGCTTTAGATTTTTTTACTGCACGTCAGGCGCCATTAAATCTGCTGGTCGACCCCTTGGAGCAAGTCACTGGCTCAAAGCCCAACGAGGCTCCTCAGCCTTTCATCCTTCAGAGGTCGATAGGAGGAGTACCAAGCAGCTGGGTATAAAATGCACACAATCAACTCTGTTTTTTTAGTCAGACCTGCAGGACTCAATCGTTTGCATATCAGCTGGTGCTTTGGGATTTGAAGTCCACTGTTCGGAAAATAACGTTTATATTACTCTTTTCTTTGTGACAGCTGAGCATCAACTTATAGCGCCATTTTTTTTTAGAACATTTAAATTCAACCAGCTGCAAATCAACATCTCTCCCATATGCACAAATCGGTTCGACAACTCAGCAGGTTAATACACTTGTTGCTGAGATCTGTGAAATCTACACAATGCAGGATGCTACACGAGCTACAGACGCAAGCGCTCACGTCTTAGGAAATTTCCGCCACACGTTCCGTTCCAGAGTAGAAGGATTATGCACATGCCCAGCTTCATCGCAACAGGTGGAACCAATTTGAGTCTGTAAATGGTGTTGCTATACTGCTCTTGTGCCTGCGCACTTTAGGTTAATTGGAGCCAATGTGAATGTCCACGCGCAGGACCAGTCAGGAAGAGGGTGGTCAGATAGCTTTCTGCTCATACTTCCAGCTTGGTGGAAGCAAAACCTGAATGTAATGAATTAAAAACGCAATTACATGCCTGAAAGGTAAGCTTGAAAGCCACAGCGGCATCTTTTCACAGGCAATGCTATGCAGAGGGTAACCACGGCCCTCTTCCGAACGGTTCAAGACGTAGAGCAGAATTTGAAGTGAGGTAGAAATTGATGCAATACTGAAGTCCTCTCGAAAATTTGTGGGACTGCCCTCCTGGGGACCTCCATTGCTATACTCTGCTTTTAAAGGTCTGGTCAAAACTTCGCTCGCTCTGTCATTCTAGACCTATTGTTAAGACAAACATTGGCAACGCCAATTGGCCAGGCTTCATTATGCTTTACTTATACAATCAGCCACAATACTCTAAAACATAGCCAAAATGTATTAACACATAAGGTTCCAAAAGCGAGACCTATTGTCTATGACAATGGTTGTTTGTTTATACTAATACTACTACTAAGAAAACTATTGCCACAATTTAGACCCATTGGTTTGAACACAGCAACACTACATTGTGCTATTTAAAATATATGTTGATGAGCTAGGAAATGCAACTTGCAAGAGTTTGGACACCTTAGCATTTAGGTAAAATTAAGTTCATAGATTAGAGCTGTGAAGGATACCATTTGGTGAATTTCTGTAAAACTACTGCTGAATCCAACCATAAACCCCCTGAATACAAATGATTCACAAGCCAATAACTGCATGCTATAACACTGTGTACATTAAGCTGTGTGCTGGACCTTATTTTAAACAAATTACGGAAATTGAAGGAATTACAAACAAAATAAATTATCATTAACTGATTAAGTTAGCATTCATCTCAAACGGAACAAACTGAATGAGTTATGAAAAAGTAAATGTGACTATTACCGTGATTAAACTTTATATCTGGACAAAATGTATGCATGTAGTAAGCTCAAAGGAAATCTAGAGCAAATAAAGCAAATAGTTACATTTGTTTAATTCTACCAAAAAAAGAATAGAAATTAAAGTTACAATAAAACGATTAGGCCCATACAAAAGCCAAGAAAAAACAAGATCATTTTTATGTCTGGCCAGGAATGGTTAGCCAAGAAAGGAAAACAAAATCAGAAGAAACAAGCATCAAGTATGAGTTATACAACAATAAAAATGTACTGATCAAAGTATTTAAAATTAAATTCAAACAATCAAAAAATTTTCAATTCTGATGTAAGCATATCCTCAACTCAGGATAGTGCAGCTAAATGTCTTAAGCTTCTATTATCCTTAGCGGATCAAGCCTTAGAAGTGCATAGTGAAGTAATTGTTTAAAGTGAGAGTTAATGGAAAAACTGAAATGTTTCTGAGAACAGACCATCACCTTTGCGGTGATGGAATGAAGACGAGATCCGAGGAGTTTCAAGTCCTAAAGTCAAAGAATTAAGAAACACAAGATTAAGCACCTGGAAATAATAGCTTTTAACTTGGGATAAGCCTAACGTGTAAATAATCCAAAAACCCTGAAAGAATTTGGTCCAAGTAGAATTTCGAGTCTCGTCAACATTTTTAACAAACCTCTCCAGCTGAGAAGACAATATAAGGCCCTTTAGAAGAGCCAGACTAGTCAATCCCCATTGAGTAAATCCTTTCAATTAGAATAAATTTCACTACCTTTAAGGAGTGACAGGGGTTTGCAAAGTCTCGCAACAATTGCAGCCACCCACTGCCTTCCGCTTCCCGGTCTTAAAATTACCCCTAACATACCCTTGTCACTCAGTTGTGACCCTTCTCCCCATACCCACAATCAAGGCGATCTAGCTAGCTGCAAATATGTAGTGCTAAACTGCCATTACTGTGTCTTACGATCACTTTAGACCAAATAGTTAACAAATGCTATCTTCTCTAGTTACCGATCTCCTTGATCATTTTACTTTTCATCCACAGAGAGCTCAAACGACAACTGCTTTAATGCTATATACTGATAACCCTTCTTAGTCCAACTATAAACGGTTTCTCTAAGACAATCAGGAAGTACAACCATCAATAAATCGTAGTGTAAAACCTGGTCAACCGAGCCTATTCGAAAGAGCAGGAATGTGGATTAGGAAGTATAAGGAAATCAACCTGTGTGAGGCCAATAAGGCCGGGAAATTATTGGCGACATATCTTAAACACAAAAAAAGACAACACTCCATAGCAAATCACAGACAAGCAGAACAAGACACACACTAGCCACTCAGACATACTACAAACCTTCAAAGAGTTCTACGAAGAACTATACACAAAGGACAACAACTTAGATGAGACAGGCACCACAGACTACCTAAAAAGACAACCTACCAAACCTCCCAGATGAAGAAGCGAGTAAACTAGGCCAAGCCTTCAAAGAATCCGAAATAGCAATCGCCATTAACACACTAAGAGACAGCAAAGTACCAGGACCAGACTGCTACACAGCACCCATCTACAAAAAGTTCAAAGAGCTCCTAAGCCCAGTCCTAACTAAAGCATTCAATCACTGCGCAGAAAAAGGCACAGTGACAGAAACAATGTCACAGGCGGACATACTAGTCATCCCGAAAGAAGGCAAAGATCCACAATGGCCAATAAACTACCGCCCAATTTCGCTAATCAACCTCGACTGCAAGCTATACGCAAAAGTTCTAGCCACCAGACTTAATAAAATCCTACCGCAGCTAATCGGAAACTCAAGTAGGGTACATGAAAACCCGCATGTCGCACAACACCAGACTCCTATGTCAGATGATCGAACACTGCTCCAACTCAACCAACCCAGCCGTAGCCATCACCCTAGATGCAGAAAAAGCGTTCGACAGGGTCTCCTGGGACTTCCTTGAAAAATGCATGCGGGAATACAACGTGGGATGTGAATATACGAAGAAAGTCATGGCGCTATATAATAAACCAACTGCAAATATTGCGGGGGCTCATCTGCCCCTTCCGAACTCAAGAGAGGCACCAGACAGGGGTGCTCACTATCCACGCTACTATTCCTGCTAGCACTAGAACCTCTTATCAAGGACACCCTGACAAACAATATCGCGGGAATAACAAACACAACAGCCAAGATTGCAGCCTACGCAGATGACCTAATTCTGACAAACTGCCCATCCGAATCTCTACCAGCACTCATTAACACAATAGGAACATACGCCAATCACTCAGGCTACAAGCTCAACAAGGACAAATCTGACTGCATGCCACTCAATGTACACACAACCAAAGAAGAAATAGAGAACACAGGACTAGCGTGGCAACCAAAGGGCATCAAATATCTGGGCATCCAATTCAAAAGGAGTCTAAGGGTCACTCTGGAACTAAACGAGTCAATCACGCTGAGAAAAGTGAAAGACCTACTAGAAGCATGGTCCCCCCAGTTCATCACATGGTGGGGCCGCATAGACACCATCAAAATGATGATAACACCAATAGTAAAATACCTAACGGACATGCTACCCCTGCCCATGACAGAAGACTTCCACAAAAACCTAGACACAACGATCAACAAGTTCTTATGGCAAGGTAAAAAAGCGAGGATAGGCCTTAACAAGATGAGACTGACGAAAAAACTAGTAGGACTCAACCTCGCAGACCTGAAAACCTTCCAAATGGCATTCATAGTCAGACAAGGAATACATTGGTTGTTAACCGGACAAAAGTACACACCAACGTGGGTAAACCTAGAGAAAGCCATACTAAACACCACCCCGCTCACACTACTCACGTCAAACAAACACTCAACAACCACCACGATCCTAAAGTTCACAAAACAAGCACTACTGAAGATAGACCGCAACATGGAGGTCAGCATCAAAAAACTCAAGGTGGGAAACTTTGGGAGAACAACAAGATTAAATACAGAGGTAAAATACTATACATAGAGTACATGGAAAAAAAGGGGATTCACTTCCTGATACAACTAGAACAAGACGGAACACCGCACACCTTCAACAACCTGCAAAGGCAACATAACCTACCAGACGTGGAACTCTTCAACTTTCTAGCCATAAAAACGGCACTAACGAAATCTAAGCTACACAGACAGACCCCTTCGATCTTCCAGCTTATGGAGAACATAAACAAGATTAGCCATCAAGTCTCACTGCTATACAAACTGCTCCGACCAGCCACATCCAAGCTAAACGACAAGAAAATGGCCTACTGGGAAGACCAAACTAAGACCAAACTGTCAGAACAAGAAATACAAACACTGTGGGCCTCTCCATCCAAGAACATGATATCCCCAGTTCTCGCGCAAACGAAATTCTTGATACTACACCAAGCCTACTGGACACCGGCACGCCTAGCAGCTGTAGGCCTAAAAGACAATGACATGTTAAAACTGCAGATCAGAGAAAGGCGACCTGGAACACCTCATCTACAGCTGCTCTAAAGTCAAAACATTCTGGAAACAAGTATTAGATTTCACCAACAAAACACTAGGCTGTACCCTCAAAGAGCCATTTGCCACCACAACAACAGCACATATCACACAGAATATCTCGTCCCAGGAAGACAAGAACCTCCTTGACTTTCTCCAAACGCCGGCAACAAAAATAATTCTGACAAACTGGAAAGACACCTCCAAGGCCAACTTCAAAACCTGGCTCAACTGGGTGATCTTCCTAAGAGGAGCAGACACGACCACCCTCAGAAAAACACCTGGCAGACACCACAGCAGAGCAATGTGGTCCAAACTAGACACCCACATGGAAACCCTCAAACCTCCATAGACAAGTACGCCTACTCTGACACCAAATCAGAAGAGGGTAGGATAGCAGCATGACCGCACACCACACCCAGGGTTAAATGGCCCCACTCCCATCCAATGTACCTGTGCTATCTGTCTAAATCATCAACCATCACCACCGGATGCTTTATGTTTTATGTTAAATGTCTGTCTCTATGATTCTAAGACAACGCCGACAATTTAACCATGTAGTTCAAATGTATGTATGTCAGTAGTTGTAATGTTACCCTGTAAATACCAATAAAAATATATATTTTTAAATCATGTTGCCATGCAAAATACTTTTCCTATGCAGTCATCCATCTTCAAGAATAAAAATAATTAAGCCTCTTACTACCTCCTTTAAACCTTTACTCTACCCAAGTCAAGTATAAGAAATGAGTCTCTTGGTTAAAAAAATCAAGGGGGAATAAAACAAAAACTAAACTCTTCTGGCCCAGTCTGGAATAATCTAGACTACTCTGGGCTAGTTCGTCCTGATATTTTTCCTCAGAACTCAAAGCAGGAAAGGTAGTGTGGGACTGTGTAAGGTAGCGCATAGGTATAATGTACACAGAGTCCAGTGGAACACCAAAGGTAGGGGGGAGGTAAAAGTAGATACCTTACTCTCTATTTGCGGCAGTGTGGGGGAGCAGCAAGGCTTTAGTCAGAGTGTAGTGTTAATCATTAATGTACACTCAGGCTAGAAATGATGTCCCACTCAAAGACTTAACTCAGACCAATTTGTTTGTATAAAAAATATTTAGTTGTGTTTAATTTTTTAGAGCCAGGCCTGGTATAGGTAAGTATAATACTTTGCAAGAATAATGCAGTTGAATACAGTTGAAATGCAGTCTAATGCAATTTGATTGGTTACAGGTAAGTAATTGGTTTATAAAACAGTTTAAATTACTTTTGTTAATTTTCAGGTTACTTTTTCTACTCCATATGATATGCCTAGATATCACACTGGGACATTTCCTAAATAAAAAGTAAATCAGTTTGTGAATATGCAGTTTACGGTTTCATACAAACCAATTCCACACTTAAAACAATTTTCACAAGAAAGCTGTCAATGCAGTCATATGGGAGAAAGAAATGTTATGGACTTAACGGCAAGTACTTGGGTTTGGGAGTTGGTTTTCTGGGGTTAGGACCAGCGTACCCCCAGAGTCAAGCATGCACTCAAAGCACCCTCAGCGGCACTAAGGCGGCAGGGTGCTGAGGCCCAATGTTATTCAATGTGGGGTAGGGGGCCTGCGGTTGGTGGTGGCTCAGGAGCAGGGCACAAGGTTATGGGAACAAAGCTCTTGGTGTTAGACTCAGGGCAAAGGGGGACCTGGTTTAGCACACAAGGTGCACCCACATCAGCGGGGGGTGCAGGGTGCTGTTTTTACGTTAGGTGCCCTGTATGTAGACTGAACCTGATGGGGCAGGCTTGTATTTTTTTATCTACCCTCAGGGTAAGGATACGTGCTCTAACATGATCCTTAAAAATGTCGTCTACATGTATTGTCAGGCCTTTCAACATGGACAACGTATGTAGACTTGTGTGCTGTGTAGTGTATCGAAAAGGAAGTCCTCTTCAAGGGATTCTCTGTGTAGCGGGACCCCATGGTAAGTCGCAGCTCTACTTAACAAATCAACAAATCCTACACGGTCACCTGGTGGAGAGGGCCTGGTAGGATATATGTATGGGTCGTTGTCAGTGGGAGTATCAGTATTATAGCCATCCCACATGTCTCCAGGCTGATCGTCATTATTATCCCTATCCCCATCACCCCAACTGTCAGGTGTGTGTGGTAATGAGTGCTCAGGTGAAGTTGGCACATGTATAGTCTGGGGTAGAGAAGGTGAAGGAAGAGGAGGAGGGGAAGGATTTGTCTCGACAGTTCTCTTCAATGGTATGTGGTATTCCTCTTCAGTAGTAGCACCTCTTTGAAGTCACTTTAGTGGTGATATGTCCAGTCTTTGGGTGTATAACCAGAATTTTTCGTTTCTGATCCTGTTTGTCCAGCAGATCAAAAACATGCTTTTTAGGCTACTTCGGCGTGTCCATGTGTTTCGGCTTCAAATGTTTCGGTGCCAATGATTTTTTGGCTGGAGTTTTCGGATCCGAAGTTTGTTTTCATGCCGACGTAGGATGCTAGGTGGCAGATTTTTTGTTTGGATCTGAAGTCTTTGGCTAGGTGCTCAATTTGGCATGGGGCTTTTCGGAGCCGGATGGCTTTTTACTTTGCATTGGTGCTGAGCCTGAAGGCAGGGCTTCGGAAGCTTGTTCTCGGCACACAGTGGCCTGAGGGTGCAGGTTGGTCCGAAGCCTTTTCTTCGATGGAAGTGGAAGGTTTGGCATGGTAGGAACTGTACTCACGGAACGTTGTCCATGTGGGGTGTCTTCATCCTCTTCAGAGCTGTGTTCAGAAATTAAGGTCTTCCTGTTCCTCATCGGCTCACCACCTTCCTCCTCCCTCCAATTGGAGGTCCGTAATGAAACCTGTTTGTCGTCTCTGCATGTCGCGTCGTTGGGCCGGACGATCGCGAAGAGTCTTGTTGGAGAGGAAAGCTCGGCTCACATCGCAGTGGTCTTCTCTGTGGCCGAGTGACAAACACAAGTTGCACACCTCATGTGAGTCGGTGTGCGGTTATTTCGCATGGCACAGAGGACAGATATTGAAAGGAGTTTGTTCCATCGACTGCGAGTAGAACCAGGGGCTAGGCCTGATGGCCTACCACAAGCTCTCCGATCGAAATTGTCTTTAGGGATCACGATGCACTAGGAAAGGGGAACACAATCTGAAACAATACAGTGGAGTGTGAATGTGATAATTGCCGAGAATTATTAAAAAAAAGGATCGACGTTGAACCGGAGTGCAGCGAGTTACATCCGAACCTGATGGCGGAAAAAACAATCTGAAGATGGAGTCTATGACCATGCGCACTCTCACCTAAGGGAGGAGTCTCCTAACTCGTGACTAGGGAAAACTTCTTCCAGTAAAACAAAGTGCAAACATCCAGACCCAACACTAGACGCCGATCTTATGCAAAGCATGTGATGTACAGCTCACATGCCTCGAACCTTTGTTTTCAAGCAGATTCTCCAGTCTAATGTGGGGGTCAGAACCGGTGTGGGGTAGGTGCTGGGAACAGCAAATGGCTGGGTAGCTCTCAAAGGCAACAAGCCTTTGAAGCTTCCCTTTGTGGACCTTGCCCATCCTGGGTGAGGAGGCCTGGCACCTCATCCCAAGATGTACAGCTTGGCACCTCAGTCCAGGTTGTGCTTTGTTTCAGGATCCCGAGCGCAGCAGGCTCGCAATCTAGGGGTCCAGAAACAAAGCAAAATGTCTGGTGGTGGCAGCTGGCGAGCAGCCACTCAGCCGGGACACTGGAGCTAGGTCGTTTTTCAGGAGGCATTTCTAAGAGTGCATTTTGTATTAAATCCCACATTGGCATCAATGTGGGTTTAAAGTGCTGACAAGTTTGATACCAAAATTCTTAGTTTTCAGTAAAGCTATTATGGTGCTGGAGTTTGTAACGACAAACTCCCAGACCATATAATCTATGCCATTACTGCACAATGTTTAAGAACTGACTTAGACACTGTAGGGGTACAATGCTCATGCACTTGTAACCTCACCATTGGTATAGTGAACCCAGCTAGGGGGAGGGTGTAAGAAACTGGCTCTGTCTACTGCACCAAAGTGAGGTACAGTGTGTATAGAGTCTAAGGGTCTCCAGATGTTTGGCAGAGGTTAAAGTTAGAACCTTACCCTCTGAAGTCTAGCAGTAAGGCAGTATCAGAGGACAGTGTAAAGCATTTGATGTACACACACAGTCAGCAAATGAATCCACACACTCAAGAACTGAACTCTAGGCCATTTTTTTATATAAAAAATGTACTGTTTTATTTCTAGAACCAAGAAAGCATGGTTGACTGCCCAAGTGGGATCCACTAGGATCAGTGTCAAGGACGCTTGTCCGCGTTTCCACACCACTAATGAATGTGTAGGAGAGGCGGTAAAGCATAGGCAAATATCCCCGACCAATTAGTCCATAGTGCATTGCCTATGAACAAGGGTGTGGATACCTGGATGCGAAGCTTGGGCATTTTGCGTTTAGGTTTGTGGAGAACAGATCTATGTCTGGAAAGCCCCGCATCTGAAGGAATGAGATGAGAACTTTAGGGTGGAGTTCCCCTTCGTGGATCTGTCGTCTTTAACGACTGAGCAGATCTGCAATCTGATTGTTTACTCCTGGAAGGTGTTCTGCGAGGAGATATATTTTGTGACGTTTGGCCCATCTCAAGATTGTCTGTGCTAGAAAACAGCTGTAGTGTGTCCCGGTCCGCCCCTCCCCTGTTTTTGTATGTGCTACATTGCGGTCATGTCTGTACGAGTCAGGACAGATTTGTATACTAGATGAACTTGAAATGCTTTCAGCGCTAGAAAACTCGCTAGCAGCTCTAGATGATTTATGTGAAGCTGCTTTTGCTGCAAGTTCCTCATACCCTGAATTGTGTGCTTCTGGAGACGAGCTCCCCAACCAGTGAGCGAAGAGTCTGCTGTTAGCACAATCTGTTGAACTGGGTCAATGAAAGGCCACCCTTTTGAAAGGTTTTGTGTATTCCACCACTGCAGACAGTGATGGGTGCGGCCGTCCACCAACACTAGATCTGATAACAGACCCTGAGCTTGGTTCCACTGACATGCTAAGCATTCCTGCAGGGGACGCATTTGAAGTCTTGCGTAAGGGACTATTAGGATCCAAGGTGCCAAAATCCCTAGTAACTGCATGAACACCTGAGCTGGCAATGAGCGTGGAGGCTGAAACCGAGTAGAGGCTGCATATAGCGGACTGGCGTAGGCCATAGCCTTGAGCATCTATAGTGGCTCACAAATACACTTGTGTTGGATGGTTGGAGATGGAACCTGGACAGATTTACTGTGTACCAAATGTCGTAGAGCAAATGCACTGTTTTGTGAGTGAATTAGTCAGCTTTGTTGCAAGCTGGCTTTTATGAGTCAGTCGTGTAAGTATGGGAAGTCGTGAATGTGTTGTCTTCGTAGATGAGCTGCGACTACTGCCAGGCATTTTGTAAAAACCCTGGGTGCGGTAGTTACTCAGAATGGGAGCACCTTAAATTGAGAATGCTGGCCTGCTACCACAAACTAATAGTTTCTTACCTGTCGGTGTAGTTTTGCAGCTTGATGATCTTTCTGGATTCACTATGCTGTGCATTATTCCGCAGTCTTGTGGTTGGGTCCGGATTCGTAGTCTTTTCTTGGTTTTTTTTCGTAGCCGAGGTGGGCGTCGACGTCCCACCTTTGGTGTATTTCCGGTGACGTCGGCATGCTTCCTGTGGAAGCTCCCACTCCTGGGCGCCATCTTCGGATTCTTTTTTCTCGTGTTAGTCTTGTTACCGAAGTTATGGCAATGTTCAACTAACGTTTTTTCACAGCTTTAACCTTTAAGGCTTCTTTTCCAAGTATTGTCTTTGTTTCAACCACCTTATCTCTCCAGCCTCATCTTTCTGGCGGAGGTGGGTGGGTTCGCTAGTGAATCCAGAAAGATCAAGCTGCAAAACTACACCGACAGGTAAGAAACTATTCGTTTTGCAGCGTGAATCTTTCTGGATTCACTATGCTGTGCATAGACTTTGTAGCGGTTTCCCATGTTTGTGGCGGCTGGGTGGAAGATGAGCGTTGGTTATTGAATATGTGTTGAAGCACCCTTTGTCCGACTTGTGCTTCCTTGTTTATCTGTATATCCACACAGTAGTGCTTCGTGAACGTGTGCACTGAAGCCCATGTTGCCGCCAGGCATATGTCCTGAATTGGTGTGTTAGCTAGGAAAGCTATTGTAGCTCCCTTTTTGCTGGTAGAGTGGGCACGTGTCCCCTCTGTTCGTTCCTGCCCTGCCTGCTTGTGGCAAAACTGTATTGTTTGGGCAATCCATCGCGCAATTGTTCCTTTAGTTACTGGTTTCCCCATGAAACTGTTAGCAAAGGACACAAAGAACTGCTTTGTTTTCCTGTGTTCCTTCGTTCTCTCAATGTAGTGCATGATTGTCCTTCTGGCGTCCAGAGTGTGCAGTGCCCTTTCAGCTCTTGTTGCCGGTTTTTGGAAGGAACTCGGTATCTGTATAGTTTGATTCAAGTGGAACCTTGACACCACCTTTGGCGTGAAGCGTGGGTCCGTTCTCATTCACCACCCTATCGCTGTGTATCAGTATGTAGGGTTCCTGTAGTATTCGTGCCTGTAGTTCGCTCACTCTGCGCAGTGAAGTGATTGCTACCAGGAAAGCGGTTTTCATGGTCAGCATTTCTAGGGAGGCCTTGTGAATCGGTTCGAAAGGTTTCTTCATGAGTTCCGTTAGGACTAGGTTAAGGTTCCATGCAGGTGGTGGCACCCTCTTTGGCGGTGCAATCCTCTTCGCTCCCTCCAGGAATCTCTTAACGACCTATGATGTGAAGAAACTCTAGCACGTTTCTCCTCTCGTGTAAGCGACTATCGCTGCCAAGCGAACCCTCAGTGAGGATGAGCTCAGAGGTACTTTAGCACTGTTGAGTCCTTTTTCATCTTATTGTGTAGCTTTTCCCTCCTGCACGACAGTGTAAATCTCTTCCATTTCGCTACGTAGCACTTCCGTGTGCTGGGTCTTCATGCCTCCCGAAGTACCCTTAAGGTGCTTTCTGGCAGTTTCAAATGCGCAAACTCTATGTCCTCAGGAGCCACGCTACGAGGCTCAGGCTCTCTGGCTCCAGGTGCAGCACTTCCCCTTTTTCATTGGAGTGTAGGTCCTTTCTTCTCCCGAATCTGTGGGGTGCACTCTGTCATCTCCATGATCTGAGAGCACCATGTCTGCCTGGCCCACTGTGGTGCCACCAGTATCAGGGTCATGTTGCTCGCTCTGCACGTGCAGAGTACCTTGTGTATTAGCGGAATCGGGGGGGAAAGCGTAAGCAAATGTCCTGGACCAGTCTATCTATAGGGCATTCCCAGAGAGCCCTCCCCAGGCTGTCTGGATGCGAAGTTTGGGCATTTTGCATTCTGGCGTGTTGCAAATAGGTCTACCGACGGTGTCCCCCACCTGTCGAAGAGCCTTCTCGTCTCTTGTGCATTGAGTTCCCACTCATGGGATGCCGATGTCTGTCTGCTGAGCCAGTCTGCTTCTACATTGTCCTTTCCTGGTAGATGTATGGCTAGCAGGTCTATCTTGAGTGGGATGGCCCATCTCCATATCTCCTGCGCTAGTTTCGAAAGCGGGGCTGATTTTGTGTCCCCTTGCTTGTTGATGTAAAACATTGCTGTTGTGTTGTCTGTCTGGATCAACACTCTGGTTGTACAGTTTTGTTTGGAAGGCCTTTATGGCTAGGAAAACTGTCTTCAACTCCAGGTAATTGATGTGTCTGACCACATCTGCCGGTGTCCACAGGCCTCTTACTTTGAGTTTCTCCATGTGAGCGCCCCATCCCCTCTGGGACGAGTCTGTGGTAATGGTCACTGTTGGCGTTGGTTGCGTCAGAGGCTTCTCCCTTGTTGTTATGTTCCCCATGTTCCACCATGCCATCTTTTTCAGCACTGCGTGCGTTACAACCACTAGATCCTCCCAACGACCTGTAGCTTGTGACCATTGCTCCTGTAGCCATTCCTGTAAAGGTCTCATGTGGAGCCGTACGTTTGGCACTAGGTCTATGCATGATGCCATCATGCCCATGATTTTGCTCGCTGTCCTCACTGTCCGAGCTTGCCCCTTCTGGTAGAGCTGCGTCTCCCTCACTAGCACTATCGTTCTCTTCTTGCTGGGGAACACCTTGCTCTGTAAGGTGTCGATCTGTGCTCCCAGTAAGATTTTTATTTGTTCTGGTTACAGGGAGGATTTTCCCCAGTGGATGGAGAATCCTAGGTTCATCAGTGTGCTGGTCACTCTGTGCGTGCTGCTTGCACGTTTTGTATGAGCTTGCTTTGATCAACCAGTCGTCCAGGTAAGGGTACACATGTATCCCTTCCCTTCGTAGGTGTGCTGCAACTGTTGCGAGGCACTTTGTGAAAACCCTTGGTGCCGATTTGAGCCCGAACGCCAGGTTGTGAACTGGTAGTGGTCTTCTCCGATGACGGAGGTGTTTGTGGCCCCTGTTCATTGGGATGTGCAGGTAGGCATCTTTTAGGTCTATGGTGACCATGAAGTCCCCGCCTTGCAATTGAGGAAGTACCTCTTGTAGGGAGGTCATCTTGAACCTTTGCGTTCTTACGAACTTGTTTAGGAGCCTTAGGTCCAGGATGGGTCTCAGTTTCGTCCACCTTTGGTACCATGGAGTATGTGGAGTATACGCCCTTGTTCCTTTCCCTGTAAGGTACTGGCTCTATGGCTTGTTTTTGCAGGAGCTCCTTTGCTTCCTCCTGAAGGAGCTCTAGGTCTTTCCTTGCTAGTGGCCTTTTTGGTTTCCTGTCCGTTGGCTTGCCCTCCAACTCTATGCAGTACCCGTACTGTATGATGTTGAGTACCCATTTGTCTGATGTTATACTCTTCCACTCCCTGAAGAAGTGTTTGTCTTCCTCCCACTGGTCTTGCATGTAGTTTTTGCTCGGGTGGGCAAATGGAGTTTAATTAAGTCACTTAGAGGCGGGCTGCTGTCTCATCCTCCCCCCCCCCCCCCCCCCCCCCCTCTTATCATGTCCACGTCCATTCCCTCTCGCGCGAAAGGACTGGCCTCTTGGTTGGTACTGCCAGGACTGTTTTTGCTTCCCCTGCTCTGTCTGGGTGTCTGCTTGGTGGGCTTGTTGGAACGCCTGGTGTGATGTACCTGGCTGGTTTCCTCCCCTCCCGTTAGGACTTTGTGATGGGGTGCCCCTTTTAGTACCTCTGAACTGCAATGCCCCCATGGATCTTGCAGTCTCGTTATCCTTCATCAGTTGGCTGAGTTTCTCGTCAACTGGGGCCCCTAACAGCGTTTCTCCATTGAACGGTGTGTTGAGGCTGCTGTGCTGCACTTCTGGCTTGAAGCCCGAAATTCTGAGCCAGGCTTGTCTTCTCTCCGTGATGCCAATCATCATGAGCCTGGAGGTGTCTGCTCCGTCCAGGGCAGTCTTGAGGCAAGAATTGGCTACATTCTTCCCCTCTTCGACAAGGTTTTCAGCTCTTTGCTTGAATTCCTGTGGCATGTTCTTTACTAACTCGCCCAGCTCTTCCAGGATCTGGTATTGGTGCCTGTTGAGCAGAGGATTGGAATTCGCCATGCCCCAGTGCATGGCGGCATTCCGTTCAATTCTTCTCCCCACCAGGTCCATCCTCTTGCTTTCTTTGTCTGGAGGTGGCCCAGAAGTGGTAAGCACATTGGCCCTCTTTCTTGCCGTGGCCGAGATGGAGTCTGCTGAGACCGATCCCTGAATATAGGTTGGGTCCTTGGAGAAGGTTTATACTTTTTCTCCGACCTGGGAGTGACGGCTTTGCATGTAGCTAGTTCTTTGAAAGCCTCTTTTCCCTGTGCCATGACACTATATAGCATGGGCAGGAACTGGCTCCTTGTTTGTGTAGGGAGCAGTGTCTCGAGAAGGAAGTCTGCTTTCTGCTTTTCTTTGTCGAGTTTTACTTTGAAAACTGCAGCTGTATTCCTGATGACTGTGTTGTATACCCCGATGTCATCGGGCAGTGAGGGCCTCGAGGGGTACGTGTCGACTGCTTCCTCTGGGCTCTGTGTCGACGTCCTGCCAATCTATATCCTCAGTCTCCGAGGATGCAGACCCGAGGAGTGTCCTGCGGTCGTAGTCTTTCTGCCTCGTAGTAGGAGGCCTCCTCCTGGTCGAAGGTCTCGACGTCCACCGACTGTCCTTCGACGTCGTAGTCCTCCTCAGTTTCGACCACCTGTAGCCTAGGTTTCGTCTGGATTGTGTATTCTTTCATCCTGGCGTCGAAATCTTTCTTACTCTGTAGGACGTTTTCCATCTCTGCCTCGAGGAGTCTTCTTTTTCTCCATTTCAGCCGCGTGGTCTGCGTCGAATGGATCGGCCGCTCTTTTCAGCGCCGAGCCGACTTTCGTCGTCAAAGGTTTAGGTGCCGAACTGGCTCTCGGGTCCTTCAGTGGCGCTGAAGGGCCCTTCGGGCCTTTTCCCTCGGCGTCGTACGCTCCTTCTCGGGGGTGATTTTCGAGGTCTTTTGCTGTTCTCCAGCTCTCGGCGCCTGGGAGTCCTTCTCAGAGGATCCGCTGTGCCTTGGTGTAGCTGCGGACGCCGAAGTTTTCGGCGTCTGCACTTTCGAGGTTTGGCCCTCAATTTTTCGAGACCGGGTGCTGGTCCTTCTTGGCGTACTTGTGGTGGCAGTTACGTCAGAATTTGAAAGGAGTGTTATCCATCTCATGCGTTCAGGGGGCCCCCTGAGCTTCCATTCTCCGATGGACGTCGAAGTTCTTGAAGTTCTTCCCCCTTCGTCGTCCTCTTCGATGATGTAGTCTCCTGTAGTCTTCTCAATCTCTTTTCTTGCAAAAGTGTGCATTTTCCCTCTTTCTCCAAAAATGTCTGGAGCCCTTTCGGGAACGATCCAGACCCAACCGCGGAAAAAAGAATCTGAACATGGAGCCCAGGAGTAGGAGCTTCCGCAGGAAGCGTGCAGACGTCACCGGAAATACACCAAAGGTGGGACGTAGACTCCCACCTGGGCTACGAAAAAAAAAAATTAAAGACTACGAATCAGGACCCAACCACAAGACTGCGGAATAATGCACAGGATAGTGAATCCAGAAAGATTCCCGCTGCAAAACCTGAGGTTTTTGCGGTGAGCAGGGTGTATTGGGATATGGAAATAGGCGTCCTTTAAGTCCAGAGTGGACAGAAAGTCACCTTGCTGAAGGAGCGGTAGCACTTGTTGGAGTGTCAACATATGGAAGTGTCCAACTGAATGTATAGATTTAGTTCTGAGTGTGAGAAGGTGGCCTGATATGCAGTGCTCACTATTCTAGTGAACACTATGTATCAGTCCAGCAACCCTTATTGATGATTGGTTGTAAGTCAACCTTATAGACCAGCTATCCTAGTAGCATGGATACGAGCAGTCTAAGGCTAAAGACTCGAGAGGGCGTGTTAAGCCAGCTGTTTACCACACATATATCCCTTGAATACCCAGTGAAAGGACACCACACAAGTGTTATGAAAATAAACAAGCTATTTATTAAGAATCACAACAGCCCTGTACTCTTTATGAGGACAGGGTACTAAGCACAAAACAAAACTCTTACGAAAACACTTAAGTTAGCACAGTATATACAAATGCCCGAGGGGCACGGAAAACCATATACTCTGAAAGTGGAATGCGAAATTACTAGCAGGTAAGTACAGTACTAATAGGCTTAGGAATCGCTAGGACTTGACTATAGAATCTTCAGATTACTTCTAGGAGGCCTAGGGGACTCGGGTGCAGAGTGTGCACTCTCACGCGTGATGCGGGACAAAGTCTATGGTAGCTAGTAATGACAAAGTTAGTGTTCTCGGGCGAACCCGACCTGGTAGGAGGAAAACGAAAGTGGATCCTGACCCTTGGATAGTGAGGCTATGCTGGGGCACCGAAATGCCGAAGTTACCTAGCCCAGGGGCTGCAGCTGCATAGGTCTCAAATGACGTCGGGAATCCTCGTAGACGGACCAGGAGCCTGGAAGAAAGAAGTTGCTGGCAGGCGACCAGTGAAGAAAGTTCGATGGATCCAAGCCTGGATCGAAGGAAGATGACACCTGAAAGCAGAGGGGACCAAGTTCGAGACTACTAGCCAGTAGTCAGGTGGCACCAGGAGGGCACCGGATGGTAGTCACCTCGACTAGGTGAGTGGGTGACGCTGTGCTCGCAGATCTCACGGACCAGGAGGCGTTGTCGGCGACCAGGATGGAGGAGCGAGCTGTCCCACGATGGATGGAGCTGTCGGCGTCGCTGGACCCAGGATTGGGCAACAAAGCCTTGGCAAATTCAAGCCCACGCGGTGGACTCAAAATGGCGTCTGGAGTGGACCAGGAGGGTCCGGGGTGCTTCTCTGTTGCAAGGAAGCAAGGGCCAGTCTGGAGCAACCAGACCAGCAGCAGTGATGTCGTCGGGCGTCGTGAAGAAGGCCACAAGCCAGCCGGCTAGTAGCCACACAGCGCGGTGAGCAGGCAAAAGCAGAAGGGCCCCACGCAGATCGTGGAGATGCTGGAGGGCTGATCTTCGGTGCTGGAGCTGCTCAGGGTTGGGGCTTCTCGGACCCCAAAGCACTCACCAGTGGAGCACACGGTGGGCTTGTTGCAAAGAAGTCGTGCAGTCTTGGCGATCGTCGGTCCCTCGAGGTCTCGTCGCACTCACGGTTCTCAGCTTGGCTGTAGAGGTGAGTAGAGGTCAGAGGTGCCAGGGAAGCCGGGTCTCGTCGAGCTGGGCAGTCGGATTCCGGAGGAAGGACTTGCAGCAGACCGCAGTGTTCTTAGGATGGTGCCTGCGGATGCAGGGTGACTACTCCATAGCCACAAGGGAGAATCTTGAAGAAGGAAATCTTGATGTCCTTTCGCAGAAAGTCGTGTCTTGATTCCAAAGATGATCTAATTTGAACAGGGGGCCCGCTCCCATCTTTATACTAAAAAAGGGGGCTGACCCGGTGACTAGGTCCTGCCTATGGGTGGGTCTAGGAGGGGGGTGGTTACACCCCTCTGCCATGCCGGACTTTCCCCAGGCCAGGGGCTGGTGTGCCCCTGGAACTGGTTCTGACCGGCCTATGCGTAGTGAGCACCGGGGTGCCACTTAGCAGTCACCTTCCTGTAAAGCCCTGCCTACCCAGGATTGGGCAACACCATGTCTGGGACGGTGCTAGCACCGCCCCGGACAGGAAACCCTTTGTCCAGGCTCCCCTCGCTGGAAGGACTCCCAGCTGCAGGGGGTCAGACTCATGTCTGTGGTGGCAGCATCCATTTTGTGGAGCTGAGGCTTCGTTTAACTTTAACCGGGGTTCACAGTTACATACATGTCGTGTCCCTCTAGAAGGGTGGAATGCTAACCCCGTTGCCAGAATTGGCGAGGGGTTAGTATTCCAATTCGTATGACACCTTACTCGACATGTTTTGATAAAGCCATACCAAAGATAGCATTTAACCGCGAGGATTAGAATGCACTTAAGAGTATATGGTATGCGATATCATGGAACAGCTATTAGGACTTGATTCCGCAAGCTGCAGACAGGCTCAGCTCATGCCAGAGCACCATCTCACACGATTCCAAGCACTCGGCCTTCAGGATTGTTAAGGCCTGCCATAGGAGTGACTGATAGGAATCTGTGTGTCCATTTTAGGGTTAGATATAGGTATACTATATCTACAGCAAAGGGTGATTACACGACTTTGCCCCAGCTGTCATGCAGCCAGTTGTGTCAAATTTAGGAGGCCAGCCAGGGGTGGCATAATACATGCTTCAGCCCCTGGTAGGCCCTGGGTACACCTATGCCCTGAGTTACAGGGTCTGATAAGGTGGCCCAGTACCAATTGGAAATGTACCTAAGGTACATGGAATCCATTTTACAGAGAGAGCAGTAGGCCTGGGGTCCTGATTGGCAGGGTCCCAGGTCGACTATGTCAAAAACCAGCAAAAACAGAGGGGAAAAAGTTGGGGGCAACCATAGTCAGGAGGTACCTTCCTACACTGAGGTCTAGTATAGGCCTGTGAGAGCCATCCTTCATGGGGATTAAGAAGTACAGGGAGTATACACCGGCCCCTTCAAATTGTAGAGGGACTGGTTCTATAGCTCCTTTCTACAACAAAGAACTTCTTCCTTGAGATGTTCTAGTGATATTGTATGTGATCTTGGAAGAATGTTTGGGGGAGTGTCTAAGTTCCAGGCAGTAATCATATTGGATAATTTATAGAACTCATTTGTCCGAGGGGACTGTATTCCAAACAGGTAGAAATTGGGAGATACGTCTCCCAACAGGAGTGGAATGATCGGAGGTAGCAGAAGGAAGTCACTGCTAGTTTGCGAAGGAACTGCATGTTGAGTTGTCTCTGCTTCTTCCCTTACCAGTGTTTCCTCTAAACCCACCTCTAAAATAGCCTCTTGATGAGGGCAATTGGTTGTTGCCCTTGTAAGAGGCTGGATTCTCTGTGGATATATTCTTGGAGGTACCTCTGCAAAAGAAGCGACAAAGTGATCCCCTATTTCAATGTAACGGCAAAGCCCCCATGGACTTGGCAACCTCAGTGTCCTTTTTTCATTTTTCCAGCGAAGAGTCAAGTGCTGGGCCAAAGAGCTGTTCCTTGTCAAATGGTTGGTTGAGAATAAAGGCTTGCACCTCATGTTTCAATCGTGAAATTCTGAACCAAGCATGCCTCGGTAGCAGTACGCTGGTGTTTACTGCGCAGGCTGCTGGGTCTGCTGCGTCTAAGGCACACCTGATGGAGGTATTCGTGATTAATGTATCCTCCTGAATAAGGACATTAGTCTTTGATTTATGCTTATCAGGCTGAAATGGCATTAGCTTCTCCAACTCAAATGAGCCCTATCATAGCGTGCTAACAAAGCTTGAGCATTAGCAATGCGCCAATGATTGGCTGCTTGAGACGCTACCCTTTTCCCAGAGGCATCAATTAATTTCGACTCCTTATCAGGAGGAGGGGGCTCGCCTGTGGTCTGCGAGTTTGCTCTCATGCGAGCATTAGAAACCACAAAAGTCTAAAGGCAGCGGACACTTGATGTAGGTGGGGTCAGTAGGTGCAGTTTTATATTTTTTCTATACCCTGGGTGTAATGATTCTTGCCCTCACAGGATTTTTAAAGATCTCATCTGTATGCTTAAACATCCCTTTAAGCATTGGCAGAGTATGAGCACCTTTTAGAGAGGAACTTAGGGTTTCGAATAGGAAATCTTCTAAAGCCTCCTTATGCAGCTCCACCCCATGATAATGAGCAGCCCAGTTAAGTAGCTCAATGTATACTTTGTTGTCGTCGGGTGGGGAGGGTCTGGGCGGATATAAATCAGGGTAATTATCCGTGTTTGGGTCAGTGTCAATCTTCCCAAGGGTCAGTATCCTGTGGCCTCTCCTCATCCCCATCATCCTGTGTCAGGTGATGGTGTGATGAGTACATTTGGATCAGTGGGCAAAGGAGGTGGAATGTAAGTTGGAAAAGGGTTAGTACCCATATTTTATCTTCAGAGGAATGTGATTATCCTCCTGTAGGCCCAATTTCGTTTTTTTCAGGTAGTTTGGCATGGATATGTTCAGTGTCTGAATGTATTACCAGGTCTTTGTTTCAGATCCGAAGGTGGAACATCGGACCGAGACTCTTTTGGTGGAGTCTCGGTCTTTGGTTGCCTTTTTGGCGTTGCAAGTTTCGGCTCCAAACCTTTACTCTTCTGTAACAGTGGAATGGTTACCAAGAAATGCTTTGGTTTCGACACCGAAGGTTTCGGCTCAGCACAGACTGAGCCAAAGCCGGAAGGCTTTTCCTTGTGTTTCGGCGCCGGGCAGAGGGTGGGGTGCCCAAAACTTTGTCTCAGTGCGGACCATGGCCCGAAGGCAGACGGACCGGAGCCTTTTTGGTCTTGTGTTGCTGGGGCAAAGGGGTTTCTGTACTTATGGTATGCTGAACCGGTGTAACTTACTCCACTTCTTCCATATAGAGTCTGCATCTGAGATATGTTCTGCTTCGTCTGCTCCTTGGGCGTGTAGTTCTTCTCTATTGGAATCTTCTCTGAATATCTCCGGTGATGTTGCATTTCGTAACGTCGAGCCAGACCGTTACAGAGAGTCTTCTTTGATCAAAACAATCGGCAAGCATAGCAGTCTTTTTCGTTGTGTTCTGGGGATAAGCAGAGGTTGCACACTTCGTGCAAGCCAATGTGCGAAAATTTAACGCGACACCCGGGACGGAGCTTGAATGGAGTCCGTTCCATCGACTGCTAGCAAGCCCAGTATGGGTAGGCCCAACAGCCCTCCACAAGTTTCCCGACCATAGGTCTTTTAGTCAAAAAGATATGCAGAGTATGGGAAACGCGATCGAGAAACAATCCCGTCTAGGTAAGGGGATTCCGCATCAAAGGGAAACCTGAGAAACATAGTTTACCTGTTGATGTAGTTCAACAGCGTGAAGAGTTTGTTGATTTACTGTGCAGTGCATTATTCTGCCATCTAGTGGTTGAGTCCAGAATTGTAGTCTTTTCTCTTGTGGCCCAGGTGGTCGTCGGCGTACCACCATTTGGTGTTCGCGACGTCGACGTGCTTCCTCCGGAAGCCCCCACCTTTGGTCGCCATCTTCGGATTATTTGTTCTTGTGTTATTCTTGTTTTTCCTCTTATTTTTTAAGTCTGGTTTGTCTTTAATCCCTTTCCTCCGGTCTCATCTTTTGGCGGAGGAGGGTGGGTTTACTAGTGAATCCAGAAAGTCTTCAAGCTGAAAAACTACACCGACAGGTAAACTATACGTTTTGCAGCATGAATCTTTCTGGATTAGATAGGTTGTGCATAGACTCTGTAGCGGTTTTTCCTTTTTGTGGAAGATGAGCACTGGTTACGGAATGTGTTGAAAGACCTTCTGTTCCACTTGCGCTTATTTGTTCATTTGGATATCCACACAGTAGTGCTTAGTGAACGTGTGCACTGAAAACCATGTTGCAGCTTGGCAAATGTCTTGAATCCGTGTGTTGGCTAGAAATGCAATCTTTGCGCCGTTCTTCCTGGCTGAGCATGAGCTACTCCTTGTAACAGCTGCCCAGCTTGTTTGAGGCATAGTTGTATGGTTTGTGCAATCCATCGTGCAATGGTATTTTTGGTAACTGGTCGTCCCTAAAAACTGCTTGTGAAGGAAACTAACAGTTGCTTGGTCTTTCTGTACTTCTTTGTCCTTTCTTTATAGTGCATCACCGCCCTCCTGGCATCCAGCGTGTGCAGCGTTCTGTGCTTGTGGTCGATTTTTGGAAAAAACTAGGTATTTGGATTGTTTGGTTGATGTGGAACCGAGAAACCACCTTTGTCATGAAGTGTGGGTCTGTTCTCATTACAATCCTATCACAGAGTATCAGCAGGTAGGGCTTTTGAAGTGTTAGCGCCTGCTACTCACTTATTTTTCGTAGTGATGTGATCGCCATAAGGCAGTCAGTGAGAGCATGTGCAGTGTAGCCTTGTGCATAGGCTTGAATGGTGCCTTAATCAATTGGGGCAGCACTAAGTTGAGGTTCCATGCTGGTGCTGGCATTCTTTTTGGAGGTGCGATTCTCTTTGCCCCTTCTAGGAATCTCTCTACTACTTGTGAGGTGAAGAAACTTCTCTGTTTCTCCTCAATTGTAAACCACAATCGCCGCTAAGTGTACCCTCAGGGATGTGTAGCTTAGTTTAATTTGCAGTAGGTGTGTTAAGTATTTCAATGCTGTTGACTCCCTTGCAATCTTTCCTTGCAATTTTTCTCTAATGCACATTCTGAGAATGTTTTCCACTTTGCTACGTAGCATTTCCTTGTGGTAGGTCTTCTTGCCTTCCTGAGCACTGCCAATGTGCTCGCCGGTAGCTTGAGGTCCGCGAACTCTAGGTCTTCAGGAGCCATGCCACCAAGCTGAGGCTCTCTAGCTCTGGGTGTACCACCCTCCCGTTCTGCCTCAACAGGTCCCTTCGCCTTAGTAATCAGTGTACTGGAGCATGCGCCATCTCCACTATTTGTGAGAACCATGACTGTCTGACCAACTGAGGTGCTATTAGTATCAGTAACATATTGCTGATCCTGCATTTGTTGAGTACCCTGTGTATCAGTGGTATCAGGGGAAAAGTGTATGCAAATGTCTTTGACCAACTTATCCATAGAGCATTCCCTTTGTGACCGATGGTCTGGTTGCGAAGTGTTGGCATTTTGCATTTTGGGGTGTTGCAAATAAGTCTATTTGTGGTGTACCCTACTTTCTGTAATTCCTGTTGCTTGATCTCCCATTCGTGGGGTGCTGACGTCTGTCTGCTCCACATTGTCCTTCCCTGGGAGATGTATTACTAGTAGG
Source organism: Lissotriton vulgaris (assembly GCF_964263255.1). Classification (NCBI taxonomy): domain Eukaryota; kingdom Metazoa; phylum Chordata; class Amphibia; order Caudata; family Salamandridae; genus Lissotriton; species Lissotriton vulgaris. The sequence continues at coordinate 861,541,903 of NC_141695.1, forward strand.
TCTATCCTCAGTGGAATGGCCCATGTCCAGATCTCCAGTGCTAGCCCTGATAGCACTCCTGACTGTTTTCCTCTTTGTTTGTTGATGTAGAACATGGTTGTGGTGTTGTCTGTATCAATACCCTGTTTCCGCTCCGTGCCTTCTGAAATGCTTTTAAGGCTAGGAACACTGTTTTTAGTTCCAGGTGATTGATCTGCTTAACCGCATCCTGTTGAGACCATAGCCCCCTCACCTTGAGCTTGGTCATGTGCGCGCCCCACCTCAGCTGGGAGGCGTCCGTCATGATAGTCACTGTTTGAGTTGGTTGTGTGAATAGTTTCCCCTGTGATAGGTTTTGTTCATTCCACCGCACTATTTCTTGATGCACTGTGTGTGTTACAACCACTACATCTTCCCAACTCCCAGTTGCCTGTGACCATTGCAGCTGTATCCATTCCTGGAATGGCCTCAAGTGCAGTTGAATATTTTGGACTAGTTGAATGCACAAACCCATCATTCCCATCAGCTTCCTCACCATCTTCACTGTCAGAACTTAGCCCTTGCGGTAATGACGCATTTCCTTCAGTATCGCAAATGTTCTCTTCCTGCTGGGGAACACTTTGGTCTTTATGGTGTCGATCTCTTCCCCTAAGAATATCTTGATTTGCTCTGGTTCTGTTGACTATTTCTCCCAATGGATTGAGAACCCCAGCCATGTTAGCATTAGTATGACCTGCTGGATGTTTCGTTTGCATTGGCTGTACGAACTTGCCTTTACGAGCCAGTCGTCAAGATAGGGGTATGTGTGTATTCCTCGCCTTCATAGGTGTGCTATGACAGCTGCTAGGCATTTTGTAAACACCCTTGGTGCGGCCTTTAGGCCGAATGTCAGTACTGTGAACTGGTAGTGGCTTCGGTTGAATCTTAGCAGGCGCTTGTGTTTGTGGTTGATGGGGATGTGTAAGTATGTGTCCTTTAAATCTATAGTAGCCATGAAGTCACCTTGTATTTGTGGTATTACCTCTTGTATGGAAGTCATCTTGAATCTTTGATTTTTTAATGAATTTGTTTAGGAACCTTAGATCCAGGATAGGTCTTCTGTTTCGTCCACCTTTGGCACCAGGAAGTACGTTGAGTAAACTCCTTTCTTTGGTTTTTTGGTACCACCTCTATTGCCTCCTTGCGGAGCAGTTCTTGCGCCCCTAGTTACAAGAGCGAGAGATCCTTCGCCGAGTGTACCTTGCTTTTTGGTTTTCTGTTTGGAGGCTGTTTTTCTAGCTCTATGCAGTATCCGTATTGTATGATGTTTAGTATCCATTTGTCTGTTGTGACTTTCCTCAAATCCTGGATGAAGTCAATTATTCTGCCTACTACTGGTATTTTAAGTTCGAGGAACTGTTTGTTGTGGAACGCCTGGTTTTTGTTTTTGTGTATGTGTATGTCCTTTTGCCCACCCCAGGATGTTGCTGGGGGGGGTCTTTTGGCGAACTCACTTGGGGGTAGGCTGCTGGCCTAGTCTGCTCCGTCTGTTTGCACACCCTCGAAAGAACTGGCCCCGGGGTTGGTTCTGCCAGTTCTGCTGCTGCGGTCCCTGCTGCTGCTGGCCTTGGTTGTTCCCTTTGTAGCCTTGCTGGAACGTCTGATGCAATGCGATAGGCACATTGCCTCCTCTACCACCTGGCCGTCTCGTGGGTGTGCCTCTTCTCATCCCTCTGAACTGCAACGCTTCCGTGGACCTTGCGGTCTCGTTGTCCTTCTTGAACTGCGTCAACTTGTCGTCAACTGGTGTGCCAAACAGTTGCTCTCCGTTGAAAGGTATATTCAGGATGTTGCCTTGCACCTCTGGCTTGAATCCCGAAATTCAGAGCCATGCGTGTCTTCTCTGTCACACCTATCATTAGTCTGCTTGATGTTTCCACAGCATCCAATGCTGATTTTAGGCATGTGTTCGCCATGCTTTTGCCTTCTACCAGGTGAGCTGCTCTTTGTTGGTACTGGTCTAGTAGATGCTTTAGGAGCTGCCACACTTCATCCCAATGTTGGTATGTGTGTCTGTTGATCAGGGCGTTTGAGTTTGTGATGCGCCAATGGATTGCTGCATTTCTCTCCACCTTTCTCCCTGTGAGATCCATCCTCCTACTCTCCTTGTCTGGAGGTGGTCCGGCATTAGTGGGCACATTGGCCCTCTTCCTAGCCGTTGCTGAAATTATTGAGTCGGCTGACCCTTGGATGTATGCAGGGTCCTTTGAAGAATGTTTATACTTCTCAGTTCTTGGAGTCAAAGCCTTGCATACTGCAGGTTCCTTAAAGGCCTCTCTTCCTTGATCCAGCGCACTAGGGAGCATGGGTAGGAATTGGCTCCTAGTTTGATGAGGCAGTAGAGTCTCCAGGAGAAAACATGCCTAGGGCTTCTCTTCCATTTTCTCTTCATAAGTCTATGCAGCCTTTTGGACAACCATGTTGTAGATCCCTAGGTCGTCTGGCGGCGATGGCCTCGAAGGGTAAGCATCTACCCCTTCTTCCGGCGTTTTTGCATTGAGATCTTGCCATTCTACGTCTCGTGCCTCCGAGGACTTTATCCGGCGGTTCGGCATCCTCATCTTTTGACATTGAGCGCCGGTTTCTGCGAGATGGTGTATTGGCTCATCTTCTCCTCGAAGTACCTTTTCCGCTGCAGGATGCTTGCCATTTCGGCGTAGAGTGCCTTAATCGTGGGCTGTGTGAGCCCACGTTTTAAAATCGTACCACATGCGGCTCAAGTATTGGAAGCAACCGTTAGAGCAAAAGTGAACTGGTTTCTCTGTATAGTTTTATATTTTTTTGTTAAGTTTCACGGTTGAAGGTGGTTTAATTTATTTAGTTACACCTGTTTGTAGTCAGTTTTTCATTTCTGTGGTCCGTCTTTTCAAAAATGTGATGGCAGTGTACGTGGACCGCCGCTCGGCGGCCAGCCTGCATGGACCGCCACGTGTCTGTTGTGACCAGCAGCAAGTCACTACACACCATTGAAAAGCCAGTCCACACATTCCTCCAGGTGATGTGATAGTTGTTTCTGAACTGGCATCTGCCTGGTGGGGTGTGTGAGCCGACTGTGTTGGTGGTTGGTAGCCAGTATGTGTAATGACTTCCTTGAGTTGCATTTGTAAGTTGCCAGATGGTTGGGTGTAGGATTGGTGCGTTAGTCCTGTTGGCATATAACTGACGGGATATTGAATGGCACTATTTTTAAGTGTTTTGTTGGGCCTACAGCTGGCAGTGTGAATGCTTTTCTGTCTTTGACACATTAAAGGCGTGTGAATGGGCTGTAAAAGATAGGGTGCCTTGACGTGGCTTTCCAGCACACGAGCTGCAAGTCCGTGTTTCTCTATTCGGATGATGAAATCATCAATGACTTTTGCAGATTTTATTTCGTAAAGCCCTTGGTGAATAAAGTTCTTTTTATGAACCAATTACTTACCCATTTGCCAAATCCAACCAGTAAGCCAGGGATTCACTAGTGGATGGGTGTGCAATAAGGTTTGGTGTTTTTTGCTGATTACTGTCAGTGCATACTTTGGAAGGAACATCTGCCATCACATCTTTTTGGAAATTGGTCACTAAAGGAATATGTAGTATGTTTTGTTTGGATTCCACAAGGCTTACTCACCCAGAAAGCCCTGTAAATTTGATTCATTGACATTTTTTCTCACATCTGTGTGGGAAAGTTGTGGGATGACTGGACCACTACAAATTCGGGGCCACTACAAATTTCCTACCACCCAGCGCTCCCCCAGGTCTCCCTATAAAAATGCTACCTCACTTGGGTGGGTCAACTCCTGCGACAGGTAAGGCCCCAAAACAGAGAAACATCTATCACAATGTAGTGAGTTTACAACGCAGTCACTACTACGACTGCGACGTTTCCACGAATTCCATAACACAAGTCAGACTATGGTTAAAAAATAGTTTCATAGTTGGTTTTAGTAGGTATAAAAAAGCCTTGCAGAACGAAGCAGTAAAGCCATCCGGTCCAGGGGCTTTATTATCTTTCAACGTTATGACTGACTTTTCGATTTCTGAAATACTAATTTCTTGCTCTACAATAATTGCGTCTTCTTCGTTAAGTTGAGGTAAATTAAGTCTATTTAGATATTTGTTACATTCCACAGGATTAAAATTGATTAGTGTACAACTCTTGATAACATGTTTTAAAGATATTGAGGATGTCTTTATGTTTTGTATAAGTTTGGTTATTAGAGTCTTTGATAGACAAGATAACATGTTGGTTTTGTTTATGTTTACGGTAGGAAGCAAGCAGTTTTCCTGCCATATTTGCTTCACATAAATGAAGTGCTTTGAGTTTATTGATCCATATTCCTGCCAGCTCTCTTTACAGCATGTTGCATTCATATTTCTTCTGTGTTAATAATGTGAGAATTTCAAAATCATGTATTGATGTAAAGTGGGGTCCACGCCGTCACTAGGCTACGAGTGACACGCACACGTCTCAATCAAGTCCGGTTTTAATCCTCCTTCCGTCTTAGTTACTTTTAGAAGGAATTATCTTTTCCTGACGACCCGTATTGGCTTTATGGCCGCACACTAATACATTGATGCCTTGGATTCCTGCTGGATATTTGAGAATCACCCGCCATTTGCAATTTAACCGAACAGGGTTGGAATTATCACAGGTTCCGGGATTATAGACTACGTCCATTGTGACTTGAGCCCTGAAGAGTTGGCGATTATTTGGTCTTAAACAAAACACGTGTCGGCTGGCTGTTCTCTGTGCCAGCATGCATTAAAGGAACAGAAGAAATCATAAACAAATTGTGTTTTGTTGCTCTCTTATGTAATAACATGCTGTATTATTAATTATATGTGTGCACAGGACTGTTGTAACTGTTTGTGGTTAGTTTACAATCACAAAGTAAGGGGTTAATAGGGTCACCCCTTTCCTGTAATCACCATTAGAACTTAGAACTTTGTCAGACTGACCACCGTAACCTTGCAGGGCGCCTTCACCTCCTCTAAACTAAAACCCTAGCTCCTGGTAACCTAGTGGAATGGGCTATCAGATCGTCATGGCGGGGTTTATGGCCAATGCATAGAAAATCTTAATAGAGGACGATGGTGAAAGGGCCTCTTCTGCACAGTCGTCCCTTCATTCCTAAAGATCCCACAAAGGATTGGATCATCCACTCAATAAGTGATTGGCACGATCCAAAGAAACTCAAAGCCCTTTTGAGGTACAACTAATGGAACCTCTAGTCTTTTGTATGGTTGGGAGCAAAGAACACAGATCGTGACCAACAGCACAATATTGGAAGGAGTCAACCACTGATAACACTGCACCAGTCCTCAGCACAAATGTCAACAGACCCCAAGCAGCTATTGTAGGAGGCTGGCTCTGTATATGCTATACCAAAGTGAGGTATAGTGCGCACAGAGTCCAGTGGAACCCCAAAGGTAGGCAGAGGTAAAAGTAGAAAGCACCTTCCTCTCTATTTGTGTTAGTGTGGGAGAGTAGTAAGGCATTCTCAGAGGGTAGTGTTGAGCATTTATTGTACACAATCAGCAAATGATTGTCACACACTCAAAGACTGAACTCAGACCAATTTTGTTTGTATAAAAGGAAAATGCTATTTACCAGTATGCATCTGTTCTTGGGATGTAGAGCTGTACATTCATATACTTGTGCACATATTGAAATCTGGTGTTGGGCTCAGAGGTTTGCACTTTGTTTTTGTCTTCGAAGAAGTCTTTGTAGTCACGAGATAGGTGATCGTGCGCATGGGCATCGACTCCATCTCCAGATTGTTTTCGGCATGAAGGGTTATGATGGCATTAGTAAGAAATAGAAATATGTCCATTTGTGATGTATCTAGGATAGATAGCACTACAGAGGTATCCAGGGAGGCCTGTGGGCGCATATGAACCTACAGCTCTACATGTCAAGAACCAATGCATACTGCTAAGTAGCATTTTCCGTTTGAGGCATATGAGCTTTTCCGTTTGAGGCATATGAGCTGTAGATCGTATACTTGTGCATGGACTATACAGCAGTTATCTCCTTAGCGGTGGCTACCTGCATCTGTTGCAGTGGTCTGAAAAAGTGTTAATGCACCCTGGCCCACACTAGCTAGTTTTGCTTGCACATCTACAAAATAGTGTTTTGTGAAAGTGTGCGGTGTAGACCAAGCTGCTTTTTAGCAGATGTCATCTAGGGGAATGTTCCCTAAGAATGCAATAGAAGCCCCTAGTTTACGTGTGGGATGAGCTCTAAGGGGGAATGGTAATGTGCGTTCTGCTTTAAGATAGCATATTTGGGGGCGTGGTTTGGACGCCGAGGAAGATGGCAGCCTACCGCGCATCTCCTCCCGTGGCGAAACACCAAACAAGGGACTGGAACCCCTTAAACCGGTCGGAAGCTCCTTCTGACAACAAATAAGTGGATCGGAAGGTGAGGGGCATCCATGAAGGCGTGAAGACCCCCTAGAAGTGCCCTAAATATGAATTCCACGCCGTGACCACAGCCGGCGCAGGATAAGGGTGGAGACTCGACGGCTCAGATGGCGGCAGCTTCGGCGGCTTTTGGCGGCTCAGACGGAGAAACAGACCAATTTGTCGGTTAGAAGCGACACCAGACAACGCCTCGCAATCTGACCCCATAACAGTGAGTACAGCCTGTCCCTGTTGCACATCGGCATCCCGAAATCCGGAAGAGGAGCAAAAAACAAAATGGCGGGCGCTACTCCTTTGAGTCTGTAAACAGCGCACAAGCTACATCGTGCAAATAATGAACAGTTAGTCTCTTACAAGCAGGGCAGTGGCAATGAGCTTAAGCGGTGCACAGCCGACTATGAACATGTTTCATTCAAGCTGACCTTTGCAGGGAGCTTACAATCGAACCACTTTTTGGGGACAGGCACACTCACCTAAAATGGCGGGAGCGCCCTCCACATAACGCAGGAATGATCTTGGAATGCAGGGAAAACCGTTTATGCAATGGTCCCATTATGCATTTTGGCAGTAAGGAGCAGTAAGAAGCACAGTAAGTAATACAGCTAATACATACATGCTGCATGTCTCAAACCGATCACAACCACATCAATACAGCCAGTGCAGCCAGCAGTGTGTAGATAAAAGAGGGACTGAGCACACAGTGGAGCCTGATTCGAAGCAGTGTATCGGGTCGGAGCCAGCAGCGATTGAAACATCCTAGTGAAGTCTAAAATGGCGACTAAGTGAGTACACAGTCCTGCTATTGTACAACAGATCAAGCGCACACTAACTGTGGGAAGCATACTAACTGCAACCGACGGTGCTATCTTCTAATCAGACGACCCCATCTCCAGTTGCACCATGGGGGGCAAGGAGCATTCGAAGAGTCTCAAGAGACTCAAGGCTGAACAATCAAGTCCTCTTAAAGGTAGACAGGAAAGAGGTGATGCCATTGACATGATACTGAGCAGATTAGACGAAGTAAGAGACCTAGCAAAATCAACCAGAGACAAGGTTGTAGCCATCAGACAGGACATAAGGGATACGAATATACGGCTTACAGAAGCTGAGTCAAGGATAAGCCAAATAGAGGATGCACAAACCACAACATGTGGAGCTCTCAAACGATTGTCTATAGCCTCAGATCAAACCACGAGAAGACTGTCCGAGTTGGAGGATAGGAACCGGAGGGGGAACCTTCGAATTTTGGGAATTCCGGAGGGATCTGAGGAGTCTCACAGCTCCTGCGTGCAGTTTTTAGAAACGTGGTTCACACAGGCCACCAATATTACCTTTCATCAACCGCTCGAGTTTGATAGAGCCCATCGTGTCCCAGGCAGGATAATGAAAAATCAGAGAGGCCCCAGGCCTATAGTCTGTAAACCGCTGAGATACCAGGACATGGAACAGATCCTGGCATTCATCCGGAAGTGCAACCACATCCTATGGAGGAATACGAAAGTCTATCTCACAGGATTTTAGCAAGGAAACAGTCGAGTTACGGAAGGCGTTCCTGGCCCTCCATCCACAACTTCAAGCGAGAGGTTACCAATATGGATTTGTTGGCCCTTCCAAATATAAAGTGTCATTGCATGGAACTACACAGGTATTCACGGGCCCACTAAAACTTAAAAGGCTTCTGGGCAACCAAGATATCCAAGACATGGACACTAACGGACCAACCGATGGGAATGCCCCGACTTCCTCCTCAGCCTCCGCTTCAGCTACGGCTTCAGCGACTACTCCTGCGACGGCATCTGCCTCGGCTTCTGCTTCAGTTCCTGTCATCATGTACACTGATTTTTGACTAGATCTTTGCCTAAACTCCTGCACGCCGGGATGTATGGATGTCAGTCTATAGAATGATTGAATGAGTCCTGTCAACCACAAACTTTTGCATTAAGGTAACGGTTTCTATGCGATGGAGAGGATACATATTGCTGTTTCCACATTTTCAAGTCAGTCTCAATAGTGCTGCGTCAATTACAACTAATCGCATACAGAAATGGTATGATGGCAACCATTGCCTACTATTAAACACAGTCTATTGCAAGATTCTGCTGCAGTATGTTACATTATGTACTCTGCTGTACTAGGTTTGTTCAAGTTATGGTCACACATGTGATAATCTGTTGATAATCTGCTATGATAATCTGTTATGTTTGGTACAGAAATACAGTTCCAACATTTGTAAAGTGCATTTTTACCCATGGGAGGATAATGCTGTTATTTTTCTCAAGTCACCATGCCTACTAGATACTTTTGGGGAGGGGTAGGTGGGGGTTCAGGGGCTGGGGTATATGTGGGGTGGTTTATCTTTTTCTTTTAATTAATGTTCTAATTTTGTGTAGTGGTTGCATTTCGTCAGTCTATGCGCACTTTCCACACACTGTCAAAAGGAAGGGTTGTCTAATTGCACATGCTTCGCTGAAGGTCATGCTTACAACCAGCATAGTCACTAGCTTAGTGCCCACACAAACAGGGGAAGTCCACTCCATTATGAGATACTTCAGCGGATCCCTATTAAGAACAGGAACACCGATCAAAAAGGGAAAAGCAAAACACAGGGTTTCGACCTACATCAATGGTCTACTGACAGTCATACACTCTAAACAAGTCTACACCATTGCCCATGGTTAGCACACCTATGGGGATTACTCAGATGGGGAAGCTAAGGGTGCTTTCCCTCAATGTCATAGGCCTTAACAATCCAGTAAAACGCCAAAAAATCTTAGATTATCTGCGCAGGCAGAAAGCAGACATCGCACTGCTTCAAGAAACTAAACTGGAGGCTAAGCAGCTATATACACTTAGAAATAAATTCTTCAGGGATGTCACGGGCTCAGATCCGGTAGGGAAAAAGAATGGGGTAGTCACTCTGATCTCCAAAAAATCTAACATTGACTTCCTCTCATCTACGACTGACACCAAGGGGAGATGGGTCACAACCAAACTCCTAAAGGATGGGACGGAATTCTACGTTACCAACATATACGCCCCTAACACATGCGACTTGAAGTTCTGGTCGGACCTTGCAAAACAAATTGGAAAGATCCCGGATTTGGCAGTCCACATTCTCGCAGGGGATTTTAATCTCCCAATTGACCCGACCCTGGACAGAGACTCTCCTTGTCCCTTTCGTAGTAATAGGTCTAATAGAGCCTTCAAAAACCTTTGTGAGCAATTCCACCTGGTAGACTCTTGGCGCCTGCAAATCCCGGCTGGCAGGGACTAATCATTCTACTCCTCGCCCCACGACTCGTTCTCACGGATTGATTATTTATCACACAGAACGCCATACCCAGAATTGTAGAAACCTCAATTGAACCAAGGCTTGTGTCCGACCACTCATGCATCACACTCACCATCTCCGACATAAAACCATCCACCTGTCAGTCAGTATGGCGGCTCAACGATGAGGTTCTTGAACACGAACACCGAGCAACCATTGAAACCGCAATCAAAGAATCTGACCCACAATACCAGGGGTGATACCTCCGACTTAACTAGGTGGGAAGCACTAAAAAGTACAATTAGAGGTGTAATTATCAAGATTAAATCTGCCATGAACAAGAACCATAATGGGAAATTAGAAGATCTAGAGAAAGAAATAGCAATCCTGGAGGCTAAGCACTTGCAGGACAGGAAAACCGAGACACTAAATAAGTTAGCTAATAAGAAATACGAATATAATACAATTGTAAGTGAAAGAGCAGGGGTATGGCTGGATAGGAGGAAAAGGTTCAAACTGTGTGAATCAAACAAAGCAGGTAAAAGCCTAGCAGCGTACCTCAAATTTAGATTGCAAAAGAACACGATAAATTCCGTAGTTGACCACTTGGGAGTTGCCCATTCCGACCCAACCAAAATAACAGACCTCTTTAAAGAATTTTACGAGAAACTCTACTCCAAGAATGTAGACGTGGAAAACCAAAAGATAAATGAGTATTTGAGTAATTTCAATCTCCCTTCCTTGTCTGAGGAAGAGCAAACAGACATAAACGTCCCGATCTGGTTAGTGGAAGTCCAGACTGCCATTAAATCTTTGAAATGTGGTAAAGCCCCCGGCCCGGACGGCTTCTCTGCGAAATTTTACAAATGTTTTTCAATGTCATTCACACATCCTCTGCTTAACATGTTCAAGGAAATAAGTGAAACAGGGGAAGCTTAGGGCACCCTAGCAGAGGCCACTATCGCGGTTATTCCGAAAGAAGGAAAAGACCCCATCTTAACTAAGAACTATAGGCCCATTTCCCTTATAAACCTTGATTGTAAGCTCTTTGCCTCCATTTTAGCGGCACGTCTCCAGAAAATACTACCAAAACTCATACATTCTTCCCAAGCGGGATTCATGAAAAAAATAGGTTGTCTAGTGACACCAGGACTCTGGCACATGTGTTAGAAAAAGCTAAACTCCTATCCACCCCCACAGCAGCAATAACATTAGATGCTGAAAAAACATTCGATAAAGTAGATTGGAGGTATTTGGAGGCCGTGCTCCGTATATTTAACCTAGGCCCCTCAATCATAAAGATGATCATGTCCCTTTATTTATGTCCTATAGCGAGGGTCAGGGCGGGTGGGTCACTCGTCATTTTTTCGACTACACCAAGGCACGAGACAAGGATGCCCCCTCTCCCCGTCACTATTTGTGTTGGCTATCGAACCATTCCTTTATCAAATAAGACAACAAAAACATAGTAGGTATCCCCTTCAACGACTGTCATAAAATTAACAGTGTATGCTGATGATGTATTAGTAATTTCAGAGAAAGCAGATGAAGCAATACCGGCCCTACTCACGACGATTGCAGAGTTTTCTAAGGTATCCGGCTATAAATTATACAAAGACAAGACAGAAGTCAAGTCGCTCAATAATTTTGGGACTAAAGACATGATAGGAGACTCGGGGCTAACATGGCAGCCGGGCTGCTTTAGATACCTAGGATTAGACTGATAGCGATCTAATCTCTACAATTCGCACTAATGAGAGCATCGTTATGAACAAAATAAACAAGCTCCTAGATGGTTGGTCGCCTAAATACTTATCCTGGTGGGGCAGGGCTGAATCCCTGAAGATGATGGTAACACCTTTAGTTAATTACGTAGCATGTATGCTCCCAATGACTTTCTCCGATGACTTCATTCACAAGATAGAGAAGCTGTTTGGTACGTTTCTGTGGTAAGGGAGGAAACCAAGGATATCAATGAAAAAGCTACAACTAGCTAAAGATAAAGGCGGCCTGGGCCTTCCGAACTTCAGACACTACCAAACAGCGTTCTTATGTAAACAAGGAGCTTTATGGCTAATCAACGATCTAGACTATACCCCGCTATGGATAGACATCGAAAAAGCGATATTGGGAGATATCCCACTCGTGGCCCTATTCACTATGGAGCGTACACATATACCCCACTCTAAATATATTTTACAAAACACAAGAAGGGCTCTTCTGAAACTTGATCAAGTAAATCACAAAGGCCTAAAGATCAAAAAATCCACTTCAATTGCTCTCTGGTACAACCCATTACTGAAACTCAACGGAGCACCGTTCCGGTGGGTTCACTGGGCCGCGAAAGGTATTAACTTAGCAAGTGATCTTTTTAAGGGGACTGACCCCCTACCATTCTCATCCCTACAAGCCACACATGCCCTCACGCCATTAGACTTCTATGATTTCCTGAAGTTAAAAACACTCCTTTCTACACGCTCCTTGTCCCCATCTGAACCATGGCTATGGAGCACTGTTACACGCATCTACAAATCTGGGCATGTCGTTTCAAAGATCTATAAAATGCTCCTTCCCCTCCCTCAGAAAGCGAGCAGGAAAAATGAGACGAGATGGGAAACAGAATCTAACACGACCGGTATGATCTTTGACTGGGATATAATACATACCACTGCATTTAGAAATAAGGTTTCCCCTATTCTGTCACAGACTAAATTCATGTTAATCAACAGAACGTATTGGACACATGAAAGACTTTATAAAACTAAGCTAAGGGACACCCCAACTTGCTGGAATTGTGAAGCAGAAGTGGGAGACTTGGCACACATGGTTTTTAATTGCCCTTTACTGATGGATTACTGGAACAGAATATTTGGCTGTATAAGCACATCTTTGGTTTCAATCCACCTAGAGAGTTTGTGTATGTTCTACTGGGGGTACAAGAGCCACATCTGGCAAATCCGGTTGATCGACAACTTCTTGACCTCCTTCTAACCTTGGCATGCAAGGTTATTCTGTGTAAGTGGAAGAATCCTTCTGAGGTATCATTCAAAATGTGGCAAGACTGGCTGTCCTTTCTAAGGGGTGCCGACAATCCATCACTACACTCTTCACCAGGACGCATCTCCCTTAAATAACTTTGGAAGGCCCTGGACGCTTCCTCCTTCTCGTTCGATCCCCCTTAGGCCAATGACCTACTCTCAAATCAACCTGCTCTAATCAGCAACCCTTCAAGTCAAGACTTGACCCTAAGCGCATCACTTGATTGCTTCACAACTACGAATGTACTCATATATATAATTGCATGACCACTGCTGATGTCTTTTTTTGTTTACTTAGGTTTGTCCGCTACACTGAGTCAATGATTTACTCACCATTTTCTCTTCTTGATTGCCTGACCAGGCCTGTGCATATGATGAATCATTTGTAATATCTCTTATGCTTCTTTGATCCTTATTGTATTGTCTTGTATTTTTTATTTATGATTTGAAAATAAAAATGATTTGAAATAAAAAAAAGATAGCATATTTGGATGCATTTAACAATCCACCTTGCAATCACCGCTTTAGAAATGGGATTGCCCTTATGAATTGGGGCAAAAGCCACAAAGAGTTTTTAAGTCCTTCTAAAGGATTTTGTTTCAATGTAGTAGAGTATTGCTCTTTTAACAGTTAGCGTGTGAAGAGATTGTTCTGCCACTGAGTCACGAACTCTAAGAGATGTGGTCACGACTAGGAAGGCTACTTTCCAAGTGAGGAACTGTAATTCGCATTTGTGCAGAGGTTCAAATGGTGGACCCATGAGTCTGGTAAGGACAATATTTAGATTTCACACCAGAGGGTGGAATTATTCTTAAGTCTTCCATAAATGCTTTGATAGCGGCTTTGATAGCGGTTACTCGAAATAAAGAAAAGTGTTGTCTAGTTTGGAGGAAAGCTGCTATTGCAGCGAGATGTAGTCTTATAGATGTATATGCTAAATCACATTGTTGTAGGTGCAAGATATAACCGATAATGTTCTGAATTGAAGTATCTAGTGGATTGATTGTTATTTGTACTATAAATTACAAAGCGTTTCCACTTTGCTGCATAGCATGCTCTGGTGGTAGGACGTCTAACCTTTAATGATGTTCATGCAGTCTGGCGGGAGATTGAGGTAGCCAAACTCTAAGACTTCATGTGACAGATAACAAGGTTGAGTTGACTGGGATCCGGATGCCTTATCTCTCCATGGTTCTGAGTAAGAAGCTTGGGTGAGAGGCGTAGCTTTTCATGCGGAACTACTGATCGTTCCAAGAGGGTTGTGCACCATGTTTGTCGGGCCCATGTGGGAGCAACCAGGATCATTGTGAAGGAATGCCGTTTGAGTTTCAGAACCACTAACTGAATGAGTGGGAGAGGCAGAAAGGCATAAGCAAATTTGCCTCACCAGTTGGATCCATAGAGCATTGCCTTTGGACAATGGGTGTGGATACCTGGACCCGAAGCTTGGGCATTTTGCGTTCTGGTGTATGGCGAACAGATCAATTTCTGGGTGGCCCCACATGTGAAAAAAGAAGAACTTGAGGATGAAGTTACCATTCATGGATCTGCTGTCTTGGATGACTGAGCAGATCTGCAATCTGATGGTGTACTCCTGGGAGGTGTTCCGCAAGGAGATATATGTTTTGTGGAATGGCCCATCTCCATATGCTTTAAGCTAGGTGTGAAAGCTGCAGAGTGTGTCCCCCCCCCCCCCCCGTTTCTGTATGTAGTCCATTGCGGTCATGTCTGTACGGACCAGAACAGCTTTGCCTACCAGATGGAGTTAAAAGGATCTTAACACCAGGAAAATTGCCAACAATTCCAGGTAATTTATGAGGAATTGTTTTTGCTGAGGGGTCCACATGCCCTGAATGGTATGGTTTTGAAGATTAGCTCCCCAGCCAGTGAGCGAAGCGTCAGTTAGTACCATCTGTGGTACTGGGTAAAGAAACTGCTGCCCTTTGGAAAGGTTGTGTGTTCCATCACTGCAGATAGCGATGTCTGCGGCAGAACACCAAGACCAGATCTGTTAGCTGACCTTGAGCCAGGTTCCACGGACGTGCTAAACACTCCTGTAAGGGACGTATTTTGAGTCTTGCATAAGGGACTATGAGAATGCAAGAGGCCATCATCCCGGTTAGCTGCATGAACACTCAAGCTGGTAATGTGTGTTGAGGCAAAAATTTTGAAATTAGAGCTTGCATGTTGCTTATCCTGCGGCGTTGGGGTATGCTAGAGCTTTTGAGGTGTTTATTGTAGCTCCTAGATATTGTGTGCTAGACGGTTGGAGGTGGGATTTGGTGAGGTTCACCGTGAATCCCAAGTGATGAAGCAACTGGATTATTTTGTGTGTTGCACACAGCTGCTGTGTGATTTGGCTTTTATGAGCCAGTCATCCAGATAGGGAAACACATGAATATGTTGTCTTTGTAAGTGACCCGCCACTACTGCAAGGCACTTGGTGAAGACTCTGAGCTGTATTCAACCCGAACGGGAGGACTTTGAATTGGTAGTGTTGACCGTCTACCACGAACCGTAGTGTTGACCGTCTACCACGAACCGGAGATATTTCCTGTGAGCGGAGTGAATGGGAATATGAAAGTAGGCATCCTTTAAATCCAGAGTGGAGAGCAAGTCGCCCTGTAGAAGCAGTGGGAGCACCTGTTGGAGGATGACAATATGGAAGTAATCTGACCGAATGTAGAGGTTTAACGGTCTGAGGTCCAGTATTGGCCTGAGAGAGCAGTCCTTTTTGGGAATTTGAAAACAGTGGGAGTAAACCCCTGTACCTTGATGAGGTAAGGGGACTTTTTCTATTACATTTTTTGTAATAGAGAGAGACCCTCTTGTTTAAGAATCAGGTGTTCCGACGGACATTGGAAGTTGTTTGGGAGGGATATTAGGGGGAGTGGAGGTGAGTTCTAGGCAATTGGTCTTATCCACTTGCCTTTTGTGATGGAATTCCAGACCGGTAGGAGCCGTGAGAGATGTCCCACAATAGGAGTGGGATAATCGGGCAGAAGTGAAGGGAAGTCACTGCTTGGTAGTAGGGGAGTTGCGGGTATTGTTACCGCGACCACTTCCCTTCCCGTTGTTACCTCTGTACCCTCCTCGAAAATATCCTCTGGAGGAGGCAGTTTGATTGGGACTTTTATATGATGAAGAGGGATGTTCTGAGACAGTAGTTTTGAGCCAGCCCTGTAAAAGGAGCAACAAAATTAACCTCTAGGGGAAGTTCATTGCAAGGACCCCACGGACTTGGCAGTGTCAGTATCCTTTTTCATCTTCTCTAAAAATGGACAGACTGTGGGCCCAAAAAGATGCTCTTGGTTAAAGGGCTGACTGAAAATAGTGGATTACACCTCCTGTTTGAATCCGGAGATTCGGAGCCAAGCATGCCTGCATAGTAAAACGCTGGTATTAATGGCACGAGATGCTGTATCAGCCGCATTGAGTGCACATTTGATAGATGTGTTGGTGATTAGCTTTGTGTTTATATTGGTCAGAAAGATGTTGCATCATCATAGTGAGCTGTCCTATCTGGCCAACAAAGCTTGGGCATTGACCATCCACCAATAAATTGCAGATTGTGGCGCAATACATTTCCCGGTTGAGTCTATGAGTTGTGATTCCTTATCAGGAGGGGAGACTCCTGTGCTTTTTGAATTAGACACCACAAGAGAATATAAAGGTACTGACCTCTGATGTACACTGGGTAACTGGGAGCTGTCATTTTTTGTCCACCCTGGTGTTGAGTCCTGGCTCTGACTGTGTCTTTAAACACTTCTGGTGCATGTTTTAGCGTGCCTTTTAGCATTGGCAGGGTGTGTGGACTTTTGTGAGAGTGCAAATGTTTCCAATAAAAATTCTTCCTCTAAGGGATCAGTGTGTAATTGTACCCAATCGTATTGAGCAGCCCTATTAATTAGTTGTGCAAACCCAATATTGTCATCTGGTGGTGAGGGATAGAGGTCCGGGTCATTGTGTGGATCGGGATCTGCACTGTAATCCCAAGGATCTGTATCGTGTGGGATGGTATGTGCGTCATCATCCGTATCTGGATCTCTGTTCCCATCATCAGTATGATCATCTTCATTAACCTGTCGTTGAGGTGAAAATGTATGTTGTGGGGAGTGTGATGGAGAAATTAACAAATTAGGTTCAGCTGTAGAAGGAGCGGGAGGTGGAGAAGTATTAGTGCCCATTTCCTTCTGTTTAATGGGTATTTCAGAGTTGTCTGAAGTGTCCATTTTTAGGAGGCTTGGCGACAACCTTACCGGTTTCTGCATCATGTTTTTTTGCTTTGGATCCCAAAAATCTGGTACAAACTTGTTTGGGTACAATGTCCTTTTTCGGTGCCGAAGACTTCGGGTCAGAATGTTCTTTTGACTTTGCCTCTAAAGATTTCTGCGGGGTCTTTGACTCTTAGTTTTGGGTATAGGAGTTTGTGGCTCAGAGACCTTTTTCAGCTCCGAAGGTTTGTTTAACCAGTTTCGGCTCTGAATGCTTGCCTTTTGTTCGACGCCGAGGGCATCGGCATATAGGCTGTTTTCGGTGCAGACTAAGGGTGTGGCTTTGGTTACCTCCAGCTATGGTGCCGGAGGTGACTTGTTCGCACCGGAATGGGTTTGGCTCGAGCCTGAGCCGGAAAGCTTTTTTTACGGTTTCATAGCCGGGCCAGAGGGCAGGGCACCTGAAATGTGATGCTGGTGTCGACCTGAGCCTGAGGGCGAAGGTGACAGCCTTTTGTTTGGGTTTGGTTAGGAGAGAGGTCTCGGTACTCACGGACCACTGAGCTGAGGTGACTGTCTAGTCTTCGATGTCAGAGTAGTTTGCTTCGAAGACAGATCTCCTTCATCAGCTTCTTGTTCTGGCTGGACATTGAGATCTGCTCCGAAGATGTCCGAAATTGAGCTGCTTCGGCGGGACATTTTGTGACGTTGAGCCAGACTGTCACAGATGGTTTTCTTCGACCTGAAAGATGCACAGGCCTGGCAGTTCTTGTCCTCGTGCTCTGGGGAGAGGCAGAGATTACAAACCTGGAGTAAGTCCGTGTGTGGGAACTTCGCACACACCCAGGGCATTTTTTTTAATGGAGTCCTTACCATTGACTGCTGGCGTGGTGGATGCGGATAAGCCCAACGGCCCGTGTCGAAGATCTATGTTAAGTTTATATTTTGAGGATGCGCGTCGAAAGGCAAACGCGAGCAAGACAATACCGTCGAGTGGTGAGGGATTGCAGTATTGCAGAATTGCCGAATTGCAGTATTGCCGAATTGCAGTATTGCCGAATTGCAGTATTGCCGAATTGCAGTATTGCCGAATTGCAGTATTGCCGAATTGCAGTATTGCCGAATTGCAGTATTGCCGAATTGCAGTATTGCCGAATTGCAGTATTGCCGAATTGCAGTATTGCCGAATTGCAGTATTGCCGAATTGCAGTATTGCCGAATTGCAGTATTGCCGAATTGCAGTATTGCAGTATTGCAGTATTGCCGTTTGAATTGCAGTATTGCCGTTTGAATTGCAGTATTGCCGTTTGAATTGCAGTTGTATATATCTTTGTTTGATTACAGTAGAACTACTAGTAATGCAATGCTTTGAAATATTGTACATATACTTTGTATTGGCTTTTAAATAGTATGTCAAGTAGATTACTTCAGATTACTTTTCTTACACAGTGTAGTATACATGGATACTACACTGGGACATTTCCTGTAAACATGCAAGTAAAATAGTTTGTTATTTGGTTACAGTTTTAAAGACTTTTATAGATTTTCCAACTTCACACTTGGAAACTTTTTCATAGAAAAACAGTCAATGTTATCCTATGGGAGGAAATAGTGTTAACGGTTAACAGGCAAGGACTTTGCTGTGGGAGTTGGGATTCTGGGGCTAGACTCAGGGGTCCCCTTAGGGTCAAGGATGCATTCTTGTTACACCCTCAGCACCACTAGGCAGGAAGCAGAGTGCTGAGGCCCAATGTTATCCAATAGGGGACAGGGGGTCTACAGTTGGTGGCTGCTCACGAGCAGGCCACAGGTTGTGGGGGCAAAGTTCCTGGACATAAGCTCAGGGCAAATGGGGGTTCAAAATAGCACCAAAGGTACACCCTCAGCAGCACTAGGGCGGCCGGGTGCTGGTGCCCTGTGACTTTCAATGGGGAGTCTCCGGTTTGCAAACACTGCAGGCTTGGGGGCGAAGGTCTTTGGAGCGACAACCACTTTGAGACGTACGTTGGGATGCTGCGGGTTGGTTAGACACTGTTGGATGTTCTTACCACCTCCTGGTCACGGCTGGGGGGACCTTCGGGATTGAGGCTGTAGGAGTCAGCTGGAGGCAGTCCAGGGATCAGTGGATCTCTGGTCAGGATCGCCCTGGAGACCTCCTCGTGGTCTTGGGCCACTAACTCTTGCCATGAGCATCGGGTGCAGAGTGGTGCAGACTCGCAGATTTCAAAGGAGCTGGAGTCTGTGGGTGAACAAATCTGGCATTCACAGGAGAAAGACTTTTCTTTGGAAGGCAAAGCAGGTCGTTTCTTGAGGTTGCTCGCTGCAGGCCACACCAGTTTCACTTCTGCAGGTTTGAGGTGGGGACAGGCTGGTAGGGCTGGGGCCAAGTCAGTGGGCGTTCTCTTCGCGTCTGCACAGCTGTTCGGTCCTCCTTTCCTTCTTGTAGTTTCTTGTCGGAGGCGGCAAGGTTCAGGGGTACCCCTAAATACTAGACTTAACGGTCTTACAGGTAAGCAAAAGGTTGGGACCAATGAGTCCATTCCTTGGGGTGGGTACATCCTCCATTATGGCACACTCCAGTGTGAAGGGGCCATATGCTTCACTCTGGTTGGCTGGGTCCCCGCATCAGCAAGATGGTGGTCAAAGTTGTGCTTCACCTCTCTTCCCTGGGCGCACATCCCTTCCTCACTTGGTTTTCCCGCTGGTTCTCCCACCCAAAGTGGGGGTCAGAACCAGTGGGGACCAGTTGCTGGAAGCAGCAGAAGGCCTGGGGAAGCTCACAAAGGCGGCAAGCCTTTGAAGCTTCCCCTTCGTGGACCCTGCCCATCCTGGGGTGCCTCGTCCCAGGATGTGCTGTTTCAGGACCCCAAGAGCAGCAGGCTCTAAACCCACAGGTCCAGAAACCTGTCTGGTGGTGGCAGCAGAAAGTAGCCATTCAGCCTGGGCACTAGTGTAGTTCGTTTTTCATAGGGCATCTCTTAAATGCCCTCTGTGTACATTTTTCATTAAATCCCACACTGGCTTCAGTGTGGGTTTAATGTGCTGAGATGTTTGATACCAAACTTCTCAGTGCAGCCATTATGGTACTGTGGAGTTTGTAATGACAAACTCCAAGCACCATATACTCTTTATGGCAGCACTGCACTTACAATGTCTAAGTATTGGCTTAGACAACGTGGGGCACAGGGCTCATGCACCTGTCCCCTCACCACTGGTATAGTACACCCAACTAGAGGGGAGACTGATCCATGCCAGGGCAGTGGATTGTTGGCATGGCACACAGGGATGTGTGTCATGTCTACTCTTTCACTTTGTTCTGCACCAAAACATGTATCCTGCAAAGGGGTTGTGCACCTGCAGTGTGTGAGTGTAAAGGTACAGGACCTCTAAAGGGTGACACATTAAGTGCTGCAGCCCTTGGAGGCCTTCCCTGGTCACAGTGCCCAGGGTACCTGAGGTACCATTTACCAGGGGCTGACCTGTGGCCAGAGTGCCAATTGGGTTTGGTCTTCTAGGCAGTTTTAGGGAAAGATCATAGGCCCTGGGTACCGCATTAGCAGGAACCCAGGGCACACTCAGTCAAGGGCACACTCAGTCAAAGTACATCAGCAGTTCAGCAAAAATTGGGGGCAACCATGCAGCAAGAGGGCACTCACAACTATGCATAGGCTTGAATGCCATACAAATATGAAACGTCACGATCAATTTCAGGTCCAACTGGAGTATCTCCAAAAGTTTGGGAGGGAACACGCTTCAAACCTTTAATAAACTTCATGACAACTGGGTATTTAAACAAGGACGACTGGTCCAAATACAGAAAGACCCAACATAGATTATATAGAAGGGCATTTGGCAGCAAGGTTGACAACACTGTTGTAGCCCAATCTGGGGTTATTAGGATGATTTGGGCCCAGATCTTCAGGGGTATGGGCAGGAGAGGAATACAATAGTTTATTGTTCCATTCCAGCTGGTATGCATCTGCTAACAAGTGATCTACTGGAAACTCCAAAGTGCAAAATTGTTGAAATTGAGAATTCAACTGCAATAGGGCAGCCAGCTCCAACTCCTCCCCCCCATCCAACCCCACTCAAAGATGCAGTGTGTCGTCAAATTAGAAAAACAGTAAATTTAATAACTAAAATGACACTAAAAAGACAAATCTAAATAGGGGAAACCCAGAGAGGTGACTTCATATTTTAAGCAGGAATAGCACCAAGAATCACAAAGTGCTATTGATAGTTCGTAGTTGCGGTAGACCGGGACCAAGGCTGGTTGCGACAGAGTGGGTGGTTGTTTACACCAAGTTGGTTTACCCTCGTCAAAAATGTAATCTTCTGACTTAGTCCTTTAAGTCTGAAACTACCACAGACGTACACTTCGAAAGACTGTCTGCATTTATTTTTGGGAAAATTGAAAAATACAAAAAGTTGGCCGGCTTTTGAGTGACTTTCCATGGAGTTTTTCAATCAATTCCAGGCCAACAGCTGGCCAGATAGAAAAAATAGAACACATGGGGAGCTACCGGATGAGATTTAATTAAAATTACTTTACATCAATATACATTTACCTGTGGATGTACGGTTATATTTGGCTGCTTAATTTGCTGAAACACAAGCATCAAAATGAGTGCATGTTTATCAGTTAAATATAAGTGGAAATATACTATTTTACACGTGGAGGCTTAGAAGTCAACCTAAGAAAAAAAAGATGGTAAAGAGCCTATGCTCCATGGCAGGGTCGAACAAGATTGTGAAGACAAGTAAGAAGCAGGCAAACTAGTGTGATAGTAAAGCCAACCAATGGTAAGCAATCAGCGGGTTCTAAGTCACTATGTTCTTGGTAAGCACACAATTTCTTGCAAGTGACATCGCATGCGTGGTCTAGCAGGCTCGACCTACAAAGGCAACTGAAGCAAATCACAATTTTAATGGTCACCTAAATTATAAGCAAAATAGTTTTATGGATAATATGCAACAAAATTTCGAGAGCCCACGTTGAAAAAAACGTCACTGAAGGACCGAATTGCTTACGGAGATATGCACATGCTCTGTGCAGTTCTCAAAGTGATGGGTAAGTGGGTTGACATTGCTGTGGTGCGCAGAAGCAAAATATGAACAATCCAACAAACCTATGGATTAAAAGTGCAGACAGAGCCCTCTATGCATGTATACTATCCATGCCCCCCCCCCCCCCAACCCAACAATCTCCTGCAGGATCTGGACTTCAGGTTCGTTAGCACTTTCCACTGAGGCCCTCGTTAGCTTGCAAGTGAACTACTTACTTTCCTTAAAGACTCGAACATCTGACAAATTCAGAATCACTGCATGATTGGAAGGACTGCTGCAATGTATTCTACAGAGGCGTCCAAAAAATATCACAGCAGGACTGCATGTACTACAAAATCCAGGCAGCCAGTGTGTCTCTACTCTTGGAAAAGAGACATTAAGCTAGCCCTTTTAGGGTAACTCTGGAATACAGTGAGATTTAGCCCGACACAGGGCGTCTAGTACCGAGTGTTTAAAGTCCAATTAAGATTGATCACGCAAGATAGAATATTCTTGCTCTTTTAAAAAAAAGTATTTAATATGGATATTTCTCCCTGCCAAACACCACTTGCATCCTTAGGTATACAGAGAATGGGTAACTACCACAGAGGGGCGTGGGATAGCCTTGGGTAGAGTCCCTCTGTGCCACAATCAACTCATTAACTAACAAGGTCGCTGAGAACCTTTGATAGCTCCTTGTTATAAAGTACAAAATCTCTAGTGAGATTTGGCCACATGTTTTGCATAAACTACAAGACGATATTCAATAACATTGACGTGGTGCCAGCCCACACGGAAAGGATGCAGACCAGATCGATATTCTGAAGACACCCTACACAATTTATGCGAGTCTGGTGCAATTAATTACAGTGCCACAGTGAAAAGGGATGCAAGAAAGATCAAGAAGAGAAATTATGTAAAAAGTAGCCAAGAAGAACGGACATGTAGGCCAATATATATGGAAGGCAAGAATGGGGGTTACTAGTTCACGGTGATCCCTAGAGAAATGTAACTGATGGGGGGGGGGGGGGGGGGGGGAGGGGGCAATACACTTATACAAAAAAGGCAAACTAAGTTTTCACACAGTGGTGGGCAAAGTTGTATACTACCAATAGCACATTTAGAGAATTTCGACTTCTAAATATTTGTGGGTGTCTTGCTAACTTTTATAGAACCCAATGCTATTGACCAAAATGTCCCATATTTAGTAACCATGTTCACACACCTGTGAACATCTAAAAGAATTGCACTTTGATATGCACTAGTATGTTAAAACAGGGTAATCTAGTTCTGTTTTCACTGGAAACCATTAATCTGACCAGCTGTTTAGGTCTCAATGGTAAAGGGGGAGCTTGTGCTTTTAGAGTGTTCAAGGCTTATGAAACGTGCATGTGATACCAATACAATTTTACAAGTGGAAGGCCAGCACTGCTGCAGTTACTATATAAGCAGGGATAGTTATGACTGCCAAATGAAAAAATACTTCCGAAGAATCCAGCAAGAAGCTACACAGGGCAAAGCGAACCAATGCTCTACACCCAGCTTTCCCCCATCTCAGCCATGCAGTTGTCGAAGTAAAGACCTTAAAGTGACTGTACCTTTGTTCCTTTCCTTGGGCGTGGAGGGTTTCCAGCTCTGACCACCTTTGCTGGCGCCAGGGGCTCTGAACAAAAGAAACATCGGTTAAACGGATTTAACAGTGGGGAAAACTGGCACCAGCATACCTTCTCGCATCTACATTTCATATCAATTCAACAAGTTCTTGCGTGTTAGGCTTCAAAGATGTAAATCACTTTTCGTTACAATCCATAGCATACTCCAGATAACAATTGAGCAACAGAAGAAGTTATCAGCAGGTCTGCTGAAGTACCTTTAAATAATGACAAACCAGATGAAGTAAGTTCAGTCACGTCCGATCTTTGTATTGCAGAACGTAATCAACTTCACGAAACAAAGCTATATTTGGGTTAGCAGTTTCATACAAAAAAAGATCGTGATGGAAAGTGACAGCAGGCTGGGGTTAGTCTTTGGTAGACGTTGTACTATGTAAACCAAATTTATGTAAGTTTCCTTCGGCGCCACTGGAGAAAGATAGAACATGCTGGTATTCGCATTTCAATTGTTATCTACCCAAAAGGAAATACGACAAAAACGCATGTTACGCTAACGTTTGATGGGTTCACATCTTTATAACTTGCAATTACCAAACCTGATGTTAGGACCAATGAACCTAGAGATAATATTTATTTAGACAAAAAGAGCGCTATCAGTTCAAACATATCTTTTCCATTGGAAAGTATAAGCACACAAGCAGTTTTTGGGAGGGACGGGACGTGGAGTGTTACACTGACAAGAGAGCAAGGTGAATGGCCGTCAACAATCCCTGATCTAAGAACAAAAAAAACAATTGATTTAACCCAGATCTGTGACTGGGGGTTAATGTTCGATTTGTTCACCATTCCGTCCACCATCTGTCTTTTTGCACCAAGTCAAAACTCGACACCATAAATAACTAGAGCGCAAATATTGTAGGTGTGCATTGCAGGGTCCTATGTAGTGCCAGTGCTCAAACCAGAACTAATGTCCTGACAGCTGGTGCGATTATGAAGCAATTACTTCACCCAGGAACCTAAGAAGGCTTCCGGTACTCACCACGATCGCAAAAATAAAATTAACTGCAGTTTTTTTTATGCAAATACACTCCCGCTCGTTCTTGAATGGTAATGGGGCAGACCCTCGCCAGAAATTCCGAGCGGGCAGGCACCAAGACTACTTAAAAAAAAAAAATAACCTGTCAGACTGGTTACTCTTCCTACTCCCCCTCCCCCCTCCTTTCCCGTCCAGCGCCCACCCACCCCCACCCGGTTGGAGCCAAGAGGCAAGCTGTTCCTCCACAGGCACAGCAGGTCCCGCATCGAGAGCCTGCCAACAGGATCTACTTGACAGCGCAAGGATGGGTCCTCCCCTAGGGCACTCCCTCCAGAGAAGAAAAGTAACAAAACATGTAAACGACACGGCACATCTCTTGGAAGCAACTAACAAGTTTCAGAAAGCCATAAGACATTGTAACGGAATAACGCGAGTCGCTGCGACAAAGAAAAGATCCTGCTCCTTTTCTTCAGGAAACGGTGAAAAGAATTCGCACTTTCTCTTGCGTCAAAGAATCCTCAAAGAGTACCTACCTCTTAGCAGTTAAAAAAGGTAGTTCAGTGGGTATCACTCAATTAGATTCAGTGTCATGCCTATCGCCTCCTAAACGGCAAGGAGGGCTGTGGTGAAAGATGCATCCATCACCCAGGATAAAAGGTGAAACTCCCTCACGCATTAGTACTATTTTGGGCTCGCTTTTTAATTCTAATATGACGTTTTGTCTATTTACCGGCTGACGAAAACATTAAGTTGCAGGTAACAGTTCCACGTTATACGACTTGATTTGCATTGCAGGGCTTAAAAAAGTTTAGAAAATCATCCACAAAGAACACCAATTTTGTTTAGGTTTTAAAGAATAAATGTACAGAAATCTTGAGTGCTACTTCAGCGTACAAAAATATCCTGGCAGCGGAGACAGTGGGAAAGGTTCAAATACCACGATTATATTCTCATTGAACAATTGCACAAATCCATATGATCTCACCTACCCACAAGTGCATAGAGTATACACAATCAATCAGCGTTTGTAAGCGCAGCTACACACCCGCGAGGGTTCTGTGGTCATCTGAAAAGAAAAGTCTTGAGGTCTTTGCTGAACTGAAGCAGTGTAGGGCTTTCATGGAGGGGGAGGTCACTCCATGCTTCGGCAGCAGGGTAGAAGGATTTTCCACTCATTCTGCTCTTGTAGAGGTGTGTGAATGGTGGCCACAGAGGTCGGCTGATCGGAGGTTTTTCTTGGGTGCGAGGAAGGAGAAACAGTTGTTTAGGTATGCTGGTGTGATGTTGTTAAGGGGCTTGTATGCATGCGTGAGGAACTTTAAGATTAGTCTTTCAATGGGGAGCCAGTGAAGGTCGCAGAGGTGTTGGGAGATGTGGTTGCGGTGGGGGATGTAGAGGATCAGTCTGGCTGCAGCGTTCTGGAGCTTGCAAAGGAATTTTTGTTGATTCCGGTGTAGAGGGTGTTGCCGTAGTCCAAATCGACTAGTGATGAGGGCGTGTGTGACAGTTTTTCTGGATTAGGAGGGGATCCATCTGAAGGTCTTCCAGAGTATGCGGAGGGTGTTGAAGCAGGCAGAGGATACAGCTTTGATCTGGCAGTTTATGGTGAGTGAAGAGTCCAGTATAATGCAGAGGTTTCGTACATGGTCTGTTGGGGGGCTGGGGGGATCCTGAGGGCAGGAGGCCACCAGGTGGTGTCCAATGCTTAGGAGGTGGACTTTTCTTGGAGTTAAGTTTCAGGCAGCTGTCCTCCATCCAGGTGGCAACGGCTTCCCTCTCTTCTTGGAAGTTGTGCCTGGTGATGTTGGGTTCCTTGGGAGGAAGAGGAGGAGCTGGGTGTCGTCAGCGCAGGAGACTAAGTTGAACCCGTGGCTTCGGATGATAATTGCGAGGGGGGCCATAAAGACGTTGGCAGTGTGGGGCTGAGTGAGGATGTCTGGGGTACTCCACATCTGGTCTTATTTGGTTCTGAGAGGTAGGGTGGGAGTAGGACTAGCTGAGTTCTGCCTGTTAGAAATGAGCATATCAAGTCTAGGGCCTTTTCTTGGATGCCAGCATCGTGGAGTCTGGTGGCTAGTGTGAGGTGAGAGATTGTGTCCAACACAAAGTTTTGGCCACCTTGCCGTTTCCTGGAAGGCTAACAGGCGTGAGAGCGGAACCATTGTCATAAAAAGGTATTTGGCATGCCAAAGCACACTCAGCGCACTTTCACACCTGGAATTTAACCTCGCAAGCATGGACTTCGCATACAAAAAAGACAAATACTACTTTCAGGTGAGTCGGGCCGACCCAGAGCCCCTGTGGGGTGCCCTTGTGGCAATGTTGTTGGACAAGACAAGTGCCTGGAACTAGCCGCTTCAACATTTAACCGCATCGCTGCGGCGGCTTTTCCCGCTGTGTACAGCGTTTTTGAAAATACCGCGTTAGTACATGACTAGCTCAGCTAGTCATCAGCATACGAGCGCCATAGCTGATGATGAGCTGAGCTAGTCAACTGGATCGAACATCTGACGGCGCTCCAAATCAGCAATGCACAGCTAAAAAGCAAAGTAAAGGCACAAGCTAAGGGGGCCTCGAGGGATTTTGACCTAACCAAGGCAAGAAGCATTAGAGGTGCAGAGGAGCTTGTAATATCCCATGAAACCTTTCTCTGCCAACCATACTGGAGAGCAGCAATTAGAAAGCATGCATTTAAGAATATTATATAATTTAGGCTACTGAATAAACCCATCAGGGAGTGCAGAGCACTCTGGAATAAGTGGGACCTGGCACAGGAACAATGTAGGCTGTGTAACCACCACTCCAAATCAGTTGCCCACATCGTATGGTGCTTCCCAAGTTCATCACAACAGAGACAGGTACATGAGACCTATCCTTATGAAACATAAGATCATGCAAGGAAACACTACTATTCATATATACATCTGTCCCTCAAAAAGTCCTAGCACAGGTCGGCAAATTCTTCGCTGAAGCAGGCAGAAAACTACGAGAGTCTGGATCTTTAGGGGGAATGGATGATCATACAAAATACTCTATGGAACCACTCTGTCCCTGAACAGAACCCAGCAAAACTGCAGCACTTGGACGTGGCATCAACATGCCTATTCGAACGACCTTGCATATGCCAATTGCCATCCATTTAAAGGCTCTGGTACCATCCCTCTCCAGACGGAGAGAGGTTGAAGTCCAGACCGGGTTGTCCACTGACGCCGAGAGCCGCATGCCACAAGTGCAGCAAGGAGCCGCTGCCACCACCATTGTGCCCCTAACGCTGGCATTTGATCTAATTTATCAGCAGAGTGGAGCCTCCCGGAGGCGTGGTGCAGCACGGCCGCGAAAGTTAGCGCTCTGCGCTGTGTCCAGAGAGCGGGTGCCGGGAGGAGAGGAGAGTTGCGAGTCGAGGCGGCTGAGGCCTAGGCAGTTACTGGGGGTACGTTACTTTCAGGCAGTCTCACATCCCCTTGCTCCTTCTCCCTGTCTGCCTTGCTTGCAGAAGTCTGGGGAGTGATTGGACGGCGCTGGGACTGCTGGCATGGCACAACATTCTGGCTAGGGGCTCTCTATTTGTGTTACAATCTTTGTGCTACATCTCTAAATACTCCTCGAGCTGGGGTTATTGATTTCCCTCTGGATCCTCTGTCTTCTTGTCCTCTAGTCCAGTCCACTGTTTGACCCAGACGTCCCCTGCTTTGTGGGCAAGTGAGGACGCCGCAGTCGGAGGTTGTGCTGGCCCGTTGAGGTCCCTCTGCAGTGGGGGCGCAAACGTTATCTAAAGGCGGGGAGAAGCCACGGGAGCCAAGGGAGCCGCCGCAGTACAAGTCGCGTCACTGCCCCCGCAGCAGCAGAAGCCACGTCAGTGTTCGCGCAAAGGGAGGGGGGGTGGGGTACAGGAGCCGCGAGAGTTCTTTACAGCGGCTGGAGCCGCCTTAGTACCCCGCAGCAACAGAAGCCACACCAGTGCCCTCGCAAACGCCAGGAAACGTAAGCATCTGTTCCATCACAGCAGGAGCCTTTCGTTCACGGAGGGAGCTTTTATCTTGACATCTGCATCTGAACATTTGTTCTGTCCACGAGAGCCACTTATGGAGGTAGCCGCGTTGAGTCGTGAGTTTTGCCGGAACTGTGGGGGTTTTTGTTTTCATCTGGCAGCATTTTTGGAGGAGTAGAGTCATTTCCTCATGCGGTAGAAGTCGCAGCCTAGCACAGAAGCCACAAAACAACTGTAAAAACAAACTGCCAATTTATCTCCAGCAGTAAGCCCTTTCTTGACGGCGCAAAAAACTGGTGCGAGATTAAGGATTTTTTTTTTTAAGGATCTACAAGTGGAGAGTGGAGTCTGGTGGCGAGTGGAGGGCACACTATTGCCGGAATGTGGTCTTTCCGCTCCGATCAAGTGTTCAATCGTGTGGTGGCAGGAATCAACCAGGCAAGTCCGAAACTCAACCCCATATCCTGAGCGAGATGACTTCCAGAAAACTGCGCTCAGGGCAAGTGCTCTCCTCACCCAGCCATAAACTGAGAAGGTCATTTAGCGGCACCAGACAATTACAACATCTCTGCTATAAATCCCACCCTGTTATTACTGGTTTCTTTGGTAAAAAGCCTTGGATAGATCCTGGAGGTGGCAGCTGTGGTCCAAGGCCAAATCTTTAACTTCCATCCGGTATTACCTTAAATCTCTTCCTCATTGCACCCCACAGATTCACTGGAGCTCCAAGGCAGCCTTGCTGGGGGGCAGGTGCAGTCAAGCGGAGGGTCCTTGGATCAGATTACTGAGTGGAGGTTGGATCCAGTGAGCAACTGTTTGATGCACCTACAGGTGCCCCTTTGTAATCAGGTCTTCTTTCCAGCCAGCAGAGTCATTCAGTCTATTTTAATAGATAGGCCAAAGCTGCCAAAGCTGTCAAAGCAGTCAACGAAGGACAGTATGATTCTACTGGTTGTTTTTATCACCACGATTGGCTTCCAAAAGGGATCAGGCGGGGTCGGCAACATGGACGACCATCTTCGTTCTCCCTCGGTGGAGAAGGCAATACTATGTGAAGAGCCATAGTTAGGGGAAGGCTTATCACTCCCGGATATTGATATAGAAGCCCAAAAAATGGTCTTGGGAGACCATTTTGATTGTAGGCATAAAGACAGCCAGTTAATGAGTGGTCATACATATGTCAATACTCCAATTGTAAGCTCCTCTCCTAGGCGCCTTTCCAAAGTCATTTGATTGGTACCTCCATGGAGTCTGGCCATGATGTATTATTGCCTGATTCCCAACCGAAATGGGAAAATGAGAGAGGGGGCGCCTTCAGAATATCTTGTGAATTGAAAACATTTTAAACTCCATACTGTCCTTATTAGAGAAATCTGTTTTGAGTTCTGACCACATACTGGAAATGCTATCTGTAATGCTATTTGAAATGCAAAAGGCAAATAAGTTTGTTACCCCTAAATCTATCCCCACGATTCCCCCCCCCCCCACACGGATGAACGTCCAAGGGATAGGCCGGTATCATACCTCCCCTCTAGCGAGTCGAGTCTTCCCCCTGTTTAAAAAGTGTAGATTGGGGGGCACCGGAGAAAATCAGGGGCCTTGCCAAGCAATCTAAGCAGGTGGGGAAGGCAGGGGGGGGGGTATGGGGGGGGGGGCGCTAATCCCTCAGACTACCTCTCAGGTGTCAGGGAAGGGAGGACAGAAAGTAGGCAAGAGGGATAGCCTAGTATCAAAACATATGGGGGAAAACATTAAAAAGAAACAAAAGAGGCGTGGCCAAGATGGCGGGGTGAGCGGACGCTTCTTCCCGCAGCTCCTCCGGCCCGACTAGGCCCGAGCCCTTTTTCGTCAGCTTCTCTCCCCCCGCTGGAGCTCAGCGGCCGTGGGAAGGGTGGCGGAGACCCTGGGGCACACATTGGTGCAACTTTGGTCCCGAACGCTCCGGCGGAGACATGCTCAGAGACCGATCAACTATCTGCGGAGCGCCACGGAGGCGGAGCGGAGCGCTGGCCGGGAGGCCTGGGAGGACCCTGCTGCTGGTGTCTGGTGGCCTGGCACGGAGCTCGCTTGCATACTCGCATCAGATTGTGCCCGGTATGGTACGCCAGATGGGTAGCTACCACGAGATGTCGAGAAGGGGGATGCCTATTGTCTGATCGTGGAGGCACTTGGATCTGCAGCGGTGGCCTGATATATTGCGTGAGCCAGTTTGGGACAGTGCTCAGGATCTGGGGCCAGGTCACTTGTCTTTTTTTCGGCTCGGCGATCCTGGAGGAGGCTCAATTCAGGGGCACTGACTCTTGGCGTGGCCTTGGCGGTGCCATCGGGCTCGGAGGGTCTGCCCGGCTACGCCCAGCCGCCATCTTATCTTCACGGCAACGAGGGACTCCTGCAGTGTCGCCCGGGGACAGCTCCTACACCCCCGGTCCTGTATAGCTCTTTCGTGCTGCGGGATGCTGCGGTCTGGGTCCCCCCTGTAGTGGCCAGTGCCTGAACTTTGGTTGGAGTGCGAGTCGGCCTCTGCGACAGAGCTGGCCCGCCATTTTGTCCTCTGTGGCGCAGCACCCGTGGTGTCCCTACTACAACGGGCGTTCCCCCCGGCGGCGCTCTGCCAGCCGTTGGAGACTCATCTACGCCGATACCTGCTGCCGGCGACCTGAGATCGCACATCTGATTGAGTGGAGTGCGGCAGTCTAGAGCACGAATGTCGGGGAACCGAGGATCGAGGTAGGGGGACCGCACCCTGCCGGACATGCTCGGCAGAGCCCAGCAACAACGAGACAGGGCGCAACCGTCCCCAAGCTCTTCTAGAACTGCAGCAGACCCGGCCGGGGGTGAGCCCCCCGTCACAAGGTCCTTCATGGAAGACCTGTTCAATTCGCTTAAGGCTGACTTTCAGACGTGAAGCAGGAGGTGGCCAGCGAAGTGCGCGAGGTCCGCAGGGAGGTGGAAGGCCTAGGTGAGCGGATGGAGACGGTGGAGGCCGCGGCTCAACGGAGGGACGAGGAGATTGTCCATTTACAGCAAGACGTTCTCCGTCTCAGAGAGCAGCATGTCGAACTCCAGGCACATAATGAAGGCCTGGAGAACAGGTCGAGAAGAAACATTCGAGTCCGAGGTGTACCGTCCGCAGATGAAGGGACAGATTTGACGGGCTACCTGAAGGACTTGTTCAGGGAGATTCTGGGAGAGCCCGCGGACTTCCCGATTCGACAGGGCCCACAGGGTCGGTCGACAGTGACAGTCGACAGCACCTCCACCGGACATTTTGGCCTACCTCCCGGATTTCCCAGTGAAGGAACGCATAATGGCTGAGGCCCGCAAGAAACAGCCGCTGACCTTCCGCGAACGGCCTGTGGCGTTGTTTCAAGACCTGTCTGCCATCACGCTACAGAAGCGCAGGTCCTTCAAAATCGCGACGGATTTCCTGAGAGAGAATGAGACGCCGTACTCTTGGGGGCATCCCTTTCGCCTAATATTCAGCGGGAATGGCGTGCTGCACCAGCTGCGCTCCTTGCAAGATGTCTGTGGTGTCCTGGGTCTCACGGCCACGGAAGAGGGTGAAGCGACACCGGGCTGGAGGCGTTCTGATCGCAGAGGGCGACGGCGGTCAGCGAGGAGGAGATCGACGGCGAGTGCTGGACGGCCGGACTCACCCACCATCAGGGCAGAAATGGCCAACGCCCTGAGAGAAGCGGCCAGGGACTCGGCCGCCACGAACAGAGTCGCCATGACGGCGTAGATTCACTCCGGGGGGAGATGGACATAGCTTCTGCAATGCCAGGTTTGGGGGTTGGAGGGAGGGTCGGGGGAGAGGCGGGAAGAACGAGTGGCCGGATGTCCACTTTTTGTACTTTCCACAGACTTGTCTGTTTTGGGACATGACTGGGACAATGGGTTGTTTGTGCGTGGGTGGGGAGTTGGCTAGTTGCCATGGGTTTATTTTGGAGGGGGTTGGGAGTTGTTTAGGGGTGGAAGGGGTACTGTCCAATATCTCAAATGTTATTGCTTGGTTTTACTTTGCTTGTCCTGCACTGCTGTCCCGGGCCCCCCCCTGCTCATTGATTGCCCGCGGCTTGGCACTTACGGTCCCTTGGGGATATGTCGACACTGAAGGTAGTGACCCTTAATGTTAAGGGTCTGAACAACCCGGTTAAGTGAAGGGCGATCTTATCTCTGCTGGAAGGGATACAAGCAGATATATGCCTCCTGCAGGAGACCCATTTACTGCCACGGGATTGTCATAGGATGCGCTCTAATAAGTTCCCAACTCAGTTTTTCTCCTCTGCTGCATCTAAGACCGCTGGGGTGGCCATTTTGCTAGCGAGTTCCTTCAGGGGGGAGGTGTTGTACAAATTTGAGGAACAGAAGGGGAGGCTATTGGCATACCGCCTCCGGCTGGGGGACACTACGTTCACTATTGGTTCCGTATATAGCCCAAATGACCACCAAGAGCGCTTTCTAGATTCGGTGCTGGTAGACGTGACTGCGTCCCCTGATCGACATATCATTCTAGGGGGTGATTTGAATATAGTCTTTGACTCTACACTCGACAGATCGGCGCAGCGATACCCGCAGACTGGGGAACTTTCACAGGCTGGGAAGGCTCGAATCACTGATATGGATCTGCATGACCTTTGGCGCACCCTCCACCCCACGGATAGGGACTATTCTTATTATTCACATGCGCACCGGACATACGCACGGCTAGACTATTTATTGGTTAGCGGACCAGTGTGTGCCGCGGCTGCGGACATTGGTGTTCTGTCGCTGTCTGATCATGCGCCAGTCGTGGGCACTTTTGCACTTCCGACGGCCTCCCCCTCTCGGGGGGTGTGGCGTCTTAGGGACACCCTCCTGTATAAAAAAACGGTGGTGAAGCATATTGAGGAGGCGATCCGGGAATACCAGGCGCACAATGATAACTGACACCTCGCCAGCGACACAGTGGGCGGCGATGAAGGCGGTTCTTCGGGGAGAGTTCATTTCCATCTCCTCAGCAGAAAACAGGGAGAGACAGCGCAAGAGGGAGGAGCTGACTTCCCAGGTCCGGGAATTGGAGCAGGTCCATCGCCGTAACGGAGCTCCTAGGGTGTGGAGGCAGTTGAAGGCTGCCAGGAAGCTCCTGTCGGCGTTGGACATGGATAGGGCGGAATACGCGGCGCTGCGTCTCAAACACGCGTTCTACACGGGTGGGGATAGGTGTGGCAAACTTTTGGCAAACAGGCTCCGAATCGCGCACCAGCGTAACGTGGTGAAGGAACTGCTCGGCGCTGATGGGGTGGCGGTCTCTGATGACGCCGCGGTGGCAGAAACGTTCTGTAGTTTCTATGAGGCGCTTTACGCGGGGGAACCCCCCTCGTCGCAGGATGCCGCGGATTATCTGGAGTCTGTAGCCCTTCCGGCGCTGGACTCAGCGCAGGCGGAACACCTCGAGCGCAGCATTCATGTGGAGGAGGTGATATCCGCGATAGCCAGACTCAAACACGGGAAAGCTCCAGGCCCTGACGGTTACACGCCCCTGTTTTATAAAACCTTTTGCCCGGTCGTAGCCCCTATTCTCACCCGCCTTTTTAACTCCTTTTCCGAGCCAGGAGCCATTCCACCGGACCTGTTAAGAGCAACGGTCTCAGTGATCCCGAAACCTGGGAAAGACCGGGCCCTCTGCGGCTCATACCGGCCTATCTCACTCCTGAATGTCGACCTTAAATTATACACAGGGATTCTAGCATCCAGATTGGCCCTGCATCTGCCGGGCCTGGTTGAGGCTGATCAAGCTGGCTTTGTGCCTGGCAGACAAACCGTCGATAACACTAAGAGAGTAGCACACATTTTGGAGAAAGCCTCGCGGATCCCGGGTGAAAGGATGTTGCTAGCGGTAGATGCCGAGAAGGCATTCGATCGCGTTCACTGGCCTTATCTCGAGCAGGTGCTCCGGAAACTGGGTATTGGAGACAAATTCTGTTCGATGGTCTTCAATTGCTACAAATCCCCTTCGGCAACAGTGAGAGTTAATGGGTGCAGCTCCCGTAGCTTTACGATCGAAAGGGGTACTAGGCAGGGGTGCCCGCTTTCCCCACTCCTCTTTGCTCTTTATATGGAGCCGTTTGCCCAGAGAATTCGCTAGAACCCGGACGCGATTGGGATCAAGATGGGGCAGTATGTCCACACGGTCAGTCTTTATGCGGACGACGTCCTGTTGACCTTGGACGATCCTAGACGGGCCCTCCCCGCTTGTATTCAGGAACTAGACGCTTTCTCGAAAGTGGCTGGTTTTAAAATGAACATGGGCAAGTCGGTGGCTCTGGATGTGTCCCTGGCCGCGGATACCAGACGAGATCTGCAGCGGCTTTTCCCCATGCAGTGGTCATCATCCCTGGTGCCGTATCTGGGGATTCTGCTAGCACCAACGTTGCCAGCGATGGTAACGGCCAACTATGCCTCTCTTAGCAGGAAAATCAAGGAGGAGCTGGGCCGCTGGAGTAAAAGTTTGCTGTCCTGGCTGGGCAGGATTGCAGCGATCAAGATGACGGTCCTGCCCCGGATTCTGTACCTCTTTCGAGCCTTGCCGCTTCAGCCTCCTGTGGGCTGGATTAGACAGACACAAGCCGACATTGCACGCTTCGTCTGGCAAGGCCGCAAGCCGAGGATGAAGAGGGTTCTTTCCACGCTGGCCCCGGAGGCGGGGGGCCTTGGTATCCCGGACCTCCGGAAATACTTCCAGGCGGCGCAGCTGCGCTACCTAGTGGAGTGGAGCAGGTGGGAATCCGACAAGCACTGGCTCTTTCAGGACCAGGCGGTGCGCACCCTCCAGGAAGTTCCTTTCTTGCGTCAGGTTCATCGCCCCCCCCCCCCCAACCTCTATGCTTCCTTCGTCACGCGAGTCCCCTTGAGGGTGTGGGATACAGTCAATGAAGTTCGTGAACTCACCACGTTCCCTTCGCCCTTCACGCCGATAGTGGATAACCCTGATTTCTCCCCCGGGATGGAACCAGGCGCTTTCTCCCACTGGAGGGCAGCGGGCTGCCGAGCGCTCTTCCAGATATATGGACCGGAGGGAGTGGTCCCTTTTCAGCAACTGAAACAGGAGTTCCAACTGCCTGAGTCGGATAGATTGCAATATATGCAAGTTAGGCACTGGGCGCTTCAATCTCAGGTGCGGGGCTCTGCTGATCGCCAGATAACGCCATACGAGCGGTGGTTAGTGACCCGCGCCTCTGATGCTAAACGAATTACCGACCTTTACAAATTCCTGCAGCCCCCTCCGTTTCATTTCTATAACCCGGGTAGGGAACGCTGGAATAGGGAATTGGGTAGGACGCTTAGTCAAAGAATGGGATCAAATTGTGCACCAGGCACGACACACTGCTTATCACACAGGTCTCACGGAAACACTCACCAAGGTGTCCACGTATTGGTATTATACCCCAGAGAGGCTACACGAAATGAATAGGCATATTGAGAAGGAGTGCTGGAGGGGTTGTGGTCGGGTGGGGACCCTTACACATATACTTTGGGACTGTCCCTTGTTAGAGGCTTACTGGAAGGAGGTTCTCGACGAGATTGATGTTCATTTTGAAACTGAATTGCCACGCTTCCCGGCGTATGTATTGCTGGGCCTCCCGAATGGCCTGATGTACCCGCTGAAGTCCCGCAGGGGCAGGCAAATTGCGATAGCGCTGGGTTCGGCGATTCAGAACATCTTGATTCACTGGCGTACCACCACGGTCCCCTCCATCACAGGCTGGCTGCACAGGCTATGGCATGTGCTGGGTATGGAGAAACTATTGCTTATGGTGGCGGGGGACGTGGACCAATTTGATGAGCTATGGCAACCCTTTCATGCGCTTTTAACTACAGAATTTAGGGAACTCACCTGTCCGAGGTACCTCAGACTTCTGAGACTAACGCCACCGGTGATTTCAACTGACTAAGGGGACACAGGATCTGGGCTCACGGGGTGGGGGGCGTGGCAGGAGGGCAGGATGCGTTATGGCAGAGTACTGGACAGGGGGAGGTTGGGGTGAGTTGGGGAGTTTGGAGGGAGGGGCTCTGGGGGTTGGTTTCTTGCATTATTGCCTTTCATTTTCTGATCCGCTTGATGGTGTCGACTGTATTCAGCCCTTATCGTTTTACCATTTGTTTTTTCCTTTGCTGTAGCCTTGTCCACCATCGCCCTCCTAGATTCATGCTCAGCTCCTTTCACTCGAATGTATGTAACCCTACCCCTCATGTTCCCCTACCTCCTATGTTTTTTTTGCCTTAATAAAAATGCTTTAAACCTAAAAAGAAACAAAAAAATGAGAAGATTCTCCAACCGGAAATTATCAAAACTCCACTTCGCTCTGGCTTTCCAAAATCCGGGAGATGTCCATTTAATAACGGAGAAGGGAGGTCCTAAAACTCCACCAGCAGATGGCATCCCAAGGGAATCTATTACAGCACCCACAGCATGGACTTGGAGTTTGGAGGACTCAGGACCAGAAGTACCTTTAACCCGGTCGCTGCAGTCCCTCCAAGGAATCCAGCCCTCCTCTAAGGAGTTAGTAGACCCACTGGGTGGGGAAATGCACATGGGTCACGGGGTCCCCTCGCTGCACATAGGGACTGGGGCCACGGACTATAGATTCCAGGGGAGGTGGTACCCAAGCCCCAATTACATCGCTGGTTGGGCCAAAATGAGGTCTTCGTGACCTCATTTCCACCGGATAGAAATATTGAGGTCCCAACTCCCAAAACGGTCTTATACTCTAATATTCAACATCATGGTGGGACGCAAGTTGCCAGCTTTACGGATAGGGTCCCTTTACGGATTCCATGGAGAGACGTCCCAAAGAAAATGACTGGGGTACACTCCGGTTCATCTCCTACGTTGGATTTCATCTGGCTATTTGATACTGAATCCACCCCGGTAAATAGAGGTTTCATTCTTAATTTATTTTCGGAACTACAATCACTAAAGCTGATAGCTAGCAAGGATATCTTAAATGTGATGATTCAAGTACATGACACTGTTCCTTATTCTGGGGTTACTTTTTGTTCCCCGATAGTGGCCAACCTGGTTTTGAAGAACTGAGTTTGTTTATTTAAACTAGGGCTTGATATAACACCGGTTAATGAATATGGGGAAAATAAAATTGTGGGCCCTAAAAGCCAAAATCTGAAAGTTTCTAAGGCTACTAATTCAGTGGCAATAGAGCATTGGGCCCCGAAATAGAGTATTCTAAGGGCAATCCTAAAGATGTAGTGGTTTCCGTGGACTGGAGGGGGCGTTTAATAAATGTGTCCAACGTAGCAGTTACCCCTCAGACTCCAGACATAGAAGATTAATTTGCCCAGTGGAATTGCGTTGCAAGAGCCCTGAATAACACCCATGTGGATGCAGTAAGGAGTGCTTCATTGAGGTAGCCTGGGTGGGCTACTCTTGTCCTGGAATATGGCTGGTCAGGGACCCAATGAAACCAAATTAAATTACTTAAAAATTCTGAATCCCATAATTATATGTCTTCAAGAAACGTTGTCTTCCAAAGAGTTTGAATATGATGGCTATTTTGTATACTCATGCTATGTGAAGTGATTGGAAAGGGGACATGCTAGTGGGGGGTATCTATTTAGCTTAAAAACTCCATTAACTGGAATCAGAAGATTTTCTCCCACCCCTCAAACCTCTGTATATGCTTGGTTAGCATGCTTTGAAGATTCTGGCACCCCACCTCCTTCCTTGTGGCAAACTTGTATATCCCCCCAGGGAAAAATTTTGATAATCTTTTGCCTGTACTTTTTTCTTTTATTCATGATATAGCTACTAGGGAAGATTGCCCCCTATATATTAGTGGGGGGCTTAAATGCTAAAATTTCAAACTCTGCCTCTGAGATTTATGCCAATACTGACAGAGGAAATTTGGCACATTCCCCAGATTTTATTACCAAATAAAGTAAAAACAGATAAGCAGGGGTTCCTTTTGCTTGCTAGCGTTAGAAGTCTAGATCTTGTTATCTTGAACAGGAGTGCCCGCTGATAAAACAGCCCTTTTTACCTTTCATTCTGAACACACTCAGAGCCTCTTAGATTATGGGATTGTCTCCTACCAAATGTTTGGGGCCTGTGATCATTTGTTATGATATGGAGCGACCATTGTATAATTCAGGGGTCTCCAAACCGGTCCTGGAGGGCCGGATCCATGCCAGATTTTTAAAACTACTACATGTATCTCAATGGGGATATCCCAAAAATCTGGTATGGATCCGGCCCTCCAGGACCGGTTTGGAGACCCCTGGTATAATTGGTATGACAGTGGCCTTTGATCTACTGACATTGGACATGGGGAATCCCAGTCAGGTCTCGACCACTTTTAGCAAAGGAAATGGTCGATCCTTTTGGACGCAAAAAAACATTGCTGTAGTAGGCTCCATTGTGAAGACTGTTTATGTAGAAAAGCAAGGTATTACTCACTCCAACATTATATCCTCCTTTGAGGCTCTAATGAAGATTTGCAATTTAAGCTCCACATCTTCTGAACCTCGCACGCATAAACAAGATATGTCCCATATGATATCCTTAAAACAAGCAATTAACCATCTTGTTCAAAAACAGCACATACATTTCCTCCTTGGTCGACCGCTGGAAATCAATCGCCTTAAGTGAGTGAGAAGACGCCTCATGCTCAGTGAAAAAAGAAGGGAGCTTGATGCTAAGTGGATAGGGCTGAGGGAAGCTGCAAGGGCAAAAAATTTAAGAAAATACTGGCACTTGATCGCTGAATAGTGCGATTCAAGGCAGAGAGCTACTCCGATACTGATTCCCGAAAAGGAATGGGTGGATTACATCTCTCTATTATATGGAAATAATAGCCCAGTTTCTCCTGTGTCGACTGATTGGGTTAAATGCACGTCTGCTGAATTTACTTAATATGGCCCCCACGACAGGAAAGGAATTGGTAAAGTATATAAAGATTGCTAGAACCTCCGGCGCACAAGGACCGGATGGTATCCCAGTTGCACTAATTAAAAAGGAGCCAGAAGCATGGGGTGATTTCCTAGAGCCACTCTTTAAATATAGTTTCTTTATGAATAAAATCCCCCTTCTTGGAAGGAGAGCATTGTAGTCCCCCTGTATAAAAGGACCAAAAACGGTGCAGACTAGTTTTAGACAGATTGCCGTCCTGGATGCCTCAGGCAAATTATTTGCAAAAAGCATACTATGCCATTTACAACAATGGGTTTAAGATCAGGATATTCGTCCACCGGAACAAACTAGCTTTAGAAAGAACCATGGCACCCTAGATAATGTAGCGGTTTTCAGACAATTGTGGAGAAATATGTTTTCACCCGAGGGATGCCAGTTTATACAGCCTTTAATGATTTCTCCACCGTGTTTGACAAGGTGGACTGCCAGACCCTGTGGAGAAAACTGGTCTTTCTTGGCATACCAAATCATCTTTTGGGTCGGATTATGGAATTGCATGCTGACACCTGGTGCCAGGTTCTGATAGGAGGTTTGCGGGGATTAACATGTAAAATTAGAATGCATAATGAGCTTAAGCAGGGCTGTCTATTAGCATCACTTATTTTCTTTGTATATTGTTGATCTCCCTGGCGCTTTGAACTCCGTAAGATGGGATGCCCGTAATCTCGGTAAAATGTCCATTGGGTCTCTTATTGTATGCAGATGATGTTGCAATATTTGATCTAACACCCAATGGCCTGCAACGCCGTCTGGACGCTCTCAATATGCAGAGGCGCACTTCTTGAAAATTAATATTGCAAAAAGCAAGATTTTGGTTTTCC
Organism: Lissotriton vulgaris; assembly: GCF_964263255.1. Taxonomy (NCBI): domain Eukaryota; kingdom Metazoa; phylum Chordata; class Amphibia; order Caudata; family Salamandridae; genus Lissotriton; species Lissotriton vulgaris. The sequence goes on from NC_141695.1 coordinate 861,582,319, forward strand.
GTAAGAAGGGGCTCAGAATAAGGAAAATGCTACTTACCAGTATGCATCTGTTCTTGGCATGTAGAGCTGCAGAGTTGTACACTATGCATTAGATCGCCACCTGGTGTTGGGCTCGGATGATTGCAGGTTGTTGTCTTCTTAGAAGAAGTCTTTGTAGTCACAAGATAGGTGACTCCTCCCTTGGACAATACTGCGCATGGGCATCAGCTCCATCCTTAGATTGATTTTCGCCATGATGGGAAATGATGGAGTTAGTAGAAGTAAAGAACAAGCATTGGAAATGCAATAGGTCTCGCATTAGAAAAGTTGGAGCGATTGGTCTTGTAAATGTAATAATTTTTTACGTTATGTTTTTATAACAGCAAATGTATTCATTTTGTTATTGTAAATGCCAATATTTATAGAATTTGCAAATGTGACACCTATAGCATTTAATATTTTTTTGTGACATTTGTAATAAAGCTTGACTCAATCAACTGTACATTCCACGATGGCCATTTTGTGAAGGCTAGTCATTCTTGTAAGGTGTTTGGAAATTGTGGCGGAGTGTTGTGACCATCCGTTACACTGTCAAATAGCCATATCAAGTGCAGTGCTAAAACTGTGATTGACAACCTAATAAAGGGCAACGTTGACATTTTAAAAATGCTCAAGGAATCTATATTTACAATCCGACATCTGTTGATGGTGGTGTCAATTGACTCAATGGCGGACTGGACAGTGAGGAACTAAGATGCAGAATTACTTTGTGCAGTCCCAATTCTCGTAGTGTCTGTTGCGGGAAGCGGCTTGGAATGATTGGCAGGGGAGTGAAGGTAATATTAGAAACAACGTGGCGGTGGTTTGAAAAAAAAACGAAAAATGCAAGAATTTGCGGTAAAAATTACGAAGCCAGGTGATGGTTATAGAATGTAATGCGGCCATGCACAGTGTGATACAAACGAAGAGTTATTACATTTACTGTGTAATCTCGGGGAAAACCAATTAAATCATTGGAGCTTCGCAAGCCTGATTTGGAAGCCTGCAATTACAAGGGGGCACGGTTAGGGTGGAGAGTAGGCGCATTCTGAATAAGGAACCCATGGGATTAGGAACTCTTACCGGGGTGCCGAAAAGGAATGAAAAAGCCGGGAGTCTGCAAGGGTTTGTGATTAATCCCGTAACAAGGAAATTTGGGCGTTTTGGAGTTAGTTGCAGCTTCCGTTATGCGGTGGTGACAGCAAACCTGAGAATCAACAGTAAGGTCTCATTAATTAAGGGCTTAGAGGCAAAGGAGCTGCCAAAACGGGTGTCAGTTTACTCACAGAGTCCATGCTCAAGCAACTTCCATTAGTGACTGCTACAGCCGAATGTGGGTCTGAATGAGTCATAGACGGCAAACCGGATAATGAAGCCGCGGCACTCAGCATGTGATGTGGTGAAAATGGGAGGGGGAAGAGGGACGACGGCGGCCATCTTGTAAGGGAGCTAAATGCCAGAACAATGAGCAAGGTGTACTGCAAAGTGCTACAAAAATTAAAAATAAAGTAGATTGCGAAGGCGAACAGCAACTTAACGCAAAGAAAGAAGGTGCAGTGAATAAGGGAAGTAGATGTTATGTAGTCAAGTCATTCAGAACATGGTATACAACGTAAAACGGAGCTGTGGTTGTTATGAAAAATAGTGCATAGCCGTTTAGGTGAGGCACTAAGGTGAAAATGAAAATAGGGAAATTAATGAGGTGACACGATTAACAAGCTCTTGGCATTGCTGTGGGGAGGGGGGGGAACGCGAGACACGGCCCGGCGGCCGTGAAAGTTAAAGTACGGCCGGGCGTGAATAATTAGGGGAGGAGAAATGCCTGAGGCAGAGCGCACAGCTTCAGATGCCTGTGGGAGGGAGGCTGGTGGCTTTAAAGTGCACACGCTTTTTTCACGGGCACCTTATGCAATCGCCAATGGTTACGCTCTGGTTAAGCCCCAATATCTCTTGCAAGCTCAATGCGCAAGCGCACTGACAGGCTCGACCTGAAAAAGGATGTCCATGCGTGTGCATCTAAGTAAGATGAAAAAACTGGAATGGATACAAGTCCCGGGGAGGCGGGAGGGCGTGTACACCTCTGCAGTTCTACATGCCAAGAACAGATGCATACTGGTAAGTAGCATTCTCCGTTCAAGGCATATGAGCTGCAGATTGTACACTATGCATTGATTGTGCAGCAGTGTCTGACCTAGCGGTGGTCACCTGTATCCGTTGCAGTAGTTTGAAAAAGAGTTCTAAGGACAGCTTGGCCTACTGCAGCTTGCTGCTTGGCTTGCATGTCAACACAATAGTGTTTCATGATGGTGTGTGGTGTAGACCATGTTGCTGCCTTGCACATGTCCTCTAGGGGTATGTTTCCTAAGAAAGCCATAGAGGCTCCTAGTTTGCGAGTGGAGTGCGCTTTAGGAGGAAGTGTTAATGTAAGTTTAGCTTTAATATAGCATATTTGTATACACTTTACAATCCACCTTGCAATCCCACCTTTGGAGATGGGGTTGCCTTTGTGTGGAGGAGAGAAAGATACAAACTGTTTTGTCTTTCGAAAGGATTTAGTTTGATCAATATAGTATAAGAGAGCCCTCTTAACATCTAATGTGTGTAAAACTCTTTCCGCTAGAGTCTGGGTTTTGGAAAAACACAGGTAACTCTACGGATTGATTTAGGTGAAAAGGAGTGATGACCTTTGGAAGAAATTTTGGATTAGATCGAAGAACCACTTTGTTAGGATGTATTAGAAAAAATGGTTCTTGTATAGTGAAAGCTTGTATCTCACTCTTCTGAGAGAAGTAATGGCAACAAGCAGAGCAGTTTTTCAGGTTAGGAATTGCAGTTCACATTTATGTAGAGGCTCGAAAGGGGGCCCCATGAGTCTTGTAAGGACAAGATTCAGGTTCCACACAGGAGAAGGTGGCAATCTGGGTGGGATTATTCTTTTTAATCCTTCCATGAATGCTTTGATTGCAGGTACTCTGAAGAGAGACAGATGTTGCCCGTTTTGTAAATAGGCTGCAATTGATGTCAGGTGCAGGCGTACGGAGGAATATGGCAAGTTGGACCTTTGCAAATGTAAAAGGTAGCAAATGATATTCTGGATGGAAGCATCCAGGGGATCAATTTGGTTATTGTTGCAATAAATGGCAAATCTTTTCCATTTAGCGGCATAACATGCTCTGGTAGTAGGTCTCCTAGCCTCTTTAATGATGTTCATACAGTCTAGTGGTAGGTTTAGATAACCAAACTAAGACTTCAGGAGCCAGATCGCCAAATACAGTGGGTCTGGGTGTCTGATTTCTCCATGGTTCTGTGTTAGTAGGGAGGATGCGAGCTGTAGCTTTTGATGTGGAACTAGAGAGGTCTAGTAGTGTGGTGAACCACGGGTGGCCTGCCCATGTGGGAGCTACTAGGATCAATGTGAGACTCTTGTCTGAGCTTGCCCACTACTAATGGAATGAGTGGGAGAGGCAGAAAAACGTATGCAAATCTGCCTGACCAGTTCAGCCATATCGCATTGCCTTCTGACAGTGGGTGTGGAAACTGGCGCCGAAGGCTGGGCATTTTGCATTTTCGTGGGTGGCAAACAGATCTATGTGTGGGTGCCCCAACCTTTGGAAGAATGGTTTAAGAACTTGCGGATGTAGTTCCCATTCATGAATCTGTTATGACTGCCGACTTAATTGTGAACTCCTGGTAGGTCTTCCGCTAACAGATGTATGTTTTGAGGAATGGCCCATCTCCAAATGTTTTGTGCAAGCTGGGACAGTTGCAGAGAGTGTCCCCCCTGTTTTTGTATATAGTACATGGCTATCATTGTCCGTCCGGATTAGGACAGCTTTGTTCTGAACTTGAAGTTGAAGTCTTGAGTGCTAAGAATATTGCCAACAGCTCTAGATGGTTGCTATGGAACAGTTTGTTGATTGGTCCATTGACCCAGAGTTGTGTGATGTAGGAGATGGGCTCCCCACCATGTGAGGGATGCGTCTGTTGTGAGCACTACTTGTGGAACAGGGCCGAGGAACAGCTGACCCTTTGTCAAGTTTTTGGTGTTCCACCACTGCAGAGAGCGATGCGTGCGGCTGTCGACCAACAGCAGGTCTTTTAGCGGACCTTGAGCTTGGTTCCACTGTTGTGCTAGGCACTCTTGTAGTGTACGCATTAGCAATCTTGCGTGTGGTACTATGAAGATGCTAGATGCCAACATGCCTATTAGTCTCATTAATATCCTGGCTTGCAGAGACTGTTGGTGTTGAAAAGTGTTGACTACGGCTTGAATGCTTTGTATCCTGGCTAGACTGGGATACGCTAGGGCTGTAGGCGTGTTTAGTGTAGCCCCTACATACTGATGTACATGCGAAGGCTGCAGGTGCGACTTGGTGTAGTTTATTGTAAACCCTAAGTTGTGCAACGTTTGAACTGTTTGATGTGTGTGTTGTACACACCGATTGAATGACTTGACTTTTATGAGCCAGTCGCCTAGATAAGGAAAGACATGTATTTGTTGTCGTCTGGGATGTACTGCTACCACTGCCAGGCACTTTGTGAATACACGTGGTGCCGTTGTCACTCCGAATGGAAGGACTTTGAACTAATAGTGTTGTCCTTTCAGTGCAAACCAGAGATACTTTCTGTGAGCAGGATGTTTGGGGATATGGAAGTAGGAGTCCTTTAAATCTAGTGCTGTAAGGAAGTCGCCTTGTTGCAGCAGTGGAAGCACTTGTTGTAGAGTGATCATATGAAAATGATCTGATTGTATATAATGGTTGAGGGGCCTGAGGTCTAGAATTGGCCTTAGTGTTCCGTCCTTCTTGGGAATTAGAAAGTACAGCGAGTAAACCCCTGTTCCTTGTTCTTCTAAAGGAACTAATTGAATAGCATCTTTTTGTAGAAGTGATAGAACCTCCTGTTGAAGCAGTCAGGTGGTTTGTAGACATTGGACGCTGCCTGGGAGGAATGGTTGTAGGGGTTGCTGTAAGTTCTAGGCAGTAGCCATGTTGGATAATCGGTCTTACCCACTTGTCTGTTGTAATGGAGTTCCAGACAGGCAGGAAGTGTGTTAATCTGCCCCCTACAGGAGTGGAATGCAGTGGGGGGATAAGAGGGAAGTCACTGTTTTGTGGCGGAAGAGGATTGGTTATTGTTACCGCGACCTCTTCCTTTGTTATTATTGCCTCTTTATCCTCCTCTAAAGTATCCCTTGTTAGAGGATGTTTGGAGCAGACACTACAACATCTTTCAAATCAGTTTGTTTGGAGGCTCCTCTGTAGAAGGAGCGACGAAAGGAGCTTCTAGCTGGTGTGGACTGTAAAGCCCCCATAGACTTTGCGTTGTCGGTATCTTTCTTCATTTTTTCTGGTGTAGTGTCTACTGCTGGGCCAAATAACTCTGGTTAAATGGTTGGTTAAAAATTGTGGTTTGCACTTCTTGTTTAAACCCTGAAATGCGTAACCATGCATGTCTCCTAAGTATGACACTGGTATTTACAGCCCTGGATGCGGTCTGCGACATCTAGCGCGCAGTTTAGAGGTATTGGATATCAGCTTGCCTTCCTGTATAAGGTCCTTTGCTTGATCCTTGTAATGATCGGGCAGGTGCTCAAGTAATTTTTCTAATTGATCATAATGAGCCCATTCGTAGCGAGAGGAGGGCTTGTGTATTTGCTATACGCCAAATGTTTGTAGCTTGTGCGGCTATTCTCTTACCTGACGCATCAATCACTTTTGATTTCTTGTCAGATGAGGGAGCTTCTCCAGAAGTTTGAGAGAGTTTGCCCTCTCTAGCATTGGCCACAACGAATGAGTCTAGTGGTAGGTGGCCTTTAATGTAGACTGGATCTGTGGGTGCTGGTCTATATTTTTTCTCGATTCTAGAGTTTAATATTCTAGTACGTACAGGGTCTTTAAATACCCCTGGAGCATGTTTGATGACCCCTTGATCATGGGAAGAATTTGAGCAGACCGCTTAGACTGCTCAAAGCTATCTAGAAAATCTTCCGCAATGTCATCGGAATGCATAGGGACTCCATGGTAAACAGCAGCTCTGTTTAACAGATGACCAAAACCAATGGCATCTTTTGGAGGGGAAGGTTTTGATGGGTATGACTGCGGTTCAGGAATGTCAGGCACATTTTGTGGGTTTGTAAAGTCCAATATAGGCACATTTTTGGGGTTTGAAAAGTCCCATATACCCTCATCTACATGGTATGAATCAGGTTCTTGCATGTCCTCCCCTCCACCCAAATTGTATTCATCATCATTCTGCTGTGGGGAATGTGATAATGGGGAATGTACAGAGAAGATGTGAGGTGATATGCGAGGAGGAAAAGGAGGAAGAGAAGTTATAGGAGAGGAAGACTGCATAGGAGATGTTACACAGTCCTTTTTCTTGGCAGGAACCACAGGTGTGGGTTGTGCATCTGCTGGTCTCTTCTTGTGAGGTGTAGCACCTACATGACCTGTCTTTGGGTCTATGTAGATCTTCTTTTGTCGAGGATCTGGTCGAAAAAGTTCCTGCTCTACAACCTTCTTGGGCGTCCATTTTTTCCGTACCAGGGGAGGTTGTCACGGGTCTTTAGCCTTGGGAGGCGGTATAACGTCCTGTGGCGTAGTTTTCGGCTTCGTAGGCATGTTCGAGGATTTGGGCACCTCGGAATTAGGCTGTGTGTTTTTCAGCGCCGAAGATGTAGAAGTGGACGGCTTCGGAGCCGATGCTTCTTTCGGTACCGGTACTTCTTCGTTCGGTGCCGGTACTATTCTAGGCTTTGGTGCCAAAGGGTCTTTTGGCTTCGGTGCCGAGGCATCTTTATTTTTCGGTGCCGATGGAAGAGGCTTGCTCGGTGTCGAGGCACTAGAAGGCTTAGTTTTCTTCGGAGCCGGGCTGGAAGGCTGGGCTTTCGAAGTAGGTATTCGGTCTCGACTGGGCCCTTTGAGCGGAGTGCTGACCTTTGCCTTCAGTTTGGACAGAATATGTGGTGCAGGGGCAGTAGTACTCACGCGCGGACCTGATGGAATGGAGTCATCGGAGTAGTCTGCCTCTGATACGATCTGGAGATCAGGTGAGTCTTCTTCGGGAACAAGGGGAACCTCTTAGTCTAAGATGTCTTCCGGTGCTGGAGCTGATCTCATTTCGTGTCGACGGGCTCTCCGATCCCGGATGGTTTTCTTCAATCGGAAGGACGCACAAGCTGTGCAGGTCGACTCGTCGTGTTCCGGCGATAGACAGAGGTTGCAGATCTCGTGGTGGTCGCTATGTGGGAACTTTGCTCGACATACCGGACATCTTTTGAACGGAGTTCTTTCCATGTGGTGTAGGCCGCATGGCATCAGTAAGCCCAGCGGCCCGCGTTGATGACCTGAGTGAAACTGATGACGTCAAAAGTATTGTAGTCTATGTTGTAGGTAGTTTGTAGAAGTTTGAGGAAGTTTTGAGCTTTGAAGTTGCTGAAAAGTCTTTTTCTAGCCGGAGCGGAGAAACTTTCATCCAAACCCAGTGGCGGAAAAAAACAATCTAAGGATGGAGCCGATGATGCGCAGTATTGTCCAAGCGAGGAGTCGCCTATCTCGTGACTACAAAGACTTCTTCCAATAAGACAACAACCTGCAATCATCCGAGCCCAACACCAGGTGGCGATCTAATCCATAGTGTACAATCTGCAGCTCATATGCCTCGAACAGAGATGTTTAAGATGGATGCTTGGTTTTGAAAAACTGGAACTGGTTGATTCGTATGTATATTTAGGGAAAGTTTTTACAAAACAAGTCGAGACTTGGAGATAACTAAATATTGTGTTAGTAAAGCTGTATCCCAGGCAAGTGCAATAAACCGATTTTATAAAACTTGCGGGAGACGCCATTTTAGCCATGTCTTATCTGTTTTTAAGGTCAAATTCCCACCCTCGTTAATATATGCTGCTGAGGTGTTGGACATGAATTATTGTCTTTTGTTTGATAAGGTAGAAGGACGAATTATGCGCCAAATTTGTAATCTATACTCTTTGGCTGCCCCACATGTTCTGCACCTTGAATTTGGACTAGTCGCGTCCTTCATCTTAGCCCAGGCAGCAGTTATCAGTGGGGATAACTCTTCTTCGGGGAAGAGGGTACACGTAGGGCAGCCCTGAGAATAGAGATCTTTGGCACTCTAAAACAACAATCAACGTTTTTTTAAGTCTTGAAGTCCAAATGATACTTTTGGTCTTAGTTTAATTCACGCTTCTCCTATGTCTAAATCTGGTTTGAAACAGTTTTTAAAGAAATTTAGATCCCCTATCAGTTTGGCGAGAGATGCTGCTTTGAGCAAATCCAGGCCAGTAATGTGGCAGTCAGTGGGAGCACTCTGGGGAATAAACCACAGCCTTATTTAATCTGGAATATCCCTCACTGGATCAGAAGGCCGATACTCCTACTGAGACTCAATCTGCTGCCCTTAAGAGATGTTACTGGCATCGGGGATAAAACACCTAGAGAGAAGAGAATTTGTGAATTGTGCCAGTTGCAAATTCAAGATCTAAATCATGTCCTATTTGTATGTTGAAAGCTGCAAAGTGCAAGGAGAGTGTTTTTAAAATCAGAATTTATCAGATTTAATATTCACTCTGCTCAGGACGCACGTTCTTTGGTCTTGTCCCCGCCGAATGAAATGGTTTGTTTTAAGATACCAATTTTTTAAGAACATTTTTGACTATTAGAACATTGTCCAACAGTTGAACTCTGGTTACGATTTAATACCAATTGGTTGGCTGAAAGGATTTTTGTATTGTATGTTAGTCCTTTTAATTATTGGGGTGTGTTTGTGGACCACCGTAGGAGTTCCAAAACAAAATAAATACATTGAAATTTCACAGATTTTAAACACATCACACTTAGTTACAGTTGCGCCTTAATATTTCTACCTCCATGAGCCTAGACTGGCTAATCAAATAAACACTATTCTTTTTGTCACAAGGATCTTACACTCAAAAAAAGAACCAATCTGAGATGAAACTAATTTCCTGTTTAAAATTTTACTCTGTTGATAATGAACCTGGCGGCCTCAACCGCTATCAGCCTCAAGTCACTTAAACAATGACATTGTCTAGACTATTCCCACACATGGTTTTAATATTGCTAACCTTCACTTGACAATGAATTCCATTTTACCATGTTTTATTGTGACAAATGATTGTTATGGTTTTAATTAAATATATACATTCTTTGAATACTGAGACTGTTGAAGGTAGCCGAGAGGTCCAGGAGGATGAGGGCTGCAGTCTGGCCCTGGTTGAGGGGGACGCAGATGTCAGTGATGGCAAGTAGGGCAGTCTTGATGCGGTGGTTGCTGCAGAATCTGGATTGGGATATGTCCAGGATGTTGTTGGCATCAATGAAGTTTGCTAGCTGGGTGTTGATGGCATTTCCGATATCCTTGGCTGCAAACGGAAGCAGTGAGATGGACCTGAAGTTCTTGTCAGTCAAGTCTGCAGAGAGGTTCTTCAAATGGAGGTTGCCTTCGGCCTGTTTCCAGTCGTCGGGGAATGTGGCAGTCTTGAGGGAGTAGTTGATCTGGTGTCGTTCGGGTGGGATGGTCGTGGCTGCTCTGTGGAAGATGTGGGGGTGGTGTCTTAGGGTGCTCTGTTGTGCCAGCCTAATAGGAAACCATAAAAAGGTATTCATACATAAAACGATGTAATTCACACTGAGCGAGTCTGCTGCCTAACAAATAATGGTACTAATTGGCAGCCCACGTAACCATATACCAATCGGGCATGAACAAAACATTGAGCCAATCCTGTTTTTATTCATGTTCTGATGGTCACAGCAGTGAAACATTACATCAGTAGTAACCCCTCTAAATCAAATCCTTATTAGGAAGACCTTGGAATCAGTTGGACAATACCCTGAATCCATTTGATTAATTTTAGGGACCATAGCTTGTGACTAATCTCTCCGCCAATCCGAAACTAGCACCAAGAGGCTCACAGATCCCATTTAGTACTATTTCCTACTTACTTACCTCACTGCAATCAAAATGGGCCTGTGTCAAAACTAGTCATCTGGACCCATCCAGACTAAGATGAGCTGCATCATCGAACCTATAGGTTATGTGAGGGGGTGGGACCACTACTCCCAGTTTTTTCCTTCAATGCATTTTGCATTGGTGAACTATACATGTTTCGAGCTAGAGACTTTCATTTAAGGGTATAGTTCCCTTCCAATTATAATTCTAGTAATAACAGTTATATTTGAATAATTATACCTCTGACTTTGAGGCTAGAATAAATACGGTAGCAGACCGAAAAAGCTGGAGGCATTTTTATTTAAAAAGTCTTTGCTGTCGGAGGTGAAGATAAACATTCACAGGCTGTCTGCGGGACTGGTTAAAGATTTCAGGTAATATAACGTATCTGCAATCAAGCTAAAACCAATGACAACATTCCCCGTCATGGGATCACACATAAGAAAGTGTGACAACAGCTGTATTAAGGGAACAACGATGCAAAAAAATTACATCTTTAGAACGCACGTTCAGGGAGGGCAGCAGCAAACAACCTTCACGGAAAACTAGCACGGGGTTAGAGAGAGATGATCCTACATAATCGTTAACTTCCAAATAGCAAATCTACCAACATCCTATGACAGGCCCTTGTGAAGGGCTGGCATTTGTTGGTACTAATAACCACAAGCCATTTCAGCTTCGAATGAAGTGGGATTCCAATATCATTTTTTTAAATATTTAGACACAGTCAAGAGGCAACAGAACAGAGTACTAAGGAATAACACGAATGAAACAGCAGAAGACACAAGTAGATCCTTTGCTAGTGCTAGTCTTTTTAAATAGGTTCTTCCTCAGAAGATATGCACTGGCAGCCAACCCGTTACACCTTGTTACAGGCTTCCTCAGGGATGCATGTTTACAATGAACACATGTAAGTTTAAAACTATTTATGTAAATAAAAAATTATTTGTGCATGGGTTGGGTAGAACATCCACGCGTGGGCGCCCCACTGGCTGTGAAGCAGACCAAGGAGATCCAATACTGGGGACGTTACATAGATATTATCACTTGTACTGGCACAGAATGAGATTAATTCCTACTTTAGCTATACCAATAATAACCCATTCAATGTTACATTCACATTGAACAGGTCACAAATCCAATTCCTGGATATTGAATTCTATGCATCTGACAATACACTACACACTTCAGGAAGGAGCTGTGAATAGTATTCTACACTATGACTGCACATTCACCATGCACTAAAAGTGTAATCCCTTTTGCAAAAATGATTTGAATAGAGGAGCTGTAGTGAGGATAGCCACTCCTTACAACATGACAGACCATCTCTAGGCTGAGAACCAGGGCATGCAGAGAACTAGATCTACAGCGCACAGTCAAAAAGGCTAGAAAAACTAACCTCAGCGAAACTCTGAAGATCAAACAAAAACTTGAACCAGAGTAATGCCTGTCACTTACCACCACACCCCATCCTCAATTATGAGATTTTAGAGAGTTAGGACAAGCATTGGTCACTGCTAAAAGGGGTCACTGAAGTTGGCAATATACTCCCGAACAAACCCTCAATCTATAGTTTATGTCCAAACTACCCAAAATGAAGGAACAGGCCACTTGGCTCAAAAAATCTACAGGTTTTTACACTTATGACAACTAATATTGGTGACTTGGGCTAGAACAAGACAACTATAGTATAATACTGAGAAGAGCTATGACATTCAACACGGTCAATCGTGCTTTGTCATACATATCTGTTTGTAACAAGATATACATAGGCAGCTCCTACATGCCAATTGAAAATCCATATTCAGGAACATCGCAGGGCATGCGTCAACCAGGATTACTCAATGAGCTCACACCATTGTAACAGTGCAGCCAATAGAGCCAATTTTAGGTTTCATGGAATAGATTTACCCCTGCCTTATCGAAGGGGAGGCGATGGGAAACTATCTTCAACAACTGGAAGCCAATTGGATATGTAGACTAAGATCGGTGTACTAGAGAATCAATTAAGATCACAAACTACACCATTTCCAATAATGACTCTCTTGTACTTCTCTGTGGTGTTTTTGATGTACTGCATGTGTTTTCTGTTGATATCTACATGCTCATAAGATCTATTACTTACATGAACACGACCTGTGGCTCTATATGCGGTGTGGAACTGGGTTCAGTTTGGAATCTTTGGCTGGTTCAGCAAATATCATACTTACTGTGATCTCCTAAATCCATTACTGTATTCCCGCTCACTTCTCAACTCAGTGGATGTGTTACTAGCATAGGTTACGAACTGCCCCAAATGTTGTCCTGGGGGTCATTACCTGTTCACTGCCTGGTCATGTTTGTTGACTGGATGTGGCCGTTTGTTTCCTACTATTTCTTCTTCATTTGTAGCTATACAGTTACACCAAACTGAAAACAGGACAGTAGCACCATAAACCTTACATTGCATATGTGTATATGCCGTTGGCTATTGACACTCAACACTTTAAAGTAATGTATGGTGGAGCTGGACACCTCCATTCCAATCCGATATGCTATTTGTCCTCTATTATTAACAGTACAGTGGTGCCATACTCCAGTGCACCTACGGTACATATTTTAGTCCCTAAGCGCAGTTTCTCGAGTTGGATACCCAAGACTGCACGCGATCTGCAAGTGACTTGCTGGGCTCAAAATACAGTGACAGATGGGCCGTAGATGCATGATTGGTGCAAGCTTACTTCTGATGCCTCTTGCAATTTTTAGGTCTCGCCTACGCAGCGCGCATGTGCTGCATAGGAGACCTTTTGGAATCGATTCGCTTTTTAGTCCAAAAACATGCACAAATTACATTGCTTTCAATGGCAACGTGTGCACGTTTGTCAATTCCCTTGCAGGAGCGAGCTTTGGCGACATCTGTTTGTGATTAACTTTCAAACAGATGGTGCCCCTGCTCGCTCACGCAAAGGAAAGGCGTTCACTTTTGCCACCACTTGTCTTAACTTTCACTTTCGTGAAAGTTTGCAGCCTTGTTATTTTAAAGAGCTGGTAACAATTCACCGCATGTAAAGGAGCTGCAATGGGAAAGCATTTTCATTTTCCCCTTCCTTCGCTCCTTCCCATTCTCCTTTCTGCCAAAGTTTGCAAAAGCACTAGTTTCTGGTCTTGAAAAAATTTCAAATTGAGAAAAAATTAAATTCATGATTCACTTTACATCTGAATTTGTGCAAATAGGAGCTCATGTATCCTGGATATTTAAGTTAATAGTGCAATTACTTTTTTTGAACAATAAGGCTTGGGTAATGCCTCGGGTGGTCTGGTGCACTTTAGCTTCATTGCCGGTGAGAGGCCAGCTCTTTCCCTAGTAAAGGGCCTCACCACCACCTCCCGTCCTTCCCACCTCCCGACGCTTTTTGAAAATGCCGCGGAGCTTCTATGAGGGAGACGTTCAAAATGGCGGCACTCTGTGCCTCGAATGTGGTGTGGGGGGGAGGGGTGGCCTGGCGGTGGTAGCTGAGCAAGGCGGTCTATTTGGTTGTGTTAACCGCAGAGCCTCTTAGTCCTTTAGGATGATTTTCATTCTTCCCTCCAAAAGACAGCATGGACTAAATTCCACTAGCCCTCAGATAGGAGCAAACAGGATTGTCCATTTTTTCTCATTTGAATGTTTGTTTAGTGTTTTAACTCTTAGACTAGCACGTCTTTTCGGCCTAAAATAAATGGTTATTTTTTCAAGTTTTTGAACATTGAACAAGTCATTGTTTTGGTGCCAGGCATTGGAGACTGATAATTTCTTCTCAGCTGTTCTCCTGATTGTCAGTGCTATGCATTTGACGTCACGTTTGCGATGTTTTTATACGTACGCGCGAGGACGTAGTTTCTATAAAACTGACCCTTTTGGGCGTTTTATTTTGTACCCATAAAATGCCTTTGTTCAACAATCCTAGTTATTCACCTTTTTTATTCAAACCTAAAGTCATTCTTTTGTGTTGGGAAGAATGTTGTACGCAATTGACCGAAGCATAGGCACACGCTGGAAACGTGAAAAAGCTGTACATTTAAAGGTGTGCATTTTATTAAGTCTCCTCTTCCAACAGGACCTGTAATATTTACATCCACTGTGTCCACCTCTCAATAGTGGATGGGTATCTTGCTCCATTCCCCGTATTTATTTTACATTGCATCAGTTAAACCAAATGTTTTGCATTTCCGGGGTTAAGTCACAAAAGTAGTAATTGGGCAACAATATTTATTTTTTATTTTGAAGGTTTTATATACGCTGGCTAGAGCCGGAGATATCAGAGCGCTTTACATTCAGACCATAGTAGCAGGGTACATTGTTACAAAGGTTACAGTTATTGGAGCTTGGCAAACAGTTACATGCAAGATCGAGCCAAACAAAAAGGACCTACGCAAGGGAAAAAGCAGGCAAGGGGAGAGATTCGGGGGGTAGGAGCAGGGAAAGAAGACACAATGGAGGATCGAAAGAGTAGGGGAGGGTGAGACACAGCATGGAAAGAGGGGGAGGGTGACTGGGACACAAACCAGTACACTAGTCAAAACTGCATCCAAAGTCCAGTAAGCTATGATCCCCGGGGAAGTGGTATCATTTTCCCACCTCTGTTGCGAGAGGCTCCCTATACACAGTGGACTATCTCAGAGGGGTCTCAGATTCCAAGGCCTATATACTGGATCCTTCCCCAACAAGCATTTACAATGCAATGGTCTCGTCTTTGATAAAGTTAGAGCTATTGACATTGCTCATGACTTTTTTTTAAAACAAAGAAATAAATGGCATTGTCATTTACAATGCCAATAGCTTAATCTCTCGCAAATGCGAGACCTATTGCATTTGCACCGAGCCCCACACACACAGAGCGCGCCCCACGCCACAGAGCGCGCCACACGCCACAGAGCGCGCCACACGCCACAGAGAGCGCCACACGCCACAGAGCGCGCCACACGCCACAGAGCCACACACACAGGTTAATGCTCTGCAAAATAAATGTACATCCTAGCGCAGCAGTTCTGGGAAAATTAAGTGCTTGGGCCTCATGCTTATCAACCTGCACTGCAAACGGAGGAGATAAGAGCATGTCTTGATTGTGTTCATAAACTGACTGATGGTTGAGTTTTAAACCTTCAATTCAGGAAGTCTCTCTCTGCAGTCCAAGTCCTTTGCTGAATGAACTGTTGTGATTGTGAACAGTCCTACCCCTTTTGTCCATCCACTGCTCAGTACTTGCTTGGCTTTACAGTAAAAGTACACATTTTCAAACGAAACGGCAGTTGCATAAGAAGTGGGGCAAATCAGCATATGGGCATTATTAGCATCCCCAAGATGTGTTACACAGGTTCCCAGATTAACGGACTTCTAAGTTAACTTACTCCATATCTAGTTCTACCACTTCATGTTTAGTCCATCTAGTATTTGTTTTCTTCATAACATTAAGATGCATTTAAAGGGTCACTGTACATCAAACATCAAGAACTTTGGTCTTGAAAATTAACACTTTATATATTCCCCTAAAACAACTTCCCATTCGATGTAAGAGTAGAGGGCAGCCCACAAATCCTTAAGACCTGTCTTTTCCAATCCCCAGCATCCTTGTTGTAGCACTGCCCTGAAGTCAATGATCTGTGCCAGTGTTTACATTCCTAATGGTAAGGGCCCTTTGCAAATGGCTGACATAGGTGCGGTTGGGAAAAGCATCTCCCACGCCCACGTACCAACACGATGGAAGGGTTAATATTAATGGAAACACTGCCTAATTGTTCAATTATATGTCTGATCAGTTCGGTCACAATTTAACGTATCCAGTTTGAAGCCAAACGCTTTAACTAGTTCATCAATACTTTTAAGGCAGGAGAATTGTCACGACGGATCCATTCTGTAGTGCCGCTTCTGCCAGCAGCAACAGGCGTTCAGCTTTCATTTCCTGTTCCTAAACTCTGGGCTTAAAACATTCCACAAATCCAGACAGTGTAGGGCAGCTATAGGACAGGCCCTCAACACATAAATGCCATTTTATGCATATAGACCCCTGCACCCACCCACCCCACGTGAAAAGAAAACAGCCGGGCATAAAGTACCGAGAAATACTTAATTGTGAAGTAAAAGCGAACAGCTGATCACAATGTATGTGTGGCTCCAACCAAAATGTATATTCCGTCATTTTCTACAATTAGACAGTCATCACTGGACTAAGCTACATTAAAACGGGGTTCTTCTCATTAAAATGTTGCCACAAGCAGAGAAATTCCTCCTCTACACAGAGAGCCACAGTGGCTAATCTACGATGTTGCTAGGTAACAGCCACACTGCTGCCTCCACAAGTGCTATACAGTCAATTTATATTGTTTTGAAATGCATTGCATGCCTATGGAAGCAAAATAAAGCCTGCGCTGCTTTGCTAGCTGCACACCGAGAGCAATAATGCCGCAAAAAATCACCACATACATATCTGGCCAACTGTTGAGGGCACCGTACGAAGGTAACGTGCACTTTGCAGAAGGTCGGACAGTGATTTATATCAGGGGCCGCGGCTGTGCTCGGCGCTGAGCAGACATAAATCACAACATAGCACAACGCCAGCATACCCCGTGAGCTTTCACTATGGAATAAAATTTTAGCTGGGGGCCAACGGTGTAGACTGCCCATCGGTTATCTGGTTTCGGACAAGCACCCTGAGCGGGGGTGGCACAGAGGGCCATGAACCATCCCGGTGGGGGACTCCCCGAAGCCCCAACGGGTTCTGCTCACCTCCTATCCCGGCTGGTGCTGGAGAGGCTCCGGGATCCCCTTGCTCCCTCCTCCGATGCCCGGTCCCTACGGGTCTGCCTCAGCCCGGGTGCCCCGCAGTCGGAGTCTGGGAGCTGCCTACCTCCGGTCCCGGGTATCCCCTGTGCCTCCCTATCCGGTGCACTGCTGGCTTGGGCGGCTGCAGGGCCCACCCCTCATCCCACACCGCACTGTAGCCAGGAAGCGTCATTACGGGAGCGCTTCTCCTGCTCCGGGCCCGCCTAGTGCACAACATGGCAGCAGGGGCAGGACGGGGGCACCTGCGGGGGACGGGGGTATCTGGGGCTGCAGGGCACCATTATTCCTAAACAAGCCCACAGGACTTAACGACGATTGAGGCACAGAAAGAGCCCAGCGTGCACACAATTATCGCTGCGGCGGTGAATGTCCCCCTCCGGCAAAACGACTATCGGCGGAAGAAACGCACAAAAAACATCCCGAAAAGAACACGTTTCTTTGACATGAATTGCTGGGCTGTTGGAGGCTTAACGTTCTGAGAACTCGTCGTGTTCTCGCTGAGCAACTTTCAGGTGCCATTATGCTTTTGCCCAGGCCTCCGCACGAGCTCATCCAGCGCTCGCCATGCCTGTAAGCCCAGTCCTTTTCAGATTGGGGGGGGGCGTGTTTTGGTCAAATGACATCACAGACAGAAAGAACATGAAAAAACACACCCCTCAATCCGAAATGGACGGGGCTTAAAGGGACAGACAGAGCTCTTCTCCAATGGCTGGCCGCCGTTTAGGAAGCCAGCCAATGGAGAAGAGCTGGCTCGTTTACCTACCTAATAGAAGACATCATTTCTCGCCAGCTAGACTGCGCAAGCGCAGCCTACGCAGGCCGAGACCTAAAAAGGGGAGAGGGAGTGCTTTGGCAAGGGGTGCCATACCATACCTCTACTGTGAGTGGCTCTTGGCGATGTGGACTCTCAGCGGGTTCGCTGAGACTCCAGAGTATAAATATTGGATCTTTCCACAAACAAGGGGAGAAGGAGTGCTTAGTCAAAGGGCACACAAGGACAGGTGGCTAGGTGGTGTAGCAGACAAGGGGAGAGATTCAGGTGAGAGGGGATAGGAGCAGAGGAAGTAGACAAATAAAAAAAAGTACTAAATGGGAATAGACAACATCGGTTAGGGGACAGACTGTTTTCGCTGTGGCCATGAGTTTGCCCCATCTCTAAGGTAAAAACCTAGCACAGGCCATTCCAGAAGCTTGGCCATCCAGGAAATGACGCACACAGTTTGCAATTCAAATTAATTTTCACAATTCACAGAAGTTTATAGTACGCTGCACATCAAAGCAATCCAGATTTTTTTCATATTAAGTTCTTGGGTGCAGAGGATGATGCTCAGAACTAACAAGAATTGGCATAGCCAATAGGTCTTGCTTTTGGGACCTTATAAGTATTTAGTTATGCAGCACAATATCCTTGTTGCAACAACATCAACTGTTGCATGGCTAAACGCTTATAAGGTCCCAAAGGCGAGACCTATTGGCTATGCCAATACTTGTTAGTATTTGGGATATAAAGAGTCAATGGCAAATTATGCAGGATTTTGTCCGCACGTTTGGAATCGTAGCCCTGATGTAATTTGAGGGAGCAGAGTAGGTGTGTCAATAGCGCTAAGATGGAGGATTTTCAATTAGAGTTTCTCAGGTGTTTAGAACACTTACCACCTCTGGGAAGGCGCTATCTTGTGGGTGTTTGAGGGAATGGCTTTGACTTGCAGTGACGTTGTCTGGAGGATTGTTATGGACGCCGGGCCATGGCTTGGTAATTTGTAGGTCTCAACTGCACATTTGTACACTTCATTAAGAGTGATGTTTTAGTGGTTTGTGGGGGCAGGCCTAGTGGTCATTTTAAAGGCACCTCCTGACCTCACTTCAGCTTGCTACATATTTACATGCCGGATGCTGGCTGCCAGATGTCTGCATGCTGAACACAGGTGAGTGAGTTACACAGCCGCTGCCCCATGCCGGACACCAACACCACTGAAGTCCTGAAGTGCATCTTCCTGAACGGGCGCTCCCTGCACAGACATGCCTTAGAGATTTGGGAACACCTCCTATGCCCCGGACATCACCTCCAACATCCAGATTGATACAAGATCCAGAGGAAGGACTGCCACGACCGCCCAGTAAGGTTGGACTCGCCATCGCACACAAGAGTTCCCTCCAACTATCCACCTAAACCACAATCGACCCCTACGCCACAACCAAATACCTACATTTCCAGATCCAGAAGGCCACAGAACCACTCTTCGCGGCACCCTCGCCTACAGACCCGTCGGCCCCCATGCCTTGTTCGCCACTACTATTGCCGACCTAATCGCACCTCACGCCATCGCCTCCATGGACTACTTACTCCTCGGAGACCTGAACTTTCACCTAGACATCCTCAGCTTCCCCCTACTCCACCACCCTCCTGGACAACCTTGTCAACTTCTGACCTAAACAGCGTGTCACCACCCCTACCCACAAGGCAGGACACACCCTCGACCCCATCTTAGCAGTTGGGAACATCTGCTTCAGCCACACCAGGCAGCCCCTCTGGACGGACCACCACTGCGTACACCTCTTTCAACACCACCCTCAAACCCACTCCCCGTCCTCCGCAAAGCATCTGGAACAAGGTCACTGAGGAGCACCACAACTACACCCTCAGCCGCGACCCCCTCCGCCCCCCACCCGCCTCAACGGATGCCAACTCCAGCCAAGGAACTACACCACTGGATCACCAGCAGCGCAGACAAGCTGGCATCCCTCCACACCACCGCCAGACAACACCCCCCGGTTTGCCATTGACCTCCAAGAAGCCAGATGCTCCTGCAGATGTATTGAAAAACGATGGTAAAACAGCTAAACCACGGAAGACCTGACCACTTACAAGAAACCCATGGCAGAACACAACCAATGCATCAGATGCACAAAGACGACCTTCATCCGGAACAAAATACTCACCAAGTAATATGGATTGGTAACCAACAGGCAAACGGGCACTCCGCAATGTATTGGGGAAAGTCAAGATACCTCAATAGTCAAGGTGCTACTAGGGGGTAAGGTTTGGTTTTTAAACACCACCCACCTCGATCTACCCTAAGTGAATCCTAAAGCATACACAGTTCTCCCCGAGCACTCAATATAATATCTGTAAAAATTATAAAATCAAAGTGACAGTCACAGAAATCCACAGTTCATATATTGATCAAATATGCCTTGATCCTCGTGTTCCAAAACAGGTTTTATTCTCCAAGTTCACATCCAAAAAATGCAGCCTTTGTCTTCCCAAGTTCATATCCATATACAGCAGCCAACACTGTTTCATCGTGCTGTGTAAAAGCACATTGACTTCGTCAGGGCTGCAACCCAAACAATAAATAAATTCCATACCTATATATCAGTCTATATGTCAGAAAATCACATATGTTATCCACACAGTGGAAGAGTAAAAGAATCCTGTGTTGAAGAAAAGAATGGAACCATAGCCCAAGTAATATCACCCAATCATGTGATAGACACAGTAAATGATCCGCCACCATTGAAATATAGAATAGAAAATACATAGAGAGTTCACCTATTCTCTAAATTCAGTCCACTGTTCCTTCATCAGATATTTCCAATACAAATAACCTATAATAATAATTCACCATCAATACTCCTAAAGATGCCCCAATATGAATCACCCAGATTAACAATTTCACCAATATGTCATCCCTAAATGAGTTGCCATAATTAATCCATCACAAGTAACTATCAAATACATACTATACATACCGTCATGTATAGTTATGGTAAATAAAGACTCATTTCAAAATCACCCCAGTACGTCCGGAATGTATATACTACCACCATGTGGCAGTATAACAGTGGGATTACCGTATAAATCAAGTCCAACGACATACTCTCAATATCACAGTCAATTTTCCAGTATCCGATAATACAGGTAACTCTTAGAAACAAAATTCAAAAGCAGGTGTAATACTATCAACTTACATAATGCATCCAACGCATTCACTGTAAATTTATAGACAGCGAAAACACCACACACACACACACACACACGACAACTTCCAGCCTAACTTTCTGCTGCTTCGGCGGGACCTACGGTGTGCTGTGGGAACGGCGGCTGCGGTGCACGGGCGGAGCAGGGCGGCGGCTGTACAGGATTCGTAGTCCCTGCCCATCGGCCGCCTCTGGGACTTCGGCCTGCTAGCACGCCATTGGGTGAGCTCCCCTCAGCGCTGGTTGTATTTTGCTGTCTCATGACGCCACGTAGTTATTCCGTTCCGGTCATTCTTAGCCCGAGGGAAGCGGCTGTCTCATTCTTGTGTCATATGATGTTCCTTAGCACAGAGTGAGTTCTCCAGGCACACTTGTTTGCGGGTCACTGTTCGGGGATGGTTTCAGAGCTTACTTCCAAGGGAAGGAGAGCTGGGGGCGGGGCCCGTCTCCTGCAAGTATTGTAAGGGTTTGTCGACAGAGAAGAAGTGCAGGAAGCGAAGGCGAGAGAGGGAGCCAGGAGTGTGCCAGCGGGCTTGTTCTTTCGGCAGGTAAACCAAGAAACAGGTGGAAACGAAATAACCAATCCGTTCAGTAATATTGCAGGTGGAAGAGGTTTTTCCAGGCAAGAGCAAGAAGTTGTCCGGGTCTTGCTTGATTCTTTATTAATAAAGCCATTTTTATCAAATTTCTATACAACTGAACTGGAGAGGTGGCCCGTGAAAACTAAAAATAGCTTCTACTGAGAGCACTCCGCGTCGCCCTCCTGCTTTAAGCGCTATGAATAGAAAGCGGGCAATGATTTGGCACGCGGTGCATCGCAGGACGGGTGAAGCCAAACACTTGCCGGACTTGCTCAAAAGCCAAGCTGGGATGGGGTAGGTTGGCCTACACTCAGCCAATGAGATATTCAGTTGAAACACCTCTGTACGGCTGGTAGGGTTTGACGCTTATGCAGGGCTGGAAGGTTTGGGAAAAGTCAGTCACAGATCACAGGCGTAGCCAGGGCTTTAAGTAAGCCAGGTCTTGCCGGTTCTCAGCAATGGCAGTTCTAAGAAGCAGGTGCTGAGACGTCTCTCTATCGGGCACTCCGTTTTTGCCCTCACCCTCGGGGTGAAAAACAAATCTTAACTCTGCAGCAGTTTCACAACCTTCACAGCCTTTGATGTAACTTCAAAGAGACTGTTATAGTTCGTTCACTGTTCTATCATTTCAGAACTGAGGCATTTTCAATATTATGTACAACGAAACCATAGTTGTTGCGTACTTATCTTACACAGCTAACAACCATTGGCAAAGCCAATAGCCCTCACTTGTTGCAGGCATCACTTGTTGTATTATATATCAGTGTGCAATGAGAAAAGCAGGAAAATACCAGTAACCACACTATGCTAAGCACATTTTTACCTAGTGTATTTTTAAGCCACGCCCTTAATTACATCGGCCTCGCCCCTTTGAGACACCCCCTAGTTTTTCCATTCCACTTAGTGCCCTGGGAGTAGCCCAAAGTGAAGGCCCATGTAGACAGGTGTAGCCACTTGAAATTGGTGCCGCCACTCACGGCTTCTCAACAAGCGCGAGATTCTCCCAAAGTCACTCATCTGATAGTGCACCTCAGCTTGTTGTCGGTAGCCTTCAGGGTGAAGGGGTCTGGTGCCCGCCTCTGCCCGGCGCTCTGAGGTGGACTGCACAGAGGGGTCCTACACACCAGGGGTGCCAGGTAAACCCCCCAGTCAGTGACTGGGAATCGTGCTGCCTGCCGGTCCTCTGGTCATTCCCCAATACCATGGAGAATCCATAAGGGCTGAGGCCAGAGTCAGTCGAGAGGGCTGGACGGAGTCAGCCTGGTTTCAGTGGAGGAGCTGTTAAGACGGGACTATGAGTCACTCACGTCAGCAGGCTCGGACGTAGGCGTCTCGTTCAGGTCAGCCAGGTCTTGCTTCCAACCAATTGAGATGGGCGAGGTTGAATGTGTCAAATGAATTTTACCCAATCAATGCATTTCAACTGGTAGTTGGAACATGTTCCTCTTTCTGGCAGAAATGTCGTGCATTTCATACAGGCACTTTACTATCGTGGCTCAGACGTACACATGCAGCCAGAGACAGTTCTATATTTGAAGACTGAGGCTCAACAAGACCTGAACTTCTGTGAGGGGGCTAACACTCCGGAGACCGGAGAAGTGTGGCTCAATGAGGAGAAGTGTGGCTCAATGAGGAGAAGTGTGGCTCAATGATTAGAGCGGAAGACCCTGATGCAGAGGTCTAGCCCGGGACCAGGGTTCAATTCCCCGCCTCGGCGGGTCTTGGGCTCAAAATTCCACGGACCTGATAATTCTCGCCTCGGTGCCTATTCCAATCATTGAGTCCCACTCTGCAACTCTGGGCAATAGCTTGCTTAATCTCCACAACGGCCCCCACAACTCTAAGGATGCCTGGCCTCCACCTTGGGAGTGCCCAGGAGTGGACGCCTCACAGGGAAAGCCAGGATGGGTTCCACAGCGGTATTCGTACAAGCGCCTTGAGACCCTTGCGGGTGAGTAGTGCGCTATACAAGTATCAATTTACAACACTCCCAGCAATGAAGCAGGACAAGCCTTTCCATCGTCGTGGCCATTTATGAGGAAAAAGTGAATAGTGCAGTTCAAGCATATTGGAAAACACAGGTATAAAACACTTTAATAGATACGGCACTGTTCCTAGGCTTCAACTGATTGCAAGTCCATAATAATGCTCCTGACCCATTGTTTGACCCTTGACCCAATTACTAAAATTTACGCTAGTGCCATTATAAATTACAATAACTAGAGTATTAATTATAAAAAAATAGAAGACATTGTTATGTGTATTACCAATACATCGAAGTCATGTAAATACAACACATATTGAATTACAAATGCTATAGGTGTCACATTTGCGAAAGTTATAACTATTGGCATTGTAAATGACAAAGTTATTAATTTTTTGCTATTTTCAAAACCAACACATAAATAAAAAGTGTCATTTACAATACCAATAGCTCCAACTTTCCGAATGCGAGCCTATTGCATTGCAAATGCTTGTTTTCCTTTCTAGACACTACATCCGGAACTTCTTGGCATTACTAGCTTCAGGCCATTTGAGTTTAAACTGGATTATATTGCTTATGTTAGGTTTTAGTTATGTTGCAGTACACATAGTATCTGTCCTTTGCGGCACTGTTCTGTCTAAGAACTGCCGAAAATGCCATAACAATTTTCTGGTAAGACTGACTGTTTTTATGGTTCACCTTATGCTTTAAGTGCAATGGCTCACTATTTTTCCACCAGGGTTTCTAGAACATGGTGCTTTGCACATGCTGCCATACGGACCCACGGTATATGTTCTTGCTGCCCCCACTGAGCTTTTTGGCCCTTGCCCCGGTCTCAAGTAACATGGCCTTCCTGATCTTGTATCATACATATTTTCTTATCTTGTCTACGTATCTTTCCCTCACAGTGCTTAGATGTCCTTTCAACCCCAGTCCTCAAGTGTTAGACGCATATAAAAGGACAAGTAATACACAAATTATAGGGGTCAAACCTGCCTTGCATCGTGCAAACACATTGGGGTTACATAAAATTCCAATGGCGGCCGACTAGAATGTTATACTAAAGGACTTCCAGTGCAGCTGGCAGTCAGAGGCGAGACCCCGTAGCATTTGACGTTCAATGGACACGCTATTGCACTGTCCTACATTCCTCTCCCCCTACCTGTGTGGACCGAACAGGCGCCGAGGGGGTGATGAGAAGTAACAGACCCGAGTTAGGCACCAGTTAATATTGTTATTCCCTAAACCCCGGTTCCTCTCACCTCCCACTCAAAGCGCCATACTAATCAGCTCCTACCCCCCTAATCCCCATACGCCCTGCAACGTATATCAACAAACGCATCTGCGATTGATGCCGCAGGCTGCACTCAAGATTGTGCACCAAACTGTTACCTGAATTATCTGTGGTGTATGGGCCTAAGCCGAAATGATACATTTATCTGTATGGCATGTCCTGTTAAAGAACCAATAAAGAAATGTAAACAAAAAACGAGTCAAAATTGTGTACCCTGACCCTCGCTTTATTAGTTTAGTTCTAAAAAAACTGCAGACTGCTGACAAGGTCAAGCATCTAAGTGCGGGAAGCAAAAGCCCACTACAGGGGGAAGAGACAGACCAGGCAGATCCTTAGCAGACATGCTCAAATACCCCCTGGGCTGCCAGCACAATATGGTAAGCCCGGTCAACTAGAGCATCCTCAGCCTCTACTCCCTATTATACTGATTTCTATACGTCTAAGCATCCCGCTAGGAAATGCGAAACATTTGATAATCTAGACCAGTGGTTCTAAACTTTTTCACTTATGTGGACCCAACATTCATTACTGTAACCTGGTGACCCACAATCAATTACTCAAATCCTACTCAGTCATTACAGGAGGCTAGGGATCCTGGCTTAAATATTTTCAATTATTTGAACCACAAAATACACAAAAGAACAGAAACAAGCATTTATCAAAGTATAAAAGTGATGATTTTTTAAATTCACATATACTACAATTAAAAAAAAACATGTTATGGGTAGGTTGGAGCTTTTATAAATTCAATTGAGGCCACCCATCATCCACACTATTTCTGTTTGATGCATCTACTCTGCACCCACAATAAAATTTGAAGATACAAATTTTTAGCTTCCAATTTTTAATTACTTCTTATTGACAAAACGTTTTAAAATCTTCAATTTTACATTTTCTTTCTTTGTACACTTATATTAATGTAATAAACAGTGGCTGACTCACTAAGTAGGCCTTGCAGACGCCCAGGAGTCCCAGGATATTAGGTTACGAACCACTTATCTAGCTTGACTGCCTTGCATGGTTGAAAGGTGGTTATGAGGAATTCCTCATGCAACCCGTTACTAAGGATGAGAAAGCACACTTTACCACAATCTACCAGGCAGTAAAGCACCAGGCAAGGGCAGTCCATTGGGTGGATTTTATAAAGAATATGCCTCCATGTTAGCTCACTATCTACTGGCACTCTAAGGAGGGGAGGGAAAAACATTCTACCTGAAACAAAGTGGGAGGCTCTTTAGTTCACAAACCAGGTATACCAAGACAGCTCTGTGAATCCTATAGTATAGGCCACTATCAGTCAGCAAAATATAGTACAATACCTGCTACAACAGACTTCTATTCATATTATTTCATTAACTGGACCCAGGATTACAGTCAGCAGTAACACTTGCACTGATCAGAAGCTGCTTATATCACTATATGCTAGTATGTGGGTCGACAATAGCGTTCCCTAGAAGAACCTAACTCCTATCATTAGGAAATAAGTTGGAGCAAATCCCAGGTTTTCTTCATAACTCCAATACCAGTTAGACTACCTGCTTGGGCAATGCAGTATCAGTAAAATATCTTAACATATGGATCAAATGGGCTTCAGATAAAGCGCTGGTCGGGCGCTGCTCCTCCACCCGCCCCACTGCTTTCTCGCAATGTGAGAAGCAGAAACATAAAATGGTAAAACTACCATTTTAGGTTTCTACTTCTCGTACTGCGCGAGAGCAGAGGTGTTTAGTTGTGGGTGGGTGGGGCTGCTTTACAGCAGGGCTGGGCAGGGGAAGAGTGGTGTGCCCACTCGAGAAAGCATGACTGGTTTGGTCAGCACTCTGGGGCCGCCCAAACCCGCCATGCGTACTCTGCCCTTTCTCCACGCAGGCTGCAATGCAGCCTACATTGAGAAAATGGCCTGGCCGTAGGCGCCTGGCTGGGCGATGTCCCAATAAATCACAACTCTGCCATTGCTGCATTGTGATTGGCTTAGGGGAGGGAGGCTGTCTGCTTCCTGTTCATGCCGGATAGAGGATAGGAGAGCAGGAGCCAGAGAAGTGAAAAACGCAGGACCCAGTACGTTTTTTTATTTTCTATTACTTATTAAATTTACGCCGCTCAAACCCCCCCCTTGCCCCGTGCGACCCCACCCCCCCCCATCACCACCCACCCCCGCGCAAATAATGCCAGCCGCGACTGGCGCGTATCTTATGTGCAGTTGAACCCTGGCAGGCAGGATAGCATTAATGGAATTGGTTGTCCTACTAACGTTTTAGTATTCCTTCAACAACTCGCTGTATGGCTAACACGGGAAGTCTTCACCTTGCCATACGATCAGGGTAACTTTCAAGAACCAAATTTGACGTATTCTGCACCCCTTGGTTTGCAACACCCGACAACTGAGGAAAAGCTTGTCACCTACCCCCCCCCCACCCCCCTCCTTTAAAGCCTTGTTGTATACAAAAAATAGTACACAGGATTTCTGAAACAGATACTGTCCACAGTAATGTATCAGCATCAAAGAAATTACACTCAAAGAAACACAGTTAAAAGTTTATTCACCAAACTTCACTTCAGCATTAGTGGCTATTCCCGCCAAAGAACTTTAAGCCTATTACACAAACTTCCCCAAGAGATCCCTTAGCCAGCTACAAAACATTGCCAACGTTTTTGAATGCATCCTACTGGAAATGTTTCTCTAGGACAGACTTCGGTCAGTCTGAAAGGCCGCCTGTTCTACATTTCCACTAGAAACCCTCTCATTTTGTGGGTAACATTTCTTACCAACAGAACTCCTATAGGTTTTATTACATACCAATACAAATCCATGCACTCTAAGGCTTCAAACCTTTAGTTAATCTTGAGAGATAAATGGAATCTTGTGTTAGGACACTTTCAAAAACAGATCGGGCCTACCGTTTACAACTGGCAGTTTCACCTAATAGACCGCACACCATACACTAGGACTAGGTTCCTTCATAGAGTGTATCCCACTCTGCTCAGTCTGATGAGGTGGCCTAAGGAAAACGCGCAGGACTGTGGTGCTGAATTTTTTGCATCTAGCGTGGTGGTGTCCACCATAGTAACTGTCTTCCAGTACTCACTAATTTTTTATAACAAATTAGCTATCCCATTACACCAGATAAACCCCCCCCCCCCGTCCTCCCAGCCTCCCCAGGCAGTAGTGGATGCCACCCAATGCAGGTGGAAGGAAAAGGGGAAAGGGGGGGGGGGGGGGGGGGGGGGCAGAAGAGAGGGGTGAAGAAAAAAATAAAAATGCACCTACCTTAATACCGCCGGCCACCACCTCACCATCCTCTGCAGCAGGAAGTACCCAGCCTCACAGAATCCCCTGGCCAATCAGGACGCTACCTCCCAGCAGCATTGCAATTGCTCGGAGCGCCATGGTTTGGTGCTCAGACGCGGACTAGCAGGCTGGGCATGTTCTCCACCCAGGCTGTATAATGGAGTCTGTGGAGGACATGCAAAGTGAGCATGACTGTTTGGCCGGTCCGAGACGCCAGTCAAAGAGTCATGCACACTTAAGGTGCAGCCACCACTCCTCCCTGTGATGCCAGGAGTCCAGCCCTGCATTGCCTCAACAAACCAGGCTTCAACTGCAATAACGATATAAAATAATGGAAAGTTATCAATTTATTTTTTGTGTTGAGCTTGCAGTTTAAGCAATGGGGCGACACTCCACCGCCTTCACGGAGGAGCCGCTGCTGCAGAGTGCTTACCTGTTGGGATTTTTTAAATATATTCATGTCTGCATCAAGAATTTCATTGCTTTGGCACTGCTGCTAGCGAAATAAGTCTGCCAACCATTGGGGGTGTGGACCCAAAACGTACCCAAGACAAATTACTTGAAAATCGAATACTGCAACGAGCAGCTTAAAGATATGGAGAATTACTATCAACCTACGAGTGCCCCAGAGACATTAAGTGGCACTAAACATTTACTTTGCTGCGTCACTGACCATGTTCCTAACTATAAACAATTAAAGAGTAACCGCTTATAAACACATTCATAGCCTAAATTGCCAGCTGTTAAGATTTATGTATCTACTATTGTGGTATGATATTTCTGAGGTAATTCAGGCTATTGGCCCCTACTGTACGTGCTCAACGTCGCAGTTGCGTCACCAAGTGTGCTAGCGTAGTGCTGTAATGTATGTTTTAACATGTGAATGTTTTGCATTACAATTAATAAATTATAAAAAAAACACTTCCAGAAGCTAGTGCCGGGGCTTATAAACTCAAATACAGCATGACTGGAAATAAACTGAATAATCACCTAATGCCATTACATCCAAGCATGACTGGTTGCAGAAATAAATTGACAGTACCAAATAACGGTACATTGCAAACCTGGGCACATATCCTGTTTCATAAGTGTCAGGATACAGCTCTAAGGTTGGGTATATTTGGGAGGTGAGCGAGACAGGATTTATTTTTACCGAAAACAGTACAAACCCCAAGTCCAATAAACCTACCACCCTTGGATCCCACGCATTTTTATGGTGTCAAGCAGTCATCCAATCTGGTTCGATAAAGGGGACCGACTTAAAAGTCCAAAATTAAATAAATAAATATCCAGAAAAACATAGTGAGACAAGTTAAAGACAGCTGTACGAATATCAGACGTTGCAAAGCAGGTCTTTAAACTGCGTGCATTACAGTGCCTTGACCATTAACACAAGTAATACCACAAAAGGCTTTACAACACACGCCTCCATTCTACATTGTAATGTCTCAAATACATTTGGTTTGGGGAGTGATCGTAAAACCCCCCCACCCCTTTTTTGGGGGGGTAGCACCCAAATATTTTTTTCCTCTTAAATCCACCTTACATCGGTTTACTTCTTACCCACCCCATAACCCTAAAAACGCCCTTATTTCTACCCTCCTAAACCCTTAGATCAATTATACCTCTTTACCTGCACCTTTACATTAAAAAAAAGTAATGTATATATGTATTTTGTATATACATAAATAAACACAAATACATATACATACCTTTGGAGTAAAGTACCATGTGGCAAAGGTAAAAAGCCTGCATGTTAAGACTGGGGGGGTAAAGGTCATGCGTAGTAACGGCTGTGGACTAAAGGCTACATACACCCGCTGTACTTAAGCTTCCCAGTGTCTGATTGTCTACTACCCTGAAGACCCAACTAATTTATTCTTTTAATTCAAGACCTATAACATTTCGGAGAAAGGCACACGTAAATCAGCGTTGAAATTACAATTCGCATCATAGATCAATACCAGCTGCCCCTTTACCGAGGGAACCACTGAAAGGTAATAGTCTTGTGAAAATGTTTAAAAGTATAACACCCTACGCACAGAGTTGCATTCCTCTAATCTAGGAACGCTGCCTGTACTACAGAGGAGTATTTCTTAACCGTGTGACTTTTGTGGACCCCTGTGGCACGCTATCCAATACAGAAACAAGTGAGTGCACTTTAATAGTGGAGGACACGGAATGTGAGCATAGTGATGGAGTTTCACAACAAATGCAATCAATCAATACTCATATGATCTAGTGAGATTGTTGATGCGCATTCTAAATACAATGGTTCAAAGCATCAGTTTGAGTATGTGCCGATCACCCTCCCAACTAGTAAAGGACGCCATGCGGATTACTCAAAGAATCGCTACTAGTGTCCTCCTGCACATACCCTTCTTCCCATACACCCCCAAATCCCACTCGTACGGGAGATACCACCCCAGCACAATGGGAAGATCCATGCAAAACACCTGCTGAGTAAATAATACCTTCAGGTCTCCATCGTTTTTTTTGTCTTCGGTTTCCGCGATAACTGTCGGCAAAATAAAAGGACTATCCTTTATTCTGCTAATGGTATTTAAAAACTCGCTCCAGCAACATGCAATTCTGGGGGGCCATGATTAAAAATGTCGGTAAGCCAAGCCAGACAGCCACGTAAAAGCAAAATAGTTTCCTACTATTTTACAATTGTATTAAACATTCTTAGCTGATGTATAAATGTTTTATGTTGCTTACGCTACATTTTTTCATTTACTTCAACGGGTGCATAGGTAAAAATGCTGCGTTATTTATATGTGTGTATATATATATATATATATATATATATATATATATATATATACATATACATACACATACACACACACATACTTATTCTCCTACGGATACCATCTTTTTGAGTGTAGAGTAATCAAGTACCTTCTACTCTAGTATGGTAGAGAGGAGAATGTGGTCAACATATGAAAGCTAAGCTAGCGGCCGTTTTAGAATCGAGGAGCTTCTCGCAGAGTCTAGTATTTTTCCCAAAGCTGCGCCCTCGGGCAGCTCAGACTAGGATTGGCTGACAGACAGATGTTTCCGATTGGTTGTTTCTAAGAATACGAATTATGTCACAAACGCGCAACTTTCTTCCAGTGTAGAGCTGAGCTTTCTGCAGAGTGTGAGTAATTACACTTACAGTAAAAGTCGAAAACTAAAAGTGCATGTGTAAGTATGTGGCGTAAACTCAGAAGCTCGTAAATAATCCAACCTTGTCAGTAGTGCGTTTTATTGCAGACAAAATGAGGTGACAGAAAAAGGGCTTTAAGTGGGCCAGCTCCTGCCCGTGCTGACCACAGTCAGTTGTAACCAGCATTGGTGGCGTGCGAAAGTGAAAGCAGAGCAACAGGGAAGAGCGTGAAAGCAATCAAGTGAGAGTAAAGACAGATGGCGCCTGATCGGGCGCTGAAAGCTGGAGGTTGCACGCGTGCGCGTGAACACAAGCGCTAGGCCAGCCAAAGCAGCTTGTGGTAGCCCTTTTTAAAGCCCCTACATGTCTTGCAGCGCATGCGCTGGCTCAGGCGAGACCTAAAAATGACAGTGTTGCGCTCTATATATGATTTCTTATACGTTTGTGATACGAATCCACCAACAAATCTCCATAGATTGGAGATTTGTTGGTGGATTGAGAGATCTCATCAAGTTACCTCTGACAAAGGGCACTCGAGGCCCGAAATGCATTAGGTACTAATAAACTGCTTCTGATGGATATTGCTTTTGTACTTGTTTTTGAAGAGGTTCAGATGACCCACTTATACATGAGAAACGAAGGAAATTGCAGTCCCTTGCATGAGGATTCGAAAGATTACAGTAAAAGAGTGGGTGAAGCATGGAGTAGAATGGAGACAAAAAGAGTAAAAAGTTTAAACATGAACACTTGTCAATTTAGGACTGGCTGTGCCACTGATTTTGAGGTTAAAAGATAACCCCATCATGATGTTGCAGCTAATTAAGTAACACCAAACAGAAGGTTCGGGTACACAATTTCAAGAGCAAACTACACATTGAAACTACAAAATTGTCATTCAAATAAACAAAGAGGAGAAAAAGACAAAGAAAGAAAGAAGCCTATATTTCAGCCTAATTCAAAAAAGTATTAATTTATTAGACATGTAATTTTCAGATAAAAACACATTGCAAATCCAATGAAACGCTCATTAACAATGGTGTTGGCAGAACTAAGGCAACAAATTCATATCGCCAAACACGTGGCTAACATACAAACATGTTGTATTCAGTAGAGTAATTATGTGGTGTTTACCTTTCACATAGTGGTATTATGTGGAGTGTATTTATGTTGCATTGAATACAGTGTAATTGTGACGTGTGATTATGTGGTACTGACTGGTATTATGTTGTGTATTTATGTTACATGGAGTAAAGTAATTATGTGGTGTGTAATTATGTGTCACTGAGTGATATCTGGAGTGTATGTTGCTTGAATGCAGTGTAGTTATGTTGCATTGAGTAGAGTAAATATGTGGTGTGATGTGGCACTGAGTGGTATTATGTGGAGTGTATGTTGCATTCGGTAGGGTGTAATTATGTTTCGTGTAATTATGTGGCACTGAGTGGTATTAAGAATGTATGTTGCATTGAGTGCAATGTTAATATGTAGCATATAATTATGTGGCACTGTTATTATGTGGAGTGTATTTATGTTGCATTGAGTAAGTATGTGGCGTGTAATTATATTCAACACAGAGAAGGGGTGAGGGTCCTAAAAGTTTAGACTCTACCACCCCTGACCTCCATGAATAACGAATGTACACACACGAAGGGGGTGAGTAGAGTAGAACACCCAAGCCAAACACAAGAAGACAAACATGAATATCCCAAGCAGGCAAATCGCTCTGTTTGGAAAAACTGCCCTCACTCACATACCGAAGTATGTGACATGCTTCATCATTGGGCCTGCTTACAATACGCCCTGGTGTACCCACACAGGACGGAGCATAAGGGAGGGGGAAAAATAATAAATTCCACTTAACAAGACATACAACCAGAAAGATTCAACATAGGACAACACAACATAAATTGCGGTGAAAGCCGTGCAAACACCCAGTGACCAAAACTGTAAGTGCGACCAAAAGTGCAGCACAAAGGACGTGCTTAAAACTGATTAGGGGTGCCAACCAAACAAGTATTTTTATTCAACTTTCCTTGGTACCCCTATCAGGATTAAAAGATAAGTAAGGGATGGGAAATGCCTTAAGGAGAAATTTAGGAATCTCAAGGCTTCCCTCCTACCACTGCTAAAGTCAACATGTTTCGACCGGTAACTATGTGCCTCTAAGGGTCAATTCGGTCTTCTTCAGGACTGTCGCAATCAGTGCCACTCTGGGTCCTCCCGTAATTCGGACGATGGATCCCAAGGGATGGGCAGGTCCACTAGATCCGTACCCTTGCAACGTTGTGTGGAGACTGGTCCCAGTGGTGTGGGACTTCATTCACTGTAGAAACACAAAGGGTGATGATAGAGACCCTTACTTAAGCCCCTATACTCTTTTTCCCATCTACAATTATCAAGCCCCCTCAAATTAAGCCTCTCAAATCAGTACTGGTTAGGCAAACTACTATAGTATCTAATCATAGTTAGCTGCCTATTCCTGGGAACATGCCCTATTTATTTTTCGTATTAGAACAGAGCCACCCAATAATCCCCCCGGGACTGGGTTAAGTTAACAAGATAAGCTAAATGTCCTGGAAGGAATCATTCAGGAATCTATTTATCAATTTCTTAGTGTCACGTCTGTGAACACTTAATTCAATAAGGCGACCAGAGGGTTTCACAAGAAACACTAGCAGTTGTATCAAAAAATATAATCTTTTTAATATTTTCTTTTGGTATATAAATAACCAGTTTTTTAGACAATCAAAGTCTGGCAACAAAAGTACTACCAATCGGTACAACAAAGTGATTTTGTAGTACAACAACACCTTCAGCAGAATAATGTGGATACAAACAAAAGACCACATATAAATCAAATATACACAGTACAATTCACACATTAAGTTTTAAATGAATTGGACGTTATATTGCGTGACAGGTGTTAGGCGTCGACGTTTCGGTCCTTGTCGGTCACAAAGATCCATAGGACCATCTTCAGGACAACAGAGTTGCACAGGAGAATCTAATAATAAAACATATATATATATACATATATGTACATGAAAACCCTAAGGTACAAGGAGTTGTATACTCAGCTCAAAAAAACAATAAAGTGACAAGACAAGTGCCACATCACTTAACTACATGCACAAAACCAACATGACTACATGCACACACCCAAATGCACCCAAGAAGCCAAAAGTGCAAAATTGCTGACCAAAACACGCGAGAGTGACCAATCATCACACCACTAAGTAGTGAAAGTGGGCGTAATCTGCCAGTGGTAAGCCGAGAATCAGGACAAAGCAAGCCCAGTGACGCCCTATATATCATTCAAAAAGTAGGTACAAGGTATAAGCACTGTATGATACTCACGTCGATCATACGCCAGATAGGTCGTTCTAAAAAGTAACATTGTAATGTAATTAATCTGACTGGTGCCTTCTCTTCTAAGCTTGCAAAAATAGACACCCGTACACCGAAACACCCAAACGTAATGTAAAAGCCAACTTACAAGTCTCATAGGCCACCTGATGCCCTGTAAATATTTAAACAAAGGGGACATGCTAGTCAAGATGTACATGAGGCCCGGTGTCGAGAAAACCAAAGTAATCACAGTAGGGTAGGGTCTTGGGGCTGTAGGTACTTACTAGTACGAGTCTACTGCTGCGGCTCAACAGTCCGTGTCTTAGCAATCAATCAGAGCAACAATCTGCTCGAGAGCATTTCCCGACTAAAGACGCCAAGAACCGGTGACGTCATACCGCTCCGAAACGTGGCGGCCATCTTAGAACGGTAAAATTACATACAGTAAAGCGTGTAAATGACTGATCAAACGATGAAACAAAAACAAAAAACAAAGGAAACAGAATAGTATTCAATGTTCCTAGAGCGATATACGAAATTTAGACTTAGAACTCGCTCGAAAGGAAAATCCAGAAGGAAAATCCATCAAGTCTGAACAAGACTGATACATAAGTGACACACAGCCGTGTGTATAAGTAAGGACTCAGCAAATCTACAGAGACTATAGTAACTACTGAAAAGTCAGCGAAGAGTAGCCAGAGTATGCCATTCTATTAAAGAATTAAGGCCATTTTCCACAGTGTTAGAGCCAGATCAATTTATTCTCTCTTTGAGCCAGTATTTTATCAACATTGGGTCTTCTCCTTGTACCTTTTACAACGTCGATCACATACCATTTCATATCCTCTGGTTTGTGTGACATGCTGGTGTAGTGTTCTACCAAAGGAGCAGTACTGACATTGCACCTAATGCGCGACTGATGTTGTGAGATGCGTTTCCTAATCTCCTGTGTTGTCTTACCAATATAGTTCAGGGCACACGGGCATTGGATGCAATAGATCACGTTTTTCGTCAGGCAGTTGGAGTGATGTTTCAACATAAGTTGTTTCCCATTTATACAGTAGGTTTTTATTGCCTGAGTGGTGTCGCAAGCTGTACATCCACCACACGGAAAGTGTCCCACAATGGGTGCTAAGCCCCATAGATTGGTTAAGGTGTTCATCTTTGGTTCAACATAAGCTTTGACCAGGTGATCACGAAGATTTTTTCCCCTTTTAAATGCAAATCTGGGAATAGGTAATTGAGGTTCTGCTTTTTTGATCAAATGCCAATTGCGTCTGATAATATTGGTGATTTGTGTAGACTCTGTACCAAATGTTAAAACACATGTGATAGGTTGATTCTTTTCTGTGATATCCTGAGTTAATCGGTTTGTCTGCAATAAGGCCTGTCGATCGTAATACCAGGCACGTTTCATCGCGTGCTTGACCAATCGATAAGGATATGAACGCATCACCAATTTCTCTTGCAACACCTTGGCTTCTCTGAAATAACTCTTCCAGAAAAGAATCAACCTATCACATGTGTTTTAACATTTGGTACAGAGTCTACACAAATCACCAATATTATCAGACGCAATTGGCATTTGATCAAAAAAGCAGAACCTCAAAAACCTATTCCCAGATTTGCATTTAAAAGGGGAAAAAATCTTCGTGATCACCTGGTCAAAGCTTATGTTGAACCAAAGATGAACACCTTAACCAATCTATGGGGCTTAGCACCCATTGTGGGACACTTTCCGTGTGGTGGATGTACAGCTTGCGACACCACTCAGGCAATAAAAACCTACTGTATAAATGGAACAACTTATGTTGAAACATCACTCCAACTGCCTGACGAAAAACGTGATCTATTGCATCCAATGCCCGTGTGCCCTGAACTATATTGGTAAGACAACACAGGAGATTAGGAAACGCATCTCACAACATCAGTCGCGCATTAGGTGCAATGTCAGTACTGCTCCTTTGGTAGAACACTACACCAGCATGTCACACAAACCAGAGGATATGAAATGGTATGTGATCGACGTTGTAAAAGGTACAAGGAGAAGACCCAATGTTGATAAAATACTGGCTCAAAGAGAGAATAAATTGATCTGGCTCTGTAACACTGTGGAAAATGGCCTTAATTCTTTAATAGAATGGCATACTCTGGCTACTCTTCGCTGACTTTTCAGTAGTTACTATAGTCTCTGTAGATTTGCTGAGTCCTTACTTATACACACGGCTGTGTGTCACTTATGTATCAGTCTTGTTCAGACTTGATGGATTTTCCTTCTGGATTTTCCTTTCGAGCGAGTTCTAAGTCTAAATTTCGTATATCGCTCTAGGAACATTGAATACTATTCTGTTTCCTTTGTTTTTTGTTTTTGTTTCATCGTTTGATCAGTCATTTACACGCTTTACTGTATGTAATTTTACCGTTCTAAGATGGCCGCCACGTTTCGGAGCGGTATGACGTCACCGGTTCTTGGCGTCTTTAGTCGGGAAATGCTCTCGAGCAGATTGTTGCTCTGATTGATTGCTAAGACACGGACTGTTGAGCCGCAGCAGTAGACTCGTACTAGTAAGTACCTACAGCCCCAAGACCCTACCCTACTGTGATTACTTTGGTTTTCTCGACACCGGGCCTCATGTACATCTTGACTAGCATGTCCCCTTTGTTTAAATATTTACAGGGCATCAGGTGGCCTATGAGACTTGTAAGTTGGCTTTTACATTACGTTTGGGTGTTTCGGTGTACGGGTGTCTATTTTTGCAAGCTTAGAAGAGAAGGCACCAGTCAGATTACTTACATTACAATGTTACTTTTTAGAACGACCTATCTGGCGTATGATCGACGTGAGTATCATACAGTGCTTATACCTTGTACCTACTTTTTGAATGATATATAGGGCGTCACTGGGCTTGCTTTGTCCTGATTCTCGGCTTACCACTGGCAGATTACGCCCACTTTCACTACTTAGTGGTGTGATGATTGGTCACTCTCGCGTGTTTTGGTCAGCAATTTTGCACTTTTGGCTTCTTGGGTGCATTTGGGTGTGTGCATGTAGTCATGTTGGTTTTGTGCATGTAGTTAAGTGATGTGGCACTTGTCTTGTCACTTTATTGTTTTTTTGAGCTGAGTATACAACTCCTTGTACCTTAGGGTTTTCATGTACATATATGTATATATATATGTTTTATTATTAGATTCTCCTGTGCAACTCTGTTGTCCTGAAGATGGTCCTATGGATCTTTGTGACCGACAAGGACCGAAACGTCGACGCCTAACACCTGTCACGCAATATAACGTCCAATTCATTTAAAACTTAATGTGTGAATTGTACTGTGTATATTTGATTTATATGTGGTCTTTTGTTTGTATCCACATTATTCTGCTGAAGGTGTTGTTGTACTACAAAATCACTTTGTTGTACCGATTGGTAGTACTTTTGTTGCCAGACTTTGATTGTCTAAAAACTGGTTATTTATATACCAAAAGAAAATATTAAAAAGATTATATTTTTTGATACAACTGCTAGTGTTTCTTGTGAAACCCTCTGGTCGCCTTATTGAATTAAGTGTTCACGGACGTGACACTAAGAAATTGATAAATAGATTCCTGAATGATTCCTTCCCTGTCTATTTATTTTTCAGCATCCCGCACTAATTGTCCGTTGAGGTTAGGTTTTTCAACCTCCATACACCGTGTGCTTCCATGCAACAACAGGGCCCCCCTCTCTCTCTAGAGGCACGAGGGTCCCCCACACACACCTACAACAGCACACAAATCCCAGTAACTCGCAAAAAGAAAGAAAAAGAGTCTGGCATAGTTCACGTGCAAGTTCAGCTCCTGTCATGTTTACTCACCGAGTTTATGTGGTCCATAAACCCGAACTGGTGTTCGGCAGGTAGATGGCCATAGAACACAACCTGTGTAATGGATAATGGGGGTGGGAGAGTTACCTTTAGTTAACCCATCTACCGAGGTGCACCGAAGGTCTAGTACGCCCTCCAAATGACAAGCGCTTCAGTGCCATCCTCGGGTACCTCCTCCAATCACCAGCCCCTCTTGTCACCCTTTGTGCCCCCTCCTTACTGTTCCGTAGGCGCACCGTCTCCTGATAGCCTGTGTTCCGTAACACCGCGGAGGTAGTGAGCGCGGTATCGGGGGAAGATTATTAAAGCCATTTCCTCAGGTTCGCGTCCCACGTGATCACGCCATCAGCGTGATGACGCGGCACGCTCTTTTCATACCGGGTGCTCGGGAACACGGGAGATGTGGTTTAGAGGGGCGGATCGACTAGCTTTGTCGGTTCTAGCCACCTATCTGTCTTTTTTATATCAAGAACGGACTCGGATTACCAAAAATACACGGAGTCCCTGAGTGTTACAGAAAAGACAAAAGCAAAAACTAAAGTCTCAAAGATGGTTACTGGCATGTGCCGTGAGTGATGTTCCGAGTATTCTGCTAGGGGCTTGTTGCACTGGGTCACATCGGCAATCTCCCCCAAAGACCATATATCCATCACTTTCATAGTGGGACCCCTCACCGTTTCCCAAGTCTGTACATATTCCCCTCATACTGGATGATAAAATATAGCCATCCTGCTGCCATATCGGCTAACAGAAAAGAGACTGTAGTACCCTCTAGAATAGATGACTAGAGAATATATCAATTCTTAGTAAGTGTGTGAATTGATACTACTAGAAGGAATAGGAACTCTAGATGTAAATAGTGTCACCTTGTTCTAAGTAAAAGAGAAAGAATCCCTGATCCTCCTGCTGTGTCCAGTACTAGAAGGGATAGGAACTCTAGATGTAAAAAGTATCACCTTGTTCTAAGTAAAGGAATCCCTGATACTACTACTATGTACAGGTAGGAACGTGTTGATGTACAAAGTTGTAATTGTAAGTCTCTGTTATCTGCTCAAAGACTGCCAAGGGATATCATCGTTGAGTCCCACCACATGGCTCCTAAGGCGATACACCCATATTTGCTCCCGTTGGAGCAGGAGCCTCTGATCCTCAACCTGATGTCCTATGTTGAATCTTTCTGGTTGTAGGTCTTGTGTAATTGTATGGCACTGAGTGGTATGTGGAGTTCTATGTTGCATTGAATGGAGTGTAATCGTGACGTTAATTATGTGGCACTGAGTGGTATTTGGAGTGTATGTTGCATTGAGTGCAGTGTAATTATTTAACATATCATTATGTGGCACTGAGTGGCATTTTGTGGAGTGTATGTTGCATTGAGTGGAATTATGTGGTGTGTAATTATGTGGCACTGAGTGGTATTATATGGAGTGCATTTATGTTGGATTGAGTGGAGTGGAATAATGTAGCATATAATTATGTGGTACTGAGTGGTATTATGGGGAGTGTATGTTGCTTTCAGTAGAGTAATTATGTGGCGTGTAATTATGTGGCACTGAGTGGTATTATATGGAGTGTATTTAAGTTGCATTGAGTAGAGTGCAATTATGTGGCATGTAATTATGTGGCACTGAGTATTGTGTGGAGTGTATGTTGCATTCAGTAGAGTAATTATTTGGTAAGTAATTATGTGGCACTGAGTGGTATTTGGAGTGTATGTTGCATTGAGAGCAGTGTAATTATATAGCAAATAATTATGTGGCACTGAGTGGTATTTGGAGTGTATGTTGCATTGAGTGCAGTGTAATTATGTGGCACCGAGTGGTATTGTGTGGAGTTTGTTGCATTCAGTAGAGTAATTATGTGGCACTTGGTGGTATTAGGAGTGTATGTTGCATTGAGTGTAGTGTAATTATGTAGCATATAGTTATGTGGCATTGAAAGCAGTGTATGTTGCATTCAGTAGAGTAATTATGTCGTGTGTAATCATGTGGCACTGAGTGGTATTTGGAGTGTATGTTGCATTGAGTGCCGTTTAATTATGTAGCATATATTTATGTGGCACTGAGTGGTATTGTGTGGAGTGTATTTTGCATTCAGTAGAGTAATTATGTGGCGTGTAATTATGTGGCACTGAGTATTTGGTGTATGTTGCATTGAGTGCAGTGTATTTATGTAGCATATAATTGTGGCACTGTGGTATTATGTGGAGTATATTTATGATGCGTAGAGTAGGTATGTGGCGTGTAATTATTTGGCACTGAGGGGTATTATGTGGAGTGTATTTATGTTGGATTGAGTGGAGTGTAATTATGTGGCATGTAATGTGGTACTGAGTGGTATTATGGGGAGTGTATGTTGCTTTTAGTAGAGTAATTATGTGGCATGTAATTATGTGGCACTGAGTGATATTTGGGGTGTATGTTGCATTGAGAGCAGTGCAATTATGTAGCATATAATTACGTGGCACTGAGTGGTATTGTGTGGGGGGCCTCCTGCCACATACCGAGAAGAAAGGCTCTGGCAGTAAGTAATAAATCAATTTGTGCAGAAACTGTGCACAGCAACAGACAGCACCACAGAGAAGAGGTTGAATGTCTGCCATACTTTCAAGTAAACCAGAAAAACAAGATGAACAGCGACCACCATCTGTTTATGATCCTTCAGTGAACCTAATTGATATTCAAATTCCCTCACCTGTAGGCGTTGCACTTTATCAATGTGACCACGTGCAACAGTGTGGCACTGCCAGGCTGCAGTGCAATGACAGACCTTTACGCAGAGTACCCCAGTTTCTCTGAATCGTAAACTGTATTAACCGATTGGGGCGGGGAAGCGGTGTTATTGTACATTTGTTGAAACCACTTGACACAGGGGCCTGGCAGACCCAGCTATTCTACAAAAATTTGGGAGCCGAGTTAGTACCGTATGCCACGGCATCGAAAAGAATAGCATAATAAGAGTGACAACAAGTGCCTTGAACCAACGCCAATCAATCCACTGTAGACACCAAGGCATGGATGCCCTGGCTCAACATTAGGAGTGCTTGAATGTACACCGCTTTACTCCCGGCTCTATTTCCTACCCTGGGATACTCCTAGAACCCTGGGGAGGGAACTCCCAATCTTTCAATATCTTAACATTGATAAGACTGTCTAGAGGATGCACAAACTGTGAGAGTACTTGTAAAAACTATATTTTTGGGGCAGCACTGAAGTGGTTTGAGGGAACTAATTTTACAGATCTGAAAAAGGATTCACAACTATATACAAGCTATTTTTTTTTTAAGATCGAGTCTATCCTAAACTAGGACGAGCAACTAGTTGCTTAGAGGATGTGCATTCTTCATGCCACCGCAGTTTATGGCCCCAAAGAGGACAAAACGGCAACATGAGATATTATGCCGGTGCGTGCCAGTATGTTGATGCCCAAGTCTACTTACACCAGACATGAAAATCTACGAAACGGGAGGGTGACACATGAGTTCAGATTAAAGTGCCACAAGCCCTCAAGGAGCAGGATGCCGAAAGAATATTAACTATGCCAATGAAATACCAAACATGTTTATTTACAAGTGCTAAGCCATTCTACAGTTCACAGAATCCGATAAGCGTGTCCCAGTAGTCCATGCTTCAATACAAGCCAGGCTACACTACAGAAAAAAAGCAAGTAATAGAATCATACTTTCATCTCGCTGTTACGTTGCCGGTCATGAAAAGAGTTATGCTAAATGCGCACACTTCAATCGGTGAAAGCTCTTCGCCCTGCTAGCACCAGGTGACATGTTGCCAGTTATCGTTTCGAGCACATTACTCATGCTACGGAATACGTCGTGGGGGACGGAAGCCCCCCTCAGCCACGCCCGTGATACGGGAGCCCACTCAACGAAGCCTCAGAACAGAAGAGCAGTTCTTACCGGACTGCGGACAGTCTGCGGGAGCCAGCCGATCCGGAGCCATGCTCTCCTACAGAGGAGACGCCTGATCCACGAGCACCGCCCCCTGCTCTTGGGAACGTGTCATAACACTGGCCTATCCCGGAGTGACAGGTCCGGAGAAAACCCTGCGTTCAGCCGTCGCGCACCAACCACGAAGTACACATGCCTGGGAGGGGGTGGGGAGGGAGGAAACGGCGCTTATGGCATACACGAGGGTGTAGCGAAATGAAGGGTCGACCGAAAAAGCAAGGGACAAAAGATCAATGTCGCGCGATAGTGGGTCACAGCAGTCTCAAGAAGGCGGTGTATTTCAGGCAAAAAGGGGGCGCGGGAAAACCAATGTCTGAAAGAGAAAGCTATTGCGCAATGAAGGGGCGGCAGGGGGTGAAGGGGTGGGGCCGTTGACGGAAGAAGAGAGCAGGCAATGGAAGACAGGACAGCTACGGAAAAAGGGAGGAGCTACACAAGTTAGACCAGAATGGGAGGAGAGCGCCAACAGAGGACTGGAGGAGAGGGCACACACAGAGGATAACTGCGAGGATAGAAGGAAATACAAAAGGAGCACAGAGAGCGGGGCGCGACGATCACTAACGGGACAGGAATGGCAGATACGATACAGAGGTGGGGACAAAAAAAAAGCTCCAATATACAAGAATCAACAGTAGATTAAGAAACCAGTATTTGCAATGCAATAGGTCTCACATTTACGAGAGTTTGAGCTATTGGCATTGAAAAAACAATGCCTTTTATTTAAGTGTTTTTAAAACAGATTAATAAAAGACATTGTCCTTTACAATGCCAATAAACTTGCAAATGTGAGACTTATTGCATGGCAAATGTGTTCGGCCCACGCTTGACCTTAAATTGGGGGGTGCGAATAGGATTAACAAACTAGGCACAATATGCTAGTCTTCCCAAATAAACTGGCTTGAAAAGGAGTTATTATCGTCGTCTCACAGTAGCCTTGATCCCATCTGTTTTAAGCATTGTCAAAGCCAACAGGTCAGGGATTTGCATGCTAATGGTATTGTAATACAACTTTTTTTTAAATCGAAGCATGAGTTGTAAAAGTAGAAAAAATGTAACCCCTAAAGCTGGCCACCATATAAACATTTTTAAAAAACACTGATATGGATGTCTTACTAGCGATTTATAAGTCTAACGTCCCTGTGGCGATTTACTTTCTATCGCCTCTTTAAAGTTGCCCTTTCAAAGTGTGTATAAAAGTGAGGGGAAAAACATTAATTGGGTATTCTAAAGTGCAAGAAGCCTAAACAACAACTTTTTCTTTAAAGAACAGAAATAAAATGAAATCCGCACTTTGAAAGAGCTGTGTTACCAAAGTGAAAGGAAACATTTTTAAGATGACGTGAACAAGGTGCACAAGCTTTGTGCGATAACTCACAAGAGCCAATACATTACGTCGGCTGACTCAATGCCTCATCTTGTAACATACCAATGGATAAAGCATTCTGACCAACGTCCCTCTATGTATATTATGTATTCCTTTTTTTGCAAAACTATAGTTTGGTGGAACCTTTAAATCCGTCTCAAAGCCCTAAAAATGGTTTCCCCATAGC
Organism: Lissotriton vulgaris; assembly: GCF_964263255.1. NCBI lineage: Eukaryota > Metazoa > Chordata > Amphibia > Caudata > Salamandridae > Lissotriton > Lissotriton vulgaris. Next base: position 861,626,131 of record NC_141695.1, read on the forward strand.
TTACAATAATACTTCAGAGGTTTACCTAGGAGCGAGGTTTGAAAAACAGCCCATTTTTTCACTTCAAAAGTGGTTTGATCCCAGCCACAGCAAATACACAGTGGTCTCTGTACTGAACGACCTCTACAGGTCTATTATGGAGGGCTCAAGGACCCGATTTGAAATCGCTCGGCTATTAACCACACATTTGTGATCATGGTTGTAGGATGCCAGGTCTACAGGCACAGTGCTGAAGTAAATAAAATCTTGCAATAAGGGAGCAAGCTAACGTCCTTATCCCAACAACAAGCTTGCTTTAATTCCATCATGCTAATCGGGTGCCGGCAACATCACTCAGGATCCAGGTTCGGTAAAATGCCTGGCCACAAACTGATGGCGGTCCACCAACTTTCTAAAACGATTTGCCCGACCAAAAAGTAACTTCTGACGACCTCAGGCATGGTCTCTTGTTGCGATGGAACCTTGATGTCAGTTAAGGAACCTAAACCACTGCTGGTCAAGTCAGTCTAATTTTGCATTTACAAGGACTCCAACCAGCTTTAAGATTTGAAGGCGACCAAAGCTGTCCTTACCTCCTCCATGGGAGAATTTTGAATCCTTGGGAAAAATACTCCACTTTATTGAAATACATGTACCTTAGCCATAAGGCCCTGATTAAATCCAAGCTAAACATCCTTTTATGCCACTCTTATGATGGGCTATTTTGAGTTCACATCGGTTTGGTTCTCAAGTTTTTCAGAAGTATAAGGATTGTATAGAATTATGGCTCAGATTTACAGATTACCTTTTGATCACATGGTCTGGAACACAGGAATTTCTGATTTTATTAGGATAATAATGCCCCCGGGTCCTAAAACTTACACATACCATAGCAGAGCCTAGTTTTTGGATCTAAAAGTAAAGGTGACTAAATGAATAACCGTTTTTTTGCCAGAAGGAAACTGCTTCTAATTCTGCCATACATGCAGTCTTTGCATGTTTCACCCCGAGTGGGACAGGTGTGCCCAGTCGTGGGTCCGTGCTCTCCATGCCATTGGAGACCAGCTAGACTGGCAGATGAGGTGAAAACCCAAAACCGGTCCCAGGATGCTCGTTTCAAGTTCAGGGAGGATCTGGCCTGGCAGTGCGAGCTGGACTGTTCCCATGGGGAGCATGGTAAAGACTGATTTGCATATGTCTAGGTTTACACTGGAATGGCATGGGGAGCAAAAAAAAAATTAGACCCAGATCTCTGTACTGGGTGAATGTTCGACATTGTTCAAATTCTGTCAATCAATTGTTCTTTCTGCAGTACCATTAAGGCCATACCCTAGGTGTTCACCTGAGCTAAAACAAAAAAATGCACCGAGGCTCAGTATAGGGAAGGGGCTGATGAGACTGAGTTGAGGTTCATAAATAGAGGTTACACCAAAAATAAGTTGGTAGGCCAGATTGGAAGGGGACCCGAAAGACAGCTCTTCTTTACTCAAACATGCTAGCACGGGCATATCAGCAGATCAAAGCAAGACTAACATGGAAGTCAGATGATCTACAAGGCATTCAAATGTTAGTTGTAGAACACAAACAAAACGGGCATTTCTTAATAGCGATAGGATCTTTAACACTGGCAAAGCCAATAGGTCTCGCCTATATTGTCTTTTAACCAGGTTGTACAGCAGCACTGCTGAAAGCTAAATCAAAAAAAGTCTGCTAAGATGCAACACTAGAAATGTCATTAAGGTTTGCCGTTTAATTGCTGGTGGGATGAAAAGCAACAGTGAGGGTGTGTGGAGGTAAGTGCTACGACTAACCAAGTGCTGACCGTGTCATAGCTCTTTTAGGTCTCGACTGGCGTACACTGCGCAGCAGTGTCGCGCAGCTCGAAAAATTTTGTTTTAACAGTAGTGGGGTTGAACCCACCTCTCTCTTCCATTGGCTAGCTCCATAAATAGAGGCTAGCCATTGGAAGAGAATAATGCCAATCATTGTTGGAGTGGATTCGTGGGCGTTTGTGTGTTTTTTAGCACCGCCCCCTTTTTACCGCCATGGGGCGGTGGGCGTTTGTTTTTTTTTGGTTTTTTCAAGCCATGCTTTTGTCATTTGGAACGTGTCTGTTGCACGGATGGGCTGCGCGATTTCTGTTGCTGATTCTTTTGCGAGCAGGTAACCCAGTGTCCTGTCGTTTCCTTTATCGTCGTGCATGGCTGTCGTCTTTGTGCCTGTCGTCTCCGCGTACTGTCGTGCTTGGCTCGTGGCTGTTGTCTCAGTCTTCCGTCTTGCCCGGTATGTATGCTCCTTTTTTTGTGATTAAGGTAAGGCATCGGTTTATATTTATATTAGAGAGGGTGCCTACCCCTTGTTTGCCCCCGCCCCCCGAACCTGAAGTCAGGCAGGCAGAGGGCGGGACTGCGGGACATAAGGAAGAGGCTTGGAGCCCACCCCGCCGCCTCTGGAAGCTGCCGTGTCTGGAGAGATACTGCCGCTGCGAACCCCACCTCCCCACGGGCTCCCAAGAGCGTGGGAAAGCCCCGGGGAGTGAGAGGAGAGAGCGCAGTCCTGCCACGAGAGCCGCGAGGCTCCCAGAGTAAAGGGTAGAGCCCCGCAGCCAGAGAAGGGAGCCGCCGCCTCGAGGAGTAGCGCGGGAACGACGAGGAGCCCCCGCCAAAGCAGCCCGGTAAGTGTGGGCGTCAGCTCTTCCTAGGCCCTCACTTCTGACTCCTGTGCCCTCAGCTCTTACCTGTGTCCTCAGCTCTCACCCCTCTGCCCTCAGCTCTTACCCCTGTGCCCTCTGACCTCACCTGTGCCCTCAGCTCTGACACCTGTGCCCTGTGACCCTCGCTGGTGACCATGGCCAGCACGGCGGGGGAGATTGTGGCCTTCCCGCTGGCCCTGTTGGGCTGGGTGCTGGTCTGCTCCACGCTGCCCACCGACTACTGGAAGGTGTCTAGCATAGACACACGGTCATCACCACGGCCACCTTCTGGTCCAACTTGTGGAAGACCTGCATCACCGACTCCACTGGCATCTCCAACTGCAAGGACTTCCCGTCCATGCTGGCCCTGGAGGGTGCGTCCCGACAAGGAGGGGGGGGGGGGAGGGGGGGGGGGGGGGTCTGTGCATGTGGCTCTGTGTGTGTATGTAGGTGTGTGTGTGTGTGGCTCTGCAGGTATGTATGTGTGTGAGACTGAGTCGGGTTGTGTGTGGCATTTGCGAGAGATTAAGCTATTGGCATTGTAAATGACAGTGCCATTCATCTTTTTTCAAAACCAACAAACATTTTTTTTGTCATTTACAATTCCAATAGCTCTAACTTTTTCAAAGGTGAGACCGTTGCATTGTAAATGCTTGTTGTTTAATGTGGGCAACATGGACAGTAGTAGGGCGGGTAAACTAGTGAGGACTGGCCAGGGGCACGCAAAAGACAAGGGAGGGCAAGATGGGGGCAAGCCAACACAGACTAGCGAGGGAGGTCCAGAAAAAGCAACACAGATGAGTGGAGGAAGGAACATGGAAAAGCAGATCAGCACGCCAGCTGAAAAATACACTTGGTAGAATGTTTAAACAAAGAAACAAGAAGCGCCTTAAAATTTGTGAAAGTACACAAGTTATGTGGCCACTCTCCAGGGACAAACACGAAGAGAAATTAAGCCTATGGCACATTACCACAAAAAAAGAAGCAACTGAGTGACAATGAAGCCAACCAATGTTAAACAATTGAAAAATCCAAGCCAATTACCAGAAAACCTGTCTTTGAAGAGAAAGCAAATGCTCCATTGCTATGAGGCTAAAGTATCTCATACATTCAAGCCTGCAATTGCATTCTTGAGGGCAGAGAATATTGACAGTGAATGTATTATATTACTACCAAGTGAATTAATAGAGGTAAACAAGTAAAAGGCAAAAATGGCAAGCACTTTCACATAATATCAACTAAGTACTTACGTGTGAGATTAGGTGCTCTTATGGTATGCAATATACAGGGATAAAATAAGAGCACTAGAACAAATAGAAGCATGTATAGACAATTAGAAAGTGTGATGAAAAATATCCAGCTATATACTAAGTTAGGATTCTAATGCTAAACATCTTAAATGTTGGTTTAGATCTACAGAGAAGACATTTGAGGGACAGTGATCGAGAATTAAAACCACAACAAATGGAAGACTAATGGTAACCTTATATACTTTAAAACCCACTGGTCTTAGCTTAGGGGAAGATCTGTATTGGCCCTTGAATAACAGCGTTGTTTCTCCCCTATCTCCTATCATTTATGCCTCATATGTTAATTTTCAATGACCGGTCTGGCTTTAAAAATCTTAAGTCCATCTCTTCCTGAACCTCTACTCAACCCCCACTGCAGCTTTGTATTTAGTGGGTATTCATTAATTTGCAGTTACATTGGTCATCTATGCTGTTTTATTTCTATATATGACTGGCATAGGCACATTTACATTATCAATTGCAGCAGACATATGTATTGCTTTCAGCTTTTTGATCAATTTGTAATGTGTATTAAATAGAATTAGCTGGAATGTGTAGCCCCTTCACTAATTTGTGTATGGCGATACATTATGTTGAATGTATCCAATATTGTAAAATTTGTGGGTTACATATCTATTTGTACATTCATTTAGTTTTTTTTACTACTGCTGCACTTAATGTATTTATTAATTATGGCATTGTTTATTCCCATGAAGGAAGCACAAGATCTATCCCAGGGGTCGGATACCACAGGGGACGACGGTTTCAGACCCTCAATACAAACATTGATGCCACCCCCTCTCACAAGCACCTCCCTCCCCATTACCCCCCTAACCAAGACGTGTTCAGACCCTCAATACAAGCATTGATGCCACCCCCTCTCAAAAGCCCCTCCCTCCCCCCCAACCAAGTGCCAACCTAGAAAGGTGAGAAGTGCCAGAATAAATATCCTAGCAGTAGTACAAGTAATAAAAAACAAGCATTTACAATGCAATGGTCTTGGCAATATTATAGGTAGAGCTATTGGTATTGCTCATTATTGTTTTATCTTTTTTGTATCCCTAAATAAATGGCATTGTCATTTCTATTGGAATTAGCTTTTTTTGCATATGTGATACCTATTGCATTAGCAGAGAGAGTGAGGTAATGATAAGAGAGAGTGAGGTATTGAAATAGAGAGAGTGAGGTAGTGAGAGTGAGTGAGGTAGATAGAGAGTGAGGTAGTGAGGGAGAGGGATGTGAGGTAGTGAGATATAAGCCTAGAGTGATGTTGTGATGTAGTGAGATAGAGAGAGAGAGGTAGTGAAAGTGAGTTAGTGAGATAGAAAGAGTGAGGTAGTGAGATAGAGAGTGATGAGGTAGTAAGGTAGAGAGAGAGAGAGAGAGAGAGAGAGAGAGAGAGAGAGTGAAGTTGTGAGCTAGAGGGTGAGGTAGTGAGAGTGAGGTAGTGATGTTTTGAGAGCCAATGGAGGAGAGACGGGGCAGGGAGGCGGGTTCTACAGCCCTATAAATAAACATTAATTCTCTGACCCCAGACTGCGCAAGCGCAGCCTTTAGGTCCTCGACCTAATAAAGCGGCCAGTCTGCAACACACGTGGCAGATTCCAAGACTAGCCCATTATATATAATACATATACATCTCTCCAGAGACGTAAACAGAACCGAAAACCTTCAAGTTCTTGAAAACCCAAGTTCACTCAAAGGCAGGTGACCTCCCAGAATGGCCGCAGCGCTTGAAGTCTAACACTACAATATTAAAATAATGTGGGGAAAAACAAGACTGTGCCAATGCTTGTCGGCAATACATGGATTTATTGTTACTTCTTCCACGGTACACCACGATGTCTAGAATTAATAAAAATGGATTTAACTCAGATCTCTTGAACGGAGAGGGGGGAGGGGGAGAAATGTTTGATTGCTTCTTTTCCGAAGATTGTGCTCTGGCAACAGATGGACGGAATTTTGAATTAAATGCAAAGGAGGGCAGAGCCCGGGATGGCAGAGAAGATGAAAGAGAACTGATTTAAACATATATACTGAATATTCTACATGGCTTTAAAGCCAGTTCGATAGAAGTTATTTTTATTTGGTTGAAAATATTCCGTAGCTCAGGTCACCACAATAGTAAAAATAATAAATAAACTGAAACTGGTGAGTGGGTCCAACGTCGGCGCTGGACACACGGACGGACACACACACACACACACACACACACAGGAAGCAGTTACCAAGATATGGATGGCTGTATTATTTCCTGACACAGGTCTTAATGCCCCTTAATTGTGACGGGTAATGTCCAATGCTGGCACACAAGGAGAGTCACTTCAGGCTTTTAGAAGTCCACCCAGTATGTAAATGAGTTCACTTCAGAGTCATGGCATTGCCACTGCAATGCCTTAGAAGCCAGGAGCCCGACCTTCCCAGCATGGAAGGCACTTAGAGAGGGCCTGGGCAGGGGGCCAGGGTGGACCGGCTTTGTTTCGCTGCAGAGTTGCCCTCCCGTCCACTTTGGTACAAAGTGCTTAAGTTGAAAACTACCCAGAAGTGCTTAGGGGGCGATGGATGGCTCAAGTTTTTCCTACCCGTACCTTTTTCATTGTTCGAACGTGTCTCCCCGGAAACGTGTATGCGATTATCCATATTCACTCATTCCGAGGATGGGGGACTGACTCAACATTGTTCCTGTTCAGAAACAGTGTAAGAGCTAAAAACAGGTAATGGAATGCGAAACGGACACTCCCAGGCTTTGACAAGCGAAGTTCCATCGATAGCGCGTGTGACGGGCCCATGATCAGGCATAAAAGTCCAGTCACTATCCCCGGAAGGCTGGATGTTTAGCAACATTACCCAGAGGCATAACCCTCGCCCTCCCCACAAACACACTTCCAAGTCCGCATGTGCTCCGATTACACCACACACACTAAGGTGCCTCACATTCACCAGTGTGCAAGAGGTCTGTTCTCAAATCACCCAACCACCACTTTAATGTAGCTGCCTTCGCCCCCACCTCACGAGTCTACATGTCGCACCCGATTTTACTTAAGCATTTGGTCCCAGTGGATTGCATTTTTTTAGGTTAGGCCAGAGGCAGGTTTTGCTGTACCACCAACCTCATGTTTTCAAAAACATGTATAACAAATACACACAGAGGAGGACTTTGTCCGCCCTCTTCGCCCTTTGGTCTATTCAAATGTCAAACACATTTTGTTTCCACCCCCAGAGACGCCACGCGTGCCGAGCCGCTCCAAACTGGCTCTCTTCACCGTCAGTGAATGTGTCTTCCTCGTACGAAGCAACCCAAAAAGTAGCCTCATTCAGTAACAACACTCGCTGTGTAGTCTCCGTTACATTTATGTGTTACTTTCAAGCACATAATTGTTAAGCGCAACAGTTTTACTTCTTAATACTTTGAAACGTTGTCGCACATTTGAAATAAATCGAAGGACCCTAGTCGGGCAAGACCAACTGACTTCCCCTTTTCCTACAAAGCCACCCTGGAAGCACCTTCCAGCGGAGGAGGACGCGGTTCCGGGTGAAGAAGCTGCAAGGGACTGACCACAAAGGGGATCGATGAGCTCGTGGCCTGTTGGTTTGACCCCGGGTACAGTGTCTCCTACAACAACGACGCCACCTGGTAATGAGGGGGTGGGACGGCGTTCCCTCGCGGGCCTTTGATTGCCTATAACCCCCGCCCCCCAACCAAGAGTCTGACACTTGGTGTTCGAGTGTACCTCTGCGGTGACCAGCAGGTCAGAGTCAACTGTCCATCCAGTAAGGCAGACTCGGGCTTGCATCCTGTAGGTGCTGCGCATCAGGCACAGAGCTAGAAAGACGAGGTACCCACTGACGTCAGCAGCCTGACACATTGTAGCAGAGGCCAAAGAACCCACCATGAGGGCAGAGGAGGAGCTGTGTGTTCACCCAAGCACATCTCTACAGGCTCCCACACCAGACCGTGCGGAATGCACAAGCCCATCCGAATTTAGGCCAATGGCCTCTTTCCTAAGTTTACAGTGATGGCGGACGTTGTCACAGCTCAGCCTAGCACCTCTGGCTGCTTACTGGCACCTTTTCAATTTTATAGGACAGAGCTACACACTAAAAGGTTTCAAAGTTAGACTACAATATGTAGCAATGCTAAGCGCTATAAGTCTGATGCGAGCCTTTGGGCGCTCCTAGAACTTACATCAAACTCATGAGCGTGGGGGCTTTGGGTGCTCCGATTAGTCTTAGCCTAACAGCAACACACACTCTCTCTCCATATTTTGGTGGGGTCAGCTATGGGGTGAGGCGCACACATGCAAGCCGGAGGAGCAGCCACAAGCCTTCCTCCAAGCCCCTAAGAAGCCGGACCCAGCAAGCCGAGGCCACTGCGAGGGAGGCAGACAAAGCGGAGCCCAGGCAAGACAATAATTCACCAAGGCCAGCTTGGATTGCAACCAAATGCATATGAGGGGCGCTTGCTGTGTCTAGTGGCCGACACGAAGTAGCTGAGGGTGCAGGACAAAGCCACAAGCACACGTTAAGAGCCGCGGTGCTCAACACTGAACATTCATAGGGCAGAATCCACTCCCCTGGGATACAGCAAGCACCTAGAAGCTTTGATTCTGGTACTTCTGGCATCGCAGTTTAGGAGCAGTGTTCCCTCGAACGCGCGTGCGCGCGCGCCCATCTCTTTCACCCCGAGCGCGCATTCACCTATGATGAGCGCTCACATAGCCGATCCCTCGAGCATCTTGCAGCAGGGGGCTGACTCACGTAAAAACACAGGGTCGCCTCTGGCAGTCCAGGCGCGCAACACGCTTAGGGCTAAAGGGCTACGACTCTCCGTCCCCGACCCCCCTGCTCTCACCACTACCACCTCCCCCTTCGTGTGTGTAGCTCTGGCTGGGATAGATTCCCGGGCGCACACACAAACAGTTTTTCAGCTGCCAGCCGCACCCGAGTACTTCACAGGTCTTTAAAAGACCATTGACGTGTTAACGAGGCTTTGTCTTACCCCTTAGAGCCCCTGCAGCCCCACTCAGCATATTGCTATAGTCAGAGTGAAGCTGCAGGGGCTCTAAGGGGTGAGACAAAGCCTCGTTAACAAGTCAATGGTCTTTTAAAGGTGAAGTACTCGGGTGCGGCTGGCAGCTGAAAAACTGTCTGTGTGTGCGCCCGGGAGAATGGACACGACACAGGGTAGATCAGAGACGAAGGCTGCGGGCGGAGCGGCGGGGACACCCGGGGCGATGACAGTGGTAGCCCAGACACCGCCAAGGAAGCAGAGACACACAGCAACAGCGACCCCACTCCGCCCAGTGCTGTTAAAGGCCTGGTGTACTGCAGGCCTTTAACTTTTTTTTTTTTTTTTTTTTAACTAGGCTGTCACTTTCGCTCCGACCCTCGAGGCAACCCCCTGCACTGCGGGCACTCCTAAAAACAGTCTCTTAAGACCAGTCGCGCCCAGCCCTGTCTCTGCCCCCGTCTCTGCTCTGCCTCTGAGGCCCGACTCCTGTACCCGGAAGAGCAGGTGCCTCCTCTGCTGTCAAAACCAGTCAGCCGGGTGGAAGCAGGCCTTTGCACCAAGCCTGCTGCTAACACCAGCGTCTCCAGTGCTACACTTAACATCACACATTATCTCTTTTCGTTCATGTACAATGTATTGCTCCCTTTATCCTTTCCAGTGCACAGTGTATTAGTATTTCAAAATGCATAGTACAGCCTATCCACGATGCGCACGCATATTTTTTTTTCCTTTTCTATTATCTAGGCTTATTGTTCCCTCTTTACCTCCCTTTGTTGATATATTTTTCTATCCACCATTTAATACATTAATATTTCGTATTTGCCTGTATTTTTTAACTGAACGTTTTTATCGCCCTTATTTCACGGGAGCGATTTCACCACACCCAGTTAACAATTAAATGATATTCTTTGAATTCTGCGTTTAAACCAGTTAACGCCATTTACATGGTTCCAAGGGTTTTGGTATTTGTGAAATGTGATCACTGGCCTCTAATAATATCTGGCAGCTGTCCAGGCCAGCAGACACGTGAATTAACATGTCATTAGAAATCCTCGATGGCATACTACAACTAAACTGTTTATTTGTTTAACGTCATTTGTTGTGCCACTTAAAGTGAGATTGCATCTAACGTAAAAATATACTAATAGATGCTAAATATGAACACTGCGTAGAGAGTGTTTTAGAAGTAAGCTTCTTTCCAAGACGGATACGTAAGTCTTTGGCTAGGTATGTTTAATAAGGATGATGACCATATATACGTGCGATGTGTTTTGGAAACACTGTGTTATGCATCTTTGCCATTGGCTATTGTAAGTGCCTGGTATACCTCATTTTTTTTACAACAAGGTGTGCAGTATATAATATTATGACTATACAGTCACTCGAACGTAATGTGCCCAGCAGTCCAATGTCTCAAGATCAACCTCTTCGAAATACAATTTTGACTAAGGCTGAATGCCTTCCCACTAGATAGATGCTTGGGCAAATACCTTTAATGTTTTAACTCTAGTCACTGTTTTTACTTAAATGGTTGTTCTTTTCAACTGTTACAACCCGACTTCTTGTAAAGCGATCTAAACCTGTGACCATGCTTGTGCTATAGAAAGCGGGGAAAAAATAAAGTGGTTCTGTGTTGCCCATTGAACGCCAACTGATGGAAACCTGCTGCCAGCCACGGCCGGTGGTAGGTGTAACTGCAGGGCGGTGACGTGGGGAGGGGCAGGGTGGGGGGTTGTAATGTATGGATTACGGACTTTAACAGGTAAGTAAACATATAAATAAATAAAAATAATTTCGTTGTGCGCACTGCATCGCATTTGGTGTTGCAGTGCACACAACGAAATTCGTTTTATTAATTTATACGTTTACTTACCTGTTAAAGTCCGTAATCCATACATTCCAACCCCCCCACCCTGCCCCTCCCCCTCCCTATGTCACCGCCCTGCAGTTACACCTACCACCGGCCGTGGCTGCCTGCTACTAGTGAGGAAAACACAAAAGACTTTGCATTCTGCCTTGTCCTTTTCGTAGTTCCTTCAAGTCCAATCATATTTTTATCTTAGCATTTTGTATTGTTTCTGCATAAAGTAACTACAACAAGTTTGGAGATCCCTACCGTCCACGACCCAGCATGACTCCAAAACAGGCCTTACTTAAACAACTGTGCAAACCCACGCATACTTCCATTATGTTCAACATATGGGTAGCCTTTTACTCAAAAATGATAGTGCGTATCTAGTTGATTTTAATGTAACATTTGCACACATGGCAACTTTAGGAAGTTGCCACTCTTTTGCCCAACATTTCCCAACTGTTTTTGGTTGCACACAAGCTTTTGTTCTCTTGACAGCCTTCTGCCCTCTTAGGGACAGGTGAGAACCATACTCAGGAAGGAAAACAAAGGATCTGCCAAGGCAGGAGGTGTGATTTCATTCTAGCTGGAAGGCCAAACAGGGTGTGAGCCAAAAAGGTGAGCTTCAAAGGGAAAGCCATATTTGAAGGGCAAATGGTAGTCACACTCGAGAGGTGCTGCTCTTTTGATTTAGCATAGGCTGGCATTTCGGAGAAAGAGAGAAGCTGTTGCCAAACCTTTTTTCCATGAGTAGATAACCCCAGGTGGACACACCTTTGGCATGGACTAAGGAGCCTCACGCACCAAGGGAAGGTTCTGCCTTTTTGGGAATGGGTAGAATGGTATGTTTTGGGCTTGCCAGATGCCACTCTTCGCTGGATGTCGTCCCTAGGCGAGAGGAGAACTGGTAGCCCATTGGCTATTAAAACATATACAGGGTCATAAAAGCTAAAGAAGCCTGGCATGGTGAGTTGGTAGCTAAGAACACATAATCGTCACTGACTGCCAAAGTGCAGTCTAAGAGATCAAATTCAGGCCCTCAAAAGTTTCACCCGAATCTGCTGGACCATGTAGAGTCATTGGAGTACAGGTTTGTGGCTTGACAAGGGAGTTACTGAGATATAAAAGAAACAACGGGTTTTGCGGTAGTGGAGGCCCAGTTGTATCTGTTTTTTGGCTGCACTTCACATGAACTTCAAGGGACAAGGCCTCTGAGACTAAAGTTGCCCCACTATGTTCATGGACTGAGGGGTGGCCACAAGAAGGTCCCCTGACACCTGCTCAGCATCCTTTATCCCTTGCATCACTACTACTCCTTTGATTCCTATGGAGCTTCACCCGTAGACTATGGAACTAGAGTGGAGACTGCTTTAACTGCAAGGTAACTGTTACTCTGTACCTTATTGTTCCCTGTGACTGGCTCAGTTCGGAGCTGGTTGCCACAAGAGCTGTTGTCAAGTAACTTGTGATGGCTAACTCTAAATTGAAAGTCGCAGTAGATTGCAGTGATTTATTGTTATAAGTCAAAATCTGGGATTTATTGTTTCTTTGAAAATTCATATCACCGGTACACTTATGTGGATTTTTGTCATTAAAGTGTTTTTTTAAGACAAAAATGCAAAAATATTTTTCTTTATATTCAACTGTTTTGGTACTGCTAAATGCTTATCACTTGTTCATTTGTTAAATCCTGACTGCTGTGGCTCAGAGCCTGACTGCTGTGGCTCAGAACCACAGCTACCCAGAACTGAGCTAAGGTTTTTCATACGGACCTGATACTTATTTGTGCTTTTATTACACCGAGGGTGCACAACCACACCATATATTAAACCACTTCCCTCACATCTTCTTTAGGCATTAACTCAGGTCATTTCACTACAAAAGCTTTCTTTCTTTTTATTATACTTTGTGTAAAAGCACCCCATAGGCACATTCACTTTAATGTTGGCCCTGCCCCTTTTTTAGACGCTGCACCCAAACACACGGTCTGGTTCCTGGCGCACATAACCTTGGCTGCAGCGCACAGAGACCTTACACTGCCGCACACAGAGGAAAAAAATTAGAGACAACATTGTTTAGGAGCCCCGTGACTACAAAGCGACCCTGTAGAGGGATTGAAATAAAGAGGCGCTGGGAGCGTTCTAAGTCCTGCCATGAATATTAAAGTGCCTGGTAACTTGCTGCACGCAGCAAGCGCTGGACTTTTGCTGCACACCCCACTCAGGTGCATTAAAACACGCACCCGTTTCGCACTTTAGTTTCTAAATCTGGAAAAAAGTGTGCAACAACTGAAGTAGCCCTTCAGAGAAGTGGGAATATTTTGCTGTTTATACAGCGGGGTGAGCACCCGATGGGGGGGGGGGGGGGGGGGGGGGGGGGGGGGATCTCACAACGAGACTTCTTCCGGCGGCAGTGGTCAGGCAGAAATGGCTGCCTCAAAGCTTCTGAAATTTTTCGGATTGGGGGCGTGTTTTGCTGTCCTGAGTGACGGACGACGTCACGAGCTAAAGAACAGCAAAACATACGCCCCCAAATCCGAAAAAGACGGAGCTTCTTTGGAGGGACAGCTCTCTCCTCCAATGGCTAGCCTCCATTTAGGAAGCCAGCCAATGGAGGGAGAGCCAAAAAGAGGGAGGGATAAAGCAGCCCTCTTACTGACAATAAATCTCGGACTTCCGGTAAATTACCGAGACCTAAAAGTACAGGATCTGATAAAGACAAAGCAGCCCCCGGAGGCAGCCTTGGCACGGCCCGAGGGAGACAATGAAACGCACGAAGGAAAAAACTACAAGTCAAGGCTGTGTCTCAAAGCACTCAAGATCTGCACCAACACTGACGGAGCTCGGAAGAGCAGCAATGTGCACGTGCTTCAGAAGGAACTGAAGAGCACTCGGGGCACAAGAAACGTCTTGTGTGTACCACCTGGGGGGGCTGCCAATACTGCAGAATGCTGAGCGTCCTCCCCCAGATCTGCCCCCTAGCGAGGTGTACAGACTCCCACCAGTGGTCTGTTGCTTTATAGCTCAGTTTGTGTTTCAGAAGTGCTCCTCAGGCCGCGAGTGCGACACCCGAGCACATTCCTGACACCGGGTCTCAGCTGATCTCAAGAGACTTTGAAGGCAACCAGGGGTAGGAAAGCCCCGGGCTACAGACAAGTGGGACAGGACATCACACAGAGGGTCACAGAAAAGCAAACAAGTGATGAGTTGAATGTGTGAATGAGTATGTGACATAGGCTTGTGCAGAGTTGCTGGGGTTGCCCGGGGTGGGCAGGGGGCAGCACAGGCAGGTTAGGGTAGTAGCAGGAGACAGGCAGAATGAGGAGAGGAGGCGCACGGTGTTGGCCCAGGAGTCAGGAGCGCATGGATGCGAAAGCAGAGCAGTGGTGGCAGAGATAGTACAGTATGCACTATCAGAAGCAGGACGGTAACCAGAGGCTCACGCGGGGGCGGGACAGTGCAGCGCGCGGTGGAGGGCAGGGCTGGTAATGTAGTCGGGGCAGAGAGGTGCAAGCACAGGAGTGAGGGGCGGGTAGTGTAGTGCACGGGGACGGGCAGTACAGTATTGCCAACAGGAATGAATAGGACAGTAAGCAGAGGCGGTATAGTGCTCATCCGTAAGCAGTGCGTGTGCTGTGGAGAGGGGCACAGACAGTCGTTCAAGTGCAGTAGTCCGTGGAAGGCTGCGCTTGTGCTACAGTAAGTTCCACCGATAGTTATTTAAGCAAGTGGCAAGTGGTGCAGGGTTAGAGACACTGCAGAAGCAGTCAGTGCAGTAGCCACAAGCACACACATGGGAAGCACAGTGCTGAGGGGCAGACAGTACTTGTGTGCTGTGGTCAGAGGCAGCGGTTTAAGTGCAGTATCTAGCATGTGGGTAGTAGTATTGAAGACACTGGCACAAGCAGGGCAGTAACCACAAGCAGGGGAGCACAGCGCTCCGCGGCAAGCCCCTCACCTTCTACTGCCGCCGGGCCATGTCGGTGGGCTGCTTGGCGTTGAAGGGGTGCGCGATACAGCGGATGATGAAGACGTAGAGCTGCAGCCGGCCCCGGCGCTCCCGCTCCTCGCGCTGCAGCCGCTCCTGCTCCTCGCGGCCCTCGCTGCGCACGGAGGGGCTGGGGCTGGGGCTGCAGCGGGCGCCGGCCGGGGGGCCTCCCTCCCCGGGCCCCCGTGGCTCGCGCACCGCTGCTGGGGGCGCCAGCGACAGGTCCGTGCTGGGCGCCAGCAGCACCGCGTCCGGCGGTGGGCGCTCTCCCTCCAGCTCCGAGTCGTCCTCGCTG
Source organism: Lissotriton vulgaris (assembly GCF_964263255.1). Taxonomy (NCBI): domain Eukaryota; kingdom Metazoa; phylum Chordata; class Amphibia; order Caudata; family Salamandridae; genus Lissotriton; species Lissotriton vulgaris. The sequence goes on from NC_141695.1 coordinate 861,641,236, forward strand.
GAGGAGTGGTCCAGCATGGTGCCGGCACTTGTTGCTGCTGCTGCCCGAGGGTCGCGCTCAGTACCTGGACACTTGCAGCTCCGCAGACTCTGGCCTCACCCCCTCAGGGCTGCTGGGAGGTCCGCAGTTGGTGTGTCCCTGGTCTGACTGTCTTCCTCCAGAGACGGCTCGCTGCTCCCCTGGCCCGCGTATGCACACCTCACTCCCCCAGGACACGTCAAGCTCCGCGGCCGCCTCTCAGTCCCAGGACAGCGCTGAGGTAGGGCTGCCCTCACCAGGGCATTTGCATCTCGTCTGCAACGGGGCCAATCGGAGCGCCGGACTCCCCGCCTCCCGTGACGTCACAGAATCGACACCGGTGCCGGACCTGTAGCGTCCACAAGAAGCAACGCGTGGAAGGGAAGCCGAGAGCACCTGTGCCACTGCCTGCCCCGTACCTGGGCGCGCGGGACGGTGATGAACAGCCCCCGTTTACAGTGCGCGCTCAGCACCAGTCAGACCGCTGCAGCTGCGCCGGCAATCTATTGTTATTGCGTGCTTCCCTGGACTCAGGTTGTGACACGCCAGGGCCTGCTTCACCTGCATGACAGACCCCACCTTCATGTCACTCACTTTCGCACTTTTTTCCTCTGTGCGTGAAACCTGTCAGCCCCCTCCCCTGGGTCCAGTGGGACAAGACAGACCTCGCCCGAGTCAAAAGTGGGTGCCAGCGTCGGGGAGCCTGGTGTCAACAAACCCCCGTCTAACTCACATAAACAACTCCATGCCCCTTGTCCTGCATTCCTCTCCTCTTTGTCTCAATTTAGAGCTTCACAATGAAAAGTCCAGGCTTGTGCTCAGGCGGTGCACAGAGTTCTGGCGATAACAGTGCAGTTGATTTTAAACTGCCAGTTTTGTCGCAATAGCAAGATTGGAATGCGGGTCCTAAAGCGAGATGAAACACGCCGCAATTAGCTGAATAAAAAAGTTAAACAATAGTGTCCAGCCTGCACTCCGGTGCACTAAATGAGAGCACCTGTAGATTATGGCTACAGGCTGTACTTTTTCTGCCTTCCGCAGTAAGTGTGATGCACTTCGCTTTCTCTAAATGTGGCAAAAGTCATCTGTAGAGCCGAGCTCCGCGCGCCTGGCTGAGGAGATCAAGCTCCCTCCTCAGCTCGCGACCCACTTGGACGGGATCTGTATTTGTGAAAGAAAGGGGCAGGGCCGGGCTCGCGTCCTGAAAACAGCACATCCGTCTGTGCCCTGATCCTGCCCCCTCCGCGCATCCGTGTTCCAGGTTACACACAGGTCGTTGCGCCTGCCCCGCCCCTCACTTTCTCCATTACTTCTGCCTGCAGCCGTGCAAACGTGGTAGCGGGGCACACCGGGCGTGTGGTACGTCTCACCCTCCGCCCAGAACCCCCCCCAACCCCCCGCATTTTTTTGTTTCCGTCCTAAGATACACCCAATGCTATACATCGGTCGAGGGGCTCGGGTGTTTTGAAGAGTAAACAGCAACACTGTACCTCCTGGTGCAACTGCCACAGTATCCGCTGCGCTCTCGCAGTGGCTAAGAAGTTACAATGCATCATACAGCGGGGTGAGCACCCGATGGGGGGATCCCCACGACGAGACTTCTTGCGGGAGTCTGGCAGAAATGGCTGCCTCAAAGCTTCCGAAATTTTTCGGATTGGGGGCGTGTTTTGCTGTCCTGAGTGACGGACGACGTCACGAGCTAAAGAACAGCAAAACTTACGCCCCCAAATCCGAAAAAGACGGAGCTTCTTTGGAGGGACGGCTCTCTCCTCCAATGGCTGGCCTCCATTTAGGAAGCCAGCCAATGGAGGGAGAGCCAAAAAGAGTGAGGGATAAAGCAGCCCTCTTACTGACAATAAATCTCGGACTTCCGGTCTGCCGAGACTTAAAAAAACATGAAGCAAGGAAAGGGTGCAGTACCATAGTCTGTTACTAGGAGTCCTTGTGGACCTCTAGTAGACATACACAGTACTGCACCCTGTAATAAGAATACAACTCATCCCAAATGACCTGCCGCTCACCCAGTAAAGGGTCCAGGCCTGCAGCATTTATTCCCAAGCAACAGGGCGATGCAAACACTAATTACTGCATGCAGAATGAAGGAAGAAACATTGCACAGGCACAAGAAAAGGCCACAGAAATCAACTCTACTACGCCAGATTTTTTTCTGTGTGTATGCTCATGGCAAGCATTTTTGAACTGGAATGTTAGTGTACAACTTAAGTGAAAAGACAGGCATTGGCCAGGATGATAAGCAACAGGGCTCACGGACACAGGAGGAACGCTTAGCCTGCTGCTGCAGTTGCCGTCTTGCTCAAACGCACTCAATTCCATAATGCACAAACTGAAAATCCAGTGCGCAGAACTGAGAAAGATGCAACACAGCGCAGGCGCAAAAAAAGACTGCAGAAAGCTATTAACTGAACCCAAATCTTTAATTTCTGTCTATGTTCATGGGGCTCATTTTTGCTTTGGAGTGTAAGTTAATAACGCAAGTGAAAAGATGGGGATAGGCCAGGATGCAATTTTTTTTATGTAACATTTACATGTGCAAAAATAGGCTTATCAAAAGCTGTCGCATTTAAAAAAAAGCAGGCACCGTGCTGAAAATTGAAGTGAGCGTACGTCTTAGTTTTACAGTGTGCACACAATGCTATTTTTATCTTATATGTAGCACATTGCCTGTGACATGTGCCAAAAGGGAGGCTTATGGAAGTCACAGTAGCCACTAAGAAAAGGCAGCTTGTAGATAAGAAGCCCCCCCCCCCACCCCGCTGAAAAGGCAGGCAAGGTTCGAGAGAGCCTCATATTCAAATTAAAATTGAATTGCAAATGCTGCTCCACATACCTCCTACGGAAAACCATTGCCAACGTCAAAACAAGATCAATGGCACACATGCACATAGCCACTCAAAACATGGTCTAAGTCGATTGGAAAGGAAACAAGTCATTAACAAAAGAGTGCTAACAAACTATCTAAAACATGCTAAGTAAATGTTTACATGCAACAGGGGCAGTCCTTATGGGTGGTTCCAAAAGTAGAAAGGAAGGGACTACTAACCAAAGTAACCAATGAAAAAAATAAAATTGGCAAAAGACAACGCAGCAGATTAAAAAAAAGCATTTGCAATGCAATAGGTCTCGCATTATGAAAGTTTGAGCTATTGGTCTTGTAAATGACAATTTTTTATTTATGTTTTGGTTTTGAAAATAGCTAATTAGCTTTGTCATTTACAATGCCAATAGTTATAACTTTCGCAAATGTGACACCTATAGCACTTGTAATGAAACATGTTTTGTATTTACGTGACTTAGATCTATTGATATACCAAATAATGGCTTTTATTTTTTTTAAATATTTAATACTTAAATAAAAGTGATTGTAATTTATAATGGTAATAGCTTAAACTTTTGTAAATAACTTTTGTGAAGATTATGTTCAGTGTATTTTATTGTGATGAAAATCCAAGAACAGAAGTGAAATATTAACATCTTTTTGTGACATTTGTAATAAAGCTTGAAATATTGAGAGAACATATTTGAACCAGTTGTGTAATGGTTGCACAGATTGGTGCCGCCGCGGTGGTGCCGCCGCGTGGTGCCGCCGCGGTGGTGCCGCGGTGGTGCCGAGTGATGCCGCGGTGGTGCCGAGTGATGCCGCGGTGGTGCCGAGTGATGCCGCGGTGGTGCCGAGTGATGCCGCGGTGGTGCCGAGTGATGCCGCAGTGGTGGCGAGTGATGCCGCAGTGGTGCCGAGTGATGCCGCAGTGGTGCCGAGTGATGCCGCAGTGGTGCCGAGTGATGCCGCAGTGGTGCCGAGTGATGCCGCAGTGGTGCCGAGTGATGCCGCAGTGGTGCCGAGTGATGCCGCAGTGGTGCCGAGTGATGCCGCAGTGGTGCCGAGTGATGCCGCAGTGGTGCCGAGTGATGCCGCAGTGGTGCCGAGTGATGCCGCAGTGGTGCCGAGTGATGCCGCAGTGGTGCCGAGTGATGCCGCAGTGGTGCCGAGTGATGCCGCAGTGGTGCCGAGTGATGCCGCAGTGGTGCCGAGTGATGCCGCAGTGGTGCTGAGTGATGCTGCAGTGGTGTTGTAGTGATGCTGTTGTGATCCGATAGATTGATAGAGAGCGATAGATCGAGTGAGGGCGATAGATTGATAGAGTGAGGGTGATAGAGAGAGGGTTATAGATAGAGTGAGGGTGATAGATAGATAGATGGATAGATAGCTAGATAGCTAGATAGAGGGCGATAGATTGATAGAGTGAGGGGTGATAGAGGGAGGGCGATAGATATACATTAGATTGATAGTAGATAGAGTGAGGGGGATAGATTGATAGTGATGGCGATAGATTGAAAGATAGATCAGAGTGAGGGCGATAGATTGAGCGAGGTGCGATAGAGTGAGGGGCGATCGCCCAATCCGCACTTTAGGAGCATTTTTCAAAACCCTTACTTTATATCTCGCCAACAAGCATTGCTAAAGCAATGCCTTAGGCGAGACCTAATAAAAATGAGGTAGGGGTAACTGAATCTCTCAAGAATATACAAAGTGGAGATGCAGAAAGCATACATAACGAATACAAAAGTGTCCAAAACAAATAATCTAAAAAATAGGAATTAGCATAGTGTGCCGCCAAACTAGCATGTTTCCACTCCTGCTAGCGTATCCATATATGTAACAAGCGGAAACACATTAAAAAGCAGCCATGCCTATTAGCTTTATCAATCGTTCTTACATAATGATTTAACAAAAACAAAGCTTTGCTATATAAAAAAATATGCTTTCATTCATATGTGCTAATTTGTAGCATAAGACACGATTGCGGCTTTCAGGTAGCAGAATCGTGATACAGCCCTGGCTCACCATTCTGTAACTATGGACAACCTTGTGATCACTGTGGCTACAGAAAACAAACGTTGTTTGTATGTACTTAACCTAGTAGGGTCGAGTTATAGCGCAGGCTCACAAAAAATACATAATTGTTACGTTTGTAGAATGTAACTATGGACTATGTAAAACGGTCCAATACATTAGGACCGAGTTTGTGTTATATTCAATTGTCTAAAAATAATAATGCATCACCAACAGCTCAAACTTTCAGTAATGCGAGACCTAGTGCATTGCAAATGCTTGTTCCTCTTGGACCTGAAGGGGAAAAATGTCATAAATAAGGTGGACTTTCATAAGCACATTGGCCAATGGGCCTGTGGCAGATGAGCCACTGATCGAAGATTTGACCGATGATTGGGATAGGTGGAGCGCAGATGGGGCATCTGCTGCTTTTCAGCAGATGATTAACGTTCAACATGACCCCCTTCAGTGTATGTCACAAACCCCACGATTTTTTAGAAAGTTTTGAAAAAGACATTTAAATTCCGCTCTCCTGTTTGAAAGTCAGCTATTTAGCCACTAACCCACAGGTTCTCATTAGCCATGCACCTTTAATAGACTATATAGACTATGTAGTTCGAAAGAAATCAAGCATTGGCATAGCCAATAGGTCTCGCCTTTGGGACCTTACAAGTGTTTAGCCATGCAACAGTTGATGTTGTACAAGGATATTGTGCTGCATAACTATATACTTATAAGGTGCCAAAAGCGAGACCCATTGGCTATGCCAATGCTGGTTTACTTAGTAGTGGTTTTAGGAATTGATTGAAGATATAATGATCACTATTCTCACATTCATAGGAAAGAACTCTATCCATGGACGATGGAATGCTTTACATGAGCACCAGTTACATTGCAAAACGCCAGATTCACTCTGTTTTTAGGCGCAGGGAGAGCTAAGTGATTTGTCCAGAACCACAGGGTATTGAACTGATAGACTCAAGCGTGGTTACCAAATTGCAAAATTTACAGCTCTAGCCATAACGCAACACCCTCTACCAACTATGCCTTCAAACCTATGCCCTGTGTTGTGTTGGTCGCTGTGTGGCCAATATGTTTGCAATAATAAAATGTTTGCATTGTAAAGCATACCTGACATAAAAAAAGAAAATCTAAAAAGATAGAAATACAGGTAGCTGCTTGGATACTGGATAAGTGTCCTTGTTCATAATTTCCAACCTCTCCTGTATGGATCACACAGACAGCTGCACCTGTGCACAATTTGTTTCCTTGGATGTAAACGATGCATCCAAAACCCTGTGCACCGCATTTCAATATATCTGCATTTCTGAAAAAATTAGAAACGTTTCGCAAGATCAACAGCCGTGTTTGTCAATCCTATTACACAACCGAGCAGTAATGCGGCGCCAGTACTATCGAAAACATAAAAGCCCTGTCTAGTGGGAGAGCATCAGTGACTGCAGATCAGAAGAACTACCCACACAGGGCAAGTGAGGCTTCCATCTCACACGGATTTCGCGCTCTTGGAAAGTGTGCAACCTTCTGTAAGATGAACCAGGCCTTCATAAATAGTGCTATAGTATCACTTACACAGTCTGGCATGGCGAGTGACTATGAAAAAACACTCTGGACAGCGGGATTTCTTTATGAGCACTTAAAATACTATAAACAGAGCGTTAAAATGGGTTTACTAACCATGAGTGTATTAGGTTTAGCAAAACCATGTCCTGTACGGAGGTCTAAGCGTCTCTACAAAGGTGAGTTTAGAAATGTGGTTAATTACTGGTGCCAACTGAAGCTTGAGGTGATAAAGCTTTGTAAATTAGCTTAGTAAAGCGCACTGGCTTCACCCGATATGAATACGGGTGTTCTGCCGCTGACTGACTAACTGCTCAAACAAACCCTGTGTGTCCTGACGAGGGCAAAACATTGACTCATTCGGTCATCCTCACGCCCACTCGTTGCCTCCCTCGATGAAGGGACATATTATAACCAATCGGTTGGAAGCCTTGACCTTGTGATATACATGTATGGGGCGAGGGAGGGGCGCCCACGTGTGTATCTGTGACTGTTGCGTCTGTGTGAGTGTTTAAGAGCTACAAAACACTCCCAAATTCCACAGCAAAACTTGTTTTTAGAATGAAAATATATTTCCAGTGGTTTGAGTATCGAGGACTTAGGGGGAGGGGTGATTCAAAAATATACCATATTACTGAGAGTATGTAAAGAACAGAACCCTAGGAAAAGGCACCCGTACGACTGTCGACAACACTAGGAGGACGTACAAATGACAAAAATGGTAACAGACGTGACTTAATCGTAATATGAAGGGGATTTAAAGAAAGCTGACTAAGTTATACTGAGCTTTACACAAACTTTAACTAAAAAAAAAAAAAATTATTGTATCAGTATGTGGTGGCTTTTTACCCACGCAGTGGACCTTTGGCACGTCTGGTTAAGAGGCCATGATTAAGGGACTGATTTAGCGAGCCCTGAATTGTCAACTCAAATGGCGATGCACAAATATACAAGTAAGCCTGGAAAGGGACAGGGACAGGAACCGAACCGTTCCCATCTCTGGAGCGCCAGTGGAGGCGCCCTGCCGAGATGGGAACATTCTGGCGGTATTTATACAGTTCCCGAAAAAAACAGACTTCAGCTGCGCTTGGCACGCAGCCTCTGGAGTGCTTTCAAGAATGGGCAAATGTCTGTGTCAATGGACAAATGTGAAGTACACAAGGTTAAAGCACAGAGGCGGCTAACTGAGAACATCACTGCGAAAGTGAAAGTAATTAGGCCAGCGATGCGAGGATCCCTTTGAAGCTCTCGGAGGCAGGAGCAAATGGTAATAAAAAGCCTGAGGGGGAAAAGCGCGTGCTTGTGTTCACATGAACTGTTTGAAATCCGCCTGATGGTTTGAGAACTTATTTTGCCAACTATTATTCTCCCCTATCCATTCCTTGCGGAATGGGATAGGCGAGACCTAAACATGAGCGGTGGAGCTTAATGACCAAATCCGGACTAGACCATGTCTCGAAGAGAGCGCAAGCACTGCCTATGCAAGACCTTAAAAAAAGCACTGTATCTAAACCACCACACGAGTCATGAGTACGGACCCTTCTTCACGGCTGAAGCAAACATTTGGTATTCTTTAGAGCCGAGCCCAACCTATCACATTTCCGGAAGCTCCTGAACACTTGGCTTTTCAAACAATGATGGCTTCCACCCTCATCATGTCTCTTCTGTATCACTCACCTCGACTTCTAACAAGGTATAGTTTTTCATTCAGATTGGTAATTAAGACACCAAAAAGCACCACAGAAGCACCTTATAAAATGAATTCGCATAGAAAGGCATTAAGATGTAAGGCCATTCTGGTCTTTATTAAGAGTCTGCATGTCCATAAACCCAAAGATAAACCATCAGATCTCACTGGACACTAACAATCACAAAATCTTTGCAAGTGACATGTTCAATATTAAAAGGGGATGTGGAAAGAACAGCTTGTAGAAAAGGGAACAATGCTGAGTACAAATGGTTAAGATAGAAAGAAGAGAACTGACAAGTGAACTTTGGCTAAAAGGAATAATATTTTTGGTCACAAAGCACACATTTACCTAGCACTCAAAGCAGCTACGGCGCATGTGTGGATGTGCTCCTAAAGAAAGGACAGAAAACTACTCAGAGTGAAGTTAGCTACTGCTGAAGTGGACTGACCTACTGTCTATCTGAATACTGGGGCGGCCAAAGAAAAAGGTCAATGACAATAAATGACAAATGTTTGAAGAGGGCTGGCTGTACTTCCCTACAGGAATATTAGTCATATAATTTTAGTGAAATCAAAGAGTCTTGGTTAACGCCAGCCCTAAAAATAGCAGCATTAACATGTACCAAATTGTTAGCATAATTACCCCACAAAAGCAGTAAGATATGGGGGCGGATAATACAGCGATTAAATGCATTATGTTTAACGCCAGATCACTAGTGAAGCACAGCATAGAGTGCGCAGACTTAATTGAGGAAAGAGATATCAAAATGGCGTTTTATTACAGAAAGTGGACTGACAAAGCCTCAGGTCCGGACATTGTTGAGGCCACTCCTGCTGGGTTTCTGTCACACCTTGAACAGACCAGTTAGGAAAGGAGGGGGCGTAGCTCTAATCTAGCACAACTCACTGAAGGCAGGTTTTTGCGCAGTCTCAAACTCAGCCTGTGAGGCACTCTCCTTTAGCCTCTCTCTTTCTGATCACCATACCTTTAAGGGTATTTTACTACACAGACCCCTGGGCCCAGAAGCAACTTCCTAGACTAATGGGAATTTGCTGGAAGCAGGACTGTGCACAAACTCCTTCACGATCCTGGGTGATTTAAACTATCATCTGGAAGCACTCATGGAACCGGATACATTGGCTCTCAGACATGAAGAGTGGGGACCTCATTCAACAGGTGACAGGACCCACTCACATAATAGGGCACACCTTGGGTGGTATATTTTCAAACCATCCACAGCTCTCCTGTATGGGCGTGTTGCCCCTTACATGGACCGATCATGCAGCTGTAATATTCGAACTGACCCGTCCCGCTCATGGTGTCGGCAGAGGAAGTATTAAGAGTCAAATTGAGACCAGGGCATGGAATAGGATTGAGGGCAATGACTTAGAGGTGGCACTCATAGGAACTGCTGGTCCTCTACCTGCAGGAATAGATGAAGCGACTACCTTTTACACAGACTGGGTAGGGGACAGCATGTAACAAACTAGCCCCAATTAAACTCTGAATTCCCAAAAGAGCTCACCCAACAGCTCCCTGGTATACGGAGGTGTTGAGGAAATAAACTCACCTTCAAAACCTTGGAGCGGGATTGGAGAAGAAAATATGAGGAATCAGATAAAAAGATATATAAAGAAAGTCTTGCCTCGTACAAGCTACTGATATTTAATGCTAAAATCCTTTTTCACAAATCAGTCTAGCAAAGATTTCGGCAAAAGAAATCTTTAAAACTGTATCAAATCTGGCCTCCTCCCGTCCAGCAAAAATTGAGGCAAATCAAGAACCATGCAAGGATGTCGCAAGGTTTTTCTTGAAAAAGGTTGGTCATTTTTTCAGCATTTAACCTCAGCTCCGCTAGAAAGAAAGAGGCCAACTAAGGACCCTCCCCTTGTCTGACAAATTTGCCAGTATATCCTTAACGGATACTAAGAAACTCCTCATGGCTGCGAGGTCAGGCTCCCCCTTTGATTCCTGCCCAGTCTCGGTGATTAACCGCACCCAATACCTGTAGCTCTTACACTCACCTCCCTCTTTAATGCAATTTTTGAAACAGGGAACTTCCCCAAACTGTCGAAATTCGTTTTTGTACTACCCTTGCTAAAGAAGCAGAGCCTTGATCTCAAGGATCCTAATACCTTTGGACCAATATCCTGCCTTCCGCTACCAGCTAAAATGATTGAGAAGTCAATAAATCTACTACTCAGTGGCTTCCTATGGAAAAACCAAGTGTTGGACCCTACGCAATATGGTTTTTGGTTTTAGAGAAGGTCACAGTACAGAGTCAGCACTTATTAAATCTACTGAAGAGATTAGGGAAGCCATGGATAGGGGAGGTAAGGCCACCCTAGTTCTGCTTGAACTGTCGGCAGCCTTTGATACGGTCATCATGAACTACTGATGGACCGTTTGTTGGCACGCGAGGCTCATGGTAAAGCTTGGAAACTCCTAAAATCCTTTTTTCCTGAGCGGTCACATAGTTGCACTGGATAAATTTCACTCTAAACCTTTTACCCTGCTTTGCAGAGTGCCACAGGAGTTCCATAACCCAAGGTACCTTCCCTTTAGTATGGAAGAGGGCGATAGTGAAGCCGCTACTTAAAAAGCCCACGCTGGACCCGGAACAGTTGAAAAATTTTAGACCTATTTCACTGTTACCCGCTCCCGCAAAAATACGAGTCTCACCTCAACTGCCATCTTTCCACCTTTCTGGATTCATCTGGGTACCTTGACCGCTCCCAGCATGGTTTCCGAAAAGCACATAGTACGGAGTCAGCTCTGACTATGGTGGTAAACAACATCCGTATGAAGGTGGACTCTGGCCAAACCACGGTGTTGGTCCTACTGGACCTCACCGCAGCGTTTGACACCCTGTCTCCCTCTATTCTGACATCTCGGCTGAGGGAGGCAGGGATTTCCGGTGCGGCTCTGAACCTTTTGCACTCCTTTTTACAGCACAGAGAGCAGAGAGTCAAGCTTGGCGAATTTCTTTCCCCTGTCAAATCCTTGCAGTGTGGGGTGCCTCAAGGGTCGGCTCTTAGTCCGACCCTATTCAACATTTATGTCGCCCCCCTTGCAAGGTTAGTAAAATCTCAGGGGATGGAAGTGGTGTCATACGCCGATGACACACAAATCATGGTGTCTCTAGCCCACTCAGTTTCTACATCCGCCACCAACTTCAGGATCTGTATGCAGACAGTCTGACTGGATGCTTCAGAATTCCCTGAAGTTGAATGGCAACAAAACTGAGATCCTGGTCTTTGGCAAATACCAGGATATCTGGTCTAATGAGTGGTGGCCGTCAGTGAAGTAGTGTGGCTCACTGGCTAGAGGCGGCAGACCCGAGAGCAGAGGACGGCCCGGGACCAGGGTTCGATTCCCGGCGCGGCAGGTTTCTGGACCAGGGTCAGCGGACTCGACAATTCTCTCGCCTCTGTGCCCACTCTGATCAGCGATCACACTCGGCAACTCTGGGCATTAGCTTGCCTCATCTTCACTAACGGCCCCACCAGACCGCCGGGGATGCCTGGTCTCACCCTGGAGATACCCATTAAGGGACCATCTCTCAGGGAAGCCAGGAAGGGTTTCGCAGCGGTCGAAGCGCCTTGGGACCCTCCGGGTAAGTAGTGCGCTATATAAGTGCCTATACATTTACATACATTTACATTTACATTACATTCGCTGGGAACTTGTCCATCTCCTTCCCAGTCAGCCAGAAATCTTGGCGTCATCTTTGACACCTCTTTGTCCATGACTCTACAGGTTAACCGCACGGTCGCCACTTGTTGGGGGGTCATAAAAATTCAAGAGAATTCTTCGTTATCTCTCTCTCTCAGCCCGGAAGCAGGTGGTAGTGGCATTGGTGGGTTTCAGGTTGGACTACTGCAATGCACTCTATGCAGACTCCAACAAGGGGCTCATTCATCGACTTCAGGTCGTGCAAAATGCCGCTGCCCGATTTGTTCTGGCACTCCCTAATGCATCTTCTGCCACTATGGCTAGAAAGACTCTTCATTGGCTCCCTATTCATCTGAGGATCTCGTTTAAGATCCTTTGCCTAGCCTATAGAGCTGTCAGAAAGTTCTTCTGATCCCTTAGGTGCTCTGTTGACTCGCTATTTGCCAAGTAGATCTCTTAGATCTGCAGAGATGAACCTGCTGGTTGTACCTCGTGCCAAAAGGGTACGTTGGGGAAATAGAGCATTTTCCATTGTTGCCCCCAAACTATGGAATTCGCTCCCCCAAGAGATTAAGATTCAGCCCTCTGTCTTTTTTAAAAAAGCGCTTAAAACCTGGTGTTTCGTCAAGGCCTACCCACAATAATGAGTATTCCTTAATAGCTGGTACCTATTGGTTATGCGCCTTGACGCCCATCGGGCTTAGTTGCGCTATAAAAATTGATTTTCATTTCATTAACTTAGCCCCTTACTCTGTAATTTATAGGTCTCATCCCTTGCCTCACTGACCAGCTCCTTTGGTTTTAACCTGAACTCCTACGCCGATGACACAGATTGTCGTGGCACCGAGGCCTGGTCAGGGAACTGAACCAGATAATCAGTTCCACAACTGTATGGAAGCTGTGGGGAGATAATTGACACAAAACTGCCTAAAAATAAATTTAGGCAAGACAGAAGTCATCCTCTTCAGGAATGATGCCAATTTTGGACCCCTAACCTGTGGTGGTCAACAACAAGCATGCTTCCTAAACCTTCAAGAAAGGTAAAACACGTAGGCATTCTGGTTGATGACTAGCTTAATTTTGGTGATCAGAATAATGCAGTGTCATCTGCCACATTCATGTGCTTAGAATGATCAAGAAAATGCTACCCTTTCTACCGGCTAACAGCCAGCATACAGTGGTCAAGGCGCTTATCCTGTCTAGGCTCGATTACTTTAATGGCCTCTATCTGAGCCTACAGGAACGCTTCATGAACAAACTCCAACTGCTGCAAAACGTGGCAGAGACGTTTCGGGCACACCAAAATTTGTTTCCATCCCCCAGGAGAATAAAAAACTTCACTTGCTGCCGGTCAAGAAACGGGTGCGCTTTAAAACCCTTTATACAGTCTTCAAGGCTCTTCAAAGCATAGGCCTAAAGTATTTGAAACAGCATATACAATGGTACTGAGCTAAAAATCTTGCGTTCCATGGAAGCCAAGCAAGTGAGAGTACCACCTATAAAAAAAAAACCTCTTTGGGTGGAAGAAGCTTTGTAGTGTGTGCAACAAAAGCCTGGAAAGACCTTCTGTTTTACTTGAGAAATAGCACAGATCTCCTGACATTTAAGAAGAGTCTAAAGACCTAGCTTTTTAACCTGTAGTGGCAGTCTACCGTTCCTTTACCAAAGGGAACATAACTAGTGCCAGGACACCTCCGGGAAACTGCTGCACATTATAATCTTTTAAAACATAACATGGACAAATTTGATAACTTAGGATTTAGTTCTTCCTCCTCAAGTCTTTTTCCCCCGGTGTTTTATATAGAGTGAATTTGAGCCAAAGGTATTCAAGAGCTTTGCGTTATATAAGGACACATGAATTTTTTGTTAGGTACGAGGAGACTAAGTGATTTGTCTAGAATCACAGGATATTGGGCGTCATTGCAGAGACTCAAACCCGGTTCCTCAGATTGGAGGTCGACTGCCCTAGCCATTAAGCCACACTCCTCCCCACCCCCCCTTAATTCTAACCAATGAGGTACACGTGATTTGAACTTCATCTTTCAAAACTTCTACTGCATCTTCTGTACCAGGGGATTGCGGACAATCTCTTGCTACTCTATTCAGTCTTGTTTGAGAGAAAAAATGTATGACGAGCAAGAAGTCTTTAAGGCCTGGTCAGAGCTGAAAGAAAATCTTTACATAATACTTCCATACTGGAATCATCAACTAACGTCTTCCAGAGCAAGCATCTCAAAACCTCCCTATGTCTCGCCATCAAAAACTAGATTAGTCTCAGACTTCATGGAAACTTCATTGAGTAAGGAGCCTGGAGAGCGCCTCTGCATCAAGATGGCACAGACTGCTGCATAAACACGTGCCAAAACAAAGCGCAATACCATTTTGTGGATCTGGCACTCCTTTTAGTGATTCGTGCAGTCACAATTTTATTTAAAGAGTTTTGGATAGCGCGAAGAAGACCCTTGGGTATCAGAGCACTATACATTGTATGAGGTAGAATAGATACAAGTTTAGAATAGTGCAACCATACCCAGTACAATGTCAAGCAGATTACAAACAAGGTTAATACAATTATGCAGTGCAAGAGTAAGATATGCGAAAAAATCATTATGTTGGAAGATTAGACTTCCTCCTTGCACTACCCTTTAAATGAACTTTCCTAAGCATTCTATATTCTACTAGATCTGTGTCCAGGAATTTGTATTGTAATGTCTGAAAGGCTATCTCCCAAAGAGATATGGCCTATAAGTAACAGGTTAGTATAGATACATAAATTGGCCAGAGGTATGTTCGGGAAACGTCTTCGCGCAAATGAATTTTAGTTGATCACTCCTTTGTAAACCATCTTCTCCACTCATGGACTTGAAAGCTGTCGTATTGCCCTCGCATAAGTACAACTCCGCCGGCAATTTTCTTTTCACTTCCCTAGAGTAAAAGTTTTGGACAGGACTATGACATGGTGCTACAGCTGAGCTATCTGGTCTATGGAAGGAACTTGCTCATTAGAAATATTTTCGTTTCCCTCTTAAGTCAAAGAAGGCTCCTAGAGAACATGTCTGGCATAGTGAGATGGTCCGCTGGGGCAGTCCCGAGAGTGTGGCAATTCGCAGAGAGGAGCTTAGAGGCCTACGTAAAGTTCCAATAGCACTAGAATGGGATGTTATGTTGGAGTCGCTTAAAGCTGTGGATGTAGACCTTTATCATACCCCCTAGTTCCACAGAACAGAAGGGCCAATGCAGGGTTCACTACCCGGAAGTCATGAAGCGAGAATATTTATAATATGCCGTTTTAACAGGAGCCCATGATGTATGTATGGACTATGCACCGGACTGTAAGAGTATGCATAGGAATGGAGGGAAGGGGGTAAATATGAACAAAGTTGGGTTATTGTTATATTACAGATGCTTCAGTTAAGCAGTTTCCAGAAGGTACTAGATATGATGAAAGGAATAAATATTGAGAGCTCCAGTGGATAAATCACTAATTTGATTGACATGTACCTACATGATCCGCACCCATCTTAAAGTCATTTTGCATAGAAGTATATATAGGTAATTTAGAATTCATTTTGCATTATTTTCCGATGAATGTAACCTGTAAAATGATGGGATTACCTTGTACCAAATGGAATGTTGCAGTTTAAAAAAAAAAAAAACATTTTTATTGTTTTCCAAAGATGGCACAGACTGAATCATTAATGGATAGAATAATAAAAATGTTCTAGACTGAAACACTTCCTCCATAAACAGTGCACTTTCCTTCCAATAAACATCTGGAGACCTTGGACTCCGAAAAAGGTAAAAAGAAAAAGCAATTAATGCACCACCCTGCCATCCATATCCTTGATAACTAGAGCCCTTCATTGACTAGAACAAAGTCAACCATAGTTTCGTCAACTCAGACTGTCAGTGGAACCAAGTTAGTCACTACCTCAGTCAACCACAAGGAATACCATTTTGTCAATAGTACAGCACAGTCTTTGACAAGGGCCGCCTTTGGGTCTTTAAAGTATGCTGTTCGGTCTGCAATGTCCCCTCTACCGCTGATATTTCACCCATCGAGGAGGCTTTTGACTTTTACGTGCTAATCAGATACGAAGATACAGATTCAGATGATCGCGTCCATCCAAGACTTGGCTCTCTAAGGGCTTGTTTTGTCTTTTTTACCTTCAAACCCCCCAAAACACACTGGCGAATAACACATTTTTGCGATCTTAAAAGGCACACATTGTCACCATAGACCCTATTGCTTAATGAACTACTTTGTGTTAAAGTGCTACTCGTGAAAGCAGGGGTATACACTCAGTGAAAAGAAAATTAAATGACAACGAGCAAAGGAGAGGGCTGGCTGAAAGCCCCAATGAAGCATTTCATAAATATAATTTTAGTAACATGAAATCATCGTATCAAAACGCCTTGGCTAATGCATAAAAAAGGTGCTGAAAATCTAAAACATCCAGGTGGATTACTTTATCGCTTTGCAGTTCTTTGAAAATCTCTATACTTGATCAGCGCAAAATAAAGGTTTGTTGGCATACGTCTGCTTTTGTGCATTCTAATACGAGCTCCAAATTTTCTACCTGAAAGTCTTTGTAATTGGTCATCAATGCAGAATAATTATTTCTGTGAGGGCTTAGAATGGCTAGAGTCGTAGAATTTGAGGGTACCGGTATAGAAGGTCCGTAATGTCTCTCTGCTCTTTAGTCAGCCTGGCGTTCTAGGTTGTGTATGGCAAAGTTTATTAGGAGTTAACTTAGAGAAAGAGGAAATTCCACTTGCAGGTGTGCACATTTATACTTTGACCTGATCGGTCTTTATCCAACTCATTTCAGTTCAAAATATTGAATCCTTCAAAATTCATCTTGATTTCTAACGAAAATGTATTTGTTTCATTTTATTCAGTTCTTCATAACGAATAGTTTCTTACCTGTCGGTGTAGTTTTGCAGCTTGATGATCTTTCTGGATTCACTATGCTGTGCATATTCCGCGGTCTTGTGGTTGGGTCCGGATTCGTAGTCTTTTCTCTCTTTTTTTTTTTTTTTTTTTTTGTGTGGCCCAGGTGGGCGTCGGCGTCACCCTTCCTTGGGTGTATTTCCGGTGACGTCGGCATGCTTCCTGCGGAAGCTCCCATCCCTGGGCGCCATCTTCGGATTCTTTTTTCCGTGTTTCCTTCGTTTCCGAAGTGATGGCAATGTTCTATGTAGGTGAATTTTCCTTAACCGCCTTGTATGTAAAATCCATTTTATCTATTCATCTTCTCTCTTTTTTTTTTTTTTTTTTTTTTTGACCACCCTTTTTCTCTCCAGCCTCATCTTTCTGGCGGAGGTGGGTGGGTTCGCTAGTGAATCCAGAAAGATCATCAAGCTGCAAAACTACACCGACAGGTAAGAAACTATTCGTTTTGCAGCGTGAATCTTTCTGGATTCACTATGCTGTGCATAGATTTTGTAGCGGTTTCTCATTTCCGTGGCGGCTGGGTGGAAGATGAGTTCTGGTGTCTGAATATGTGCTGGAGCACCTTTTGTCCGACTTGCGCTTCCTTGTTCATTTGCACATCCACGCAGTAGTGTTTTGTGAACGTGTGCACTGAAGCCCATGTTGCCGCCAGGCATATGTCTTGTATGGGCGTGTTAGCCAGGAAGGCTATTGTGGCCCCCTTCTTCCTAGTGGAGTGTGCACGCACTCCCTCGTCTAGTTCCTGTCCTGCCCTGTTGTGGCAGAGCTGAATCGTCTGTGCTATCCATCGTGCAATAGTGTTCTTCGTTACTGCTTTGCCCATGTAACTGTTGGCGAATGACACAAAGAACTGCTTCGTTTTTCTGTGCTCCTTTGTCCTTTCAATGTAATGCATGACCGCCCTTCTGGCGTCTAAGGTGTGCAGAGCTCGCTCAGCGCTATTGGTTGGTTTTTGGAAAAAACTCGGTATCTGTATGGACTGGTTCATGTGGAACCTGGAGACCACCTTCGGCATGAAGTGTGGGTCCGTCCTCATCACAACCCTATCACTATGTATTTGTATGTAGGGTTCCTGTAGCGTCAGCGCTTGTAGTTCGCTTACCCTGCGTAATGACGTTATAGCAACTAGGAAGGCTGTTTTCATGGTTAGCATCTTTAAGGAGGCCCTGTGCAGAGGTTCAAAGGGCTCCTTCATGAGTTCCGTGAGAACTACGTTCAAGTTCCATGCTGGTGGTGGCACCCGCTTGGGCGGTGCGATCCTCTTCGCTCCTTCCAGGAACCTCTTGACAACCTGGGATGTGAAGAAGCTTCTGCCCATCTCACCCCTTGTGTAGGCTACTATAGCCGCTAAGTGAACCCTCAAGGAGGATGAACTGAGTTTTTTGTCCAGCAAGTGTGTCAGGTATCGCAGCACTGTGGAGTCTTTCTTCATCTTCTTGTGAAGTTGTTCACGTTTGCACCACATCGTGTATCTTTTCCATTTTGCGACATAGCACCGCCGTGTGCTCGGCCTCCGTGCCTCCCGAAGGACCCTGAGGGTGCTCTCTGGCAGTCTCAAATGTGCAAACTCTATGTCCTCAGGAGCCATGCTACTAGGCTCATGGTCTCTGGCTCTGGGTGCAGCACCTCTCCGTTCTGCATGGAGAGCAGGTCCTTTCTTCTGCCGAATCTGTGGGGTGCACTCTGTGACATCTCCATGATCTGCGAGTACCATGTCTGCCTCGCCCACTGTGGCGCGACCAGTATCAGGGTCATCTTGCTCGCTCTGCACTTGCTCAGTACTCGGTGTATCAGTGGTATCGGGGGAAAAGCGTAGGCAAATGTCCCGGACCAATCTATCCATAGGGCATTCCCAAGGGACCCCTCTTCGGGTAGTCTGGATGCGAAGTACTGGCATTTCGCATTCTGGCGTGTTGCAAACAGGTCCACTGATGGCGTTCCCCACCTGTTGAATAACCACCTCGTTTCCTGAGCATTGAGCTCCCACTCGTGGGATGCCGATGTCTGTCTGCTCAGCCAGTCTGCCTGAATGTTCTCCTTCCCTGGTAGGTGTATGGCTAGCAGGTCTATCTGTAGAGGGATGGCCCATCTCCATATCTCCTGTGCCAGTGTTGAAAGCGTTGTTGACTGTGTTCCACCCTGCTTGTTGATGTAGAACATCGCCGTGGTGTTGTCTGTCTGCAGTAACACCCTTTGCTTGTACAGTCTTGTCTGGAAGGCTTTCAGTGCAAGGAAGATAGTCTTCAATTCTAGGTAATTGATATGCTTTGTCGCATCTGCTGGCGTCCACAGTCCTCTCACTTTGAGCTCCTCCATGTGAGCGCCCCATCCCTTCAGGGATGCGTCTGTGGTGATGGTCACTGTCGGAGTTGGGGGTGTTAGAGGCTTTCCCCTTGTTAGGTTTTCCATGCTCCACCATGTCATCTCCCTTTGCACTGCGTGCGTCACCACCACAAGATCCTCCCAACTGCCTGACGCCTGTGACCACTGTTCCTGGAGCCATTCCTGCATGGGTCTCATGTGTAGCCGCACATTCGGCACCAGGTGGATGCATGATGCCATCATCCCCATGATCTTGCTCGCCGTCCTCGCTGTCCGAGCTTGCCCCTTCCGGTAGAGGCGAGTTTCCTTGACCAGCGCCCTTGCTCTCTTCTCGCTGGGGAACACCTTGGCCTGCACGGTGTTGATCACTGCCCCCAGGAAGGTCTTCACTTGCTCCGGTTCCATTGACGATTTCTCCCAATGGACGGAGAACCCCAGGTTTATGAGCGTGCTCGTCACCGTCTGTGCGTGGTGTTTGCACCTTTGGTACGAACTCGCCTTCACCAACCAGTCGTCTAGATAAGGGTATACGTGTATCCCCTGTCTTCGTAGGTGTGCAGCAACTGCTGCGAGGCACTTCGTGAATACCCTTGGTGCTGATTTGAGTCCGAAGGCCAGCGTTGTGAACTGGTAGTGGCCTCCCCCGATTGTGAACCTGAGCATATGCTTGTGCTTTTTGTTCATTGGTATGTGCAAGTAGGCGTCCTTGAGGTCTATCGTGACCATGAAGTCTCCGACCTGCAGTTGCGGTAGCACCTCCTGCAGGGAGGTCATTTTGAATTTCTGTGTTCTTATGAATTTGTTGAGGAACCTCAGGTCTAGGATGGGCCTCATCTTGTCGTCTACCTTTGGTACCAGGAAGTACGTCGAGTAGACTCCCCTGTTCCTTTCCTTGAATGGGACTCGCTCTATGGCCTGCTTTTGCAGAAGTTCCTTTACCTCTTCCTGAAGCCTCGCCAGCTGGTCTCCTGCTGGTGGTCTTCCCCTTGGTTTCCTGCTTGTTGGCCCTTTCTCCAATTCCAGGCAATACCCGAATTGAATAATGTTTAGGATCCATTTGTCTGATGTGATTTCTCTCCATTCCTGGAGGTAAAATTTCAATCTTCCTCCCACTGGTGTCATGTGGTCGTAGGTGTTTTGATTGTCCCGACCCTTTGGTACGTGGTGCCCCCCCGGGTCCTTTCTGTGGCTGGGCACCCAAAGTTCTGTGGAGTCACTTCGAGGAGGGCTGCTGCCCCCCTCTCCTATTCTGGCCACGTCCGTTTCTTCCTCGAAAGGACTGACCCCTTGGTTGGTACTGCCAGGACTGCTTCTGCTGACCTTGCTGTCCCTGTGAGTCTGCCTGGTGCGTTTGCTGGAAAACCTGGTGTGATGTACCTGGTTGGTTTCCACCTCTCCCGCTGGGCCTCCGTGACGGGGTGCCTCTTCTGTTGCCTCTGAACTGCAACGCCCCCATAGACCTTGCCGTCTCATTATCTTTCTTGAGTTGGCTGAGTTTCTCGTCCACAGTTGCCCCGAAGAGCGTGTCGCCGTTGAACGGTGTGTTGAGGATACTGTGTTGCACCTCGGGTTTGAACCCTGAAATCCTGAGCCAGGCGTGTCTCCTTTCCGTGACACCCATCATCATCAGCCTGCTGGCGGTGTCTGCTCCGTCCAGGGCTGTCTTAAGGCAAGAATTTGCCGCATTTTTCCCCTCTTCGACCAACATCTCGGCCTTCTGCCTGGCCTCCTGGGGTAGGTCCTTCACCAAGTGCCCCAGGCCGTCCATGATCTGGTACATGTGCCTGTTTAGAAGAGCGTTGGAGTTAGCCATGCGCCAGTGGGTCGCAGCATTCCGTTCGATCCTTCTGCCCACGAGATCCATCCTCTTGCTCTCCTTATCCGGTGGTGGGCCCGAGGTAGTGGATACGTTGGCCCTCTTCCTAGCCGTGGCCGTGATAATGGAGTCTGCGGAGACCTCGCCTCGAATGTAGGCCGGGTCCTTCGTGGAGTGTTTGTATTTTTTCTCTGTTCTGGGGTTACCGCCTTGCATGTTGCGGGCTCCTTGAATGCTTCTCGTCCTTGAGCCAAGACGCTCTCGAGCATTGGGAGGAACTGGCTCCTTGTCTGTGTTGGGAGCAAAGTCTCGAGCAGGAAGTCTGCTTTCTGCTTCTCCTCGTCGAGCTTTAACTTAAAAGCCGCTGCGGCAGATTGTATCGCCGAATTGTATGCCCCGATGTCGTCAGGCGGCGAGGGCCTCGAGGGGTATGTGTCGACCGCCTCCTCCGGGCTCTCGGTGTCGATATCCAGGTAATCCTCCTCGTTGGGGTCAGAGGTGGCCGACTCGGCGTCCAACCTACTGCCCTCCTCCTCGTCATAGCCGTAATCCTCGTAGGGATTCTCCTCATCTCCCTGGTCGTCGACCATCTCGGCGGCCGGGCCATGTCCGTCGCCGAGTTCTTCTTCCTCTTCGACCAGATCTAGCACAACGTGCTTGGTCTTGTGTGGAATTGTAAAGGCACTCATCTCTGCGTCGAAATCCTTTTTCCGCTGCAAGATGCTCGCCATCTCGGCCTCCAAACGCCGTCTTTTCTTTTCCCTTTCGGCCGCGTTCTCGGCCTCGGAACGCTCGGCCCCTCTCTTCGTCACCTGGCTCGGCGGCGAGACTCTCGGCGTCGAAGGTTTGGACGTCGAACTTGGTTTCGGGTCCCTTGACGTCGTCAAAGCTTTCGGGTCTTTCTCCCTCGACGCCGATCGGTCCCTTTCGGAGACGATCTTCGGCGCCTTCTGCTGTTCAACAGCCCGGTCCCTCTCGGAGGCGATCTTCGGAGCCTTCTGCTGTTCTACAGCTCTCGGCGCCAGGGACTCCTTCTCCGAGGATCCGCTGGGCCTGTGTGCGGTCGCGGACTGCAGATGTCGCTGCGTCGGCGCCTTCGGGGTCTGGCCCTCGTTCTTTCGAGACTCAGGGTCTCTCGTGCTCTTGTGGGACGTCGAGTCTCCTACCTTATCAGGCGTCTTCTTGGAATCGGTCTCTACGACCGTGTAGCTGTCGTCTTCGGCGGCAGCGTTGTCCTCTTCCTCTGAGGACATCCCCAGGTCGTACAGCGAAGGCGTCGGGGCTTTTCCTCCGAGGGTGGCGTGTGCTACCCTCTGGCTCTTCCTCACACGAAGGGTCTTCGCGGCGAAGACGGAGCAGGCGTTGCAGTCTTCGGTTCTGTGGTCCACCGGTAGGCAAAGGTTGCACACCGGGTGCTGATCTTTCTGCGCGTACTTGTGTCTGCAATTCGGGCAGAACTTGAACGGCGTGTTGTCCATCCTCGAGCGTTTCAGGCTTCCCTGACCGCGTGGACGTCGATGATCGTCGAAGTTCTCGACGTTCTCTCCTCCTTCTCTCTTCGCCAATGGTCTGCGAAGTCTTCCTTGGTCTTCTTCTTTTAATTTCTTCTCGAACTTCTCACTTTGCAGTACTTTCTCCAAAAATGTCTGGAGCCCAACGGGAACGATCCAGACCCGACCGCGGAAAAAATAATCTGAAGATGGCGCCCAGGGATGGGAGCTTCCGCAGGAAGCATGCCGACGTCACCGGAAATACACCCAAGGAAGGGTGACGCCGACGCCCACCTGGGCCACACAAAAAAAAAAAAAAAAAGAGAGAAAAGACTACGAATCCGGACCCAACCACAAGACCGCGGAATATGCACAGCATAGTGAATCCAGAAAGATTCACGCTGCAAAAATGCAAATCTATTATCTGTGGCGACTTTAAACTTTTACATTCAGCATCTACCTGATGCATTTCGGGTCCTAGTAGACCCTTCCTCGGGGGTCTGTGTAGGAAAAACAAGGAAATACAATGAGCCACTCAGCTAATATACAAACATCTGTCATAGCTATTACCATATTTGCTTCATAATACTGTGTAGTCATGTATTCTAATAGTTCAATATACACTATCCAACTGAATATCCCAAGATTAACATGTTCTCGATCAAATTCCATCATGGCATTTCGATTTTTTCAAATGACTTCTAAACAAAAAACTGATTCTGTTTAAAATTAAAATTGAAAAGGTTCCTCAAGCATCAAACTGTGCTCAATTGCAACACAATACACCATAGCCTCGCAAAACAGACGAAAAACCAGTTTAGTTGGATAAAGTTTGTTCGAGCACACTTAATTTCATATTTAAATGTCTCCCGACACATGATTTATCAAACCGTTATTAACCACGTAACTCGCCGATTCTTAAAATGTTAGCCTTTTAAAAGCTACCCTGCTAGTTCATAAACTTACAAACAAAACAGTCAAGCGTTTGTTGTTAAAACTTACAGAAAATGTGAAGCGTTTCGCGTCTCGATCTTTCCGCCAACCAGAATGTCGGTGACAAACTGGAGATGACACTTTAGTTTTAAGCGGTTCGGTTGGCTAATACCGCGATCACGTGACAGCGATTATGCTCAAATAAAGGTATATTGAATTATAAGTTGTGCTTTGTTCTTAAGTATTTACAACATTATTACAAACAAAGAAACTAGATGATCAATGATCAGTCTTCCTGAATAATATGGGAAACATTTTTTCGCATGATTTCGCGAGCAAGCAAAATATCAAAAATAAAACATTAAAGTTTTAATGATGATTCATAAGTGCTTTAGGTTGCAAACAAATGTAAAATGAAAGGTAAAAAGTAAAAAACATGTAATCAAGAACTACAATAAGAGAAGTTCAAATAAGTGCCGGCCATTGTGGAATGGGACTTTGTCTTAGCTTATTACATATTCTAATGTTTGCAGGAGTCCAGTAAATACTTTCCCAAATTGTGTTCATAAGAAGCAGGATAATTCTATCCTGTCATTCAATCCTTGAGGTTGTAGACTACCCATTCTGTAAATGCAAAAGTACTCAGACCTCAGTCTGTTTATGTGTGTGTGTCCGGTTGTGATTTTATCACCTCTAATATGGTGAACCGGAGTTGAGCTATGTTGTGTCCTGCTTCCACCCAGTGCGTTGCTACTGTGGATTTTTCTGTCGAATGTTACTTTATGTTCAGTGATTCTTATCTTGATTTTACGCACAGTTTGTCCAATATATAGCTTACCACAGGGGCATTTTATGCCATAAATCACACCTTTCGTGTCACAAGTACTGGAGTGTGATAATGAAATCTTTTTGCCAGTCATCGGGTGTGTGAAGAATCGGCCAACCATGACGTTATTACAATGCATGCAATTTTCACATCTGTGCATGCCTTTATGAGTTATTTCAGCTTTTTTGGTTGTTTGTCTTTTAAGCAATTCTTTTAAATTCTTAGACAGATTGTATGCAAATGTTATTTTATTAGCAAAAAGTGGTTGAAGATCCGGTTCCTGCGTGATAAGCGACCAGTGTTTTTTCATGATGTTGGTGATCCGTGTACTCTGTGTAGAATGTTTCAACACACACACTAAGTTTGGTCTCCATTTTTTCTTTTTTCTGGAGTAAAGAATCTCTGTTCATTGCCATAACTTTCATTTTTGATTCTTCTAGTAAAGTTTTAGGGTAACCACGTTTGAGGTATTTTTGGATCTGGTTGTTGAAAGTGGTTGGTAAATTGTTGGGATCAGA
This sequence comes from Lissotriton vulgaris, assembly GCF_964263255.1. Lineage (NCBI taxonomy): Eukaryota > Metazoa > Chordata > Amphibia > Caudata > Salamandridae > Lissotriton > Lissotriton vulgaris. The sequence goes on from NC_141695.1 coordinate 861,665,912, forward strand.
CATGATTCTTTTCTGACGTAGAAATTGGGACAAAGGTAAGTGTTTTTTGAGGGAGTGGTGATGAAAACTCTTATAGTGAAGACCACTATTTCTGTCAGTTTCTTTGGTGTAGACACTTGTGCTTATCCCATGTTTGATGGTGATTTTAACATCCAAAAACGCCAACTCATGTTGCTCAATTTGGTATGTGAATTTGATTAGTTCATGTTGTGAATTAAGGTCATGAAGGTTTTCAATCAATTTTTCTTTCGCTCCTCTCCAAATTATAAAAATGTCATCAATGTATCCCTAAATACCATGATGCCAGTTATCCAATTTGTGTTGTTGATTATGTGATCACTTTCAAACTTAGCCATGAAGGTATTTGCGTAGGAAGGTGCCCCCGCAAAACCCATGGATGTTCCACTGCATTGTTCGTATAATTCATCTTCCCATTGGAGATAACTGTGGAGTAGCGCAAACTAACAATTCCAACATGAATACTTTACCTGATCCTGTAATCTCGTTCTCCAGTAAACACCATTCCATGGCTTCTAGCCCCTCGTTATGAGGGAAGTGTACAATGCTGTCACGTCAATCGAACATAACCATATATCTTCATTCACTGGAATATCAAGTGTTTCCAACATGTTTAAAAAAGAGGTGGTATCCTTTATGTGAGTACTCCATTTTTGTACCAACGGTTGCAAGAACCAATCTAGGTATTGACCTAGTGGTTCAGATAGTGATCCACATGCAGACACAATTGGTCTAAAGGGTGGTTTAGTTGCATTTTTATGAATTTTAGGGAGCATATAGAACTGAGGTCTCCTTGGATATTTGATGTTTAAAAATGTGTTTTAAGAGTGATCCACTTAATTTCTAATGCTTTATCCAGTATAGTTTTTAATGTAGCGGCGAATGCATTAGTGGGGTCCTCATCCAGCTTGTGGTATGTGTTGATATCTTGCAAATGTGTACGTACACTTTTCCTGTAAAATTCAGTGTTCATTACCACTATTGCACCCCCTTTATCCGCTTTCTGTGTAGTTATATCTGTCATCTCCGTTAAGGATTTTAAGGTCTGCCATTCTCTCCTAGAGAAGATGCTTTTAGTACCACTCAAGTAGTTGATCTTTTTCATTTCAATGGTGATGAATCTTTCATAAGCGTCAATTGTCAAACTGAGTGCTAGATGGACATTTATAAGATTTATTAAAGTTTATTAGGAGGACACTGTAGTGTTGATGGCTGTCACAGGTGCACTGTACGGTAGAGTATCAGAAGGCCAGCTTTAATTGCTCTATGAAGGCCAACATACTCAAATGAAGGCTTCATAATGAAAGGGTTCGATTCTTCAGGCTAACCATAGTACTAAATATTAAGAGTAAAATAATGATTTAATACATTTGGTAGCTTTCATTACCTATTTCACTAAAGTGCCACTAGGGATAACTTCACCCGAAGCATCTGCTTTTTCAATACGTGTAATTTTGTCCACCTTTCAAAGTGATTGTGCTCGTTAGAGGTTGAAGTTTATGCCCCATTTTCGTCTCCGTTTTAAGGTTTTACCTTCATTTTTTTTTTAGAAAAAGCACTTCATGACACAGGTGGTCGGTTTGAAGCCAGATTAGACAGATAAGAGGAAATTAAATGAAATGAATTTGTACTTGTAAAGCGCACTTATACCCCAACCGGGGTTTCATGGCGCTGTACGCATACCGCTGGAACCCTTCCTGGCTTTTCCCTGTGAAATGTCCAATCCTGGCACCCCCAAGGTGAAGCCAGGCATCCCAGCGCTGTTGGGGCGTTGTGGAGATTAAGCAAGCTATTGCCCAGAGTTGCAGAGTGAGACCCATGATTAGAATCTGCACCGAGGCGAGAATTATCAGGTCCGAGGAAATTGAGCCAAAGACCTGCCGAGGCGGGAATTGAACCCTGGTCCCGGGCCAGACCTCTGCACCAGGGTCTGCCGCTCTAACCATTGAGCCACACTTCTCCACGTAATAAAAATAACCCCATAAATGGACTTTAACAGAAAATAGAATCACTGATATAGCGCCTAATAGAACAGTTTGCAAATATTGCAAGTACTTACTAATACGATTGCACCAATGAGCTTGATTGTCATTTATTTTAGCTTTACACCTTTCCCCTTACATAGGGCATGAGTTGTGGTTTGTACCTACAAGGAATCATCCAAAAGCTTATTCGACCAAGAACATGGGCACATTGTCAGATCGCAGCTACACAGACGTGCAGGACTCTTAAGATGTTGAAGGTCACAGGAAAAGGTAGAGTTTAAGTTTTTTTTTGCAGGTCAGGACTTTAAACAAATGTATTCCCAGATGAAGAGAAGCCTCGTCATCTTTTGTTGATATTAAAAGTTTATTTTATGCCTCGTACATTCCCTACTATCCTTTTTGTTTGCCAAACATTTATGCACATTGTATCTCCAATTCTAAGCAAGAGATCTACATATGGTTTAAGGTAGCCGCAGATAACTAAAAATTCAGTCTGTACCTCTGATACTGCCATGGTATCCCAGGTGTCCATTCGCCAACCTAGGTTTGAGTTCGTCCTAAAACAAAATCACCCTGGTCTTAACAGGTAAATGGCCATATATTCTCATTGACAATTGCCAAGTGCATTACATTGCTCTTACAAGCATTTTTCATTTCTTTCCAGAATAACCACACCACATTGCGGTAAAATGCAAATATTTGTCAGTTTAGGCAGGAACACAGTATTATTCTCCAAATATGACAAAACGTGTTATATGCCAAAACCTTAAGCGGTCTCTGGAAGGTTACCATACTATGTGTACTGCTCGGCCAGCTGACAATCACTTTCTACAACTCGACAAACAGACGCATACAGAAATAGGATTTGCAGTGAAATATAATGTCAAACCCAGAAGTCTCCTAGTAATGAGTAAGGCCAAGGTACATATCCAGCTAACAGAAGGCAAACAGCATACGCCATGTCACCCTCTTGAGTTCAAGCCTCAAGTGAAACAAAAATAGCAATAGTACAGCACATCAACCGTTGAAAGGAATATTCATAAAAATACATAAACAATAAAACAATGTCTATACAAAACAAAGGCTATAGCCATGGAGTAAATCTGAATAATCTTTTATGACCAATCTGGCAAACTGAATACCCATATAGCAACAGGAATATAAGGGAATGATCAACTGTACTTTACCATAGGTATCATTAGGATTGTAAAAACAATCGCAATCATTAAGTGTATACGGGCACAGTCTACATTTGCCACAATATGATGCCACTGCGGAAACCTTGCAGGGAGACCTCGACTAAGGCTAGGTAGGCCCCGAGATCCTTCAAGCAACAACTTCAACGGGCCTTCTGAGCTTAACAACAATTCCCACGTTAGAGTACTCGGGTTGAAGAAAAAAAACCTCTACAAAACAAACCGTATTCAGGTAGTAAAGACGTTCTGAAACAAAAAGCATCATTTCGGTCCTCAAGTACAGAAACTCCGAAAGTAACGAGCCAGGTCAGTGGGATTTAGTGTTTACTCGGTGCTGGGTTAAGCATTTGCCTTGTGCGTGCAGTGCAGTGCATAACACCCTGAAGCAATTCATCTGTCATGCAGTTTAATCTGTGTGATCAAAAGACAACCCCAAATAATTATCGATTTCTATTTGATATTTTATATTTGAAGAGCACGGCGTTTGCCGGAGGACGTCTTCGCGCTAGTGTGTGAGAAAAACTGCGAAGGGCCAAATTCCTGGAGTGTTGGGGGAGCGCAAATTGCCAGGTTTTAAGATGCCTTCTGTATTTCAGCAGTATTGGCTGGCACCTATGGTGCCAAGGCATTTGGTTTCAACGCGGATATGTGGACTAAACCAAAGCATTTGTGGCCCCAGAATACTTTATACATTGTAGGTACTGTCTCGGTCTTAGAAGCTGCTGAACGGAGACATCTTCTTGGAGAATACAAAGAGAATTTTCCATTTAGTTATTCTAAGCGTATATGGTAAAGAGCTGTATGATCTGTATATAGCGCTTTAAAGGACACTCTTTAATCGGCGGCCAATACAGCTCCTCCAGTGCTTTCGAGACAGATTCAAACTTCCTAATGTTTTTAAGGTGGCGTCCGGCTGTGTTCTGAAGTTTCTTTAGAGAGCCTTGCAGCATGCCCAAATAAAAAGCGTTGCATTCGTCCAACTTCGATAGGACCAGGAAACGATAATGGTTTTCTGTACTTCGTAAGGGATGTATGGCAGAATTTTCAGTGACGGCCAGTTGGAGTAAAAAATTACACCTAGATTTCTCACTTTGGATACATGTGTGGGAAGAGGGCCAAGGGCTTGTGGCCACCAAGAGTAGTTCGAAAACCAGGTAAACTTATCAAAAAGGAGCACCTTCGTTTTCTCTGAGGTTTGAGGCAGTGGCTACTCATCCAACAAATGACAAACGGCTTTATGGTGCTGTAATACTGTGACCAAAGTACTGAAACTCCAGAAAGCTTGATTTCAGTCTTATTCCACAGGCAGCCACAGGCAGCCACATCAGGTCACCACATCTTTATGAAGTCTGCAGATGCCAACCACCCTAGCACTTTAAACTGAAAGTGGCATGGGTGTGTTCCAGGCCCACACACTCGCCAATAAAATGCCTCTTGGTAGATAAAAAAACATCCCGATTGCAGTAACTGCTAGCAGTAGACCACTAGCTGACCATCCTGACATGCTGAATGTCAGAAACACTAGGTTTAAAAGTGGTGTAAAATACTTTGACATGAGAAAGGAGGAACCCTGGAAACTCAGACAACCACCACTAGACCAGGGAATCTAACAGCTGTGTTATGCCAATAATGCGAGTTTTTTTATATACCCAAGTTAACTTCCAGATCTTTGCCCAGGGTGACCGCTTTAAACCTTCTACGAACAGATAGCCCTAAAATAAAATGCTTCTAAACTAACATTACAAGCACAATGCTCCCTGAAGAGAGGTCATGGAGCTAGACCATTACTTCTGCAAATGATTACAGAACCCGAGCTTGTAACTTGCCGTACTGGGTGGCTCATGTACATGAAGGTGCATTAGGAAAAACACAAGTTAATGCAGGTGCACCCATAAAGCATTCGAGAAGTACAAGGCCCCCAAAACTACACAGAGCGTTTCTGAAGTAGGAAGCGTCGTGCCCATCTGCACAACTGCAAGCAACAGAATGCGACTGAGGAACTATTTGGTTGCAATTAAACCATATACATTTGACATATGGTGGTCCTCGACAAAACGTGAGTACGTCATTCTTAAGGTTGGTTTTAAAGACTTCAGCTGACCAACTAGCGGTACTGATAGGGCAGCAATTTGTGGACTGAAGATTAGACAACGAAGAACCAGCAGCACACACCTCAAACGTGGAAAATTCTATCATAGGTCAAGTTCGCCAGATCTACCTCTGAACTACCCTAGTCCGGAATCCCGGGTTATCCAATTGGCTTACCGACTTAAAGCTCTTCAAATAGTGGATCCAACCTGTTAACGGCTCTTTGAAAATGCAACTGGATTAATACATTTAACACTCGTCTGAGTATAGGTCACGAACACTCAAATTTGAGCAAAAGAATTCTAAACAAATGTTGCTGCTTGTGCAACAGTATATGCTACATTTTGCATTATAGCAAAAATGGAGGAAGTCTATCTCCAAAAAGCAGGGAAAATTAAATATAACCAAAATGTGCTATGAATTTAGCAATGTCGCAGTGGATATCACTATTCTTATCCCGGAGCAAAAGGTTGACTCAATTCCCTGGTACCCAAGCTGTCAGTTTAATGCAGCCGTGCAAAGTTGGAGGCCTAGGCTCCTGTCAAATTATCTTACGCCAATGGAAAAATGCAATAATGTTATTAGAGGAGCGTGGAAAGCTAATGCAGCAACAAGGTGCTTAACTAGGACAAAAATCACAGAAGTCAAAGTTATCCCTTTAAATCATTGTCCCAATAAAAATTGAATGTTCAAAGAGGAGCACCAAAACGCAAAAATTCTGAGGTATGAGCTGCCGCACTTGAACCAGCTGGGCAAACATTACTAATGGCATTGAAGAAACTAGCACCGAAAGCTAATAGGTCCTGGTTTTGGCAAGATGTTGCGACAGTGATAGAGGTAGATGTCTTTTTACTTGCAAGCATATGCCACCAAAATAAAAAATCAAAAGAGTAAAGAATGCTAACTAAACGTGGTAGCTACATGTCTGCAATAAAAAAAATGTTACATTAAAAAATAAACATAGCTATGAACTTTATCTAAAAGTGTGGGTATTTGACCTGGCAGCTATATCAGGTATAAAGTCCTTTATTGCACGCAACAGAAAAATTCGATTTTTGTTGGTCCAAATAAAAATATACTACTTTCTTTAAACAATGTAACCTGAAGACTATTTTTTAAGGAAATAAAGTATTAGCAACGCTAAGTATTGATTCACCATCTCAGGTACTGAAGTACATTTCTTTTTAGACCGAGAGGCATGTGATCAGAGTAAATTACCTCACTCAATGCGTGAGAGCCAAAGGCCAAAAAGGGCTGTTCCACTGTCCCATGGTGTGGAGCAGTGGTTCCCAAACTTTTGACCCCTGAGGACCCCCATTGAGTCACCACTGTAAGCCGGGGACCCCCAAGCAATCTGTATGAGTTAAATTTCAAATATTAAAACAGTAACTAAAAAAAACACACATGTGCACACAATACAAATACTCAAAGTACTAAGGATTTTGGGGCCAGATGTAAGACCATTTTATTTAGCGCTTCGCAATTGGTGACTCATTGCGAATGGCAAATTGCGAGTCGCTCAATGAAATGTACAACACTGTTTAACACGGTTTGCAATTCCCAATGGGGTCGCAAATTGCGAGGCTCATGTATATTAATGAGCCTCTCGCAATTTGCAAGCCCATTGAGAATGGCAGGCCCTCCCAGGTATAGTTGCCTGCTGGGCTCAGCAGACGACCATGTCTGGGACTACTTTTAAATAAAGCAGTTTTTTAAAAATAAAATGCAGCCCGTTTTTCATGCATTTAAAAAAAGAAAATGAAACGTTTTCGTTTAATTTTTTAAGGGCAGGCAGTGGTCCCTGGGTCACTGCCTGCCCTTAAAAAATAATTTTGCATGCATTTGCAAAGAGGAAGGGGTCCCCGGGGGACCCCTTCCTATTTGTGAATGCATTACTATCTACTTGAAGTAAGTGATAATTGCGGGAGTCGCAAAACATTTGTACATGGTTTTGAGACTCGCTATTTGGAAGGGAATGCCCCTTCCAAATAGCAAGTTGCAAAACCTATTTAGCAAGTCGCAAAAAAATTGTGACTCGAGAAATACGCTATGTACATGGCCGGATGGGTTTTTGTATGCGCAAACGGGTTCGCGAACCCGTTAGCGCATATAAAAACGGGTCGCACATCTGGCCCTTAGTATTTTATATTGAAGGAATACCGCCTCTGTCACATGTATTTCCTTTGTTTTATAGCATATCTCATACCATTGTAGGATGTCAGAGCACTTTACATCACATACATATTGAGATAACGAATCATACATGTAAATCAGTGTTTAGAAAATGGTACATAAGGTAAGGGGACTACAAGGTGTAGTATTAACATGTCATTCATACTGATAGGCATTTTAAAAGAGTGCTTGGCATGGAAAAGCACAAACTCAGGATTCAGAACATAACAGTGGCTAGCACAGACTTTTACATTAAAAATGTATTTGTTCCCAAATAAATCTTTTTATAGGTCTCTGCTAGATTACGATTGTCACTTATGAAGTGCACGGTAACAAAAGAATCTGTGACAAAATCAGTAACCACGGACCTATGCACATCAAGTCTGTTTGTTACACGTTCTTCCCAGTAGGCACATTAACCCTCTGTGCTACATTAGTTAAGTCAAAAATGCCACTGAACAAAACTCTCCTCTCCAGCAGGTACATTAATCACTGGCATTAACTTGACACTTTTAATGTTGCTTGAATTCTGCCAATTATACAAGAAACTTTGCTGTGCTTTTAAAACTGCTGCCCACGGACCCCCTGGGAATGTGTCACGGACCCCTGGGGGTCCGCGGACCCTAGTTTGGGAAACACTGGTGTAGAGGAACGAAAATCAGAATGCAGATGGAGAGCAATGGATTTAGATGGCTGACTTACAGTCCCTCTATATATGTATAATTACTTGGATTTATTACTTGTGGCTGCAAAAAACGCCTAGGCTGACTCTAGGCCAGACTTAAAAATTAAGCAGTTTGAAAAACGAATATAAAAAGATTACAAAACGCATGTCAAAATAATGGACAAAAACAACTTCAACGTTCTGCCTCATAATGAATCGAAACAATTCTATATTAAAGTCCACAATTAATTTCCGCACACGTAGCCAAACCTGAGCAAGAGAATTGTCTAGGCAGGCATTCAAAGAATGACCTAGGAACTAGCTAAAAATGGACATCAAAGGACAGCTCTTCTACAGCAGCCAGGAGGACTTGACCAACCAGAGAAATTAGTACTATTGAAGCAACATTCACCCAAGTACAGATTTTAGTGCTACAAACTTTGAAGATTAGTGTTACTAGAAAGTGGTTTCTGCTGTTTAACCCGTTTAGCTCGAACATTCCGCCCCAGTGCGGACGTTCGATCGCGCTAACGGGATTCGGACGTCCAACGGTCGTGCGCAGCACCAGCGAGGTAGTGCACGCGACGACCGTTGGACGTTCGAAGCACGGAAGGGGTTACAAGCAATACGTATACCACCTTCATTCATAAGGTGTCATGGCGATTAAGGTATGAGCAGGCTTCCCTGTTTTCAGGTTACATTTTTGGTTACGTTTGGTGGGGGATTTCAGTGTTTAAGTGATTTCAAAACCTTTAATTAAAAAGCAGTGGTTGTCCGTGGTTACAAATTTTCGCTCGATTAAAAACAAATTGTTTTTCCGGTGTTTATGGAAAGTTTTGCTTTTATTATTGCTTACTTTATGTGCTGATAGTGCATGGTAAATAGACCGTGTAAGTACAGTGTATGAGGTCTAAATACATTTTTACAAATCACTTATTGTAGCACCATACAGTACTTCTGTGAGTCTTTGGTTATGCACGCTCACTTTCCTTCCCATGTAAACTTATCTGTGAAAGGCCCCCTCAACATTGGCACTTCAGACAGGCAACGCCAAAGCAGCCAGTACACAATTTGCTAACTCTGGCCAATGACAGCTTTCCATGCCTATACTGGTGAACCTGAAGACTGATTCTCTAGGACAAGTTCTGCAACAAATTATTTGTACTAGGTACATTTACCCCCAGAATTACTGAAGCGGTCAAAAATGAAGCAGCACTTTTGAAAATCCAGAGAAAATTCCCCTTGATGGAAGGGATCTAGAACTTTAGGAGTACCGCAGGGAGGCTTCATTGACTTCAAAGGACATGGTTGGTAAAGAGCTCAAAGTGGCAGAATGCACTCCTTTTGTCCTCAAACTTTTAATGCTTTTCACTTAATTGCGGGGTGCACTCTCGCGTTGCGTTCCATCCATTCACACAAGAGAAATGTCAATGGTAATGGAACTAGTCAGTGCACCCCGCGTTGGAACAGGACGAGGTTCCATCATCATTGAGATTTCTCTTGTGTGAATGGATGGAACGCACCGCGAGAGTGCACGCCGCAATTAAGTGAAAAGCATTAAAACTTTGAAGACCTAAGGAGAGCATTCTACCATTTTTGAGCTGTTTACTAAATTTTCTGTTCAAAGTAGTTTGCACCCATGGACTGAGAAGCACTGATTTGGAAGATTGGTCAAATGAATAATTCATGAAGTGCACAACACTGGAGGCTCATCTTTACTATATAGTCCGACAGCTAAGCTGTCCGCATTTTTAAAGTTAAGACTGTTTAAATTGTCATCTGAATCTAAACTGCCTACATTTTCGAAAACGTCTGAATGGTTCACGTTTCGTTTTTACTTGATTTCATCTACTTAAGGATTTATTTTTTTAACTTTTGCGGGAACACGCAGTTAGTGCAATTTATAGTTCAGGGTCACACAGGATCAATCTAGTTTTTTTTTCAGTTTCATTGGTTCTGCGTCAGGCAGCGTGGTTTCACCACGTGATTAGTTTAAAAGCAAAGGTATCAATCATGTTTTTTTAAAGATCACTTCCATTACGGCGACTGGAACAAGCGTGCACTAAGGTAAATACAGTCAGGAGGAGGTTTGAAAGTAAGTTGTCCGGTTACGAAAGAGGATGTATTTGGGGGATTAATCTTTGTTTAGTTCACTCTGAATGAGTCAAGTTTATCCTTTTGTAATTGATTTTGGCATAACGTTAGCCCAGTCTTTGCTACCTTGTATAACAAAATTAGATTGAAATGGCCCCTTCAGGAAGAAATAAAAATGACTTCCACTCTCCTTTTCCTTTCTATGAATGGCATTAAGTTTGTAGTTGTGCAGATCTTTTTCCAGTTTTTATATGTTTACCCTGGTGAGGGCTATTTCCCTTTTGGTGGGGTTTGATCAGTTATAGGTTAAAACCTAAAACAGGATAGCCTAGGTATAAGCCTTAAAGCTGTGTCAATTACCATCTTATGAGCATCTATATATGCGCTAAGCTGGTATATTGCTGGCCAGGCATAATGGTTGGAATTACTGGGAAATTTTGGGCATCCACGTAATTAAACAATACACAGGCATGCATTGCAGAATATGCTTGCAGTGGAAGTATAAGAGTACCGGATAAAAATGGAAAACGGTTTGGGCTGAAAATAAAAAGCTGATATTTCAGGGGAATACATAGATTTTCATGAAAACTGGTTTAGGATGGAGTTCAATTGGCCAAAACGGAAAGCTTGAATTTGATAGAAATATGCATATTCTTTAAACTAAAAAGCTGTGTGTAGACAAACTATTAGCATTTCTGAATAAATACATTTAAAGCTATTAGAGTGAGACTCTTCCCACTTTTGAGGTCCTGGAATGTAAAACTGCTGTAACCTGGCTGTTGCAAAACTGAATAGTTCCACAACGTGATCACAAGCACCATCAGAATCTGCAAACTCCTTGAAGGCCTGTTTACACATAAAAATGTGAGGCAAAATACACTATTCAATCCTATTTTATTGACATTTCTATGGAAGACTCTGAACCCTGTTTGACATAAGCCTTGCTAACTTTCCTCTATGCAATTTCAGGTGAAAATGCACACTTGTGAGTCTTACTGAACAGGTTCCAGGCTGCCGTACCACTACTGACTGTATATTCTAAACCGGCAGTCATCATGAATGTGACGTGGGGGCAAACCTGATTAGACTTAAGTTTCCTGCATCCAGAAAACTTTCTGTTTTAAGCTTAAGTGATGCAATCCTCCCAGATTGGTTAATAGATTAACATTGTGGACGTTCGAATATGGACTCTGCCTTTAAGGAAGGAGGACAGAATTGTCAGTGGTACAACCATGACAAAGACCTAGTTCGTGAAACAAGACGCTGGCTTGACAGAAGAGCATATATGGAGGCCAAAAAATTCCATGTTGTGTCAAGGATAGCAGAATAGTAGTTAACATTCCTGCATTCAATCGCAGAAGCTTTTGCGTAATACAAAACAATTAATTGAAATTAGTAAATAACATGCAAGATGTTAAATGAAAGGAGACAGGAGCAATACATACAAGTGGAGTTTTATGATAATGTGCACCAGTACACCACAGAACATCTACCCCTAGGAATCCTAATGAAAGTGGCCAAGTATAACCAGTGACTTTCTTCTTTGGTCATTGGCTAATGGGATTTTGTCTTACTGCTAGCACCGCTCAACTGTGCCAGATGGAAACAAAGCCATAAATCTCCATGGTATGGAAAATCAGTAATGCATGAAGTCTATGTTAACCATGTGCTTGGGATGAGCTTATTTAGCCAGAGGATCATATTGTTTTAATAGAAACTGAATTATAGGATAGTCCTTAATAAGACCAAGACAACATTTCTTTGGGTTGTTTTATAGAAGTTTATTTCTTGGATCACTTGTATGTTGTATGCCAGTGGCATAACGAAAAATGTGGGGCTGCACAGTAGAATGTGATGAGGGCCTAAGAGTCACCCATCTCAGATATTCATGGACCTTGGGCTGGATAGGCCCTTTGGATGTGTGATGGCACCCATGAGGCTTGGGGCCCCCCTGCACCACTGATGTATACAGAAATTGTGGCACTGAGGGTTTCATTGTGCTGTTCGTCTGCAAAGAGGAAGACTACGGTGTCTTGGGTTTGCTTTCCTTAAAAATCTAAACTGGCTATGAAGCTCCTACACCAAGTACAAGCTGTAAAAATGTAGTGTAATGTGTATGCAGAGGGGCTACTACACTCATAAATCCGAGTCTACTTATTTCCATTGTTTTTCAGTTTAGCTTTCACTATCATAATGGTTCTATTTAGTCCAAGTCCGAGTCACTAAGCATTGGCGAACCTTGTTAGCACTTTAAAAAGCATCCTTCCTGTAGGATGCTAGGAAGTGTCTCCAATTTCATTAGCCAGCGACCAATTTGATATTAGACATATGGTCTGTTCAGCAAATCCTTTTCTCCCAATAATGGAAGACGACAATGCTTGAACAGACCTTTTAGACAACATACCCAGTAGAGTGGTTTGTACTGCAATGAATGATTGCAGACAGCCTGCAGGTTAGTCCATTACGGTGGCCTCGATAGAGTACAAAAATGTTTGAACATTTTTAAATTGACAATAGTTAAATTGTTTAAAAGAATGGCCACACAATGCATGAACATTTGCAACACCAGAAAACATGTTAACTTAGCTTTTTAGAAGTTTATGTTCTTAAGCGATTGGCTTGGAGTTACTGCCTTGTTTAACAAGTCTGAATACAAGACGATACCAAACCATATAGGAAACATTAAAATTAGACAAAATGTTAACTGTCCCCAAACCAAGATGGGCGATCTTAGAACATAGATCAAGGGAAGACCTATCCAGGTTTTGCAGATGGATTTTTCTAGTTCCTGTGTTACGGTGACAGTGAATACAAGAAACAACCTACAAAAACCAGAGCAGTCTTTTTGTACATGTTTTTTCTCTACTTATTAGCCAGGAGCAAGATGTGATAAAAACCTTCGTTTCCAACAAGCAGTTGGCCAACAAAAGGATGGGTGAATTTTTTTTTTTTTTTTTAAATTGCCAGAATACTTTCAGAAATTACTACAGGTTGAATTTTAAGAGATTGTCTTGCAGAGTTAACCAGATTGGTTACAGACAATACCTTTGCATTCTAATTTGAAACTTGCAAGGGACAGACGGGGAAACCTGAATCCTAGTCAAATGACAAAAATGTGCAATAGCCAGGAAAATCTGTATAGTTACTTTAAAAATGTCATGGAAGTGTTGCGCAATAGACGTGTTATAAATGGCTAACTGCATTGGGCTACAGACTAGTGCTTTATGTTTTGATAGGACGAGAATAATCTTAGGCAAATAATTAGCATCTCAAACTCAAATGGTAAACTATTTTAAACGCGAAAGTCTTATCGAGGTCTATATGTAGTCATCAGTTTTCCACAACGGGCTAAAAATAATACCCGCAGATGCAACCATTACACACAAAAGAGCATCTGCCTGGCTGTTGCAGTAAGAAAAGTTATTTTTTTCGATCTCCATGTTGTAGAAGTATAAAAAGCACAAAAACAGTATACAATGGCGGCCTGCAGCCACTACAAAAAGAAGGTGTCATCACTGAATTTACCCATCCCCATTTAGAAACTGCTTGTAACGTCTAATACAACCACCATCTGGCCAGCGACTAAAGTGTCAGCGGCTACAGTACTAAAATAGATTTAAGCCACTAATTCTAGTAGCCCTAATGCCGACATTTCACTTGTGCAAAACTATCATGTATCTTTAAGGGATTTTGAAACTTTTAATGCATGTATCTTATAACATTTTATTCGGGACTGTGCATAACGCGAGCAGCTTTTAACACAATTAAGGATCTACATAAAGGGCAAGGAGAGGTTTAGAAAATCGAACACTCGGTGATACTATGTCCTGATGGTGCTTAAGCCAGAAGTAGTATCCTAAACGTGAATCGTATGAGCGAGGTCATGTTCTCAGCAATAATGGCATGCAACAGCTTGTGTTTAGAAGTTGAACATATCGAGGGGAAAAACGCCAGAACCCACACATGTGAGTCCAGGTAGGCTTTACCGGAATAGTAGAGCAGACTGTCCTTAAGAGTAGATTTTGAATGACTGAGTGGTAGGTTAAGACAGCAGGGAGGCAGGAGTGAGATGGATGCATAGAAGAGTTGGAGAAATTCGAAGGAGTGGAATGAGTGGTACGAGTGGTAATGGGGAGGACAAGCACACGGAGGAGAAGCTCGCAAAGAGCGGATTATTAACTAGATACGAGGGGCTGAGGACGAACGCTTCTGAGTACCACCAAAGGGTCATTAATAAAAGGATCGCACCGGACCGGATACAAGCCAGCACAACCTGGCGGGTGCCAGTATGGCAGCACGTCTGTTCTTGGGCTGACGGGGAAAGGCGCCAACTGCAAGCAACGCAGTCTTTAAACCAGACATGGGTGTGCGATAAGGGTACGATTATTTAAACCTACCACACAAGCCAATCACCACGAGAACTACCAACTTTAAAATAACAGTGTCAGGACTCACGAATCTTGCAATCGTCAACTCATGAAGCCAGATGTAGAGTTTTGTCACCCAGAGGCTCGAAAAGGAAACGGACCCGAACTAGGACACGAGGTTAGCGCAACAGGGCCACAGGCATGCACGGTATTGACCCATCCAGCTCCAAAAACAATCGAGAACAGATATGTCAATTCAATAAGGCAGCCGTGAAAATCACCCAACAATAAAGCCATAAGCCCACCCAAGGAACACGGAGTCCAATGTTTGTATTTGTTTTATATAGCGCGAAGGGTTTTAGGATGCTGTACATAGATGAATGACCAGGCGGAAGTTAACTATGTGTTTTGTTTACGGGAGACAAAGCAAATATTTATAGCAAAGCGTTTGTTACAGAACCGAGAATGCCGGTACATAGTTAAGCCTTCATATTGAATGTCAGTTGTTTAACGGCTCATATCTCACAGAAAAGGTTCAACAGTTAATCATTTCACTGAATTGGCAGGGCTAAATTAATGTGCAGGATATTTCGCTTCCCTAAAGAATGAATTTAAACGCATTTGGTCTTTCTTCCAGTGAGTTTATGGTTGTAGGCCCAGTCTTGATGCAAGCACCTACTAATCAATCCTTTCCATTGTGTGAAAATAAACACTAAGCGCAGGACACTTTTTATACATGTCAAGTGTGAAATTACCACAAAAGATAAGCATTTGCAATGCAATAGGTCTCGCATTAGGAAAGTTTGAGCTATTGTTATTGCAAATGACACATTTTTTATTTATGTGTTGGTTTTGAAAATAGCGAAATTAATAGCTTTGTCATTTACAATGCCAATAGTTTTAACTTTCGCAAATGAGACACCTATAGCATTTGTAATGCAATATGTGTTGTATTTACGTGACAGATGTATTGATATTACAAATAATGGCTTTTAATTTTTTTAATAATTAATACTTAAAATAAAAGTTCTTGTAATTTATAATGGCAATAGCTTGAACTTTTGTAAATCCAAGTACCGAAGTGAAATATTAACATATTTTTTGTGACATTTGTAATAAAGCTTAAAACATTGAGAGAACATATTTGAACCAGTTGTTGAATGGTTGCAGATTGATGCTGTGGTGGCGCCGAGTGATATGGTGGTGGCGCCGAGTGATATGGTGGTGGCGACGAGTGATGCTGTGGGGATGCGATAGAGAGTGCGATAGAGTGAGGGGGATAGATAGAAGGAAGGCGATAGATAGAGGGAGGGCGATAGATAGATAGATGGCGATAGATAGATAGAGGGAGGGCGATAGATAGAAGGAAGGCGATAGATAAATACTCACCTCCGCCTCACACAGAACCACCTCTCTTTCAGAAAGCAGCTAAAAACCTGGCTATTCGATAAATAACGCATCCACCCTCCCTCAAGCGCCTTGAGACCCTCCGGGTGAGTAGTGCGCTATACAAATTACTGAACTTGAACTAGACAGCCGAGGAGTTTAATACGGTTATCAAAAAGAACAACCTGTGAATGCTTATATCAGTACACCTGTGACATGACCCTCAATATATAGAATAAACTAGCAAGTAGAATGTGCCCGACTTCTTTCCCGGCATCATACCTCCCAATTCACTCTAATCCATCATTTACATGGGCACTGGGGGCAAAGGCTTCTTTAAATGGTGCCGGGGGCTCTAGAATGCGGTCAGATATGTTCCTTAAAGGGAAAATTAAAACTTTCACGCAATGTAAACTAGTTTGGGCTGGACGATAAGGAAAGGTTCAGGTGTGCACAGACCCGACCCTTGATCCAGAGGACAAGCAGGCAGGCATCCAAGAAAAGACTATTTGAGAAAGAGATCCGGAAGAAAATAGGGAGAAAAGGAAGTATTAAAGTGAGGCCAAAAGGGGACCTCAGATGGGCATACAGGGGCACATGGGAAAGAATACTTATGATATGCATACAACCCAAACAATGGGAAATCCTTAGAAGAGATTAACAAAAGCTTGCGGATTGCTGAAAACAAGGGACCTACACTACAGAGTAATGTATGGCTGGTATTACAAACAGGGAAGATTGAAATACATATATTGGAATGCTAGACATGCTGGAGAGGTTGTGGCGGTCGCGGTATACAAGATTGCATATATATAATATGGTGGGTGCACCCCACCATAAAGGTAAAACCCTTCTGAAGGAGCTGGGAAGACACTAGCGCAGGTCCTGGGTAATCCTCTCCCCGAGAATCCAGGCGCATGGAAACTAGGTTCGCGATCCTTGGAAATCAAATGTCTACATAAGCAAGAGTGGGAAGCAAAACTACAGTGTTCAGGGGCAGCAAAACTGACACTGATAACTATAAGAAACACGTAAATTGGAGAAGCTGTTGGACGTGCTTAATAAATGATTATTTAGAAGTATGGATCTGTATGTCACTCGCAACTCTGGGGAAAACGGATATTCACTTTATAACAGCTCAGGATGAAAATTCAATAAACAGTGTGGACAAAACTACTTTAGGGAGGGAAAATGACAGTCTGGAATGCCTGGCTCAGCTGTTTATTGGCTTGTCAGACCATACAGGACAACCGGCGAGCCAGGTTCTTAATTTCTGCCTTTCTCAAACTTTAAAATGATTTCCCAGTTCACCTCGGAGAATGAGAGTTCATTTTTGCTTGATAGCAAGACAATGTTTCGAGATTATTTTCACTCTGATCAAGCTCAGCCAAAATGCACTGTGTATGCATAATTTTAATCTGTAAATTTACCTTTTGAGGACCTTTTCAAAGCTCCAAAGCATGTGTCTGCAAATTTCACTCCACAAGTTTGCCTTTTCCAACATTTTCGCAAACGTTCCAATTTTCATACAAAGGTAGGGAATTGTAAAATGTCGTACATTCGTGAAGTGCAAAGTTTTCTCTAGCATTTCGCGAAAGGTGCGAGGAAAAAGAACTTCGCAATTTCACACCTCTCTGCTATGGGGAGGATGCTTTAAAAAAAAAAAAGAGGCAGTAAACTGCATTATCAGCCAGTGTCCTCTAGCCTTTCACTAGCTGGACATATGTAGAAAACTGGTGGTGGCACGTTCAGTGAGTTAGGGTGGCAGTAGTTGCCAACAAGGCCTGACACTTCAATTTGCAACCAGGCTGAGATCAATAAACTAATTTTCTCAGGATTGCAAATCTCCTCCCTCTACCAACAACTTAGCAAATAGCGGTGAACGCCTCAGATTCACAATTTATTTCGCGCACAAGTCAAATGACACTGGTGCACAAAAAATCCATTTGAAATTCCAGATTCTGATACAGAATTAAGAATTGAAGGAATTTCACAGTGCTCTATAAAGATGGGAATTCCCCCATTACGGTGCATTTTTCACTGCCAGATTCTGAGTGGAGGAGGTTATGGCAATAGGATAGTCAACGATTGGGTGAACATGTAAAATGCAGTCAAAACCCACAGATTCCGTTTTGAGTATTTATAAACATTCTGCAGACACTTTAAGAATAGGAAGGCACATACTTATTCAAATTATTCAAAGTTAGAGAAGTCTATTCTTTAAAAAAACCTCTTAAAGCCTTAGACATGGTCTGGAATTAAGAAATAGTCTGGTTTCATTTCAATTAGTTTTACTGTTAACGTATGAGGAGACATTTTTGTTTCTATGTTGCTTCCCGTTGTGGCGTTTGTGTTGTCAGAACATAGCTCATTATTTTCCCAAACAATATCACTGCACACTTCTGTGATGTTCGCACAGTTCACACATTTCTTGGAATTAGGTGCAAATAACAGCTGTAGATACCTTTTGTTAACCAGGCTCACAATGGCACCCACTGTTGAGCTAGGCTGTTCCTTTGACCCTCTTAAAATGTGATACCTATGACGTTCCAGTTCACATTGCATTACAAAATTAACCTGTAACCAACAATGCTGCTTGAGGGGTGGCAAGCGTTTACACTGCATACAAAGAAAAACAACGTTTACAATCCAGGGCGGAAGTCAGGCAGGCCGGGGGCGGGACGTCAAGACACACCGGAAGCCCGGCCGGGCTTCCGTGAGGTGAGAGCCTCGCACGCACAGAAGGATGAGACCGCCGCCGCCTGCAACGAGCCCTCGCCTGGAGACGAGTACCGGTGAGTGGGGGCCTTTGCTGAGCTGCGAGGGCGGGGGGCATGTGTGTGTGCGTGGGGCGGCGGGGGGCTCTGTATGTGTGAGAGCGTGCATGTGTGTATGTGTCTTGGAGTCTGTGTGTATGCGTGTGTGTATGCGTGTGTGTGTGTGTGTGTTTAAAAGAGCCCGATGACTGCGGCGTGGGGGGGGGGGGACGGGGGGGGGGAAGAGTGTGTGTGAGCGAGCGAGTGTGTGTATGCGCACGCATGTGTGTATGTGTGGGGATGTGCACGGCGCGGGAATTGCTGCGAATGTGGACGGAGCCGACGTGCGCGCGCACGAGGTCAAATCCACAGGTTAAAGAGCGTGGCACCCTCTTGTCCCTAATCCCCCCGAAGTCGATGACTATAGTTGTCGAACTTTGACAGCATCCTCCGGATGCTAGTCCAGCTCGACCTAAAAAGCACACTACACATTTCTAAATGCATGTTTGTAATTTCCTTACAATGTACTTTGCATTTAGAATTTGATTTACACACCGTTTCATAAAACCCTTTAAAATGAGCTCCTTTTTCCTAACAAAACACACATTTCTCAAAACAGATAACTGCAATCTCAGGCAAACAAGAGTTTGTAAATGGATGACTCCCCAAATACTCCACCTTTCTAAAAAGCATTTAAATGAATAATCTGATTTAACACCTAACTAGTAGCATGTAGCAATCCTATAGTGTCAGAGGGTCCAGGTAACATTTATAAAACGGGCCATGTGGTCTGAAAATGTCACCAGAAAAACTCAACAGCAATATGGGCAGATACATTTAAGTGCTTTCTATTCGTCTGTAGGGGAATATGAGAGAGCTGGTGGAATGCAAGGGAGAATGACACGGTTGGAGAACACTTCTACAGGCTCAAGATAAAGGCCATGCACCTCCATCAAGTGCAAAAAGTGAAATGTCTTTAAAAAAAAAAAAGGAAAGAGTACTATGACATTAACAGTGGAAGAATGTAACATATTCAAAGTGAAATCGAAATGCACCTGGTGGGGGGGGGGGCAAACAACAATAGGAAGTAAAATCATTACATTAGGATCAGGGGAACAAAGCAGACAATCAAGCAATCCAAAGACCAGAACCTAGGCCCAAGCTATACCTTTAAAGTATTGGTTACAATACTGTCCGACAACCACGTAAAGGGGTATGTAGCAAGACAGCAACAAGCATTGGCATAGCCAATAGGTCTCGCTATTAGTGTTTAGTTATGCAGCACAATATCCTTGTGCAACAACTTCAACTGTTGCATGGTTAAGCACGTACAAGGTCCCAAAGGCGAGACCTATTGGCAATGCCAATGCTGGTCAGTCCGTGTTGTTGGGCAGATGTTCCTGGTTTGGCGAACAGACAGACTTGGGAGTTATCTTGACACTCCTGCATGGCAGGTTTAGATAGTTTGGTCTGTGGTGTTGACACTGAAATGAGACTGCAGCGTTAGCACCTGCATCTGTATAGTGAAGCCAGCGTTTTCAGATTGGTAAGCCCATGACAAAGCCATAAATTCCACATGGTGCCAACCCTTGCCTGTGTGAACTTTCCCAATTTTTTAGGTTTTGCCTAGCAAATGCGTACGAAGCAGGCATGCGCTAGGAAAACCTTATGTTTTTCTCTGTGGGGTCGGGTATCCGCCCCCTCCTCCCATTGGCTAGCTCCATAAATGGAGGCTAGCCATTGGTAGAGGGCTCTGTCAGTCAATCCCGGACCAGATTCGGGGGCGTTCCCGAGAATTTTTCGCTTTTGGCTACGTCAGCCGAAAGCCTGTTCTTGGGAACGCCCTCCAATCTGTGCCGACATTGACGGCACCCGCCTTCCTTAATCACAGCCTGCGAAACTCAGGCACTGACAGTGGTCGACCTCGAGGCTGGGAAACCGGGTTCGAGTCCCGGAAGGACGCTTAATCTCCCCGTGCCAAACAACATGAATGTGTCCGTCTCTAACGCATCTTGTGCTCATGTAAAGCGCTCTAACCCCTTCGAGTCTCGTTAGCGCTATATACAACTTTTTTAAAAAACATTAATGTGTCTGGGCAGGGAGCCGCCGGCGCTAGGGCCCAGCAGAGTCCGCCCGCCAGGGTTGCGCTGCTGTGTTGACAGCCGGCTCCATCATAGAGTATGGAGTCTTGACATCAGTTGAAGTTTAGAAACTTTAGTTTCCAAATCTGCCTTTACTCCTGCATATATTTGTTCAGTGCTATTTTTGTGCATTTAAAATGAGCCGTCTCTAGTGTGCGGAGAAAACCCTGCTGCATCCACCTCAATGGACCGCCTGACCTGTGCTTCGTCGCCTGCGGTCACAAGTGGATAAGGTTTCCAGATGACTCGATGAGACAAACGATGCAGTGCTGTGGTTCTGGTCTTTTGTTTTTAATTTTACATATGTGTGTTTTCTGATGTTAGTTACATCACATCAAGCTCGATCCGGCAGGACCACAACTCCTAAAATGCATTAGCATGTAGCGTTGCAAACTTTATTATGGAATCGCCTGGTAATCTTACATGTCGAGGGCAGGCGTTAGGAGCTCAATGGCTGATTGTTGCATTTGAAACAGTTTTACTTGCCTCTACTCACAGGGTAGCCCAGTTCCTGAGCACGCCACGCGCCCGGGTACATTCTCCCCACACGCTGCATCCACCCGTATCTGGATCCCCGCTGTTTGTTCTGGGGTCTCTGCGCCCACTCTGCTTGTGTGTGCCGGTGCTCAAGCTCTTATATCTCACCCCCGTAGTGCGCCTCCCCTCTCTCAGCTCCTTCCCTCTCCCTCCTCTGTCTCTGTTCCTTCCACCTCCTTTGTTTGTCCTATCTTTGGCTTTTAGTACTTCATACACTTCGGTCCCTATCGGACTGACTGGTGATCACCCTTAGAGCCCAGCAGGGCTGTCTCAGCCTCTCATCCTTGTAAAGTGGATATTAGTAGCTGCTATGACGAGGTATTGGGTGTGATATCATCTAACATCGAGTTTGATGTGATGCTTGTTTAACACACTTAACAATTGTGTTGTCTTCGTGCTCTGGTATTAGCTTGTCTGCGGTTGTGTGTTCGCCCACGTGGCAGAGATATTGTGGGCTCTCGCGCAGTGAGCAAATGTGCTGTACGTGTAATGTTTCCCTCTGGGTGGGATCCAGGCGTGGAGGGGGTTGGATCCGGGGGGGGGTGCAGTTGTCAGGGGTTGTTTTAGGTCGCAGCTCCTGCAGACATCTTGGGTAGTGTCAGAAAGTGGCCCTGGGAGTGCATGCGTCGTGGCTCGCTCATCACATTTGCTGCAGATCAAAGGTCAAGTGCTGTCTTCCAAGGTGGGCTTGTAAAGCTGCCGCGTGGAAGGAGCACATATACAACCAGAAACAGCAGAGCAGGGGCACTTTCACACTTCTGGGAAAGTGTGATTGTGATGTAACGCTAACAAAATCTGTGTAAACAACTCCCTTCATCTTGGGCCAAGCCAATGTAAATTGTTCATTCTCACACCTCAGTGAAAAGCATAGTTTGTAACCAGTCATCCTGCCCAGGGTGTGCTAAATCCAGACCGTGGCTGGCACGGTCACTATGCAGCCCTTTGGCCGACGCCATCTCCTAGACTTTGCTGCATAGCTTCTGATATCTGCTCTCGCCCATTAATGCCTGCTTGTGTCTCCGTTTGTGCCGTGCCCCTGTTGCCTGCTTGTGTCTCCGTTTGTGCCGTACCCCTGTTGCCTGCTTGTGTCTCCGTTTGTGCCGTGCCCCTGTTGCCTGCTTGTGCCCCTGTTGCCTGCTTGTGCTCCTGTTGCGTGCAGACTGACTGTGTGTGCAGACTGACTGTGTGTGCAGACTGACTGTGTGTGCAGACTGACTGTGTGTGCAGACTGACTGTGTGTGCAGACTGACTGTGTGTGCAGACTGACTGTGTGTGCAGACTGACTGTGCGTACCTGTGTATGTGTGCAGCTATGTGTACAAGAGCTAAGTGATGCTGTGTATGTGTGTGTGATGCTATACGTGTATTATGCTATGTGTATGTGTGTGTCTGTAGCTGTGTATGTGTGCAGATATGTGTCCAGGAGCTGAGTGATGCTGTCTGTGTGTAATGCTATGTGTGTGTGATGCTATGTATGTATAATACTGTGTGTGTTTGTGTAACTGTCTGTCTGTATAACTGTGCATGTCTGTAGCTGTGTGTGTATGTAGCTGTGTATACAAAGCCTGTCAATGTGTGTAGAGGAGGAGCTCTGTGTGTGTGTGTATAGCTCTGTGTACATATACCTATGTGTGTATAAGTGCAAATGCAATAGGTCTCACATTACGTAACCATAAAGCTATTTACTAGTAAACGACAAAGCTATTTGTTTATCTGTTTTACAAAAAAAACATTGGTGAAAATTTTGACATTTACAATGCCAATAGCTCTAACTTTATCAAAGGCAAAACCATTGCATTGTAAATGCTTGTTTTTTCCTGTGCCCACATACGCCCTCTGCCATAATCTGTCCTACTCCGCAGGCAGTATTGGCCGAGCTGCAGTCTGGTCTCTTCCCGGCAGTGTGTATGCTTAGCTACAGTCTGTCCTTTTAGGAAGCTTTTAGGATAAAGGTTAATGCGAGCTGCCAGCTGCCCTCGTATCTCATGGCGGGTCCAAAATGGGCCTACAGGATTGAAGGCTGATTTTGCAGCGTGTCCTCAGTAGCAGACGGCGCAGGCCCGCCTGCAGTGCAGTGTCCCCCCAGCATCACAGGGCCAGCCTCAGTCACCTTGAGATGTGACTGGCGATGCCAGACTAGGACAAAGGGTACTTGTGGTGCTGCCTTCCCCCCCAGCGTCCCAGCCGAGCGCGCTGATGCGAGCGAGGGCGCTCAGAGCTTTGCGTGCAGAGCATGCACAGGCTGCATCCGAAACGGCCTTTCATTGCGCTGAATAGAAGCCACTTCAATGCCGTCGCTAGTGACAAAATGGGAAAGAGACCCTTGTAACGCATAGCGTGAAACGCATTCTTCAGGGATGCACATCACGCAGCCCTCCTGTCACCCTTTAGAGAACGCTTTCACCCCCTGAATCAAGACATAAGCTGTCCATGCACACACTGGTACTGATATCACATTTTTGTTTGATGCCAGAGGCTGCACATTGGGTGGATGAGGTGGGCGAGCCAGCAAAAAAGCCAAAGCCCAGGATCTGACATGGCTCCAACGTCATTACAAGCAGAGCCGAGGGCATGTTTCCATGAAAATCACGCAGCAAATACCATCAAAAAGTATGATAAAAGACATTCAAATACAAACTTTTTTTTAAACTTAACACCCTGAAGCTCCCATGCCGCATAGGGAAAATGTAACGGGCGAAAAAAGAGGGGGGAGAAGGGGGGGGGGGGGGGGGGAATGTACAAGCAGAGGAGCATGATTCACAGCTATCTCAAACAATCACAAATGAAGCGGACCGGGAGGAAGGAAAAGGGAGGGGGTACTGCAAGTAGAGAAGCCTGATTAGAGCAATAACACAGATGACATCTGTGCATGCGCTTGTGAACGCAAGCTGGAGGTCAGCAAAAGCCTCGGTGGCACTTTTAAAAGCTACTTACTAACTGTCTCAAAGAGACGGCATGCGCTGTCTCAGGCGAGACCTAAAAGCAGTATCCACTCCCCTACTGCATTAGGAAACAAGCATTGGTAATGCACAGGTTTTGCCTATGTAATGAATAGAGCTGTGTTTTCAATCAATCATCGTCCAGGAGAAGCAAAGAGCTCCCCGACAGATAAATGGGAGTGGGGAGGATGTGGTGCAGCAGCAAGAGCTGCTGACTCTAGAGTTGGGCTGTTCGAGTATCGGCAGGGCTCTCCCGGGTGAGAAGATGGCTGCTTTCTAGAGCGGCTCCGCTGACCTGACCTCTTCCCCCAATAAATACAAATACTAATCCATTGCAGTGGACATCCCAATTGCAGGTTGCGATGCCAAAAAAGGAGCGGAGAGCCATACGCGGTGGCTGTCTGGGGCAGATACGGACTTGCGGCCTCTCGACAAGTCAAAGCCCCGGCTTCAAGTGATCACCAGACCCCGAGACATCCATCAGAGCTTAGTGAGAGGAGCATAATCTGAGTGGTGAGACGATCGACAAAGACACAGGCTACAACCAAAGTGGCACCTCGCTGTAACCGTTGAAAAGGGCGCAGTCGTGTCTAAAGAGGTGAGCGAGGACAGGCGAGCCCCACAGCACGGACACACCTAGCACCAATTAAAACACTGCTAAGGCCCATGTGTGAGGAAACTGAGGTGCAATGGGGACCTGCACTTGGGGAGGGGGGGGGGGGGGGGGGGGGTAGAGTGACAGGGAAACTTGACAGGCTGGGATGGAGGGAGGTTTACCTACCTGCGGCAGAGAGTACCTGTGGACCCAACTCCTTCCTCCCCCCTCCCCCCCCCCAACCAAGAGCACACCACAGCAGAAACATGACAAGGGACCGATGTATGAAAGGCTCACACCAAACCAAGATGGACAAGTTTGCCCCACCCAAGGGCCCAGAGGGGCCAGATTTCGCTGTGAATCATCTGGCGGCAGCGTCCCAGCAGCAGGGGAAGCCCTCTCACTACAAGATACAATGGCAGCCATTCAGGGCGTGTGTACGGCACTAGAAGGGAGAATTGATGTGTGGGGGTTGACGTGTCCCCAATACGGGCGGATTTGCGCAACATGGGGTCCAGGCTACAAGCAGTGGCAGGCACAACAGACTTGTTCAAGACACCAAAGCCCTTCAGGAAAGAGTTGTGGAACTCCAGACAGGGACAGCTAACCTGGAAGCAAAGCATGATGATTGAGAGGTCAAGAAGGAACAATGGGCGAATTTTGGGGTGCCAGAAGGGTGGAGGGCCTATCGCCGACCTATTTGTCTAGTACCTCATCCGCAAACAGTTGCAACCACATGGCCTATCAGTAGAGAGAGCCCATCGAGTGCCGGGGGAGGACGTGTCTAGGGGCCCCACCGAGACCCATCCTGGCCCACTTTCTATATTAGAGATCAGGATGTGGTGCTCTAGACGGCCTGAATGGCCCCACCAGTCGCTCTGGAGAATGCGAGAATATCTTTCCGGACTATACCCAGAATGTACAAAAGCAGAGAAGATAGTTTCTCGTGGTGAAGCAGTAACTCAATGCTTTTACCCGGCGAAGCTCCGTGTGGAAGATGGGTTGGAGGGAACATGGTTTAAGTCCCAAGGATGCGTGGGCCTGGATCGAGGGCTGGCGCACAGTTGGGCGTTCTCCAACCAAACAGAATCAAGACTCAAACTCTAGAAATCGCCTAGATCCACAAAGTGAGACAATGGAGAGGCAGACAGGGTGAGGCTACAGTGGCCAGGGAGAGAGAGGGACTATCAGGAGGGGCCTAAAATGACAAGTGAGACTCCGCACTGGTGATATGGAGGTCAGCTCTCCCCCCGTTTAGCTCTCCCCACAAGTAATGGATGCGGCTGATAGGAGGCAAATGGATTCCAGACTAAGGGACTAATTGGAGTGGAGGCTCACACATGAAGGCAGACTTTGGACATTAATGTGTTTCGCGGGGCGGCGGGGGTCTTCACGTACTTGTGGCTTTTTATAGAAGGGTTGGGATGACAGGCGCTCTGCTGAGTTGGGGGGAGGCAGGACTGTTTATTTTGCCTGACAGGGTTTCTAGGAGGTCACCGTGTTGGGTGAGGTTCTACTATAATTTTAGATTGTAAGCACATTGCAAGCACCACTAAGGAGGACGCACAACACTATAGCACAAGAAGCCTCAGCAAGCTACGAAGGGCAGGGGAGAATAGCTCCTAGCAAGAACAAGCACTGGCGTTGCCAATAGGTCTCGCAGTAGGAAAGTTGGAGCTATTGCAAAGGTGGCGGTGGCGGTAAATAGCGAAAACTTAGAAAAATGCATTTAAATGCATTTTTCTA
Source organism: Lissotriton vulgaris (assembly GCF_964263255.1). Classification (NCBI taxonomy): domain Eukaryota; kingdom Metazoa; phylum Chordata; class Amphibia; order Caudata; family Salamandridae; genus Lissotriton; species Lissotriton vulgaris. The sequence continues at coordinate 861,692,595 of NC_141695.1, forward strand.
AGGTGCATGTTACACACACACGTCCTTTGGACATGTGTGTGCGCAACACCAATGTAGATTACATATCAGGGGTGCTACAGGGTGTCCTTTGGACACCCCTGGCACACTTGAAATCGCTTCCTTATTTGCGATTTAGCTAATCGCTAATCGCAAATAAGGAATGACTCCCCATTCATTCCTATGGGCTAATCGCAAATAAGGAATCAGTGGGAATCGAAAATTCTATTGCGATTCCTACATGAATCCCGTTTTGCGAGTCTGTAATAGCGATTCCTTAATAATCGCTATTACTGACTCGCAAAACGGGATTTTGATGAATCTAGCTGTATGTTCAACGCTTGGAACACGTTCTGGTGAAGTGTAAGACTAAAGCTGGTAACCTATTTCCCCCTGGGAATAACGTAAGTAATGGGGAGTGTGAAGCAATAAGTCACAGAAATGTATGTTCTTATAAAGCCTTAAATATGCTTGTATGATCACGCTGCAGTTTGCTCACTTATCAATTATTGTGGGCAAAGGGACATGACGTAGCCTTTTTTTCCTGCTTCTTGGATTTGTCCATAAGGTACTGGTAGGTTTCGGGTCTAGCAGGCAACTGTTTAATGACAATTTTTTTTCAACTTTTCAACCGTGTAACAGGTCTCTTGAATAGTCGCATTAATTGCATAGCACGGGGGAAAGTAGTCGAACTATGATATCGATAGAATACACATGAAACCAATGAAGAGGGGATTGATACAGTCTACTATGGTATGGTCCAGAGTACAGTAATATCTGTTTTAAATGCCTCTTAATTAACCTTTGAGTTTAGCGTGGGTGTAAGAGATCCCATTGTTTTGATAGATTAACTCCCACTAGAGGCAAAGTAGCTTACTCAGAAACTGTTAAAGTGGAGAAGCAAATCAAAGCGCTATTATGGCCTCCCTTCTCTTGCTTTTCCCAAGGACATCTAGAAAGGGGAAGGTTTCGCTCCTAGCCTGTGGTTTAGAAAAAAATTACATTATCCAGCCTAGTCTCCTGAGATCATAGTGAAAAATTAGGTTAAAAAAGCTTTGGTGTGACGTTATTGATCCGACAATGTACACTGACCTGTGTATGCTCGTAACAGTTGCCTTTCACACCAGCCCCTTGATTGTATGGAAGTGTTGACTATAGCAAACCACAGACAGACCTTAGATTCGAAAGGCAGTCTAATCATGCAAGGTGATTTAGTTTATCCATCTGATAAAAATCCCAGTTCCCTTGTGCAGATTTGTTGTCATCTAGCGAGTTTCCGCCAGATGGCAGTGCGCCAATGAAAAAAATAGAACTACTTATTCGCCTGTGTGCCAGAGAGAAATTGACAGTAATTTCACATGGATTATACGGAGAAAACACCGTCCATGGAGTACACGGTCTGCACTATGTTGGTAACGGGGAAAACAGATCAGGGGGAATAGGCTGTCTTGAAACACAGGGCTAAGTGAATGGATTTACGGTTAGGTAATTTTAAGGACCATTTAGCTAGGCAGATAACTCAACACATACTCGGAAGATTCGTCCTACTGCTATCTGTAGTTGAACTCGAAGAAATAAATGTTCTGTTTTTCTGGGATGTGCTTGAGCAGCTGACCGGAGATGATAATAAACTACTGTTAACTAAACTATAGGCCTCGTCAAAATGTCACTTGCACTGGATAATCGTAAATAAGTTTGGGTAATTTTGCATTAACGCTTTTTATGCGAAATTCGAGAAATTATGCCATGTTGCATAGTTGCGTTTAGCTTGTGGCAGAAATTTGCAGTGAGAGCACTGGAACAGCGTTAACGACTAATGCGAGTGCGACACGTCGGGTAGGGGAGGGAAGACACATCGCTGATCCACAGAATAAACCAAAGGGGTCTGTTCTCATTTTCATTGTCGTCTTGGGAGAAGTGTGGGAGGGAAGCCGGATGGGGGCGGGAGAGCCTGGGAATGCGAGCGAGGGGCATAGTTGCGTTTAGCTTGTGGCAGAAATTTACAGTGAGAGCACTGGAACAGCGTTAACGACTAATGCGAGTGCGACACGTCGGGCAGGGGAGGGAAGACACATCGCTCATCCACAGAATAAACCAAAGGGGTCTGTTCTCATTTTCATTGTCGTTTTGGGAGAAGTGTGGGAGGGAAGCCGGATGGGGGCGGGAGAGCCTGGGAATGCGAGCGAGGGGAGGAGTGCAGAGGGTGCAGAGGCTGGGCTTGCATGCGACACATCGGGCAGGGGAGGGGGCCGAGCGGCAATGAGGGTGTGAAGCAGCAGGGGCGTGGGGGAAGCTGGCTGGGGAGGGGGAGGAGAAATGAACAGATGTCCGTGAGGTGTGGGAGGAGTGCCTGATGCGCGTGCTTGTTTGTTCACGTGATTTACGTGAACTTCAAGAAAACCGCGGCTGAAAGCCCTTGGTTTGAAGAGGATTTTGCCGACATGAATTCTCGCTCTGCGCGCATTGATAGGTTGCGAGACCTAAAGAAACTATGGCAAGATTATACAGTTACCACCATCCAATTGCAGTTATGGGACAAAACCTGAGGCCTGAACTGAAGCTGATGGCGTGGAACATCAACGGCTTGGGTGGCAAAATAAAGAGGCATAGTACTCCAATTCATTAAAAGACATGCACCGGACGATATCTTCCTGCAGGAAACCCACCTGCTGGGAAATAAATATAAGGCACTTGACAGAGTGGAATGATACAGGATGTAGGGGCATGCAGGATTAACTGCCATCTCAAAAGGCACTGGAATTCTTCTAAAGAAGAGTTTTCTACTCATTGTGGAACGGACGAGGTCGGATAAACTGGCAAAATACACAGCTCTCAGGGAAATGGGAGGAGAGAACGCCAACATAGTCTGTGTCTGTTCCCCTGGCTATGGCAGGTTCGACACTCCCCGACCGCGGTAAACTCCTACTAGAATTACTGACAGACTGTATCATTGAGGGTTTAACATGACAGACTATCATACGGGCATCCCATGTTGGACAAACTCAACTAGCTAATTTCCTTAGAGCGCTCGGTCTGACATCTGGAGAGCCCGGCTCCCGAGGGGTCGGGAAGACACATTCCACTCAGGGGTACATAATAGCTGATCCAGGATAGACTTCTCAATTGCACCCGCTAACCAGACTTTGAACTTTTGTGAAGCAAGACATCTCCCAAGAGGTATATCGGACCACTCGCCGGTATGGGCTACATACTCAATAGGGGTTCCATAACCCAGAAATATAATAGTGATTAACACAACGTACCTGAAAATTCTCAAAATCAGAGACTAAGTAAAACAAAGATATTTTGAGGAAAACGAGGCCTCGGTGGCGTCCTCAGGGACTCTAAGGGAGGCGTTCCAAACAGTCATCAGGGGGCAAGCACTCTCACTAATGATTCGATTACAAGAGTTAAAAAAGGAAAGCGGCGGAGGAGGTGGAAAAGAGTATAATATAACTCGAACAAAAGGTGGTCAGCTCGGACAACGAGAAATCAAGGCACTAACTGAGCCTAATGCAACAAGAATATAAAGATTTGACGGAATGAGGCATGGGCTTCCCTCAAGGAAACAAGATACCGGGCATTTGAGCATGGTAATAAAGTGGGGAGGCTTATCGCATGGCTCGACAAAAAAAAAAAAAAAAAAAAAGTGTAAATCTTTGAGTGGGGTCAATACAATCAGGAGGCGGGGTAGCCCTTACAGATCCCCAGGAGGTGGCAGAATAATTTGCTAATTATTACGAGCAGACATACAAGTCAGAATCTTCCTGCACAACACAGGAACACAGAGCTCCTGATAGATAGACCCTGCCCACCCTCACACAGGAGGGGGTTCAAACATTGGACGAAGAGTTAACCAGTGAAGAACTGCAGCTAGCCCTTAGGGAGGTCAAGTCGGGGAAAGCCCTATGCCCAAACGGGATACTCGTTGAACGCTACAAAGCAAAGGCCAGAGACACGGATTGCCCACTTGTTGAATATGTTCCAGGAGAGTTTGGTAACTGGCCCTGTCCCAGGAGCAGAGACTAGCATCAATGTGGGTCGTATGGCCCCATCTCCTTACTAAATGTCAAAGCAAAAATGTTGGCCAAAATTTTGGCACGCCGATTGATACCCATCATCACTAAAGTGATACACCCAGATCAATCTGGGTTAATGTGGGGAAGGAACACAGCCATCAAAATGTGATGCCTGCACGGGGTAATAGGAAGAGGCGGCAAGTTTGTCTCTCAATGAGCGCATGGCCTTTGATATGATCGAGGGGCCGTTCCTTTTGGCAGTGTTGGGACACATGGGGGTGGGTCCGAGGTTCCGAGCTTGGGTTCAACTCCTACACATGGCGCCCCTGGCGGTAAATGGGAGGGTGTCCTGAGTGTTCCAGCTATATCGGGGGACTAGGCATGGTTGCCCCTCGACGCCTTTACTGGTTGCTCTGGCTCTCAAGCCACTAGCAATTGGATTCAGGGGGGCGGGGGGACCACTCATAAGGGCCTGCACTGGTCGGAAGACTAAGGATAGAATATAATTGTACACCTATGATATCCTCCTGTACGTGGCGGTTTTCCGGCTATACGATCAATTGGTCAAAGTCTGTGATCCTCATTCTACACAGACGGGCGCCGACATTGCCTAAAGACTGCGAGGAACAGGTGGTGTCGGACAGATTCAGTCATCTCAGGATCTTAGTTACCGCCAACCGTGAGCCTTTTATGGCGAAAAATGTATACCCCCGATTGGTTTGACTGAAGGACGATGTACAAAACTGGAGCGTGCTTCCGCTCTTCTTGAGCAGAGCTACCCTTTTTAAAATGATGGCTCTACCACGATTGCAGTACGTCTTTCAGAGCACGCCCTTTTGAATACCAGACAACTACTTTAAATCCATACAGGGCGAGATAAGAAAGTGGTTATGGGACGGACCGAGGGGGGGCTCCAAGAATTACTCTTACCAAACTCACAAAGGGATGGTACGATGGCGGGTTAGCCCTCCCAGATATTCGAAGATATCACCAGGCAGCGCAGCGAATGGTGGTCAACATATGCCCATGACGGAACGGGCATACTAGATGGATTGGTTAAACTTGGGCCCTGTTGGGTATCGACAGGCTTTGTGCACCCTGCCTAAAAAGCTCCACCTTATGGCTTCCACGGGGCTCCCGGTACAGACACGACATGGGACGCTAGGTGAGATGGGGTGGGAAAACAAAATCACGCAAGCGCCTCCGCTGTGGGACACAACTGCTAGAGAGACTTAAGGAGAGGAAGGTTTGACAATTGGTACCTGTTGGGTGTTTCGACAGTGAGAGATGTGTGGAGGGGAGGGAAGGGAAGACCATTCACTTAACTATGCCTTATGAGCGACTCTCCCAAAAAGGAACCCACTTAGAGTCGACCCCGTTTGAAATAGATTATTGGAGCAACACCTGACCAAAAAGGTGATCTCTCGAACGTACAAAAAAAAAAAAAAAAAAATCAATCAACCATGTCCCAGACAGTTTAACTGATTTAAATGCGAAATGGGAAACAGACATCCCGGACTGGCAGGACGAGGAGTGGTAGGAGGCAACATCCTCTCCTCGTGAGGTGGCGATCCAAGCTGTTTCGCCTCCTGCAACTCAAAATACTTCACAGGCCCTATACTGCTTGCACTACACTGGTAAAGATGGGGAAAATAAAGGAAGCTTCCTGTCGTAGGGGCGGAAATCTGGTGGGCCCTTTCATATAATATGGGCTTGCCCCAAAATTCAAGAATATTAGTAGAAAATAATCCAATGTTTGAGTGGAGTCTACATAAATTAGTTGCATTGTATGGCAAAATGGTGTCTCCTGAATGTGCGGGAGGTGACGGATAGGAGTAGTGGAGATCAAATTGGGGTGACACTGGCTTGAATGATCGCCAGAAGGAACAAAGCACGGACGTGATGTTCGCATGAGACTCCCTCGGTGGGAGACTGGAAGAGGGATATGGACTGGTGCATGGTAGTAGAGAAGGCGGTATATACGAATAGAGGATGCCCACGTATATGGGGGAAGGTCTGGAGCAAATGGAATGACTATAGAGGCAACCCATGCACGCCGCCAGAGCCTTTGGGGATGTTTGGAGGAAATGCAGGGGGAACGTGATTAAGGAGGGTGGAAGGGAGGGAAAACTAAATGGTGCTAATGTTAAGGGTGCCAACAATTTTAAACTTGTAATTTGGGGCAGTTTTACAATTCTCATGTGTATCATGGTACCTGCATGGTGTTGAAATATAAATAAGAAATTTGAAAAACAGAGCAGATCCAACACTTAACCAAAAAGATTTCTCAAAGAAGCCTGTCCGATTTAAGAATCTATTTTATCAGCTGAATCCAGACAATAACGGCTAGTAAAGGAATTAGCAGATTTCCATGCAGAGTATTTACAAATTTCAGAAACAGGTGCATTCCTTAACAGGAGCTGCAGTCACAGCTTTTCCCCTTGCAGAGTGTGCCCTAGGTCTAGCAGGTAAGGATTTCTTCGCTAGCTGGTAAGAAAGAAGTATAAAAAACTAGCCATCTAGAAATAGTCGTTTAGAGTATGCCGAATCTGGCTCACTGGACCATAGGTAACAAAAAGGTGATCAGATTTCCTAACTGGTTTTATATAGTAGAATCTTAGCTTCCGGTTTTCAGACGCCAGTCTAGCGAGGACGATTCGGCCCCAGAGTGAGAGACACTACACATATCCGTGTGGTGTCTTTGGAAGGAATTTTAACCTGCCACGAAATTGGGAATAGTGAATACTTGTTGCACATATGTGCGGAACACTGGCGTTGTCTGCTACATTTTAAATACGAAATATGGGAGTTCCATACACCGTCACCATCCCATTAAGAGGTTACCCTGCTGGGTTGGAATTATCACCGGAATTGGGCCTTATGACTAAGGATCCAGCCTTTGAGCCCTGTAGAGTTGTAGCATCTGTGCATGTACAGACCTACAACGAAACACGTGTCGGCTGGCTGTGTATTATCAATGGTATAATCAAATAAAAGGAGATATACATGAAACTCCAGGAACCGACTTTGGACATCTTTCTATTCCATCACATATAGTTGCATACTACTTTGTATACTTGATTTGAGAGCGCAGGACTTTGGGTCCCTTGCAGAGTGTGCCCTAGGTCTAGCAGGTAAGAATTTCTTCGCTAGCTGGTAAGAAAGAAGTATAAAAAACTAGCCATCTGGAAATAGTTGTTTAGAGTATGCCGAATCTGGTCTCACTGGACCATAGGTAACAAAAAGGTGATCCGATTTCCTAACTGGTTTTATATAGTAGAATCTTAGCATTCAATATCCAGAAAATGTAACAACCGTTCTGCTGGATTGGAGGGGTTAGGAAAGAAAGTATGTAGTGAGATTCTGGTTAATGTCAGTCAGATTTTACAATTGGAAGAACACTGGGATGAGTTCTCATCACCATTCTATTGGAATGAAAATCAAAGTATAGTTCTTCAGAACATAGGACTTGAAATTCACTTGCCCTGCGAGCTGAAGTGATAGCAACAAGAAAAGCGCCTTTCCATGTGAGATGATACAAAGAGGCTTTAGATATTGCTTCAAATGGGAGACCCATCGGTTTGGAAAGAATATTAAGTTCACGGTGGTGAGGGCATCTTAAGGCCTCCCCCAAAACGTTTCACACCAGGAAATGTAAAGAAAAGTCTGCGATGGAAATTTCCTAGTGCCCGTAATGGCCGCAAGATATACTTTAATGGATAAAAATTGCTGCCCAGATTGCGCTACACAAGTTAATTACTTTGGAAATGCCTTATCTGGTAGAGACCAGACCTAGCCACATTTTCCTTACCTTAGAATTCTCCCCTGGCGTCAGACTGAATTTGGCCAAAAATGTTTGCATGATCTCTGCGCGTCGGTAGAGGGTGCAGTGAAACACCATAGGGGCGGAGTCCATATATAATCCCTCCCAACACCTGGACATTAGTTTCTTTGGTGACTATTTTGAGCCAAGAAAGTAGAGGCACTTACAGAAACTGGGGACGGAAGGCAGCGGGCTGGATGCAACTGAAGGCAGCCCGCTGGATCCAACGGAAGGCAGCCAGCTGCGGCTAGAGGTCTATTAGATTGGAGAAAATACAGAATGACCACATCTTAGCACAAAATCAGATTGGATCATTTTGAGTTTACCATAAAGAGAACCTTTACCATTTAAAAGCATATGATCCCCTAGTGGAAGGTCTTTTAGCCTCTCAAAATTCCCATGCACTCTTGAGAAATGCTTAAATGTCCATATTGGAGGAATTCAGGAGCCATGCTGTCAAGTTCAATGATAAACGGTGGAGATGTAATATCTGTCCTCCGAACATGTACAGGAGATCCTGCCTACACAAAAACAGTCTGGATGGCATCCGACAGATGCAGAAGGTACGTGAACCACCACTGGCGAGGCCGTTCCGGTGCTATTCGAATCATTTTCATCTTGTATTTGTAAAGCTTGACAATCACTGTTGGAATGAGAGGAGTTGGTGAAAATCAAGAGAAATTTCCCTAACCAACTATGCAAATTAGCATTCCCCTTCGACCCTGGTTGGGCAAACCTGGATGCTTAATCTTGCATTTATTCTAGTTTGCATCCAAAAAGCAGGTCTATTTGAGGGTATCCCCAATCGTGAAAAATGTCTTGTAAGGCATTGTCATTAAGGATCCAATTGTGATTTTCTTTAAGTGTCAACTGAGAGAATCTGCCTGGATATTTTGTACCACTGGCCGGTGAATGTCTTATCGTTAAGCTCCTGGCTAGCAACTTTTTCCAAATGACTTGAGCCTCGAGAGACGGGGAGGGACCCACTCACAACCTCGGTTGTATAATGCATAGGTGTTGTGTGGTCAGTCTGAACAAGGAGGCTATCACTGGAAAGAAAGCTTTTAGAGAGCTGAGAAACAATGGATCCTGGTCAGGAGCCATGTATTTCAGTATTCTAGATGGGGCAGATTTCAGTGATGCAGGGGTCAAAATTACCAGGTTCTAAGAGACCCATAACCAGCGACAAGAGTGGTCGTGACACTGTTCTCAAATATAACAGATTAAGAGGTTTCAGAGGTCGGAATATCAATGTTCAGTTTAGCTGCCCCTCTGATGAGGTCATCCAATGGGGAAACTCCAGCTGGAGATGTATAAGACAAAGTTGGAGCGTAATTTTACACTGAGGAACGAGAAGTGGTAGACCAGGATGGTGATCATCTTCAAGCAGCATGAGATTTCCTAGACTGATCTGGACATGGTTGTAGATCGAGAGCTATGCCATTGCAAACTCCTTTATCTGTGAGATTTATGAGCAGGCCTATGTAGAGTACTCATCGGTGGTACAGATGGAGTGCCTGTTGAGAACCTAGGAGAAGGAACTTTATTAGGTAATGATGCATGTGGCGTAACTTGTGATGGGGAGTATGTTCTTGAATACTAGGGAGGCCAAAGTTTGAAGCACTTGCCTTTTCTGCAAACTCTGTAGCCAACATGGCGATATGCTAACAGAAGATTGAGAGCGAAGTCTAGATTGAGAGCGATGTCTTCATTCCACCGATCAGGGGGCAGCAGCTGAACGTCCCTCAATGATCATTTTGACTTATCCCTCAAAGTCTTTGCAATACGGGATGGCAACATTTTCAGCGCTGCGGATTTCTAGGCTGTCGATGGTGACAAAGACGTTGATACCTTCCACGGCGTTGAATATATTCTGATCGCCGAAGACCTAGACAGCTACGGCAGTCCCAGCATTGATTAATGGCGTCCTCTTACAGCCAGGTGATGTGGGCTTTCAGACTTCGGATGAGGACTCAGACCAATCTTCGGCGGCGAACAAACAAGAATTTTCTTTTTCACCGCCATACCTCTCGACGTCAACTGGGATCGATGTTTTTGGCAACTCACAAGATCTTCCTCTGGGGGTATCTTTTGGAGGAGAGGACTCTGGAAGATAATTGATGCTCTCCAGGGCCTCCTTATGACCCAGTCATTCCTCTTTCTCCTAGAGTCGTGGAAGTGATCTTCTCCCTGTCCTTCAGTGTGCGCCTAGACAGCTTCTGGAAATTAAGTAGTCAGGACGATGGGAATCTGGCCTACAAATACTGACTGAATATCAGCCTGAGCAGTCTTTTTGCCCACAGGACGGTCTCTGTATTCTAGATACCGAGACTGATAGATCGGGTGTTATTCAGGAGAGTTTTAAAATAATTTATCTGACAATTGAAAAAAAAAAAACTGGAAAAAGCATTAACTAGGGCACAAACATGTGAAACAGGGCAAATCAGGAATACCTACTTTCAATGGGACAAGCAAATATCTCCAATACCTGGACAAAAAGCATGATCACCACATTTACAACAGTGCAGAAGTAACCGCCCTCTCTACTCTGCCGCAGGGGGGGTGGGGTGTGGGGGGGAACACTTTAGCAACAAGTATACCTCTTAAAAAGGAAACCACCCTACCTTGCCCAGGACAGAAAGCTTTGAATAGCCATCTGCTTTCAGCTTGAGAAAAATCATCACCTCTGCTACGAATGATTCACATAACTTCTTAAAATAAAAATAGACAGAGGGAGGAATTTATATCACGCGGCGTCTAGGACATAGTATTAGGTCAAGGACAAGATCTCATGTTTATTTTGTCCTTTGAGGTCACTAGAAACTCTTATTCAGAAGGGATTAGTTTGACAACCACATCAACATGACAACTTTGTTCGCTCCAAGATAATACAGATCTTCAAGGTCATGGAAACAATAGATGGATATTTTACTCAGTCAGTCGTGCATGCTTCATTTCATCAGAGGTGCAGAGAAATGGAGGGACAGGCGTTTTCAATAAAAGTATTTATTGAACAGTCTTCTTTCTCATGCAGAAGAAATGAACTGCGACAATCGTAATACTGGCTGTAAAGTAGAATGCATACAGCAAGAAGAGTATTATAAAATAATACTGTAAAAGCATGGTATGGTTTCTAAGCCATAAAATACATACATTAAGACTAAAAGTACTCAACTGGTGCTTCTAAAATACGCCTACCCCGATGTACTCAAGTATAGTAAGAGGGAAGAAGTGTGGTATAGCATAAGTTTAGTATTCTTTTGCAATGTATCTATCCAAGATTTATCTTCTGGTCTAATCAGCTCTGTAACTTGGTTTTAGAATGAAGGAGGTCAGTCTCAGGACTATTTCCCAACACCCCGCAAGGGGAGCTTTGAAACACTGGAGCTGGATTTCTCGGCAGGAGAAAAGACAGCATCTCTCGGTGTGTCTGCTGGAGGGTCGGCTTTCTTCGGCACTTGTGGATTTTCAGAACTAGTGGAAGTAGCCATGCCGTATTTGGACTGCATGAGCTAGGTCTAAATATGGTTATGATTTCTATGCCTATATAAGGACAAGGTGATTTATACCTATATAGGGGCATGAATCTGGAAAATTACACTAGGGTCCTAAAATGCTATACAACAGAATCAGACGAAAAAGCACAGTTGTGTTATACAGATGGGTATAACAACTGATAACCTCTAACTATCCCAATTATTTTAAATGAGGACCCCCCCTTTCAAAATTAGAGAAAACAAGACCACCCAAAGACTTTTTTTTAAATTTAACCGCAGACTCTCACCCTTAAAAGATGGTCACTGAAGACGGCATGTACAATAGAGTTCGAGACCAGACTGATCGACTTCATGAAATAACTGTATTGGGAACGCAGATATGAATTTATAGGCATAACGAAAGAACGCAGAGCCTCCCCGTGAAGGAAGCAGTTCCCGCTCCCGGAGGAGCCCCGCACCACTCGCTTGAACGTCGCACGGGACGCCATTGCCCAGGAGCCTGTGCGAGACCTGAACAGCGCGAAGGCATGCCCACCCGACCACCGGTGCTCAAAACATCAGGTTGACGCAGCGCGGGACGCAGCGCGGGACGCAGCGCGGGACGCAGCGCGGGACTAATGCCGGACGAAGCCCGGACAAAGGGCGGACAGTCTGTGACAGTCCGGGACAGGCAGGGATCGGGCTGGGCCAAGTCCCTTGCATCTACAATTAAGGTACTTTGTGATTCGCTTGCCATTCACAGTATGGTCTAGTGATACGGAGGCATGGGGAAACGGAAACTGATAGAAGACTTTGGTGACTTAGTAGGGGGAGTGCCAAAAGGTGGGAAAAAAGCCAAAAAATGTAAAACCAAGCAATTGGCTAAACGGATGACCAACGCAGGAGCCAACTGTGTCATGGATCGAATAGACGATCTGATACAAGATTGTGGGGACATACTGACCCAAGCTCCCAAAATTGTTGAGAAACCTGACGAGGCTACTACGAAAACAGGGTCTGGTCTGCACAAAAGGCAGGAAAAGGGGGCGGTGATAATTCCTGACATGTTTTTGGGTAAATCTGTAAAGGGGACAGGAGCTAACACTGTATCAAATGTTGAGAATGAGCCATGTGTATAACAATTGAACCCACCCACAGAATCTGATGCTAGTGTTGTGGACTTAGAACCCTTATTTAGCAGCAACAGGTTCTCCGTTTTGTCTCAGATAGGGAGTGAGGACCCAGTAGGAGTCTTGTTGACGCTCGCCACTATTGAAAATCCTATATCTGTGTCTGGGCATATCGATGTACCTATGTCCCCCGAGCACACAACCAATCCCCTGTGGGTAATTATTGAACAACTGTGTGGTTTGGTGGAGACATTACAAGTTAAAGTCGATTTCCTGACTGTTATAGTTAATACCCAAAAAGATTTTTCTAGACAAGGCACACCTAACCCTATAAAAGCTCGAATGACAGGCCCAGCGAATAATAGCACGGCTGGAGGAAAGACCTACGTTCCACCTGCCCCCTTGACAGTTACTCCACCAATACCCAGTTTGTTGGCAAGGAAAGAAAGGGGGAATACCCAACCCATAGGCAATCCGCATGCAAAGGGGAAAAGTTTGATAAACCCGCCCAAAAGCATGCCCACAAAACCTAATGTTATACCAGTGGATAGAAACAGAAAGGGTGAGAACAAAAATGAAAGTTGTCAGCAAGAACTAAGATCGAGTTCCCTCAAACCATTTAGTCTCCACCGTAATGATCACCTTAATCACACACAGGCTGTTTATATGGTGAATGTTCCTAAAATACCCATGGGATGAGACCATGAGACTCCAGATTCCCTAACGAATAAGACAATCCATTGGATTAGGTATATCAGGGGGTGTAGGTCTGTTAGCAGGGAGGACATTCTAAAAACTACAAGAATTACATCTCCTGGCGACACCTATGATTGCATTGAGGTAGTCCTAAAAAAACCAGAAGATAGCAGAGGGCTTGTTAGCCCTGGAATACAGAACCAGTTCCCCAGATAACTCCCGGATACAAATGAGATCACAACCCTATCAGAGAAGGATACTGACTAGAGAAATGACAGAGGAGTATAGGTATGGCCTGTTCTGGTTTGGACAGTAACGATTGACTCCAGATCCAGAATAGAGAAGTACCAGCTAGAGAGACAAGTAGTGATGAAGCCCCAGATCATGCATTAACTGTAATGGACCCCATTTTCTCTACTATAGAACCCCCGCTCTCAGGGTTGTTAACTGTACAGAACAAAGTATCAGACACCACCCAGGATATTTCCAAATCTATAAATCCCCCTGTTCCCACTGGGTCAGTTCTTTCCTGGAACATCGCTGGACTGAGAACGAAAATGGACTCCCCAGAGTGGGCTTCTTTTATCAGCCGGCATGATATATGTCTACTCCTTGAAACCTGGGCTCTGGAGCAGTTGCATTTCCCGGGGTATTTAAATTATGGAATCCTAGCGGAAAAGAAAGGGAAAGGTCGACCGTCAGGCGGCCTGACAATCTGGATTAAACAAGATCTTGCTGTAACGATTAAGGTAATTCCTACCAATCACAGATCTTCAGGCCCTCTTGCTGGAGTTTGCGAAGAGAGACCCTATTTATATATACAATGTATATGCCAGAAGTACCGGGGGAAAGAACTCGGAAATTCTAACACTTCTGGAGGAGCACTTAGAAAGTAACTCTCTCCACACTAACAATAATATTATAGGAGGAGATTTGAATGTAACTTTTGAACCTCTCCTGAATGATAATTGGGACCTTTCAGACGAAGAAGATAGGGCATGGGGGGTCCCTAAATTGGATTTAGTACCCATCAAAAGATGGACGCAAATTGCTATTCAACTTAACTCACTCTGCCTAAACAAAGGAGTCAGATCTGCCAACGGTAGAACACCGGGTGATAAAAGTGGGGCTAACACATATAAGACTGGCCCCCGGCAGAGTAGAATAGATTATATTCTTGTTGTCTGAGCCTGTGGAGGTATCTGCAGGATATGCAAATTATAGATAGAGTAGAGAGTTATCATAATCCCCTATCGGCCAAAATATCTTATTGGGAATCAGTTGCTTCAGAAAGGGCGACTGACGCCGTTACTCCAGTGGACGTCGTTATTACTAATGACTTGCGTCACGTCCGCTGGACTAAAGTCGCAGTCAATCAGGAGAACGTAGATTTTATAGCTGGTAAGCTTATTCAGGCAACAAACGATCTGAAGGGGGCAGAGATTGAGGAGTGCTCAACTACTGGAAATGAGTGTAACCAGATACATGAGGCTTTCTTTAAGGACCTACGAACAGTGTTTGTCAAGCCTTCTCAAATAAGTGGTTCTTGTAATCAACTCTCTCCATGCTGGTATTCAACAGACTGTAGGCAGGCTCGCTTGGAGTTAGGTAGAGCCCTTAAAAATGGCTCAAGTTTAAATGTCCGTGTAGCTAGGGCAGCGTATAAATCGGCCATTTTCAAATCCAAGCGTTTGTGGGATGAGCAGAGGTGGGCAGACTTGCAGGAAGCAGGACATCATAAAGATCCACGAAAGTTCTGGAACACCTACAAGAGGGCTGTGGATAGTAACTCTGATAAACCACAGAACTGGGTCCCGCAGGATAAATGGGTATCCTATTTCAAACCTCAGTTTGCGATGGCAGCAGGGCAAGATTCTTCTATTAAGGTGTCTTTCACACCCTTTTTGGAGGATCCATTTACCTTGGGGGACGTTCAGCTGGCATTGGATAACATTGTTCCTGGTAGAGCGCCAGGAATCAACGGCATCCCAGCAGATCTATTCCTACAAGATAGGGATTCTTGGGGACCATATATACTACTATTGGCAAATGCGGTGGCAAGGGGAGCATCGGTCCCTTATTCATGGAAAGGGGCCGAAATAATCCCAGTCTACAAGAAGGGGGACAAATCCCAGCCTGGAAATTATCGACCAATTAGTTTGATCGACACTACCCAGAAGATCATTGGTAGGCTTTTTTTTATTTCAAAAGTTTTTATTGGACGTTTCAGGGTTATATATCATACAAATCATAAATTGCAATGTACATACAATCGATACTTGTAAATACACATCATTCAGCATAGGAATGCATTATGGCCCATGGTGGTGGTCCTTCGGGACGATCTTGAAGACAATATGGAAAACCACCAAGCAGCCTTTCTAGGCTGGGTTCCAGAGGGGCTACAAAACAAATGAATTGGAGATGGAAAGGAACGGAGTAGATAAGAGGAAGAAGGAGAAAAAGGAAAGAGAATAAAGGTTAGAGGTGAGATGTAAGAGGTAAGAAGCTAGATGTAAGATGTTAGCAGTCCTGGTTACGAGTGACTGTTTATTTAAGCTGTGCAAAAGTATAAGCGGCCCCCCAGGAGCTGTAGGAAGAAACGGGGAGCATGAAGTTTCACGGTGGTTTGTGGGTTTTGAAGTAGATATCTAGTGAGTTCCAAAGTTTCCTCTGTGAAGTTCGCCCCGGTGTGTTTTGTAAAGTGATATTATCAGCTCCTCGGAGGTTAATCACCCAGTTTAGCCAGCAGGCATAGCTTGCTTTTTTGGTGTCCTTCCAATTATTTAGAACAACTTTCACAGCTGCCGTAAAGAGGAGGTCAAGGAGTGCCCTGTCTATTTCTGGGAGTTGGGTCTCTTTAGTAAATCCGAATATAAGATAGGGGAGTTCCTTGGCAGGTGAGATATTAATTACTTTGTGGTCGAAGTCAAATACCCTGTCCCAAAACAGTGAGACACAGTCGCATTGGAGTATAAGGTGTTCTAGATCTCCTTCTGCACGCTTACAGTTCCAGCAGAATGCGTCTGGGCTGAGTTTATGTGCATATAGGCGAGCCGGCGTCCAGAAGACTTTCTGCATGAGCCAGAACTTAGCTTGTGATAATGTAGGGCTTATTTTATGGCTTGTGCAAGATCTCCACGCCGTGGACCACTCCAGCTCTGACATGGAGAAGGAGGCGACTGACGACCAGAACTGCATTGTTTTGGTATTCAATGTTGATGATTGCGGGCTCAATAATTTGTATAACCTTGAGACCTGGTGGCCTATTTTATTTAGGGAGGAGAGGAGTGAGGGAAGAGCTGGGTGTTTGGATGTCAGTCCCGCTTTTGTAATGGCAGTTTTAACGTTGAGGAATATGTAGAAGTCGGAACTATCAGTCCCAAAGTTTGATTGGATTTTCGTAAAGGGTAGAGGGTAGCCATTGTCAGAGTTGGTGGGGGAAGAAGATTCCCTTCTTGATCCAGGTCGGGTTAAATAGTGGTTTACCTTTGTAGGTGATTGAGGAGTTTTTCCAGATCGCTTCCCACCTAGATTTCCTTATCGTTGAGTCTAACAGTTTATCTACTCTGAGTAGGGCTATTTTGGTGTTAGTAAAAATGGGTTTAGAACATGGGATCTGATTTGCTTTCATTGAAAGGATCGAGATGGGAGGCATGCCTTCCAGAAGCGCTTTTTCGACATCCAACCACTCCGGCGAGTAGTCCATTGGGGGGGGGGGGGGGGGGGGGGGGGGGGGGACAGCCAATAGGATCCTTGTTTCGCTAAAAAGGCAATTTGATATCTTTTAGAGTCAGGGAGGTTGACTTCGCCCATGGATTTATCTAGTTTCAGTTTTTGCAGGCTGATACGTGCTTTTTTCCCTTTCCAGATGAAATTGTTAATAGTTTTATCTAATTTATTATGAAATTCTTGGGACAGCATTAAGGGGAGCATGGTAATTAGGTAGTTTACTAGCGGTGTAATCATCATCTTGATGGTCTCCAGCCTACCCCACCAAGTGATGAAGCGGGGTGACCATCCGTCTAGTTTTTATTTTTTCGAGAGTGAGTTTCTCATTATGTAGTAGGGTTTCTATGATGGAGCTTCCAAATTCTATACCCAGGTATTTGATGTAGTTGTTTTGCCAGACTAGACCTGATAAACCTAAAGATTCTTTATTAGTGAATATGTTGAGGGGTTTAACTTCAGATTTATCCCGATTCAGTTTGTAGCCTGAATGTTTAGAGTATGATTCTATAGAATCCATCAGTGCGGCTATAGAGGTGTCAGGGTTTTCAGTGACTATCAGAATATCGTCTGCGTAGGCAGCAAGTTTTACAGTTTTATCCCAGAAGTTGATGCCACTAACATCAGCGTTCTGTTGTATGTCGCGGAGGAGAGGTTCCATTGCCAGGAGGAATAGAGAGGGAGATAGTGGGCAACCCTGTCTAGTTCCTTGTTCGAGAAGGAATGGTTCTGATAACGAACTGTTGATGGCAATTCTAGCCGAAGGGGAGGCGTACAGTGACATGACCATATTAAAAAAAGTCTCACCCATATTGAATATGTGCATGCATTGGCGGAGGAAAAGCCACAACACTATCAAACGCCTTCTCCGCGTCCAGGGTGATTGCTACAGCGGGGGCATTCGAGATTTTCGATTTCTCCAGTACATGACAAAGGAGTCTCGTATTGTCATTAGAAAGGCGATGTTTCAGGAACCCCACCTGTGAGTTATTTATTAGGGCGGGTAAAACTTAGTTTAGTCTGCATGCTAGAGCCTTCGCGTAAATCTTGCAGTCCAAATTTATGAGGGATATCGGCCTATAATTTTTAGGAAGTAGGGGGTCTTTCCCATCTTTGGGGATCACTATTATTGTCGCTTCACTCATCGTGGGGGTAATTCTGTTGGACAGTGAAAATAAATGGAACAATTTAAGGAGTCTTGGGTTAAGTTGTTCTTCGAATGATTTATAAAAATTGGCTGTGAAGCCGTCAGGTCCCGGAGCTTTATTGTTCTTTAGTGTTTTGACTGCGGAGGATATTTCTGCTATAGACAGTGGAGCCCCTAGCCTGATTGTCAGGTTCGGTTAACCGTGGGAGTCGGATTGAGTTTAAATATTTGTTACATTCTTCCATGTTGAATGGGTTATTTTTATACAGCTCCTCATAAAAGGACTGAAATGTGTTAAGAATGTCTTTCTGTTTGGTTTTGGTGTTATTGGATTGGTCTCTAATCGAAGTTATATGGAATTGCTTCCTTTTGTGTTTAAGATAGGAAGCAAGGAGTTTCCCGGCTTTGTTACCTTCACAAAGTCTTAAAGCCTTGAATTTGTTAATCCATACTCCTGCTCTTTTACTGAGGATGGCGTATTTATATTTCTGGTTCGTCGATGGTAGCTTTATTGTTCAGATCACGGGAGTGTTGCAACTCTAGTTGCTTGATTGTTTTCTCTAGAGAGTCTAGTTCAGAGTTTAATTCTTTATTCATACGGGCCCTGATACATATCAGTTTACCTCTTAATGTGGCCTTGAACGCGTCGCATACTATGGCGGGGTCTGTTTCTGGTTGTGAGTTTATCTGGAAAAATTCTTGTATGCATTGTTCTATGCTTAATTTGTTCTCTGGCACTGAAAGTATCTCATCGTTGAATCTCCATCGCCTGGGGGGGGATAAGAGAATGGGAGCCTGCCAATTTCATATGGATACCCACATGGTCCGACACCAATATCGGGGCTATATCAGTTTCGTCGATGAGGTGTGTATGAGAGTCGGATATCAAAAGGTAATCAATTCTTGAATAAGAATTGTGAGGAGGGGAGTAGAAAGTATAGTCACGGCCATCTGGATGTTGGAGGCGCCATGAGTCATGTAGGTGGAATTTGACACACATTAGTTTCAATGCTTCGTGGGTGCGTGGGGGGTGGTATGTACTTTTGGATTGCCTGTCTAACAAGGGATCTAATGGTAGGTTAAGGTCTCCCCCGACGACTAGTAGTTCATCTTGTGAAATATTTTCAAGTTCTTTCGACACATATTCCCAAAATTCAGGCATGTCTGTATTAGGGCTGTATATATTTGCCACATAGATATGGTCCTCGTCTCTTTGAAGGTGTGCAATACTCAGTCTACCCTCAGAGTCTATTGAGTGATATCAGGGATAAGTTTGCCTTTTTAGCAACCAGGGTGATCACCCCTCTTTTCTTTTGATTCGCGGGGGAGAAAAGTGTCAGTGAGATCCAGTTTTGTTTAAGATTATCAGCATCTATCTGGGATAATTTGGTTTCCTGCATGAGCATTATGTCTCCTCTAGTTTTGGCTAAGTAAATTAAAATTTTGTTTGCGCTTTACTGGGTGATTAAGCCCCTTAACGTTTAGCGAAACAATATGTAGAGAGGCTGCTAAGTTATTATCTGAAGCCATGGATATTTGTTCGGGTTATTGTGGAGATGGGCCGCCATGAGATTTTGTGTGGATATGGTCTTACTGTAATGTGGAATTCCGCACACCCAGGGAGTCCGTGTACTATGGAAGCTCCAATAGATAGCGCTGCAAGCCTAGTAAGGCCTTGGGACGCGTTGCACACAACGCGGTGGTGGAGAATAATTAGTAAGTAAGAGGAAGGAGTGAAAGTGCGAGTAGATAAAGAAAGGTAAGAAAGAAGAGTAAAGAGTAGATGAAGAGTAGTACATAGCAGAGATACACCTGAAACAACCTTTTTTTCAACCCTAGAGCCCTCCCCCCCAACTGAGTCAACCCCTCCTTGCACCCCTCTCCCCTCCCACCCCAACCCCCCTCCCCAAAACTCGAACTGAAGAGCTGTGACAGCAGTGCTGTCAGCGCCTGCACAGGGACATGTGTAATAAAGATGATAGATGACCCATAGTGCGGTATCCTTCTGACCTGTTTTGTGTTCAGACATCTTGGTAGAATTCTGATAACATTAAAAGATAAAGCAACTTAAGTACATTCAACTTTTATCATTTAACCATTTAACCATTTGACTTAGTACTTCGGGCACCCCGGCTGATGTCCAAAATAACCCAATATTTGCAGAAATTTACAAAGTACCTGTAGAACTACTTAGAGAGCCCCTCTTTTTGCATTTGATAGCTAGAATTATTGCTAACAGTTTCGGTTACATTGTAACGTAAGGCTAAGTGTGAACAATCAAGCGTGTGTCGCTTGTTTAAAGGTAAGTAAAGCAACTAACTGGTAAATCAACCTCGTATTACAATTATCTCACATCAGGTTATCGGTGATAGTTAACCTACACTAAAACTCTCTTCGACTCGTAGGCAACTATAGTGTTAAGAGGCACATGACAGTTGAGCACTGTAAGTAGTGCAGTGTAGTGCCGGAGTCCTCTCATCCTTCATCTCCCAGCGTTCAGACATACCAGTCTCTAAGTGACTGTATGTAGACAATATATCTTAAGTCGCTTTTTTTAGACCCACAACAGAATGTCAACAGGCTAACAGTAGTAGCTGATGGTCATAGGAGCTCTAGATACTTATTGCTAGTGATAGTTAATGATTACTAATGTGGGGCGCAACTCAGTTAAACACTGCACGAAGAGAAGACCATATTTACAGAATACAGAGTCTGATCAGTGAGGTTAAGTATCATATTTGGAACACAATGAGAATCTAGGGTATGTCGTTAAAGGCCGTTAAGGCTGGAGTGGCAGGCCGCCTGCATTCACATTTCAACATTCGGACATACCTGCCAATAAGGTCAATGAAGACGAGGGCTGGAGATAGTCCTAACTGCCTTTTTCTTGGGCGTCTGTTTTTCTTTTATTGGATTGACCCCCAAACGTGTCCATTTCTTGTTGAGGTTTGTCGCTTAGGTAGCATGCTAAGTCGTGCGGATTGGTGAATAGATGGGAGCGGCCATGGTCCGAGATCTTGAATTTCGCTGGGCCTGCAAAAGAGAACTGAATATCTTTCGCTCTTAATTTCTCTCGTAGTGAAAGGAAGCCTTTCCGTGTTTCCACCGTTTCTCTTGAATAATCCTGGATAAATGTGATTGTTAGCTTCCCAGCTGATATTGTGGTTTGTTCTAGCATACCTTAGAATGGCTTCCGCGTGCTGGAACCTCAGTGGTTTGCATATGAGAGGTCGAGGGCCTCTCATTGTGCGGTGCGGGAAGGTCGGCACTCTGTGGGCTCTGTCGAGCTCCAATCCATGCTGGAACTGTATCCCCGTAACAGAGGGAATCCACGCTTCCAGAAAGGCTATGCACGAGTAAGCGTCCTTTTCTGCATTTTCCAGGATCCCGAAGATTCGCACATTTCCTCTTCTGTTGCGATCTTCCAATTCCGAGGTTTGGCGTCTGAGATCGCTGGTGGTTGATTGGAGATGTTGCACAATTTTAGCGCCCTTCGTAGACTTGTCTTCGATATCGCTAATTCTTTGCTCTGCTTCGTCTTGGTGTAGAGATAAGGAGTTCATGTCTGCCCTGATTGCAGTTAGTTCAAGCTGCATCGCGTCGGTGTTGCATTTCGGCGATTTGGCTAGCTCTTGTACGTCTGCCAGCTTCCTCAAAATCATGTCTAGTGTACTAGCAACGTCACCCCTGTTTTTGATAGGTGAGTCTGAGACTGATGTTTCTGGTCGTACCTTCTTAGTGTTTTTGGGGTCCCTGTCCGCCATTTTCGGTATTTAATGGGTGTCCAATCAGTAGGAAGGTGGCTCGATAGTGGTTGAACCACGGCCGACTGCAAAATCAGAGTCAGGCTTATGTATTCACTGGCAGGGAGTGCCCCTCTTGTAGTATTGCTTCCTTGGCCCACTATTTTCATGCACCAATAACACTGCACTAGTAACACTGCACAGTAGGCTGGTTGCAGTTGTTATGGTGTGGGTTCAGCGTGTCTTCCTCTCAGTAGCTGGATGGTGTACCTGCTGCTGGCGATATTAGGGCAAAGGAGCAGTTATGGGCTAAAGCTGGCCGATTTTGTGAGGCTGAACTTTAATGTGACTTGCCAGAGGAGAAAATCGCCATATCAAAATGAATATAGGTCCGCCATCTTGAGGTCAGGCACGACGTGCTGGGCGATGGCCTGGGAGCCCCT
Organism: Lissotriton vulgaris; assembly: GCF_964263255.1. NCBI lineage: Eukaryota > Metazoa > Chordata > Amphibia > Caudata > Salamandridae > Lissotriton > Lissotriton vulgaris. The sequence continues at coordinate 861,714,798 of NC_141695.1, forward strand.
TTTAGCCTGTGTGCTGGTGGATGTTAGAAAGTGCGGCAGACATAGCACAGTATGGGGACACTTAGATAGCCCCGAGAAGCCTCGAAAAGGATCGCATGTCGAGGAAGCAGGTTGCGATCATAGCAGGGTCTTGTAAGAGCGCCATTTTGTAGTCAGGCAACAGTGGCGCGTGACCGGTTAATTTTCCTCCCGATGCCGTGGCAAGTCATCGGGGCCAACCGTGCGCTGATCTGAGCATGGGGAAATCAAGCGCTCACCTCCGTTGTAGAGACTGCACTCTATCTTCGTTTTCCGAGCGCCTCTGAGTTAGGAGCGGAGACCACGATTGCGATCGCAAGATGGCGGCTGGTTATCGGGTCCCCCGGACTGTCAGCCCGATTCGTTATACACTCCTTTCATTGTCCGTAGCGGGGCCGCAGATCACATTTCCCCGTACACCAAATCAAGCGGCTGCAGAAGTCATCTATTAGAGTGGCGCTCGGGCTCTGGGTTGCACTGTAATAGGATCCGATTCTGTCCCTGTGCGGAGCGGAGACAGATTAGGCGGCTATTCTCACCGCCGTCCAAGCCACGCCCCCCATTGGTAGGCTTATTTTAAATAAGGTTCAGGTCTGGGAAAGGGATCACAGCATTTTGTCTCACTTGCAGGCTGGCTTTAGAACTTGCGTTAGCACGGTCAATCAAGTTATGCATTTTACTATGCTATACTGGAAGACCGTCCTAATTGGCAAAGGCAGCCTCTATGCTGCCTTCATAGATCCAAGGGCAGCATTTGACTTGGTCCCTCGCCAAACGCTATGGAAAGTACTCAATGATATGGGAATGCCAGGGGAACTTTTGTCTCTAATAAGTAAGCTCCATCAGGAGAATTTTGCCCAGATTAGGTGGGGTAGTCCTGGCAATGTTACACCACAGTTCCCTGTAGAAACAGGTGCCCGCCAAGGATGTGTCCTGGCACCAACATTATTTTCTTTATATATAAATGATGTTGAAAATTTTTTATTGATTCTAATGTTGATGCTCCTATTCTTGCTGGAGGCAAAATCCCTATATTAATGTTTGCAGACGATTGTCTTATAGTTTCAAAGACCCCGAGCGGGCTACAGAAGGCTCGGACAATGAGGACTTCTGTGTCGCTCGTGGTTTGGAAGTTAATGTTCTTAAATCTACGTACATGTCTTTTAATGCACCTAAAGCTAACAGGGGTACTGTACATATGAGTAGCGGACCACTCGAGAAGGTACAGGCATTTAGCTATCTGGGTATCTGCATTCAACAGGACTTGTCCTGGAGGCAGCAGATTGATCTGGCCACCCTGAAGCATCGACAACTTTCAGGAGCTTTGACCATAGAGCATTCTAGGTCTTTGAATAGACTGATAAGTCCGGTGTTATCGGTTTACAATGGCAAGGTAGTTCGTTCTACTCTGTATGGTGTGGAAATGTGGGGAAATGAAAAGTTAAAAGGGGATGACTGTCTCTGAAAATACATTTCTTAGAAAACTAATAAGGTTACCACAAAGCACCCCATTGAATCCTCTGTTTTATGACCTGGGTATAACACCAATAGCTCTAATCGCATCTCTGCGCCCAATACTATATTGGCGGCGAATCTGGACCACACTGGAACTGGAAATATACACCAGAGGGCTGTTGGATGTGATCAATAGTGACGGTTCCCGGAAAGTTAAATGGCTGGGACATATTCAAAATCTTTTGATTGAGTTAGGACTAGATGAATTGTGGAAGGATCCATTGCACGCCAGGTTCCCACCGAAGAAGACACTTAAGACCTTGTACTGGAACTTGGTGGCTACAAAGATTTTTAGTACTACTCCTTCACAATCTCTTGTAGGTCTATTCTTAGAAATCAAAGATTGTCCCAAACTTGAGGAATTCTGGGATGTCATTACGAAGCCCCTTGACCGCAAGCTCTACTTTCAGCTAAGAGTGGTAAGCCTACCTGTAAGGGCATTCTCTAATAGATGGACCAGTGGAGGCAAGGTGGCTTGTCCAGCTTGCTCAGATGTTCCTGAAACCATTGGCCATCTTCTGTTTGAGTGCCCAATGTATGCAGCGCCGAGACGAAAGTGGCTAAAACCGATGTGTAGGTCATTGGGAACAAGGAAAGGAATGATTGCAGTTAGACTTATTCGCACCAGTCCTAATAGGTCTGTGTACATAGCCGTGGCGAAATTCTTAGGATGGGCATGGACGAATAGAGCCAGACTCCTGAAAGAATAACACATTAGTTAATGTCGTAGGCTAAGCATCTCTGTTAAGAGTAATATTTTGCACATTTGCACTGTTTATGTAATGATTTTATTTATTCATGAAATTTATAATCTGATTTTAAATTGGTTTTATTACTAAAAGTTTATACATGTACTTTTATATATGGAACATGCTTTTATGACAATTGTCGAATAAAGCTGACTTGACTTGACATACTAAAACAATGATTCTTCCCACCTAGTTTGAATTCTATTCAAATATTCAAGTTATGCATTTTCTGCTGCAGACAAAAGCAGATGACCAGGCATATGAGATGATTATCAACTCACCATTAGCAAGAATGTTGCACCTTTAATGCTGGGATACACCAAACCGGTAAAAGGTAACATTTGGTCAGTTTCGCCTATAAATTCAATTGTTGAAGCCTGCAGATTTTGCAGTACATGCTGGATTATCTAGCATAACTAAATATTGGCGAAGGAGCTGCACCATGGCTTAATTTCATTATCCCAGTTTTAGATGACCGACTGACAAGTAGTTACCGCTACAAGGACCTATGTAATCAGGAGGCCAACAACCCTCAATTTACACCTCTGTAGTGGTCATAAGCAGTCAGCACAAGATTCAGTCAATCAAAAAACAAAGTTCCATGACCACAGAAGTATGAATAATTCACATTTGACCACTGCTAGGTCCCCTCATTCCTATGTCAAACTAATTTGGTTCTTGTGCCTCTTAAGAGCAGAGCATGCATTAAATATGTAGATTTATCAAAAATCTTAAAGTATTGTTATATTTACAGCCCTAGCCAAAAAGTTTAAGACATTCCTTTAATTTTCTTACATTGAAACCGAACTTCCAAGGACCATGTGAGAGCAAGAATGAGGGAGGGTTGTCTGTAACTACTAGACATAAAAGCCAGAGTGGTATCTTGTACTTCTAAGCCAAAAATCTCACATACCTACTAGTGGAAAGATGAATTAAATTCAAATTCAAATTTCAAAGCTTTATTCGATTATTAAAAACAATCACAAAAGCATACAATATATAAAACACAGGCTACAGACATTTTAGTGGAGAAAACAAATCATCAATAATGGGAAAAAGGATTAAAACACCAAGCTTTTCCTATGTGAGACAGCTTTAAGTAAAAAGGTAGCAGTAAAAAAACATATCTATGGTATCAAGTGCAAATAACAGTTTCAATGCTTGGGCTGTAGTATACACAGAATATTTCTTAAAAACAGGTCTGAGATAATAACGGCAAAGGTGCATATAAAGAGGGCAAATAAGCATAAAGTGCAGAGTGCTTTGCCTGGATAGGCCCTCACAGGGGCAGGGGGATTGGCTATGAATTTTCATCATTGGAAAAGCCACTAGATTATGTACAATACCAAGTCTCAACCTCGTGAGAACAAACTGGTGCGATTGCTTGGTAATAGTTTTAAGGTACATAGGCATGCCCCTGTCTTCCAACATATTAGAATAATAAAATACATGAGTTGACATGAGGCTGCATTTCGCCCTGCGCAAGTTAGATTTGGTCCCAATAAAGATATTTTTGAATTCCTTTTTAGGTATAAAGCAGCACTATGGGGGTCATTAACAATGTCCAGGTTAAAGATTTCACTATAGGAAGATGAAACAATTTAACTAGGGAATCTTGCGGGCGTTGTCCAGATTGAGAATCTAAAACAATCCGCCTGGTGAAATCAGTCTCATCTTTAAACCAGATTGACCTCCAGACCATTAAAGGTCTCATTCCCATTAGGTCTGTGAGATAGTTCATGCCCACCTCGCTATGGCACAGTTCATTGGATGCCGAGGAGGGTAAACAAAGGAGTCTTTTAAGGAACCGGTTCTCGGTAACTTGAAGTTCCCTGTGCTTACAATAGCCCCATATACCAGAGCCACATAGAGCAATAGATACACATCTATGCCTATAGATATTTAACATGTCTGGTATACGGCGACTACCTAACTTAGATGCAAAGGCGAAAAACTCCAGAGGAGCTTTTGCCCATCCTAGCATTCACGTTTGAAAACTCAGGTGCCCAAGTCCCTCGGTTATTAAATGTTACTCCAAGGTAACAAAATCTGCCACCCACCTCAATTTTGTGATTATTAAAGTGAAACGGCTTGGAAAGTTTCATCCGTTTGCCACAGGCCATAATGTAAGTCTTGGAGTTGTTAATTTTCCGTTTTCTCCCCTCAATGAAGTCATAAAAATAGTTCATTAAATTTTGGAGCCCGTTCGGAGTACGCGAGAGTAAAACCGTGTCGTCGGCATATAGCAGGACTGGCACGGGGTAGCCACCAACCTGCGGGGAGTCAGCCTGTACCCTCTTCAATTCGGACTCCACAGAATTTATAAAAAGGGAGAAAAGCAGAGGGGCCAGCACACAGCCTTGTCTTATGCCTGACTTAACCCTAATTTTCCCAGTGCATTCACCTGCCTGGCCGTAACTGATCTGAGCCGATAATTTATTGTAGAGTCTGGCCAGGAAGTATATAATTGCTGGGGGGGCTCCCGTGTCAAATAAAGTGGACCATAACAAAGTATGGTCCACTAAATCAAAGGCACTCGAAAGATCAGCGAAACAGAGAAATAGAGAGCCCTGTTTCGCTTTCGTGTATTTTCCGATAAGGAGGTCAAGATTGATACACTGCTCTGTTGTTCCAAGGCCTTTGCGGAAGTCATATTGGGACTCGGCCAGGATTTTATTTTCCTCCGCCCATTCCTCCAAACGCATCATGAGAACCCTGCTCATAATCTTAAGGGAGGAATCCAGAAGGGAGATAGGGCGGTAGTTCTTAGCCTCTCCTCTATCTCCCTTCTTGTAGATGGGTAGGATTATGGATTCACTCCAAGTAGGTGGTGTACTCTCCATGACTGAGGCGTTAAACACCTGTGTTAGGAGTGGACTCCAAAGTGTTGGGTTAGATTTATATAGGTCAACCGGGACCCCGTCAGGTCCCAGTGCCTTTCCCCCTTTACTCTGACTAATAGCAGTATCCACTTCTTCTAGTGTAATGTCCAGGGGTAACTTCATTTCAAACATAGGAGGGGAAAGACTATCGCAATCCTCCCTAGTCGGATTAAAGATTCCAGAAAAGTGTGCAACCCAGTTCGCTTCACTAACCTGGGCTGACAATATAGGGAAGTCTTCTTTTACAAGAAAGGGGCTATTAACCGTGGTCCAAAAGAGCCTACTATCATGCAATATAGCTGCTTGGTTAAGAGCATCCCAAGCTTGTTCCCTTAGCTCTTGTTTCCTGCATATGAGATGGGTTTTGTATGTCAGTCTAAGGGATATAATAGCCTCCCTGTCTCTAGGTTGTTAAGTGAGTGCCTGCTTAAGTTCCCGTTGAGATTTAGTGCACATACTATCAAACCAACCCACACTTTCCTTCTTGATTTGGCCTTTGGTAATGGTATGACAACTTTTTATAACTGAGCCTAACTCCACGAAATTAACTATAATGCACTCAAGGGGTGCCTCTGGATCCAAACATTTATATATTGCAGCAAGCCCTGCTTCTATGATCTTAAGCTGCAACTTCTCGGAGTTACCCATACACCATTTAATACGGATACCATTCTGTCGACAGGGGGTTACATCTTCAATTATCAAGCGATGAGTGTTAACTGGTAGCCCCCAGACAGAAATCGACATGGTAATGGCATTATGGTCGCTACTTCCAAAGTCGGCAACAATGGGGACCGTACAAAAAGGGACAAGATGTGTGGAAACCAGTAGATGATCGATAACAGAGGCCGAATTTAAGCCTACAAATGTTGGGACAGAATTATCATTAGCATCTGCAGCCGGAGGGTGAATCATAAGGTCCAAATTTAACATAAAAGAATTAAGAGAATCACCATAGGGTGAATGAATAAAGTGTGCCCGATTTTCCCCATTATCCCCATCATCCCCATCATATCCACAAATTCTGGTAAATGAATGAGGACAAGTACGAATAATAAAATCCCCTCCCCAGATGATATCAAAAGATTTATGAATGCCCTTGCGAATGTTACTCACAGCTAAACCCAACTCCTCCACCACAGTAGTATTAGTAGCATCAAACAAGTTGTTGTAGTGGTTAATCAGCATAATTACATGGCCCTTTACATGTTCTAAAATTAAAATTTGTGAATGGTGAACCACTGACTGATGTGATTTCATACAAACGGAGATTCACAGAAAGTAAAATTACTAACCCCCCTTTAGCCCTGCCCATATTAGATCTTTGTGCCGGGTTGTTATATGACACAAATCCATCAAGGTTAATATCAGAGGTTACCCAAGTCTCTTGTAGACATAAAACATCAAATTCAGAAAGGATTTCGCTCCAGCCCAAGGACGACGTTTGCAGACTCCACCCTGTAACATTCCAACTGGCAAATTTAAAACCAGGGGAACAAGGAGAGGGTTCAGTAGTCACGGGTACATTGGAAATTGAGGGCTTGTTGGCAACTGAGGGAACCATCATAGTAGGAGAAAAAACGGCAGAGACAGGTGAATTAGCTCCCTGCGAGTGTATATGCACCAGTGTAGGGATGGGAGATTTTACGGCTACTAAGCATTGTCCCATATCTGCAACTAAATTATTATCGGTGGTTCCTATTCCCTGAAAGGGTGAATACGCTGGGACAAAAGTAGGAGACAATACAGGAGGGGGAATGAAAGAAGAGCTGGTACCTGATGTTACAACTAGACCATTGCCAGTAATGAGGGGGGTGGAAACTAGAGCTGGGAGCAGTCAGTCAACACCATCCAGCCCGTTAAGACAGTTGAATCGATTATAATCATGGAAGGGGGTCTCCGGGGGCAGAAAAACCGGTCTTGCTACATATCCACGATATTTACCCCTCCGCTCGACCCATGTCCAATTACCTGGGACTTGGTCATGGTGCATACGGGTAGGGGGAAGAAGACAGACACTGGCAATGCCTGAATGGTGGAATCGGGAATCTATTAAACCCGGCACATATGTGTAGAACAGTCCTGGGATCTCGAAAACTCACCATAATACAATCCCCAGTTATAGATTTTCTGGTTTTACCCAGCCAGGGTACCCTTCTCACCATGATAATTTCATTGTTAAAATGGGCCGGGAGGGGTCTGTTCCAGTTCAACCATTTAATGACTTTACTTTTAAGTGAGTTAAAGTTCTCACCTTCGCCCGCCTCAAGTGGGGGGACACCAGCCATGACTACCATGAAGCGGTTAGCCTCAGGGGGCAGATCGGGTCTACGTGGTCTAGGGGCAGGCTTCTCAAGGGGTGGAGGAGCAATATAGTCATTGGGTAAAGCCCCATTGGAAGTGGTCGTAGGGTGGACTGGGCCTACTGGTAGCAAAGGTGGAATACTAGGTTGGCCATAAGAGGTTGCGGAGGAGGAGCAGCAGTAATCACCAAGGGGGGTCCTAAGTTAGCTGGAAGGGTTTCAGAGTTAGGAGGGGGATTAGGGGGAGGATTAGACTCAGAAGGTTTACCTTGGATAATAGCCGAGGTTTTCATACTACTTATAGCTGCCTCCAAAATGGTGAGTCTAATCTCAACTTTGTTTATGCTCTCACTGATGGGCAGGAGCAGTGACCCGAGTAAGAATTCCAGGTTCCCTAAAGAAGTAACAGGGGGTAGTACATTCGATGGTATATCCCCAGGGGCATTGTCATGGTCAGTGATGTTAGTGCCCCTAACAGAAGGAGCTTTATGCACCTCCACTATCGCCCCATCCGGGATGGGAGGGGGCTTAGGAGCTTTCCCGAAATCGGAATGGGGGATTTTGGTTTTACCCTGCCCTCCCCTCAGCTTCCTTCTCTTATTTGGAGGTGGGCCATGCATCTCTGCCACAACTACTTGCTTCAGCTTCGATTTCCTTGGCTTTACTGTAGTGGGGGTCTGAGTGGTTAGATCAACAGCTGTACAACTAAAACTGGGGAGGGGGAGGCACTAGAATCCTGTTCAATAGGCAAACAGGGGTCGGGAATACAATCCCGCAGTAAAAGAGGGACGCCATCCTGGGATAAAAGCTCCTCACTAGTGTTAGATGAGCCTCCTTCTTGGGTAACAGGATGAGGGATGTCGTCGGTAAGGGGCCTATTTTTCATGTTCTCAATAGAGCGACGACGCTCAGCCCTACGCTCAGCCAGAGAGGTTTCCTTATCCCCATCACCTGGTACCCGAGAAAAGTAATTGTCCAGGGTCCCATTTCTGGCTCCCACCACCTTCACAGTAATTCCCTCCATAGCCGGTGAGGCCATGTCCGTCACCTGTATAAAGTCCAAAGTCCAGTACAAAGCAGGCGAAAGAGGGTAGGCCCAGCCCAGCCTACGAGGGCCTCAGAGGGCCCACCCTTTGCCCGGGCTTCGCCCCGAGCTGCGTCCCGCGCACGCGTCCCGCTAACGCGCACTGGGTCCGCCTAAAGTACTGAAAAAAGGGCAGAAGGGGAGGAGACGCGGGAAGAGGCGGCAGGTGTGCGAGATGTCAGAGTGCACTGCCTGGTGGGCCTCGCAGTCCCGGTCTCCCGTAGCTTGACACGGAGGCACTTGGTATCCCGGCAAGGGCAGCTTGGTTTCTCAGGATGTGGCGAAGTGGAAATCCAATGTGCAATGTCCAGAAATCGACTGCAAGCGGCACCCGCGGAGCGGGGGCCGCGAGTCGTCTTTTATCAGGCCAGGAGTCAGCTGAGGGGAGGAGACGCGGGAAGAGGCGGCAGGTGTGCGAGATGTCAGAGCGCACTGCCTGGTGGGCCTCGCAGTCCCGGTCTCCCGTAGCTTGAAACAGAGGCACTTGGTATCCCGGCAAGGGCAGCTTGGTTCCTCAGGATGTGACGAAGTGGAAATCTAATGTGCAATGTCCAGAAATCGACTGCGAGCGGCACCCCTAATTTGGTTCTTGTGCCTCTTGAGAGCAGAGCATGCATTAAATATGTAGATTTATCAAAAATCTTAAAGTATTGTTATATTTACAGCCCTAGCCAAAAAGTTTATTAAGACATTCCTTTAATTTTCTTACATTGAAACCGAACTTCCAAGGACCATGTGAGAGCAAGAATCAGGGAGGGTTGTCTGTAACTACTAGACATAAAATCCAGAGTGGTATCTTGTACTTCTAAGCCAAAAATCTCACATACCTACTAGTGGAAAGATGAATTAAAAAATTCGATTAAGATGGGAAATAGTAAATACATAGGCATTGCTCAACTAATTTGTAGCACCACTGATCTTGAGATGGTGTCCAATAAAATCTTTATATAAACTACAGGTCATTATAGGGGGTGCCTGTTTGCAACATATCGCATGTGGCCAAAAAGCAGATACAGGTTTGACCAAAACTGCAACAGCAAGTACGTTTGTAGTGTAAACACTAACTGGGTAAAACATTCCAGGATGCAGGAAAAATATAGAATGATAGTGTATTATGTGTTAATAGATCGAAAAGGGCTGCCACAAGCGATAAAAAAGCACTGGCAACTGTAATATATCTGGCTTTCAACTAAAAGTGCGTCTTTGGTGAGTTTATGCACTTAACATACACCACTGTCACTCACCCTTGCACTCTGACATCCGTTCATCCACCGGTTTACATTTACCCACTTAACTATCCAAAACGCACACAAACAGGCATATACAAGATTAAATTAAAGAGGGGGAAAAAAATGTCTAAACATTGAAGGCGTACAGTTTAAAAAAAAAAAAAATTACATAGTAACTGGCGGATGAACGGCAACAGTATTATTGAACATAGTGCAGCATGTAGGAAGTCTGCCTTTTTTTGTAATCACCCCAGATTTTTTTGCCTTTTACTGAACCCTTCATTTTTTCTGGCTTTAGGACTCCGCGTACTTTAACACTGCTGAACAATCGTGAAGTGGCTGTGCTCCCCCATTTAACATCACATGTGGAAGGATATCTTGGAATGGTATTGTGCATAGTGTATTAATGTTATACCATTTGGCTGCACGTTGTCTGGACTACTGCACTGATTGGGCAGATATTGAGTGCTTCCACTGAAAAAGAACGTGTACTGGAGCTTTGCCATGTAGGAAAGCTAGTACTCAAAACAGCAGAACTGATTTGGTTACATGGAATGTCATTACCATAGTAGGAAAGGGTTCTAACGTTGGATAAACCCTCCGACAAATCCTGGAAGTAGATTAGCTCTGAGAGAGTCCTTGTTAGGCCCTCTTGGGGTTGTAGACTGTTTGCCAATATTGAGCATATGTGTAATTGTAACACTGTCTGATGGTTGTCTTGTGGAAATCTTCTGTAGTGTGCCGGAGTTAAAGTGAAGAACCAAAAATGAAGGCTGTCTGATTTTGGAAAAAGTTATGTGAGATTACATTGCTTTGATCCGTTTATTATGAAAAAGAAGCTAGGATAAAGGCAAAAGGCCGGACTTATTTATAGTGGAAAGTATCCGTTGATAGCTAACTAGCCTCTCCTCTGGGTTAGAAGGATGCAAACTTACTGTATTACACAGAATCTCACAGATTACTGTTGTAGGTGAGATTTTTAGTGTTGGCTACCACCAATGACAAGGTCTTTGGTAGAGGGTTTGTACTATTAGTAGACCTCTGTAATTGTGTACATATTTGCAAGTATTTAACACCATACATGGTTGCTTGAAAGGCGAGTGCACATTCAGTGTAGTAGCACGAGTTGGTTATGGCAAAAAAAAAAAACCGTCTAGACTACGCTGCTAAGCATTTAACCCTCCAGTGCGAAGACTTTTTGTGCCCAACATGTCATAGGGCTGGGAATGCCTCTGGTGTGAGCATCCCAGATATATTTTTCTTTAATCAAGCATCGGAATAGCCAATAGGTCTTGCCTCCGATACCTGTTGGCTGTGTCAATAGGTTTTAGCCAAGCTTTAGTCTGGCTGAAGAAGAAAACCGGACGTGGCCACCTATGTCATTTTGTAAGCACAAGAAACGCGCATACATGTGCCTACAAAATGAGTTTTTTTCTTCGATAGGAGTTGGGTCGAAAAATGAAGAGAAAAAAGCACAAAAGCACTTTTCGAAGTGAGTGGGGGAGCAACAAGAATGGGGTTGTGAGATGACGCAACAGACCGGATGGAGCAGGCAGAGGAAGCAACCTGGGCGTATGGACGTAAAGCAGGCAAAGTAGCAGACAGGCAAGAAAGCAACCAGGGAGGGGACGCGAGCAAATGGAATAATAAGGAGGGTGCTGCAGGATATGGTTGGGGGGGGGGGGGGGGTGGCAATGTGGAGTACAAGGGGCGAGAAGTACATGAGGGCAGCTGAACACATGCATTGTCCTGGCATGCTTAACCAAAAAAATAAAGTCGGGGACAAGACAAACAAGCGGACAAATGAGTGAGACAGGAAAACCAACCACGGGTAAGTTTAAAATGCCCTGTATTTTCTTAGTGAGCCCATAATGTCTTGCAATAGATAGCGCACGTGCTGTCAAGTAGGCTTGTCCTAAAAACTCACGAATTGAAATGGAAGAGATTCCCCCATTAGCTCACGGCCAGTTTATGGTTGTAATAATTATCAGCTCTTAAACAAGCATTCAGGTTTTTTTTTTTAATTTGCAGTTTTTTTTTTAGAAGTACTTTGGGTGTTTTGTTTCCAGAAGTGTGGCTTGGTGGCCGTCAAGCCTGGGCCAAAGTACTGCACCCACTGACACTGTCGAAATGGGCCAATTTTCAAGGCCAAAACTTCATATCTCCAAATCTTAGCTGGATGTTGCATTTTGTGCTCTTCCTTGTCGTGCAAGATTGATCCAGCCACACAAGCAAGGTACTGCTTTTATTGCATAAGGTGTGCCCACATACTAGAAAACGTTTTCCTCATATTTGTTGTTTGGAAATGTAATTTCAGAATTGTTCAAATAACCCCTATTCCTAAACTTAGTATAAAAAATGCACAGGTTTCCTTCTTGCACATTTATCATTTTTTAGATTTAAAGTTATGAACTGATGCATGGCTAGAAAAGAAAAAAACTCAGCTGAAGACACAGGGTATCCTTGCTAATTTATTTAAGCTTTTCCTAACTCTGAAAATATTTTTCAGAAAACCAGACATAGCAAAAAGAGTTTAAAAACTATCTAAAAATTGTAAATATAAATAAGCTTGTCTACATGGTCTCAAGTCTGCTTGTTTTAGTAATGGAAGAATCCATCTAGTTCTTCCCTTGCATAAAATGAACAGAACAGTATCACATGAATGGTAGATTGGGGTGACACTTTATCGCAAGGGCTAAGTTCTCTGGACTAATCATTAAGTTTTGGTAACTGACAAGTCGGTGAAAGCTATTAAACCTGAATCGAGTCAGGAGATATCTATCGTATCCCTTGATACAGCATACAAGATAGGGTTGAATGTTGAACGTAATCAGGGTCATTTGATGTTGGACTACCGTCCCTTTATTCATTTCCAAGGCAGCTCTGAGAGACTAAGTGAGATAGACAAATTTTGAGCTCCTTTCTAGGGATGGTACACATTTTCTCTGGTGAAAAATAGTAGTCAGGATGTCCTATGTCGCAAAGAACTTTTTTAAACATAGTTGAACCACATAATTTTACCTGCATGGTCCAAATTCATTGCGTCCATTATTTCTCTATTTAAGCTTGCGCTGCTAGAGATCCATACACAATGCCATAGTAGTTCAGGTACCATTTTTATGATATCAGAGACATACGAGATACCCAGCCAACTGCAACAGTTAAAAACTGGAAAACTAGCCGGAACAGCTCAAATAAATCTTAAAGATTTTTCCACTCGGATCAGAGAAACATCATGGTAACCCCACACTCCCGACCCAAAAGTCGCAATACTGATACATTTGGCCAAATATATCTTTAGTATAGCAGGGGGCCTATTTCCCATTTTCTTGGAAAAATTGACGGCAGCGGTTGACTTCATAAATAACAGGCTCCTACTCTTCACCGCCGGGCCACATGAGCCTGAATTTGCAAATAAAACACCAAGAAATGTAAAAATGTTTGTGGAGTATACCCTATTAACCGCCAGGGGAATGCGGTTACATTTGCTTCCCCCCTTCCTACATGTTATTACAAATGGTTTTTTTAGCATTTAATTTCTGTCCTAAGTTATCCATGAAACAGGAATAAGTTTTAAGGGCTTTCTGCAAACCCAGCGTGCGCACCATCAGGACTGCGCCGTCCGCATAAACTAGCGCAACTATCGGGCGTTTACCGACATAAGGGGGATCCTGCGCCGCTCCTGCTCTAAGGCGTTGGTATATAGGGTAAAAAGGAACGGTGCAAGGACACACCCCTGTCTCACCCCCCTGTCTACGTCAAACGGCGCAATGCATTCACTGTTTGTACCGTAACACACCTTAGCTGAGGCCCCAGAATATAGTTGCTTTAGGAACTGAATTATGATCAGGTCAATCTTCATGTTTTGTAAAATACTCCATAATTTATTATGTATTATGCAGTTGAATGCAGCAGTTAAGTCTGCAAACGCTACGTAAAGTTTCCCACCAATAGCCTGAGTGTATTCCCTATCAGAATGTTTAGGTTCAGGACTTGCTCGTTTGTCCCCCAACCCCTGTCTAAAGCCATATTGTACGTTGCCTATTATATTGTTGTCTTCAGCCCAAGATTGTAATTTATTCAGAGCGACTACCCAGGACCTTCATTAGGGAGTCTAGTAGTGATAACGGGTGATAACATGCCGGATTATCACGTTCTTTTTTAAATAGTGGAATAATTACTGACTCAGACCATGTTTTTAGGTAGCCCTTAGCACAGCTGGCTTGAAGGACCCTCGTTTATCAAGGGTGACCATAGGGACTGGGTAGATTTAAATAAATAGGTATCCCCTCTGGCGACATACCTCCCTTGCTTGCATTTATTGCCTCTATCACCTCATCGTGAGAAAACTGAAATTCAATAGGCTTAAAGCTCGTTGGAGTTTCCTTCTGATTGGGTAAAAGCCCTGGAGGGGATTCCTCTTGTATCCGGCTACTATAGACATTAAGTAATTCACCCATGTCCTTTCATCTATAGCGACCGCAAATGTCGCAACATCCTTTGTTTAAAAAAAAAATGATGTTGACTGCCGGCCAAAATAGGGAACAGTTTTTGCTCAATGATGCTTCGTGTAGTGACTTCCATGCCTGCTTTTTTAGCTCCTTCTTTCTATTATTACGCGCTAAGTTGTAAAACTTACTACACTCTCTAATTTCATCTTGGTCTATCAGTGGCCTGTGAATAGCCTCTTTTAATCGGGAATATGCCTTGGTGCATTTTGAGTCGAACCATCCGTTATTCTGGTTTCAACTATTTTTATTTACACCACCAAGGAGTTTTTGACGACCGAGGTAATCACCACAAAAGCATTTAAAATTGATTCATGGGTGGAGTCTTCCTGCAGACAGGTTAAGATAGGGTCTTAGGCCTTTGTTATGATTTGTTTATTCAGCTGCTTAGGGTCACAGTTCGCCCAAAGTATAACCATCTTGGCTGGAAAGGTGAACATCTTTAGTCCAGATCAATCTATTTATTACTTTCTCAGCGATGGTATGTAAATGTAAAGGAATTTATATAGCGCAAATCACCGAGCGGTTTCTAAGCGCTTGCTTAGGGAACCCGTCCTGGTATTCCCCTGTGAGATAACCCCGGCAGGGTATCCACAAGGTGAAAGCCAGGCATCCCGCCGCGAGGGGCCGTTGTGGAGATTAAGCAAGCTATTGCCCAGAGTTGCAGAGTGTGAATCCGTGAATCGAGTAGGCACCGGAGCGAGAATTGTCGAGTGCATGGACATTTTAGGACTCAAGACCCCACCGAGCCGGGAATTGAACCCTAGTCCCGGGCTGACCTCTGCTTCCAGGTCTGCCTCCTCTAACCAGTGAGCCACACTTCTCCACATCTGGGCCTACTATAGCGATACTTTGCAGCAAGTAATCGCTCATAACATTTGCGTGGATTTTATAGTTTGCTATCCAGTTTGCGTACAATTAGGAACTGTAATAAAATCTATTATAGATTAGCAGCCTCTGCCTATAAAAGTATAATTAAAATCCACTGTAGGTGAACATAATTGGTTTGCAAAACCAAGATCGTGGGAGAACAAATTCATTAAACTTTTCACTCCTTTATGAATGATCAAAGTGAATCAGTGGGTCTTTTACTGTCATCAAGTCACCCCTACGTCTGATTTAGGACATAGCTTAACATTTTATTTTTATTTATTTTTAAAGTTTTATATAGCGCGAACAAGATCTTTGCAGATATCAGAGCGCTTTTCAGAAACAGTAGGTAGGATAAACAAACTGTTGAAAACAGTATAGGGTAGTAAACGCACAAGAGTATGCACACTAAAATAATCAGGAACAATAGTATTGAAGCCGTGCAATGACGATTCGAGTAAGATTATAGCACCCCAGAGGGTGAGAATACACATTGTTGAAAACAGAATAGTAGGCACCAGTGCGTGGATTGCAAGTTAGTAAGGCACTCAGGTCCTAGTGTACAGCCCTATTAAACAATCTGGAAACAAGATAATGAAGCATCCGTGCAGTGATTTTGGTCCAGTAGCAGTCATAAAAGAGTCTAATATAGATAGCAATCAGGTAGCCGATAAGCTAGGAGCCATGTGCTATCATTGATCCAGTGGCAATAGGGTTCAGGTGAACTTAGCCATAAGGATGGCTTTTACCTCTTTCTTGAAGAGTACAGAGGAGGGGATAAGCCTAGTTTCTGGCGGGAGTGCATTCCAGATCCTGGGTGCCATTCCTGAGAAGGAGCGTTTGTAAGTTCTTTCCTTCCGGAATCTACGAGGTTTCAGGAGGAGATTCTTTGTGCTTCTGTTGGATCTCGAGCCTCCTGATATAGTCAGTTTGTGGGTGAGGTAGTTGGGTGATTTGTGGTGTACGGCCGAATGTGTCATACAGGCAATTTTCAACTGAACTCTGGCTTCAAAAGGCAGCCAGTTCAGGGCTTTTAAGTCAGGGGATATATGCGAGTGTTTTCTTGAGCCAGTGATGAGCCTCGCGGCCGCGTTCAAGGAGGCTCGTAGGGGTGCCGTTGTTGTTAGGGGGAGCCCGCTGAGAGCCACAATTCCGTAGTCTATGCGAGGAATGACTAGGGCTTGTACAACAGTTCGGAAGTCCTTGGGTGGTAGGAAGGGTTTGAGTTCTCAGCGTGTTGATTTGGAAGTTGGCACCCTTGGTTGCTTTGCTAATATGCTGCTGCATGTCGAGATTGGAGTCAAGTGTGATGCCAAGGGATTTCGCCGAGTCTACGATGGTGGGCTGGACATTTAGTGCGGTTAGATGATTGAGCCAGGTTTGGGTGATGGCCTTTTTCGCAGGAGGTGAGATCAGAAGGAACTCAGTTTTCAGAGCGTTTAGTTTAAGGTGATTGTCGGCCAGCCATGCTTGAGTGTTTCTTAGTGTGGCATTCAAAAGTTTGATGTCTTCAGGGGATTGAAGTTTGAGGTACAGCTGAGTGTCATCTGCGTACATATGGAAGTGTACATTTGATTCTTGAAGCAAGGAGGTGAGTGGTTCCATGACGAGGTTGAACAATGTGGGGGAAAGGGAGGAGCCTTGTGGGACGCCTAGTGTTACGGGCACAGGCGAGGACAGTGCGTTGTTGATCTTGAACTTCTGAGACCGGTTGTGCAGAAAGGAAGTGAACCATTTGAGGACAGTCCCGGATATGCCCATTCTGGTGTTTAACAGCTCAAGTAGATTCTCGTGTTTGACCGTATCAAATGCTGAGGATAGGTCGAGGAGGATGAGGAGGCAAGACTCGTTGTGATCAAGGATTTGGAGGGTGTCATCGACATTAAAGTCCCCTCCCCAAATAATGATCATATCATAGTCAATTGGGGGAAGTCAGTCTGTTAATATCTTCACTAAGTTGTTTTAGGATATCACCCAAATGTGCCTTCCCTATATTATAGAAATTAGTTATATTTAACATGCATTTTGATCCCATATGCATAGATACTATCTGGTAATAGTTGGTATCTTTCGTCAAAAGAATCTTTTGCACCACCAGTAGGTTTGAAATGTAGATACAGAGTCTCCCCCCTTACGTCTACCGTGTTTTGAGTACATTGCGGACGTATGGTAGGTTTTGAAACCTTCAACATGGAATTCCTTTAACAACCAGGTCTCCTGAAAACACAGGATTTCAAAACAGTCGATAAAAGTCAAACCAGGCTAAATTATTGTATTTTGTACGAAGGCCAGCCACATTCCAAAAGAGAACTCATGACCTTCTGAGTGGTTAACTCAAAAGGGAAACTGTTTCTGGAGCGGCCTCATATTCATCAAACCTGATGAGACTAGTGTTACGTAGTTCTGGGGAATCAGTCGAGCAAGTCACTCGATCATTCTTACAATGCTTTTGGTTCAGATACTCATTTCTATGTAGACTCTGGCTTTTTTTACTGTTAGTTGTGCAAGCCGCATCATACTCCATGATATCAGACAAATATACTCCCTGATCTAACAGTCAATCGTTCTAGTCTAGAGTTTGGAGTGGTGCAAACCTGTTAAAAACCCGCAAATAGTAATCCATTTGGGAAGACAGATGCAATCTAGGTTGGGATTAATTTTGCCTAATCAACCAATTTGGTTGGTAGAATTATCCCAATGGAAGGATATATATACCTGCTTCAGTGATATTTTTGCCCCTGTTCTAGTCAACACTTCCCTAACCAATTGAGGTGACCCCAGGGAGATGACTATGCACTCTCCCAAA
Source organism: Lissotriton vulgaris (assembly GCF_964263255.1). Classification (NCBI taxonomy): domain Eukaryota; kingdom Metazoa; phylum Chordata; class Amphibia; order Caudata; family Salamandridae; genus Lissotriton; species Lissotriton vulgaris. The sequence goes on from NC_141695.1 coordinate 861,732,762, forward strand.
CTACAATAATTTTCCCCTATTGAACAGGGAAAAAGAGGGTGTAGTTTTTTCCCCTCCCGTCTAATCAAATCTGACACGCTTCTGCTTATCACCGCAGGCCCATTTGTACTCTGCGAAATTTCCCCACCTTTATCTGCTGAAATGTGAGGTAGCATTTACGTGGTGGCAGAGAAAGGTCCTGTGCAGGGATGTAGGTGGCTACAAGCCAATATTCAGTGAAAACAACAGCTTTGTTCCACCAGTTACATAAAAAAATACTATGTGTCCAATAGATCATGAGATGTGGTGAGGTAGCAAACAGCGTGCATAGTGCAAGGCAACAGACCCCAAAACAGCTACCCGCTTATAACACTGTGGTAGGCCTACCTGCTCAACCCCTAAACCCCCTCGCCCCCCCCCCCCCCCGACCCCAAAAGCAGTTACCCTGTGAAGCAGCGCTCAGTCTCTGACAGGTCTCTCTGTACTGAGTCTATGTGGGCTACTGTATCACTGCTCCCCATCTCAGACTTCTCTCCAAGCACTGGAGTTGCCATTTACACACAGTTGACAATCTAGTGAGCACAGCGACCTCTGGTCTGTCTGGTGAAGTGCAGACTGTCTCTTCCAAGACCATCAGGAAGGGAACTGCCCTGGAGCGGTTATGCCCATTAAACATAACAATTTGAGAGGGTAGATGCCACAGCCAGTTGTGAATGCAACTAACTGAATATTTTGCAATATGCAGACTCTTCCTTGTGTACCAGAATCAAATGATTCCTTGCACTCAATTAGGTCACATAAATAGGAGCACAGTCGTACTTACACAATTTTACTACGGAGCAAGGACTGCTGATTTATGCATTTCAGGATGAATGAAAGTAAAAAATGTTCTTAGAGCCATGATATAAATCCAGGTACTGGTGGTGTGACTGACCTGCGAGGCAAAATCTCTGTACTATGGCCATTCCTAAACCCATTCTATGATGGGTCATGATGTCATGAGTGGCAATCCACAACCAATTCCTGGTTCATGCATTTCTCTAGTTCACAGACAAGACCATTGCCATGCGGTCCTGCAAGTAGTAGGGTGGGGTCCTTTGTCAAAAGGCTCTATATCTTTGAAGGTGGCTAACAAAAAGGCATTTTCCCTGATCATGAGGCACCTAGGAAGGGCCCCTGACTGCCAGAGAAGGTCAATTGAGCAGGTGGTTCCTGGTCGATTACGATTAGAGCCTACATTCCGACGTGCCACAAGGCTTCTGCCAGTAGTGTAGAGAATCCTTGCTAGATTTTGCGCCACCGCCAAGAACAAGCCATGTCGAAAATCTTGCTTATTTGACAGCACCGTGCAGGGATGGTGCTTATATGTGGCTCCGCTCCATCAATTCCAGGGCAGCGTGGAGCCAGTGCTGAGCCAGACCCCATCGCCTGGTAGGTCACAGGAGCATCGTAATCTGCAGCTAGAACTATCCAGCAGAAACGGAACTGTTTACAGTTTTTCTAAGGGAAATGCTGTATTTGCAGGACAGACTGCAGAAAATCGGCATGTAGCATGTACCCTACCCGAATTGACATTTTCTCCCCCTAGACAGCCTTTTTTATTATCAAACTTTGGTGCCTTTTCTCATGCTTCGGTGTAACTGAAAGGTAACTATGAAGAGAATATGGGAACTTTATCCTGCCTCCAAATGCCAAGATGCTAGTATGGAAAACAGTGTTTATAGAGGGTGGAAAAATTTAACTTCAGTTAGAGCGCCAAACCTATTCAGTTATAAATAAGTAACAATTTTTTTAATTGAGCATCTCCTAAAGCTTTCAGAAATTTCTATGCAAGAACCCTAAGCAAGATTTTAACAAATTATACCTTCTTACATCAAACCCCGTACAAAAGAAAATGTTTTTATAAAGCCCAATTGGAAAAGTACTTGAAAACTTTAAAATGTCTGGGACGGACGTGCTAAAAGCCAACAACATACCAATGGTAGAATTGTGGCAATGTAAAACTGTGTATTGCACTGGAATACCCAACACCAACTTGTAAGCAGTGAACAGGCAACCTACTTTAAATAAAAACATATCTATTTTACTCAGACATACGTTTTCTTTTTCATTACTTCTGGCTTACAGTTTCATGTAAACTTTTAAAAAAAATCATACACAACGAATACATTAACACAGGCTCAATTTGAGTCAGCATTCTTTATCAACTAGTTAAACTGTCATTAGTCATTTACATTTTGCTTCCACCCACAACATACAGAATGTAGCACAGAGCAATGAGTCGGACCACTTTAGCCACTGGCTCTCTTACACTGAAGTGAAGGCATTTTTCTCCATCTCCTGCACATTCAACTAAAATAAAAAGCGCCCTTTTACTTTTATCGTTTTTTTATGTCTGGCTAGTCTGTGCAGCTGTCTGCAAGACATGCTGCCAATTCTTTAAAATATACATAGAGTGGGTTTTGGTTCAACTCAATTATCCTGCCACATTAAATGTTTTATATTCATCCTATGCAGAAAGGGCATGCTTTAATGTGATAAAAGGCTTGTATGGGCAACCCAGGTAAACCACATTTCTCAGTACCCATGTTTGCGAGCGTTGGAACATTAAAGCCAGATATTTTGGATTTGCCAGTGCTAATCTTTCCATTCTGTTCCCTTTTCAGTTTTCAACTACAGACAAGCTTGAACTCTGTTGGCAAAGATATAATATCGTACACATCAAAATGTAGACATGCAGTGGGCTTAGAGAGAGAGCCCTTTCTTGATTGGATGGCTCATGACTAACTTGTGTGACACATTTGATGCCATTCCTTCCCTGTCTGTCTTTATTCCACCTCCGGCGAAGGTCTTCCTCAGCATCTTCCTAGTGGATAACGTGTGTCATTCCACTCCCTGTATGATGGGAATTACTTTTCTATTTTTAGAACTCCATCGGACTGCTATGCCGGGCTAAATCTCCACCGCTCAGAGTTGCTTCCTAGTCAACACAACAGATATTCCATTGCTTTCTAATAAGGCTATTGATATTTGCTATTGTGCCACTCATCTTTATGCACTTTTCTGCATGCTGTTTATACTTTACTGCTCTAAAATTGTTACACTCCATCTTGGCAGAGTAAAAATATAAAAAGGCCACAGTCGTGACTAAATTATATTCATGGTGGTGCATGTGCACATACACATCATATAGCCCACTCCTTGTTAACGCAGGTTTTTTTTTTTTTAAAGAAATTAATTATGTGTTTACTATTTGATTCAATGCCTATTATACTTCCCATGTTTGACTAATTTTTTGATTAGTTACCTTTCCCTATAATTGTAAAGCACTCCGATACCCTTTGGGATCAAGTTCGCGCTATATAAAACTTTATAAATAAAATAAATGCACGCCCCACCACTCACAAGCATGTATACATCACTGGCTGCTTTGCTGCTCCGGCACACCACTGAAATGTTCCCCCTTATTTTGCCTTTTCTGAGTAGTATTAGCAAATATCAATAGCAAAGCGAATCAGTCTGCACTTGCAAAGCTTAAAGGCAAGACTAAAAATCTTTGCCAAAGCGTATGCTCTTTAGTTGTCTATGCATAATTTAAGTAGGACTTCAGATTACAGTATGTCAAATCTAATAGTACCCCCTCTTTGTACCAATACGAATAATTTTCTTATGATGTGCAAACCATAACAGGTTTCTGTTTTTGTTCCAAGGACACCTGCAGGTTCGTGTGTGTAAGAAGGTGGCAATAACAGTTATGCTTGAAAAAGGAAGGAGCGAATACAATTAGTTTGCCGGTATTGTCTACCATGGAACTTTTTAGGTCTTGCCTAGGCAGCTCTTACGCTTTCTCTTCGAGACATGCTGTATTCAGGATATGTGTATAAAGCTCTGCCTACTACCCGCCCATCTTTTTAATTGGCTCATGTCCTTTGTAAATGGTGGCTTTTCATTGGTCATTAGGCCTTGTAGTCCCTCCTTAGTGCCTTTTTGTAACCTCAGTGTTACGCCCTAGGTTTTAATTACAGCCTCCAGGCACAATTTTCTTAAAGGCCTTCAGACAGGACACTCACTTGGTCCTGGATATAGCTGGCAGTAGTTACTTTACTTGCTAGCACATCTGACATTTATATTAGACCTTCTATAAATTTCCCTTCATCAGCTCCACACGGTACAACCTAATCCAGAATTAATGTAATAATTATTTTGCCACAGTTCAAAGCTACTAATTGTATATATTGAATGTACTGTGGTACTGTCTTGCATGCAGTGCATTACGGGTAGGGTGGATTTACCATATCTTCAAAGTTTATGATGCTCGCTAGGAATCTCTAGGCACAGCTAGCCATACTGCACCTACACATTTTATATTAGACCTTTTATAAATTTCCCTTTATCCGCTTCACATGGAGTACAAACTAATCGGAATATAATTGTTTTGTCACATTTCAAAGCTATTAATTTTATGGACATAGCTATTTGAATGTACTCGTGCTACTGTCTTGCATGCAATGCATTATGAGCGTTCCATATGTGGCCAAAAGTTTGATGCTCGCTAGGGACCTCTAGGCACAGCCTGCGGTACTGCACCTACACCTCACATTTATCAGACCTTCTATAAATTCCCCATCATCAGCTCCACAGAGTTCAACCTAATCGGAATATAATTGTTTTGTCACATTTCAAAGCTATTAATTGTATATACAGACATAGCTATTTGAATGTACCTGTGGTACTGACTTGCATGCAATGCATTAGGGGAGCACCATATGTGACTAAAAGCTTGATGCTCACTAGTGACTTCTAGGCACAGCTTTCGGTACCTTACTTATACATCTATATTAGACCTTCTATAAATTTCTCTTCATCAGCGCCACAGAGTATAACCTAATCCTGAATTAATATAATTGTTTTGTCACATTTCAAAGCTACTAATTATATATATTGAACGTACTGTCTTACATGCAATGCATTACGGAAGTACCATATATGACCAAAAGTTTATGATGCTCACTAGGGAAATCTAGGAGCAGCTTGCAGTACTGGCAGTGCTGATGCGTTGCTCAGTAGGGACCTCTAGGAGCAGTTTGTGGTACTGCACCTACCACATCTCATTTATATTAGACCTTTTATAAATTTCCCTTCATCAGCTCCACATAGAGTACAATCTAACCTAATCCAGAATTGATATTCTTTTGTCACATTTCAAATCTAATAATTGTATATCTGGACATACCTATTTGAATGTACACGTGGTACTGTCTTGCATGCAATGCAATATGGGTAGGGCGGATCTTTGAAGTTTATGATGCTCACTAGGGACCTCTAGGAGCAGCTTCTGGTGCTGCCCCTTGACAAGTAGTGCTGGTGCCTTGCTCACTAGAGAGCTCTAGAATCAGCTTGCAGTACTGCACCTTTTATTTAGGTTTTAAAAACCAAAACATAAATAAAAGGTATTGTCATTTACAATGCCAATAGCTCCTATGCAAAACCTATTGCATTGCAAATGCTGGTTTTATTATGCTCCAGCGTGTAAGGACTCCTAATATGGTCTGACAAAGCTGCAATCTGGGTTGCTGAATACGTATTTTGCGTAATTTTGTATTTAAGGTTTGAGAGAGCAGGAACGGTAATTTGTTATAATGTATGCCGCCTTTGTAATTTCCTTAAATAGCTGGTATGTTTGGGCGATACAAGGATCTTGCTGGCTGGGTCGACATTAAATTCTAAAGATGTTGATTAGGTAACTGACTGCTCACACGTTACCTGGCTTTCTCGGTTAGCACATATATGCTAAATTATTTTATTAGGGCACATGTCAAATGTGTTTTTTAACCATGGTAAGCCAGGTTTTGGCACAAGTCGCTTTAAGCGACTTTGTGTTACACTATGGATGTGCATGGGGCATAGACACTTCTGGAGATCAGACTTGAGATCGATGTAGATTAGTAACAACTGGGGGCTGATCACAATTGCAGAATAAGCACTTCTTCTGATACAAAAATACAAACCAATAGGTGTCATACAATAAAAAATTAACTGTCGCTACTAACCATGCGAAAAAAAGCTAAAAGACTGCATGATGCTTGCCCTTTTCACCCACAAGGACTGTAGTCCAACACTAGCTTTGGCTTCTTTAAACAGTGTACTAAAGCCAAATATATGGGTCTCATATGTGGACCAAAAGCAGTTTAAAGCCTACCTAGTACCTCTTTCAGAACTAAAAGAGTAACAAAAACCACCGATGAAGTCCTACTTAAATAGAATGGCTTCACATGCAATCCAGGCAGAGGCATTTTAATTTTTAACAAGTTTAGGGCAAAAGGGTCTAATCACTTCACAAAGGGAACACGTACCAAGAAAATCAAGCAAAATAGCACTAAAAAAATCCCCACTTAACAGAACAGAGGAAAAGGTGTTTTTCATCCTCAAACAGGAGAAATGGTGCTCTGTGACAGTAGAAGGGTATTTCCAAAGGCACTGGTAGCCCTGGTACAGGACTAGGCAGCAGGCTTCGGATATCTAAGTTTAGGCAACCCTCCAGAGGATAAATATCGAGTTCCATAGAATTAATTCCCGTCCACGCTCCAACTAGACCAAAATTCCAGGCCTTTAAAGGAGGCATATGCAAGTGTAGGGGGCTTTGAAGAACGGAATGTATTACAAATCTTGTCTCAAACAAAAACCAACGATGTTCTCAACATGGGGAGGTACATGATAACTTGCAGACAAACCACAAGCTTTGGTGTTGCAATAGATTTCAGCTCAACTAAGACTGAGTTCACAATATCAATCCTGGGCTAAACCAGGTCCTGGTGCACCTCACTAAGCAGTTGGAATGTAACATATTAACCTCCTCCATGGATGTAACCATAGTTGAGCAGACAGACAAAATATCCCTATAATGGGAGTCTGGGATATACAGTGAGTCAATGAATAATTCCAGCTGATCCATACACAAATTGAACAGGGCACAAAAAAATTAACCATGTATTTCACCCACTGGGAGGTGGAAGGAGGACCAACTTTAATCTCAAGGGTTTCTAAGGAAGGAAATTAAACCATCCAGCACCACACCCCATTTATATGTCTGCGTTTTGAAAGCATAACTGTCAAACAGACCTACTGCTTACAATATTCAGAATGGGTTGAGTCCATCCGTTTTAACCACTAGCTTTCTTTGCTCTGCTTCTTTCAGCCACTGCCCGGAGACTGGTCACTCATTTTGACTTAGGCCACTGGAGATTTAGTAAGGAGCCTAGCGAGGCGACATGGGGATTATTTGGAGAAAGTTTTGGCAGAAGTTTGGCCAAACAGGTCTACCTTTACTGCGCTTGAAAAGCCGCAGAATAATGTGAGGTATTTGGAGTGGTTTTTGATCAGGCCAGTAGAATAGGACTGTATACTGGCAGGTGATTTCAGTGGTCCCAGTATAACTATGCGTACAGAGGAAGGGGATTCCAGGGTTCCTCAGACTTCTTCCCACAGCGAAATAGATTTTGTGCAGCAACCCATTCAGGTTGTGGAGCCAAAGGGATTCGTTTTGTCTCTAGACCAGGAAGAGATTGCAGATATAGAGGTGAAGGAAAGGTTTTAAAAAAGGAGCAATTTGTATGATAGAGGAACATTCGAAAGGTTTCGTAAACACCTTGTTTTTGGTAGACAAAAGACACTGGTTGGAAACCGGTGATAAACTAGAGAAGTTTGAATTGGTTGTTGGTTTACAGACATTTCAAGATGGAAGGAATCCATCTTTTGTGAGACATATTGCAGTCGAAGGATTCATTGGTGAAATTGGATTTGAAGGATGCCTACTCCACGGTTCCAGTGAAGAAATGCAGTCAGAAATGTCTTCAGTTCAGATGGAGGCGCCAATTTTATCAGTTCTTGTGTCTCCCTTTTGGCCTTTCTTCAGCACCTTGGTGATTAAAGTTGATGCGTGTAGTAGTGGCTTATTTTAGAGAGGTTACCATTTGACTGTGTATTTAGACGATATCTTAGTGATGTCCCAGAACGCAGAGGAGTTGAGGAGGCAGCTCAAAGCTGTAATAGAAATGTTGGAGAGTTTGGGTTTCATGATAAACCAAAGTCGATGTTATTACCCGCTCAGTTTGGATTTTCTGGGGTTTACAATAGATACGGTTGGAGAGGTGTTAGGAGAAGGTGAAAATGATCACGAAAGATTTGGATAATTCTGCAGAATAGGTCATTGACCTTGAGGGATATGGCAAGCATTCAGAGTTTGTTTTCGAGTCAGGCAATTTTATCCAGGACCTTTGCCCTATCAAGCCTTGCAATTGGTTATGGCAGATGCATTGAAAACAGGATTATGGTATGGGGACCGAGTTGAGTGTGGATGCAAAGGAAGAACTAGACTGGTGGTTGCACAATTTGGAGGTTTGGAATGGAAGAGCAATATTTGGTTGTCTTGCGGATGTTGTTCTGGAGACGGATACCAGCCTATTATGTTCGGGCCATTATCAAAAATGGGGTAACCCAAAATGGTCCTGGACCTGGGTACAGTGCGTTATCAAAAACAGTGGTCCTTGACCCAATTCAATTACGATATTTACTCACACTAATATTCATTAGTTCCTTAGTTTGAGCCTTCATTCAATTGCTCCGTGAATATAATCCGAAATTATTTATAAAGTTACAGGACCCAACAAAAATTCTAGGAAAAATAGCACATTTTGTTTAACAAGTATGTCCTTTTATAATTCAAAGGTTCGAAATACAGTTTTTTATATACAATATTTATAGTATTGGAGTACGAATTTGAGGGTGCTCATAGGAACGTGCAAAAAAGTGGTGCCCAAGAATTGACGCGTGTGATTGAAAAAAAAAGAAAGGATTGGTGACAATGTTTAAAAACACAATACTGGTTCAGTAATTTCAAACAGTATCAACTTGTCCACATTCAGAATTCAGAACCTAGTGTTTGAGAATTTGATTCATGTATTTTACACGTTTGCACACTAGGGTTTATAGTGGTCCAAGGGGATTCAATGGTGGTGTCGACGTTTCGACCCGACTTAATGCTTATGGGTGATTGATAACCTCAGCTTGCGGGTCTTCAGGACAAGGGAGCACCCTCCGTACCTGACGAATATGGTTCCTAGGGTTGAAAATACATAGTATAAGGGTCCTGTATGTAGGATTTTCTCATGAGTAACAATTAAGAATTGGACTCACCCTAATGGTGATTCAGGTAGTCGTGGTATTCAATGCCCGATCAAGGATCTATGATTCCATGTCCCAGTGATTAACTGCACAATGAAGATAAATCCAATTGCTGGTGTTTACCTCACAAGTAAAAAGTAATAAGCTATTTTCTGACTTGGTATTGACAACAATTGGAGAATTTTCGTATTGTGGACGGAGCCCCGAGTCAGACTATACGCGAACGTGAAGTCTTTCTTCACTGGCTATAGACATGTGGTCTATAACGCAACTGCACGCATTCTTCCGTTGTACTTCCTGGTACTGGTCGGAAATCTGTAATGGGCGTCCCTAGCCACTGAGCCGGCTACGACATGTCCTGGAGTTGGGAAAGCTACTGAGACCGCAAACGATGGGTGAGAAAGAGTTTTAAACTCGCAAGGCTTAGCCTAAAAATACAGCTATTGAAAGAACAGCGTTTGTTAATAAGGGGAGAATAATAATCGCTGGCCATATCTCTCGTTTTTAATTTCAGTGACCTATCCGGCACACTTCGAATAGACCCCCAAAAAATCAGGGTAAGTGTACTTGGTACACAATACATGTGTATATATATACACACCACGGTGATGGCAACTTGGGGGGTGACTTAGTAATTCTCTCATTTCAGATGAGCCAATGATCGCAACTCCAACAAAAGAAATTTGTTATAAAACTTAGTGACTGGTAGATGGATATCAGAACCTAAACCATTTAAGTTGCGTAAGTGATAATCAACCTAACTAATTATCCCACCATGTTGTGCAAAAAAAATTGGTAAATACAGGTTTTAATTATAACCATTGCACACAGATTATGGCTAATTGCCCCCAATGGCAGTTATTTAGCGATCACATTAGCGGCAATCGATATGTTTTTACAGTGTATGCCACAATTGGAGTGCAATTATGCATATGTTGAATCCACAGTGTGTTCAAAGTTTACATAACAAATCCACATTTAGATATTTCGTACACAGTGAAGGATGAAACGGATGTATTGTACGCCAATTGTTGATCAGGTGGTAATCAGACTGCAGCCATAAATGCTATAATTATCAAGACATTACAGTGTGGATGTCACTCTCTATCCATTATTCATTGTGGAGATGTGTCTGCCAAGTTCCTCATTCATTGAGACCGTGTGTGATGGTGTCGAAAAGGTGGATATAGCGACATTCACGAATATTTAAGACATGACTAAATCTCCACCTCTCGGGTTAGATTTCACCTTCTCTATCACCCACCATTTAAAACTGTCAGGTTTATGTCCGAACTTGGTGAAGTGTTCCACCAGTGGGGCTCCCACGGGCTGGCATTTGATTCTGCTGCAGTGCTGTAAAATGCGGCATTTTACTTTCTGTATAGTATGCCCTATATACATGAAATTACATGGCCATATTATGGCATATATAACCCCTGTACTGTTACAATTAGTATGTTCCTGTAACTCGTGTGTGCTCATTGTGGGTAAATCGGATGGTGTCTTGTACTAATGGGCATGCTTTACACTGTCCACACTTCGTGTGTCCCTTAACTGGAGGGGCTCCCCATAGAGTGGTTTGGCTAGCTCTGGAATTGGTAGATAGTAGTGATTTTACTACGTGATCTCTTACATTTTTGGCCTTCTTAAAGGCATGTAGGGGTAGTTCAGCCAATCCCACTAAATACATCGGATACTGAGTGCCAATGCTCATTGATAATCTTTTTGATTTCAGTACTTTTCGTTGAAAAGGTTGTCACGCAGACTAGTCGGTCTTCACTATTACATGCTCTGGTTTTTGGCTCTAACAGTTATTTTCTATGATTATACCAGGCCCGTTTCCGTGCCTGTTTTAATAGACGGATGGGGTACCCCCTTTCCGTCAGTCGTGCTACTAACCCAGTTGCCTCCGTGAAGTAATCTTCCTTTTTCGAGCAATTCCTACACAACCTCAGGAACTGCCCAAAGGGTAGGTTGTCCCTGAGGTTGCGCAGGTGATGGCTAGTGTAACAAAGGAGCATGTTTCGCTCACTGGTATATATATATATATATATATATATATATATATATATATATATATATATATATATATATATATATATATAAAGGCTAGTGTATAGGCCATTCTCTTCTGAATTTATAGTTATATCAAGGAAGTGTATTTTATGTCTGTCATATTCAAGCGTGAACTGAATGTCCATAGAGCAGTTATTCAGCCAAGAGTGAAATGCTTTCAATGAATCCTCATCACCTTTCCATATTCCAAAGAGTTTTAAACTCGCAAGGCTTAGCCTAAAAATACCGCTATTGAAAGAACAGCGTTTGTTATCAAGGGGAGAATAATAATCGCTGGCCATATCTCTCGTTTTTAATTTCAGTGACCTATCCGGCACACTTCGAATAGACCCCCAAAAAATCAGGGTAAATGTACTTGGTACACAATACATGCATATATATGCCACGGTGATGGCAACTTTGGGGGTGACTTAGTAATTCTCTCATTTAAGATGAGCCAATGATCGCAACTCCAACAAAAGAAATTCTTTGTTATAAAACTTAGTGACTGGTAGATGGATATCAGAACCTAAACCATTTAAGTTGGGTAAGTGATAATCAACCTAACTAATTATCCCACCATGTTGTGCAAAAAAAATTGGTAAATACAGGTTTTAATTATAACCATTGCACACAGATTTATCTTCATGGTGCAATTAATCACTGAGACACGGAATCATAGATCCTTGATCGGGCATTGAATACCACGACTACCTATATCACCATTAGGGCGAGTCCAATTCTTAATTGTTATTCATGAAAAAATCCTACATACAGGACCCTTATACTATGTATTTTCAACCCAAGGAACCATATTCGTCAGGTACGGAGGGTGCTCCCTTGTCCTGAAGAAGACCCGCAAGCTGAGGTTATCAATCATCCATAAGCATTAAATCGGGTCGAAACGTCGACACCACCATTGAATTCCCTTGGACCACTATAAACCCTAGTGTGTTAACGTGTAAAATACATGAATCAAATTCTCAAACACTAGGTTCTGAATTCTGAATGTGGACAAGTTGATACTGTTTGAAATTACTGAACCAGTATTGTGTTAAACATTGTCACCAATCCTTTCTTTTCTTTTTTCTTTCAATCACACGCGTCAATTCTTGGGCACCAATTTTTTGCACGTTCCTATGAGCACCCTCAAATTCGTACTCAAATACTATAAATATTGTATATAAAAAACTGTATTTCGAACCTTTGAATTATAAAAGGACATACTTGTTTGATAAATAAAATTTACTGTTTTTCCTAGAATTTTTTTGGGGTCCTGTAACTTTATAAATAATTTCGGATTATATTCAAGGAGCAATTGAATGAAGGCTCAAACTAAGGAACTAATTAATATTAGTGTGAGTAAATCTCGTAATTGAATTGGGTCAAGGACCACTGTTTTTGATAACGTATTATGTTCGGGAGCACGTTTAGGGCATCATGAAAACAGGCGGTGTTTGGTCAAGAGAAGGGCCTTCATATAAATTTTCTGGAACTGAGGGTGGGTTCCTATGCTTTGAGTTTCGAGGAGAAGTTACAGGGTCAGACAGTGCTGATGAAGATGAACATGTCAGCTGTAGCTTATATAAACCGGTGGGGCGGGTGAGGGGGATTTGAAGATAGAAGAGAGTCAGATGTGGCATAGGAGTTGTGGATGTTTTGTTTGGAGAACAAAATAGCTTTGAGAGCGGAGTACCTTCCCGGAGTGTGGTAGCGCACTGGAACTCCAGGCATGTGAAGGATTACAACGATTGGATGCTGGGGAGAGTATTTCAAGAGGATACAAGATGGTCCTTTGGAAGTAGACCTGTTTGCAACAAGGTTTACTTCCAGTTGGAGAAGTATTGCAGTTGGTTTCCAGATCCAGGGTCTGCAGCAATAGACTTCTTTCAGCAAGCTTGGCCGAATATGAAAGATTAAGATTTCCCGCCTTTTGCAAAGATAGAGGGCATCACTGAAGGTTAGTTGAGAAGGATGTCAGCTGGTATTGGTAATGCCGTTTTGGGTGTCGCAAGCATGGTTTCCGACGGTGCTTGAATTGGCATGCAAGATTCCTTTTGATTGAAAGCAGAAGAGGGTGCTCTGGAAAACAAGCTAGGCAAGATTCATCCTTTCATTCAGGGCGGTATGTTAGACCTTCTTGTTTGGATGATGTCAGAGGATCCAGTGCATTCCAGGGCCTTCCGCAAGAGGCTGCAGAATTACTCGAGGAATTTTGGGCACTAGGAAAAGGGTATAAATAAAGAGTATGGAGGATTTGGGTACGTTGGTGCGTGGAAAGGAGTTTGGATCCCATGGAGGTTCATGTAGTGGAGTTAGTGAATTGTTTAGTGGAGCAGATCAATAAGGGTTTAAGCTATAGAACCATTAACTGTTATAGGTCACCTGTTTCAGCAGGACATATTTTTGTATGAGAAATATCTGTGGTTAGCAATGTTTTGGTTTGTAGAGTATTAAGGAGTATGAGATTGAAGAAGCCTCATAGGGCACAATACAATGTGTTGTGGGATGTAAATTTGGTTAGGACGTTTGAATTGGCCTATGAATAGGCATTTGAGTATTAAGAATATTTCAGCTAAACTAGCGACTGATGTGTTTGATATCATGTAGGAGGGTATCTGATGTGAAGGGTTTGAGATCAATAATGGGGTTTTCGGTCTAGAGGGTGTGTTTTTTTTAATACAGAAGAGAACTAAGACTAGGTTGACTGATATTTTACCCAAGATATAAGGAGTGCAAGAAGTTGTGCCTAGTAGACTGTCTAAAGAAGTAGAAGTGTAGAGTAGTAGAGAACAGGAAGTATGGTGATCCTCTATTTTTGATTTATTTTGGCAAACCTTATAAAGCAGTAAGTAGAGCGATCAATTCAAGATCGGTGAGATGTGTGATGGAGCAAGCGGGAGTCAATATGGAAAAAGTCACAGCTCACTCAGAGGTGCTATGGCAAGCAAGCGTTGTTGGTATGGCGGAAGTTTGGAGAATATTTTAAAAGCTGTAGATTGGTCAAATGTGGACACCTTTGCGAAGCATTATTTTAGACCAATTGAGAATATGTCTGGTGTTGAAAGGCTTTCAACATGCATAACGGTAGCCTCCAGTCTTTTAATGAAATGACAGTTCATAATAACATGACAAAAGAGCAGGATTTCATTAAAGACGCAGAAGCTAATATTAACCCCACCCTCCGCGCCCTTGTTACTTCTATAAAGTATTAATAGCATATAGTAAAAAAAAAATTTTAAGAAATAAAATGGGATACGGAAATTTTAGTGGAAAAGGATTGGTTATGTTTTTCTTTTCAGGATTTGATGTGTCGGGATTGGTTTCTTTAATAAGGCGTTTTCTGTTTACAGAGTGTCATAGGGAAGTAAAGTTATCGTGGAAAAGGAGAGTGAAAGAAGATGGAAGAGTTTCTTCACAGAATCGCATTTACAAGAGAATGAACGTCCTACACAGGAGGCATTTATTGACTTTTTAAAATTCCAGTTCTGGATTGTTTAGAAGTTCTTTAAAGGGGCTGCTGTTCAGGAGTGGCAATGAGAGATTATGCATAATGTTAGCCTCTGCGTCTTAAATGAAATCCTGATTCTCTTGTCATGTTACTCTGAGAATCGTCATTCTCCAACACTCCAGTGTTGGAAAACAGATATACTAGTGTTTGGCAATGCCTACATCTGAAATTCTAACTGGTGGCTAGCAAAGAGTTCACCCACACCTCTTTCAACTCTCAACTAAGAACGAAAGGATCATCTTTGAGAATCTATTGGTTCAAGAGTATTTTTAAGAACGTTTCCGTCTGTTTCGGTCAACCAATGGCCCTATTTAAAAGAAAAAAAAAATTCCATTCAATGATATAACGAAAAACAGTAGTCCAAGCAACCACTTAGTTGGGTTGACTATTGCAATGTTCTTTCTTGGACTACCTACATAGCAGATTCAGAGAATTACCCTCGAGAAAAAACTAATTTAAAAGCCCCCTGCATAGGTCATTAAGATGTCCACTCTATAGGTCCTATCTTCAGAATATGTTCAGGTGGTAC
Organism: Lissotriton vulgaris; assembly: GCF_964263255.1. Classification (NCBI taxonomy): domain Eukaryota; kingdom Metazoa; phylum Chordata; class Amphibia; order Caudata; family Salamandridae; genus Lissotriton; species Lissotriton vulgaris. Next base: position 861,748,016 of record NC_141695.1, read on the forward strand.
AAAAAAAAAAAACTCGTGTCTGCTAAGTTTTGCGCATTCCCCGGAAGAGGATAGCCAAAGGAGGTGGTCGTTCCCACTGAAACCTCTCTACATACAATTTCATCTCACTTTACCTTCAGTAAACAGTTCAAAATGCATCTGTTCTCTAGTTTTTCTAGTAATTTTTATAGCTGTTTTGGTCCCTACAACCCTTCATATCGGCCGCAGGACACCCTGCTAATCAACAGCGTTAAAAAACCTCAACAGAACTTTCCTCCGAACAGTTATGCGCTTTGACAATTTGTAGTCCCCTTTAAAACTTTTAGTTAGACTCCCTTTTACCCTTCCCTTTTTTCTTTTTTTAAATTTACTGCCCTATATTTGGCTGCCAGCATGTATGCCATTTTTAAATGACACTCCACAATGCATGCACGCACCGTCTATTTCACAAATCTGACCTCTTGCACTTCAAGGCTTTCAAATTTTAGAACCGTTAATGGACGTTTTGGCAAGTTTAACCCCAGTTACTTGTGCGCCTTGGCGTTTCACTCCGAACTCTAAATTATTTCCCTTATATAACAACTTCAGACAAAAGAAGACAGTGGAACCTTCTTGTCACGGCACCTAACCCAAATAACTCATCATAATATTCCCTTTCTATTGACATGGGAACTTGTGTGCACACTGATTAGCACCCATCAGAATGCTAGTTCATAAAGAACTTAAATATAAAAAAAAAGAAGCACAGGTGCACAACACAATATCAATTAATATAATGAATTCAAGCTATAATCACAAAAGTTGTGTTCCCCAGTTTTGATTTCTTTTTTATTCCAAAAATTGTAGAAGAGACAGTACAGCCGACGCGTTTCGTCCCAACTTGGGACTTCTGCAGGGCGGATTTTTAATCAAATGGTCGGACTAGTAAGTTCTACGGAGTCTGGTTGTCGTGCTGGACCACAGTCTAGAGTATTGATAAACGGAATCAAATAGAAATGTCCAAGAATCTCAAAGAGATGATCAGAAGATAACCGATACGTGCAAAGGACAGTCAGAGTTATCGAAGTATGAACTGCGCCAATCCTTCAAAAACAGAGGGGGTATATACGTCCCAGACAAAAACACAGACAGTATATATAAGTCTATGTTCAATGCTCGAGGTCCGCTAATGTTATCCCAAAGGAGTTCTATGACCAAAGGAATGATTGTGAGCCGGTTATTGGAGAAAGATTTGCCCCACCAGATATCAGCAACCGGCTCGTGATTTGATAGTCACGGCCCAAAAAACGTCCACATCCACGAGCACCAGCAATAACAGGATACGCCCTGCACCAGCAACTCTTTTGGTCAGGTTACAACCATTAAAGTGTGTGTGCACTTTACATGCTGATTTTCAGTCACTGTTTCTTACTACATCTCATAGCAATGGCGTTATTTGATCCGTTCATGCATAGAGAATTACCATCACCTTGACACTGGAATACTTAACCATCTCTCAACTAGAACTTTTGCCACTTACAAGTTAATAAAAATTCCATTTGTGAAAGTTTACTAACCAACGCTAGTGGTTATTACTACAATTTTCTTTCATTCACTAATGTTAATCTTTATTTTCGCCATCAGTTACATGTCTAATTTGGTGAATTGGTAACAAAGCATTCTGATTGCTGGGGCAGTATGCAGTGCTTACTGTTCGTTTACTAGTGATTAACAGTAATTAAGGCCTGTGATATTTCAATCAGAATGGTGCTTCCGAGTTTGCTAAACGCTTCCTTCCAGTCTTGAGAAAGACCATGCAAACTCGGAAGAGGCAAAATACTGACACATTACAGCTAGATGGAATAAACATATGTAACTATGGCTTTCATTTTCATTGAACGTGGGGCTTAATTTTTTAATTAGACGCCATTCGAATACTAGTATATAATTAACACAGACGAGTGACAATGTATAGTTATGTCAATTTCTAGAAGAACGTTGTTTGTAACATTAATAACTTCGCACGATTGGACTAATCAGATTGAAACTTTAAAAAAAATAAGTTCATCGCTGCACTTCCCTGGAAAGTTTCACACTAATAAGTTAATTAGGGGCCAAGAAGGGGGGGGGGTCACAAAAACAATAATTGCCCATGTTAATTCCCATATGATGCTTTGGCCTCAGCTACAGAGAAATATGGCTTCAAGTAATTATAAAAATGTTGGCACAAATTATAATTTTACTAAAAGCATGCTTTTTTGTGATTTGGTGTGCATCTGCTCAGCTGTTTGAGAAATGAGTGTTTAAAGAGGGGTTCAGGGTGAGCTTGAAAGAGAAACACACACACGTACATTTAGACGGTTGCTCTCATGGGAGTCCTGGTACAAAAGATTAAAGAATTTGGTGCTCTGATTGGCCATCTCAGCACTGGGGTACAGGTCAAGGTATAGGGAGATCTGGGACTAAAACTAGAGAAATTCTGCAGCCATCATTAGAGGACTCTGTTCTAGTGTCCTCTATTTATTTTAAAAAGTAGTATGCAGGGAGGGCAGAACATTGTTATGTTATGTTAGGTGCCACTTGTAAAGCGCGCTGACGCCGAAGCTTCCTGGTGTTGATCGACAGAATGGGAGAGGAGGAGACACGGGAGGCAGAAATACAACTGTACATGTGTTTGGAGGAGGGGGTGGGGGTGAACAGGGGGACCCAGAGTAGATCTCTCCCCCCCTTCCCGGGCAAAGAAAAATGAAAATGTTTTTTTAGTACTGCGGGTAACAAAAATCTTGTCGGACCTAGCACAACCCACCTGTGGTACGGGCAATCAAGCTTCAGCCGTTGGAGTAGTGCTGTACATGTGAAAATAAAAACAAGCTATTTGCATTGTAAATGACAATGCATTTTATCAGTTTTAATAATTAACACATAAAAAGGCATTGCCATTTACAATACCAATAGCTCAAACTCTTGGAAATGCGAGACCTCTGTCGCCATTGTCCAGAGCTGCTTGGAAAGTGAAAGCGGGCATGGCATGCTGAAAGTTGCAGGAAAGTAAGTCATGCCTGTAATAGGATAAACACATTAAAGAAAATAGTGCTTACAGACTAAAATAAGACATACCGTGTAACAACTGAAGTAAAAGGGCCAGCCCTCATGGGAGCTTAGAAATTAAGACAAGGCGGTAACAAGGAGGGACTAACAAGCCTATTAAATCAGAAGCCAGCATTTACAAGGGACAATTACAAATATGGGCAGAGATTCAAGTCAATACTCTAATACAGCATGCCACACAGAGCATGCAGTGTCCAGACTCGACCCATTTTTTTTTTTTAAAGGAAACGAGATGTAGATCTGGTGTCAAATGCCGTGCTCAGCCTGGGTTTGCCACCCGAGGTAGGGTCGGTTGAACCTGGCCAGTGGCTTGGCCATGCTTACAAACCACAACTGCACACGCCCAAAAGCAGAGGTCAGCAGGGAAGTTGGCTGAATATGATTTTAAAACAGTCACTGAAAAAATGTCATTGGTTAAACTGCTGGTATAGGTAGATGTTGAAATAAATATAAACGCCCCCCCCCCCAAAAAAAAATTTACATTCACCAGTTCTAGTTTGTTTAGCTAACTATAACTTGCGCTCCTCACCACACACTACTTATCCTCTCACATTACTCATGACCGGTTGAAGACATCACTGACTATATGAAACCACTTTTACAGCACCTTACAGTTCGTGGACCTGAAACAATTCAATCTTCTACTCAACTAAAGACTACACACAAGCCGCAATTTTAAGTCAAACGGTTGACATATGTATTTTCCACTGGATAGACCTTCTAAGTCCTTTGGACAAAACTCCATATTTTGGTAAAATAAACTACACCCATTCCTGCGATGGGCAAAATGGCAATACTTTAAAGATGTGCTTACAACAAGATAAACCACCTCCGAGAGAAACACTGCTAGCTACTACATTCTTCAACAATCTGCACTGCAACAAAATATTTAGTGAACTTCTGAAAATAAACAACCACACCTTCAAAATGTCCTCAGGATAGAATTAGTCTATACCACTGTATTCAACCATTTAAAATTGCCACATGCCCAGATTACCCCTTGTGGCTAATGAATTGTCAACAGACGAGTTGGCCTTTCATACACATTTTTGGGGACAGATTCTGACTTTAAGCGACAGCCTACCTGGAAACATACATCTACCACCCACTTCAGCTGCGCAAAGAATTTACATTGTTTAACATTGAGAAATACATGCACCCCAAAATTTAGTGATTTGTAAACTGTGGACCATACAACTTTCTCCATGCACAACCACATTTGCCTCCAGAACTTGCCCTATTTCCATGCTACACATGTTCACACAGTAACTTCATGCTGTATATGACTATAGCGTTGATCAGTGATGTCACTAACCCCGTAGTGAGAGGTGATGAACCGTGCATGGACCATGGCACAAGGTCTAGTTCAGTAATCACGAACTTGTGAATTTCGGGGGTAGGGGATGGTGTCACCATGAGGCTTCATGTGACTACCAATTGAAGTCTACACAGGTTCCCCAGCAGCCTTTTCCCTTGGTGATTAACTAATGGCACATGTTTGCATTTCTCTCAGGCAGCAGGCACTCTAGTGAGAAGGCGCATTTCTTTAGCTCTCAGCACCCCAGCCCTCGTCTTCACAGCGCTGGAGACACCTTTATTTTCAACCAGAATCACCTCAAGGTCTGCATTAACCGCCGGGTTTTTTAAGCAACAAAAAGCATGAAAAAGTTTTTTGTAAACTTAAAAAAAAAACATGAGTTTGTTGTTCCCCATAATATACCTTTGGCCACTTCAACTTCAGTTTACACGCAGATGCCCTTTCAGATGGATGGCCGACAAGAGGCCAGCGGGGTTGCATTCACTTGCAGAGCCCTGATGTTCTGGACCAGTTACCTCAAAATAGCCCATGATAAAAAGTAAAGGAGCGAGATCGTTGGGACCACCAAAAAGATGGGACAGAAGAGGGGAACTATGTAAGACAATGGGTTAATTTACAACTGGACAGACAGCTTCCTTAGGGAGGTGACTTGAGTAAGGAGGTGAGATTTGAGGGATTTTTTAAAGGCCGTTAGTACCATTAATGCACCAGGAGAGGTAAGTGGGGATAGGGGACAGTGCCCCCTATTTATGGCTTTTTGCTACTAAAAAGGTAAATGGGTGCCCATTTTCCATTGTAATATTAGGACCAAATTCACTCTTGCTATATACAGGGAACAGGGCCTAGGAGTGATGAATAAGTGAGGTGGGCAGAGGGCTAGGTATTCATTGGTGCTGAAGGTGGAGTGGCTTTGCCGGCCACCTAACTCCAAATACTGCTGTTACAACATTATCTTGCTTTAGGGCCCTGTGCACCCTTGCTCTACACCAGCGTTGCTTTGGGCCTCAGAGAAATGACCCAGGTTGGGTGGGGGGGTGCGCTATATATTGAATTAGAGGAGACATCTTAGCTTGGACGAGATGGGGGCTCATGTTTTAACAAAGGGAATAGACAGCCCATTCTGTGAGGTAGTAGCTATTATTAGCACTGGAGTTGCAGTGGCACTGGAGGCTCAGGGATGAAGTAGGACCACTACCTTGGTTACAACTCCCTTACTTACAAAACGCGCCTCCTTGCTGCATCACATGAGAACTATTTTTTTCATAAACTGACAACCTTTTTCAAGACTGGCGTGATGACCGAGCATGATGGGGGAAATGCTAAAGAGGCACAATACACCCTGCTACTCAGAGCAGCTATTGCGAATATACCAGGTGCAGCTGCATTGGGACCCAGGAGTGCGAGGGGGCTCGCATCACCCCAATTATGGGAGACAGTGATGATTTGTTGGCTGTATTTTCACTTTTATAAGTATCACACTTAAGATAAGTTTATGAAAAACAAAGCACCCCCGAAAACACATAAGCCCCACCCCTTGAGCAGAGACCTGCCTCTCTCGCCATTAAGTTTAGGAGAGGAGCTCCAACTTAAAAACAGTTTAGGGCAGGGCTAAAAGTAAAAGATTGAATGATTTTTCCCCAACTAAGATACATAGCACAGATTCCTTCGCAGTCTTCCCATTCAACAAGTTCCTGGCTAACCCACGAAGATGTGGTAGGGTGGGTGAACAGGACATCCCCAACAAGGTTGTGGGTATAGTAGCGGTAAACATACCCAGGACCGGGCCTACGTGAAAGGGCTGTGTTAACAAGTGGGGAGGGGGGGGGGGGGCGGCCCCATCACCTCTCTTAATGGACCGTGTTCACTCGCCACTTCCGGCTGAGATTACACCCCTCTTGGGTTGGGGGAGATATTCACGAAGAAAATGTTAAACACTACAATGCCCTTTCACCGAGGGATATGCTCACGCACTTCATCCCACCCGGTCAGTGAAGGAGATGCGCGTGTTCACCCAAGCACCCTGGAATGCAAAAGTCAACCCACCGGGGTGATGAGGGTATGTCACCCACATGGGACATTTGTATAGTGCAAACCTAGCAACTAAAAGCAACAGATATACGGGGGTATGTGGCAAGCATAAAATCGATGAACGATAGGAAAGGTAGCAGGTTATTGTATAGATAGTGCAACGTGGGGCTGAATACTTAAAAAATGTGTCACTGGGTCGGTCCCAATGGCTGAAACGGGATGTTGTTCTAGATCTTCACTTGAGTGGGCATACATCAACCCACGCCACCAAACAAAGCCTGCATTAATCCACCAACCCCATCCCTCTCCCATGCGCCTAGGTGCTCCAACACAAGTTGACCTAGGGGACTGCTTTGAGCAACTCTACTTCAACAAGCCACTGCCCCTTTCTAGTGGCAGCATACATCCACTTCACCTGGGAGGCTTTGTTCACTTTTCCACACCTCACCCCTGGGAACTGCATTCACACATCCCACCTTCACCCAGGAACGGAACAACTCACTGCACGCTCTTCATAAGATAAAGCCACTGCTATGATTAGTTTCTTCCGTCTCCTTCAAACGATTGATGATAATCAAGCCCAAAGGTACTCAACAGCCCATTCCTTCCTTCATACACCTACTTTATTCCAGGTAAGAAAACGTTCCAAGAGCTCTCAAATTCCAACCTGCATTGGTAAATCACATCCAGTCACGGTTTTTGATTTTGCAATTTGGGACGAGTTGTCATGCCTATCACGTTCTAAACTAAGAACTACAAGTACCAAAATGCAAACAGTCAAGACTAGAATGGTTGGTTAATCTACTCATGCATCGGCCTTGGAGGCTTTCGAAAGGGGTGTGCCCCTTAATAAATACAGTTACTCCCCCGCATTTCTACCTAGATACTGGTATCCACACGCTAACTCCTGACAACCCGAGATGTCCTCCACCTCAAGCCAGGTTTCACGTTACATGTACATCCAAACAGTGAGTGCACAGTGAAGCCACCACAATGCCCCACACAGGTGCTCACCTGGCGGCTGTCCGTTCACGGTGCCCCCACCGCCCTGCTGCTTAGTCCAGGGATTGACCCGTGGCGGTGGAGCTTCGACAAATTCCCGGCGAGGCACCTCGTCGGCATCGGAAGCCCCTCGTAGCAATCCTTCACGCTCCTGCTGGTTGCTTTCTTCTTTTTGCTGCTTGGAGCTGGGAACCCGGGAGAGCCGATCCTCGTCAGGATTCGGCGCCTGAGGGCGCTCTTCCGTCTGTCCCAAAGAAGTCTCATCGGTCGGGCAGTGGCCCAGTGACAGCGGTGGGGCTTCCACCTGGGTGGCCATATTGGGGGCGGGACTGCAGACTTAAAGAGGTCCGGGTCCGTGTAAGTGAAGCTGTGAAAGGGAGGGGGACCTCGAGTGAGAGAGGGCGACGTCTATGACCCCCGGTATCAGAAAAGAAATACCCCAAATTGGGAAAACCCCTGGCAAGGTCTCGGCAGTTCCTTGTGATAGGCCAGACCTCGGCAGGCGACGGGTCCAGCAGAGGCGGGCTGAGCCGAGGTCCGTTCACCTCGTGCCAAACGCGGGGGGAGGGGCACGCCAAGGTTCGAGAAGTCGGGCGCTGCCCTGCAGACCTCGTCCAGGCTGTCCGAGTACCAGTTAGAACCTCGGCCAGTTAAACGGCTTACAGGAGAGGGCATTGGCAGCGTCTCGAGTCCGGGGTGCGGCTCCAGTAGATCTCCGTCCCCCTAAGGCCTGTAGTGTGAGTACAGGGCGTACCCGGCCTGGTTCTCTGTCCTTCTGAAGCGAAAAGGCAAGAAAAGCTGTGGGCGCCTCAAATGGACAACAGCACGCCGCGAGGCCTGCTGAGACCACCGGGTGGCAGCCCCCAGCCCTCTCCACGGACGCTGTATGGAAGGAGAGAAGCGAGACCACGCGACGGGCCAGCGGGAGCGCGCGCGCACAGGAGAGCAAGTCTACGGGCGCGCACTGGAGAGCACGCACGTTACGGCGGAGTTAACGGGCGCGCGCACGGCGTTGCTGGTACTAGGCTCCTGGACACACAGCAATACAGCAGGCGCGAGCTCGGTAGTCAGGCACGCCCTCAGGGGAGGGAGGGACCCACAACAGCACTTTTAGCACGTGTCTCGCATGCGCATACGTAAGGTCATAGGTAAAGTCATTATTGTAGCAAGCGGTATTACTACAAACACAGTAGTGCCTCAGATGAGTGGTTACTGCTTGCTGCCTAGCCATAACATGGCACATGCGAGGTTAAGATAGTTATTTAAAGGGAACAAGGAATGGAGTAGGAAAATATTGTGCCTTTTCGGTATCAGTACTGGTTAGCCACTGCTCCTTTCTGAGATAAAAGATGGTCACCCCACGTGACTTATAGTTTCGCTTTAATCCTAAAGGTAAACTGAAAGGGTATTCTATGTCAGAAAACGGATGCTTCTGATTATGCTTCTCTTTTCTTTACTGAACATTACAGCAGCCAATAAAACTTTGAACTACATAACCCAGCAAGCATAGCATGCCAGGTCTCCACCAATCATCACACATCCCTTAGGGTATATAGCTCAGTTGAAACAACGTCGGCCTCTTTGTTTGCTGTAGCAGCAGCGAGATAAGTACAACTTCATTCGTTGTGGGTCGACTGCCGCGTTAGCTTGTGTAGCAGAAGCACTTACGCACGTTTATTTGGCTGTGGAGCGGGCCAAACGTAGTACCGCATCCTGAGAAGAGGAATTCCCATTTCTTTTGCCGATCGGCATGCATGAGCAGCTGATCGGAGATAGGCATTCTCCGCGTGGCTCATCGCGCTGCATCATGACCAAAGGAGACCTCCTCTGTCCCTTGAACAACTGACAGGGCGAAAAAGCATAGCAGGGCTCTGCCCTAGAAGAGATTGGGGTGGCTCCCTGCAAGAGAATTGATTTGCAGGCAAGATTTACATTTAGTTAAAAACGGCCTGCTGACTTGAGGTTTTAAGCCAAAGATAGTCTGTGTCACACCTGGGTTACTCTTCCCCGAAAACTCCTCCACAACTCATGTATAAAAGATGGAGTACTACGCAGAGGAAGCAGATGATTTTAATAATTAAAATGAATATGCTGAATATGAGGAAGTAGGGGCAACATTTTGCTCCAAACCGTCCGCAAAGCTACTTTGCGCAACTCTGGCAAACCGTTTGTTTCATTCAAGCTTCAACCAATGTTTGTCACCGTAAACCTGTTCTTTGTGTATTTTCCACGATATTCAACCTTTCCTTTAATCCACACTCTGGATATTGTGCCATTTTCAAATTTCTAGTGTAAATGCTATGCCCATCCGGACCTCTGCTTAAACACGCAAAGTGCAGGGGTTTATCCAAAACAACGTTTATTGTAAAAATCAATGTATTTCGAGCATCAAGTGCTCTTCCTCAAGGTGCGCTGGAAACAATAATGAAACACATTTTCATTACCATCATCGCAACACTTGGTATCTAACAGCTTCACACTATCACAATACACAATACCTCATTTAATGCATTCCCAACATTTATTGCCTTAGACCTCCCCGCCTCTACATACCTCGGTCTCTTCCTCAGTAAAGTATTCTCCAGCGCCAGGAAGCCTGCAAGGTATCAGCTGCGCTATATAAATAATTAAAATAAATAAATAAAATAAATAAAAACCCTTTAAGAAAAACACTATAAATAATCATCCTGGCTTCATGGCAAACTACTCTCTATTCATGACGAGTTACCAATTAATGAATATTAACCGCTCTTTTAAATGTGGTCTCTTACCTTAACAATAGTCATTGCTCTACTCCTAATATATTTTTTCTCAAAGTTTCCACCCACTACGTCATGCAACCCCACTCCCTGTCAGCGCCCTGCCTTTTCCCTCACATTGCCTTACATTCATCTCCATTCACTCTACTTGCAACATATATTCCCTGCTAATCTTCCAACCACATACATCCTCAATCGCCTCGTCACCTTCACTCTTCTCCCGTATTTCCAACATTCACGCGCACCGCCCTTACGCACCCTTTAAGCATTTCCACACCCGCACTCCAAGAAACAACTCCCAACGTTTTTTCATGCATACCCTCATCTTTCTCTTAAAACAACACACCGCTCTCTTTCACTTGCTCACTCATCCGGTTTCAAACCAAAAGCTTGACTGATGGTCATCTCCCCGCTTACATCAACTGCCTCCACATACCTGTTCCAGACGTTCTCGCCACTCCGTCAACCCTGTTTGTGTCACTGAGTGTGCTTTGTTACCGCCCTTATTTAAACCCATCCCTTTCCAGACCACCCCTCCTGATTAGGATTCTAATTAATGTTTTCCCGTCATGAAGACATTTTTTTTGCCTACAAGTTAGTTGGGAACTGCATTACCCATAACGCAGTTCGCTAGAAAGTTAAAACAAAAAATGTTCAACCCCTTCTACGTGGAATGCCATTGTCCTTTGTACTGTTGAAAGCCACAATTTTCCAGTCTGTCACTGCCCATATAAGTCAAGGAATGGCATATAGGTCAGTCAATAATTTCCGATCAGCAATTTCGGCGGGTCATCTCCATATTGAGGGGAATCCGGTTGGGGAACATCCCTTGATCTGTAAGCTATTGAGAAGCATTAGATTGGTGAAACCACCGAAGCCCAGATATTCTATCCTATGAAATGTAGATGTGGTGCGTAGTTTTCTCAGAAGCTCGCCAGCGAATGAGGGACTTCACGGAAACAGTTGTCAGCAAAGCTCACTTCGCTATTATGTCTCATTTCCGGTAGACTGGTATCAGACGTACAGGCCCTGGATTTGACAGGTAGACTATTTACCCCCTCAGGGGTTTCTTTCAAATCTCTAAATGAACTAAGACAAATTCCAAATGTGTGAGTCATCCTGCTTTTCCGCATCATAGTAAACTGTGTGTAGTCCAATGTTTGAAATGTTACAAGGATTGTACTCGTGAATTTAGGAATGATGTGTCAGGTAATTTTTTGATTTCCCTTCAGAAACCTTTCTGCCCAGTCTCTTCGGCGATCTTGGCCATATGGGTCAAATGGCTGTTGAGTGAAGCAGGTATTGATGTCTTCATATTTGGAGCTCATTCTGTAAGAGGAGCTATGGCCTCTAAAGCCTTTATGACTGGTTCTCGTTTAAAGGACATTATGACTGCGGCGGACTGGTAATCTGGTTCAATGTTTAAAACATTTTATCATAAATCTATTGTGGAAGTAGCATCGAAGGTGGTGGAAAAACTTTAAACTAGCATAATCAGAAGCCTCAGTTTTCTGACAAAGACTAAAAAAAATTCTAGCTTACGCTTCAAGAATTTTCAATTCTATTAAGGACATGGAGGCGAGGATTATCAAACTCAGAAAGTGTTGTATTGAAATACTGAATAATTGATGGTTGTGTCAATGTTAATGACTTTTATCACTTGTGGTTGTAAGATGATACACATACCTGCCCATTATTGTTGAAGTATTGGAGACGAGATATTATGGCTTGGGTTTTCTTTTCAGAGCAAGGCGACCTGAAGGATCTGGTTATGCTACTGATCTGGCTCGGACGTTGACAAAGGATTCCTTCCGTTGAAGGTCCCGGTGAATAAGTGCAGTTGAAGGACCAGAATTTCTGAAGTTGATGTTCATGTTTGGACTGTTCGGAAAGAAAGAGGACGACGTCTGTTTGAACTGAGTTATATACCTTATGAGGTTTGTGGTGACTGGTGGAGACAGGGCACGCTATGCCTGATGGGTTATGTAGTTGAAAGTTTTATTGGCTGCTGTAATGTTCAGTAAAGAAAAGAGTAGCATAATACTCGCCTCCATGTCCTTAATAAAATTGAAAATTATTGACGCGTAAGATAGAACATTTTGTATTCTATGGCAGGACCAGAGGCTCTGATTATGCTTCTCAGGCTTTACTACTCCCAAAATAGCAGACAATGAAAAAACAGTAAAAACATTACAACACTACATATCCCATGAGGCTTTGAACCACGTCTCCTATTAACCCACCAATTGTCTTCTAGTATCATGTACAAAATACTGCTCCACAGTCAAGATAAGTGCCTCTCTATTTTGTTTTAATTGCATAATGTATTTGGGCCTATACTGTCTAGGTTAAGTATTTGTGTAGTAGGGGCGTGGCCAACAACATGGCCACTTAGGACGTGCTTTCGCCGAGCTCCGGCTGAAAGCTCCATCGTCTACAAATCCAGCAGTCCCAAGGCTCGGACACCAACCGCACTTGACCTCCAGGAGAGTCTGATGTCCCGGCCGCACCTCTAAGGGGAACCAGAGAGGGATACTGGCCTCTGCGCCGCTGCTGCAGCCCTGGAAGACTCTGTAACCGCTTCGGCAAAATGGCATAAGTTTGAGGCTGGGGCGGGCGACAGACCCCCACCACCCTTATGCACAACCTCGGGTGTCTGGCGAGGGGTGTGGACATGGGGGGGAGTTGGGGTGGGGGGAGGAGGGTAGCAGGTTTCAAACTGTTGTTGAGGTTAATTGTGTTTATGTTGCAATACAATCACAGAGTTCACAGAGCCTATGCAACCACTCACATTCTGCATGAAAGGCGTCACCTCATAGTATATGCCATCATGTCCCACCTCTACATATTAGCCTGTCATGATGGGTTCGGACGATAGCCCCTTCACGGTGCTAACCTGGAATGTCAAAGGGCTTGGGGACAAAATTAAAAGAGGGTTGGTGTCGTCTTTCATAAAACGTACCCACCCAGATCTGGTACTATTATAGGAAACCCATCTTAAAGGTACGAAATGTGGGTTCCTAGTACGAGGGTCTTATACTGTCCTGGCACATGCAGTATACACCTCCAGCTCTAGAGGAGTCCCCATCCTGATTAAAAAGTCCCCTCCCTTCACGGTGAAAGGCACATCGATAGATCCCCAAGGTACCTATGTGGGGGTGACATGGTCATGGGGTAAGAGGAATTTCACCATCATATCAGTTTATGCACCACTGAAACTGCAGACCAGGACAGGGTGACGGATACATTGTTGGAGACACCGAGTTCGACACACATAATTGCGGGTGACTCCAATGACGTGATGCATGTCCCTGCAGACCGTTCAGGAGAGCCGGTCCATCCACACCCGGTTACTCAACTGGCATGCCTTGCAGACACACTGGGTCTGGTGGATGTATGGAGACACCTACATCCGGGGGATCGACGATATTCGTACTACTCCGGGACCCACAAGGTCTATTCGATGCTCGACTATATATTCCTCCCGAGCGGTGCCATACAAGACATCTACGAGGTGGAATACATGTCCAGGGGTTTGTCTGACCACCCACCTCTATATGTCCGAGTGGGTGAGAGGGCCCGAGCTGGATGGGGGAGGGTGGAGATTGTCAGCATGGGACCTGCAAAACAAGGAAGTGCTCCAGGGTATCCGAGCTGATACAAAAGTTTATTTTGCCAAAAATCTGGGTTCGGTGCAGTCCGGGGTGGTGGTCTGGGAAGCATATATAATCAAGCCTCTCCGTTCCTTCCAACACATCTCACACAATGAATTTATGGACCTGGTCAAACCACGCAGGCCTGCCGGCAGCCCTTTTGACCCCTGTCTGCCACAAACTTTCAAGACAATTCTCTTAACAACCTCTTCTGCTACTCCAGTAAGAAGAATCATCAACGATTCCTTAACTACTGGAATATTTCCAGAAGAACTCAAAAAATCACTCATACGCCCTTTACTGAAGAAAACAAATTCGGACCTGCTGAACCCTGACGACTACAGACCCCTTACTTACAAATGGACATTTCCTGGGCAAACTGATAGAAAGAGCAGCGTTCACCCAGATGTCAAAATTCATTGAAGAGAATGACATACTTTCAGTCTTCCAAACATGATTCCGTCCGGGAAGAGGCACTGAATCTGCCCTCCTTGCCATCTGGGATGACCTGAAGAATACAGTTGACCGCAACTGGGTTGCTGCGCTCCTCCTTTGACATGGTTGACCATGACACTCTGAATCAAAGACTCTATGAAGCCGGCATAGAGGGAACTGCTCTAGACTGGATAGCGTCCTACCTTCGAAACAGAACTAATGTCATCCATACCCCACCTTTCTCGTCCAAATCATACTCCACAAAAGCAGGGGTCCCTCAAGGTTATATCATCTCGCCCATGGTTTTCAACATCTACATGAAGTCATTATCAGTACTGATCAATAAATTTCTTATAACTATGCAGATGACACACAAATACTCCTTCAACTAGAATGACGCAAAGACATTGGGAAATCACAAATTTTCAGCTGTCTCACGGCCGTGGATCAGTGGATGACTTGGAGCCATCTCAAATTGAATGCTTCAAAAACTGAAATACTCAGGTGTGGCGATTGGAAACATTACAACCCGCTAGCCGCATTGTAGGGTAGTTCCTATATTCCCAATAGGCTCTACGTGTAAGCGCCGCTCTCCCTGGTGTTCACTGTGACCGCCCTGATCCCCATCAGAAGCGGACGCTCACACGCTGCTCCCTATGCTACCTACAGACCTACAGACTGGTATCGTAGCGCTACTCTACAAGAATCGCTATAGCCTGACTTATGTTAAAATTCTATCGCAGCGCTAGATTACCGGTTTAGCTCATTATCTGCTAAATTAAATTCTTTCAGGTCTACCATTGCGAGTAGAATCGTAGCACTAAATTGCCATAGAGCGCTCTTACACTGCTATTACCTGTGCATTGCTGCCTGTTTAAATCGTCTGCAGCGCGCCCACTGTGTCCATACCCTATCCTGTTTCGGTTTTTGGCTCGCAGCCATTTTCTTGTTGTTGTTGTGCCCCCCTGGCCGGATATCCACCACGCACCCGCCTCCCAGCTGCTCCTCCCTCCCACTGACCTGTAAGCGCCGCTCTCCCTGGTGTTCACTGTGACCGTCCTGATCCCCATCAGAAGCGGACGCTCACACGCTGCTCCCTACGCTACCTACAGACTGGTATCGTAGTGCTACTCTACAAGAATCGCTATAGCCTGACTTATGTTAAAATTCTATCGCAGCGCTAGATTGCCGGTTTAGCTCATTATCTGCTAAATTAAATTCTTCCAGATCTGCCATTGCGAGTAGAATCGTAGCGCTAAATTGCCATGGAGTGCTCTTACACTGCTGTTACCTGTGCATTGCTGCCTGTTTAAATCGTCTGCAGCGTGCCCACTGTGTCCATACCCTATCCTGTTTCGGTTTTTGGCTCGCAGCCATTTTCTTGTTGTTGTTGTGCCCCCCTGGCCGGATATCCACCACGCACCCGCCTCCCGGCTGCTCCTCCCTCCCACTGACCTGTAAGCGCCGCTCTCCCTGGTGTTCACTGTGACCGCCCTGATCCCCATCAGAAGCGGACGCTCACACGCTGCTCCCTACGCTACCTACAGACCTACAGACTGGTATCGTAGCGCTACTCTACAAGAATCGCTATAGCCTGACTTATGTTAAAATTCTATCGCAGCGCTAGATTGCCGGTTTAGCTCATTATCTGCTAAATTAAATTCTTTCAGATCTGCCATTGCGAGTAGAATCGTAGCGCTAAATTGCCATAGAGCGCTCTTACACTGCTGTTACCTGTGCATTGCTGCCTGTTTAAATCGTCTGCAGCGCGCCCACTGTGTGCATACCCTATCCTGTTTCGGTTTTTGGCTCGCAACCATTTTCTTGTTGTTGTTGTGCCCCCCTGGCCGGATATCCACCATGCACCCGCCTCCCAGCTGCTCCTCCCTCGCCCGCCCCCTCCACCATCCATACATGACAGATGCTTTTGCCCGCAGCGTTCATGCGCAGCGGTCGCGCCCCATGCGCGCCGAAGGTGCGCCAAAGGTAAGCCCGTCTACGCCCGTCCGCGCCTGGACCGCGCCCAGCGCCAGACCCCCTGGTCCTCGCAAAACACCCTCCACCTGCATAACGTACGACTCCGCCACCCTCCTAGCCCTTAACCCTGGACGCACGCCACAATGCTACGAGGCTACCCAAGGATGTACCCACGGTCCCTTCGCCTGCCACTCCTGCAAGTTTGACTGCATCAGGACCCACACCAAATCCACGACCTCCAAACTCAGCTCCGACTCTAACCACCCGAAATGCATCCTACTAAACACCCTCTCGATCCACAAACACGCCACAGAACTTTGGGACCTACTCGACACTGCGTCACCGGACATCGCCTTCCTTACAGAAACCTGGATGAACGCATCATCAGGACCCGACATCGCCATAGCCATCCGGGACGCTTACAAGATCATCCGAAAAGACCGCACCAACCAAACAGGAGGCGGCATCGCCATCGTCCATAAGAATACCATCAGAATCACAACCAGCTCAGACGATAACCTTTCAACCGCAGAACACCTCCACTTCCAGATCCACACCAACCCCAGGACCACACTTAGAGGCACCCTCATCTACAGACCACCAGGAACCCGTAAACAATTCAGCGAAGACATCACTGACTTCATCCGCCCACATGCCCTCCCCTCCGAGAACTACATTCTACTGGGAGACTTCAACTTCCACCATTAGAGTTAGTGCTTTTAGAATTGTTTATGGTTTTTTTGTGTAAATGTTTATCATTTTTGTTTCCTGTAGCCAATGCTAAAGAATTACAAATAAAAAAAGCCATAAACATTTCTAAAATCTCTAACTGAAATGGTCTGAGACCTATTGCACTGTGTGAGGGTGAGGGGTTGAGGGTGAGTGAGGGTGAGGGTGGGTGAGGGTGAGTGAGGGTGAGGGGTTGAGGGTGAGTGAGGGTGAGTGAGGGTGAGGGGTTGAGGGTGAGTGAGAGTGAGGGTGAGTGAGGGTGGGTGAGGGTGAGTGAGGGTGAGGGGTTGAGGTGTTGAGGGTGAGTGAGGGTGAGGGCGAGTGAGGTGTTGAGGGTGAGTGAGGGTGAGGGTGAGGGGTTGAGGGTGAGGGTAGGTGAGGGGTTGAGGGTGAGTGAGGGTGAGGGTGAGTGAGGGTGATGCTGAGGGGTTGAGGGTGAGTGAGGGTGAGTGAGAATGAGGGTGAGGTGAGTGAGGGGTTGAGGGTGAAGGGTTGAGGGTAAGTGAGGGTGAGGGTGAGTGAGGGTGAGTGAGGGTGAGTGAGGGTGAGGGGTTGAGGGTGAGTGAGGGTGAGGGGTTGAGGGTGAGTGAGGGTGAGGCGTTGAGGGTGAGTGAGGGTGAGTGTGGGTGAGGGTGAGTGAGGGTGAGGGGTTGAGGGTGAGTGTGGGTGAGGGTGAGTGAGGGTGAGGGTGAGTGAGGGTGAGGGGTTGAGGGTGAGTGAGGGTGAGGGTGAATGAGGGTGTGTGAGGATGAGGGGGTGAGGATGTGAAGGCGCGTTTGGCAGTGTATGTTTTAACGCTCGGAATATCATAATGAACCCAGACATGACAGTCTCCAGCCAACAGCTGTAAATAGTTAGTCAAGTAAGCTAATGTTTGAGAGAGGCAGGCCCAAACCAAACTCCATGTATATTGCTAGAGCAATGCTTGACAGTTCTGCTGTTTAAAACCCAGCACAGTTCTAAAACAGTTCTGAAAAAGCTAAGAAGTCTGGCCTTTTTGCTTTGCCAATGCTGGTTTACATTGCTTTGGTAAAACGCCATTTTTGAAAGATGTGCCCAGCCACTCGTCATTATGTAAAAATTAAATTACCTTAATGCAAAAATATAATTTCTGGGCACAAAAAAAAACAAACTCCGCCATTGAAGCCTCAAGCCTAAAACGGAACTACTTTGTGTGCGCATGCGCTCCTTGTGAGAGGGTGGACTGCTGAAACTCCGTGAACATATCCAGTCTCGATCTGCTCGATCCACCGCCCCCTGCTGTAGTGAGCAGTGAATGACAACAGCAGACCAATGGAGAGGGGTGGCTGACTGAAGACCCTTGTAAGTATGTTATATACAATTTTACTAAAAATGAAATAAGTCTTGGCTAATGCCACACCTAAAATCACCCATTCATTTGGGGGGAAAGTCTCAGATCATGTAAAGACAGCTTGTCAGGCAGAAGGATTAAAACAACTGCAAGTTATTGATGCATCTTTAAAACTGCATAGGAATAATTCAGCTAAACAGACATTAAGATGACAACAAAAAGCAAAATGTGTGCATCAGACACATGGGCGCAAAAGAGAGGAAGAAAAGACAATCTGTGCAGAGGCAAGAGGGAAACAGACTGGGTGGGCGTCAGCTTCCGAGACAGAAAGGGGGAGACACAGGGGCGGAGACGGCATCCGAAAGAGGACTAACACAAAAGCATTGGGCATGCACACATCACAGGAGGCAGGAGGAGAAAGGAGACACGGGGCTAGTTCATCAGAGACCAGAGGAGAAACAGAGCTGCGCGTCACAAAGGCGAAGAGAGAGGCCTTTGCCTGCAAAAAAACATTAATTGGAGAACAAAACAAACGCACACGGCAGGTTAACGAGGCAGAGAAGAAAAAAAATAAACAAACAAGACGGAGGGAAGAGAGGGGAGGGGGGAGGAGAAATGCGACACGGCGGGAAGGGGAGGGGGCGGAGCGGGTTAAATTAAACAAACGAGACGAACACAAAAGCATTGGGCATGCACACATCACAGGAGGCAGGAGGAGAAAGGAGACACGGGGCTAGTTCATCAGAGACCAGAGGAGAAACAGAGCTGCGCGTCACAAAGGCGAAGAGAGAGGCCTTTGCCTGCAAAAAAACATTAATTGGAGAACAAAACAAACGCACACGGCAGGTTAACGAGGCAGAGAAGAAAAAAAATGAGAAGAAAAAAAATAAACAAACAAGACAGAGGAAAGAGAGGGGAGGGGGGAGGAGAAATGCGACACGGCGGGAAGGGGAGGGGGCGGAGCGGGTTAAATTAAACAAACGAGACGAGGGAAGAGAGGGGAGGGGGGAGGAGAAATGCGACACGGCGGGAAGGGGAGGGGGCGGAGCGGGTTAAATTAAACAAACAAGACGGACGGAGGAGAGGGGAGGGGGGAGGAGAAATGCGACACGGCGGGAAGGGGAGGGGGCGGAGCGGGTAAAACAAGACGGACGTGCACGCGCTTTTATGCTCAATGCGCATGCGCATTGAGCTTAAAAGTCACGGGCACTGCAAGGAATCGCCACGATTCCTTGCAGTGGATAAAGAGTGGATAAGCCCCCATAGTCTCGCTTGCTCGATGCGCATGCGCATCGACAGGCGAGACCTAAAAAACGACTGCAACACCTCCACCCTTCTGGACAACCTGGCTAATCTCGGACTCAAACAACTTGTTGACACCCCCACCCACTTAGCCGGACACACGCTCGACCCTATCTTCACCTCCAGCAAACATATCTCCTTCAATCATACCACAGCTCTCCATTGGACGGACCATAGCTGTGTTCACTTCAGCTACAAAACTACCACGACTCACAACCCCCCACAACCTATTCCTCGAAGAAACTGGAGCAGAATCACCACTGAGCAACTCCTCACATCGCTCAACCAAAACCCTCCAACCCTCTCATTGGACCCAAACGAAGCTGCCACCAAACTCAAACAATGGATCACTCACAGCGTTGACGAATTAGCACCCCTAAAAAAACACCACATCAAACAAGGTAGCAAAAAGGCCCCCTGGTTAAACGATGACCTTAAGAATTCCAAGAAAATATGCCGTACTCTCGAAAAAACATAGAGAAAAAACCCAACCACTGACAACCTGACCAACTTCAAGGCAGCCACCCGCAAACACCACCAATTGATCCGATCCACCAAGAAATCAGCAGTCAAGGATCGACTCGACAACAACGCCCACAACAGCAAGGAACTATTCAACATCGTCAAAGATTTTACCAACCCCACCGCAGCCTCAAACGACATTACTCCCTCCCAAGACCTCTGCGACTTGTTATCCTCTTTCTTCTACAACAAAATCGCCGACATACATAACAGCTTTAAGAACATTTTCGAAAGAACAGCCCACTCCACCCACTTCCAAAACCGAAACGCTCTCTAACAACCTTAGCGCCTGGAACCCAATCACCACTGAAGACACCATACGCCTAATGAACTCCATTCATTCAGGTTCGCCAACTGACCCCTGTCCCCACCACATCTTCAACAAAGCAGACTCCATCATCGCACCCCATCTCCGTGATGTCATCAACTGCTCCTTCAACTCCGCTACCTTCCCAGAAAGCTGGAAACACGCCGAACTCAGTGCCCTCCTGAAGAAACCCACAGCTGACCCCTCTGAACTTAAGAACTACCGCCCCATTTCCCTCCTCCCATTCCCTGCCAAAGTCATTGAGAAAGCCGTCAATAGCCAGCTCGCCGCCTTCCTTGAATCCAACAACTCCCTCGACTCTTCACAGTCCGGATTTCGAGCCAAACACAGCACCGAAACCGCCCTCATTGCAGCGACAGATGACATCCGAACGCTACTGGACAACGGAGAAACAGTTACCCTCATCCTACTTGACCTCCCACCGCCTTCGACACAGTCTGTCATAGCACCCTCATACAACGCCTCAGCAACGTCGGAATACAAGGAAAAGCCTTGGACTGGATCATCTCGTTCCTCGCTGGGAGAACCCAGAGAGTCCGACTACCCCCATTCAAATCAGAGGCCACCGAAGTCATCTGCGGAGTCCCACAAGGATCATCACTCATTCCCACCCTCTTCAACGTTTACATGAGTCCCCTCGCATCCATCGCGCGACAACACAACCTCAACATCATCTCCTACGCCGACGACACCCAGCTGATACTTTCCCTCACCAAAGACCCTTACACCGCCAAAACCAATCTTCATGAAGGCATGAAAGAAGTAGCCGAATGGATGAAAAACAGCCGCCTAAAACTTAACTCAGACAAAACGGAAGTTCTCATCCTAGGATCTTCTCCCTCTGCCTGGGACGACTCATGGTGGCCATTGGCTCTGGGCACAGCACCCATACCCACAGACCACGCACGCAACCTGGGCTTCATCCTAGACTCCTCCCTCTCGATGACCAGACAAGTTAACGCCGTCTCATCCTCTTGCTTCAACGTACTCCGTATGCTCAAAAAAACCTTCAGTTGGATCCCCACCGAAACAAGAAAGACGGTCACCCACGCTCTGGTCACTAGCCGACTGGACTATGGAAACACCCTCTTCGCCGGAACCACAGCCAAATTACAGAAAAAACTCCAACGCATCCAAAATGCATCCGCCAGACTCATATTGGACATCCCTCGCCAAGCTCACATTACCGACCACCTGAAAGACCTCCACTGGCTTCCCGTCAACAAAAGAATAACGTTCCGTCTCCTCACCCACGCTCACAAGGCCCTCTACAAACTAGGACCCGAATGCCTCAACACACGACTGTCCTTCTACACACCCATCCGCCAACTAAGATCTTCCAACCAAGAGCTTGCCGCAGTTCCGCGCATCCACAGATCCACCATGGGAGGAAGATCCTTCTCCTACCTGGCGGCCAAGACCTGGAACTCTCTCCCCACTCACCGCCGCCTCACACAGAACCACATTTCCTTCAGAAAGAAACTCAAAACATGGTTGTTCGATAAATAATGCACCCCCTCCCACAAGCGCCTTGAGACCCTATGGGTGAGTAGTGCGCTATACAAATTCCTGAACTTGAACTTGAACTATAGATGTGACGTAGGTCAGTAGGTCTCTATCGAATATACTTAATTGTGAGTGCCAGCTAGCTCAGAGGTCACTCGAAACTTTGTCGAATACACAAGAAGGGATTTGATTCTGACAACCGCATAAACTTGACAACTTTGTTTCCCTAAGACTGGAAAATATCTTCAGAGTCGTAGAAACAATAGATAACTATTTTACTCAGTCAATCGTGCATGCTTCTTTTCTACAGAGGGTGCACAGAAATAGAGAGACGGGCGTTTCAATAAAAGGGTTTATTGAACTGTCTTTCTTGTAATTCCAAAGAAAGGGAGACCACACTTCTGGAAGCAAGGAAACAAAAGATTTATTTTAATACAACATAAAGATGATCTCTAGAGATGTAAGAGTGTCGGAGACCCACTGATGGCGTAGGTGTCAGGAGACTGTTCAACGTGTCCTTGGCATGCAGCATCTCTTATAGGATGTAGACCCTCCCCTCGGGTGCAGGGGGACAACAGAAAGTCCATTGGTATGCAGGAATTCAGGTGTGTGGAGCAGAATTTCAGGTGTTGGGGGCAACGGAAAGTCCGGGGAATGTGGAAGTTCAGGAGTGCGCTGGACATATTCCTGTTTGGAGGCAGCTTTCATGCCTTTAGGGTGAGGAGGGTTTCGTGACCTGGCCAGGTGTTAGGCCGTTGACAGAGATGGACCGGTTAGGGACAGACCTGTTCTGTCATCTACACAGGTTCCTGAAACAAGTGCGTGGGTGCAGCAGAAACCGGCCCAGGGCACCGACACAGGGTTACGTAGGAGACAACTTTGTGGAAGGTCAAGAAAGTTTTTTTAGAGAAGGATGGAGTTTATACACGGCAACATTAAGAAGTTCAGTTATTACAAGCTCCAGAAGAGACTCCAGCGGATCCAAAACGCCTCAGCCAGACTCATCCTCGACATCCCACGATCCAGCCACATCTCCGGACATCTGAGAGACCTTCACTGGCTCCCCGTCAACAAGAGAATCACCTTCCGCCTCCTCACCCACGCACACAAAGCCCTACACGACCAAGGCCCGAGCTACCTCAACAGCCGAGTCAACTTCTACGCTCCCAAACGCCACCTCCGATCAGCCAACCATGCCCTCGCCGCCGTCCCCCGCATCCGAAGAGCGACTACAGGAGGAAGGTCCTTCTCCTACCTGGCCGCCAAGACCTGGAACTCCCTCCCGTCCGACCTGCGCCTGACCCAAGACCACCTCTCCTTCAGGAAGAAGCTGAAGACCTGGCTGTTCGAGCATTAGCGGCACCCCCCCCCCCAGCGCCTTGAGACCCTACGGGTATGTAGCGCGCTTTATAAGTGTCACTGATTGATTGATTGATTGACATTCTCATGCAAGCGAGGTGAACTGCTACAGTCGTTAGACAGAATGCAAACTGTAATGTGTACAGCGAGAATAGTATTATTAAATAATACTGTAATAGCATTGCCTAGTGCTATGACATATAAAAACACATACATAAATAACACAGGCTAAAATACTCAACTGGTGCTTCGAAAATACGCCTACCCCAATGTACCTAACCTAGGTCTAGTACCAGGAAAGACTAAGTGTGGTCTTTAGCATAGTTTTTAGTTCTGCCAAGAATTGCCAAAGGTTTCTCTAGGTTCTAATCAGCTCCATACCTTAGAATGAAGGAGGTCTGGTATCTCTGTCTCGGGACTCGATTTCCCAACACCCCGTAAGGGGAGTCCGAAACACTGAAGCTTGATTTCTCGGCAGAGGAGGACCAGCTTATTGTCAGTGCGTCAGCTGGAGAGTCAGCTTCCTTCGGCACTTTGTAGGAAGGTGGATATCTGACTGTGGTTCCCCCAACTTTTTGCCTGGTGTTTAGCTGGTTTTTCGACTAAGTTGACCTGGGGCCCTGCTATTCAGGACCCCAGGCCCACTGCTCTCTCTGTAAAATGGATTTGATGTACTATAGGTACATATCTAATTGGATACTGAGTCACCTTATCAGCCCCTGTACAGTGTACCTTAGGTACCCAGGGCATAGGTGCACCCAGGGCCTACCAGGGGCTGCAGCATGTATTATGCCACCCCTGGCTGGCCATCCACATCTGACACAACTGGCTGATCAATCAGCTGGGGCAAGGTGATGTAAGCACCCTTTGCTTTAGATATAGTATACCTATATCTAAACCTAAAATGGACACATATACTCCTATAAATCACTCCTATGGCAGGCCTTAACAATCCTGGAGGCAGAGTGCTTGGAATTATGTGAGATAGTGCTCTGGCATGAGATGAGCCTGTCTGCAGCTTTCGGAACCAAGTCCTTTACCTGTTTCCATGATAACGCTATACCATATACTCTTAAGTGCATTATAATCCTCGCGGTTATTGCTAACTTTGGCATAGCATTATCAAAACATGTCGAGTAAGGTGTCATACGAATTGGAATACTACCCCCTCACCACTTCTGGCGACGGGGATAGCATTCCACCCTTTTAGAGGGACACAACATGTACCTAACTGTGAACCCCGGTTAAAGTTAACCAGAGCCTCAGCATCACAAAATGGATGCTGCCACCACAGACACAAGTCTGACCTCCTGCTGCTGGGAGTCCTTCCAGCGAGGGAGGCTTGGACAAAGGGTTTCCTGCCTTGGGAGGTGCTAGCACCACCCCAGACAGAATTTTGTGTATTGGGTAGGATAGGGCTGAAAGGGATGAGACATGCCTATGGCACACAAGGTGTCCCTGTGCATACACCGGTCTAAACCAGTTCCTGGGGCTCTCCAGCCCCAGCTCTGGTGCAAGACCGGACAAAGGATAGGGGGTGTAACCACCCCCCTTCCTGGTCTCACCCATAGGAGGGACCTAGTGATAGTACAGCCCCCTTTAGGAGGATAAAGGTAGGAGCTGGTCCCATTCCAGATTAGATTAATCCTGAACTGAAACTCTACAAGAAGAAACTCTGGACTTCGACTTTCTACAAAGAAGACTGAAGAAATCTCCCTTGTGGGCAAAGAGTGTCCACCCTGCACAAGCAGGCACCATCAGCGTCCAGCGGCTTCCCTTTGTCGTCTGCCCTCGAGGATCCAGACTTCAGAGCCCGATGAGACCCAGATTACCAGACCTCTCCGACCTCTACCTACATCTGCAGCACAGCTGAGATCCGTGGGTGCGACGAGACACGTGGGACCGGCCCTCTTAGAAGAAGCAGCACTTCGCTCCAGCACTACTTCTGAGGTAACCTTGATCAAGTGCTTTGGGGACTGAGAAGCCCAGAGCAGCTCCTGCACCGAAGACCAGCCCTCCAGCATCCACAAGATCTGCGTGGGGCCCTTCTGCCTGTTTGCTGCTCGACGCGTTGTCTGGTCACTTGCCGGCTGGCTAGTGACCTCCTAGATGACGAATCTTGAAATTCAATCTGCTGGTCTGGTTGCTCCAGACTGGCCCCTGTTTCCCTGCAAAGGAGAAGCACCCCGGACCTTCCTGGTCCACTCCAGACGCCGTTTCCACTCACCGCGTGGGTTGCCTTTGCCAAGGCCTGTTGACTCTAAATCCGGATCCGACACCGCCGACAGCGAGAGCCTGCGTGGGACAGCTCGTGCCTCCATCCTGGTCGTCAAAGACACCTCCTGGTCCACGTGGCTACAGAGACAAGCGTCCACTCTTCACCTGATCGCGACGACGACATCTGGTTCCACTCCTGGTTCCACTCCAGTCCCTGGCTAGTGACTTTGAACATTGTCCCCTCTGCTTTCAAGTTCTCCTCTTCACTGATCCACCCTTGGATCACACCGGACATCTTCCTCCTGGTCGCCTGCAGCATCTTTTCTTTCAGGCTCCATAGACTTCAACGCCGGAACCCGACACGACTTCGCACCTATGCACCCGCAGCCTGTGGGTGAGATAACAAGAGCATTTCGGTGCTCAAGGGTAGATTGACTCTCCTAGTGTCCAGTTCCACAGTCGTTTTAGTCCTAACTAGTCAGGATTGTCCGTACTCACCTTTTACTTGAACTGTACTGTCCATAGACGTTGTTACGCATCTCGCGTGTGAATCCACATTCTGCACACGCGTTCCGTGGGCCTCCTATTACTTACCTAAAGTTAGGGTAGCGTAGTCCCAGCGATCCTACAGCCTCTGGACAGCTCCATTCCTTCTATCGACTTTCACATTCCACTTGCTTAGTATATGGTTTGTTGTGCCCCTAGGGCAAAATTGTAATTGTGCAACTTAAACATATATTTTTTAAGAGTCTTGTCATGTGCTTAGCCCTCTGATCGTATAAAGAGTTCAGAGGTGTTTGTTAGTTAATAAATATCTTGTTTATTTTCATAACTACCTGTGTGGGGTCCTTTCATTTGGTATTCAAGGGGTTATATGTGGTAAAACAGCTGGCTTCACATGCCAAAAGAGTTTAGCCTAAGACTGCTTTGTCCATGCTACCATTAGGATAGCTGGTCTATAAGGTTGACTTACAACCAATCACCATAAGGGTTGTTTGGACTGATACAAGGTGATCACTAGAACTAGTGAGCATCATATATCAGGCCAACTTCTCACATTGGTGTGCAGCGGTTGGGATTTGAGCTTGCTGTTGTTTTTACCAAATATAATCTTGAGATATCATTTGAAAGATCACATAAGGTACCATAGGTACATATAACAAAGCTTAGAAATACTCTGAGTTCTACTGAACCAGCTGTTGTAGTAGAAAGGGAGTAGCACACCCTGACTACAACTCTTAGCAAGGGATCAGTAGGAAAACCCATAGTGTAGGTAAGTGCACCACTTACACCTCACTAGAAAGCATGTCTACCACAGGAGAGAACACAGTGGCTCCCCTTGTGGAAGTTGACCCTCCACAGGTCATTTCAAGATATGCAGCCCTTAGCTTCCAGGAGATGAGACAATTGTGTACCTCCAGGAAACTAAAACAGGGTTCAAACCCTACCATTCCTTTTCTGATAGGTCTCTTATAGACATATGATGCAAGAAGGGCTTCTAATCCAGGCCCATCTGATCTTACAGAAGGAAACATACCCCCAGTAGAGGAGGACTCTAATCTCCCTGAGACTGAAGAAGTGGAGGAAGATGGAGACTCATCTGATGAAGAGGTAGACAATGGTCATGAGGGAGTCAGCAGACTTTCCAGGGTCAACTTAAGCAGACATGAGAATGGAACTGGGGGAGCCCCAGACCCATCCTCAGGCATAATGATGGGAATAAAAAACAACAAAGAACCTGCGTTAAGCCGCAAGGCACTAACAACCAAGGAATGGAACAAGAACTCAGTAAATACGAGTTCAACAAGCAAGGAGATCAAAGGGTAGTGACTAACAGTTTTGATAATAAACATAAAGTTACGCCAAATCCTGATTCAACTAGGAGTATCAACATTACCTCCAAAAGGGACAAAACTAACACAAGACAAGTTACAGCAAGAGTCGATAGAAGTAAGCGGGACCAACTACAAGTAAAGATTATTACAGAGCGGCATGACAAACATCAAAGCATAGGATCGGAAAAAGCAACAAGGCCAATGCCTTCTCTAGTGACCACCATTAACGATTGTACGCCTAACACAAAATCATGCGGACAGAAAAGAACAATTCTGGAAGTAAAAACCAAGACAAGAATGCCAACAGAGCAATTAGTGAATGATGACTATATCCAACAGGACAAAATCATAAAGGATGAGTTGAGGGACAACGGAGGTAATAAAAATGTGAGAACTCGGCAACATCGCAATGTGCATGATATAAAATCAACAACAACTGGAAGGCTACTTTTTATACCCAACTTTACAATGCGAGATACACAAGACTATTTAAACCGAGGAAACATCTTACACCTGATCTCGGCTATTCCAAGCCTCAACCATATAACGCCTGCAGACTTATTGACATTCGAATTCGTTAATCTTGGGAACAATTCAGCAAAGGAAGGCACCCTCTCAACCTGGAGGAGCGTGGAAATGGTTAAGCAGTTACTCAACGAAACCACGAAATTTGAAGAGTGGGGGATCTCGCTCAAAGAAGAGAAAACGGCAGGCTATCCCTCGCCCCTATTAAGAAGGCACATCAAACGAGAAGATCATACCGGTATAAGTCGAAAACAAACATACTCGGTATTGCAAGGTGCCAGGGGTGCAGAACTTATAAAAGCTGAGCAACAGAGTAGGCCGATGCAATGTCCAACTGAAGACTGAATTAGTTGCAGAGCGTATAACATCGAACAAAGTATAGTAAAAGTTCTCTCCTGGAACATCGCTGGAGCAAAAGAAATTTTAAACAACAACTGGAAAATGGACACTTGGGACACTTATGACATCGTTGCCCTGCAGGAAACATGGCTAACAGAGCCAATTGATGTCCCAGGCAGAA
The DNA here is from genome assembly GCF_964263255.1 of Lissotriton vulgaris. Classification (NCBI taxonomy): domain Eukaryota; kingdom Metazoa; phylum Chordata; class Amphibia; order Caudata; family Salamandridae; genus Lissotriton; species Lissotriton vulgaris. The sequence continues at coordinate 861,776,409 of NC_141695.1, forward strand.
TCAGTTTTCATGTTAGTGCAACCCGCACCCAGCGCCATGGACGAGCGAAAGGCGGTTTGTCAGTCTACATAAACACTGCATTAAACATCAAAGCCTCCCAACTGGCAAACTCTACGACCGACATGCAAATAATCAAATTTGAGAGGTTATCCCAGGCTGGTATCGGAACAATAATACTAATCAACATATATGATCACCCAAAAATGAAGGTAAAAAAAGAGCTATTTAAATGCATTAACAATGTAATATCTGGGTTTCGTCTAGATCAACCAGCATGGGAGATAATCCTCACGGGCGATTTCAATACTAATCTTATACACCACCCAGAAGAGGAGGATAACGTAATCGCTGCAAATGAATTTTGGGCAGTTGAAACACAGGAGATCCCGCTCGCCAAGAAGGCCGACCAAGTGGGAAAACAGTTAATGTGGGCCCTGGAAAATCATGGGTTGCGAGTACTTAATGGAAGAATCCAACAGGTGTTTGCAAGTAGCCCGGTGGCAGAGGGCTGGCTTGCGGACGCTGAGAGAGCTCTTCTAATAATTCTCCTGCACTTCGCCCCGCTGATTGCGAGCGGCGGCGCTTTTATGCTACGAACTGATTTTAAACTGTATTATCACTGTACTTTTCGTTATGCAGGTTACTAACCTGAGTCTTCAGTTTCAGAGGTGAGCTGCTGGCTGGGGGCTGATCGTCATCGCGGGTTCCCAGCGGTAGCGGGCGCCATCTTTGCTTGGGCTGACCTCCACCATACTCTACCCCTGACACTCCACCCACGCTCCGCCCCTATTTAGGAGCGCGACTTGCCCCTCGCCTAGTGTTTGCAAGTAGACCGGTGGCAGAGGGCTGGCTTGCGGACGCTGAGAGAGCTCTTCTAATAATTCTCCTGCACTTCGCCCGCTGATTGCGAGCGGAGGCGCTTTTATGCTACGAACTGATTTAAACTGTATTATCACTGTACTTTTCGTTATGCAGGTTACTAACCTGAGTCTTCAGTTTCAGAGGTGAGCTGCTGGCTGGGGGCTGATCGTCATCGCAGGTTCCCAGCGGTAGCGGGCGCCATCTTTGCTTGGGCTGACCTCCACCATACTCTACCCCTGACACTCCACCCATGCTCCGCCCCTATTTAGAAGCGCGACTTGCCCCTCGCCTAGTGTTTGCAAGTAGACCGGTGGCAGAGGGCTGGCTTGCGGACGCTGAGAGAGCTCTTCTAATAATTCTCCTGCACTTCGCCCCGCTGATTGCGAGCGGAGGCGCTTTTATGCTACGAACTGATTTAAACTGTATTATCACTGTACTTTTCGTTATGCAGGTTACTAACCTGAGTCTTCAGTTTCAGAGGTGAGCTGCTGGCTGGGGGCTGATCGTCATCGCGGGTTCCCAGCGGTAGCGGGCGCCATCTTTGCTTGGGCTGACCTCCACCATACTCTACCCCTGACACTCCACCCACTCTCCGCCCCTATTTAGGAGCGCGACTTGCCCCTCGCCTAGTGTTTGCAAGTAGCCCGGTGGCAGAGGGCTGGCTTGCGGACGCTGAGAGAGCTCTCCTAATAATTCTCCTGCACTTCGCCCCGCTGATTGCTAGCGGCGGCGCTTTTATGCTACGAACTGATTTTAAACTGTATTATCACTGTACTTTTCGTTATGCAGGTTACTAACCTGAGTCTTCAGTTTCAGAGGTGAGCTGCTGGCTTGGGGCTGATCGTCATCGCGGGTTCCCAGCGGTAGCGGGCGCCATCTTTGCTTGGGCTGACCTCCACCATGCTCTACCTCTGACACTCCACCCACGCTCCGCCCCTATTTAGGAGCGCGACTTGCCCCTCGCCTAGTGTTTGCAAGTAGCCCGGTGGCAGAGGGCTGGCTTGCGGACGCTGAGAGAGCTCTTCTCATAATTCTCCTGCACTTCGCCCTGCTGATTGCGAGCGGCGGCGCTTTTATGCTACGAACTGATTTTAAACTGTATTATCACTGTACTTTTCGTTATGCAGGTTACCAACCTGAGTCTTCAGTTTCAGAGGTGAGCTGCTGGCTGGGGGCTGATCGTCATCGCGGGTTCCCAGCGGTAGCGGGCGCCATCTTTGCTTGGGCTGACCTCCACCATACTCTACCCCTGACACTCCACCCACGCTCCGCCCCTATTTATATGGGCAGTATGTGTCAGCGCAGCGGACGAGCGCAGCGGGCGCGACGTAGGCGCGCCGGAGTTACGCCTGAGTTAAGCCCGTCTGCGCCCGTCCGCGGCCGGCCGGGGCAAGGGGCATGTCATTCTGCCTCTTTCCTCACTTATTCCCGCTCTTCCCTCATTCTATGTCATGACCCCGCACTCCCCCCTCCTGAGTCATCCCCCAGGCTCGCTTTATTCGGCCTGCTCATGGCTAGAAAATCCTTTCCGGAGATCATTTCCCCCCCGCTAACCGCCAGGCTACTAGCCCTGGGTCCCAAGTCCTGCACCTCCCCATTGGTAAGAGCCTTAAAGACCTCTCTGTCAGTGATGTACCTCAACACCCGGTCCCTGGTCAGCCACCAGTCAGATATTTTTTATCTCCTGGGATCGGAACAGCCTGACGTTTTGTTTTTGACCGAGACCTGGCTCACAGATGACTCTTCACCTGATATCCTGGCAGCCATCCCTTCGGGATATTATATACTGCAAGTCAACCTCTCCTCTGGCAAAGCGGGCGGAGGGGTTGCAGCCATTATTAGGCACCCTATTCGTTTCTCCCCAGTGCCCACCACCAGTATCCCCATGACTGATTGTCTCGTACTCAGATTGGAGCAGCCAGGGTCATTCCTCATATGCGTACTGGTTTACCGCCCCCCCCAATCCGTGCCCAGCTTTTCGGTCCAGTTCGCCGATCTCATCTCCCAGCTCACCATCAATAACGCTAACGTTTTGGTCCTGGGTGATTTCAATTACTGGCCGTCGGATGCTCATGAAACCCCAGGCTCACTGGCCTTCTCAGACCTCATGTTAGGCTTAAATTGCACTCAACATATACACTCACCCACTCATGTTAAGGGTCATATTTTAGACCAGGTTTGGACCTCCAGCCTGGACATCTCTGCACCCCTTATTCTTCCCTGCCTTTGGTCAGATAATTTTTTAATTACTTTTACTTTAGCTATGCCCTCCCCTGTTACCACGGTCCGAGAAACCAACTTCTTGGCGCGCAACTGGAACAAGGCTGACTTACACAAATTCACCTCCCTCCTTAGTTCATCTGTTCCACCCATTACTGGACCTTCTATCTCTATCGATTCCCAGACACAGGGTCTCACTCACTGGCTTACCTCTGCTCTTGACCTGGTGGCAACCTTAAAACTAGTCAGAGCGAGGCGCAGTCATGATGCCCAAAGGTGGTTCACCGAGGACCTCAGAGCCCAAAAACTTGGTCTTCGTCAGGCAGAACGGCGCTGGCGCCGGGGGTACTCCCCCGAGACTAAAGAGATATTCTCCTCTCTGCTGAGAGAGTATAAGTCAGCCATAACTTCGGCTAAATCTCTCTATTTCTCCAATAGAATTCTGGACTCCTCTAATAAGTCCAAGGACATATTCTCTATTGTCGAGGAACTGTCTAATCCGGTGAGAGTCACTATTGCGCCCCTCCCCTCCCAGTCCCTATGTGATTCCCTGAACCAATTCTTTGTGGAAAAGATTGTCAAGATCAAAACCAGCATCTCCGTCCAAGCCCCGCTAGCCCCCTCTCCGCCTAGTGCCTCTTGTCATCATCTGAACACTCATACTTTAACCCAGATTCCCCCTATCTCGAAAGTCAACTTTCTCTCACTTTTGCACAAAGTCTCTTCTGGTTCTCCTGGCGACTGCTGCCCCCCCTCGGCCCTTCGGGAAGCTTTCACTTCCTGTCCTGAACCCCCCCTGGCTCTCTTAAACAACTCTCTGACCACTGGGGAGGTTCCTTGTTCCTTCAAACAGGCCGAGGTGGTTGCCATCTTGAAAAAACCTTCGGCAGACCCCTCCATCATGAGCAACTATCGCCCTATATCTCTTCTCCCTTTCCTCAGTAAAGTTCTGGAGTCGCATGTAACTCAAACCCTCAGCACTTTTGTTGAGGATTCGTGCGTCTTGGACCCCCAGCAGGCCGGGTTCAGACCTGCGCATTCTACAGAAGCAGTTATTCTCTCCGTGATGGAGGAATTGCGCAGAGGGGCCGACGCTAACACCTGTCAGGCCCTGGTTCTCCTGGATCTGTCGGCCGCCTTTGACACGGTCGACCATAATATTTTGGTCGACCGTGTCAGAGAGGCTGTCATCCAGGGTACCGCCCTGGACTGGGTTCAGTCTTTCTTGACTAAACGTCAACAAGCCGTCAGGCTGTCCCAGTTCTCCGCTACTCAGGTCGAGCTGACCTGCGGCGTCCCGCAGGGCTCCTCTTTGTCCCCCCTCCTTTTTAATTTGTACCTGGCTCCGTTAATACGTTCCCTCCGCGGGTTCAGTGTCACCTCGTTTAATTACGCGGATGACATTCAACTGGTTTTTAACATAGATTCCTCTGACAAATCAATTACTACCTTTCAAAACACGCTCTGCTTCATTAGCAATTGGATGAGCTCTAACCACCTGAAGCTCAACCCCGACAAGACCGAGCTGGTTCTTGTCGGGGGACCCTCCAATCCTTGGCAACCCTCCTTCTGGCCTGCAAGTCTGGGCAGTCCCCCTTGCCCTGTTAACTCAGCCAAAAGCCTGGGAGTCGTCATTAGCAACGATCTCTCTATGACGCCCCAGATAAGCGCAGTAGTGTCCTCTAGCCATTTCCAACTCAGGAAAATTCATAAAATCTCCCGCCTACTCACTACCGAGGCCCTTATTTTGGCCTTGCTTGCGTTAGTCATGTCTAGGCTCGACTACGCAAACGCATTGTATGTGGGCATTCCTGATTACCAGCGTAAGAGACTTCAGTTGATCCAGAATCAGGCCGCTCGCTTGATCTATCACCAACCTAGAGATCAACATGTTCGCCCCCTTTTAAAAAGTCTCCATTGGCTCCCGGTATCTGCTCGCTGTAAATTCAAGCTTGGCTGTATTATCTCAAAATCTCTTGCAGGCCACAGCCCCCTTTTTATTTCTTCCCTTCTCCACCCGTATGTTCCTCCTCGCAATCTTCGGTCATCCCAGATGGCCTTGCTATCAGTTCCCAGATTTAAGAGGAAGAAACACGGTGGCCTTAGGTTTTCTTTTTTAGCCCCATCTTTCTGGAACTCCCTTCCCCTTCCTCTTAGGTTGCCTTCTCCATACTCAAGGTTCAGATCCCTCCTTAAAACCTTCCTCTTCACCGAGTCCTATAACTAGTTGTCAATTTCACGCTCTTTTCTTTGTTCCCTCAGCACAAGCGCCAAGAAACCTAATGGTGTTAGTTGCGCTCAATAAATTCATTTAACATAACATAACATAACAAACCCCCTTCAAACACCTATATAGGCCCTAGCGCAAGTACAATCTTGTATTATACCATCGTCTCGCTCCCTCTGCTGGGATTAATCAAAAATTTCTAAATTCTATGTTCGGCTGACAGCGACCATTCAATGCAGCATATTGAAATCAGCCTGGCACCCTTCAAACATTTAAAAGCTCGATCATTAGCTGGGGAAACATCGACAATCAACCTGAAGCGTTTAAGATGGACGAGTAACTCCCTACCGCAAATTGCACAGGATGCAAAGCACTTACTCCAAAATATAACCAATGGAAATGAAATGTGCGCAGAAACATGGACTACCTTTTTGAATAAATTATTAAAGACTAGAGCCAACTTGAGCATGAAATTCAACCAAAGGAATAAAGGTCAGCCCAGTAAGATCATTCTGTCCTTAAGAAGGCGTTTGCGGAAGTTCATGAGGCAAGCAAAGGGTCGCAGTTCAGATTTGCATGTTTGGCAAACAATCCGACATGTAAGGAAACAATATAAGAGACAAATATGGATTGAAAAAAAACCCAGAGATACCGATTTTTGGACCAAACTACTGAACAACATAAAGAAATCCGATTCCAGAGCGTTCTGGTCACAGGTAAATTCATTAAACAGATCAGCACAAATAATAAACATTACCTGTGTTACAAAACAGGCATTGGTTCAACATATACTTGACACATTCTCAGTAAATTTATCGATGCCGCCCATAACAACAACTAACAATGCATCAAATGTAGTGAACCTAAAGACCTCCGTCTTAGCACAATTAAACAATCTGTGTACCAATCAGAAAGGTGGGGCTCAGATATTCAGCTCTTACGTGGAATCAGAAATATCAAAAATAATTAAAAGAAGCAGGCAAGATAGCGCACCGGGACCAAATGGTGTTCCCCAAGCCATCTATAAGGAGGACCCCCAATATTGGGCATGCAAATTAAACATCCTATTTCGGTCAATAAATAGCACAAGTCGGCTCCCTGAAAGCTGGAGAGGGGCGATTATAAATCCGATTTACAAAGGAGGAGACCGAAAAAACCCAGCAAATTACCGTCTGATAGCACTTATTGATGCTGAAGCAAAATACTACGCATCTCTTGTGCTAATCGACCTTACCAAATGGTCTGAAGATAATAAGAAGATTCCGGTAAATCAGACAGGGTTTCGCAGGGGTACCGGCACTATGGCTAATGCCATGGCGATAAGTTTAATCGCCGAAAAGAGTATACAAAGCCGTCAAGCACTGTACGCCTGCTTTGTTGACTTCAAGGCGGCTTTTGACCGTGTCAATCGTCAGCTACTATGGTCCAAGTTAAAACAGCAGGGACTGCCGGACACAATTCTAAATCCCATAATGGACTTATACACGGATACCTGGATGCAGGTAAAGATCGCTAATGGGCACCAACTAACACGGAAGATAAGGACATATGACGGATTGAAACAGGGCTGCGTCTTGGCGCCCCATCTTTTTAATCTATTCATGGCAGACCTAACAACAAGTCTGGATGGGATTAACGCTCACCCACCGCGGCTAGGAACATTACGGCTGACACATCTCTCCTATGCCGATGATGTGGTGCTCCTTAGTCAGACTAAAATAGGTATGCAACGCCTCCTGCATGAACTGGCTGGATACACTAAACAGAATCTTCTAGAAATAAATAACCAAAAAACAAAGATCATGATAATAACTCGCCAGCGCAAAGCCCTGCCACTTTTTGTCATAGACAACAAGAAACTGGAGGTAGTGGATAGCTATAAGTACCTGGGAATACAACTGGACAGACGCCTTAACTTTTCCTTGCACTTTGAGGCCATCGAAAAAAAGGGAATAGCACTGTTACATGCATTCAACAGTATTTCCAAGAAGTTAAAGGGCCCTCTGTTTAATCCACTTCTGGCCGTTATTAAGGCCAAGCTACTTCCTACAATTGCCTACGGCAGTGTGTTACACCATGGGAGAAGTGCACAACTATTAGACAAGATTCAAACTAGAATCTACAAGCGTATATTCAGATTACCGTACAATGCCTCTCCGGCACAGGTCCGACTCGAGTTTGGCCTACAATCCCAAGATCTGCAAAAAAAGTATGAGACCATTAAGTTCTGGTATGACATCTGGATGAACAGGCAAACAGAGATCAATTCTGCTACGTGGGAGGCAATGCAAAATAGTCCCAATTCCCAGTACACCAAGTTTTTAAATCTGTCCCTTGATACTACCGAACTTGCATCATTGTGGCAAACTAAGCTACCGGTATCATCGTTCAAGCAAGTACTTAAAAAGGCATTCTCTGACTAATGACAAGTCAATCTTTAGTCACCGCGCACATGCCTGGATGATAATTCAGTCATACACTATGCTCAAACCCGCAGTTTATTTTGGGGCATCCTTTTAATCATTTATCAAACTGAAATACCTTGGTTTAAGGATGGGAAACCTGCTGACAAATGCAGATCAACCAGCTTGGATGAAACCGGACACCAAGGAGTGTGACTTATGTGGTGCCACAAAACAAGACCTCATCCACCTATTTTGCATCTGTCCAACATTGGACGAGGAACGACGGCGCTGGTTAAAGGAAAAGGAAAAATTTAATGACTATGGAATACGTACTTGTCGAACTGCCATTATACAAGTTTTGTGTACAGCGGATCCACAATTTATCTGCACATCAGTCAAGTTTGTTATGAACTTTGAGAGCAAAAGAGGTGTCATTGTAAAGGGTCGTTAAAAATTCAGATCAAGACGTAACGTTAAGAGGCTATAAGAACTTTTGCTACTCTCACGCAAGTAATTGCACCCGCCGTCACACGCCATTCAATGGCTTCACATAACTCGCAGTAGATCGACCCAAATCAACTTTGATCTTGAGTAGGAAGAGCTGTGCGATCCGTTTTACACTACCAAATGGATCGATGTAATTTGATATTGAGCTCCTGAAATAAGAGCTATTTTGTATAGAACGAATAGGAAATTGTATAATGTAGTTCAGTAATATTCTTACATCTGATATTTTATGAATATAAATAGTTATTAATGTTTTTTTAAAACAGGCATGTATACTGACCAATTTTAAACTAATGCATTTTTATTTTAATGGTTTTTATTAACTATACAATAAATTCATTCATTCATTCATTCATTCATCCATCCTCAGGCAGGCTTAACCTTGCGAATAGACGAGTTAGGTCTCGCTCCAGAGGCTCTAACAGATCTATTCACACCCATGTCTCTCAGGCATCTTCTCAGAGAGGGATGACATCCCCTCAGAGAAGAGAGCATGAAGCTAAGATGAGGGAAGTGACTCTGAGGATTGAGAGGGAAGAACTTGCCCTTGCCAAAGAGAAACTTGCCTTTGCCAGAGAGCAGAAATTGAGTGGGTTAGAACCCACTGGTGGCAGCATTATCCCTAGAGATAAAGACAGGAGTTTTGATAATAGACACCTGAGTAAAATAGTGCCCCCCTTTAAGGTAGGGGATGACATCCACAAATGGATGACTGCTTTGGAGAGGGCCTGCAAAGTACAGCAGGTACCCCAGAGTCAGTGGGCAGCTATCTTTTGGCTCTCCTTTGAAGGTAAAGGTAGAGATAAGCTCCTCACTGTTAGAGATGAGGATGCTAATGATTACCAAGTCCTGAAAAATGCACTGATTGATGGGTTTGGCTTAACAACTGAACAGTACAGGTTAATGTTCAGAGACACCAGGCTCAGGATTGGACTGACTTTGTTGATTGTGCCACTAAGGCTCTAGAAGGCTGGCTACTGGGAAGTAAAGTTACTGACTTCACAGGATTGTATAATCTTATTATGAGAGAGCAAGTCTTAAATAATTGTCAGAACCAGTTATTACACCAGCACCTGGTAGACTCTGATCTGACCTCTCCACAAGAATTGGGAAAGAGGGCAGACAAATGGGTCAGAACCAGGATTAGACCTAAGAACCAGGTTGGTGACCAAAAGAAAGAATCAACCAAGCCTCAAGAGAAGAGTGGGAATATATCTTCAGATCAAACCACATCAGGGCCCCAAAAATCCTCTGAAAAGGGTGGGTCCCAGAATCCTTCCAATACCCAAAAGAAACCTTATTGCCATACCTGCAAACAGGTAGGCCATTGGCAAACTGACAGCAGTTGCCCAAAGGCCAACAATAAGGAAAATATTCCTCCAGGTAATACTCCAACACCTCCTGTTACTACTAGTAGTAATACCCCAGGTGGTGGGAGTGCCCCCAAGAATTTGGTTGGGTATACTTGGGGAACTCAGGTGGACTCTGGCCTAACCAGGTCCCCTACTACAGATACTCTTGTCTGTGAGACTGGCATGGGGTTTGCCAACTTCACTGCTTGTCCCAACACTTTAGACAAGTACAGACAGGAGCCCCTCATCAATGGTCTAAAAGTTTAGGCCTATAGAGACACAGGGGCTAGCATCACCATGGTGACTGAGAGCCTAGTCCCCTCAAGGCAACCTATACCTGGAGCCATATACCAGGTGACCAGCATTGATGGAGTGCAGAGAGATCATCCCATGGCAGTGGTCAATCTCAGCTGGGGAGGTGTCACTGGTCCCAAGAGAGTGGCAGTGTCATCAAACTTGCTGCCTGTAGATTGCCTACTGGGGAATGATTTAGAGATCCCAGCCTGGGCTGAGGTAGAGCATGAAATCCATTTTAAAATGGTAAACCTCCATGGTAAGGTTAATGGGGCAGTGATGGCCACAGCCCCAGTCCAAGATGTCCTCCCTGAACAGGTTAGGAGGGCTGTGATGGTAACAGCCCATACCCAAACTGAGCCCCTTCCTGAAAAGGTTGGTGGGGCTGCGATGGCCACAGCCCAAACTCAGACAGATAATAGTGTTGTGAAGCCTGAAACTATGGATCACTCCACTCAAACAGAGAGCATTGAGGAGGAAGAGAAATCTTCCTCCCACCAGACTTTAGGAAAGGATCAGCCTTCTCAGGGAACTGATCTTACCCCTTGTGAAGAAACTGCCCCAGAGGTAGTCAGGCCTAGCCTGGCAGAACCCCTGATGTCAGTGGACCCTTCCAAGGTGGGACCCAGTCTGGAGCAGGTAACCTGCCCCTCTCTACCCTGCCTCAGTCAGCCCAGGGCTGTAGAGGTCAGGGAGGCCAGTGGTGGACCCCAAAGGGCCCCGTGTCCAAAAGAACTCCTCAATCAGCAGATTAAGGTCACTGAAGCTAGCAAACCTAGCCAAGTGAAAATAAAACAAACTCCTGAGGGATCCCCCTTAACCTTAGTTAGGGACCTCCCACAGATGGACACTGTTGGGCACAGCCAAACCTGGGACCTAAGGGCCCCAAACCTGACCTGTCCCTCCAGTAAGCCAAACATAGGGACCCAGCCTCCAGCTTTAGGTAGCCAGAGGTTGACCCTAAGAGCACACTGCAACTCAGTCCTGGAAAGAAAGGCATATATGGTGGATAGTGATTGGAGGAAGTTGAGCCCAACATTAGTGGAGCCTCACTTCAGTACTCCATCCCAGCACCAGCCTTTTACTTTGCCAAAACACACCACAGGTTGAGATTCCCTATGGTGGAGACCCTCAGATACCCTTAGGGTGAGGGATTGCTTAGTGGACCATGAGACAGGGGGTAACCATGCCAGTGCATATACCACCTCATATGCCCACTCAGGCAAAATAGGCTTACCTGGTCAAGGATAGCCTTATCTCTTTTCGTTTGGGGGGAGGGGGGGTTATGGAGGAAGGTGGATATCTGACTATGGTTGCCCCAACTTTTTGCCTGGTGTTTAGCTGGTTTTTCGACTTAGTTGACCTGGGGCCCTGCTATTCAGGACCCCATGCCCACTGCTCTCTCTGTAAAATGGATTTGATGTACTATAGGTACATATCTAATTGGATACTGAGTCATCTTACCAGCCCCTATACAGTGTACCTTAGGTACCCAGGGCATAGGTGCACCCAGGGCCTACCAGGGGCTGCGTGATCGTACCAGGGGAAACCCAATAAACCCTTGTAGGCTTGGGCAATGGTTATTTGAGGTCAAAGAAATGCTACAAGGGATTTGTTTGAATAATGTTTAAGATCAGTTGGGAGTCGTATCAATAATATCAAACTCCAGTGTAGCAGGTATCACATATTTACTCTGATAGGAACCAATCTTATGGAAGGCAAAGGAAACACGGAGAGATTGTGGACTCTGTTCTTCAAAAATTTTTATATAGATTCAATAAAGTAAATTTCAGTTCAAAGTATGGGGAGACATACATAAAAAGCAAAAAAGAAGTGAAAAGGGGTACATATCACTTCACCACATCGATTCACCACTTTAACATCAACTCCAAACAATTTTGTAAACAACAACCAAAAGAAATTAATTAGTGATGGTTGTATGTCTGTGCACAAGCAACAGAGAAGGAGATGATGTAGCTGTCGACGTTTCGGTCTTATATTGCTGCCGTCGTCAAGACCATCATCAGGACCATGAAGTTCATTTGCAAGTAAAATAAACCCCCTGAAAATTCCAGTTGTATTATTCTCATAAGTAATTCGCTGTATTTAAAAACAATTCTCATACGTAGCGTATGTGGATTCAGCGCTGATGTAAATTCTACCGCTGAAATATAGGGCCAGTATATAAAATTTTTGTTTTGGAACGGATGGCAGGATGTCTCTACACAACGTCACGTTGTGTAGAGACATCCTGCCATCCGTTCCAAAACAAAAATTTTATATACTGGCCCTATATTTCAGCGGTAGAATTTACATCAGCGCTGAATCCACATACGCTACGTATGAGAATTGTTTTTAAATACAGCGAATTACTTATGAGAATAATACAACTGGAATTTTCAGGGGGTTTATTTTACTTGCAAATGAACTTCATGGTCCTGATGATGGTCTTGACGACGGCAGCAATATAAGACCGAAACGTCGACAGCTACATCATCTCCTTCTCTGTTGCTTGTGCACAGACATACAACCATCACTAATTAATTTCTTTTGGTTGTTGTTTACAAAATTGTTTGGAGTTGATGTTAAAGTGGTGAATCGATGTGGTGAAGTGATATGTACCCCTTTTCACTTCTTTTTTGCTTTTTATGTATGTCTCCCCATACTTTGAACTGAAATTTACTTTATTGAATCTATATAAAAATTTTTGAAGAACAGAGTCCACAATCTCTCCGTGTTTCCTTTGCCTTCCATAAGATTGGTTCCTATCAGAGTAAATATGTGATACCTGCTACACTGGAGTTTGATATTATTGATACGACTCCCAACTGATCTTAAACATTATTCAAACAAATCCCTTGTAGCATTTCTTTGACCTCAAATTACCAGGGGCTGCAGCATGTATTATGCCACCCCTGGCTGGCCATCCACATCTGACACAACTTCCTGATCAATCAGCTGGGGCAAGGTGGTGTAAGCACCCTTTGCTTTAGATATAGTATACCTATATCTAAACCTAAATTGGACACATATACTCCTATAAGTCACTCCTATGGCAGGCCTTAACAATCCTGGAGGCAGAGTGCTTGGAATTATGTGAGATAGTGCTCTGGCATGAGCTGAGCCTGTCTGCAGCTTTCGGAACCAAGTCCTTTAGCTGTTTCCATGATAACGCTATACCATATACTCTTAAGTGCATTATAATCCTTGCGGTTATTGCTAACTTTGGCATAGCATTATCAAAACATGTCGAGTAAGGTGTCATACAAATTAGAATACTACCCCTTGCCAGTTCTGGTGACGGGGGTAGCATTCCACCCTTTTAGAGGGACATGACATGTACCTAACTGTGAACCCCGGTTAAAGTTCACCCGAGCCTCAGCATCACAAAATGGATGCTGCCACCACAGACACAAGTCTGACCTCCTGCTGCTGGGAGTCCTTCCAGCGAGGTAGGCTTGGACAAAGGGTTTCCTGCCTTGGGAGGTGCTAGCACCACCCCAGACAGGATTTTGTGTATTGGGTAGGACAGGGCTGAAAGGGATGAGACATGCCTGGGGCACACAAGGTGTCCCTGTGCATACACCGGTCTAAACCAGTTCCTGGGGCTCTCTGGCCCCAGCTCTGGCACAAGACCAGACAAAGGATAGGGGGTGTAACCACCCCCCTTCCTGGTCCCACCCATAGGAGGGACCTAGTGATAGTACAGCCTCCTTTAGGAGAATAAAGGTAGGAGCTGGTCCCATTCCAGATTAGATTAATCCTGAACTCAAACTCTACAAGAAGAAACTCTGGACTTTGACTTTCTACAAAGAAGACTGAAGAAATCTCCCTTGTAGGCAAGGAGTGTCCACCCTGCACAAGCAGGCACCATCAGCGTCCAGTGGCTTCCCTTTGTCGTCTTCCCTTGAGGATACAGACTTCAGAGCCCGACGAGACCCAGATTCCCAGACCTCTCCGACCTCTACCTACATCTGCAGCACAGCTGAGATCTGTGGGTGCGACGAGACACGTGGGACCGGCCATCTTGGAAGAAGCAGCACTTCTCTCCAGCACAACTTCTGAGGTAACCTCAACCAAGTGCTTTGGGGAGTGAGATGCCCCGACCCCGAGCAGCTCCTGCACCGAAGACCAGCCCTCCAGCATCCACGAGATCTGCGTGGGGCCCTTCTGCCTGTTTGCTGCTCAACGCCTTGTCTGGTCACTTGCTGGCTAGCTAGTGACCTCCTAGATGATGAATCTTGAAATCCAATCTGCTGGTCTGGTTGCTCCAGATTGGCCCCTGCTTCCCTGCAAAGGAGAAGCACCCCGGACCCTCCTGGTCCACTCCAGACGCCGTTTCCACTCACCGCGTGGGTTGCCTTTGCCAAGGCCTGTTGACTCCAAATCCGTATCCGACACCGCCGACAGCGAAAACCTGCGTGAGACAGCTCGTGCCTCCATCCTGGTCATCGAAGACACCTCCTGGTCCACGTGGCTGCAGAGACAAGCGTCCACTCTTCACCTGATCGCGACGACGACATCTGGTGCCACTCCTAGTTCCACTCCAGTCACTGGCTAGTGACTTTGAACATTGTCCCCTCTGCTTTCAGGTTCTCCTCTTCACTGATCCATCCTTGGATCACACCGGCTATCTTCCTCCTGGTCGCCTGCAGTATCTTTTCTTTCAGGCTCCATAGACTTCAACGCCGGAACCCGACACAACTTCGCACCTATGCACCCGCAGCCTTTGGGCGAGGTAACAAGAGCATTTCGGTGCTCAAAGGTAGATTGACTCTCCTAGTGTCTAGTTCCACAATCGTTTTAGTCCTAATTAGTCAGTACTCACCTTTTACTTGAACTGTACTGTCCATAGACGTTGTTACGCATCTCACGTGTGAGTCCACACTCTGCACACGCATTCCGTGGGCCTCCTATTACTTACCTAAAGTTAGGGTAGCGTAGTCCCAGCGATCCTACAGCCTCTGGACAGCTCCATTCCTTCTATCGACTTTCACATTCCACTTACTTAGTATATGGTTTGTTGTGCCCCTAGGGCAACATTGTAATTGTGCAACTTAAACATATTTTTCTTAAGAGTCTTGTAATGTGCTTAGCCCTCTGATCTCATAAAGAGTTCAGAGGTGTTTGTTAGTTAATAAATATCTTGTTTATTTTCATAACTACCTGTGCGGGGTCCTTTCATTTGGTATTCAACGTCGAACTGCACCGAACCACCGTACTTTGCTATAGCAAGTGAAGGTATATGTATACCTTGAAGGTGTTTAGGAATGCCAGCTTTTACGTAAAGTCGGGCATATGAACGTCATGGATGAACCCCTAAGGAATAGTTGATCATGCATAATAAATGAGTTTCTTGGAGAAATCAATATCCATACTAGGGGAAGTCCCCAACGGCTTAAGCTGGTTTTCCAAGAAATCATTGTGACGTTTGGTGAACGGATGGAAGTAGCCATGCCTGTTTTTGGGTAGCATGGGCTATGCCTAAACAAGGGCTTGATTTATATGCCTATAAAAGGGCAAAGTGAATTGTACCTATATAAGGGCATGAATCGGGAAAATTAATTTGGAATCTAAAACGCCATACAACACCCACTCCACATTCTTGTGTACAACATTACTAAGTTCTAAACACGTTAAACATATCTAAACATGATGTGTTAAAACCCACCCGAAATACAAAAAATGCATTTGAACTGGATGTCCACATAAAAGATGCATTGGTGTTGTACGCATTTGAAGCAATGTTTAATTCTAAGCATATATGTTGACATTTGGTGCTAAATGAATGAATCATGAAATCATACATTTATGAAATGGCTCGTAAATACAGAAGAAAAAGGCCGAAACCATTTCATGTCAGATTACATAAAACTGTTTGCGTATGTGGACACGGTCAAATATTGTCTTCTGGAAGTTTTCAAAGAATTCTTGTTTCTATGAATAGTTCTACTTTAAGCAGATTACTTTGTGCCAGAAAATGGTAAAAATAAAAATTTGGAGAAAAAAAAATTAATCTTAGGAAAAAGAGTCCCAAAGTTAGAATTTGTTTTGAAAAATGAAGGTCGAATTCAAAGTCTCTCAGAACACTGTGTGCCAAATCAAAGTTAATCTTATTGTTTGGAGAAAACATCAAATCTTATAACTCTGTAAAAAAGTTGTCTACCATTGTAGGTGAAAGTTGGATTACCTCGTTTAGAAGATTAACCACACATAGATGTGAAGCATCGCCGTCAGCATTGGTCGCATTAGCAATGTTCGTAGTGGATGATACCTGTGTTCCTGTTTCCTCTCGTACCTCACATCAGCATTTTGCTTCTGTGAGAACTCAATGAATGCCGTCATCAGAATTGGTAGCCGCTGGGGACAACACAGTGCATGGGTCGTTACTGGTTCAAGCAAAGTATCAACATCCGTTGGCATGACTGATGGGAGTGTGAGACATTAGTCTAACACACATTCTTCTCCGCATAGCAGGCAGCGTAGACAGGTAAGATGCAATCTTGCCAAATTGGTCTGAATGATAGAAACCATGTGGTATTCAATTCTCTTAGACGAGGTAGTCCCAAAATGTGGACGATGCGCTCACGACACTTCATCGCCAGTAGAGTTGTCTCCATGGAGAACTGGGTGTCGCTGGTGAATTGGCTTGACATATCGCAGCAGTAGGAGCAAAAATAGTATCCCTGCAGCGAGTCCCAAAATGAGATGCAGTCCGCCAAACACAGTGGGCCTGATTCACAGAACTAACTTAAGACAAAATCCTAAACTTACTACCATTTTGGTATTCACTGAAGGCACCTACTCATTTTGGTATTCGCAGAAGGCACTTACTCATTTCGGTATTCACAGAAGTTAGGAGTTCTAACTTTAGGACTCCTAAATGCCTTCTGTGAATACCAAAAGTCTTAAAGTTAGGATTTTTCTCAGTTTAGGAGTAGTACCGTTATGAATCCTAAACTGAGAAAAATCCTAACTTTAAGACTTTAGGTATTCACAGAAGGCATTTAAGAGTCCTAAAGTTAGGACTCCTAACTTCTGTGAATACCGAAATGAGTAAGTGCCTTCTGTGAATACCAAAATGAGTAAGTGCCTTCTGTGAATACCAAAATGGTAGTAAGTTTACGATTTTATCTTAAGTTAGTTCTGTGAATCGGGCCCTGAGTGCACAATGTTTGGAAATATTCCTAGGACTGCTTCAAAAGGTGCTAACAGTCCAGAAAATACGGTCTTAAATACATGTACAATACCGCTTGTATCAGACATCTTTAAGCTCTGACTTAACATTTCTAAGAAATGTACAGATCAGTTTGTACTTAAGAGGGCATGTATTTTGGCAGAAGTCCTTGCGACTTGCAGATAGTAGGTCTCTTTGGCCGAGGTCAGTGGCACATCTTTTTGCAAAAGAATGACTTTCATTCTGCTTAAAGTATCAATTCGTATAGAAGAGATGTTCAGTGAAGGCCATAACGGCGACTCCCTGTCTGTCTTGGTCTTTGGAAACAATACTTGCATACTGCAAGTGATCCTGGCTGATACAGTTAGTAGATATGGTAAACCTGGCAACATGCCACAGCAGCTGTGATCGTTCAACATGCGGTAACTTCCATTGGAAAGTTGTCCAAAAATTGGATCAATCACCGCAGCCGGTGAACCTTGCAGGTGGCAGGATAAGTTGGTAGAGGAACCATCGCAGGCCCGTGTAAATTAATACCCTGATAAAGGAGAGAACCGCTTAGTGCGTGTGCACAATTTTTACCACTAAGAAACACTTCCCTTCCCCCACTCCAATATCTGTGTGTGTATGGTAATACTCAGGATGTCTTGATGTATTCTTTACCCAACCTTTCATATGAGCCTGCTGGTATATGTTTTAGACAATACTGAAAATGGAAAATTGTAACAAGCAGAGTGATTGTTCCATGTATAATCCATTCAGTGGCTGGCTTTTCAGCAATTGTAAATGGCAATCCTTCCAGTCTTTCAATGCTCAGCACCGCATAGTCTGCTCCCCTTTGTGCCAATTCGATCTGTTTATCAGTGAGATTGAATTCTGAAAACAGAGACTTAGTATTGATTAAACGCCACGGCACATAGCCTGAATGTAGGTTTTGTAACGTCCAGCCTAATAGCATGATAGAACGTAATTACGACTGACCATGTTGCAACATGACCAAGTCCTGATCCATGATGTCTATGGCAGAAGATACTATGCTGTCCAAAGAAAATATCCTGGACGACAGAGTTGTTAGAGTGGTCAACCAGAGAGAGAGATTTCTGTAAATGAATACGATCAATTTCTCGTATTCTTTCTGCAGTCTCTGCTTGTGTAATCTTCCATGCTTCATTATAAGCAGCATAGATACCGGTATATATAAAACGTTTCTGACGCGGTGTTCTTGGTCCTAGCAAGAATTCCCTAAGATCAGCGCCATCTTTAAGTAAAGATAAGTGTTGTTTAACATCCTTAAATGTAGATCTATGTAGCCAATCAAGGCACAGTTTCCCTACACTGTATGTTGTTACTATTCCAGGATGCTGTCTCTGAACATATCCTGGATTTGGCCTAGTGTATGTGAAACCCTGTGTCATATTTAGGAATCTATCTCGACAGACGTTTGCGTCTGTGGGCCAGATTAACCATTTTTTCCAATCTGGAAAGATATTTCTAGGCATTGTTGATTTGTGCAAGAAATTGTGGCAAAAATGATTATAACAATACATTTGTTCATAATCTGATGAACCTTCTAAGTATTCATGATTTGTAAAAATAGCAGACTTTTCTAAGTCTGACATCATATTATTAACAGTCTCGAAGTCCCAATCATCAGAAAAGGTACTAGAAGAAACAAATTAATTCAAGGAAATCTTGAACTGGTGTAGAATCTTCAACAGCTCTGCAGGGCCAAAAATGTCATAGTCAGTTCTGTCCCAAGCTATACCCCCATGTATAGGAACGGCTGTGATGTTCACTGATGACAAGTCTCTTTGTTCACGATGTGATGATTTGTGTGGTTTAAGGAGTAAGTTGATGTTCTTACTTGCTGTGTCCTTTTTTGCATATTTTCCATTTATCAGCATTCCCAAAGTTATCACCAGAGTCAACCAAAGTAGAAGAAAAAGCACACCAAACACAATCCAAAGTTCAATCCATGGTGAAACCAGATAAGTATTTTCCAGGTGATGAAAAAGGTCTGTTGCTTGGTCTTTGAAAGTTCTTTTAGCTGGTGTTGTTTCAGGTTCGCTTGGATCCTCAGAAAACGTATCAAAGTTAATGAAGTAGCCAGAGGCAGTTCTGTCAATTGTAGGGATTGCATCAGGATTAAATCGCTGGAACCACAGGATCACTTGTTACGTTTGTGTAGACAGATGCTACTTCGTTGTAGACAGGTGTTTCGTGACAAACTGTTATTTGGGTCTCAAGAGGTACAAGTTCCATAGCTTTGTTGCTTAGTCCTTCATTTTGCACTGCTGATTCTACAAAGGTGATGCGTCTCTCAGTTTGAACCTCTTGGATAGTAGCTAGAGCAGGGCGTCTGCTACATTGACGGAGTCCATTTGGCCTACTGCTTATGATCGGCCACATGATGTGGTTTGACCAGGTCGATGGACACAAACCTGTTCTCCTTTTTACCAGCACTAAGGGGCGGCAGATCTTTGGATTGCTAGGACAGGTACTGCTTGTCTATAAGAAGGCCCAAATTCCTTCCCGTCCGCGATCTTCTCTCTGACTAGATCCCCAAGCTTAGGAATCCAGACAGGCCTTGCTGGGACGGTTGGTTTCTCTTCAGTGGTGGCTGGCTTCAGGAACACATTACTTTGTTTCGTTATCATTTCATTTAAGTCCTGTAAAACAGCCAAACGTTTTTTGATATCAAAGGGTTTTTGGTCTACCACTGAAGTCTGACAATTGAGGTCCGATACTAACATTCTGATCCCAAAAAGGACTTCATATGGAGTGATTCCCCCTAGAGAATTTTTTGGCAGATTGTTAAGACTACGTTGGACACTTATTCGATGTTTGACCCACCGTCACCCAAGCCTAACACCCTAGGTGTTATAGATTGCTTTATGTCCCTGTTTTTTCTCTCCACTACCGAATTTCCCTCAGGATGGAATGAACTAGAGTACCGCAATGCAACTCCCAATTTGGCCATGGCCTCCTTGTACGCTCGAGCTAAACGCAGGACCCTGGTCAGAATTTAGCGTGCCGACTGTGTACGTGTCGATAAAGACTCACAAATCTTTTATAACAGTTTGAGCGTCAGCCCAGCGCTGAGGCCACATCCAAATGAATCTTGTCTTAATATTTGTGGGACCACAATTGTCCATAAGGACATCTGCATGTAGAAAGTCTAATGCTGTCTAACAATGGTGTCTGTACTGGGCAGGCTATGCTATAGTCAGGTATCTGTCAGCGTTCTGTGCTCCGATCTCTATTGCAGTCTATGCAGTCAACGACAAACATATGAATGTGAGCATTAATTCCTGGCCACCAGTACGTCTCTTTAACTGTTAATATTGTTTTAGAGATCCCTTGATGTATCAGACCCTCTCCCAAATGTGCTTTGTGTATCAAAGCTACTCTATGTTTCTTGTTTGGAATTACTCTATCCCCACTACAGTATTTGAGTGGAAACTTATTAGGTAATTCTGCACTGCTGTCTTTGCTTGAGGTATTGACAGCTAGCATTATTTTGCCGTCTTTTTTCGTTTTTGAACTAGTGATTACAGCTACGGAAGCCGTTTGCACAGCTGCCTTTGCGGTTTCATCAGCCAATTAAATCCCTTCAACGTGAACGCCATCACGTTGATGACTCAGGGTATGTATCACATGAGTGTTTTGTAGTCCTTGTCGTAACTGGACTACTTGTTCCCAAAACATTTTATGCTTGATTATGCCACCTTTTGCATCTTTGTAACCGTTTTGAATCCAGTTCTGCAAGTATTCATTGTAAGATTGAACACAATAATACGAATCGCACACTATGAGTGCGGGGAATTTGGATCTGTATTTTCAAGTGCCATCTTGAATGCTTGTAGTTCAGCTCGCTGAGCTGTACAATCTCCTAGAGATTGAGTTTTAGTGACGATTGATTTGAATTTGCCATCACCCCAGCAACCTTTAACAATCGTGCATGCCGCACTATAGGCTTGCTTACCAACTGTAGCGGGTTGAGCTGATCTGTCAGT
Source organism: Lissotriton vulgaris (assembly GCF_964263255.1). Classification (NCBI taxonomy): domain Eukaryota; kingdom Metazoa; phylum Chordata; class Amphibia; order Caudata; family Salamandridae; genus Lissotriton; species Lissotriton vulgaris. The sequence goes on from NC_141695.1 coordinate 861,797,468, forward strand.
ATAAATTATACATTCATACTGCTCAAGAGGCAGAATTTCAGCAGGCAGAGGACATTCATGTTCATATTGTAGAAATGCTTGTGTTTTCAAATAAGGGTCAAAAACGTATTCAATGTCTGTTGCAGCAGGATAATTAACCCATTGTATCCATCTTGGATGTAAAGCTTTAGCATTTGGAATGCTCGCTTTTGTCAATGCCTCTAAGGCAGGTACAGATGTAACAACTATAATGCGCTTACCCTGTGCGAGGGCTCTCTCTTTTGCTACTGCAGTTTGAACCTCTATCAGAATTGTTTCTGTTGAAGTGAATTTCATTTCTGCTTGTGTGTACAAGTGTAAATTGTTAGCTATTGGTACTTGTTCACCTTCGTTAAAAGTTAAGTACGTGAATCCGCATTGTCCTGGTATGATTCGGATCACTAAGTTGCGTACGTTTACGCGTGTTTGCAAATGTTTGGTTGCTAACATGTCTGTTTGCAGTGAACACAGAATTTCCATGTGGTTTTGTGTCCAATTAACTGTTTTGAAATCAGGTTTAATTAATTCGGAGAGAGGTTTAACCCTTTCTGCGTAGTTTAGAATGTAAGTTCTTCCGAAATTCAGGAAACCTAGAAACGACTGTAAGTTTTTCAGCGTTTTTGGAGGTTGGAGCAGCGCACATTTCTCTAGAAAGTTTGCTGCCAGGCTTTTGCCTTCACTTGAAAGTACATATCCTAGAAAGAGGACGTTTAAATGGTTTATTCTAGATTTTTAAAAATGTAATTTGTACCTTTCAGAGGCGAATCCCAATATAATTGTATTCACCCTATTCAAGTGCCTATCCAAGTCATCATCTGTCAGATAGATGTCATCTATATATGATAATGCCTCATCATCATAAGTTTGTAGTAACTCTGTTACCCTGGCTGAGAATAACCCAGGATTTTTCTTGAATCCTTGTGGGAGACGACAGAAGTGACGCTGTGTCCCCATAATTGAGAAATAGGTCAAATACCTACTTTCTGGTGCAATGTTTTGACAGAAGAAACCATTAGAAGTATCTAATGTTGTTTTATATTTTTTACGCACAATGTTATTCATTAATGCTGCACTGTGTGCATTTTGTGCAACAGTTTTGCACCAAAAGTTTAAATGTCTTTAATCCAATACTAAACGATATGTGTTGTCTGGTTTGGAGATAGGAAACAAAGGATTGTTCATTGACGAGGTACATGTTTGAATCACTCCCTGGTATTCAAGTTGATCTAAGATCTCCTTGACCTGTTTTTTAGCTTCTTGCTTAACTGGGTACTGCCTTTGTGCAGTTGTGTCGCAGGGTTTCCGTTCTCTCACAGAACTGTGCTCAGAGACCTAGAACCTGGGTGAGTCAGGGTGACCCACAACTCACCTATGTTTCAGAAATCCCCTTACCAGGCTAGCTACAGTATCTCATCGGCAGTGAATACTTCCCGATGTCTTAGACAATCCAGAACATGAACTTAGAATACCTCAGGTATCGTGGAACACATGAACACTCTTTCGTTATACTATCATTCCAAACCGAAACAGGGAGGCAATGAGAACACGTGCAAGTTTGAAATGTTTATTTTTTCAATGCAACATTCTCAAACGCAGTATCTTGTATAATACCAACATGCATATTATAAAAATCAGAGTCAGCAGCATAGTCACTAATCCATAGTAAGCAAACTGTGATAACATATTATGATGCAAAATCTATAGAATTCTGTATCACCTATATTTCGCGCACCCTAATTAGCATATTATATTATATCTAAGAAGGTCTCATCTGGGCTTTAGCTGGGCGAACCCATACCTCAAATTCTCAGTAGTAGGAGATCACATCAACAGCTACCAGCTCTCAGCATGTCCAGCATCAAGTGTGTTTTCTAATTCCCTGTAACTGTATCTTGAACTCACGTAAAGCCCAAAGTTGGCACAAACATTATTTGTGTTATGACTAACGTAGTGCGAGGATCAGGCCTACAGTAACCTTGTGTTAGAGTGTGCAGTTCTCAGTGTGCAGACAGTTGTACCAAGTGTTCCAGGCACGACTGATACCAGTACAATAATATATTATTCTGAAGTAAATCACATCTTTCGTCTAGGTTAAAAGCTGTAATAACAATTAGGTGTCGTGTGCAAACCGAAGCAGAAAGAAAATATGGCGTTTAAACATTTAAAAAGCACATGCTAACTTAACACAATCTATGGAAACGTAATAACCATATGACACCCCCCCAATGGTCCGAGGACTGTCAAAAGACAAATATATAAGCCAATACTCTATGAGAGGCAAGACTTGAAAGCAGAGTTCAATGATATTGAGCCAAGCTAAATGTATTTAATGTATGTAAAATTTAAAAAATACAAAAAATATGTATGAATGCCTATAGTGGCCACACAAAATATAAAAAGTCGAACTTGAGGCCTAAATATAATAAATAGGCCTAGAACATATGAAAAAATCGAATGTTCGTATTGAAATTGGCACCATTCAGAATTACTAAAAAGTCACGTGCCATATAGATGGAAGTATTCAGAGTCATTCCTCGTTGAATGAATATGCAAAATATGTAGCAACAGCTTCCAACATGAAATCACTGTCATCATCCGAAAACAGTTCAGCCATCCAATTAAGCAATGAGAAAGAACATACGTGCTCCTCCAGTACTGAATCCTCTAGCATCATCAGAGGACAACTCAGTGGGTTCTCGAGAACGCTCTGTGCCAGAAAGTCATGCGCCGCTGCGAAAATGTCCCACTGACCCATTAGTCCATGCATCGCTGCCACAGCCATAACCCTTTCGCCAGAACAGACCAACTCATGAGCCACTACCGGGGACATCAGCTGATCAAAATCGACGTCAGGAGAAGTCGGTAAACAGAGACACAAATCAATGGCCCAGTCGAAATCACAGCTCAGGCAATGAAACACAGGCTGGACACAGGTGAAATAGGAAAATCTGAAAGATAATCCAAAAGCCGTGCTTAAAGTCGCAAGCGGCAGGGATCCATAATAATCAAGCATCCGGTTGCAAAACTGCATCAGTTGTTGCTGTGCGTTTCCTTGCGCAGGATGGGCATCCATGTTTTATGAAATAAAATATCACCAGAACGCCTGCAGCCAAAGCCAGCAAAACAGGAAATCCGCCAAACAGACTAGCGAATATAGAATGAAAGAACGTAGGGATAATACCAAATACTTTTTCAAATGTAGTCACGAGACCACTGCTAACCATTTTAAAAAAATGAGCGAGGCTGGACGTGGAGGAGGCATTAAAGATTTGATGAACCAGCTCGCAAAAATGAAACGGCAAATCAGTACTTAAAAGCGCTTGAACTTCTGTGCGTGTGTTTGCTATGTGAAAGACATAAGTTTCGCGGGCAGAGCTCAGGGCCACCTGTTTTTGAGACAAAAGGGCTCTTATACGGCCTAAACCATTGAATTCAGCTCTCAAGGTTGGTATTCTTGGCCAAATTAAAACTTCTGAATTCCCATGCGTGGGTGGATACAACACATTCTTGCAGCAAACGACCCTTTCAGACACGGTAACCACATATGCGATACCAGCCTCTAACCCACAACAAAACTCATTATTTAAAAGTAAATAACTACCGTTGGACAACAACGTGAACGTGGGAACTATTGCAGGAACTGGTGTCCCTTTCAAAACACAGGCCAAATTAGGTTTGTCCTGATTACAAGAACCATGCAACTGGATGTGTCTGCAAATAAGTGAGCGGTCAGGGGACTGTGTACATTCTTCACCATTCAGATTCACTTCATTCCCCTCCTTAAGGCATCTGTAAGTGTATGGTAAAGACCATGTCTCATGGAGGAAAGCGCTGCCTAATGGTTCATATCGCCCAATGGCAATATATTTCATACAATTTGTAAATTTATACAAAGCAAAAGGTAACGTTATAACACCATGAATAAGCCATGTTGCTGCAGTTACTTCAGCCACCGAAAATGGCAGGGATTCTAATTTTTCAATATGTAACATAGAAAATGTAGCATCTCTCATTGACAACATGCGCTGTTTTTCAGTCAAATTAAACGGGGCAAATAATGATGATATGTTCAAAAAAGTCCATGGCACTCGACCAGACTTAAGAGTCTGTAGTGTCCACGCAAACTGCATCACAGAACGCAATTGATTTTGACCATGATACAACACGGACACTTCATCATGTACAATGTCGACAACAGAAGACACAATATTATTTAAAGTGTAAATTCGGGAAGAAAGCGTGTTAATGCTGTTATCAACCACTGCAAGCACTTTTTCCAAATTAGCTTGATCAATAGCCCTTAGGCGTTTAGCAGCCTCAACCTGGTTAACTTTCCAAATTTCATTGTAAATTGCATACAGGAATCGCTTAGATCTACCTTTAGCAGGGCCTTTTATAAAATCGTTTAAATCCACATTATCATGTAATTGAGACAAATGTAGTTTAACTGCAGCTAAAGTAGAATGCTGTAACCAATTTTGACACAGCTTACCCACAGAATAAGTCGTGACAGAATAGTCTCCCTCAAAACGTGGATCGGGCCTGAGTTTTGTGAATCCCTCAGCCAAACCCATAAAACGGCGCTGGCAAGAATCAGCACTTTTTTGCCATACCAGCCAACCCTTGGAATCCAAACTGGAAATGTTAAAGGACGAATTGTGTAAAAGAGTTTGCAACCCTTGAATGGAGGAATCAGTGAAATTACCCCAACCTGTATATTCATTTAAATCTGGGATGGTCGGTGTATTTAATTTTTTAGAAGTAGCCAATCCAAAGCATGTTGTCTGGAAAATGGTAGAATTTAAAAACAACATGTGATTCGGGATGAGACATGCACGGTGCAAAGCCTCAGTGCCATGTACCTGCCAATCTTTGGTACCCCAAACCGATTTAAGGTCAATTGTTCCCTTCCAGAACTCGTAGCCATCTACAGCCAACCTGTCTAAAAAGGACTTCGAATACAGCAATTTTGTATCGGTAAGTCTAACTTTGGAAATGGGCTTTTGTGTCATTTTAAAATAAAATGACTCGGGATTAGACTGATCAAAGTCTGTAAAATATGTATATTTTTTCAGAAATGTATTGGAACTGCCACTGAATGGAGCAGGGCAATGTTCCCATTGTGTATAATTTACAGCAACCCTCCTGGAATTCGTCTTATGTAAAAAATGATTACCATAGTGTTGAAAACAAAACAAATCACCATAATTAATAGAATCTGTATACAGATCCTCAGCATCGAAGGCAGCATAATACTTCAAATCCGAGAATAATGCTTCTACGGCCTGAATATCCCAATCATCAGAACGTACATTTTGTTTAATCACATCTCCCATGTTTACTCTAAGCACATTTGGAACATTAATCACTTCAGTAGGCCCATGTATCTGAAACCTAACCGCATCCCACACAATCCCATCAAGGACAGGCCAAGCTGTAATGTTAACTGCATTTAAGTTTCGTTTCTGTCTGTGCGCAGAATGTGAAGAGGAAAGAGGGTTCAATGTTCCATTAAGGTACCGAATTCCTATTCTTTCTTTAACGTAGTGACCATCAATCAGGCGGAAAAAATAAAACACAAAACCAATTGACATAAAAAGATAGAATGAAAATAGGATCAACCAAATGTATGTCCAAGGCGGAATTAAAAAATGTTTTTTGAACAACGTGGCATATCTTGCAATGTTTGTGGGTTTCTTTGATGTTTCCGAAACAGAGTCAAAAGAGAATCTGGACTGGCCTGCCAAACGGGTCTGCAAATCAGGCATCGATAAATCAGCAGGATAAGTGTAGTTTAGCTCATCAATGTTAGTATCAGGAATAGTATTTAATAAAGGACTGGATATGGCAGGCATCTCGAGGGGCACCTCCTGTTCTGCACCAGATGTAATAGCCAGCACAGAGTGCCTCACCATGGAAAGACAGGATACAGCCGGTGTCATGCTATGAAGAATCGGCCACCCTGTGTGTCTTGACATTGTCAATAGAAATAAATCTGTTTTCCTTACGACCTGGAAGTGGTGGTAAAATGACTGTTCTTGTGCCCTTCACTCCAAGGACTCGGACTGGTGCTCGATATGAGGGACCAAACTCTTTCTTGTTATCGATCTTATCTCGAACCAGTTCTCCAACTTGGGGTAGCCAGCCAACTACCGGGATCTGCAACGCATCATCCGATGTGGAGGGCAAATGTTCCTTTGCAAGACTGTCTCTGGTCTTTTGTAGATTCTGTAAAACATTGCAATGTTCATCTACGTCAAAGGCCCCGGCCTGGGCCTTGTAGTCCGGCCCATCAAGGTCAGGTACATACATCTTGATACCAAAGAGCATTTCGTATGGGGTCCGCCCACCCAGAGACCTTCTAGGGAGATTATTAAGCGCACGCTGCACGCCAATGAGGTGGGCTAGCCAGTTTCTACCAGTACCTATAACTCGGGCTGTCAAAGATTGCTTTAAGTCGCGGTTCATTCGTTCTACTACACTATTACCCTCAGGTCTGTAGGGACTTGAAAACTTGACTTGGACTCCCAACGAAACCATAGCAGCCTTGTATGCCTTAGAGACGAAAGCCGGGCCCTGGTCCGAATGGAAAGTACCACAGGCAAAAATTCCCACAAAGACACGCAAATCCTTAATGACAGTCCGTGAATCAGCGCTTCGATGCGGCCATACCCATACAAAGCGTGTGCATGAATCAACTGCTACTAAGATGTATTTAAACGCAGTATCAGAAGAAAAAGGACCGCAGTGATCCAAATAAACGCAACCAAGCGGTTTATTAGAGATGTACAACTGTGTCTGAGGTGGACGCGCAGCAGTAGAAGGCTTTATCTGCTGGCAAATGTTACATTGAAGAACATATTCACGCGTCTGTTTGTACAGACCCCGCCTTAGGAAATTAGGGGGCCCCTGCCTAAAAGAATGAACCCTGGCAAGGAAACAACATGGGGGGTAAAGACAGAGCAAAAGTGCACCGGGTTATGTGCCTGTTAAGGAAAGGGGACGAAAACTAAATAACTAATGACTGAAAACACTCTAGTGTTGATTTCTTATGATATTTTATTTTTGTAACATCTTTTTTTTTTCCCTTAGCAATTGTTTTTTTAGTTCATTATACGTGCAAATTATTATAGATAAAAAAGACAAAATATGTGCAAATGGTGTAAAACTGGACAATTTGATTAATTATTAAAAAATACAGAAGTGCATTCCTTTTCAACGCGTTTCGGCGTGAGCCTTCTTCAGGAAGTCTGTATTCATGCACCAGTATCTGCTGGCGAATAAAGCCCAAGCGGATGAGAATGTACTGTTGTTTGATAAAAGAATCGATCCACTTGCTGGTAGATGGTTATCTTGAAAGTGTTCTATCTGACGGAGGTCTATAGATGCATGGACGGATGGAGCTTCTGTCTTCACTGATTATATCGATCGGATTGCGCGGTGTTCACTCCAATATATTAACTATATGAGGATATATGGTAGCATGGATCTGAAGACACTAATTTAAAGCAGGTAACGTGTTCACCTTCATGGATCCAAGGAGGACTCCATCTAAAGTAATGAGGATCCGTCCATAGCCCGATCGTCCGTCAGCAGGGTTCACCATATATCCTCATATAGTTAATATATTGGAGTGAACACCGCGCAATCCGATCGATATAATCAGTGAAGACAGAAGCTCCATCCGTCCATGCATCTATAGACCTCCGTCAGATAGAACACTTTCAAGATAACCATCTACCAGCAAGTGGATCGATTCTTTTATCAAACAACAGTACATTCTCATCCGCTTGGGCTTTATTCGCCAGCAGATACTGGTGCATGAATACAGACTTCCTGAAGAAGGCTCACGCCGAAACGCGTTGAAAAGGAATGCACTTCTGTATTTTTTAATAATTAATCAAATTGTCCAGTTTTACACCATTTGCACATATTTTGTCTTTTTTATCTATAATAATTTGCACGTATAATGAACTAAAAAAACAATTGCTAAGGAAAAAAAAAAGATGTTACAAAAATAAAATATCATAAGAAATCAACACTAGAGTGTTTTCAGTCATTAGTTATTTAGTTTTCGTCCCCTTTCCTTAACAGGCACATAACCCGGTGCACTTTTGCTCTGTCTTTACCCCCCATGTACAGACCCCGCCACCAGAATCTCTGTTGTAGCTGAGTTACAGTGGCCGAGACGCCCGCATGCGCAGACGCCACACCTTCATGTGCCGCTGTAATCAAAGCAGCTCTGCGATCCGAGTTGGGAACTAAACGCTCGCCAACTTCAGGGATTTTCACATAAGGAACCTTATCGGGACTTAAGTGGTATGTGTATTTAGAAGGGAATCCCGCAGGATATTTACCTCCCTTCTCTGTTGCAGCTACAGCTGCGAAGATGTCATCATCGATTTTGCCTTTGGACCTCGTGACTGCTGCAACTAAGTATTTTGATACCGCTGACTTCGCTGCTTCATCAGCAAGCGAGTTGCCAACAGCGTGGACCCCCACGCGCTGATGACCGAGAGTATGAATCACAAACACGAGTGGCAGCTTCTCTTTAAGTTCCGCCACTCGGACCCAGATAGTTTTATGTTTTATTGTGCTACCTTTGGAGTCACGAAAATCATTCTGAATCCAAAAGAACAAGTTTTCATTGTAAGACTGGACACAGTAGTAAGAATCGCTTACGATTAAAGTCGTCACACTAGGATCTGCGTACTCCAATGCAAGCATCAGAGCACGAAGCTCTGCCAATTGTGCGGTGCAGTCTCCAAGCGTCTGCGTGTGCACGACACTGGACTTGAACTCATCGTTCACCATGGCACCGACCACAATGGCGCAAGCGGAAACGTAGGCATGTTTAGAGCCATGCGCAACCTGCGCCGAACCATCAGTGTAAATGATGCAATGGAAATCCTCCAACGGCCGCATTGCTAATGGAGCAGGATGAACAAACTCATACTGTAAATACTCCTGGGACCGTAAGGTGGCGTAAAAAATAAACGTGACATCCTGGGACGTCAAGGACGCAGCCCATTGAATCCACCGAGGGTGCAAAGCTTTGGAATTAGGTACACTGGCTTTCGTAACCGCCTCTAAGGCAGGGCACGGGGTAACAACCAACATGCGCTTTCCTTGTGACAGGGCACGTTCCTTAAGAATTGCCATCTGCACAGCCGTTAAAACTTTCTCCACAGTGGAAAAACGCAACTCAGCCGAAGTGTACAAGTGTGACTTGTAAGCAATAGGTACGTATCTCCTTCATTAAAAGTCAGGTACGTGAAACCCACCGCCCCAGGGATAATTCTTATCACCAGGTTGGTCTGGTTATCACGAGTCTGTAAGTATTCAGAAGCGAGCAAATCAGCCTGCAAAGACTGCAGAATGGCCGAATGCTCAGGCAGCCAGCATGATTTGGAAAAAGATGGTTGTATCAAAGCATACAAAGGCTTGATACGCTGGGCATATTCCGGAATGTAAGTCCTCCCGAAATTCAGAAAACCCAGAAGAGATTGTAATTTTTTCAGTGTTGTCGGAGAGCACAACTGTGCACATTTCTCCAGGAAATGGGGTGCTAAACCCTTCCCTTCATGGTTAAGCTCGTAACCTAGAAACAACACTGTGTACTCTGCAATGTGCGACTTTGCAAAGTTAAACTTGTAACCCATGTCAGCAAAGTTACAAATTATGCTATTTACTCGACACAGATGCTCCCAAAGATCGTCGTCTGTGAGATAAATGTCATCCACATACGAACAAGCAACCGGGTCGAAGCTCTCCAAAAGAGAGACTATGCGCGCGGAAAAAACTCCAGGACTGTTCTTGTAGCCCATTGGGAGTCGTTTAAACGATTTTTGCACTCCGGCGCACGTAAAACTGGTCCATTGGGAACTTAGACCATCTAATCTATGTGCATAAAAACCATTGGAAATGTCAAGCGTGGTTTTGAACCGTTTACGCTCAAGACTATTCACTAACGCAGAGCCGTGCGTATTCTGTACTGCACAGTTACGGCAATGCGAGTTCAAATGCCTATAATCCAAAACCAAACGATATGATCCGTCCGGTTTGTTCACAGTAAAAAGGGGGTTATTCATCGGTGACACACACGTTTCAATTACACCTTGATATTCCAATTGTTCAAGGATAGCTGCGACCGAAGCTTTCGCTTCACGCCGTATGGGATATTGAGGTTGAGGCTGTGGCTGTGACCGTAAAGGAAACTCATGGCTTGGAGACAATTTATCCCAGCCACACTGATTGCGGTACACAGCCGGCGCAAGCGCCAGAGCCCACTCTTCTGCAAAATGCAGCGCCTCCACCCTCGGCACTGTGTGCGCGAAGCTGGGTAGGATTACCTCCTCCCCTCGCGGAGCTGCGAGAACAAAAGGTGGGGGCCAGTCAGCCTCCGAAAGCAAAATGTCATACGTAGACGAGAGATTTTCCCAAAATACCCCTTTTACAGTTCGCTGCATGTCACCTTCAATTAACAGGACAATTTCAAAAAGTCGTTCAGGGGGAGCAACATGCGTATCTGCAGTTTCAATCACAACAAAAGTTTCAGTCGCTGTCACCTTCAACAGTGGACGGAGGGCCTCTCTCACTATGGTAATCTCTGCTGCGCTGTCCAGCAAGGTCAGAGCCCACGTCAGATTCCGAAGCCGCGCTCTCACTATCTGGGGCATAACGATGCGCGGTCAGGGCAGCGACTTTCTTCGTGGCAAACTGAGGTCTCTTGGGCGTAGAGCCTTCCTGCTGATCTCCACTGGAACGCGGGCGGGGCTGACCACGTCCTTGCTGGCCACCCCGGCCCTTGCCGCCCCCTCCACCACCGGTTGACGGAGCCGATGAGTCCTGAAAGGAACGAGGAGAGCGTTGTTCAGAAGCCTGAAACCTCTCAGGCGATTTAATCATCGCGCGGTCGCGCAAATCATAAACACGATCCGACTGCGCAGGCAATGGAGACGCAGGAGCAGAAACCTGTATTTGTTGTTGTTGTTGCTTACCCTGATTCTGCTTTTTAGGCCAATTTTGTTTCTTGGACTTTTGTTGACCACTAGTTTCCGATGTCTGACTCTGGGGCTGTTTCTTCTCCTTATCAGGAAAAGTTTTAACCCCCTTTGCATTGCGGCCCACCATTGCGTAAGCGTGCACAATAATCTTTGCTAACTGTCGGGGTCGGTCGGGCTCGGGAACCAACGCTAATGCGTTAGCAACTTGAAAGTTCACTGCATCCCCCTTGACATTCGCAAGGATCACACCGCAAACTACTTCAAAGGAGCCACACAGGCGCATGCCCAATTCAACAGCCGCCTCCGGTCCATGTTCGTCCTGAACACGTTTAAGGACCCCACCTAGATTGGTCACAGACGGGGAGCCATAGCACCTCGAATAGACCGCTGCAAAAGTTTTTCCCCAGGTCTCACAGTCAGCAAGGTCAGGAGCCAGATCTTTCGGCAAACTCAGTGTAAGAATCCGGTGTTTATCACCCGGACTCGTATTAGGAAACACAGCTTCCAGCTGGCCGAATTTCTCAGCAAGCCAGAACGGAAAATCGTCCTTTTCCTGGGGCTTCTTACCCATCACGGAATTAATCATGACCGGGTTGATTTTCAGACCATGTTCTGCTCGAAGCTGTGCGCCTCTAGGGGCCGCTTCTTGAACATTACGTCCAATGTAATGAACAAGCGCTCTAATCACTCCCACCGCGACTTCATGAAGCTGCCGCAGTTCTCCTACGTTACAAGCGTTACGTCGAGGGTGAGGAGTAAATCCACCCAAAGCAGGCCAATTAGTGCCCGGAATGGACAAAGGACCTAACCTCGGAGCGGTCATAGCGTGCGGTAGGGCGCCACCAAACCAAACTCCATGCTGCCAAGCGTCAATAGGAACCTCCAGTGCTCTGTACGGAGCGTATTCTGCCGGTACAACCGTAGCAGTGTATGTGTGAAACACACCAGTAGTTGCGTTCACCTCCGGAAATGTCACCCACGAATAAAACAGTTCGTACGGGTAAGCATGTTCCGCGCTCACCACCAGAACCACAGCCAAGCCTTCCAAAGGAACATCATACATCCGCAAATGGTCACGCACCGCAATGCGACTATGCTGCGGGATGTCCACGGCTTGAGCCATGCTAGCACAGGAATTAGAAAAAACAAATTATACTTTGTAGCACAACTGGGTAGTAATTCAAGGAAACCGTTTTAGATAGATTCAAGCTTGAAAATTACCTATTTCAAAAATAGGTAGGTTTCTCCGACACTGCAGTTTTCCGGAAACGGGAATGTAGGCGTTAAGGTTTGAATGATATACTACTCGAGTGTCATGTTATAGGGCCAACCAACGTTTGGGCGCCATGTCGCAGGGTTTCCGTTCTCTCACAGAACTGTGCTCAGAGACCTAGAACCTGGGTGAGTCAGGGTGACCCACAACTCACCTATGTTTCAGAAATCCCCTTACCAGGCTAGCTACAGTATCTCATCGGCAGTGAATACTTCCCGATGTCTTAGACAATCCAGAACATGAACTTAGAATACCTCAGGTATCGTGGAACACATGAACACTCTTTCGTTATACTATCATTCCAAACCGAAACAGGGAGGCAATGAGAACACGTGCAAGTTTGAAATGTTTATTTTTTCAATGCAACATTCTCAAACGCAGTATCTTGTATAATACCAACATGCATATTATAAAAATCAGAGTCAGCAGCATAGTCACTAATCCATAGTAAGCAAACTGTGATAACATATTATGATGCAAAATCTATAGAATTCTGTATCACCTATATTTTGCGCACCCTAATTAGCATATTATATTATTTCTAAGAAGGTCTCATCTGGGCTTTAGCTGGGCGAACCCATACCTCAAATTCTCAGTAGTAGGAGATCACATCAACAGCTACCAGCTCTCAGCATGTCCAGCATCAAGTGTGTTTTCTAATTCCCTGTAACTGTATCTTGAACTCACGTAAAGCCCAAAGTTGGCACAAACATTATTTGTGTTATGACTAACGTAGTGCGAGGATCAGGCCTACAGTAACCTTGTGTTAGAGAGTGCAGTTCTCAGTGTGCAGACAGTTGTACCAAGTGTTCCAGGCACGACTGATACCAGTACAATAATATATTATTCTGAAGTAAATCACATCTTTCGTCTAGGTTAAAAGCTGTAATAACAATTAGGTGTCGTGTGCAAACCGAAGCAGAAAGAAAATATGGCGTTTAAACATTTAAAAAGCACATGCTAACTTAACACAATCTATGGAAACGTAATAACCATATGACAGTTGTTTGATTTTTTTGTTGGATTTTATGGGTAGGAGAGTCTTCATCCCATCCTACATGATTTTTGTATAATGCTGGTGCTTTAGCGACTGCCCATTTCCTGGCATAAGTATATTTTAAATGAATTGGAATGTGATTAGAGAAGGCTGGCATAATGATGTATTCGCCATTTGGGAACTTTCTGACAAATTGTGGTGGCCAGTCTTTTTCAGCTAGAAGAATGTCATAACCCTTAGAAAGTCACTCCCTAAAGAGTGCTCTCACTTTTCATGGTATGTCTCCCTCCATCCGGAGTGTTACTTCATATAACTTATGTGGACAACTAACCCTGGTATCTGAAGTTTCAACTTGAATGTCCACTGTCTCCAGATGATCCTTCAAGTTTTTGCGAGCTATGGTGACCTCTGCTGCGCTGTCCAACATTGTCTGAGCTCATTCCCAGTTCTTGAGTTGTATCCTCAAGATCCTCGGCATGTCTGATTTTTATACCTGCTTTTATACCTTCTTTTTGGTGAATTGAGTTTTCTTGTTTTTCTGAACGTGTTGATCGTCTTTGGACGTCACACGTTCTACCTTTTGTTCTGACCGTCCTCCTTTTTCAGATTTCTGTGACGAAGTCTGAAAGGTACAAGAGGAACGTGTATCAGTATCTTGATATCTATCAGGTTTTCTCAAATTATACCTATTCTCGAGGTTGTACCTCCTTTCAGAGGGCTCCTTTTGAGAAGACCTACCTCTGGATTGAGAACGCTTCTCTTTAGAAGTTTGTTTAATGTTTTCCCACTTCTTTTTAGAAGGAGTAGGAGTGTTTTTAGTAAAGACCTTTTCAGGACTTTCAGACAGTTGAGGTTTTACTGGTTTCCCACCCAGACTGTCTCTTCCTAATTCTTCATAGGATTTTTCAATTATTCTGGCCAGTTCTTGTGGTTGCTCAGTTACATCAAATTCCCTTAATTTCTGGCAGATCGCCACTGATGCTGCTTCACCTTTAATATTAGTTAATATTATTGCTGAGACCTGTTTGAAATATTTCAATAGTTTCATACCCAAATTTAAATCAGGCTCTGCCCCGTATTCATTTTGAATCTGTTTCAGGACATCAGGTATTACCGCCATTGACGGCACACCATGTGTTTTGGTATAGATAGCAGCGAAGACTGTACCCCAAGTGTTGCAGTCCTCCAGATGTGGTGCAATCCCCATTGGCAAGCAGATTGCTAAAAGTCTGTGTTTCTCATGAGGGGGTAGTATTAGGAAATACTGCTTCGATTGAAGTAGTTTTTTGAGCTATCCAGAATGGAAGTTGTTCCCGCTTTGCAGGTAATTTACCAATGACTGAGTGTAAAGTCTGTGGTGTTATTTTTAGTGGGTTCCCCTGGTGAGGGGTATGTTGTGGAATCATTATTGCAGGTTGGACTGTGAGAGTCTGCATTACATATTGAACCAATTGTATATATATTTTGATTAACTCTTTAAGTTGAGTTATTAATTCCGTATCTAACATTTCTTCAATGTCAGGATGTGGTGTATAGCTGGCTAAGACCGGCCTTGTTGCTCCTGGTCTACCTAGTGAACCAAGCCTAGTAATGTGATTTATATGTTTTAGGGCGCCTTTAAACCAGAGCTCATGCTCCTGGTATGTGAGTAGAATTTCTATATCCTCGAAAGGAATATAATCATCCGGTGGTTCATCTTCTTTGTAGAAGTGAAACACATGTGTTCTTGGATTTGCTTCTGGGAAGACTATCCATGAATAGAAAACCTCTGTCTGGTGATATTCATGTGCCTCTATCACAAAAACTATCCTACCACCTCTCGATGTTAGGCCAGTTTTTTATAAGTTTTATAGTTATGGCTTTCCTTAAATTCATTGGAATGCATAAAGCATCCTCGTCGGTTTCATTAAACCCTGTTTGATTAAAAGCTGCTGGATCAGCCGCAGCTCCACCAGTTTCGGTGTTATTGTCCCTGTTTAGAGACATTTTGTTTAACTAAAAACTTGCAGAGCAAGATTCAAGGAAATAAACATAAGGTGCACAATATTTTGGAACACTGTATCCTTCAACATTGAACAAACCAAAAAGCTAATGCATAGGATTTTTCGTCCTACTCAGCTTTGGCGGATATTATCCTTTTACCTACTATTGGAGTATTTAAGGAAAAAGGGGTCTCTGGGAAAAGCACAACTGAGTTACTTTAGTATCTAGTGTTAAATTAGTACCTTACCAAACGTTGGGCGCCATGTGGTGTAGTTCCTATATTCCCAATAGGCTCTACGCATTGGAATATTATATCCTATAGATGTGACTTAGGTCAGTAGGTCTCTATCGAATATACTAAACTTAATTGTGAGTGCCAGCTAGCTCAGAGGTCACTAGAAACTTTCTCGAATACACAAGAAGGGATTCGTTTCTGACAACCGCATAAACATGACAACTTTGTTACCCTAGGACTGGAAAATATCTTCAGAGTCGTAGAAACAATAGATAACTATTTTACTCAGTCAATCGTGCATGCTTCGTTTCTACAGAGGGTGCATAGAAATAGAGAGACGGGCATTTCAATAAAAGGGTTTATTGAACAGTCTTCTTTCTCATGCAAGAGAGGTGAACTGCTACAATCGTTAGACAGAATGCAAAGTATAATGCGTACAGCGAGAATAGTATTATAAAATAATACTGTAATAGCATTGTCTAGTGCTATGACATATAAAAATACATACATAAATAACACAGGCTAAAATACTCAACTGGTGCTTCTAAAATACGCCTACCCCAATGTACCTAACCCAGGTCTAGTACCACGGAAGAGTAAGTGTGGTCTTTAGCATAGTTTTTAGTTCTGCCAAGAATTGCCAAAGGTTTCTCTAGGTTCTAATCAGCTCCATACCTTAGAATGAAGGAGGTCTGACATCTCTGTCTCGGGACTCGATTTCCCAACACCCCACAAGGGGAGTCAGAAACACTGGAGCTGGATTTCTCGGGGAGGACAGCTTCTTGTCAGTGCGTCAGCTGGAGAGTCGGCTTCCTTCAGCACTTGCTGTAGCGAGCTGCGTCGGGCAAGTAGGCCGTTGAACTGCACCAAACCACAATACTTCGCTATAGCAAGTGAAGGTATATTTATACCTTGAAGGTGTTCAGGAATGCCAGCTTTGACGTAAAGTCAGGCATATAAACGTCATGGATGAACCCCTAAGGAATAGTTGTTCATGCATAATAAATGAGTTTCTTGGAGAAATCAATATCCAGGCTAGGGGAAGTCCCTAACTGCTTAAGCTGGTTTTCCAAGAAATCGTTGTGACGTTTGGTGAACAGATGGAAGTAGCCATGCCTGTATTTGGGTAGCATGGGCTATGCCTAAATAAGGGCTTGATTTCTATGCCTATATGAGGGCAACGCGAATTGTACCAATATAAGTGCATAAATCAGGAAAATTCATTTGAAATCTAAAATGCCATACAACAGCATTGCCTAACGAACTGGGATCACCGCCTAAAGTATCGAAGGAAGTAAGAAACCTCGGAATGACCATGGACTCCAAGCTGTCGATGAATGCCCAAGTGGATAAACTAGCAAGATCAAACTTTGTCACTATAAAAACGCTGCAATGAATTTTCCCTCATTTGACACACAAGGTCCAAGCTACCATCTCCCTTGTTCTGTCCAAACTCGATTACGCCAATAGCTCTACCACGGATCACCTTTAACGACCATGAAAAGACTACAACGGATTCTGAACTCGGCTGCCAGACTAATGTTGCATATCAAAACGCGAGACCACATCTCACCTGCCTTGAAAGCCCTGCATTGATTACCGGTTGCCAAAAGATCCGTGTTCAAACTGCTTTGTATCACCCGCAAAGGATTACATGGAATGGGACCACTCTTCATCAGGAATAAAATCACCGAACACATTCAACAAAGGAACCTCCGCTCTAATGGAGCATCTCGCCTCAAATTCCCACCATACAAGAAAAAACCATGAGTGGCACATCCTTCTTTGTTCAAGCAGACAAACTATATAACTCTTTACCCCTCAACATAAGGTCCACCGACAACCACCTTATCTTCAGAAAACTACTCAAGATTTGGCTCTTCCCCACATAAGCGCCATACGCAATCAGAAATTTACAGCATATCCCTCTGTATATAAGCATTTGTTTTCACTATAGATATGTACCTATCTTTGTGTATTACTTTGTTTAAACATGTAAAATAATTATGTTATTGAGAGAAAAAATAATAATAATAATAAATAAATAAAAATCATCTTTCGTCTACATGTACATACTTCCATTGTGCATCTATATACCTTCCATGTACTTGGATCTGTGTGTCTGTTACTTTTCTCCTGAAAAAGCATATCCCATGCACTACCCTATTTCTCATCCTGTGCCTCTATCAATATATTTAATCTACATATACTTAACTCCTTAATGTATCTATATACTTTCAATGTTCTTATGGATCTATATATTTATCACTTTCTTCTAATTTAGCATTTCCAATGTACTACCGTATTTCTCAGCCTATGCTTCGCTCAATATATCTTCTAGCCCATCCTTCTGACTCATCTCAAACTTCTTTCTACTACTCTTTCCAATGCACTACCCTATCTCTCATCCTGTACATCTATCAATATATCCTCTACAGCCACTCTCTCGTTTATCCCGAACCCCATACCACTACTATGATCCCCAAAATAACCCTTTCTAGACTCCCTCCTGCTCTACCCCTCCTTGCATCATCTGACACCTCTTTTTACTATACCGATCCCCTAAAACAAACCTTTCTAAACTCTTCCCTCTGACTCCTCCCCTCCAAAACTCCTTTTTACTCATCTAAATGCCTCCTCCTACTGCTAAGACCTAAAAAATAAATACATTTAAATAAAAATCCTTCACTTCTCCATCCCTCCACTATCCTATTCAATCAAAATTAACAGACTAACATGTTCACTTCTCAAATTCCATATTCAACTATACTAATTTACCACTAATCCTTTATTGGGTTCAAGAGTAGTGTGCTACTCGCCAATAAAGCGCCTCAACACCCCATCAAGGTTACAAGTGCTATATGAATACAAACATTTCTTCCCCTTTTATCCCTCCGCTATCCTTCTCACTCCAAATAACTGACTAATATCCACCACTGAAATTACTTCATATTTCACCATGTTAATTCACCATTAATCCTTTATGGTTTTCCTGAATAGCGTGCGTCAACAAGCGCTATATAAACACAAACCTTTTTCCTCCTCTAGCCTTCTGCTATCATTCCAAATCCAAATAACTGACTAACCTATCTACCACTTAAAATGTACTTGCATGTTTCACTATACTAATTCAACACTAATCCTCTATGGGTCACGGAGTAGCGTGCTACTTGCAGAAAAAGCGATTTGACGCCTCGTCAGGGGTAGTAAGTGCTATATAAATGCAATTACAATACAATACAATACAATATAAAACAGTTTTACAGGATAGGGCCCAGAACAGGATAGCCTGGGAAAAGAGGAAGGATCAGGAAGAAATCGCCACACTGGAGGCCCAAATTCTTAACCTAGAAAGACGGAACCTCATGCAGTGACACCTGTAAGTTCTACGACAGCTAACGGATGTGCAGCATCAATATAGGGCTTTGACCACGCAGGCTGCTAAGGCGCAGGCCCAGGCGACCCTGCATGGACTGTATGATGTTGGGGACAAGTCGGGCAGGCTCCTCGCATGGCTTAGTCGGAGGGAGGCATGAGGCCCGATGGGTGGCAGGGGTCGTGGACCCCCAAGGGATACAACAGATGCGAGATGCACAGATAGTGCAGATGTTCGTGTCCTACTATCAAAACCTATATAAAGCCTGGAACCTGCGGACGCCCTCGGAAATTACAGACTACCTGGCGAACATCCATACCCCAGTCTTAGAAGAGGCTGATATAACCGTGGAGGAAATTAAACAAGCCATAATCAGATTACGTCCTGGGAAGTCCCCGGGCCCCAACGGACTCCATGCGGAACTATATAAGAAATGCGCAGATCTCTTTGATCTACACCTGTTGAATCTTTTCCAAGATGCATTCGAAGAGGGAATCCTGCCCCTGGACCTGTGCATGGCCACGATCATCCCGATCCATAAGCAGGGTAAGCCCCCCACTGATTGTGCATCATATCTCCCCATATCCCTTCTTAATAAGGAGATGAACATATTGCTGACTATCCTTGTCTTGAGGCTTTGCCAAGTCATCACTACCCTAGTACATCAGGATCAGACTGGTTCCCTGCCCGGTCGGGCGACCTGCCTGAATCTGCGAAGGACCCATAACTGGCTAATGGCTGTTCAGGACCGAGATGCCCCACACCTGCTCCTGTCTTTGGATGCCGAAAAGGTGTTTGACGCCATACACTGGCCCTTCCTGGAGGCCACCTTGGTCAAATTTGGTATAGGTCCCAAATTTAGGCACTGAGTACGACTCCTGAATATGGATCCCCGGGCAAGGGTTAAGGTCAATGGTCAGATCTCCGGAGACTTCTCCATTCATAGGGGCACCCACCAGGGCTGCCCTCTCTCCCCACTGCTCTTTGCCCTCACGATCGAGACAGTGGCCTGGCAGTAAGACAAAACCCGGAGATTTGGGGATTCCGAATTAACCAAACGGATTTATGGGACGAAAAGATCTCGCTATATGAGGATGATATTTTGCTTCATATTACCCACCCGACCACCACAATTCGCACCTTATTCGAAACCATGGAAGTATATGGGTCCTACTCAGGATACACCATTAACTGGCATAAATCTGTAACCTACAGTCCAGGTGCCCTTTCCGCTTGGCCTACCCTTCCTGGTGCTCTCTAGATAGCTCATACTGGGTTTACTTACCTAGGGGTTTTCCCTCACTACAGATAGGACCGTCTCCTATCAGAGAAACATACAACAGGTAATAACCTTTTTGTAGAAGATGCACAGAGATGGAGATCCCTTCCCCTCATGATTTTGGGACCGGCTGCCATGTTTAAAATGATTACCTTGCCCCACTTTCTTTATGGCCTGCCGAACACGTATTTCCTTCTCCCTAGACAGACCTTCCATGCTTTTGATGCGGAGTTACGCTCCCTCCTGTGCCGGGGGAAACATCCGAGAATAGCTGCGCCGTAACCAATATAATAGAGGGATCTCGCTACCGGATATAGAGGACTACTACTGGGCAGAGCATATAACCTCGGTTAATGATTGGAAACATGTCCATGTAGATCACCCCACCTACAGGTTGGATAAGGAAACCATGGCGAACCGTACCTGCCTGTTTTATCTCTATGGGGGACCGGGTAGGGTACGACTTCTCCCTGCCACCCAAGTCACGATAGTGGTGTGGGAACGAGCAACAAAGGCAATGGGGTGGGAACCCAAAACTGCCAAACAGATGCCTTATTGGCATTGTTTCTGGCTAACGGAGATCCAAAAACTGATGGGCTTCGAGGGGTGGGACGCCATAGGCATCTCAACTATAGGAGATATCACAGCCACGGGTACGCTAAAAAGTTTCCACTCGCTTCAGACGGATTTTGAGCTGCATAACTCCCAATTTCTTAAGTATGTGCAACTCCGGGATGCCTGGCAGGCAGAGACCTCACTCTCCTCCTCACACTACCAGATTATGCACCACTGGAGGGACGCCTGTTATGGGAGCAGGTGTTTACTAAGGCAGTCTCACTTACTTATTGGACTTTGAATAATAATGCACTAGATAGGCTGGGTAGGCTGAGGGAGACCTGGGAGCGAGACCTGGGCGTACTCGACAACATAGACTGGGAAGCAGCCTTGAGGCACCACCAAGAGGTGGCTATCAAATCCCTTTCCGCCTTATCCAAAATAAAATACTCAATAGAGTTTATTATGATAGGGCCCGACTTCACAGAATGGGCCGAGCCAGCGACCCTAGTTGCCAGAAATGTGGTTATGCGCAGGGAGATTTCTACCATACCATCTGGGACTGCACCGTAATGCAGATATACTGGGACATGGTGTTGGGGGAATTGAGCAAGGTCCTTGAAACAACAATACCGCTGGTCCCTAAATGTATATTGTTGGGCATACCTGCAGATGTAGATTCGGACCGTCCGCAGCTCATTTTTGCCATGTTCGCCCTAGTGGTGGCAAAACGGGATGTTGTGCGTGCTTGGGGGCCGACAATAGCGCCTCCTCTTCGAGAGTGGAAGGTAGGAATGGATATGTACATGGCAGCAGAAAGGGTCACTTATAAGGCGAGAGGGTGCCCGAGGAAATTCCGCAAGGTTTCAGGCAAATGGAGAGCACAATATGGTCTAGATGGGGGACTGGGTGAAGGTTAGCGGACTATTGATGGTCCCTCTTCTGATTATACACATAAGCCCCGAAGCTCATGTCTTCAAGCATTCCAGAAGGAGACAGAAAATGGGATATTACAACGGAGAAATGTGATTGGATGGGACTGGAGTGTTTAAGACGCCCTAAGGGGTTATGATGTTGGACTGTATGATACGTGGTCTGTATATGTATGTCACTGCTCGATTGTGATTGATTTAGTTATGATCTTTTTTTGGATTTAAATTATCGCAAAAATAATAAAAAAAAATTTTATTTTAAGTATTTGTTTAGTATGGTTTTACCAGCACTCTATCAGCGCTGTTATATACTGTTGCCCACCTGTTTTTTATTTCACAGGTTGTTGTTTCTTTCGGCGCTCCTTGCCCGATTCACTTGCACGACCACTCTACGCTCTTTCCCCCTGGGTTTTGGTGCGTGTTGCGCCTTTCCTTCACTCATGTCTCTAAGGTTTCTAGAAGTTTAGTTTTCCCATTCCATCCTTTGTGCAGTCGCAGTGTGCGGTGAGCCCTCCCGGGAGTGAGGTCGCAAGTAAAGCTCAATTGGGCGACTTGCAAGCGTGCCTCTGGGAAGGCTGCCGGTGCGTCTCTCTCTCTCTCTGTTGCCCAGCAGCTACTCTGTATCAACGCTGGTGCTGTCTGTTGCAAAGTCATCCTGTGCCCTGGGCACCCCCCAAATTTTTGCTGACTGGAACTGGTAACTGACTCTGACTGACCCTGGGCTTGGATTAACCAGGCCCAGGGCCAGTGCCAAGCTAAAAGGAACACATTAGAACACAGTTAAGACACCCAACATACACTAGGGTACACTATACCACCTAAGCCCCTAGTATGTAATAGGGCAGTCGATTGAAACTACCTAGAAGTCTCCAGTATCCTGGGGCATGGCAGTTTAGAGGCCAGCAGATTCTCTGCACCAGCATGTGTGCGTTGCTGAACCCGGAGCTCAGTTTAAAAGCTGCACTGGTGGCCAGGTCAGCTTTTAAACCTTAAATTGTGCCCAAAATCGACTTTGGGGGTAGGGGCCCTTAAAAATTAATAAACTACCATGTTTTTGCATATTAGGGACCCCAGGGTCACCCCTAGGTGTCCCAGGGGTGGGGGGTCAGTTATCTATAAGGAGCGCCCTTATAAAATGAGTTTTTAGAGGCCTTGGTAAAGTGAAATTGTACATTTCACTCCCCACATTGTATTAAAGAGGTGCTCAAATTCGAGTTTAATGCTGGAAGAATTGGGTATGGATGATCTACAATATTTCTGCAGATTCAGAACCCCTGAAGTCTCCCCTAGTTGCACAGGGGGTGGGGGTCCGGTAGAAATGAGGGATATACTTATAAAATATGGTTTTATAAGCCCTTGTGCTACAAAAGTGGTGCAAATATTTTCCCCATTGCAAACCCCATGGCCAATAGGTTAACATGGTAGGAAGTGATTGATTAATAAATATTGATAGGAGAGGACTAGCCGGACCATTCAAAGACTTCCCAGAATGGTCGTAGTAAATCCAACAATATTATATTGTTGAATTTCTCCTAAATTGTACATACAATATGTTATGAGACTTTCTTGTTTGTAAGTCCAAATTCAGCCTTTCAGTGGTCTGCCCTGATTGGTCAGAGTTAAGTGGATTAGCCAGGCTACTGGGAGGGCAGTGATCTGTTCTATAGGAATGCCAGGCCAGGAGGTGGTGTCGTAAACTACCTTCTTCAAAGGCAGAAGGGAGGCCTGGGTTTCAATCCACTAAGACAGGCGTGACCCAGAGTCAGGGCTAGGCTTGAGAAAGGTATGTGCAGATGTTGGGGGGTGTGTTTAGCCAGCTCTTACCTCCTTGCTGGAAAATCAGCCATTATGGATCTGGAAGACTGATGCACTCTGGGACAAACTAATGCTGCACTCCACAGGATGTGGTCATAACCATGAGGAGTTGCCCTGCTCTCATTGGTCAGCAGTGGCCTGCTGCTTGACCCAGAGAATTTTGAATAAGTATCTGAGAGGGGCAGAGCCCTTCAGATCGGTTGCTTGAAACTGAATGACGCACGAAGTGCCCTGCTGATGATTTTGCTGTGTGCAAGGAACTCTAAGGCCTGACCTATGAAGACTGTACCATCTGAAACTACAGCCCTGTGGATTACTTTGCTGCCAAAAGACTCAAGAGTGGAAACTCCCTGCAAGCTACAGGTTAACAGAGCTCACCTGAACAGCCCCACAAAGAATTCAAAGCCTGGAGTACCAGTGGATTTGTAAGGGTTTTGTTCAAGTGGATTGCGGAATTGAAGTTTCACATTTTCAAGGACCCTCTTGAAGATTCCAGAACCTTGGATTGTGTGTTGGATACTTTGGGACCCGCAAGCAGAACGTCAGGAAGGTGTTCTAACTGGACCCCGCTTGCTGAAGAAGGCGGCCCACTACAGTGGTGAGAATTCTTCAGAACAATTTATAAAGGTGTGTCCCTGACAGAGAAAACGAAATGACTTAAGGGGAACTGTTGGTTTCTAAGCACTAGAAAGTGACTAATCTTTAAAAAATCATATATCTGGTTCTCTACAGTGGATTATTTCCGTTTTGGTGTCATTTTCAAGATAAAAATATTATCTATTTTTATAAATTGGTGTTGGATTTTTATTTTGTGTTGTGTCTTAATTATTTACTGAAATTGTGTTTTTAAATGCTTTAAATACCTGTCTTTGAAGTTAAGCCTGTCTGCTGCAGCCATGTTACCAAGGGTTGAGCAAAGGAATACTTTTCTAAGACCTATGCTGAGTCCTATCATGTGTTAGTGGCCTTATTGCCAGTGGCAGTCCTACATTTGCCCCTACCAATAACCCACTTTCCAACACTGCCTCTCCCCAGGCTGCAAGAATTGGGGATTTTCTCTTCTTGAAGTCACTTGGGAATCTTTATTTGTTGAGAATTCAAGGCTGTAACAGAGGTATTTACCCTGTTTATAAGTGCTTGCCAGTGTGCATTTCTTTTTGGTGGCTTGGCTTAATCCTATTACCAGCTTTTGCTCCCATTGAAGTCCATATCCTATTTCTCCTCCGCTCCTTCATGGTCGGCCAGGCCAAAAAGGGGGTTGAATATTCATTTAAGAGAGTATTGTGACTTATCAAGGGAGGTAAAGTTGTTGACAAATAAGGATGTCATTTCTAAAGTGACGCAAGGAGCCTTAACCGATCACGCCTATAGTGCAGGGACGCACACAGTCCTCCCCCTACTCCTGCACTTTCCCTGGCTTCCGACACTGATACAGACTCTAATTCCTCTCAGATACCTCACGTTCGCAAGTATTCCAAGAAGCGCAAACACTTCCTTTCCCCTTCTCTTGCCACCCCCTTCACTTTTTTTAATTCAAATCTGTTTTTATTGTGAACACAGCGATAAGCCTACAACCTCGTGCTGAGGCCGGCCGCGCATATGTGAACTCGTGGGCTTATACCAACTGGGGCGAGGAAGAGGCTTTAACACAGCGCCTTGCCTACAACCCCTCGAGGGGGGCCGGCCGCGTGGCTTAAGGGTGGAATACGCAGAGATTGGTCTCGCACGGATAGTGCGTTACTACGCTAGGGAGGTGCATAGTTGATAGCTGACTGTAATGTCACAGGAATTTAAGGACCAACAGGGCACAACTGCCCCGTAGTGAGGCGAGGGCCAGGGTGACAAGTAGGAAAAAAGAAAGAATCGGAGGGGAGCTAGTCAGAGAGGAAAAGGGGGGGCGGGGAGAAAGTGCGGCAGCGTCGTGTGGCTGGTCAGTGGGTGGAGTACGAAAGGGCTTGCGTGATCACTACAGCATCTGCGGGGAAGGCGGTGGTCAGGGGCAAAGTCTGGCGGGGTCTGTAGGGATAAGGGCGTCCTCAAAGAGGTGTA
The DNA here is from genome assembly GCF_964263255.1 of Lissotriton vulgaris. Taxonomy (NCBI): domain Eukaryota; kingdom Metazoa; phylum Chordata; class Amphibia; order Caudata; family Salamandridae; genus Lissotriton; species Lissotriton vulgaris. The sequence goes on from NC_141695.1 coordinate 861,822,986, forward strand.
GAGCACGGAGTCTGGGAGGCATGTGTCACGCGTAACTAACAGAGCATAGGTGGCGCACAAGGGGTTCCCACACAGCTTTGAAGCGCGTGTCCCTCGCTTGTATCCGCGCCGTGAGCAGTTCCATAGCCAGGACCTGCCAGAGACGCACAAACCAGGAAGCTATTGGCGGTGCTTCGGCCCGCTTCCAGTACAAAGCGATGAGTTGCTTAGCTGCGCCTAGCATGTGGAGCGTGAGGATCCAGTCGCTGCGCGTGAGGGCCCTAAGCGCGGGGGGTCGGACGCCGAGCAACAACGTGGTCACCTCCTCGGGTAGGGGAAAGCCCAGCACCTTTTTAATGTGGCTAAGTACCTCTTTCCAGAAGACAGCTAGGTTCGGGCACGTCCACCATATATGCACAAAGTCACCAGTCACAGATCCACACCTCCAGCACAGCGGCGAGGTGTTGGGGAACATCTTGCTAAGTCGCAGTGGGGTGTAGTACCATTGGGTGAGCAGCTTGTGAGCGTTTTCCCTCTGGGGGATGCTGCGGTAGATTTTGGGGATGTCGGTCCACAGCCTGTTCCATTGGGAGGGCTCAATGTCGACGCCTGCTACCAACTGCCATTGTCTCTGATAGGGATGCGCAGGCGGCGAGGTAGGGTGCTGCAGTATATGATAAATTTGAGAGATAAGCCTCTTCAGGCCCCCTAGGGAGCGTGCTAGTTTTTCAAAGGGTGTGTAGGCCCTGGTGGCCGCCAGGTACATGTCGTCACCCATAGTCCAGTGGCGCAGCTGGGCGTATTGTAGGCTGGCGGTCGAGGGTATGCCGAATTCCTCCCTGCAGTCCCTCCACGTTTTAGGCGAGCCTCCAGTGAAGAGGTCCCCTATGACCCTGCAGTCTCCATGTGTCCAGCTCTCAAATGCTCGAGTCCGGGCAGCCGGAGGGAAGTGCGGGTTGCCAGCGACTGGGGTGTGAGGGGATGGGAACGTGGTCAGGCCTTTGGGCACCGCTATCCTGTCCCAGATATCCAGAACCGTTTTTGTCGGGACCGACATGTACGCACTCCTGGAGCGCGCCACTCGCGGCAGCCAAGGTAAATCCCAAATAGTACATTCCGTGACCGCCCGGTCCATGTGGAACCAGTGCTTGTCACTTTCTCGTGCACCCCATTCCACCACGTACCGTAGGTGTGCCGCTCAGTAGTAGTGTAGTAAGTTCGGGCAGGCGAGGCCGCCTCTGTCTCTCGGCTCCATAAGGACCTTCCGGGAAAACCGGGGGCGTTTGCCGCCCCAGATGAATGACGTGAGGTCACGCTGGAGACTCCTAATGCAGTGGAGCGGGATCGGGGTAGGCAAGCATTGAAAAACATAGAGAATTCTGGGGAGAATCGACATATTAATTGCGTTAAGGCGCCCCAGCCACGAGACCATCAAGGGTTTTCACCTCCTGAGGTCCGCCAGTACCTCTTTGCAGCATTCCGTCCAATTTACCGAGGACCAAGATTCTAAATGGGGCGTCAGATCAAGACCCAAGTATTTAATGTGGTTCTCCGCCCATTGGTAGGGCACAGCCCCCTTTAGGAACGGGATCTCCTCCTCAGGTATGGTGAGGTTGAGCGCCCAGGACTTGGTGTGGTTTATTTTAAGGCCGGACGCCCTCTCATACAGGCAAAGCACCTCGTGAACCGCTGGGAGGGAGTCGCGAGGGCGCGCAAGGGTGAGGATCAGGTCGTCTGCAAACAGCGCCACCTTGTTCTCTCGCCCTCCAAGGGGTATACCGTGGATGTTAGGAGTACGCCATATCAGCGCCGCCAGTGGCTCCACCGCGAGGGCGAACAGGAGCGGCGAGAGCGGGCATCCCTGCCTCATGCCCCTGTGAATCGAGAGCGGCGGTGTTAGTTGGCCGTTAACCCTGATCCTAGCTTGTGGCCCGATATAAGGGGCCATGATCCTAGCGATCATTTTGGGGCCGATACCGACCTTCTGGAGAACCTCCCTCAGGAAGGCCCAGTCGACTCGATCGAAGGCCTTCTCCGCGTCGAGCGAGAGAAGACAAGCCGAGATGTCCCAGTGTCGTACCTTTCCTACCAGATGCGCCAACCGGCGCACATTATCAGCCCCCTGTCGGTCCCGAATGAACCCCACCTGGTCTGGGTTTACCAGTCCCGGCATATACGGGTCGAGTCGTTTGGCCAGTAGCTTGGTATATATCTTTAGGTCGGTATTCAAGAGGGCGATAGGGCGGTAGGAAGCACACAGAGCAGGGTCTTTCCCTGGCTTAGGTATCAGGGCAATTTCCGCCAAGCCCATGTCGGGAGTCGGGCCGGAGGTGTCAGAAAAGGAGCGGTACAGCCTTAGTAGATACGGGCGAAGCTGAGTCAAGAATACGCGGTAGAAGGACAGCGGCAGACCATCCGGTCCCGGTGTTTTCCCCGTGGGGAGGTCCTTGACAGCCTCGGAGATCTCCTCCTCCTGTATGGATTCTTCCAGCTCAGCCGCGCAGGCCGGTGGCAGCGGGGTCCCTACATAATCAGAAAAGGATGGCCGCTCGTGCCTCCGCTGTGGTGGCTTCCTCCGCATATAGGGAGGAGTAGTAAGCAGCAAAGGCCTCCTGTTTGGCTCTTTCGGTAGTGGCACAGGTGCCGTCCTGCCGTCGTATATTGGCTATATGAGTTCTAGCCGCTCGCGCCCGAAGTCTACCAGCCAGAAGGCGCCCCACCTTGTCCCCACCCTCGTAATATTTTTGTTTAAGCGCCAGCAGGGAGCTCTCTGCCTTGTTGGTGCACAGCGTTCGGAGTTGCCCCCTAAGGTTGGCGAGGGTTCTCCTCGACACCTGCGAGGGGCAGTCTCTGTCCTGGGTCTCCGCCTGTTTGATCTCGCTTGTTAAGTCGTTCTCTAGTTTAAACGCCTCACGTCTCCTTGCCACCGCCAGGGAGGTAATGTGGCCTCTGATGGTGGCCTTAAAGGCATCCCAGACTGTTGGGAAGGGCGTGTCCGAGTTATCGTTAACGGCAAAGTACGAGTCTATGGCTTCCCGGATGCTGGCAACATCCTCCGGATCTCGAAGGATGCTCGGAGGGAGGGTCCATCGTCGCTCCCGAGGGGCGCGAGCCAGCGGGTCTTGCAACAGAAGTTCCACATGTGTGTGATCCGACAGTGAGATGTCCGAGATAGTGGCCTTTAGCACATCTCGAGTCAGCTCAAGGGAGGTGAAGAGATAGTCGATACGGGAGTACGTTCTGTGGGAATGCGAATAAAAGGAATAATCCCGGACTCCCGGGTTGTGGTAGCGCCACACGTCCACGAGTCCTAAGTCCGCGATCTGTGCCCGAAGAGCAGAGGACATTGCGCCCGCACCATTAAACGCAGCCCCCGCACAATCCAGCTCCAGATCCCACACGAGATTAAAGTCCCCCCCCCCAGTATCGTATGCGGGTCGCTAGGTCTAAACTGGTCTCGCAGGAGTGTTTGGAGTTATTTATCCTGTGACTGGTTGGGTGCATATACACAACCCAGGGTGAACTGCGTGCCCCCCAACTGTACCGTGGCTCGGAGGAAGCGCCCATCCTCACTTTTATAGGGTTTAGTGGGTCCCCGCCTAAAGCCAGCTCTACATAAGATAGCCACCCCTGCCGTTTTAGTGTCCGCGGACGCCCAGAATTGTGTGAGGTACCTAGGGTGCGCCATGCGCCTAGTGTCCCCCCGCGTGAGGTGTGTCTCCTGGAGGAGGATGATGTTGGGAGAGAGGTGTAGAAGATAGCGCCATACCTGTTTTCGCTTGTTGGGGGAGTTAAGCCCTTTGACATTGAGCGACAGGATCTTCAGGGGAGTGGGTATGGTCGCCGTCATCACACTATGGGGGTCGCAGCCGCTCCATCACCCATTGCCCACCTCCCACCACAGACAGGGCAGTGCTCTCCTCCCCCCTCCTCCATGGCGCCAGCACCCATGGTATCCACCAAGCCACCACACTATACGAATGGAAAATGTGCCAGAAGAGAGAATAGTGCAGGCGAAAAGTGGGAAAAACAGGAAAAGTAGGAAAAGGGAGAATAGGTGGAGAAAGTGTAACTGCAACAGGCCAACAGGGCCACAATACAATGTCCCAGGTACCGGGCATCCTCTACCCAAGGGTTTGGATGAACACAGGAATGTCACTTCCTATGGGACAAAGTGGGGGGGTGGTTGTCTAGCGATTAGAGTCCTGATCGTCCCGCTGCCCGTCCGCCCCGCCGTCACGAGCAAGAGCAAGTCCGGCGGCAGCGAGAGCCGAAGCCTCTCGGGGGAAGTTGTGTCTTGGCCAGAGGTTCAAATGGGCATCAAGACTCGATAGGGAGGATCCAGGCAATGAAGGAGAGGGTCGTCGCACTCTACCCCCTCGGATCTACCAGGGGGAGGGGGGGCGCGGCTGCGCCCCGCGAAGAACTGCTGGGGTCTCCTTCACCGCTGATGGCAGGGCAAGTCCGATCTCAGTGTCCGGGTGGCCCCAGGTAACTGTAGGACAGATCCAACCTCCGTGGCATGTGCCCTGCTTGCGTGGAGGGCGAGTGGAGTTAGAAGAGCCACCGGGATATACGGAGCAGCACACTGCATTAAGTGGGGGGATCCATCGCCATGTGAGGTGAAGAGGTCCATCATCTAGAGGAGAGTCGGCCATGTCATTGCCAGTCAGTGGCCATCGGAGGTCAGGGGACGGTCCTCCCCTTCATTCTCAGAGGCGAGGGGCTGGGAGGCCTGCTCGTCGTGGTCGCCCTCAAGGGAGCGAATTTGCGTTATAATGTCCTGCTTGGCCTGAGAAATGGAGCAGCCATCCACTGGGGGGGTTCGGCGGTGTCGGCGTACCGTGGACCAGTCTGAACGGGGTGGGGCCTTCTTCTGGCGATGGGGGCGGGAGGGGCTGTGCTCCGGGGACTCTGACATGCCAAGCAGTTTGGCCGCTTCGTGGTAGGCCCGGATGGCCCTGCGTTTGTCCTCCCAACGGAAGATGAGGGCGAAGGGGTGCCCCCATTGGTAGGAGATGTTGAGGGCCCGTAGTCGCTCAGTGACCGGACGGAAGACCTTCCTCCTGTGGAGCGTGTTGGGGGCTAGATCTTGGAAGATCTGGATCTTGTGCCCTCCGTAGCGCAGGTCCGGTTTGTCCCTCGCCGCCTTCAGTATGGCCTCCTTCTCCGTGAAATAGTGCAGTCTGGTGACGATGTCGGGTAGGAGGCCCATTTTGGTGCCCGCCCCAAAGACTCGGTGGGCACGGTCCAGGAGCGGTGGGGGGTATCGTCTTTGCCCCACACCTCATGTAGGAGTTGGGCCACATAGGCCATGGCGTCGGTCCCCTCTTCTCCGAGTGGCACTCCCCGTATCCGCAGGTTATTGCGGCGCCCCCTATTTTCAAGGTCCTCCTGTTTGACCTGGAGCTCGATGTTCTGTTCCTCTAGGGCCGCCACTCTCTGCCATAGCTGCTCCAGGACTTCCGTGCGGGCATCAACTGTTTTCTCCAGGCCATCAACCCTATCGCCCAGGTCAGTCACCTCCTTGCGTAGCTCCTTAACACACGAGTGGACCTCCGACCTCAGGGACCCAATTTCGGATTTCAGTTCGGTCATGAAGGAGGACATAAAGGCCTGGGTCACCGGGGGGGAGTCGGCCGGCAGCCGCGGCGATCCTCCAGATGAAGGTGGTGTGCCCGCTTTGCCCCACATGGTGGCCACCGACGTGCCCTTGGTCGTCGCCGCCGGCGAGTCCGCCTTACCCCCTCTGCCGCGGTTCATCGTCCGCTCCAGGGGCGAGGCACCATCCCCTAGGGCGCCGCTCCCAGCCGCGAGTGTGGATCTCTGTAGGCGCTACAGCAGCGCAGGGTTGGGTGATTTGCCGCCAGTGACCGCCTGCCCACGCTAGTGGCGCCCCCAGCGAGGGTCCCCGTAGTCTGGTGTGCGTGGTCAGGCCTCGTCCCCAGGGGCCGCAAGGGCGTCTCAGCGGGTGTCCGTCGTGGGCGAGGATCACCACTCCCAGTCAGAGGCGCTACACCGACCCCCCTGGCTTAAAATGAGGGCACCCCCGTGAACGTGGTAGGGGCCTCCCAGCCCCCCAGCCGTTAGTGGCTTGTGTCTCTCCGACGGTGGGAAGCCGTGTTCCAGCCCCCCCCAAGCTGTTGGTGTGGGTGCAGGGGTACTCACGCGTCGCCGGGCAGTTCCTCCCTCTGAATCCAGGGGGGGGGAGGAAGCACACAGTCTGCCTTCGCGGCCCCCAGGCGATGCCGACCGCTGTAGGATGAAGAGCCAGTGCAAGGGCGCAGGTGCGGGTGGCTGAGGCGCGTTGCAGGCGGGGGCAGGGCCAGCGCAGATCCCCCCAGGTCGCGGCGCCCAGCTGTGGTGGCCCGTCTATGTTTGGCGACACCCCACCTGACAGCCGCCACTCCTCAGGGCCCCGGTAGGCGGGCAGGCCAGGGCCCGGGGCCAATGGCGCCAAGCAGCGGGGCAGAAATGGCGGGCAAGCTCAAGAGTCCCCACGGGCCAGGGGGGGATGTCCCAGCCTGTCTCTCCTCCTCCTAGCTGTCCACGTAGGAAAAGCGGGGTTCAGCGCGGGTGGACAAGGCCCCTTCCACCGTGTCTGGAGTGCTCCTGCGGGAGGCCGACGAGTGGACAAAATGGCGGTCAGCACCGCCGCGGGGCCACCCTCAGCCGGACACAGCTGTCGGCAGACGGGGGAGGGAGGTACAGGGAGGGCAGCTCACCAGGATCCTCTCGTGGCAGTCCGGTGAATGGAAGCCGGGCCTCGCAGCCGCAGGTCCGCCGGCAGCTTCACCAGGCTTGGCCGTTAGACCCCGCCGAAGCCGGGGCCTCTCTTGCTGACAGCGCCCGGGTGACCCAGCGTAGGAAGGTCTCTGCGCCAATAGTCGCCGTCGCTCCACCCGTCGGACCCCCCGCCAGTGAGTCGGCCCCGGGGGGGTCCGTCGCAGGCAGGTCGCAGGCGACTGTCTCTTCGTCTCCGATGGCAGGGAGCAGCCCAGAGGAGCAGGGCCGGGCATCCCGGCAACAGACCCGCTAGTAAGATGGCGGCCAGGAGTCGGTCGCGAAGATCTCAGGGCTCTGGTTTCTTCCAGCGGAGTCCCCCTCGGCCAGGACTCACTCCGGGGGTTCGATGCAGTCAGGGCTTGCATCGCATGGCTGGGGTCCCCAGAAATAGCCCCCAGACTTCGCATATACAGGCTTAAGACACAGCGGGCGACGGAGCTCGCTTAGGACACGGCCATTCACATCGCTGTCTTGGCCACGCCCCCCCCCTTCACTTTTGACCCATCGGAAATTGTCTGGACCCCTGCGCCTGCAGTGGTTGATTATATGTATTAAAACTTTTGCAAAAGTTTTTACAAGGAAATCCGGTCCCATCTAAAATCTGAATGCCCTATGCCTGATCTCCTTCACAAAACTGCTCTCACCTCTGACACTCATGCCTTCATGCTGACCTTTCTCAAAAAATACAACAAAGACCAGAAGAAGTGCATTGTTAGAGCCCTCCAGGCCTGTCAAGATAAGCGTCTTGATTTTTCTGGCCCCTTAGCTAAGATCCTCAAACTGGTGCTCTATGCACAGCAAACAGGTGCCCCTGTTCATCCCGAGGTGCTTGCTTGATGGACACAGGGAGCCATATGCCTCATGGGCAATGCTAACTACCCATTAGGTTCTGAACACCGCAAATCAGTGCTACTGTGGATTAATCCAAAACTGGTGGAATTGGCAACTGCTGAACCGGGCCCCCTGGCTGAAGGGCAGTTATTTGATGATCGGTTCCTGAAAGACATTGCCAAATTTGTCAACACCTTTTCCTCCCTTGATAAGTCACAATCCTCTCTAAAATGAATAATCAACCCCATTTTTGGCCTGGCCAGTTGTGGCAGACGTCACTCGACCCCAGACGCAGGGGTTATGGTCAGGATCCAGCCCAGGCGGGCTTCTACCCTAGCAGATCCAGAGGATACCTGGGTCACTTTACCAGAGGAATCAACAAGGGTTATCACAACTCCGACAACCAGTCTACAACAAATGAACTCCCCTCAGCCTTCATATCTTCCTCTGGTTGACAGACTAAGGCATTTTTCTCATTGGGGCCAGATCATATCAGATTGCTGGGTACTCAATACAGTTTGAGGCTATGATCTAGGACTGCAAAAAATAAAGTTGATGGACAGAATGCAGAACAATGTCTTACATTCACCCCTGTACAAAGATCTGGGCCTAAATCCATCGTTTGTTTGCACTCCACACCACCCTAGGCCAGACAATGGCTATATGCAAATCAGCCTTGACCCTGTGCCTCATGGGAACAGTCCAGCCCGAACTACCAAGCCATGTCTTTCCTAGACTGGAATCAAGCATCCAAGGACCGGTTTCTGGCTATCAGCCTTCTTCAGCCTGGATAGCTTGACTCCAGTGATGTGGAGAGCCTGGGACTCACGTCTGAGCATACCCAGTCCACTTGGGGTGAAAATTGCAAAAAATACAGTTGATGGACAGAATGCAGAACAATGTCTTACAATCACCCTAGTACAAAGATCTGGGCCTAAATCCATCGTTTTTTGCACTCCACACCACCCTAGGTCAGACAATGGCTATATGCAAATCAGCCTTGACCCTGTGCCTCATGGGAACAGTCCAGCCCGAACTACCAAGCCATGTCTTTCCTAGACCGGAATCAAGCATCCAAGGACCAGTTTCTGGCTATAAGCCTTCTTCAGCCTGGATAGCTTGACTCCAGTGATGTGGAGAGCCTGGTACTCACGTCTGAGCATACCCAGCCCACTCGGGGTGAAAATTGCAAAAAATACAGTTGATGGACAGAATGCAGAACAATGTCTTACATTCACCCCAGTACAAAGATCTGGGCCTAAATCCACTTTTTTTTGCACTCCACACCACCCTAGGTCAGACAATGGCTATATGCATATCAGCCTTGACCCTGTGCCTCATGGGAACAGTCCAGCCCAAACTACCAAGCCATGTCTTTCCTAGACCGGAATCAAGCATCCAAGGACCGGTTTCTGGCTATCAGCCTTCTTCAGCCTGGATAGCTTGACTCCAGTGATGTGGTGAGCCTGGGACTCACGTCTGAGCAAACTAGGACTGCCCCATACCCCAGTTCAAACCTCCCTTCCCCATCTTCTCCTTTTTTCTCAACAAGATATGTCTTTTATAGACTCTGAAATTCTAGAGCTTTTGGTAAAACAGGTTATTGCTCCAATGCACCCTCACCCACAGTTTTTCTGCAGCAATGTGTTTTTGGTCCTAGAAGAAGGGTGGAGGTCAGAGACTAGTTCTCAACCTCAGACAATTCAACTCTTTTGTTATTTACTGACATTTCAAGATGGAAGGCATCCATCAGCTGAGGGATCTACTTCAAGAAAGAGATTGGATGGTTTGTATCAATCTCAATGATGCCTATCTGTCTGTCCCCATTTGTCCCTCTCACAGACAGTGCCTTCAGTTCCGCTGGAGAGGTCAGTGGTCCGAGTACCGGGTTCTCCTTTTCGGTCTCGCGTCAGTACCTGGGTGTTCAACAAACTCCTGAAACCAGTGGTTGTCCGTCTATGAGAGATGGAGGTCCACATGATCGTCTATCTAGAGGACATGCTAATTTTAGCCTAGGACAAAACTCAGCTTCTGATGCATCTACTTTGGACCATGCCTCTGCTACAAGATCTGGGGTTTGTGATCAATTAAAAAAAAATCCACAATGATTCCTTCTCAACAGGTAGAGTTTTCCGGTGGATTCTGTCAAGGCTTAATTGTTGCTTCCTCCCCTGAAAGTGAAGTCCATTAAATGAGAATTGAGGTCTACTCTAGCCAAAGAAATGGTGTCTTTGAGATCCCTGGCCCAGAGTGTGGGGTTTCTAGCGTCTTCTATTCAAGCAGTGTTCTCAGGTCTGTTGCACTATAAGGATCTTCAACACTTAAAAATTCATGAGCTTCAACAAGGTCTGAGCTAAGATCATCTGGTTCCATTGTCCCCCGAAGCCCAAGAAGAGCTTCAGTGGTGGCTCCTTCACATGGATGCATGGAATGGCAAGGCGATTTTCGGGGCCTCCCCCGACGTTTTCATCAAATCAGATACCAGTTGCTTGGGCTGGGGAGCACGATGTGGAGATTTTTCTACCTGCAGTCGCTGGCCGTCCAAGGAATTGTGACCCCACATCAACTGCCTGGAACTCCTAGCAAGCTCCTTTGCCATAAGGTCACTTTCTCCTGCCAAGAGCTACTCTGGTGGATGGAGAATGTCCCTCCGGTTCCATACATTAACCACTTGGGGGTACCCAGATCACGCCTTCAGGCGAACATTGCCCAAGAATTCTGGCACTCCTGTCTAGAACAATCTCATGGCAGATTGGAATTCCAGATTCCTTTTGGATTACAGCTATTGGAATGTAAATGTAAATGTAAAGTATTTGTAGAGCGCACTGCTACCAAGCGGTTTCGTGGCGCTATTACTCATACCGCTGTGGAACCCTTCCTGGCTTTCCCTGTGAAGTGTCCACTCCTGGGCACCCCCAGGGTGAAGCCAGGCATCCTAGCGCTGTTGGGGCCGTTGTGGAGATTAAGCAAGCTATTGCCCAGAGTTGCAGCGTGGGACCCATGATTGGAATAGGCACTGAGGCGAGAATATCAGGTCCGAGGAATTTTTGAGCCCAAGACCCACAGAGGTGGGAATCGAACCCTGGTCCCGGGCCAGAGCTCTGCATCAAGGTCTGCCACTCTAACCATTGAGCCACACTTCTCCACATCCTCATCCTTGCATCATCCAGATGAATGTGTTTGCCTGGGACCGCGACAAAATGGACCTTATTGTTTTCCTCTTGATTGCTCAACTGAAACAGTTTTACAGCTGGAGACTGGACCCGATGGCCTTGGGAACTGATGACTTTATACAAACATGAAGAGGTCCAGTAAATTATGCATTCCTGCCTTATGCCATGCTTCTGAGGGTTGCGGGTCAGGCCAGGCGTCACTCGGCAACCCTTGTTCTGATTACTCCACTGTAGAAAACACAGTCTTGGTTGCCAACACTTCGGGACGTGTCAATAGCCCTTCCCATTCTTCTGCCTGTCTTCCAGCAGCTTCTCCTGGATTCGGTGGGATCCCAACACCCTCTAATTCTTCAAAGCGAGTTGACACTCATGCCTGGAAGATATCTGGAGACATGGCCAGACTGCAGGTCTTTCATCAGCAGCTATCGACTTTATATGACCAAGACTCAAGGAAATATTTTAAATGATTATCAATAAAGAAATCCATTTCATAAATTAAGAAGAGGGAGTCTGTGCGTCATGTGATACATTGTTCTTAAATATTTACTAATTGATTTATTGATTATCAATGATAAATAATGGGGTTGTGCTAAATCAACAGTATAACTAACGTTGTAAGGTGTTTCTCCTGTGTGGCTTTTTTAATTTGTGCACTTCAGGAAATTGTAAAATCTCCCACTAATGTGATAGGTGCTGAATGCATAGTCCCAAATCTCTTTCTTTGTAAATTACTTGCCAACTTTATACACCAAGCTTGGGCTCCTTCCACCCACAAACGGTGTTCTTCTGAAAGTAAGTGATGGGTGGTGGGTGCCTTCAATCCTTCCTGAAAATACTGGGGGAATTTATCACTTTCCCAAAAAATATTCCAGGATTGGAATAAGAATAATAAATGAGCCAAGATGGCGTCCACAGCAGCGGACGTGTAGGCTGACAACTCCTGCCTGGCCTCGCGGAAAACAACTACGAAGGGAGTAGCAAGATGGATATTCGCTTTTCTGTGCTATACTAGTGGGCTGCTAATATTCAGAAGTCTGTGAAACTTGCGTTTACGTTATTCATCCACACACAGTCCAATACGAGGCTCCTGGCCGCTGGTAGCTGATGCTGGAGATACTGTTTGGACTCGCGGCAGGGCTGACCAGGTTACGACTAAGCCAGTGGGCGTTGCCGGGAGGCAGTACGGGGAGCACCTGGAAGCCTCCTTGTGAGAGTGTTGGAGGTCCGGTGTTCTATGATCCGCTGCCCCCCGTGCTTGAGCGGCCCCCCTGTGTTTGTGCGCATGCGCACCTATGGTGCGCATGCGCACATTAATTTTCATGATGTTTCATGACGTTTCACTACCCCGCCCATCAGGGACTGTATCCCCGGTTTGTGCGCACATGCGCATGCGCACATTAATTTTCATGACGTGACTGTATCCCGTTTGTGCGCACATTTATGTAAGTGTGGGTGGGGCCAGTTCTACGTTTTATTTTTTGGTCCTTCCTTTATGCCTTTATATTAATCTCGCGTGAACTCGGGTACTTTCAATCGACATTCGCAGGACGCTACAACGTTATGCCAAGTACGCTTTGGGTAAGAATAACAAACTTCTGAATGTAAGGTTACCTTGTGTGTTTACGATGCTTTTTTCACGGGGTGTTCACTTGAGGAACGTGCTTGACGAACGCGAGCACTTTCATAGATCCGTTATGAAAATCACTCGAGTGCTTTTTCTTTGGTGCACACTGACTCAACATGAACGCAAATTGGGCGTATTTACTTCATTACGGTTTTACTCTGGTTAACACGGTCTTGATTTACATTTGCCTTGATATTTTTGGTTCTATCTACGTCACGATTTTCATGATTCACATTCGGTTTGACTCATTTAAACCTTTAACATCTGCGTCTATTACTTTTCACCACAGTATTGTTACTTTGTAGTGGGTTTAGCCGCCTTCCTAAAACAATGTTTATTTCCTCTACAGATACCTTTCCCCAACTTCAGTCTATATGAATTTCAATATACGACTTTCATGGATTAAAAGATGAATTTCAATATACGACTTTCATGGATTAAAAGATTTATTGATGAACTTACTCTTTACTGAACTGCATTACTTTGAATAAATTGAGGTTACACCTCCAGTGGAGCGCCACAGGATATAGCGTGGGAAGTCCCCATGCCCTCTCCATGCCAGTTCTACGTTGCCAGGGGGGGGACGCTCCTCCGTGAATGCGGCAGCCACGCGCCTCAGATCACATTTATGTAAGTGTGGGTGGGGCCAGTTCTACGTTGCCAGGGGGGGACGCTCCTCCGTGAATGCGGCAGCCACGCGCCTCCGATCAGTCCCCTAGGTAAAGGATGGTCTCCCCTCCGGGCCCTGTACTTGCGCGGCCCGGTTCCCTAGGCAGTGCCGCGGCCTCTTGTGGGTGGCAGATCCGACAGGCTCGCAGGTCGCGCTCCGTGGGAAGACGCCGTCCGATGTGTTAGGACGGATTCCGGGTGCTCCGCAGCTCCGATTGCGTTGTAACTCTCACATCACGTTCCGTGGGCTCAAGGCAGGGATCGCTGCTGCTGGGGGCCTCCGGGGTGCCGATTTGAAAGGATAAATGCTGGATTTAGATCGCCGGACGGTGAGAGCCTCACGTAATGGCGGCCATTCACCAGTGCACCACCTAGCGCCTAAGAACTTAAAACCTGAAATTCTTAACGAGGCATAGCTCTCTCAGTGATTCCTATCATAATGTCGGTCTGATGTTTCCACTGCATCTAGTGCATATTTTAAGCAGGTATTGGCGATGCTCTTGCAGGGCCGAACTGGGAACCAGAACCGGCCCTGGCAAAGTGTGCTAAGAATACAAAACTATTGAGTGTTCTTAACTTCTTTATTCCGACCAACACGTTTGCTCCTAATATGGAGCGAAGCGGCAGTCAGCTCGGCGATCAGCTGGTAACTGTCATATGTGACAGTTATCAGCTGGTGACCTCACTGCTGAACGGTGTCCTCGCAGGGACACTGGGAAGCACGTCTAGTAAGGTGTCCTAGGAGGGACACAAGTATTATAAACACAACACATCCCCCTCCTTTGGGGGTGATGGGAACAGTAGAAACAGATAGAGAACATAAGGTTCCACTATCCACAAATGTAGTCCTTAAGTTTAGCTGGCGGTCCCAACAGTCTGCCGGTCTCGCCACGTCATGGGTTGGAACGACAGGTAGTCTGCGCCTTGCGCCTGCAGGTCTGGATGAAGGAACAGAACGGTCCGCTGGCTGGGTGTCTTCATGTGTACCTTCATCGCTCCCGTCCCCAGGGGTGGCAGGAAATTCAATGTCAGATTCGGTGTCAGAAAAATAAAGTCTGGCAGCACTCCCAATCTGTGCCCTGGATTGTCCTGCAGTGGCATCTAAAGGTGTGTTGTCCACTCTGGCGTTCCCAGGTTGTTTTTGGGCCGACAGTGCAGAGAAATGCCAGACCTTTCCATCACTAAGGCTTGCGGAATTACAGTACACTTCACGGACGGTAAGAGGTTTGGTATATCTCTCTTGACCCTTGCCGACATGTCCACTCCTTCTTACCTTTACCACATCGCCCGCCCTGATTTGCACAGCCTTGCATCCATGTTTCTTGTCATAGTAATTCTTACTCCTGGTTTGTGCTTTGGCCAGTTTTTCTTCCACCATTTCCGAAGACCAGTGTACTCTGCGGGCAGCCTTGACCCAACCACATTGTCCTTTGTAAGTGGGGTCCGTCCGCGCATAAGTTCGAAAGGGCTGTGGCCAGTAGATTCACATGGTGTTATTCTGTAAGCCCACACTGTTTTCATTATTTCCTTTTTCCAATCCAGTTGGTTTGAGGTGGCTATCTGTAAGATACCTTTTAGTACTCTGTTAAACCTCTCTACGGCACCGTTTCCTGCTGGATGGTATATAGACGTTGTCTTGTGTTCAATGTGGTGCCTTTCCATGTAGTCCTTGAACAGGTCTGAGGCGAACTGTGCGCCATTGTCACTTACTACTTTCTTTGGTAAACCTTCGCGTGTGAAAGTTTCTTCCAAGAATTGGACCACGTGCTGGGAGTCTGCCTTTTTGGTGATTCTTACTTCAGGCCACTTAGTGTAATGGTCAATTATTACAATTATATACTGCAGTTCCTTCTCATCTGACACTGGCCCCATTATGTCTACTCCTATTCTTTCCCAAGGCATGGACGGGCTCTGTATTGGCTGCCGGTGTTCTATGATCCGCTGCCCCCCGTGCTTGAGCGGCCCCCCTGTGTTTGTGCGCATGCGCACATTAATTATCATGACGTTTCACTACCCCGCCCATCAGGGACTGTATCCCCGGTTTGTGCGCACATTTACGTAAGTGTGGGTGGGGCCAGTTCTACGTTGCCATGTGTAAACACTTCATTCATTGGCTCACAACTGTTAGTCAGCGTGCTCTCGACGACAGCCGAACTTGTGAGGGTTGGAGCTGTGAGTGAGGCGCCGAGCGAGCGAGCGGGAAGGGTACCTGGGCACCGGGCTAGGGCAGCCAAGAGAGCGAATCATCAGGGGTAGCGTGTGGCCTGGGGTGGCGCGGGCGTCCCTATCCTCTTTCTTTACATTTGGTCCGCCGGGGAGAAGGCTCCAGTGTCGCCCCAATATGCAGCGCAGCGGCGGCTGCCCTGAGCGTGTGGCCTGGGGTGGCGCGGGCGTCCCTATCCTCACGCCGAGGAGAAGGCTCCAGTGTGTCCAAATCGGCATCCCCCGACCTGTGTCTCCTACTCGGAGGATGCCGCCGTCGTTCCAGTGTCAAAACTACCCTAATTTGCAAATATGGGACACATTTATAGCTAACTGATTCGATAATGGAGAGGGGGAACTTTTATGCTGGTGCCTGGGACTATATTCTGTATTCAGACCCTGTTCATCCATCTAAAAGCACAGTTTATTACATTAGCAACTCAAGTGAAATTTCGGATACCATACGAAATAATTGACGATTCTGGTGTTTGCAAAACACATTCAAACTAAGTAAATAAAGGTCTCAAGTTATATGGAAACTGGATTGTAACACCATGCAAGTGTAACAAACTTCTTCATAGAACCTAATCCTTTTTTAAGCATGCATGTGTTTGCAGTGGCAGCTGAGGTCACTACTGGACTCTAAACGTCACTGAAAGCCTTAATGCCCCAATGCGGCCTTTACTCCAAGACATACATTTCTGGTCTTGAAGGGATAATTCAATTGTTGTGTTACTCGCATTTGTATGGCAACAACCGCCATTTTTGTGACATCGTAGCGCATTCTCTATATGTCAATCACAGGACAAAACTGTTCAGTTACTGTTTAAAGGCTGAACAGTAGCACGTATTCCATATGCACCTGGACCAAAGATACACACCTGAATAATTTGCAACACAAGAACCCTACATAAGTCTTGTTTGTGGCCTGACAGCACCATGAAGGCTCGCACCAAACACTGCCAGCTAGCACTTATCACCCAGGTTCAAATAAGCCTTCTTGAAGTATCAGCCACATTTAGGGAACATGCAAAGCAGGTCCGCATGAAAAAAAGACACAGCAAAATACACAGCAAGCACAATGCGAAGCAATGCAACATCACTACAAGCAAGTAAGCAACTAAACACGTTGGGGCAGATTTACAAGACCCTTGCACCACGTTTGCTCTACTTTCCCCATGTTAAAAGTGGCGCAAAAGTGGCGCATGGGGCTTGTAAATAAGCCCCGTTATATTTTCTTTACTATCACAGACCAAAGTGAGAGCCCCTGAACTGTGTCTGCTGTTGGTTGACCCGTCTCCCCCAGTCCACCCAGGTCAACTGACTGACGCCACACCAGCACACAGTAATGTTGTGACTCGTGCCCAGTTTCCAGCTGTGTGCAGGGGTGTTGGGAATGCTCGGAGCCTCGCTCTCTGCGCCTGCATGTCTCTTGTGTGACTGAATCCTTCATCCCTGGGACTCCTCACTCCCACTCTCCCATCCCGCGAGCGCCGGTGTTCCATAATCCACCGCCCCCCATGTGGCAGTGGACCCCCCATCGTTGTGTGGATGCACACCAATGGTGCGCATGCGCATATTAATTTTCATGACGTCTCACTACCCTGCCCATCAGGAACTGTATCCCCTGTTTGTGCGCACATTTACGTAAGTGTGGGTGGGGCCAGTTCTACGTTGCCATGTGTAAACACTTCATTCATTGGCTCATCAACTGCTAGTCAGCGGGCTCTCTTTAGACGACAGCCGAACTTGTGAGGGTTGGAGCTGTGAGTGAGGCGCCGAGCGAGCGGGAAGGGTACCTGGGAACCGGGCTAGGGCAGCCAAGAGAGCGAATCACCAAGGGCAGCGTGTGGCCTGGGGTGGCGCGGGCGTCCCTATCCTCTTTCTTTACATTTGGACCGCCGGGGAGAAGGCTCCAGTGTCGCCCCAATATGCAGCGCAGCGGCGGCTGCCCTGAGCGTGTGGCCTGGGGTGGCGTGGGCGTCCCTATCCTCACGCTGAGGAGAAGGCTCCAGTGTGTCCCAATCTGCATCCCCCGACCTGTGTCTCCTACTCGGGGGATGCCGCCGTCGTTCCAGTGTCGCCCCAATATGCAGCGCAGCGGCGGCTGCCCTGAGCGTGTGGCCTGGGGTGGCGCTGGCGTCCTGTTGTATGTTATACTGTATTGGGGTAATGTCAGGACAGTATGTTTTCTATTTCCGTGCCGGTGACAGTCACGTCATAGTGGAATGTTGGGAATGTATTTATATGACGTCACCTGGTCTGTTTGACAGATGACAGCTGTCTGTGTTCACACTAGTTTATCCCGCTTCTGCGGGCCCTTGTTATTTCAAATAAACTTATCTTTTCAACACCCATCATATCTGCCTGTTATCTACTACAATTGGCGACGAGGGTCTTGTCAACAAGGGCCAGCGGAGGTAATAAAAGAATCGGCCGATGATTGATGATCGAGACCAGTTCAGGAAGTTAATTGCGGGGAATGAGAACGAAGAAGGAGCACAAAGTGAGTAGTGTGCGACGGCTAATAAGCGCTGTATGAAGAGAAATTGAGTGAGCAAAGCATCGGCAGCGCGTAAAGTGAAGCCTTAATGATCACACATGTTAAGTGAGGAAGTGCAGCGAGTGAGGAGCACGAAATATTCCAGGCTGCCACGCAGTTCGTAACGTGAATTTAAAAGTGGAAGCGTAGCAGTTAAAAGAACTGAAAATACTTGCATGGCAACTGCGCTCGAGAAATCTGACGAGGAAATCTTTCGCGCGCTTCGGTGTCAGCGCTCAGCTGAGGCGTCAGTCCATTACCTCAGCTGAGACGCGTGAAGCATGCCGGGAGCGCGCTGATTGGTGCGCGTCACTATGTAAACAGCGTGCGGCCATTTTAACAGAGTTAAAAACATCGGCTGTAATAATGCAAAGCAGTTAAGGCATTTGGAAAATAACACGAACAGGAAAATAAAATAATCGAGGAGCCGATTTGTGGAGCTAATGTAACAAGTAAGCCACAAAATAATAAATCGAAAGCAAGGAAAAATAATTTTAAGTGGAAAGCTTTGTGGAAGTATCCAGAAAAGGAAGCTAAATATAAAAAAAAAATGGCAGAATGTAATAATATATGTGCTCCTCCACGTTTCTTGGATGAGCCCGGTAAACCCACCATGAAATGGAAAAGTGGGTGAGGGCTTTTGAGAACTACATTGTTTCTATAGATGGGAAAACTTTCGATGCTGAAAGGAAATGTTCTTTGTTATTCGGACTATTAGGTAAAGCTGGTCAGGATATCTTTGACAGCCTGCCTGAATACGAAAGTCCACCTGGGACATTTATTCCTCTGAATGAATACCAAGAAGCGTTGAAAAGGTTGCAGAGGCAATTTGATGAGGAGAACAATATCATCGTTGCCAGGCATAAGTTTGCTCAAAGGAGACAACAAGAAGGAGAGTCTGTAGAAGACTATGTTGCATGTTTAAGAGTCCTGGCAGTGGAATGCGAGTATGAGGAAATGACAGATATATACATCAGGGATCAGATTGTATTTTACTGTTACACTAAAAAGGTGCAGGAAAGACTGTTGGCATGCAAAAGACCAACTTTGCAGGAGGTCATAGATATTGCTAGAGGCATAGAGAGATCTTTGACTTCCACTAGAGAACTATCTTCAACAGGGAATAATACTAATGTGTTTTATTTACAGGAAAAGAAGAAGGGTGATGGTAAGACATTTGAAAGAAACATGAATGAAAGAAAAGTGGGAGGTAAGCAGCTATGCTGTTTTAGATGTGGATCAAGTGACCACTTAGCAGATTGTAAAAGTTGCCCTGCGGCAGGGAAGAAATGTATTAAATGCAAGAGGTATGGTCATTACTCAACCCTGTGTAAGACAAAAAGAAGTAGCGGTAACACAAGTATAAATACAGTAGGTAATTTCGATGAGGAGATGTGTGCGAATATTGTTTTGTACATAGAAATGGAAGATGGTAAGATAAAAGGTCCTATTAGCGATGTAAAGATTGGGGAGGTTGAACTGAAATTTACTGCTGATTCAGGTGCCCCAATCACCACTATATCTGATACTCTTTTTGAGGATAAGTGGAAAGGTGTGGAATTAACAGAGTCTGATATGAACCCGAAGGCATTTGGAGAAAAGGACATAAATATGTTGGGGTATTTTGTTGACACGGTAACCTTTAAGGGGAGAGTGATTGAAACAAAGGTCTATGTGGCTGAAAAAGGAAGAATACTAGTAGGATGGAGAGATTTAGCCCAACTGGGGGTGGTTTTAGTCCCGGGGGCAAAAGACCCAGTGATACTGAGGGAAGAGTGGATGAATAGTATTTGTGAGGAAAGAGAAGACAATGATTTAAGTACTGTTTTCAAAAAACATGATGATGTGTTCAAAAATGTAATTGGATGTGTAAAGGGGTTCAGTCATGACATCAAATTGAAAGAGAATGCAATTCCATGTAAACACAAAGTAAGAACAGTGCCTTTATCCGTGAGAAATGAGCTAAGGGAGGCGCTAGAAAAATTGAAGAGAGAAGGTGTAATTGAAGAAGCAGAGGAATCTGAATGGGTTTCTGCTATTGTAGTGTCAAAGAAGAAAAAGACAGGGGACATTAGGTTATGTGTAGACCTGAGATCACTCAATAGGAACATTATAATAAATTGTCATCCTCTACCAAAGATACAAGATATCCTTCAGTCAACGGCAGGGTCAAAATATTTTTCGCTCATAGATTTGAAGGCCGCTTATCATCAGGTGTGCCTCTCTGAAAGGTCAAAGTCATTAACTACCTTCATCACGCCGTTTGGAGCATTTAGATATGTGAGACTTCCTTTTGGCCTGGCGTCATCTTCAGGAGTTTTCCAAAAACTCATGGATGTCTTGTTTGGAAGGATGAAAGGGGTGGAAGCCTTTCAAGATGACATTTTGTTACATTCTAAATCTGAAAGTGAACACATAAAATTGATTGGAGCAGTTCTGAGGATCTTGAAAGACAAAGGCATGACAGTTGCTAGAGACAAATGCAAATTCATGACTAAAGAGGTGGAATATTTAGGGCACGTCCTTACTGCTGATGGCATTTTACCCAAGGACGATTTGGTTCGTGCAATAAGGGAGGCCCCTGAACCTAGGAATAAGGATACACTCAAGGCATTCCTTGGCCTGAGTGAGTATTATGCCAAGTTCATCAAAAAGTACGCAGAAATGGTGGGTCCACTCAGGAAACTGCTGAAGAAAAATGTGAAATATGAGTGGAACGACGAACAAGTTGAGGCATTCAGATCAGTCAAGGAGGAAATAGCCAGAGCGCCAGCACTGAAACCATACGATCCACAACTTGACAATATTGTAACTGTAGATGCAAGCAATGAAGGGATAGGGGCTGTGTTTTGCCAAAGGAAGGGAAATGCAGAAAACACAATAGCCTTTATTTCAAGACAGCTAAATGAAACAGAGATTCATTACAGCACTATTGAAAGGGAGACTTTAGCTTGCGTATGGGCAGTACACAAACTCAAAGACTATCTGTGGGGTAAGAGTTTCAAACTGGTAACCGACCATAAACCGCTTGTGTACATGATGGACGGTAAGGGTCGGGGCAATGGCAACGCAAGCTCCAGATTGATCAGACTAATGTCGAAGCTTCAAGAATTCAACTTCAAAATAGAGCACATAAAAGGAGGAAAAAACAGCAGAGCGGATTGCCTGTCCAGACTGCCAGTGAGAGAAGAAACAGGTGAGGAACTGGATGACAACGAATGCATAGTTGCGCATATTGACGCAACAGTAATGTGTGAAGGATCAATAGGCGAAGAAGAATGGGAAGCAAGTACAAAGGAAGATACTGTTTTGGGAAAGGTGAAAGAATATGTACAATCCAAATGGCCGCATGTGAGGAACATGCCAAAGGAACTAAAAAATTATCAACAAGTGAGTGATGAATTGACTCTTGAAAATGGATTCTTGAAAAGGGGTGAAGTCTTCGTGCCGCCATTTGGACTCAGGCAGAAAATAATTCAAATGGCTCACAGAGGACACCCTGGCACCACGGCCACAAGGAACGTTCTAAGAATGCACTATTGGTGGCCGGGGGTGGACAGCGAAGTCAGGAATCTTATTGACAAATGCGAACAATGCTTAAGATCTGACAAACACTGGAGAGTAGAGAAAAATGAATTACAGATAGTGCAAATCCCTGATGGTCCCTGGGCTAAAGTGGCAATTGATTTTGCTGGACCATTCAATATTTTGCCAGATGAGTGCAAACATCTGATAGTTTTGATGGACTACTACACCAAGTGGGTGTGTTACAAATTCGTGAAAATGGTTACTACGGAGGTAGTAATAAAATTCCTAGATAAGACCTTTGAGAGAGAAGGGCAACCAAAGGTCATGGTTTCCGATAATGGGTCACAGTTGGTATCACGAGCAATGGTCGAATTTCTAGGTAAACGTGGAGTAAAACAGGAAAAAACTCCTCTCTACAGTCCCAAGAGCAATGGCCAAGTAGAGAGGATAAACAGGTTCTTCAAAGAAGGAATCCAAATGGCTGTGGCAAATGAAATGGATGTAAAAGAATTTATTAAAACAAAGATCAATGCGTACAACAATACACCCAAGGAAGCTACGGGGTTTACTCCGTTTTTCTTGATGAGAGGAAGAGCATGCAACAATGCCATGACACCAAAAATAGGCGAATGGGAAAAAACAGCAGTTGAAGCAGGACAAGTATGCGATAAAGAACTAAATGTGAGGGAGAACATAATGTGCAAGCAAATGCAGAATAAAACGTATTCAGACAAGGTAAACAGAGCTAAGGATAAGATCATCACAACTGGTGGTTGGGTGCTAGTGAAAAAACCTGGGTTGGTGAGCAAAGGAGAGTCAAGACTCAGCAAACCAATGAGAGTTGGAAAAGCTTCAGGAGGAGCGGTGTTTGTTGAAGGAGAAGGATGGCGAAGTAAAGATGATATAGTAAAACTGAAACCAGGTCAAGAGCAAATCATAATGAGAGAAGCTGAAGAGGGAGAAGGTAGTCTAGATGAGAGTGTCCTGGAATGGGAAGATGTGTCTAGTTGCTCAGAGGTGTTACATTCAAGTGCTAGTCGAGAACGGACTAGGGATTATAATGGGAAATCCTCCAGACCCTCCTCTGGTTTGGAGGGTACTACTTTAATTCAGGAAGATTCCATGATAGACAATGAATCAGAGGGGAATGGAAATGTTGTAACTGGTATGAATGATGTTGGTAACCATCTTGATGGGGGGCAAACTTCTAGAACGGGCAGAGTGGTAAGATTACCTACCAGACTTAAAGACTACGTCATGGAATAAGTTCAGGTTATGTTTTCATGGAGGAAGGGAGATGTTGTATGTTATACTGTATTGGGGTAATGTCAGGACAGTATGTTTTCTATTTCCGTGCCGGTGACAGTCACGTCATAGTGGAATGTTGGGAATGTATTTATATGACGTCACCTGGTCTGTTTGACAGATGACAGCTGTCTGTGTTCACACTAGTTTATCCCGCTTCTGCGGGCCCTTGTTATTTCAAATAAACTTATCTTTTCAACACCCATCATATCTGCCTGTTATCTACTACACGTCCCTTTCCTCTTTCTTTACATTTGGTCCGCCGGGGAGAAGGCTCCAGTGTCGCCCCAATATGCAGCGCAGCGGCGGCTGCCCTGAGCGTGTGGCCTGGGGTGGGCAGGCGTCCCTATCCTCACGCCGAGGAGAAGGCTCCAGTGTGTCCCAATCGGCATCCCCCGACCTGTGTCTCCTACTCGGGGGATGCCGCCGTCGTTCAATCTGCGGACTGCGCCTGGGGCGGGGGACCTGCTGTCCGACCCCGAAGCATGCCTGACTCGAGGTGCGGGGCGGGCGGAGCAGTGGTGGCTGCTCTGGAGGGCGATTTAAGGGTGGGGTGGGAGGCGCTACCGTGCACCCTCCTGTAAAGATGAGGCCCGCAATCGGAAGTATCAAGTTGTCAAGATTAATTAAAATAGACATGTTTTCTATTGTTTTACAAACTTAGCACACAACGTTACCGGTGTCGTGTTTTACCACATTAATAGACTAACACTGCATCTCCCACTATTGGAAATATAAATTATTCGTCTGCTAGACCCTTATACTTTAACTGATGCTTAAGCCCAGAGCATCTTTACAACTAAACCACGTCATTCTTAAAATTGTATAAAGTGTGCGTCATGTATACTTACTATTAACAGTTTGTTTGGTAATGCACAAACCCGTGCAGAAGAAGTCAGTGTGACCATTACACTGGAAAAAGAAGTCAGAGGTTTATTATGAAGGAAAGCCTTATCACCTGTTCGAGATCTAAAGGGCTGATCCCACAAACAAAATCCCCTTTTGTTGCACTACCCTACACAGACACACACACTTTGATTCCATTACTGTGCAAAATGTACTATTGCAGCTTCCCTTTGCCGATCCAGACATTCATTTTAAATATCAACTTTAAAAATACTGAATTTAGTGAACTCCACGTTACTACCAAGCGGTAGCTGGTGACCTGCACGGACAGGTGTATGGTTGATATGAAGGTTGGAGTCCTGCAGCTCCCACCATAGCCATGGTACAGTCCCTTCCTCTGCAGGGCTCCAGGTCTGCAGATCCCATCGTGGCCCTGGTACAGTCCCTTCCTCTTCAGGGGCCAGGGCTGGAGAGTCCTGTGGCTCCCATTGTGGCCCTGGTACAGTCCCTTACTCTGCAGGACCCCCAGGTCTGGAGAGTCCTGCAGCTCCCACAATGGCCCTGGTACAGTCCTTACCTCTGCAGGGCCCCCATGGCTGGAGAGTCCTGCAGCTCCCACTGTTGTCGTGCAACAGTCCCTGTCTCTGCAGGACCCCCAGGTTTGGAGTGTCCTGCAGCTCCCACCCACTCTACCGTCCTCACTCACTCTACCGCCCTGACTCACTCTATCTATCGCCCTCTCTATCTATCTATCGCCCTCCCTAACTCTATCACCCTCCCTTACTCTATCGCCCTGCCTCTCTATCGCCCTCCCTTTCTATCTATCTCCCTCCCTTACTCTATCGCCCTCCCTCCATCTATTGCCCCCCTCCCTCTCTATCTATTGCCCTCCCTCTATCTATCGCCCTCCCTCTATCTATCGCCCTCCCTCTATCTATCGCCCTCCCTCTATCTATCGCCCTCCCTCTATCTTTCGCCCTCCCTCTATCTATCGCCCTCCCTTACTCTATCGCCCTCCCTCTCTACCGCCCTACCTTACTCTATCGCCCTCCCTCTCTATCGCCCTCCCTTACTCTATCGCCCTCCCTCTATCTATCGCCCTCCCTCTATCTATCTATCGCCCTCCCTCTATCTATCGCCCTCCCTCTATCTATCTATCGCCCTCCCTCCCTCTATCTATCGCCCTCCCTCTATCGCCCTCCCTCTATCTATCGCCCTCCCTCTATCTATCGCCCTCCCTCTATCTATCACCCTCCCTCTATCTTTCGCCCTCCCTCTATCTATCGCCCTCCCTTACTCTATCGCCCTCCCTCTCTACCGCCCTACCTTACTCTATCGCCCTCCCTCTCTATCGCCCTCCCTTACTCTATCGCCCTCCCTTACTCTATCGCCCTCCCTCTATCTATCGCCCTCCCTCCCTCTATCTATCGCCCTCCCTCTATCTATCGCCCTCCCTTACTCTATCGCCCTCCCTCTCTACCGCCCTACCTTACTCTATCGCCCTCCCTCTCTATCGCCCTCCCTTACTCTATCGCCCTCCCTCTATCTATCGCCCTCCCTCCCTCTATCTATCGCCCTCCCTCTATCTATCTATCGCCCTCCCTCTATCTATCTATCGCCCTCCCTCTATCGCCCTCCCTCTATCTATCTATCGCCCTCCCTCCCTCTATCTATCGCCCTCCCTCTATCTATCTATCGCCCTCCCTCTATCTATCTATCGCCCTCCCTCTATCTATCGCCCTCCCTCTATCTATCTATCGCCCTCCCTCCCTCTATCTATCGCCCTCCCTTACTCTATCGCCCTCCCTTACTCTATCGCCCTCCCTTACTCTATCGCCCTCCCTTACTCTATCGCCCTCCCTCTCCATCTATCGCCCTCCCTCTCCATCTATCGCCCTCCCTTACTCTATCGCCCTCCCTTACTCTATCGCCCTCCCTTACTCTATCGCCCTCCCTTACTCTATCGCCCTCCCTTACTCTATCTATCGCCCTCCCTCTTATCTATCGCCCTCCCTCTTATCTATCGCCCTCCCTCTTATCTATCGCCCTCCCTCTTATCTATCGCCCTCCCTCAATCTATCTATTGCACTCTCTCTATCTATCTATCGCACTCTCTCTATCTATCGCCCTCCCTCTTATCTATCGCCCTCCCTCTTATCTATCGCCCTCCCTCAATCTATCTATCGCCCTCCCTCAATCTATCTATCGCCCTCCCTCAATCTATCGCCCTCCCTCTCTCTATCTATCGCCCTCCCTCTCTCTATCTATCGCCTTCCCTCTCTCTATCTATCGCCCTCCCTCTCTCTATCTATCGCCCTCCCTCAATCTATCTATCTATCGCCCTCCCTCAATCTATCTATCTATCGCCCTCCCTCAGTCTATCTATCGCACTCCCTCTATCTATCGCACTCCCTCTATCTATCGCACTCCCTCAATCTATCTATCGCACTCCCTCTATCGCACTCCCTCTCTCTATCTATCGCCCTCCCTCTCTCTATCTATCGCCTTCCCTCTCTCTATCTATCTATCGCCCTCCCTCTCTCTATCTATCTATCACCCTCCCTCTCTCTATCTATCTATCGCCCTCCCTCTCTCTCTCTATCTATCGGCCTCCCTCTCTCTCTCTATCTATCGGCCTCCCTCTCTCTCTCTATCTCTCAGCCTCACTCTCTCTATCTCTCAGCCTCCCTCTCTCTATCTATCGCCCTCCCTCTCTCTATCTATCGCCCTCCCTCTCTCTATCTATCGCCCTCCCTCTCTCTATCTATCGCACTCCCTCTATCTATCGCACTCCCTCTATCGCACTACCTCTATCTATCTCACTCCCTCTATCACCCTCCTTCACTCTATCTATCGCCCTCCCTCTCTATCTATCTATCGCCCTCCCTCTCTATCTATCGCACCCCCTCTATCTATCTATCGCCCTCTATCTACCGCCCTCCCTCTCTCTATCTATCGCACTCCCTCTCTATCTATCTATCGCCCTCCCTCTCTATCTATCACCCTCCCTCTATCCATCTATCTATCTATCTATCTATCTATCTATCTATCTATCTATCTATCTATCTATCTATCTATCTATCTATCTGTCTATCTATCGCCCAGCCTTACTCTATCGCCCTCCCTTACTCAATTGCCCTCCCTTACTCTATCGCCCTCCTTCCCTTTCTTATCTATCGCCCTCACTCCATCGCCTTCCCTCCCTCTATCTATCGCCCTCCCTCTATCTATCGCCCTCCCTCTATTTATCGCCCTGTTCTCTTCTCTTCTCACGTGCTGATCTGCTGCTCTCTTCCACCCGCCTCCTTCTCTTACTCCCTGTTCTCTTCTCTTCTCACGTGCTGATCTGCTGCTCTCTTCCACCCCACCTCCTTCTTTAACTCCCTGTTCTTTTACTGTGCTGATCTGCTGTTCTTTCACCCCGCCTCCTTCTCTAACTCCCTGTTGTCTCACACACAACCCACACCACACACAACCAAACCACACGCGCAACCAGACCCAACCACACACATGTTTATAAGCATTTTATCTTCTTTATTTCTCAACTCACTAATGCAAATGAAAACCTGTACAGCAGTGTCCTTACTGCAGTTTTCATAATTGTAGCCAAGAAGTATCTACACCTACCAGAATGGCAACAACTGCTGCTTAGCCTACGAATTCCTTAACCACCCAACATTGGTTCTTGGATTATGCCTGCCATTATTATAAAACTGTTAACACATTTTTGGACACCATGTAACTTGCCTTATCTGCATACTCTCTGCTAATTTTATGTTATCAATTTGCAGGATTATGGCGATATGCAGAGACCTGGAATTGTTGTCGACTACCAGAAAAGTCTGGTATTTGGTGGGCCTGCTGGAAGGTGGATGAAAAGAAAGATGATGCAATCGCTTAATAAACCCATTGGAGGGGCGTTTGTCGGCAAAAAACCTAAATTGAGAAAACCTGGATCAAATGGCAATGCGGTCAAAAAAGGTATGTTTCTAGATAGACAGCTTCTGTTTTTTAGGTTTCGCCTGGCGATCCGCTGCATAGCAGTGTTCGCGCAGGCGAAAACTTTTGTTTAGCAGTATGGGTACTTTGTCCCGCCTGCTCTTCCATTGGCTAGCTCCATAAATGGAGGCTAGCCATTGGAAGGGACATCTGTCTGTTATTGCCCTCCTTCTATCTATCGCCCTCCCTCTATCTATCTATCGCCCTCCCTCCCTCTATCTATCGCCCTCCCTCTATCTATCTATCGCCCTCCCTCTATCTATCTATCGCCCTCCCTCTATCTATCTATCGCCCTCCCTCTATCTATCGCCCTCCCTCTATCTATCGCCCTCCCTCTATCTATCGCCCTCCCTCTATCTATCGCCCTCCCTCTATCTATCGCCCTCTATCTATCGCCTTCTATCTATCTATCGCCCTCTATCTATCTATCGCCCTCCCTCAATCTATCGCCCTCCCTCTATCTATCGCCCTCCCTCTATCTCTCGCACTCCCTCCCTCTATCTCTCGCACTCCCTCCCTCTATCTCTCGCACTCCCTCAATCTATCTATCGCACTCCCTCTATCTATCGCCCTCCCTCTATCTATCTATCGCCCTCCCTCTATCTATCTATCGCCCTCCCTCTATCTATCTATCGCCCTCTATCTACCGCCCTCCCTCTCTCTATCTATCGCACTCCCTCTCTATCTATCTATCGCCCTCCCTCTCTATCTATCACCCTCCCTCTATCCATCTATCTATCTATCTATCTATCTGTCTATCTATCGCCCAGCCTTACTCTATTGCCCTCCCTTACTCTATTGCCCTCCCTTACTCTATTGCCCTCCCTTCCTCTCTATCGCCCCTCCCTTCCTCTCTATCGCCCCTCCCTTCCTCTCTATCGCCCCTCCCTTCATCTCTATCGCCCCTCCCTTCCTCTCTATCGCCCCACCCTTCCTCTCTATCGCCCTCCCTTCCTCTCTATCGCCCTCCCTTACTCTATCGCCCTCCTTCCCTTTCTTATCTATCGCCCTCATTCTATCGCCTTCCCTCCCTCTATCTATCGCCCTCCCTCTATCTATCGCCCTCCCTCTATTTATCGCCCTGTTCTCTTCTCTTCTCACGTGCTGATCTGCTGCTCTCTTCCACCCTGCCTCCTTCTCTAACTCCCTGTTCTCTTGTCTTCTCACGTGCTGAACTGCTGCTCTCTTCCACCCCGCCTCCTTCTCTAACTCCCTGTTCTCTTGTCTTCTCACGTGCTGAACTGCTGCTCTCTTCCACCCCGCCTCCTTCTCTAACTCCCTGTTCTCTTCTCTTCTCACGTGCTGATCTGCTGCTCTCTTCCACCCCACCTCCTTCTTTAACTCCCTGTTCTTTTACTGTGCTGATCTGCTGTTCTTTCACCCCGCCTCCTTCTCTAACTCCCTGTTCTCTCACACACAACCACACCACACACAACCAAACCACACGCGCAACCAGACCCAACCACACACATGTTTATAAGCATTTTATCTTCTTTATTTCTCAACTCACTAATGCAAATGAAAACCTGTACAGCAGTGTCCTTACTGCAGTTTTCATAATTGTAGCCAAGAAGTATCTACACCTACCAGAATGGCAACAACTGCTGCTTAGCCTACGAATTCCTTGACCACCCAACATTGGTTCTTGGATTATGCCTGCCATTATTATAAAACTGTTAACACATTTTTGGACACCATGTAACTTGCCTTATCTGCATACTCTCTGCTAATTTTATGTTATCAATTTGCAGGATTATGGCGGTATGCAGAGACCTGGTATTGTTGTCGACTACCAGAAAAGTCTGTTATTTGGTGGGCCTGCTGGAAGGTGGATGAAAAGTAAGATGATGCAATCGCTTAATAAACCCATTGGAGGGGCGTTTGTCGGCAAAAAACCTAAATTGAGAAAACCTGGATCAAATGGCAATGCGGTCAAAAAAGGTATGTTTCTAGATAGACAGCTTCTGTTTTTTAGGTTTCGCCTGGCGATCCGCTGCATAGCAGTGTTCGCGCAGGCGAAAACTTTTGTTTAGCAGTATGGGTGCTTTGTCCCGCCTGCTCTTCCATTGGCTAGCTCCATAAATGGAGGCTAGCCATTGGAAGGGACATCTGTCTGTTATTGCCCTCCTTCTATCTATCGCCCTCCTATCTATCTATCGCCCTCCCTCTATCTATCTATCGCCCTCCCTCTATCTATCTATCGGCCTCCCTCTATCTATCGCCCTCCCTCCCTCTATCTATCGCCCTCTATCTATCTATCGCCCTCTATCTATCTATCGCCCTCTATCTATCTATCGCCCTCTATCTATCTATCGCCCTCCCTCTATCTATCGCCCTCCATCTATCGCCCTCCCTCTATCTCTCGCACTCCCTCCCTCTATCTCTCGCACTCCCTCCCTCTATCTCTCGCACTCCCTCTATCTATCGCACTCCCTCTATCTATTACACTCCCTCTATCTATCGCACTCCCTCTATCTATCGCCCTCCCTCTATCTATCTATCGCCCTCTCTCTATCTATCGCCCTCTCTCTATCTATCGCCCTCCCTCTCTCTATCTATCGCCCTCCCTCTCTCTATCTATCGCACTCCCTCTCTCTATCTATCGCACTCCCTCTTAGTCTCTCTATCTATCGCACTCCCTCTATCGCACTCCCTCTATCGCCCTCCCTCTATCGCCCTCCTTCTATCGCCCTCCTTCACTCTATCTATCTATCGCCCTCCCTCTATCTATCTATCGCCCTCCCTCTATCTATCGCCCTCCCTCCCTCTATCTATCGCCCTCCCTTACTCTATTGCCCTCCCTTACTCTATTGCCTTCCCTTACTCTATCGCCCTCCCTTACTCTATCGCCCTCCCTTACTCTATCGCCCTCCCTTCCTCTATCGCCCTCCCTTACTCTATCGCCCTCCCTTACTCTATCGCCCTCCCTTACTCTATCGCCCTCCCTTACTCTATCGCCCTCCCTTACTCTATCGCCCTCCCTTACTCTATCGCCCTCCCTTACTCTATCGCCCTCCCTTACTCTATTGCTCTCCCTTCCTCTCTATCGCCCTCCCTTCCTCTATCGCCATCCCTTCCTCTATCGCCCTCCCTCTATCTATCTATCGCCCTCCCTCTATCTATCTATCGCCCTCCCTCTATCTATCTATCGCCCTCCCTCTATCTATCCATCCATCGCCCTCTATCTATCCATCGCCCTCTATCTATCTATCGCCCTCCCTCTATCTATCTATCGCCCTCCCTCTATCTATCGGCCTCTATCTATCGCCCTCCCTCTATCGCCCTCCCTCCCTCTATCTCTCGCACTCCCTCCCTCTATCTCTCGCACTCCCTCCCTCTATCTCTCGCACTCCCTCCCTCTATCTCTCGCACTCCCTCAATCTATCTATCGCACTCCCTCTATCTATCGCCCTCCCTCTCTCTATCTATCGCCCTCCCTCTCTCTATCTATCGCACTCCCTCTCTCTATATATCGCACTCCCTCTTAGTCTCTCTATCTATCGCACTCCCTCTATCGCACTCCCTCTATCGCTCTCCCTCTATCGCCCTCCTTCACTCTATCTATCTATCGCCCTCCCTCTCTATCTATCTATCGCCCTCCCTCTCTATCTATCTATCGCCCTCCCTCTCTATCTATCACCCTCCCTCTATCTATCTATCTATCTATCTATCTATCTATCTATCTATCTATCTATCTATCTATCTATCTATCTATCTATCTATCTATCTATCTATCTATCTATCTATCTATCTATCTATCTATCTATCTATCGCCCAGCCTCACTCTATTGCCCTCCCTTACTCTTTTGCCCTCCCTTACTCTATTGCCCTCCCTTCCTCTCTATCGCCCCTCCCTTCCTCTCTATCGCCCCTCCCTTCCTCTCTATCGCCCCTCCCTTCCTCTCTATCGCCCTCCCTTCATCTCTATCGCCCTCCCTTACTCTATCGCCCTCCTTCCCTTTACGAACAGTATGCAACTGTAAGATTTTTAGGAGCCATATCTGAAGACATTGAACCTATTGCCTCAAGTTGAATAATTGCTTGGCCAGTTAAATCGGCAGTCCAACTTTTTCTATGAGAGCTACCACAATGGTGAGTGACCATGCCTTCCAGAATTATTGTTCTGACTACTCAGATGTCTGTCACAATTAAAGTTTTACAACCCACTGAAAATGCCAAAGGTTCCAGGGACGTTAGTTTCATTTTTACCCACACAACCATAGAAAAGTCAGCAATTTTAATAGGTTTTTAAAAAAAAGCAATTGCCCATGAGGGGGTCCCTCCATGTGTCCTATAGGTTCAGGATACCTGTATCCTGACTCGTGTTTTCACACTGTCAAACCCCCAATCTTCCAGGGTATTGGTGAGCTGCCAGTAGATTCAGAGCTATCCGTTGGAGATGTCTGCTTTAAATATAAATGTAATCCAGCAAATTCTTTATTGGTATTTCTAGTAAGTATATTTCTGTTGCAGTCTTGTATTCAACCAGAAATATGGCCATTCTGCAGTTCTACTTAAAAGCGAATTTCACACCACACATGGGTAACCCTTCAGCCACAGGCATAAAAGCATCAACAGCTTACCTTCTCTTTCAATAAAACTTCTCAATCTGCCCAATCTACCTTCTCTTTAGGAATGCTGGAAATCTCACTGGATGGAAAGCAATTTCCTCCAGCTGAACGCTGCAAAAACTGAGGTTCTGCTCTTTGGAGATGCCCCCTCCTCTGGTCACCTTCCTGGTGGCCCCCAGAACTAGGCACACCCCCGACCCCGGCAACCACAGTCAAAAACCTCTGTGTTCACCTTCAACAGTCCCTAAACATGAAGAAACACGTTACTCACACAGTCTGATCCTGCTTCCACACCCATGGCTTACTAAGGAAAGCTTTTACTTATCTCCCCGACACAACAAGGAAAACCCTAACACAGGCCCTGATACCAAGCAAGCTGGACTATTGCAACGCCCTATTGTTCGCAGCAAATGAGTCCTCCTTAAACCAATTGCAAATGATACCGAACACAGCCGCCTGCACGGTTCTGAATGCTCCCCCCCAGATCAGCTTCCTCTCCCCTCCCTCATCAGCTACACTGGCTGCCCATACGACAGCGCGTGAAATTCTTGATCTGCTGTCTCACACACAAAGCTATCTGGGGCAATGGCCCACCCGATGTAGTAGAGAAACTTCGCCGCTATTACCCGGCTCGGACTCTGCGCGTCAGCTCCCAATCGCTCCTCAAAAGCCCCAACATAAAAAAGGCTAGACCCGAAGGCAAGTCCTTCTCGCACCCTTCATCTGGAATCAACTACAGCTGGCCCTAAGACAGTGTCTGGACCATCTTAAATTCAGAAGACTCCTGAAAACTGCCCTGACAGAGTGAGGGAGTGAGAGTGGGAAAGGGAGGGAAAGGAGGGAAAAGGAGTGACAGAGTGAGGGAGTGACAGGGGGAAAGGGAGACAGTGAGAGGGAAAGGAAGGGAGGGAAAGGGAGTGAGTGAGGGAAAGGGAGACAGAGTGAGGGAGTGAGAGAGGGAAAGGGAGACAGGGGGAGGAAGACAGAGGGAGGGGAACAGAGTATGGGAGAGGTAGGGAGAGTGAGGGAGGGAGACAAAGAGAGAGCAAGAGATGTGTGTATCCCGGGTCTGGTGGCTCAGTGGGCGAAGGTGTCCGCTGCAGGGACCAGTGATCAACCTCATGGTCAGTTGTTTTTTTTGTTGCTCTAGCCCTGCCACCTCCCCCACTGACCCCGCCCCCACTGGTGCGGCCCTCGGACACAAACCACAGTGTAAATTTGGCCCCTGAGAGAACGTTTGTGAGTACCCATGACCTATGCTGTGCTTCCAAGCGCTGAGATACCCCCCTGGGGGTGATTCAAGAGCTATACAAATTAAATAAAATCATTAATTAAGTCAAACAGGTACACATGCTGCAAACTGATAAGTTAATTACCATCAACAATTAGCTTGCAGCCTGTAATGCTGTGGATGCACTTCCACCCTTCCTGCCTCCAGGGCTCACACTGCATATTGAATGTTCAGATCTGTTTACTCCTTCCTCAGCTTTGCAAATAACACTTCTTCCGTACTGAGTTTCACCCAAAAAATTGTAGTTTCGCAGGAAATTAATTTCTTGGAAATGTGATGCACACCCTCAATATTCCAGTCATCGCCCCCTCTGTACAAGGACTCCTCGGAGCTCATGGGCGTTCATAGACCTGGCATGGATTTTTCCATCCTATGGCCTGTCTGGACATACTCTAAAATTTAGAAGTCCTGCATATGTTCTCCCCGTTGTAAGATGCCTTTTCTAATAATACATTCTTTCTGCTTTTTTGGGATCTGAAATCTGAGTTCTTTACTTGCACTGTACACAAGACTTTTGTGGTTACTTTTGTAATAGTTAGTGTGCATTTGTTCTGCAAAATTTTGCTAAAGATGGTTTAAAACTTGTGTTTACTTTTAGGGTGAGAATCCCTTTGAAATCGTTGAACAAACAGGAGAATCGGTAGTTGAGGAAACAACTGATGCGAATGATGAAGACAATGAGCAATACGAAAAGGAGGACATTGATGGTGAAAACGATGAAAATGAGGAGCAGATAATGTGGAGGCAGAAAGTGCAGATGCGGATGATGCTGCTGACCCAAATGATTACTCTGGGGACTTAACCACCACTGATGAAAACTAGTTGAGAAACTGCCCTGAAAGACCAAACACTTTAGCACACTGCATTGGTGGACTTAAAGAACAATTTTCCGCAAAGTTGAGCAGTTCGTTCACCCTGCATGCATTCCACTTCTGTTTTAATTGCCTATGGGCAAACCAGTTTTATGTTTTGTTTTTTTAGTATATTATGCACAGCAAATGCTTCAGTATTCTTCCAGTGTAAATTGATTTGTTCATGGTTACGTTTTGAGTAATTTTGAGCAGTTGGAGTTCTAAACATTCCAATGTGAATTTTTCCAGTTTTTAGCGCCCAATGTAGTGTTGTATATAATTCAAGCTGTTGTAGCAAAGAAACCCTGATTATGTCCTGCAGTAATAAAGGCTTACAACAAGATTATACACTTATTTTGCACCTCTCCTATGTGGTACTGTCTACCTCAAAGAACGGGTACACTCAAGGTGGTGTTTTATGCCCGGAGGTAGCGCCCCAGGGGGGAGCACTCGCCTGTTTAATGCTGATCAAAGGCTCTTTGCTGAAGTGTGAGATTGGAGAGGGTGCCAAGGGTATTCTGGGTGACGAGGTGTCACTGTAAGGCCTGGTAGCCTCTAGATAATCAGCAGAGGTGGGGATGGCAAGAAACATCCGCTCTGCCTATGGGTGCCTTGTGACACCAGCTGGGTGATTCACCCACCGAGGTGTTCCTTTCTTGCTTTAAAGCGTTCGATTTGTCTTGTGTTTTTTCTGCACTTTTATTTAGCGCGAACTCTATCTGAAGGTATTGAAGCGCTTTAAATGAACACTAGTTACATCACACAAGGTCACTTTTTAAACAAGAAAAACAAGCATTTTCGGAAATTATGTAGAATATTCCATTTGTGGAGTGCTGCAGTCGGGGCCGGAGCTGAATTTTAATCAGGGGGGGACTGCAGTGATGGACTGCAGTGTGTCTGCTGTTATACCAATGGCATAAATCACGCCGAGCCAGACTCTGCACCCACAGGCACCAGCTCCCGACTGTCAGGGTCGTCGGGAAGCAGCAGGAAAGGTCAGAGGTGCCAGGGAGAGGGGGCTGGACACACAGGAACGGAGGAACCAAGGAAGCAAGAAAGAGCGGGGAAGACGAGGGAGGAAAGGAGAGGAGGAAGAAAATAATATGATAAGGAAGAAAGAAGAGGGGCGAAGACAGGGATAAACGGAGGAGGGGTTATGAGGGAGGAGAACAGAAGTGGATTGACAGAATAAAGACTACGGAAGTAAAGCGCGAAAACGAAGGAAGCAGTAGAGGCGGGCATGCAGGGTGGAAGGAGTAGAGGATAGGATAGGATAGGATAGGATAGGATGTACATTTGTATAGCGCGAATTGCTGCCCGGAGGCGTCCAAGCGCTAGGAGAACCGAATACCTACAGCAGGCTTAGAAGGAGAATTAGGGATGAGATTAGCTAGATTGAGTGAAATAAATGGGTCTTTAGTTGTCTGCGGAAGGTTGAGAGGTTAGAATTAGCTCTAAGGTGCAGTGGGAGGGCGTTCCAGGCTCTAGCACCGTTGAAGGAGAAGGTCCTGCCTCCGGATCTGGATCTTTTTATTTTGGGGGTTTTTTCAGGAAATGTTTGACTGGAGCGGAGGCTTCTGTTGGGCACATAATGGGTAATTAAGTCTTGGGTAATTTTAGGGCCAGTGTTCCAGAAGGCCTGGTGCGCAGTGCACATGGCTTTAAACAGGACCCTCTGTCGCACCGGTAGCCAGTGGAGGGTAATCAGGCCTGCTCTCACTGACTGTCTGCAGGGAAGGTCTAATAGAATGCGTGCTGCGCAGTTTTGAACTATCTGGAGCCTTCTGAGGGTGGATTCGGGGGCACCAAGATAAAGTGTGTTGTTAAAGTCGAGTCGCGATTGAATTAAGCCTTGTATGGCAGTTTGTTTGGCGTCCCAGGGAAGGAGGGGGAGGATTCTTTTCAGCATTTTCATGATGCCAAAGCAGGTGGCCGAAAGTTTTGCGGACTGCGTATTAAAGGACAGGGATCTGTCCAGCCACACTCCAAGGCTTTTAATGCTGTTTTTGGGAGAAGGTGGGGGGCCCAGGCTGGGTGGCCATAAAGAGGGGGGAATTCTGGGGTCTGGGGAGCCCAGGAGCATCAGCTCCGTTTTGTCCCCATTCAGTTTTAACGAAGAAAGGGACATCCAGGTCTTCACTTCCTCAAGGCACTCTCTAAGCCCGCCTGGAGCCGATGGAGTGGCTTCCTGAGTCATGGAGACCACCAGCTGCGTATCGTCCACGTAGGAAATGATCTTAATCCCATACGGACGGACGACGTCAGCCAGTGGCCTCATATACAGGTTAAAAAGTGCAGGGCTTAGAGATGATCCCTGAGGGACTCCACATTTCAAAGGTCTGCTGGCAGAGACAGAGTCGTCTTCAAACACACAGAAGGATCTGTCTTGGAGGAAAGATTTGAACCAGGACAAGGCTTTGTCTTCAATCCCAACCTGGGACATGCGATATAGCAGAGTATTATGGCTAACCGTGTCAAAGGCCGCGCTGAGATCAAGGAGGATCACTGCCACTGATCCTCCTTGATCCAAGATCTTTCTCGCGTCCTCAGTGACCATAAGGAGTGCGGTCTCGGTCCCATGCTTGGGTCTGAGGCCCGTCTGGGTCGGGTCCAGTAGTTGGTGATCTTCCAGAAAAGTGATTAGTTGTTTATTGATATATTTTTCCAGAATCTTGCTGATCCATGAGAGCAGGGATATGGGGCGATAATTACTCAGATCATTAGGGTCCAAGTTGGGCTTCTTCACTAGGGCTCTGACCATAGCCTGCTTCCAGGCAGTCGGGACCACACTAGATGAAATGGAGGGGAAAGATCAACAGGATAGAAAGAATAGAATGGAAGGAATAAAGACTGGAAGCTGCACATTGGGGACAGCAGAAATAATGAGCAGAAGTAGAGACGGGAAAGGCAGACGGACAGAGAAAGAGACTGAAGAGGATGGGGCAATGTTGGAAAGAACGAGGAATGAGGTAAGAAAGAGAAAACCGGAGCGAGAACAAGGAAGGTGGAATGAAGAAGAGGAAATCAAATAAGGAAGGCAGTAATAAAGAAGATATGAGAATACAGGTGAGGAAGTTGTAGAAAATATGGAGGAAGGGGAAGAAAGGAGAAAGTACACCAAAGCATGTAAGAAAATAAAAGATGCATCGAAGATGAAGAATGGGAGACAGGGAGATTGACAGAGGAATACATGAAGGAGGAGACTGAGAGAAGGAAATAGAAATGGGAGGAAAGTGAACAAGTCAGTGTAAAGTGGTAGGTGGAATGAAGCATGGGCCGCAAAGAACACCCAAAAAAAAGCGAGAAAAACTAGCTCTGGCATTGCGCGGAGTGGGGCGGGGGAGCGGCTTCCTTTCAAGTCTGATGCCGAGGCATGGTGTGGGATGTGGCTGGCGATGTGCACGCGCCTGGCTCACATGAACTGAATTGAATCCGCAGTTTGGGGAGACTTTTCGGAAGCCTTACTATAATTTCGCCGAACAATGCTTACGCATTGGTTTAGCGAGACCTAACAATTAATGTGTTCGTCTGTAACACAACTGGTGCTCATGTAAAGCGCTCTGATGCCTTCAGGTCTAGTTCGCGCCCCCCCACCCACAAATGTATAAACTTCACACAGGATGACTTCCTTCAGGATGTCCTGCATTGCTGCAAGCTTCTCAGTCCAGGGTGGCACCTCTGAAACTCAATTCTTGCAAGAAGAATTGACAACCACCTCAAATTGTGAAAGCCTTCAAACCTGGCAGTTTATAGTTCCTTGAAGCTGTGAGACAGCATGCTGCTGAAGCACAGGGGGCACGGGTTTGCAGTCACAGAGGTGTAGTTTGGTCAGTAAGATTGGGGGTGTGAGCTTCAGATTTCCCAACAATTGCGCTGGCATTTAATGTTATAATACATTATACAACAAGCAGGGTGCATGAGAGGGGCTAAAGTGGGAGTGGAACTGGAGACAAATGAGGATGGGTAGCGGTACTAAGTGAGAGAAAACACAATATTTTGTAAAATAACCAACATTTATGAAGACTTTTAAAACAGAGAGGGAGACAGTGTATTTTTTGTCTGAATGTATGCAAACATTCCTGGTGAAATCCGACCGACACCTCACCATACCCGACTTAAAGCATCTGTACCCAACTATTTACCAGAAAATGCATTTATTAGGGGGCTGTAGCACCACAAACACCCCTCCTCCTGAAGGTACGTCCCTGTGCAGTTGCATGCACGACCCTATCTGTACTCACATCTTTCTCCAGAATATCAGATTTAAGGGCAGGTACATATTTGCCGCACAATGATTTTACAATGTCTCTGATTCTCACACAAATCACGCTCAGTACTTCCCGTAAAAGCCAGATTACATCCCACATTCTTTCAGCCATGCACACCGAAAGAGCCTCCCTAGACCGTGTTGGCAATCAGAGGGCATCTTACATCATCGCTAGTGGTATAAAGTGCTACATTAATTCTGCAATACAGAACAAACCAAGTCAAGTAGCCAATAACCGAGGTAGAGGGATAGGGGCAGAGAAAGAACAAGAACACGAGAGAAGGCAGAGAGACAGCCAGATAAGCAAAGACAGAGAAACTGAAAAGTGGAGTAGAGCAAGAGAGATAAGCGTTAGGGAGAGGCAGAGAGAAACAAAGTGAGGGCGTGAGTGCAAGGGAGGCCTGGACAATAGGATTCCTGCCTGGAGAGGTGGGAGCACCACCCCAGACTGGACTTTCTGTATTGGGACAAGGAGGGTTGACAAGAAACAGACACTGCCTGGAGCACACTAGGTGCTCCATGCATAGCCCCAGCTCTGGCGCCAAAACTGGACAAAGGAAAGGGGGTGTAACCACCGCCCTTCCTGGTCCCACCCATATCAATCAATCAATCAGGAGTTTGTTAAAGCGCGACTACTCACCCGTAAGGGTCTCAAGGCGCTAGGGGTGGGTGGGGGGTGGGGGGGTGCAGGTTCCATTCCATCAAGGAGGGGGTCTGTCGAAGAGCCAGGTTTTGAGGTTTCTTGCGAAGATGGGGAGCGATGTTGTCTGTCTGAGGTGGAGCGGAAGGGCGTTCCATGCTTTGGCCGCGAGGAAGGAGAAGGAGCGGCCTCCCGATCTGGTCTTTCTGGTGCGGGGGACCACGGCGTAGGAAAGCTGGGCTGATCGTAGGGTCCTTTGGGGTGCGTGGAATTTGAGTCGGCTGTTCAGGTATGCTGGTCCGGTGCCGTGGAGGGCCTTGTGTGCGTGGGTGAGCATCTTAAAGGTGATTCTCGCCTCGACGGGGAGCCAGTGGAGTGTGCGCAGGTGCTGGGAGATGTGGCAGTGTTTTGGCAGGTTAAGGACCAGTCTTGCGGCGGCGTTCTGGATGTTCTGTAGCTTGCGGATGAGGTTTTTGTTTATTCCGGCGTAGAGTGCGTTGCCGTAGTCGAGTCTGCTGGTGACCAGGGCGTGAGTGACTGTCTTTCGGTGTTCGAGGGGGATCCATTTGAAGGTCTTACGGAGGGTGTGGAAGCAGGAAGATGAGACAGAGTTGATCTGGCGGTCCATTTTGAGCTCGGAATCCAGGATGATTCCCAGGTTGCGTGCTTGGTCTGTGGGGGTTGGCGGGTTTCCGAGGGCGGTGGGCCACCAGGTGTCGCTCCAGGCGTCGGGGTTTGGGCCCATGATGAGTACTTCTGTTTTGTTGGTGTTTAGTTGAAGGCAGCTGTTTTTCATCCATTTGGCGACGGCTTCCATGCCTTCTCGAAAGTTGCGTCTGGCGGTGTTGGGCTCGTTGGATAGGGAGAGGATGAGCTGGGTGTAGTCTGCATATGACACAATGTTGAGTCCGTAGGTTCTGACGATGGGCGCAAGTGGAGCCATGTAGACGTTGAAGAGCGTCTGGCTGAGGGAGGAGCCCTGGGGGACTCCGCAGGTGATCGGTGTGGGGTCCGAGAGGAAAGGGGGGAGTCTGACCCGCTGCGTCCTGCCGGAGAGGAAGGAGCAGATCCAGTCGAGGGCCTTGTCCTGGATTCCTGCAACGTAGAGTCTGCGTATTAGGGTGCGGTGGGAGACTGTGTCGAACGCCGCTGATAGGTCGAGGAGGATGAGGGCTACTGTTTCTCCTTTGTCCAGTAAGGTGCGGATGTCGTCTGTTGCGGCGAGGAGGGCGGTTTCCGTACTGTGGTTTTTTCTGAAGCCGGATTGGGAGGAGTCGAGGATGTTGTGTTCTTCAATGAATGTGGCGAGTTGGTTGTTGATGGCTTTCTCGATGACTTTCGCTGGGAACGGAAGCAGGGAGATGGGACTGTAGTTTTTGAGGTTGGTGGGGTCCGCTGAGGGTTTCTTTAGGAGGGGGTTGACCTTGGCGTGTTTCCAGTCGTCTGGGAACGAGGCGGTCGCCAGGGAGCGGTTGATGGTTTGGCGGAGCATGGGTGCAATGGTGTTGGCGGCTCTGTTGAAGATGTGGTGGGGGCTGGGGTCCGTGGGGGCCCCTGAGTGGATTGACTTAATTGTCTTCAGTGTGTCCTAGTTAGCGAACCAGCCCCTTTAGTAGTATAGAGGTAGGAGCTGACCCAGGAGACTTTAGATTAATCCTGGAATCGACTCGAGACGAAACTCTGGACCCTGCGACATTCCAATCCAATCCAAAAATTCTTTATTTCGGCCGTTTAGGCCATAAAAGATACATATAAAACATTATTACAGAAAATACATATTATATTAAAACATTGTGTTAAAACATACTTTGGAAAAGTAGATAAAAACAAAAATT
The DNA here is from genome assembly GCF_964263255.1 of Lissotriton vulgaris. NCBI lineage: Eukaryota > Metazoa > Chordata > Amphibia > Caudata > Salamandridae > Lissotriton > Lissotriton vulgaris. The sequence continues at coordinate 861,863,925 of NC_141695.1, forward strand.
AATCCCAGTATGGATGTTAAAAAATACATTGGCAATACAATTTATGGAGAAGTTCCATCCTTTGGTAGTCAGGATTTTAATAATTTCCTCCTGATGTGCCACATTGCCATTAGAAATTTTGCAACTGCAAATACTATATGAGGGGAAGTATTTTTTTTCAATATTCTGTGTGAGATCACAAAGCTCCTTACGCCCAAGTTCCTACATAGAGGCACTAGCCAGTGTTTCCTATGTCTATTGTAGGGTGGGCAAAAGAACAGAACATGAATTTCCTCCTCATCATACTTGCTGCAGCCGGGGCATATTTTGTCTTCCCCACTAGCCCATTTACATGTAAAAGATCTAATGGGCAGGGTACCAAACCTCCATTGGATGAATAATTTTCTTGCCAGTATCGGGAAGATGATATCCATAAAACTTTCAAAGTAGTAAGAATTTTTGGATTCCAGGAATCGTTCAGTTAAAATCCCATTATGAGGTGCGAGCACGAGGGAATCAAGACTTCTCTCCTTATATATCTGCACAAGTCTCTTCCGGGAAACTTTTTGGCAGCCTATCTGAGGGGCCTCCCAGAGCTCGTGTAGACTCAACCGGTACAGTTCTTTCTTCACAAAAGCCAACCACGGAATTTTGTCACATTGGTTCAGATTCATTACGTGGGTAAGATCTTGCCTATAGTGTACAAGCTCAGTGGTGGTCCAGAGCCTGTGCCAGAATCTAAGTGGCTTTGATTTCAGATCCTCACCTATGGGTGGGAGACCCACGTCTAATCTTAGGGGAAGCAGAGGCGTGCCACGGGGAAGGGCCAGGAGGCGTCTCAGAAAGTTGTTTTCTACACTCGCCAATGATGACCCTGCTTTGTGCCCCCATAGCTCGCTACCATATGATGCAGCCTCTTTAGCTTGTGTTTTGTACATTTCAACTGCCGGGGCAATAGGTTTATAGGTGGAAGTGTTCGTAACCTTCAGAATTGCCCCAGATAGTTGAGACAGCCTTATCCGAGATCTTGCTATTTGTGGTTCCCAGGATAAGTTCTCGTGAAGAGTTACCCCCAGGTACTGGAATGTTTTTACCCTCTCCAGAGTTACAGAGCTCAGTGAAGGGTTAGGTCTTGTCTTGGGTGAGGGGTTAAATATCATGAATTTGGTCTTCCCTGTATTGATCTCTAGACCATATTGTCTACAGAAAAGACCAAATCCATCCAAGATCCGCTGAATCCCCATCGGGGATTTGGAGAGCAGGAGGGTGTCGTCGGCAAACATAATGGCCGGTACCCTCCTGCCTGCCAGAACTGGAGCATCATTATCCCTTACATTACCAAGATGGGATATAACATTATTAACATAAAGGCAAAACAGGGTTGGCGCCAAAACTCAACCCTGCCTTACCCCCCTAAGGACTGGGAACCTTTTTGACAATGCTCCACCTCTCCCACACCTGACCTGAACAAAGTTACCATCATGGAGCCGGATTATGACCTGTAGAAGGTGTATAGGGACCCCCATCTTACTTAAAACCTCCCAGAGTTTCTTGCGGGGGACCAAGTCAAATGCTGACCTCTGGTCCACGAACACGATGTACAGCCTCCCCCCCTCCATCCTCACAGTTTTCCAATAGAGGAGTACGAGGCGGAAGATCTGGTCCATGGTGGACGTGTTTTTCCTGAAGCCAGCCTGGAGTGAGCTTAGAGGTCATTGTCCTCCATCCAGTCCAAGAGATGGTCCAGTATAAGGCGGGAAAAAAGTTTTTGAGGCACATCTATAAGGCTGATCGGCCTGTAGTTGGCTGGGAGAAGAGGACAGCCCTTCTTGAAGATGGGTACTATCTCCGCCCCCAGCCAAGTACAGGGGATCTCCATGCCGCTCGCAATAGAATTGAAAAGAATAAGGAGATACGGGGCCCAGATCTCAGGATGGGACCTAAAGAGGTCACCAGGCAATCTATCCAGCCCCGGTGCTTTACCCAGTGCCAGTCTCTCTATTGCGCTGACCACCTCCCCAAGGCTAAATTCCTATCCGTCGCCAGATTGGGATAGGACGGCAGCAGCCACATCATTGGAACCTTCGAAGATATCTTCGTAGAGCTTACCAAAGTGGTCTTCCCACACAGAGGCTGCAATGTTGGGCTCCACTGCAGTTTTTGGTTCGCCGGTACCAATGTTTACCAAAGACCAGAATCTCCTAGAATCCCTCATCTCTAGGGCGAGAGAGAGATCCTGCCATCTGTCCCAGACCTTGCCTGCGCCATTATGTCCTTATATTCCCGCCTAAGCTCAGCGACCTTGCCCCTGTCTGTTCCTGCTTTTATTGCTGTTATTAACTCAGACTTGGCCTTTTTACAGTCTGAGTTATACCAGGTAGAGGTTCGAGTCTTTTGCTTGCGCTGCACTACTTCCGGGAAAAGAACCTCACCCAGAACGCCCACTAACTCTTCGTGGATTAAAGCTAATTTATTATTAACGTTTTGAAGTCTGGGTTGGTTAATTAAATTATCCAAGTCCTCTAACTTGGGGAGTGCTAGCTCATACAATTTCCTAATGCTTTCTTGCAAATTTACCAGTTTCTCCCATTTTACCCTACGCCTGTTGGAGGTGAGAACCAGGTTACTTAGGTCCTCCCTGGTCTCAGCGGGCTGCGGTCCAACTGCAGCTACAGGATACACCATGTCTAATAAAAGTGAATTGTGGTCACTGTCCGTTCGTGCAACTACTTTAAAATCTTTAACCTTGGACCACAGGCTAATATCTACGAAAATGTAGTCCAGCCGCGATTCCTGATCCTTCCGATTAAAAGTACATATTGAAGGGGTGTCTGAGATTGCTCGCCCATTGCAAGCCCTTAGAGCAAAATTAAGTGTCAAAGACATAATTTGCACTGCAAGAGGAGACCAAGATTTGGGATGTGGAGATTGACACACCGGAACACCCCAAAAGTCATCTTCTGCTGTGAGTGCGCCTTCCCTCAACCCTTCCAGTGGTTCGAAGTGACTATTGAAGTCTCCACCCATCAGTATCTTACAGTCTTTGGGTAGTTGGCCCAGAAAGGACGAGAGATCATCAAGTGTAGGTGACTCCATGGTGGGACCAACTGGACGAAAGTACACATTTATGATTGCTAACTTAGGGGCATTGGGCCATTTGAGCAAGACACACTGTATGTCCTGGGAGGACGTAACTACATTCTCCACAGTGCATCCAATGTGGCTGGCTACCCACACCGCCAAGCCGCCCGAGGGTCTCCCCTTGCCACTCCAACTGGCCTTGATTTCAAAGGTAGCATATCCCATTCTGTACAGGGGTTCCCTAGCCCAAGTCTCTTGAAAGAGACAAACATCACTATTAGCTACTAGGACATCCCAGTCATCAGTATGTATTTTGTTGGCAATGCCCGCAACGTTCCAGGACAGAACCTTCAAAATTACGGGTAGAGTTTTAGATTTGGAGGCCAATGACCTAATTTTAGCGTGATGAGTGACCACTTGCGCAACAGAGGAGCCTTGTGATTGTGTTAGTTCCTGATTATGTGAGGCAGAAGATATTGAAATCGGATCAGGCTGATCTGTGGGTATCAGAGCGTGGGCATGAGTACTACCAGGTAAAATGTTATCTTGTGCCCACGCACTGTAGAGGGTTGGATTGTCTACACGGGGCATTTCATGTTCCCGAATGGTTCTGACAGCACTACTTCCCACAGTCCCTTGCCCTTCAGTCCCTTGCCCTTCGACATTCACCTGAGCTGAAGACTGAAGAATCTCCCTTGTGGCCAAGGAGTGACCACCCTGGGCAACCAGGCACCATCCAGCGTTTAGTTGCTTCGACAGTGAAATGGATCCCAAACAAAAAAAATAAGCTCCTGAGTGGCGCCGCACGCGCCACTGCGAGCATATGTCTTCAATTAGGGCGGCCGTGTCTGGCTGCCATAATTGAAGACACATGGGCTTTGGTGCGCATAACAAACACCAATAGGCCATAGGCGGAGTTAAGCGACCGCCTATTGCCTATTGCGTGTTTTGTTATATAACAGCACGCATGCAAAGCCCAATCACAATGGACCTTGAAATGCACATGCATGACCTATGTGGAATTTCAAGGTCCATTTTTGAAACCCTAGTAAAAGTGCTTTTCGCTCGCTTCGCTTGCAAGCCCTAAAAAGGTGAAAAAGATATCGTACCTGATGAGAAGACACTGGGGTAACACTCTTTTGTCCAAAACTGAAAAGATAGTGCAGAAATTATATGTTAGAATGATTAAGGAGCTGCAAAGGGGGTATACAAACACCATCACCCTAGTCAACACACACTGTCAACCAAGATTAGGCCTGTATTAGTTCCCTTTTGACTTAGGGAGTACACAAAACAACAGGGAGCAGAAATACTACCTGCTACCCATCAACGCCAGCAAAACCCTAGTCAACGCACACTGGCAAACTAGAACAGGCCTGTATAAGCTCCCTTTTGAGTTAGGGGGTACAGGAAACAACAGTGAGCAGAAATACTATGCCAGCCAAACCCTAGCCAACACACACTGGCAAAGTAGATTAGGCCTGTATAAGCTCCCTTTTGAGTTAGGGGGTACACAAAACCACGGGGAGCAGAAATACTACTTGCTCCCCATCAACGCCAGCCGAACCCTAGCCAACGCACAACAAACAACTTAAACAGGCATGTATAAACTCCCTTTTGACTTAGGGGGTACAGAAAACCACGGGGAGCATAAATACTACCTGCTCCCCATCCACGCCAGACAAACCGTACACAACGCACACTGGCAAAGTAGATTAGGCCTATCATCACCGGATAGTATATATGAAAAGGCCATTATCAATAAGGGAAAGTAGAGAAAAACCCTTCTCCTGAGGAATATTCTGATATGGGAGGGAGTGAACGGAATACCTAACGAGAAATATTGGCTCAAGCCTATCCATTCACCCTCTGTTGGAAAATAATAGTCTAAAACCCGGTCCATTTGAAAAACCGAGCGAAAAATCAATATGCACGCATTTGGTATAAGAGCGCCCGCCATGTGGGGAAAATTAACCCCACAGCAGAGTCCCGTGTCATATATCCACCAGCTAACCTGGCCCTCCCACGTTGAATGAATCGCAAGGGACTGAAGAACCTGGAGTTATAGGGGAGCGCCAGCAACGCAGTTAAGCGCCTGACAATTTTCCATTGTTATCGGAAACCCTGAACCCAAAAAAGGTGATTGCTTACTTGACGGCGGACATGCCAGAAACCTTGGTAATCAGGACACAACCCTTGGCCATGGGTGTTGAAGTCGGCATGGAGGTCTTCATACATCAGAAATGCTAGGATCTGTTTCTGCTGACAGTGAAGGTGTAATAATAATTCACATTGGCAAAGCGCAAACAATCACCCGTAAGGGTCTCGAGCTGTAGGGGTCGTCAGGAAGATTAAGCAAGCTATTGCCAGATTCACATGGTGCCAGGCTAATCTGGCGCCGAGGATCGAACCGTGATCCCCAGATTCCAGCATCAGTCGCCTTAACGCCACACCCCTTTCCAATATAAGGCCTTAGAAGGGTGTCTAAGGGAAAAGGAGTCAACCCCTCCTTTAGTAGGAGGAACAGGAACCTCCTAAGTTGGCGGTAGCTCCGTTTACAATATATTGGAAAGAGCCAAAGAGGCTAATGGGAACGAAGGTAATAATACCAGCAGACCAAAGCGCCTGAAGGAACCCTTGCACGGAGAGCTCCAGAGTGAGCTTCAAGGGGAAGTATGTGAAGGATTGCACCCTCAGACAATGCCCGAGAACGAGATACTGGATGAACCCCCTGAGGCATAGGGGAACGGAAGTGCAGCTGGAACCGGCCCTGATATTGTGTATTCCCGAAAAGGGACCGGAAGCAGAAACCCTGAAGCATAAGGAGTTATAGGCGAAAATGGCGATAAGAAGGTGCAAACGTAAAGGACCGTTATTATGACGTATCCCCGGGGGTCTAGGGGAAGGCTAAACTTGCCCCAAAAACTCCAGATACCTTGCCACAAAGTTAATGGTGAACGACCCCCCATGTGGCATGGATAAATCATCCATTTCCCAGAAAAGGGATTTACATCTCTTGGAGGAGAAGGGGTGAAAGACGTACCCAAAACCGTATCGTGGACCCTGCAACCCGCGGAGTCCCCAGAGAGACTGAACTATCTAGTACGACAGTGCTGGATAAATCCATCGTATTTAAGATCTAGAATCAGGCGGGAGTGGATGTCAATGGTAGGAAGAAGACCGACCTTGGCGGTAGGAGAAATGAAATAGGAAAAAAGAAAAAGGATAAGAAACAAGACAAAACAACAACGCCCAAAGGATATGCGTAAATAATAATGATGGGCGGTCATAGGGCTTACCACACCGTGTTGAGGACTGTATACCTGGGGCCCTGGTGACCGACACTGGGATGGAAAAATCCCGATTGGCACCGAGTGCATTCTGGGGCGAATGCTCCTTTAATGTACGTTTTATCTTCCTTGTAACTCACCCAGCCTTGTAAGGGTGTCCGAATGTAATATTGTAGTGCCAAGCACCAATCACGCCCGTGTAAGGGTGTCAGAATGTAATATTGTAGTGCAAGGCACCAATCACGGAGGAGTAAGAGGGGGAGCCAACCCTTTGCACACCAGAAGTGAAATTAATAATATAACCGGCTCCTCAGCAGAGCTGTAGTCCAAATCATTGCAGCCCACAAGGGCGTAAGAGCCATGTCTAGTTATAAGGAGCGTGTGTGCACTCCGAGGGCCCTCCTGTTGTTACAGCCGGTAAGGCGTAAGTCAAAAAATTGCTCCGTCTGAACTTGAGGCATTAGGAGCCTAGGAGCAATTTGGGAACACGAGCGAAGGGCGTAATCCAAACTGGTATAAGTGGAACCTGATTGGGTTACGCCCCCCGGCTCGTAATCGTCTCTAATCCGCACTCAGCCACTTGGGAAGGCCTGTCGCGGATAAGCGAGAAACTGCGCCATGATAGGAAGTAGTCCCCGATGTACCCATGGAAGTACATTGTGAAGGTACTAGTTTGGGACAATATATAGTACCTACCTGCACTGAATACGTAACCCTTGGCATTAGTAAGATACCTTACCACCACCCGACAGTGGTGTAGTAGTAACGCTGGAACCCCAGAGCGGGGACAAGCTCTCCCAGCCCGTCTGGATTTAGCGTCCAGTTGGGCCAACGTATGTAGAGTCAATCTATAAAATGAGAGCACGCCATCTCCACACCAACGTGAGCGTCTTAAGGCTGCGTGACCGGAAGTGTTAACCATTTCGTGTTATGACACAAAGACATCGTCTAGGCAGTTGAGGCATGAAGCTTATAATGCAAATTGCACAGGCATTGCAACTAGAAGCGCACATTGGTAAAACCCCACCGGTCAACAAACATTTCAAGTATCCCGCCCGTGGGTGAAAACAATCCCTGTCGGGAACACTTAGTAAGCGTGAGAAACCAAGGGACAGTAAATAACACAGAAAAGCTGCAAGGTCCCTTCTATTACAGATGGAAATACATATGAAGACATATAACAGAGATCCGTCAGGCCTTTATTGTAAAAGGGGTGTAAAACGGGTATAAAAACTAAGTCTAATAAGGCCACCCGCGTTGCGGATAGACCGCCGTATTTTGATCTTAATTTGATTTTGATTTTGACTTAAGACTGACTCCTCCTCCAAAGACACCTCCAAATCTAATTCACACCCTCGCTATCTTCTGAAGGAAGACCTCCCATTATCGAAAAGTCTATTGTCCAGGACTATGGAAGTTCCTTCCGAGTGTGTTCTGGTAGTTTGAATGTTTACCATTTTTTCCAGTATTATCCTTGTACCGGTGTATGGTACCATTTTGTAACTTGCACATGTCACTTTTCTCTTGTAACACACTGTTTGCTACCTCTCGCATTTTGTTTGCTTTAGATACTTGCACAAGTGCCACCATTGCCTACGTAACGTTTGTTCTTGTGCTGGAGTGTCTGCCTTTTATTGCAGTATTATACCTCTACTTGTACTTTGTATGCTTTTGTAACCTGCACACATATCACTTTTTAGGTCTCGCCTGTCGATGCGCATGCGCATCGAGCTTGCGAGACTATGGGGGCTTAAACAGTTTTCAACCAACTTGCAAGGAATCGTGGCGATTCCTTGCAGTGCCCGTGAAATTCAAGCTCAATGAGCATGCGCATTGAGCTTAAAAGCGCGTGCACATGCCCCCAGCCGCCTGCCTTGCATGTATTTTCCCTCAGGCGCACTCCTCCCACACCCCCGCTCCGCCCCCTCCCCTGCCTGCCGTGTCGCATTTCTTCAGTTCCCTCAGCCGCACTCCAGGCCCCTGCTGCTTTCACACCCTCTCCCTTCTCTGCCCCCTCCCCTGCCCGCCGTGTCGCATTTCTCCTCCCCCCTCCCCTTCTCTGCCTTCCCTCCGTCTTGTCTCTTTTGGTCTTATTCTTGTTTTAACTTTTTTTTCATCTTGGTTTGCCTTTCTTCACTTTCTACTGCAGTACCACACTCAGTTTGTCCCTTCACGCTTCAGCATCTCTCAAATTGCAGTAAGTCTACAGCGGGTCACTTGTTCTTTTTGATGCTCTACTTCGTTGCAGTTTGTATTTTAAATTTGCACACTTTTGATGCGGCCGCTGCTTTCACTTTCGCGTGCAAAGGGACGAGTCCTCTTCACATCCACCCCCTACAAGTGGTGCCTCCCGCTCACGTGCTGCTGGGTGGCTCTTGTTTACCCCACACTACCCAACCCCCCATCTTCGGGGCACTGCACTGTCTCGCCCGCCAGATTGGCATTTTGCCTAGCACCCTCGCCTTCAGTTCTCGTTGACAGTAAATAATAAAGCGTTTCCGCTATGCCGGCTCTGCAGTGCAGGACCATGAACGATGAACCATGTATGATAACATCACCCAAATTCGCCATTCACATACCGTCTATACTACAGACTTTCAAAGGCCCTCATGCTTGTCTGGCTCCTCCCTAAGTAAAGCAATCCAGAAGTACAACTCTGAATCAAAGACTCTCTGCCTCATCTCTTTTACGCTGAGGTATCACCAGGTTAATATCAGGTTAATATCAGCGCTCAAGGAAACTGGATCTTCGGTGCAGTGAGGAAAGAAATCATTACCTTTCTGTTTATTTCTATTTACAAACGTCTGCCATCTAGCAAAGTTAAGAGGCAGCTTCTAAATGCCTTAGCTGAACACCTGTTGTTTCTATCATCCACTATTTCCCACAGAATATTAAAAAGATGAACCTGTACTCCCTAATATGAACCTTTTGTTTCGCCTCGAACTTGTTTCTTAGTTTGGAGGCCATTTCCTGTAATATAGCTTGTGTCCTTATAAAATGGCAAAGTGACTGAAGCTGGCATATTTTTTAAAATGTCCTCGTGGGAGTGACCAGAAGCCCTCTAACCCCCTCTCCCTGCTCTCCTCTCTCTCTCTCCCTCACTCACTCCACTCCCTCTCCTCCCTCCCCTCACTCTCCCTCTCTCTCTGTCTACCTCTCTCCCTTTCCCTCACTTCCCTCTCACTCTCTCCTCTCTCCTTTCTCACCCTCTCCCTCTCTCTCTCCTCTCTCCTCTCTTTACCTTCCCCCTGCTCTCCTTTTTCTCCCTCTCCCCATCTCCCCCTCCGCCTGCTCTCCTCTCGTTCTCCCTCCCCTCTCTCTCCACTCCGTCCTTTGCTCTCGTCCTCCCCCTCTCTTCTTACCCTCCTTCTCTCCCTCTACCCTCTCTCCCTTTCCCTCTCTTCCTTTCACTCACTTCCCTCTCCCCCTTTCCCTCTCTTCCCTCTCCTCTCTCCCCGTCTCTCTCTCCTACATCCCCCTCTCTCTCCTCTCTCTCCTCTCTTCCCCTCTCTCTCTCTCCCCCTCTCTCTCCTCTCTCCCTCTCTTTACCCTCTCCTTTTTCTCCCTCTCCCCATCTCCCCTCTCACCACTCAACACTCTACCCTCTCACCACTCACCACTACACTCCCTCTCCAATCCCTCTCTCTCTCCTCACTCACCTCTCTCTCGCCTCTCTCCCCTCTCCTCACTCACCCCTCTCCTCACTCTCTCCAGGCCTGACTCTCTCCTCCCTTCTCACCACTCTCCCCTCTCACCACCACTCTCCCCTCTCAACACTACTTTCCTCACCACATCAAAGGGCTTCTCCTCCCCTAATTATTTTTTTACGGCAGGCCGGCCGTACTTTAAGTTTCACGCCCGCCATACAACATACAACCACGCATACAACCACATGCACAACCAAATCAGTGCACGCTTTCACCAGTCACACACACACCACAAGCCGTCGGTGCACGCTTTCACCAGGCACACACCACCAGCGTCAGTGCACGCTTTCACCAGGCACACACACCACCAGCCGTCAGTGCACGCTTCCACATGGCACACACACCACCAGCCGGCAGTGCACACTTCCACCACTCAGCACCACTACAGCATCACTCAGGGGCACCACAACATCACTATGTGCTACAACAGCATCACTGAACGCCACAGCATCACTTGTCCCCAAAACAACATCACTCTGCGCCACCACAGCATCAATCTGAACAACCATTCAACAACAACTGGTTCAAATATTTTCTGTCAATGTTTCAAGCTTTATTACAATTGTCATAAAAAGATGTTAAATGTTTCACTTCTGTTCTTGTTAAAACATTGTGATTTGTCAAATCAATACATGTAAAACAGGGGAAAACTAAACATGTACCTTTACTAATGCTATGGATGTAACATTTGCTAACTTTATAACTATTGGCATTTCTAATAACAAAATTAATACTTTTATATTTTGAAAAACATAAACAAAAAATAAAATGTATTTACATTTTACACACCAAAAGCTTAAACTTTTTACATCCACAGCCACATCCACCGCCACCAGATCCACCACACCCACCACCACTACATCCACCACCCCATCCACCACCACATCCACCAACACATCCACCAACACTTCCACCACCACCGCATCCACCACCACCACATCCACCGCCACCACATCCACCACCGCATCCACCACCACCACATCCACCACCGCATCCACCACCACTGCATCCACCAACACCACATCCATGACCACCACCACATCCACCACCGCATCCACCACCACATCCACCAACACATCCACCACCACCATATCCCCCAGATCCACCACCACCACATCTATATGTGTGTGTGTGGGTGTGTGTGTGTGTGGCTCTGTGTGTGTGTAGGTGCAAATGCAATGTTCTTGGATTTTCATCACAATAAAATACACTGAACATAATCTTCACAAAAGTTATTTACAAACGTTTAAGGTATTGCCATTATAAATTACAATAACTTATTTAAGGATTAATTATTTACAAAAATAAAAGCCATTGTTATTTGTAATATCAATACATCTAAGTCACGTAAATACAACACACATTGCAATACAAATGCTATAGGTGTCACATTTGCGAAAGTTAAAACTATTGACATTGTAACTGACAAAGCTATTAATTTTGCTATTTTCAAAATCAACACATAAATAAAAAAGTGTCATTTACAATAACAATCGCTCAAACTTTCCTAATGCGAGACCTATTGCATTTCCAATGCTTGTTTCTCCTGTAATGTACCGATTGCTACCTCATGTATTTGGGTTGCTCACTATTGTCACTTTTGATCATGTAACTTAACGTTTGCTTTTGTAATTTGTTAATTTGCAATTGTTTCCTCTTGTATCATTACTGGTCCTAAAGTGAAGCGCTCTGACACATTCGGGTAAAGTCCGCGCTATATAAAATCTCATAAATAAATAAATACATAAATAAAATAAAATAAAACTAAAAGCCAAAGTTGCAACTATGCCAAAACCCGGGATTGAACCCTGGTCCTCCAACTCTGCAGTCGAACGCTCTCCCAACTGAGCTATTGAAGCTTGCTTGAATGAAGGCGCCGCGCGCCTGCCCTTTTGTCTGGCTCCGCCATTAATTCTTGTAGTACACTAAAGCACCTGAACAGCTCCTCCCCCGTGACGTAGGGGGTACAAAGCGCCATGGGGGAGCGACGCCGAATAGCTTGGTTCTGAGAATCGCTGCACCCCCGTGACGTAGGGGGTGCAGCCACTCACGGGGATACAATGATTCTCAGAACACCGGCACCACCACAGGAAATGCCCCCGAAAGGAGCGCGAGGGAGACCTCGCTGGCAAGAAAATGAAAATGAAAATACGGAGAGTGCCCCGGCGGACGCTGAGGCGCGAGAGGAAGCTCCGAGCAGCTTGGCTGACATGGGTAAGACTGGCAAAACAGAGGCGGCTGCAACGAGAGCTAAGGGGTGTTTGTGATCGTGGCGGTGTCGCGGGCTGGAAAATCAGGCAAGGAGGCCGAATGTAGTGGGCTATAGTTGGTTGTTATTGGTACGAGAGTCAACAGACAGGATGGTAAAGGTAGTCCGGCAAGATCGGGTGGTTCTTCCTGGTCGACGATCTTCCGCCTGCAGGGTCCAGGGATGTTCTCCGTCTCCGTTGCTGGGGAGGTACCTCGGAGGGCAATAAGAGAAAGAAGGGACCGTTAGACCGAACCGGGTCTCAAAACGTATGCTGACACCGACACCGGGACGTGCGTGGGAAGAAACAGAATGACTAGTGAGGGAGGGTTCTATGGGGAAGAGGAACGTACCGAAAGATAGGGAAGTAGATCAGAGAAAAGGGTGTTAGGGTGATGGTGACGGGAAGGTGGGCGTTTACAAGGTGAAGTGCTTTACAATATTTACAGTGCAGTTTAACGTGCGACTAGTGCCTAAAGGTAAGAGAACTATACAATATATACACTGAGCACCTAGCGTGCTCACGGGGAGGTTTACGCTACTCACGCGGTCCGCCGTAGCTCTCCAGTGAGCCACGGCCGCTCTTCAGCCACCTCCTCAAGGGCTCCACCAGTCCTCCGTCCACTCGTCTTCTTCGGCTTGCTCTTCCTCTCGCTCTCCAACACCAGTCTGAGTATCCTGCCACAATGCTCCGACCTCGTCCTCACAGTGGCGTTCGCTTTTCACTGGTGCTGTCGCTGCCTCCGGGGTGGGACTTCCGGGTTCACGGTGACGTACTTCCGGTGCCTGAGGCCCGGTGATAGGTTCCTGGAACAGAGAGAGGGGCAGGGCACTGTGGGTCATGCTGTTCGATCGACAATGTTACGGACCCGAGGGGGTTGTCTAAAAGTGCTTGAGCGTGAAGTCTTTGACAACGGTAAGGTCTCAGGGGGGCATAGTCCGGGCGGGGGTGAAACAGGGACCGGGTCACAGTGTTCGATCAATAAAAAAAACATACCGGCGATTTTTTCTGCAGCCAAGGATAAGCGGAAGTGGAAAAAGGCTGAACACTTATTGGAAGGGGGGTTTCGACTCAGTAATTCAAGCAATGGGGGCTGCCTAATGTGATGAACTTGAATCTAACTTTAAATTCAGTGACAGTGGAGGACGCCATTCTTGGCGATACGGGACTTCAGACCAGTGGTATAGCCGGCTGCCCACATGTAAACCCTTCGGCCTCGGAAGGCAAGGCTGGTGCCGCGGATGGTAGTGGAGGCACAGACTGTGGGGCCGTAGGTGGCACTCAACAATCCAATCAGTTAGCAAATTCTCAGAGTGACGATCAGACGTATCTACCAGATGCAGAATCAGGAGATTTGTATTCCTTGTCAGAGCAATCTATGTCATCCAGTGAAGATTTTACAGTACAATATATGGAACAAATGAGTTTGGCTGAGGGTAGAGACCATAGTAGTTTGTTCTTGGAGGAGTCTGGGGAACTTACAGATGGTAGCTCCCATACCGTAAGGAAAAGACTGGAACTGAATACTAACAAGGGGGACATGGTAAAGGCACAGCTTCTGACTGATTATGCACAAAATGGTGGAGAAGAAATCTCTCTCTCATTGTTGTACTCGCGGCAACGCGAACTACATTTCCCGGCAGGCTCGGGGGTTTGACTACAATCCCCATGATCCTCCACGACGCGCCGCATTCTCGCGAGAATTCCATTTAAGGGAATGGCGGCCGGAGGATCAGCGTCAGGAATTCCGGTCCTGGTGTGAGTTTCTGGCCTTGCCCTGAGTTCCAGTGCGGTAAGGGTGCTTGCACCACTGCAGTCTAGCAGCGCTTAGTTGCGAGTTGGTTGGAGACTCGTTTTTGGACTTCCAACACTATGTTGTGAGCTTCTGGGTTATCGGACTTTGCCTGGGAGGTTGGTGGTAACATGGACTCTTGTTACCCAATCTTTGCTTGCTATTGATGACAATATTGGATTTGACTCGGTTGGTATAACGGCCACCGGTGCGGGTGTTGACTCTAGCGCTATCAGACTTTGGATAGTCATTCTGGTTTCATGTTTACAGTGCTTGATGTTGGATTACTATTTGCTTTACCAGCTAAGAAGCATTAGCTGTTATTGGGGACTCTCTGAGCCCTGAGGAGTTTTGTGGATATCGTGATACATGTGGGAAGGATATTTTCTCCTATATTTGTTTTGGCATTTAACTGTGTACTATATCTTCTATTAACAGGGGTACAGGAGGTGTGGCTACACTCTTCCCCTGTGATGTTTATTGGATTCAATGATTGGGTATGTTACAAGATAGTGTGAATACTGTGTGTGGTATATGAACCTTCATTCTGGTTGCCAGATATTACATTGCTATTTTGTCTCTTTATTTAGTTTTGCCACCTCTGACCTCTACGTAGCCTCTACACATCCACAAGATCCTCTTAATTTCTTTTACAGGTATAGGTTGTTATAGACACTTATTAATGTATATAAAGTGTGTGCTCATTACAGTATAGGACTTTATCTTATGCTTGTGTTTGTTCCTGTCTTTCAGATCTCCCTCCCTGCTGTCCCTTCCTTTCCTTCCCTGGTCTTTACTATTATCCCCTCGCTTAATCCTGTCAACGTTCTGTGCCATCACGGCTATTCAGACATTGGCTAGATTTAGAGGTGGGCTTACCATTCGACAAACCAATCCTGAGGACTATAAACACAACAGAATTCCCGACCCACGTATACTAGTCCTCCTGGTCGGGTTGTACCGGTATGGCAACCTTGGAGGATGTGATAGAGGCTCTGGGGGCATTGCAGTTAGAGGTAGCTGCATCTAGGCTAGAGACTGCAGACTTAAGGGCACGTGTGGATGTTGTGCAACGCAATCCATTTGATGTTGGGGGCCCTTCGCAACCTCAGCCTGTGGTGGTAGAAATGCCTGTGTCCGTGCCGTTAGCTTCACCTGAGCGTTTTTCTGGGGATTCCGATAAGGTACAGGTGTTCCTCACACAGATAGCGTTGCATTATTCGTGCAAACCTAGGGCTTTCCCCACAAACCAAGCTAAGGTAGCCTTTCTGATCTCTTACCTAGCGGGCACAGCAGCACAGTGGGCGGTCCCATTAGTCAACCGCAATGATCCTTTGTTACATGATTGGGAGGCTTTTAAAACAGAATTCCTAAGGGTGTTTGACAGAAGGGCTGATTCCTACACAGCGGACAGGGAATTGCTTGAATTAAGGCAAGGAAAGAAGGATATGGTTGCCTACTTAACTGCATTCAGGCGCTTAGTCACAGAGACCACTTGGCCCGAAAACAAACAAGCGTCTATATTCCATCAAGGCTTAAGCGATGAGCTTAAAGACGTAATCGCGCAAATAGATCCACAGCCAACCACTTGCGAGGGCTTGATTAATTTGGCCCTGCGTCTAGACCATCGTTTGGGTGAGTGTAAGGGGACAATAGGAGGAAACCTGGTGTAGAGACACATGTCACCAAGGAGGGGAATCCCGCTCCCTCAGCGGAGCCTATGGAGATAGGGGCCGTGAGGTCGGCATTGACGCCTGCTGAAAGAGAATCACAGCGTAAACAGGGTCTATGTTTATACTGTGGTAAAAAAGGCCACTTTGTGCGAGAATGCCCTGTGAAACCTAAAACCAATAGATTTCGGGGTAGTAGAGTGGCGGCTGCAGATGCAGATAAGGTGTCGGAAAACTAATCGACTCTGGGAAACAGGAAGGGGTTTCTTGGAGTCCTAAACACGTCCCTTCTTTGAGTGCCAGAACAAGCCCGGTGACAAATCATCTATTTATGTCCATAGTCATAATGCTGGCAGGTGAAGCAGTAAGCAGAGTTCCTAACTTTTGGGGTTATTAGGGCTCCTCAATACGGTGTCATTTTTGGGTTGCCATGGCTAGAAAAACATAACCCTAGCATTAATTGGGACCAGGACTGTGCAGATGGGGTCAGACTATTGTCTGCAACATTGCTTTCAGGGTGCTATGAAACCTGCTCGAGCCTTGTCAGGAGGGTCTTGTATAGCTACTGCCGCAGAGAAATGTGTGCAATTGCCTGCAGCATATAGGTCTTTTGGCCAGGTGTTCAATGAAGACCAGGCAGAGGAGCTACCTCCGCATAGACAGTATGACTGTCAGATTGATTTGGTCCCGGGGGCATCTATACCGTGTGGGCGGATCTATGCATTAACACAGTGGTTCCCAAACTTTTTTGACCTGTGGCTCCCCTGACCTAATCGGCAGTTGGCCGTGGCTCCCCACCATTTTTTTACCGGTGGGTGGGTGGGTGGTGTGTACCTCCTGTTATCTTCCTTAAAGTATTTGGGACGCAATGAAGGTATTATATTGGTTGGAATGCTTGAATTATTAATCTCATCCACTGGCAATCACTTTGGCTGCATCCCAATCCATCGTTTTTTTCCCCAACAGAGTGCCTGGTCCCAAACCCTTATTCATGCCAGCTGCTGCTTTCAGTACCTTTTGGTACTGAGACCCGCTCTGAGAAAATGGAACATTGAGTTTGGTCTGTCGTAATCAGTATCCCCAGCCTTATTTTTACACTAAAAAGGTCTGTCCTTCCATCTGTGTGCCCATCTATATCCAAACATATTCAACCATTTGTACACCTATCCACCATATATCCTTCCGTCCATCATTTCACTCATCCATCCCTCCATCCACCCTTTCACTCATCCATCCATTATTCATCTACCCACCCTTTCACCCCATCCATCTGTACAATCATCCATGCATCCACTCTTCCACCCAGCCATCCATTCACTTACTCATCCATCCACCCATTCACTTACTCATCCATCCACCCATTCACTTACTCATCCATTCACCCAGTCATTTATCCTTCCACCCATTCACCCTTTCAGTCATTCATCCTCCCTTTCTCTCTCCATCCCCCTTTCACTTATCCATCCATCTACCCACCCATGTACTCATCCATTCATGAATCCATCCATGGATGTATGACATTACAATGCATGCTTTTACCACGCATGCTTTTACATCTCAAGTTTTACAACCCATGCCTTTACAACGCATAGCGCTTTGGGGTGCTGGATAGTGAATAGTTTAATCTACTATTCCAACTCCAGTCCCCGTGGATAGTAGGGAAGGTGTTGGATAGTAAATTAAAACTATTCCCTATCCTAGAGCGCCCCCCAGCGCAATGCGTTGTAATGGTTTGTGTTGTAAAAGTTGCGATGTAAAAGCATCGCGTGGTAAAAGTTGCGTTGTTAGTGATGTTTCCCTCCATCCATTGATCCTATTACTCATCCATTCTTTCACTCATCCAGCCATCCGTTCTCTCATCCATCCACCCTTTCACTTCACTCATCTATCCATCCTTTTGTCCATCTACCCCCTTTCACTAACTCATCAATCCTTACATCCACCCTTTCACTCATCCATCCATTCACCATTTCACTTATCAATTCATCCATCCACCCATTCACTTGCCCATCATCTACCCTTTCATTCATCCACCCATCCATCCTTTCACACACCCATCCACCAATTCACTCGCCCATCAGCTGCCCTTTCACTCATCCATCCATCCTTTCACACACCCATCCACACTTTTACCCATCCATCTACCCTTCCACCCATACATCTACCCTTCCACCTATACATCCTTCTATTTACCTTTTCTCTCCTCCATACTTCCATGCATTCACTCATCCATCCATCCTTTCTTTCATTATCTATCCATTCCCCCTTTCATTCATGCATTCATCCTTTCAGTAATCCATCCAGCCATTCAGACATTCCTTCACTTATTTACTCACCCACCTTTTCACATTATGAGCTGAGCCTTTGTTTGCACCACCCCCCTTTTCTGAATCGTTTTTGGCCACTATAGGTGTGGCAGGGTATACTCAGACATGAGTCCCTTTCTCACTGCACCATCAGGATTCAAGCAAGCCGGGCCGAAGACGGCTGAAATGCCAGAAACCGGTCCCCGGTAGCTTGTCTCCTTTCTGGTGAAGAATTGGCTTGGTAGTTTAGTCTGCCCTGTTCCCATGATGCACTGGGCCAGGGACAGACTGATTTGCATATAGCCAGGTTCTGAGCTGGGATGGTGCAGTGAGATAAATAACGGTGATGGATCAAGCCCTGATCTTTGGACTGGGTAAGAGTGGTCTGCTTAATTCAGACACTCTGTTCATCACCACCCCCCTTTTCTGAATCGTTTTTGGCCACTATAGGTGTGGCAGGGTATACTCAGACATGAGTCCCTTTCTCACTGCACCATCAGGATTCAAGCAAGCTGGGCCGAAGACGGCTGAAATGCCAGAAACCGGTCCCCGGTAGCTTGTCTCCTTTCTGGTGAAGAATTGGCTTGGTAGTTTAGTCTGCCCTGTTCCCATGATGCACTGGGCCAGGGACAGACTGATTTGCATATAGCCAGGTTCTGAGCTGGGATGGTGCAGTGAGATAAATAACGGTGATGGATCAAGCCCTGATCTTTGGACTGGGTAAGAGTGGTCTGCTTAATTCAGACACTCTGTTCATCACCACCCCCCTTTTCTGAATCGTTTTTGGCCACTATAGGTGTGGAAGGGTATACTCAGACATGAGTCCCTTTCTCACTGCACCATCAGGATTCAAGCAAGCCGGGCCGAAGACGGCTGAAATGCCAGAAACCGGTCCCCGGTAGCTTGTCTCCTTTCTGGTAAAGAATTGGCTTGGTAGTTTAGTCTGCCCTGTTCCCATGATGCACTGGGCCAGGGACAGACTGATTTGCATATAGCCAGGTTCTGAGCTGGGATGGTGCAGTGAGATAAATAACGGTGATGGATCAAGCCCTGATCTTTGGACTGGGTAAGAGTGGTCTGCTTAATTCAGACACTCTGTTCATCACCACCCCCCTTTTCTGAATCGTTTTTGGCCACTATAGGTGTGGCAGGGTATACTCAGACATGAGTCCCTTTGTCACTGCACCATCAGGATTCAAGCAAGCCGGGCCGAAGACGGCTGAAATGCCAGAAACCGGTCCCCGGTAGCTTGTCTCCTTTCTGGTGAAGAATTGGCTTGGTAGTTTAGTCTGCCCTGTTCCCATGATGCACTGGGCCAGGGACAGACTGATTTGCATATAGCCAGATTCTGAGCTGGGATGGTGCAGTGAGATAAATAACGGTGATGGATCAAGCCCTGATCTTTGGACTGGGTAAGAGTGGTCTGCTTAATTCAGACACTCTGTTCATCACCACCCCCCTTTTCTGAATCGTTTTTGGCCACTATAGGTGTGGCAGGGTATACTCAGACATGAGTCCCTTTCTCACTGCACCATCAGGATTCAAGCAAGCTGGGCCGAAGACGGCTGAAATGCCAGAAACCGGTCCCCGGTAGCTTGTCTCCTTTCTGGTGAAGAATTGGCTTGGTAGTTTAGTCTGCCCTGTTCCCATGATGCACTGGGCCAGGGACAGACTGATTTGCATATAGCCAGGTTCTGAGCTTGGATGGTGCAGTGAGATAAATAACGGTGATGGATCAAGCCCTGATCTTTGGACTGGGTAAGAGTGGTCTGCTTAATTCAGACACTCTGTTCATCACCACCCCCCTTTTCTGAATCGTTTTTGGCCACTATAGGTGTGGAAGGGTATACTCAGACATGAGTCCCTTTCTCACTGCACCATCAGGATTCAAGCAAGCCGGGCCGAAGACGGCTGAAATGCCAGAAACCGGTCCCCGGTAGCTTGTCTCCTTTCTGGTAAAGAATTGGCTTGGTAGTTTAGTCTGCCCTGTTCCCATGATGCACTGGGCCAGGGACAGACTGATTTGCATATAGCCAGGTTCTGAGCTGGGATGGTGCAGTGAGATAAATAACGGTGATGGATCAAGCCCTGATCTTTGGACTGGGTAAGAGTGGTCTGCTTAATTCAGACACTCTGTTCATCACCACCCCCCTTTTCTGAATCGTTTTTGGCCACTATAGGTGTGGCAGGGTATACTCAGACATGAGTCCCTTTGTCACTGCACCATCAGGATTCAAGCAAGCCGGGCCGAAGACGGCTGAAATGCCAGAAACCGGTCCCCGGTAGCTTGTCTCCTTTCTGGTGAAGAATTGGCTTGGTAGTTTAGTCTGCCCTGTTCCCATGATGCACTGGGCCAGGGACAGACTGATTTGCATATAGCCAGATTCTGAGCTGGGATGGTGCAGTGAGATAAATAACGGTGATGGATCAAGCCCTGATCTTTGGACTGGGTAAGAGTGGTCTGCTTAATTCAGACACTCTGTTCATCACCACCCCCCTTTTCTGAATCGTTTTTGGCCACTATAGGTGTGGCAGGGTATACTCAGACATGAGTCCCTTTCTCACTGCACCATCAGGATTCAAGCAAGCCGGGCCGAAGACGGCTGAAATGCCAGAAACCGGTCCCCGGTAGCTTGTCTCCTTTCTGGTGAAGAATTGGCTTGGTAGTTTAGTCTGCCCTGTTCCCATGATGCACTGGGCCAGGGACAGACTGATTTGCATATAGCCAGGTTCTGAGCTGGGATGGTGCAGTGAGATAAATAACGGTGATGGATCAAGCCCTGATCTTTGGACTGGGTAAGAGTGGTCTGCTTAATTCAGACACTCTGTTCATCACCACCCCCCTTTTCTGATTCGTTTTTGGCCACTCTAGGTGTGGCAGGGTATACTCAGACATGAGTCCCTTTCTCACTGCACCATCAGGATTCAAGCAAGCCGGGCCGAAGACGGCTGAAATGCCAGAAACCGGTCCCCGGTAGCTTGTCTCCTTTCTGGTGAAGAATTGGCTTGGTAGTTTAGTCTGCCCTGTTCCCATGATGCACTGGGCCAGGGACAGACTGATTTGCATATAGCCAGGTTCTGAGCTGGGATGGTGCAGTGAGATAGATAACGGTGATGGATCAAGCCCTGATCTTTGGACTGGGTAAGAGTGGTCTGCTTAATTCAGACACTCTGTTCATCACCACCCCCCTTTTCTGAATCGTTTTTGGCCACTATAGGTGTGGCAGGGTATACTCAGACATGAGTCCCTTTCTCACTGCACCATCAGGATTCAAGCAAGCCGAGCCGAAGACGGCTGAAATGCCAGAAACCGGTCCCCGGTAGCTTGTCTCCTTTCTGGTGAAGAATTGGCTTGGTAGTTTAGTCTGCCCTGTTCCCATGATGCAGTGGGCCAGGGACAGACTGATTTGCATATAGCCAGGTTCTGAGCTGGGATGGTGCAGTGAGATAAATAACGGTGATGGATCAAGCCCTGATCTTTGGACTGGGTAAGAGTGGTCTGCTTAATTCAGACACTCTGTTCATCACCACCCCCCTTTTCTGAATCGTTTTTGGCCACTATAGGTGTGGCAGGGTATACTCAGACATGAGTCCCCTTCTCACTGCACCATCAGGATTCAAGCAAGCCGGGCCGAAGACGGCTGAAATGCCAGAAACCGGTCCCCGGTAGCTTGTCTCCTTTCTGGTGAAGAATTGGCTTGGTAGTTTAGTCTGCCCTGTTCCCATGATGCACTGGGCCAGGGACAGACTGATTTGCATATAGCCAGGTTCTGAGCTGGGATGGTGCAGTGAGATAAATAACGGTAATGGATCAAGCCCTGATCTTTGGACTGGGTAAGAGTGGTCTGCTTAATTCAGACACTCTGTTCATCACCACCCCCCTTTTCTGAATCGTTTTTGGCCACTATAGGTGTGGCAGGGTATACTCAGACATGAGTCCCTTTCTCACTGCACCATCAGGATTCAAGCAAGCAGGGCCGAAGACGGCTGAAATGCCAGAAACCGGTCCCCGGTAGCTTGTCTCCTTTCTGGTGAAGAATTGGCTTGGTAGTTTAGTCTGCCCTGTTCCCATGATGCACTGGGCCAGGGACAGACTGATTTGCATATAGCCAGATTCTGAGCTGGGATGGTGCAGTGAGATAAATAACGGTGATGGATCAAGCCCTGATCTTTGGACTGGGTAAGAGTGGTCTGCTTAATTCAGACACTCTGTTCATCACCACCCCCCTTTTCTGAATCGTTTTTGGCCACTATAGGTGTGGCAGGGTATACTCAGACATGAGTCCCTTTCTCACTGCACCATCAGGATTCAAGCAAGCCGGGCCGAAGACGGCTGAAATGCCAGAAACCGGTCCCCGGTAGCTTGTCTCCTTTCTGGTGAAGAATTGGCTTGGTAGTTTAGTCTGCCCTGTTCCCATGATGCACTGGGCCAGGGACAGACTGATTTGCATATAGCCAGGTTCTGAGCTGGGATGGTGCAGTGAGATAAATAACGGTGATGGATCAAGCCCTGATCTTTGGACTGGGTAAGAGTGGTCTGCTTAATTCAGACACTCTGTTCATCACCACCCCCTTTTCTGAATCGTTTTTGGCCACTATAGGTGTGGCAGGGTATACTCAGACATGAGTCCCTTTCTCACTGCACCATCAGGATTCAAGCAAGCCGGGCCGAAGACGGCTGAAATGCCAGAAACCAGTCCCCGGTAGCTTGTCTCCTTTCTGGTGAAGAATTGGCTTGGTAGTTTAGTCTGCCCTGTTCCCATGATGCACTGGGCCAGGGACAGACTGATTTGCATATAGCCAGGTTCTGAGCTGGGATGGTGCAGTGAGATAAATAACTGTGATGGATCAAACCCTGATCTTTGGACTGGGTAAAAGTGGTCTGCTTAATTCAGACACTCTGTTCATCACCACCCCCCTTTTCTGAATCGTTTTTGGCCACTATAGGTGTGGCAGGGTATACTCAGACATGAGTCCCTTTCTCACTGCACCATCAGGATTCAAGCAAGCCGGGCCGAAGACGGCTGAAATGCCAGAAACCGGTCCCCGGTAGCTTGTCTCCTTTCTGGTGAAGAATTGGCTTGGTAGTTTAGTCTGCCCTGTTCCCATGATGCACTGGGCCAGGGACAGACTGATTTGCATATAGCCAGGTTCTGAGCTGGGATGGTGCAGTGAGATAAATAACGGTGATGGATCAAGCCCTGATCTTTGGACTGGGTAAGA
This sequence comes from Lissotriton vulgaris, assembly GCF_964263255.1. Taxonomy (NCBI): domain Eukaryota; kingdom Metazoa; phylum Chordata; class Amphibia; order Caudata; family Salamandridae; genus Lissotriton; species Lissotriton vulgaris. Next base: position 861,887,222 of record NC_141695.1, read on the forward strand.
GTGGTCTGCTTAATTCAGACACTCTGTTCATCACCACCCCCCTTTTCTGAATCGTTTTTGGCCACTATAGGTGTGGCAGGGTATACTCAGACATGAGTCCCTTTCTCACTGCACCATCAGGATTCAAGCAAGCCGGGCCGAAGACGGCTGAAATGCCAGAAACCGGTCCCCGGTAGCTTGTCTCCTTTCTGGTGAAGAATTGGCTTGGTAGTTTAGTCTGCCCTGTTCCCATGATGCACTGGGCCAGGGACAGACTGATTTGCATATAGCCAGATTCTGAGCTGGGATGGTGCAGTGAGATAAATAACGGTGATGGATCAAGCCCTGATCTTTGGACTGGGTAAGAGTGGTCTGCTTAATTCAGACACTCTGTTCATCACCACCCCCCTTTTCTGAATCGTTTTTGGCCACTATAGGTGTGGCAGGGTATACTCAGACATGAGTCCCTTTCTCACTGCACCATCAGGATTCAAGCAAGCCGGGCCGAAGACGGCTGAAATGCCAGAAACCGGTCCCCGGTAGCTTGTCTCCTTTCTGGTGAAGAATTGGCTTGGTAGTTTAGTCTGCCCTGTTCCCATGATGCACTGGGCCAGGGACAGACTGATTTGCATATAGCCAGGTTCTGAGCTGGGATGGTGCAGTGAGATAAATAACGGTGATGGATCAAGCCCTGATCTTTGGACTGGGTAAGAGTGGTCTGCTTAATTCAGACACTCTGTTCATCACCACCCCCCTTTTCTGAATCGTTTTTGGCCACTATAGGTGTGGCAGGGTATACTCAGACATGAGTCCCTTTCTCACTGCACCATCAGGATTCAAGCAAGCCGGGCCGAAGACGGCTGAAATGCCAGAAACCGGTCCCCGGTAGCTTGTCTCCTTTCTGGTGAAGAATTGGCTTGGAAGTTTAGTCTGCCCTGTTCCCATGATGCACTGGGCCAGGGACAGACTGATTTGCATATAGCCAGGTTCTGAGCTGGGATGGTGCAGTGAGATAAATAACGGTGATGGATCAAGCCCTGATCTTTGGACTGGGTAAGAGTGGTCTGCTTAATTCAGACACTCTGTTCATCACCACCCCCCTTTTCTGAATCGTTTTTGGCCACTATAGGTGTGGCAGGGTATACTCAGACATGAGTCCCTTTCTCACTGCACCATCAGGATTCAAGCAAGCAGGGCCGAAGACGGCTGAAATGCCAGAAACCGGTCCCCGGTAGCTTGTCTCCTTTCTGGTGAAGAATTGGCTTGGTAGTTTAGTCTGCCCTGTTCCCATGATGCACTGGGCCAGGGACAGACTGATTTGCATATAGCCAGGTTCTGAGCTGGGATGGTGCAGTGAGATAAATAACGGTGATGGATCAAGCCCTGATCTTTGGACTGGGTAAGAGTGGTCTGCTTAATTCAGACACTCTGTTCATCACCACCCCCCTTATCTGAATCGTTTTTGGCCACTATAGGTGTGGCAGGGTATACTCAGACATGAGTCCCTTTCTCACTGCACCATCAGGATTCAAGCAAGCCGGGCCGAAGACGGCTGAAATGCCAGAAACCGGTCCCCGGTAGCTTGTCTCCTTTCTGGTGAAGAATTGGCTTGGTAGTTTAGTCTGCCCTGTTCCCATGATGCACTGGGCCAGGGACAGACTGATTTGCATATAGCCAGGTTCTGAGCTGGGATGGTGCAGTGAGATAAATAACGGTGATGGATCAAGCCCTGATCTTTGGACTGGGTAAGAGTGGTCTGCTTAATTCAGACACTCTGTTCATCACCACCCCCCTTTTCTGAATCGTTTTTGGCCACTATAGGTGTGGCAGGGTATACTCAGACATGAGTCCCTTTCTCACTGCACCATCAGGATTCAAGCAAGCCGGGCCGAAGACGGCTGAAATGCCAGAAACCGGTCCCCGGTAGCTTGTCTCCTTTCTGGTGAAGAATTGGCTTGGTAGTTTAGTCTGCCCTGTTCCCATGATGCACTGGGCCAGGGACAGACTGATTTGCATATAGCCAGGTTCTGAGCTGGGATGGTGCAGTGAGATAAATAACGGTGATGGATCAAGCCCTGATCTTTGGACTGGGTAAGAGTGGTCTGCTTAATTCAGACACTCTGTTCATCACAACCCCCCTTTTCTGAATCGTTTTTGGCCACTATAGGTGTGGCAGGGTGTACTCAGACATGAGTCCCTTTCTCACTGCACCATCAGGATTCAAGCAAGCCGGGCCGAAGACGGCTGAAATGCCAGAAACCGGTCCCCGGTAGCTTGTCTCCTTTCTGGTGAAGAATTGGCTTGGTAGTTTAGTCTGCCCTGTTCCCATGATGCACTGGGCCAGGGACAGACTGATTTGCATATAGCCAGGTTCTGAGCTGGGATGGTGCAGTGAGATAAATAACGTTGATGGATCAAGCCCTGATCTTTGGACTGGGTAAGAGTGGTCTGCTTAATTCAGACACTCTGTTCATCACCACCCCCCTTTTCTGAATCGTTTTTGGCCACTATAGGTGTGGCAGGGTATACTCAGACATGAGTCCCTTTCTCACTGCACCATCAGGATTCAAGCAAGCCAGGCCGAAGACGGCTGAAATGCCAGAAACCAGTCCCCGGTAGCTTGTCTCCTTTCTGGTGAAGAATTGGCTTGGTAGTTTAGTCTGCCCTGTTCCCATGATGCACTGGGCCAGGGACAGACTGATTTGCATATAGCCAGATTCTGAGCTGGGATGGTGCAGTGAGATAAATAACGGTGATGGATCAGGCCCTGATCTTTGGACTGGGTAAGAGTGGTCTGCTTAATTCAGACACTCTGTTCATCACCACCCCCCTTTTCTGAATCGTTTTTGGCCACTATAGGTGTGGCAGGGTATACTCAGACATGAATCCCTTTCTCACTGCACCATCAGGATTCAAGCAAGCCGGGCCGAAGACGGCTGAAATGCCAGAAACCGGTCCCCGGTAGCTTGTCTCCTTTCTCGTGAAGAATTGGCTTGGTAGTTTAGTCTGCCCTGTTCCCATGATGCACTGGGCCAGGGACAGACTGATTTGCATATAGCCAGGTTCTGAGCTGGGATGGTACAGTGAGATAAATAACGGTGATGGATCAAGCCCTGATCTTTGGACTGGGTAAGAGTGGTCTGCTTAATTCAGACACTCTGTTCATCACCACCCCCCTTTTCTGAATCGCAGGCAGAAGAGTCACATCAAGAATGAACTACAGCAAGGGGTGGGGTGCGGTGGGGGAGAGTTCACTACGCCCCTGCACATAGGCAGACTGAAAACGTAGAAGTCATGCATGATGCACAGTGCCAGGATGTGAGGTGACTGTAACATGGTGTTGTTTCCAGGGCTTTAAGCGGTGTAAAAAAACTGGGGGGTCTCTTTAGTGTTTGACGTGATTAAGAGCGCAGCTTAAAACACCTAGGCTAAAAATCTGCGCTTAGCATAGTGCTCCACCTCACTGGTATTATGTTGTTTCTGTCATTGCATCCAGATATATAATACAGCAAGTATCATTACACATCAACAAGCCAGGACTATTGGCTTTGTCAATGGTTGCTAGTTCCTTAAAAAAAAAAAAGGAGCAACCATGGCTTTCTTGAATACAATATTGAAAATACTTCAGTTCTAATACAATATTGAAAATACTTCAGTTCTAAAATGACAGGACAGTGAGAGAACGATAACATGTTCTTTTAAACTTATTTTACAGGCTTCTTTGAATGAAGTGTTTTCTAACATTGCAGCGTGGGCGTTTTACTTTTTATCGTACAGAATGCCCTTCTGTACCCTGAGGCCACATGGTGTCACACCCCCAGACTGCCCCATTGTCATTCAGTAAGTGGCAATCAGCGGCATACTGAATGACAATGGGCGGGAGGGGATGCTCTTGTGCTCCTGGAGGAGTGCGAGGCGCCTCCAGCAGCAGGGGTGAGGCCTCACACAGGGGAGCAGCGCTGCTCCCTGTGATGGCCAGAATTACAGAATTTACGGACGGTTGGTCACCCTAGTGTGCGCGGCGCCCCTGGCACCTCATTACGGTGCCCCTGGCACCTCATTACGGCGCACCAGGGCGCCGCGGCGCACAGTTTGGGAACCACAGCATTAACAGAACGCGAAAACCAACACTTGCGAGAATATCTGGACAAACTGTTGGATTTGGGCTTTATCCGCCCATCCAAATCCCTTGCCGCCTCACCTCTGTTTTTCATTCCTAAAGCTAACGGTGAGCTGCGCGCATGTGTGGACTTTCGCGCATTGAACGCTATTACCATAAAAAACAGGTATACCTTACCCTTGATCAGTGTTCTGTTGGAACAGGTAAAAAAGGCCAAGGTTTTCACTAAACTGGATTTGAAGGGGGCATACCATCTGGTTCGTATGCGCAGTGGGGATGAGTGGAAGACGGCATTCAAAACCAGATACGGACTTTTCGAGTACAGGGTGATGCCGTTCGGTCTCTGCAACGCCCCTGCGGCATTTCAGTACTTTTTAAATGATGTATTCCGTGACATTCTAGATTGATATCTGATCGTCTATATCGACGATATCCTGGTCTACTCAGACACAGAAGAATTGCACTTTCAACATGTGGCCAACGTACTTGCTATCTTACAGGAAAACCGTCTGCACTGTAAGATTAGTAAGTGCGATTTCCATGTTCGTGTTGTGGAGTTTCTGGGCGTGATGTTGAGTCCGGAAGGACAGGAGATGGCTGGGAGAAAGGTTGATGCAGTCAGGAATTGGCCTGATCCGACCAATGTCCGAGATGTGCAGTGCTTCATAGGCTTTGCCAATTTCTATAGGAGCTTCATTAACCAATTCTCTCGGTTGGTAGCGCCTATTACTCAGCTGCTCAGGAAAGGGAAACGCTTTGTGTGGTCTGGAGAAGCGCAGTCCGCTTTCATGGCCCTCAAGGAAGCATTTGTAACGGCCCCTGTGTTGTTCCATCCGGACCCGGATAAGCCTTATGTCGTGGAGGCGGATGCTTCAGAGGTGGCAATTGGGGCGATTCTATCTCAGCGGCATACGGACACGGGGCAGTTACACCCGGTGGCATTTATGTCACGTAAGTTGAATCCGGCGGAACTGAATTATCACATTGCTAAAAAGGAGCTGCTTGCTATACACGACTCCTTCCAGGAATAGCGACACTTCCTTATGGGTGCCCGTCATGTGGTCACTGTCTATTCTGATCACAGGAATCTACAGTTCATGTCTGCTGCGCGACATCTGTCACCTCGACAACTCAGGTGGATGATGTTTTTCTCTGGATTCAATTTCATCATTACGTTTCGACCTGGAGCAGAAAACAGAAAGGCGGACGCACTCACTCGCCAGTCAACATACACTCCTTGTGTGGAGAAACCTGAGGCAAGCATCGTGGCTCCGGACCGAGTGGTGTGTGTGTTGCAGCCCGATACCTTCTTGAGAGATGTGCGAAAAGGGGTAGATTCCTTTGTCTGGAGGACCTGGTTGGGTGGTCATCCGGAATGGAGGCTGCATGGAGGCCTGCCGTTATTCCGTAATAGACTACTGGTGCCTACCAGGGCTTTGAGGAAACAAGTGTACATATGGTGCCATGAGTCGCCTAGCGCGGGGCATCTTGGTGTGGCCAAGACTTTGGAGCGCATATTGAGACAGTTCTGGTGGCCCTCTGTGAGGCCTGATGTTGGGAATTGGGTTGCTGCATGTGATCAATGTGCAAGAATGAAATCAGACCATGGTCGTCCACAGGGGTTGTTGCAGCCTCTCCCTACTCCGTCAATACCCTGGGATCGGATATCGGTGGACTTCATTGTAGGTCTTCCTGTTAATAAGGTCTGTACTGCTATTCTGGTGGTGGTCGATTATCTGTCCAAAATGGGACATTTCGTGGCCTGTAAGCAAGTACCTTCGGCGGGTCAATTGGCGGCTCTGCTGATGGTGAATGTAGTGAGGTTACATGGTCTGCCGAGCGTCATTGTGTCCGACAGAGGGGCACAGTTCACAGCACAGTTCTGGAAGAAATGGTGTTCTTCGTTACATATAGACTCTGCCCTTTCCACCAGCTTCCACCCACAAACAGATGGCCAAACCGAACGCTTAAATCAGACGCTTAAGCAGTATTTGCGATGCTATGTGGATAATGACAAAGAGAACTGGGTGGACTACTTATGGCTGGCAGAGGTGGCTTATAACAACGCCACACATAGATCCACCAAGAACACTCCGTTCTATTGTGTGTATGGCAGACACCTTCGTTTTCTACCCTTTGTACAGCCGACAACTGACTCCCTACTCCCAGGGGTGGCTCATATCAAGGACACATTGGTTAAGGCACAAGAACAGTTACAGGCGGTGAAACTCAGGTATAAAGCTGCTGCTGATCAACACCGGAGGCAAGGTCCTTTGTATTGTGTGGGGGATGAGGTGTGGCTATCCACTAGGAACATGTGTTTCAGGAAACACAGTGTGTTCAACCCCCGATTCATTGGGCCATATAAAGTACTGAAACGCATCAACCCGGTGGCGGTGAAGCTAAAGCTTCCTTCTCATCTCAGCATCCATCTTGTGTTTCATGTCTCGTTATTGAAGCCTTCCCTTTCCAAGGGCAACCTTCGTCCTTCCCCGGTGCTGGTGCAGGGTGATCTGGAGTACGTTGTTCGTCGGATACTGGACTCAGATATCGGAGAAGTAAGTTGTGGTATTTGGTGTCATGGAAGGGGTATGGGCCGGAAGAGAACTCTTGGGAACCTGCTTTGGGCATACATGCCCCCAGGTTGGTATCTGCATTTCATCGGAGATGTCCTGCGAAGCCTGGCCCGTGACCCCGCTGAGGGGAGAGGGATGTACTGTCGTACTCGTGGCAAGGCGAACTACATTTCCCGGCAGGCTCGGGGGTTTGACTACAATCCCCATGATCCTCCACGACGCGCCGCATTCTCGCGAGAATTCCATTTATGGGTATGGCGGCCGGAGGATCAGCGTCGGGAATTCCGGTCCTGGTGTGAGTTTCTGGCCTTGCCCTGAGTTCCAGTGCGGTAAGGGTGCTTGCACCACTGCAGTCTAGCAGCGCTTAGTTGCGAGTTGGTTGGAGACTCGTTTGTGGACTTCCAACACTATGTTGTGAGCTTCTGGGTTATCGGACTTTGCCTGGGAGGTTGGTGGTAACATGGACTCTTGTTTCCCAATCTTTGCTTGCTATTGATGACAATATTGGATTTGACTCGGTTGGTATAACAGCCAACGGTGCGGGTGTTGACTCTAGCGCTATCAGACTTTGGATAGCCATTCTGGTTTCATGTTTACAGTGCTTGATGTTGGATTACTATTTGCTTTACCAGCTAAGAAGCATTAGCTGTTATTGGGGACTCTCTGAGCCCTGAGGAGTTTTGTGGATATTGTGATACATGTGGGAAGGCTATTTTCTCCTATATTTGTTTTGGCATTTAACTGTGTACTGAATCTTCTATTGACAGGGGTACAGGAGGTGTGGCTACACTCTTCCCTTGTGATGTTTATTGGATTCAATGATTGGGTATGTTACAAGATAGTGTGAACACTGTGTGTGGTATATGAACCTTCATTCTGGTTGCCAGATATTACATTGCTATTTGTCTCTTTATTTAGTTATGCCACCTCTGACCTCTACGTAGCCTCTACACATCCATAAGATCCTCTTAATTTCTGTTACAGGTATAGGTTGTTATAGACACTTATTAATGTATATAAAGTGTGTGCTCATTACAGTATAGGACTTTATCTTATGCTTGTGTTTGTTCCTGTCTTTCAGATCTCCCTCCCTGCTGTCCCCTTCCTTTCCTTCCCTGCTCTTCACTATTATCCCCTCGCTTAATCCTGTCAATGTTCTGTGCCATCACGCTATTCAGACATTGGCTAGATTTAGAGGTGGGCTTACCATCCGACAAACCAATCCTGAGGACTATAAACACAACACTCATTAATATATCGATCGATTATCTACCACTGGGATTGAACTCGAGAAGAGAGTCAGAGAGTCCAAAATTCATGCGGCAAATTGCAAAACACAGTCAGGCAAATGGCCAAATTGCATGCTGATTTTATTTCAAGATTCAATGAGGCAGAAACGCGAATCTCTAATCCGGAGGATGAACTGGCTCAGCAAAAGGCTGCAACTGACTCAATTCAATCTACCAGGGATGGTACTCAATGGAAAATGGTGGACATAGAAAACCGGGCACGCCGGAATAACTTGAGAGTGCTTCAGATCCCGGAGGGGAAGAAAGGGCAGGACCTTCGCAGATTTATAGTAGATTTGTTCACAAAAGCATTCCCTGAGCTGACTAGGTGGGATTGGGACAAAGAGAATGACCGTGCTCATAGATTTCCTTTTAATATTCGTCCCGAGCAGGTCAGGGTGATGCTAAACATGGAGCCTTTTTAATTTTGCTTAATAGTTTGTTTGGCTTGGGAGGAGGTCTTTCAGCTAGCTCGCCACGATAAGAAAAGAGTAGGGGGAGATTTTTAATTATTTGTGAGGCCGGATTTTTGCCGACATACAGTTGAGCTCCGTTGGCAACTTCGGCAGTTGATTACACAATTTCAAGCTAAAGGGGCACGAACATATCTACTGAACCTGGCAAAGCAAAAAGTAATCTTTCATGAACGTACACGATTCTTTACTAGCGAAGGGCCCGCTAACGAGTTTTTAAATTCGATCTAGTGATGTTGACCTCCAGTTACTTGATGTATAAGGGTATTGCTGATTTAATCTACCCTCCGAGGTCTTTTTCTTTCTTTTTTTTTGGGGAGCAAAATTAGGTCATATTCTTTCTACTCCTTTTTTCTTTATATAGGGATGGGGGGTTGTATTCCCGTCTAACTCTCGGGGGGGAGTTTTGCTCCCTCTTCCCTGAGTGGAGGGGTTCGCGAGTAATGGCAGGGGAAGTAAGGGAGCTTGCATCTACAGGACCATGGGTTCTAAAGTCTTGTTACAGGGAGGGGTAGGGGGAGGGGGACATCTGGGGAGGAGGGTGGGGGAGTGGTGGGGTAAAAAGGGTAAATAAAATCCACAGTAACAATTAGGAAGAATAAAAATAAAGTATTGGTTTGTTCAATGTTTATGGGGGCGCACCAAATAGAAGTCCAAAGAAACCGTTTCATTTAAGTATGTAGAAAAGTTCTTTATTTATCTTTATCCATTCTTAAAATACAGATCACCAAATAATATACAAAAAGGCCAGCCAACGCGTTTCACTCCCTACCAGGGAGTTTCTTCAGGGCACTGCGGTCTTTTCTGGCAGCGTGGGGTCAAGTAATTCCCTTTTTCCAAGCTATTTCTTTGTCGGTCCTGTTCACTTAGTTATTCTTGTATCGGTCTTTTGCCAGTGTAGTCTGTTTCTTCCCTTTTAAATATCCACGCTCCCAGTGTTGGTAGTTGTTGCCACAAAATAGTTCCTTTCCCTGGCCGTATCTATGTGAGGTTGTTGTGATTCTGTATCTTTCGGCATTGATGTCTTTACTGTTGCGGCATGGCTGGTTCCAAAATAAAGTATTGACAAGGTCATGAAGGTGTGTATTTTGTTATGATATTATACTTGTCATGGTATTAATTAGGAGTCTTTTTCTGGAGCAACAATGATAGCTAAGGGGATAAAAATGTGTTTGTTAAATGTCTCGGGCCTTAATAACTGGAATAAGAGACAGAGGGTAGCCTCTGAATTGCGAATTATTCAGCCAGATCTGGTATGTCTCCAAGAGATGTATAATACACGAAACACAGGGGGTCTACCAGCTAAATTCTAAAGTTGCACTGTCGTTACCGAGTCCACAGGATCTCGGAGTGCATGTATCACATAGAGACAGCGTATTTCAGAAGAAAGGGGGAGGTGAACACTAAATGCATAAAAGAGACCGGCACATCATGGGTTATTTGTACATGGCTGACTAATCCAAAGCAATTAATAAAGGGTTCCCATCAAATTAACTCAATGATCAGTCCTGTCATTTGGCCAAACCCAGGTGCATATTAGGCTGGTCCCCTGATCATTGGGACATCAAACACCGCACCTTATTGCTGTTTGAGGATTTGGTCCACCAAAACAAACAAACCGTCCATGATGACTGATATTTTGATGGTAAAGTAAACAACAGTGCAACAAAAAAACTTAGTGACTTAAAATAGGATGGATTGTCCTCCTTCTGACAACTTTATTCTGCGGACAAGACACGCCTCCTAATTAAAAAACCAGAACATTGCAAGAGAGACAGTAACAAATATCTGTCTAGAAATGGGCCAACATGTTTCTGCCTGACGGGTATTTAATCCCTTGGCATTCATCTGGGCCTCTGCTCTTATAATAGTTGCACTCCTAGTAGTGGAACGAAGAAATCACCACCATCACCAGAGAAATAAAGTATGATAAAACTAGTTGAATACGGTACAACCTGTAACAACCGTGGACAATAACCCTCCATATCACTTTGGCTACTGTGAATTCGGTGGAGGAAAACGTTTCATCATTAATGCTGTGTTTGATGTGTCAGTCACATATGCATAGTGTATCACCCAAAAACAATTTTATAAAAATAAAATGTTATATGCTCACCCTTGATGGTAGGGGAATGGACCTCACATCACCTGGACCATGCTCAGGTTGTAGGAGGCCCCGCACTACAAAGACATAGGGAGGAAAACAGAAATGCAGCACAATAAAGCAGAAAGTTATGAGCTTTTAACAATGCCCAAAGAACATTCCTGTAAGGAAATTCCCTATATCTAGAGGCAAAACATGTGAGGAAGGTCAATCTACAGACTAAGTGTGCTAAGCCTCAAAAAATCTCAGAAAATTAACTCTGACACCAAACTATTTTAGGTACCAATTGTACTAAATCACAAACTCTTTAAGCAACATGAAATAATTGCTAAAGCTGTCATCTTTGTGTATGTATAGCACTCATACTATGTAATCCCATGTTCACTCACCTTTCCGTCGGTACCTCAAGCTACCTTCTGAGGCTTGGGGGAGGCACCGACGTGTAGGTGATCTCCTTATTCATAGTCTTACGGAGGTTTGTTAGTCTGGTAACCCTCCGCCTAATTAGTCTATGCTGCCACCTTGCAGCACTGTTGTGATATATCCCAGAACCTTCCTCAGCTTGTATTTAAAAAAAAGGAAGGAAATTAACCAAAAAATAACTTTAGGGTGGACTTGGTAAGTCTGTTTATTCATAGAAAACAAAGCGCACTACTTTGCGCTCGAAAAAGCACGAGAACACGCGCTCAGAACTACTAGGTGAAGTCATAGCAGCCATTTTTGTAGTTCGCTGGCTCAGCATTGTTATGATGCAACCCAGAGCCTCCCTCCGCTTGTATGTTGAAAAAAGCAGGGAAATTATCGAAAAAATAACTCTAGGGTAGACCTAGTAAGTCTATTGTTCATAGTAAACAAAGCGCACTACTTCGCGCTCGAAGCAGCGCGAGAGCACGCGCTAAGAACTACTCAATGAGGTCATAGCGGCCATTCTTGTAGTTCGCTGGCTCGTTCACACTAGTGCCTTGTTAGGCATATATTTCCAGTTATCAAAAATCTCGCTAGAAATTAATTGCGAACTCCTGTATGTGGTAAACGCCACCATAATATTTGTTCTTAACTATATTATATTTAAAAACCCTCATCTCGCAAGGGACTATAGTTCACTTAGGATAGTAATACCGGTGTTGCAAATAAGTATACGAGGCTTCAAATGTATCACATGCATGACACGGCCAAAAGTGACAGTGCAAACGCCTTTCTGTTCCAGCTGATGCGCAAATCCGTCCACTTGGATTGAGTTGGGTATGCTTATAGTATGGATAGTCATTTCTGTGGGGCATCCTAAATCCTTGATATTACATATCGTCATAGGACCCTACACTAGGAGCAAAATTGCAAATCAATTCTTGACCATAGTGACCCTATCGAATAGGGCTATGTTGGTAGTACCATCTGCTCAGCGCAGAAGCGGGTCACTATAATAAGGTCCAAGGAATATCATCATTTAATCCCCCTTTGTCAGACTGAAGCTTATAAATCCACTTTTGTTTCTTTGAGAAAAGGTACCCCGACACATCACTTATGTGGCCAGGTATATACGGCTTCTCCAGGACAGTCCATTGGAAGTCCGTTTCAAGGTGTGCCTGATCCAAGAAATGTCTGGTAAGTTTGGTGTAACTTTTTTTGCAACGAAAGGAGCTCTTATGCTCTAGCATTCTTGTACAGACTTTACGGGTAGTCATGCCCACATATCGTATAGAACAGGGGCATGTCAGCATGTAAATTAAGTTGGTACTATTACAATTGCTGAAATTACGCTGTAACCAAGGTCTATTTGTACCTATATTTATCTCGCTCGTATGTTTTGTCTGTGGACAAATCGAACAGGTACCGCAAGGGTGATGCCCAACCACAGGAGGGAGATTCCATAGGGTTTCGCCAGGTTTCTTAGGAGTCTCTTTCGGGCGTGTGTGTACAAGCCGATCTTGAATGCTACTGGCTCTTTTAAACGCAAACAGGGGTTGCGCTATTTTTTCTTTGCCGTGGTTCAGAAGGCGCCAGTGTCTTCTTACAATTTTTTGGATGACATTGCTTCTGGTGTTGAAAGTGCTCACAAATGTGAGTCTTTCCAACGGTGGTTTAGGAATTGGAGCTTCAAGGAGAGCTTCTCTGTTATTGTTCAACGCTCTTTTCTTTGATCTTTTGATAAGCGAGTTGGGGTAATGTCTATCCCTTAATTGTGCACAAAGATTACTTGCATGTACATCAAAGTCCTCTCTATTAGAGCAGTTTCTACGAACACGTAGGAACTGGCCATAGGGTAGATTTTGGCGCAGGGACTTCGGGTGATAGCTCTCATAGAGGAGGAACGAGTTCCGCGCCATAGGTTTCCTGTAAAGTTCACTCTGCAGTCCTGCAGGAGTGACATAAATAGACAGGTCCAGGAATGCAATTCTTTCTTTGTGTGCTTCCATGGTGAATCTAAGAAACTGGTTTCTACTATTTAACCACTGATGGAATTCTTTAACTGAATCCAGCGCGCCTCTCCACACCACCAACAGGTCGTCAATATAACGTTTCCACCACCTGATAGGGTGTGGAAGGGGTTGGTGGGTGTCAGTACGTGTTGTTTTTCGAACTGGTGCACGTATAAATTCGCCAGGCTCGGCGCAAAAACACTGCCCATGCTTGTTCCAGAGATCTGGAGAAACAGCTTATCCTCGTACTTGAAACAGTTCATTTTCATGGCCATGGTGGCTAAAGCCATTATGAACGGTACTAGAGTGATGGTCTTGTAGTGTAGTTCCTATTTTCCCTATAGGCCCTGCGCATTGGAATAACAAACAGCAGTGTAGACGTAGGACTGAGGTCTTCTAGGTCTCTACTGACTATGTTAGACTTAATTTAGGTTTGCGCCAGCTAGCTCAGAGGTCACTGGATACTTTCTTGACTGAATAGGAAGTGATCAGCTTCCCTGGCTCAGACAAGAAGGGATTCAGCTTCCGACAACCGCATAAACATGACAACTTTGCTCCTCAGAATAAGAGTCAATCTCTAGAGTCGTGTGAAACAATAGACAGCTATTTCACTCAGTCAGACGTGCGTTCTTAGTTTCACCAGGGTGCAGAGAATAGAGAGACGGGCGTTTTCAATAAAAGATATTATTTATTGAGCAGTCTTCTTTCTCATGCAAGAGAAATGAATTGCCACAATTGCAAGACTTGTTATTATAAAAAGTGCGTACAGTAAAAGGAGGTTTATGAAATAATACTGTAAAAGCATTGATATGGTTTCTTAGCCATAAGATAGTTAAAATGAATAAAATATATACATTCATATATACATTGGCTAACGACCTAAACTGGTGCTTCTAGCTATGCCTACCCCGGTGTACCTGACCTAAGCCTAATACGTGGGAGGGAGTAAGGAAGTAGCAGTTTAAGTTAAGTTGGTTTTGCCAAGAGTTTGATTCAAGAATTCTCTCTAAGGGTTTAGTCAGTACCGTACCTCGAGAATAGAATGTAGGAGGTCTGGTATCTCCTTCTCAGGACCCAATATCCCAGTCACCCGCAAGGCTGGAAACGCCGCAGCTGGATTTTCTCAGCAGGAGAAAAGACAGCGTCTTTCTCAGCGCGTCAAGGAGGAGGGGCAGCGTCCGTGGGCTTCTCACATCTGCTGGGCTCTCTGCAAGGGGACAGCTGTTCTGCTCCAGTATTCACCACCGTGTGTTTGCTTAAGGCAACGTTGGTATATTTATACCTGAAAGGTGCAGAGTTTGGCGTAAGTTTTTGGACATAAGACGTCAATAAAGATGTCACTAAGAACTGGTCGTTCTTACAGTGCTCGCAGGAGTTCTATTACTAATCAAAACAAAGCAAGCGGGGCTTTCCCAGGTTGCTGGGGGTTTGGTATGTCGAAAGAACTCGGTGTGCTCTCTAGGAATCTAAGGAAGTGGCTTCTGCTGTGTCATGGACTGCAGAGGCGAATTACTGAAATATGGCTCTGATTATTATGCCATTATAGGGATATTTATTGATTATAGCCGTACAGGGGCATAAGGTCACAATTTTGATTGGGTTCCTGGATAAAACACATCACCCACTCCACGAATTTATACCCATCAATTACTAAAAACTTAAGCAATAAGATGTACGTGTATTCCTACCCACCCCAAAATACATTTTGCATTTGAAATGGTGTACATGAAATACATAAAAATGATAATAGGTACTTACGTTTTTAAGCAGAGTAATCATTCAAAAAAATTTGGCATATATATTCTGTTGAACGATTTTGCGAAAAATTACACATGAAATGTCTCTTATTACAGAAAAGAAGGGCGAGACTATTTCATCACATATAACTACAATTGCTGTAAAATGTGCTAGAGGCTGACGCTTAAGAGATATGCTTTCCCTGGCCCTAAGCCACAACAGCTGTGATCCGTTATTAGAACGTAACTCTCGTTAGAAAGTTGCCTAAAGAATGGCTCTATCTGTGTTGCAGGTGTGCCGTGCTGGTGGCATGAAAGGTTATTCGAAGTACCCTCACAGGCCCCATGCAAGTTAATACCTTGGCACAAAAGTATGCCGCTTAGTGATTGTTTACACTCATTACCACTAAGAAATACATTTTTATTGTTGTCACTATAACATGTATGTGTATAAGGTAATTTCCATGATGACTTAATGTATCTTTTACCCAACCTTTCATACTGGCCTGCCGGTATATACTCAAGGCAATTTTTAAACTGGAAAGTTGTTATCGGAATTGTGATAATCCCGTGTATTATCCATTCAATGACAGGTCTTTCAGGGTTTAACTTGTGTTAAACCCTGAGAAGTATTGGAAGTTCTCATAGAATGTTTTTGAACTGCTTCTAGGTGGAGTAGCACAATATTCCCATTGCTTATATTTAAAAACATTTCTAGGTTGAGCAGATTTATGTAAATAGTGGTCTGCATAATGGGTAAAACAGTACATCTGTTCATAATTAGATGAACCTTGCAAATAATCATGTTCTGTAAATTTTGCTGACAAAACTAAATCCGACATCATATTATTTATACTTTCAAAATCCCAATCATCAGAGAATGTACTTGGTTTTACAAAGTCACTTAATGAAACCTTAAACTGATGAGGATATTTCAAGAGCTCGACCGGGCCATATATTTCGTAGTCAGTTTTGGCCCAAACTACCCCGCCGGGTATTGGAATGGCTGTGACATTCACTGATGATAGTTATCTTTTCTCGATGTGAGATGATTTGTGAGGCTTCAGAACTAAGTTGATGTTCTGACTTGCTGTGTCCATTGTACTATATTTTCCCTCAATGAATTTTCCCAAGCAAAGTACCATGATGAGCCAAAGCAGGAGGAAAATACACCTAGCCCAATCCAAAATTCTAACCATGGAGAAATAAGATAGGTTTCTTTGAGTTGATGAAAGAGTTCTGTTGCTTTTTCTTTAAAAGTCTTTGTTGCTTGCATCACTTCAGGGTCGCTTTGATCTTCAGAAAAGCTATCGAAATTGATGAAGTAGCCAGATGCAGTTCTGTCGATTGTTGGAATAGTTTTCTCAATTTGTCTTTCATTAGCACATTCTGATGCTACATCATTGTAGACTGGTGTTTCATGATGAACTGTTTCAATTTGGGTTTCAAGAGGCACAAGTTCCATGGCATTTCTGCATAGTCCTTTTTTATTCACTGCAGGTTTATCAAATGTGATTAGTCTTTCAGTTTGAACCTCTTGGATACTAGCAAATTTGGGTATTCTGTTACTTCTTGGGAGTCCACTGGGCCTACTATTTATTATAGGCCACATGATTGTGGTTTTACAAGGTCGATGGATACAACTCTGTTCTCCTTTTTACCAGCAAGGGGCGGTAGTACTACTGATCTTGTTCCGTTGATTGCTAAGACAGGTACTGCTTTTCTGTAAGAAGGCCCAAATTCCTTCTTCACCGCTATTTTCTCTCTGACCAGATCCCCAATCTTTGGAATCCAGACAGGTCTTGCTGGGACAGGTGGTGTGTCTTCAGTGGTGGTTGGCTGTTGCTTTAACTTTATGTTGCTCAGGGCTTTTCTTGTTTCATTTAAGTCCTGTAAAACAGCCAAACGATCTTTGATGTCAAAGTCTTTTATCTTATCTTCTACCACTGAAGCAAGACTATCTAAGTCCTGAACATACATTCTAGTTCCGAACAATAGTTCGTACGGGCTGAAACCTTTTAGAGAATTTCTTGGCAAGTTGTTAAGACTACGTTGGACACTTGTTAAATGCTGGACCCACCCTTCACCCGAACCGAATACCTTTGCTGTTATAGATTGCTTTATATCTCGTTTTTTTTCCACTACCCCGTTTCCCTCAGGATGGAAGGGACAAGAGAACCGCAATCCAATGCCCATGCTGGTCATGGCCTCCTTATAAGCTCGAGAGCTAAAAGCAGGACCCTGGTCAGAATGAAGCATGGCAATTGCGTATGTGCCGATAAAGACTCGCAAATCTTTTATAACAGTTCTGGCGTCAGCCGAGCGCTGGGGCCACATTTTTAAGTGAATGTAGTCTTAAAAAGGAAATTAATAGGATGCTGGATTTCATGGCCATGGCATTACTCCGGTTGACTCGTTACTGCGGTCTCTGTCGCAGTCTGGACAGCTCTTTACAAATTTATAATGGTGCAGGCTCATCCCCGGCCACCAATATTCCTATTGTAATTCTGTCAGAGATTCCTTCATCTGTTTGTGCCCTGGACCTTCACCCATGTGTGCGTCTGCTATTAATAAGATTCTCCGGTTCGTGTTTGGGATTACCCTATCCCCCACTACAGGGATTCGAGCAAAAGTAACGGAGTTTGCATCAATTATGTAGGTATAATTGAGTGGATAGTTCACAGGTAGTGCTGCACAGTTGCCTTTTGAAGACCTTTTTACTGCCAGCATGGTTCCCCCGTCTATGTATTTTTCTGAACGCTTTTTTGTGGCTACGGAAGCCGGTTTAGTTGCTTCCACTGTGGCTGAATTAGCCAATGAATTCCCTGCAACGTGAACGCCATCAGAGTGTGTATCACGTGAGTCTTTTGTAGTTCTTTCTGTAAAAGAACTACTTGTTTCCAAAGCATTTTATGCTTGATTGTGGCACCTGTGTCATCTTTGTAATCATTTTGAACCCAGTTCTGCAAATCATTATTGTAAGAATTGACGCAAAAATGCGATTCGCACACGATTAGTGTCGGGAATTCACGTTCGGCATTTTCAAGCGCCATCTTTAAAGATCTGATTTCAGCTCGCTGAGCCGAACATTTTCTCTGTGATTCAGTTTTTTTATTTTCGGTCTGAATTTACCGCAGAGCCAGCGACCTTTAACAATCGCGCAGGCTGCATTGTAGGATTTATCACCTACATTGTAATGCTGTACAAATCTGTCTGTATAGATTATACAAGAGTACTGTTCTAGAGGGAGAATTTCGATTGGCAGAGGATACTCTTTTTCATATTTTAAATCATTCAGTTTTTTCATGTTCGGGACGAAATAGTATGTCACGTCTTCTGCAGCAAGAGAATTTTCCCACTGTACCCATTTCGGATCTAGTGCCACTGTTTTTAGATTTACTGGGCTGAATAGCGCCTCGAAGGCTGATTCTGCTGTGAAAACAGTTATTCTTTTGCCTTGGGCTAGGGCTCGTTCTCTTGCTATAGCAGTTTGAACTGCCTTTACAGTATTTTCTGTGAGACTGAATGTTTTTTCTGCTTGTGTGTACAAATGTGATTTGGAAGCTATTGGTACCGTTTCTCCCTCATTAGAGGTCAGGTTCGTGAATCTGCATCTTCCTGGGATGACCCGGTTTACAAGGTTGCGTGTATTGTCACGTGTTTCTAATTTTGTTTTAGCTAACATGTCTGTTTGCAGTGATCTCAAAATTTCTGTGTGTTTTTGAGTCCAGTTGATTGGTTTAAAATCAGGTTTTATTAATTCGTAGAGAGGTTTAACCCTCTCTGCATAGTTTAGAATGTAAGTTCTTCAAAAATTCAGGAAGCCTAGAATCGATTGTAAGTTCTTCAGCGTTTTCGGTGCTTGGAGTACAGCGCACCTCTCTAAGAAGTTGTCCGCTAGGCTTTTTCCTTCACTTGATAATTTGTATCCTAAAAATAGGACTGTTAGATGGGCAATTCATGACTTTTTAAAGTTGAATTTGTAATCCTCTGCTGCGAACCCTAGTATTATGGTGCTCACTCTTTTCAAGTGAGTATCCAAGTCGTCGTCAGTGAGATAGATGTCATCGACATAAGATAATGCCTCATCATCATACATTTGTAGTAACTCTGTTACTCTGGCTGAGAATAGTCCTGGGCTGTTCTTGAATTCCTGTGGGAGCCGACAGAAATTTTTCTGTGACCCCATTATTGAGAAAGCGGTCAAGTACCTGCTTTCTGGTGCAATATTTTGACAAAAGAACCCATTAGATATGTCTAATGTTGTTTTGTATTTTTTGCGAACTATGTTATTCATTAGTGCCGCACTGTGCGAATTTTGTACAGCAAATGTTTTGCAACATGAGTTAAGGTGTCTGTAGTCCAAGACTAGATGATACGAATCGTCCGGTTTGGAGACAGGAAACAAAGGATTGTTCATTTGAGAGGTGTATGTTTCAATCACCCCTTGGTATTCAAGTTGATCTAAAATCTCCCTGACCTGTCTTTTAGCTTCTTGCTTAATTGGGTACTGCCTTTGTGCAGTTGGTTGACATTTTAACTGGATTTTGTGAGGAGGAGAGTCCTCATCCCATCCTACATGATTTGTATATAGTGCAGGTGCTTGGGCTACTGGCCATTTCCTTGCATATATATATTTAGTGTGAATTGGAATGTCATTTGAGAAGGCAGGCATAATCATTTCTTCGCCATGAGGGCACTCCCTGACAAACTCTGGGGGCCAATCTTTCTCGGCTAACAGGATGTCATAGCCTTTTGAGAGGTTATCCCAAAATAGACCCCTTATTTTCCTAGTCTTATCTCCCTCTATACGCAGTGTTATTTCGTATATCTTATGAGGTTCGCTAACTCTGGTATCTGCAGTTCCTACTTGAATGTATTCATTCGTGTCCACTGTCTCCAGATGACTCATCAGGATCTTCTGAGCTATGCTGATTTCTGCTGCACTGTCTAGCATTGTCTGTGCCCACTCCCCGTTTTTCAGCTGTGTCCTCAGTATTCTCGGCATGTTCGATTACTCTTATACTGGCTACCTTCTTTCTTGGAAATTGTAATTTTTTACTTTGAGCAGGTTCCTTGTCTTTGGACTTGGTGTGCTCTTCCCTTGGATCTGACCGTCCTCTTCTTTCCGATTTCTGCGAAAAAGATCGAGAGGGACGTGTATCAATACTTTGATATCTATCAGGCTTTTTCAAGTTATCCCTATTTCTAAGGTTATATCTTTTCTCAGAGTGCTCCCTCTGGGCAGACTGGTGTTCTCGATTCGGAGTTCTTTCTCTACGTCGAGGAGACCTTCCTCTGGACCGGAAAACTTTTTCTTTGGGAGTGGATTGTTTATTTCCATCCCAGCTCTTTTTAGGAGTGTTTAGATTATTTTTAATAAATAATTTTTCAGGATTTTCAAGTAGTTGGGGTTTTACTGGTTTCCCACCCAAACTATCTCTACCTAATTCTTCATAGCATTTTTCTATTATTCTGGCAAGCTCAATTGGTTGATCTGTTATATCTGTTTCTTTCAATTTCTGGCGGATCACCACAGATGCTGCTTCTCCTTTTATGTTGGCTAGTAATATAGCCGAGACCTGCTTGAAGTCTTTCAGTAATTTCATACCAAGAGTTAAAGCAGGTTCTGGACCGTATTCATTCTGAATTTGTTTTAGCACATCTGGTATTACCGCCATGGACGGAACACCATGTGTTTTTGTGTAAATGGAAGCAAAGACAGTACCCCAAGTGTCACAGTCCTCCACATGTGGTGCGACCCCATTGGAAGGCAGATAGTCAGAATTCTGTGTTTCTCAATAGGGGTAGTATTTGGGAATACTGCCTCTATTTGAGTAATTTTCTGTGCTAACCAGAAAGGAATTTGCTCCAGTTTTGCAAGACATGATTGTATGTTCTGTGGTGTTATTTTATTTGTGTTCCCCTGATGAGGGGTTAACTGTGGAATATTAACAGCTGTTTGGACTGTTGCAGTCCGCATTACATATTGGACTAACTGTCTGTGTATTTTAATTAATAATTTTAGCTGTGCTAAAAGTTCTTCTTTTGACATTTTTCAATGTCTGGATGTGGTGTGTAGCTGTCTAGAACCGGCCACGTTGCTCCTGGTCTACCTAGTGGACCGAGCCTGGTGATGTGATCATTATGTTTTAGGGCGCCTTTAAACCAGAGCAGGTGCTCTTGGTATTTTAATGGGATTTCAATCTCCTCGAAAGGAGCGTACTCTTCCGGTGGTTCCTCTATTTTGTAATAGTGAAACTCGTGTGTTGTAGCGTTTGCTGCTGGAAAGTTTATCCAAGAATAGAATACCTCTGTCTGCCGATATTCGTGTGCCTCTATCACGAAAATGACTGTACCACCTCGTGATGACAGTCCGTTTTCTATAAGTGTTAAAGTTATAGTTTTTCTTATGTTTGCTGGGATGATAATTGCACCCGGTTCATAAATCCCTGTAACATCGAAACCTGGTTGATTCGCATCTACTGCAGTTTCATTGGTTCAGTTGTTATTGCCATTTTCTGACATTGTATTAATGAAAGTTTGCAGAGCAGTTTTCAAGGAAACAAAGATTAGGTGCACAATATTTTGGAACACTGTATCCTTCAACGTTGACTAAACCAGAAACTCTACATAGGAATCTCTTCCTACTAAGTTCCGGCGGATTTTAACCTTTCACCCACTCCAGACGTCTATTGTTGTATTTACGGGGAAAAGGGTCTGTGTGAAAAAGCACGACTGAGTTACTCTAACGTCTTGCGTTAGTTTTATCGCCTTACCTTACCAAACGTTGGGCGCCATGTAGTGTAGTTCCTATTTTCCCTATAGGCCCTGCGCATTGGAATAACATAAACAGCAGTGTAGACGTAGGACTGAGGTCTTCTAGGTCTCTACTGACTATGTTAGACTTAAACTCCGAGATCCTGTGGACTCGGTAACGACAGTGCAGCTTTAGAATTTAGCTGGTAGACCCCCTGTGTTTCGTGTGTTATACATTGAGTAGGAGCTGGGGATAAAATCAGGTGTGGGTCTTTAAACTATATATCCCTTTGACCCTCTCTCTAACTGTTTAGTTGTTGTCTGTTGTGGAGCAGCTCTCTGGCTGATATGAGTAGATGGTTTTTGACAGTTACGAATTGTAGAACTGTTACATAACATTGAGAGTCAGGTGACCCCGGACAGGGTTGGTGACTGGGTCTTGATTTCTCGGATATTGCTCTGACAACTTTTTTACAAACAATCATGGCAGAAATTAGTGGGATTACGTATGATGACGCCACATATAAATCTATATTGGAGAGTATGCCAAGCGTATTGGATACACCTTCTACAGTCACTTCTAGTACAGGAGACGATTGGGCCAAAGTTCAGGTTTTAAAGAAATCACATACCCGCACTTTGATCCATGGCATAACCATGGCGGAATACCTCAGGGCTAGCTGTGCCCCGCCTGGCTTAGTGGTCTCCAATGCTCCTCGACTATTCTTACAAGATAAGATTTTTTTGAAGGATTGGCCGTTAATAGCATGGAGATGTACCAGGGACTGGCTAATACTTATTATTAGCACAGCAAAAAGAATAGCAGACACCATCCTGGCAGAGATACAGGTTTTGGAAGCAGCTATAAGAACAACGGTAACACCGATTTTGTTCAAGAAACAGCAGGATGAATCAAACAAAAATTTCTGCGAGTTCCAGGACACCATCCTGCAAAAAAATTTGGACAAACTCAAGAAAGACTTGGCCAAATGGAGACATGAACGTGTGTACCCTTACACGAGTGATACTTACACACCTCCCGTGTACAGGAACAATGGTAGATGATTTGGGTCAAACTACTCTAGTTCGGGTTCTGACAGTAGCGATCCAGACAATACCAACACTGGCACACCCACTTTTCCACAACGTGGTAGAGGCAGGGGGAATAGACCTTATCCATACGTCAACCAACATATCAATCAATACTAGCAGTGGTGACCACCCACCCCCTGGGGATTTCCACCCAATCAACAGTCATATCCCACACCACCACCGCCCCCGAATTTTCAAGGGTTTCCGAATGCCTATAATTCACAACATTTTTTAGGGTTTGGCCCACGCCGACCCAGAGGCAAAAGGCGAGTGGCACAAAACACGGGGGTACAATGGGAAGACCAGACAGGCCCACATGCAGGTACACTGAGCCAAACTGCCAAGAACCAGAAAGCAGGCCCGTCGGGGAACAATCCCTCGTAGTCAACTTATCAGCAAAGACATTGACTCCGCTTGAAGAAGAAGTATTGAACAAGGGCTTGGGCTTTGTCATGACGAATCATGGGGACCCATTCACTTTTCAATGCGAATTAAGTCAGTTTTTCAGAAAACTTAGACTTCACTATCTCTTTAAAGACAAGAGCAATGACGAATGCCAGACTAAAGACACAAACACTGGTCTGAAAGTTAAATCCAAATTCCAACCACCGACACACACGGTTCCGCCACAGGTTTTGGCGTTTGAGCAAGCTGTTGCGGATGACACAGCTACACTGTGAAATACAAGAGTTAGGTCGTTTTACAACCTTACTAAACTAGAACAAACAACACTGAAATCACTCTCTGAGGATCAGTCAATAACTATAAAGCCCGCGGATAAGGGCGGCTCTGTAGTTATTCTGAACACCACTGACTATCAGACAGAGTGCTATAGACAACTAAATAACAGACAGGCATATTCTCCTCTGTCTAAAGACCCCACTGATGAAGTCATCAAGCAGATAAGGGACATAGTTGAAGAGGCACTCTCCGAGGGTTGGATTACTCAAAGTGAGGCAGCGTACCTAGTCGCAAAACATGCAATAACATCTTACTTCTACCTTTTACCTAAGGTGCACAAACCCCAGAGGCCACCGCCCGGTAGGCCTATTATTTCTGGAATAGGGTCTGCATTTGAGCCGCTGTCAACCTTTGTAGATCTCTTTCTGCGGCCCATTGTACAACAAATGCCTACATATTTGCAGGACACCAAAGATGTGCTGCGTGTCTTACCTGAAATAGATTTTGATACTGAAAGAGACCTCTTGGTCTCTTTCGATGTAGAATCTTTGTACACCTCTATCCCTCAGGATGAGACTTTGGAAGTTGTAACATCCATCCTGAGGGATAGTATAGGTGAGACCATCACTCCAGTACCGTTCATAATGGCTTTAGACACCATGGCCATGAAAATGAACTATTTCAAGTACGAGGATAAGCTGTTTCTCCAGATCTCTGGAACAAGCATGGGCAGCGTTTTCGCGCCGAGCCTGGCGTATTTATACGTGCACCAGTTCGAACAACAACACGTACTGACACCCACCTCTATCAGGTGATGGAAGCGTTATATTGACGACGTGTTGGTGGTGTGGAGAGGCACGCTGGATTCAGTAAAAGAATTCCATCAGTGGTTAAATAGTGGAAACCAGTTTCTTAGATTCACCATGGAAGCACACAAAGAAAGAATTGCATTCCTGGACCTGTCTATTTATGTCACTCCTGCAGGACTGCAGAGTGAACTTTACAGGAAACCTATGGCGCGGAACTCACTCCTCCTCTATGAGAGCTATCACCCGAAGTCCCTACGCCAAAATCTACCCTATGGCCAGTTCCTACGTGTTCGTAGAAACTGCTCTAATAGAGAGGACTTTGATGTACATGCAAGTAATCTTTGTGCACAATTAAGGGATAGACATTACCCCAACTCGCTTATCAAAAGATCAAGGAAAAGAGCGTTGAACAATAACAGAGAAGCTCTCCTTGAAGCTCCAATTCTTAAACCACCGTTGGAAAGACTTATATTTGTGAGCACTTTCAACACCAGAAACAATGTCCTCCAAAAAATTGTAAGAAGACACTGGCGCCTTCTGAACCACGGCAAAGAAAAAATAGCGCAACCCCTGTTTGCGTTTAAAAGAGCCAGTAGCATTCGAGATCGGCTTGTACACACACGCCCGAAAGAGACTCCTAAGAAACCTGGCGAAATCCTATGGAATCTCCCTCCTGTGGTTGGGCATCACCCTTGCGGTACCTGTTCGGTTTGTCCACAGACAAAACATACGAGCGAGATAGATATAGGTACAAATAGACCTTGGTTACAGCGTAATTTCAGCAATTGCAATAGTACCAACTTAATTTACATGCTGACATGCCCCTGTTCTATACGATATGTGGGCATGACTATCCGTAAAGTCCATACAAGAATGCTAGAGCAGAAGAGCTCTTTTCGTTGCAAAAAAAGTCACACCAAACTTACCAGACATTTCTTGGATCAGGCACACCTTGACACGGACTTCCAATGGACTGTCCTGGAGAAGCCGTATATACCCGGCCACATAAGTCATGTGTCGGGGTACCTTTTCTCAAAGGAAAAAAAGTGGATTTACAAGCTTCAGTCTGACAAAGGGGGATTAAATGATGATATTCCTTGGACCTTATTATAGTGACCCGCTTCTGCGCTGAGCAGATGGTAATACCAACATAGCCCTATTCCATAGGGTCACTATGGTCAAGAATTGATTTGCAATTTTGCT
Organism: Lissotriton vulgaris; assembly: GCF_964263255.1. Classification (NCBI taxonomy): domain Eukaryota; kingdom Metazoa; phylum Chordata; class Amphibia; order Caudata; family Salamandridae; genus Lissotriton; species Lissotriton vulgaris. The sequence continues at coordinate 861,912,460 of NC_141695.1, forward strand.
CCTAGTGTAGGGTCCTGTGACGATATGTAATATCAAGGATTTAGGATGCCCCACAGAAATGACTATCCATACTATAAGCATACCCGACTCAATCCAAGTGGACGGATTTGCGCATCAGCTGAAACAGAGAGGCGTTTGCAGTGTCACTTTTGGCCGTGTCATGCATGTGATAAATTTGAAGCCTCGTATACTTATTTGCAACACCGGTATTACTATCCTAAGTGAACTATAGTCCCTTGCGAGATGAGGGGTTTTAAATATAATATAGTTAAGAACAAATATTATGGTGGCGTTTACCACATACAGGAGTTCGCAATTAATTTATAGCGAGATTTTTGATAACTGGAAATATATGCCTAACAAGGCACTAGTGCGAACGAGCCAGCGAACTACAAGAATGGCCGCTATGACCTCATTGAGTAGTTCTTACCGCGTGCTCTCGAGCTGCTTCGAGCGCGAAGTAGTGCGCTTTGTTTACTATGAACAATAGACTTACTAGGTCTACCCTGGAGTTATTTTTTCGATAATCTCCCTGCTTTTTTCAACATACAAGCGGAGGGAGGCTCTGGGTTGCATCATAACAGTGCCGAGCCAGCGAACTACAAAAATGGCTGCTATGACTTCACCTAGTAGTTCTGAGCTCGTGTTCTCGCGCTTTTTCGAGCGCAAAGTAGTGCGCTTTGTTTTCTATGAATAAACAGACTTACCTAGTCCACCCTAAAGTTATTTTTTGGTTAATCTCCTTCCTTTTTTAAAATACAAGCTGAGGGAGGTTCTGGGATATATCACAACAGTGCTGCAAGGTGGCAGCATAGACTAATTAGGCGGAGGGTTACCAGACTAACAAACCCCCATAAGACTATGAATAAGGAGATCACCTACACGTCGGTGCCTCCCCCAAGCCTCAGAAGGTAGCTTGAGGTACCGACGGAAAGGTGAGTGAACATGGGATTACATAGTATGAGTGCTATACATACACAAAGATGACAGCTTTAGCAATTATTTCATGTTGCTTAAAGAGTTTGTGATTTAGCTTTAGTTTGAGATTTTTTGAGGCTTAGCACACTTAGTCTGTAGATTGACCTTCCACACATGTTTGCCTCTAGATATAGGGAATTTCCTTACAGGAATGTTCTTTGGGCATTGTTAAAAGCTCATAACTTTCTGCTTTATTGTGCTGCATTTCTGTTTTCCTACCTATGTCTTTGTAGTGCCGGGCCTCTTACAACCTGAGCATGGTCCAGGTGAGGTGATGTCCATTCCCCTACCATCAAGGGTGAGCATATAACATTTTATTTTTATATAATTGTTTTTGGGTGATACACTATGCATAAGTGACTGACACATCAAACACAGCATTAATGATGAAACGTTTTCCTCCACAGAATTCACAGTAGCCAAAGTGATATGGAGGGTTAATGTCCACGGTTGTTACAGGTTGTACCGTATTCAACTAGTTTTATCATACTTTATTTCTCTGGTGATGGAGGTGATTTCTTCGTTCCACTACTAGGAGTGCAACTATTATAAGAGCAGAGGCCCTGATGAATGCCAAGGAATTAAATACCCGCCAGGCAGAAACATGTTGGCCCATTTCTAGACAGATATTTGTTACTGTCTCTCTTGCACTGTTCTGATTTTTTAATTAGGAGGCGTGTCTTGTCCGCAGAATAAAGTTGTCAGAAGGAGGACATTCTATCCTATTTTAAGTCGCTAAGTTTTTTTGTTGCACTGTTGTTTACTTTACCATCAAAAGATCAGTCATCATGGACGGTTTGTTTATTTTGGTGGACCAAATCCTCAAACAGCAATAAGGTGCGGTGTTTGATGTCCCAATGATCAGGGAACCAGCCTAATATGCACCTGGGTTTTGCCAAATGATAGGACTGATCATTGAGTCAATTTGATGGGAACCCTTTATTAATTGCTTTGGATTAGTCAGCCATGTACGAATAACTCATGATGTGCCGGTCTCTTTTATGCATTTAGTGTTCACCCCCCCTTTCTTCTGAAATACGCTGTCTCTATGTGATACACACACTCCGAGATCCTGTGGACTCGGTAACGACAGAGCAGCTTTAGAATTTAGCTGGTAGACCCCCTGTGTTTCGTGTGTTATACATTGAGTAGGAGCTGGGGATAAAATCAGGTGTGGGTCTTTAAACTATATATCCCTTGGACCCTCTCTCTAACTGTTTAGTTGTTGTCTCATGTCTCCAAGAGACACATATACCTTGGGCTAAACAGCATATTTTAAAAGAGTTTGGGTTTTCACTTGTCGTGGACTCTCAGCAATCTTCAATGACCCGTGGAGTTGCGGTCTTAGCTAAACCTAATGTACAGATTACTGGATGTTCCCTGGCAGATGCATTAGGTCGATGGGCCATAGCTGAGTGTGGGGCAGTAAATTTACAGTGTGTACTATTTATGGTTCTAATCTAGATGAGGCAGCAACTTTGGAGCAGTTAAACTTAGAATTAACAACTTGGGGGATCCCCGTTGTTAATTTGGGGGGATATAAACATTAATTTAGTTAACCAGGAATTGGAGGATGGACCTTGAAGATATAAAGGCTGCAAACCACAGGTTTTTAGTGCTTTATATAATTTGTTGAATGACCATGGTCTGGTTGATGCATGGACAGAGTTAAATCCTTTGGAACCAGAGTATACTTTTTACTCTTTTCCCCATAGAAAGCTGGTTCGGTTGGATTACTTTTTTGCTTCGGCTGCCTTTTTAGTTGGGGCTTCAGTCCATATATTTCCTAGGATTTCATCTGACCACCTCCCAATTGTTTTAGAAATTGTGACACCTGGTTGTAATATGCAACCCAGGGCTTTCTCATTTGATAGGAAACATTGTTTGAACAATGATTTTAGAGAACACGTGTTTTGCTCGATCAAGGAATTTTTTGATAAAAATAGACAGGCAGCGCACAGTGCAAATATCTGGAATACGTTTAAAGCTTGTTTCGGGGGGAGGTATTAAGTTTTGGTTTATTTCAGCAAAGAAAAATTAAATTAGAGGTACAGGAACTATACTCCTGCTTTGAGAGAGGCAGAGGGCAAACTAACTCAAGGGATCGCACAGTGAGGTAATAATATCATAGAGTTAGAAAATGCCGTTGCTAGATCTCGTTCTAAAATTCATGGATTGTGGAATATGGAGAACGCAAGAAAATATTTAGTTTATAAAATGCAAAACCATGAGTATGGGGAAACAGTCGTCAAGTGTTTGGCACTACGACTGCATATGAAGGAATCCTCTTGTTGTATCGTGGCTTTGAAGGGTAAGTTGGGGCAATTATGCCTGGACCCTCAAGGGATTTTGTCAATCTTGCATCAGTTCTATGTCGAATTTTACACACAACAGGAAGGGGCGGATATGGATAATAATGTATTTTTGAAGGGGGTTATACCATATTTAGATCCTGCCGAGTTGGAACAATTGGTCAGTCCAATTACAATGGCAGAGCTAGAAATGGCTGTTAATAGTTTGGCCTTAGGGAAGGCAGCTGGGCCTGATAAACTCCGGGCGGAGATTTACAAGATTTTTTTTTAAATAAAATGAAGGATGAAATGCTGGCTACTTTCAGGGTCGCACAGGAAGGCCATGCTCCTAAATCATGGGCAGAAGCCACTATCATGGTTTTTAGTAAAAAGGGCAAAGATTCGGAATTGGACTGGCCGTACCACCCTATTTCCCTGTTAAATTGTGACTGCAAAATCTATTCAAAGATTTTGGCTACCCGCTTGTCTAAGATCCTCAGTTCATTAGTCTCAAAAAATCAACATGGGTTTATACCAGCTCGAGGGACAGTCACCAATGTAAACAAAGTGGTGACGCTTTTTGATGTAGCCCATACTGAAAAGCGTGATCTTGGTTTCATTTTATTGGATGCAGAGAAAGCATTCGACCGGGTGGAGTGAGATTATCTGTGGAAACTGATGCTTTGTGCGGGTTTTGGGAAAGGGTTTATGACCGCCCTACAGGTACTGTACACTTCACCGGTCGCTAGGATTGCTGCAATGGGCTTACTATCAGAGCCTGTTAGAATCACAAGAGGCACTAGGCAAGGTTGCCCCTGCTCGCCACTTTTCTTTGCTTTATATATTAATCCGTTTGTCGAGCAGCTGGGTAATAGTCAATTGATTAAGCCCTTTTTGTACAGGGCATTCCTCATTTAGTTTTCACTTATGCAGATGACATCCTTGTGACCTCGGCTGACCCATCTTCTGCACTTCAAGAGATTAAGCGGTTAGCAATAATATTTGTTTACAGGTGTCTGGTTACAAACTTAATGTTACTAAAACACAATTGCTCTGCACTGATAACATTGTATTGGATGATGCTAGAGTATTAAAAGAAGTGACCTACTTGGGCATTAAAATTAGGACTTCGATGTCTGAAGTGGTCGATGCCAACTGGACCGCGTTGGTATGTAGCATTAAGGACTCGTTAGATAGATGGGGGCAATTACACTTTACATTAATAGGTAGAAGTAACATTATAAAAATGAATATCTTACCCAAGTTTTTATATTTATTCAGATCCATTCCCTTGGAAGTGACAGGGCCCAACTCCAACATCTTCAATCTTTGTGTGCTAAGTTCCTTTGGGCCCCTAGCAAACCGAGACGTGCTACAAGATTCATGGCGCTACCACTTGAGAGAGGTGGCATAGCCTTACCTGATTTTACTTCGTATTTTTATGTTTGTTTTCTGTTCAAAATGAGGGTGGTATTGATCGGGGAAGATGGCGCCAATACTGCAGAGGCCCCTTAAATTTTTGAGATCTTGTTGGTGTCTGAGGCACGACAATGTCTGTTCAAAGAAATTGATGGTAGTTATTTTAAGCTGACAAGTTTTAAGGTATTGGAAGCCGCTTTTAAAATGTGGAAGAAAATAGGTAAATTATGCTTATTGGAGAGATTATCTTACTATACCCACATGAATGCTGTGAAGATACTCCCCCCCCCCTCCCCCCCCATATTTAGGGACAGGGTTGCACTAGGTTGGAGAAATAAAGGCATCGTACAATTAGGGTTTTTTTGGCAACTGGAGGGCTTCTTCTGTCCTATAAAGAACTAGTGAGACAATACAGTCTGTCAAAATCTCAGTTTTTTTAATTCCTTTAAATTTGGGAGTTTCTTTGTCGGAAAAATGTTATAATGGCACCTACTTTATTTGTTGAGGCTGTAAGGTGACAGGAGAAAATTGGGGTGCTGTATAAAATATTATTATCGTATCAATCAGATGACTTAGGAAAACACAATGATCAATGGTCTACGATTCTGGGGGAATATAATATATCTATTGAGACTGCTATTTTGAGATCTAGGGATGTTCTTCTTTCCGCTAATTTGAAAGTTCAATTTTTCAAAACGGTTTTTAATTTGTATTATACAACAGCACGTATGCTTAAGTGGGGGTGGTATGATGGCAAATGTTTTCATTGCAGGGGGGATAATGCGGATAGCCTTCATATTTTTTACAGCTGTAGTAAATTGTCTAGATTTATTTTGTACATTGAGAAATTCTTGTCCATGATCATTGGAATTCCGATGATTATCACACCCGCTATTGTGAAAAGCAGCGAGTCTTCTAAGACCCCCAATGCTGCCCGGTGGCAGGGTCCCACCTCTAATTCACCTTGGGTTCGTTACCAAAATTATGATGAAAGCGCTGGAAACTGGAAGACACAAAAAAGGTTTATTATTCTCAAGAGAAGACCACGTCAACTGCAGACACCGGGATGTCTCAGGGAGGTGTTCTACCGGCAACACCTTTGGCTCTTCCTTTTATGTAGGTTTGACACAATGGATTTGTTTTCGTCAACATGGTTACACGAGCTTGGATTCCCCGCCCCGGGCAGGTTGTCACACAAGCCCAACATTGTTTCATCAACATGGTTACACAAGCTTGAGTCCCCGCCCCGGGCAGGTTGTCACACAAGCCAAACATTGTTTTATCTTGCAGCTGGACCTTGCTTCAGGGTCAAAAACTTGTGAGACCGGTCAGATCTAAGAGTCTGTTCTGTTGATAAAAACAGGTCCCATTGTTGGCAAAAACAAGTCTTGCTGTGTGCAGTGCAATAAACCATGTTTGCAAGAGTCTGTTTGGTATTTTGAACCTGTTTGTGTAAGAGTGTCCATGGGTTTGCCTGTAAACAGAGATGAGAGGTGAAACGAGTTTGTGGCAGCAAGCGATGTTGATGTTCGTCGTGGCAATAGAGTTTATAGGCCCCAGCCCACATACCAGGTTGGTCAGAGGGATGCTAGTAAGGGCAGGGTGAAACAAAGGTGACTAACAGAATACAAATAGGCTGCGTTCGGTCAGAATGACTGCAGCTTATGTGCATGTAGGAACTTCCACCAGACAAGATGGCGCAGGTAATGTTTATGATTGTCGTTTTGCTTTTAACAGCCGCCCCTTTGAACATAACTAGCCAGCTTGTCAGTCTATTTCGATCTCCATAATGTCCTGTATCTCTTGTTCATACATTACTCTCATTTTTGTTTGCTGAGTGTCCATAGTCTTAGGGCGCAAGGTACTAATGCAAAGAGAACACAAAGGTGGTATACAGTGTACACCCAAACAAAAACCACATATTGCCAATACTGGGACCAAGAGAATCATTGATATTTTCCAACCCCAGTCCTTCAAGATACCCCAAAACCAACTTCCAATTGTCCAAGTCTCTGATCCTTGATGAATTTCTGAAGACAGTCTATGGAGATGTTCGATTGCTTCATAGACAGAAGGTGAATTATCCGGAATGTATACACAGCAGCTGGCACTGATGATGTGGCATACTCCTCCACGGTCTGCTAGTACCACGTCTAGGACCATACGATTCTGAAGAGCAACCAGACAGACCGCTTGGAGCTCAGCAGTGTTGTTGGTGAGGATGCCAGCAGTGACATTCAGGGCGGTCTCTACTGCCTGGGAAAGATGTCTGATGGCTCGGCTGTTCGCCATCGGACCCCATAGTGGGACGAGCCCTTTTGCTGCGTCGAGGAACTGTGATGCGGCAGAGTCTGCTTGATCAGTGTCTTTTGAACGCTTTTCTCGATGATGCTCAGCATGGGCTGTGTAGGTTGGTGGCAAAACAAAGGCGATGTAGCACGTGCCCCCCAGTTTCTTGGGAGCCAGGTCTAGGCTTTGGTTCCACAGACAAAGTACATATCGGGTGATAAGCAAAGTCCAGAGCACACTTTAGGGAGTAAAATTATCCTGTGAAAGTAATCACATGCATATAGGAAGGATAAAATCGCACAACAATGGTTCTTTTTCTTATGTAATAGTTTTTATAGGTGAAAATGAAGGAGATCCAAAGAACATGTAACAAGGTGACTTCCAGAATACAAAATGGCTGCGGTCGGTCAGAATGACTGCAGCTTATGTGCACGTAGGAACTTCCACCAGACAAGATGGCGCAGGTAATGTTTATGATTGTCGTTTTGCTTTTAACACTATAATTTTATTAGGGATTGGGTTAGATATAGAAAAGTAGACCCCTTTGTATAAACACCAATATTTGATCTTCATTGCAATGACTGTGGCCTGGTTGTGTATTGCCTCTGAATGGCTTCAACCTGAACCCCCGCATTTGAGCATTGGCAGCTAAAATGTACAATCTATTTATTTTAGAACTGAGTTTATCTTCAGTGAAGGGGCCAAAGAAACATAAGATTGGTTTGTCTATTTGGGGGGCTTTTTGTGACCATATGAATTTGTGAAAATGTTAATTTATTTATTTATGTTTATTTGTGTCACTGTGGAGCAATAAAATAAAAAAATAAACAAAGAATAATAAATAAGCCTCCTGGAATATTTGGGTAAAAGCAGCTTTTTCCCTAAATATTGTTAAAGGATGCACAGATAAATGTCTTCTATTTCATATTGTCGTCTTTTTGCTTGTGTGGAAGACCACAACTGCCCCGTAAGCAAACAGGGATTGTAGTCACCTCCAACAAGGATTTTAATACATCTTTGTATGTTTTCCCCGCATCAAGACGGCGGATTACCAATCTTGGCCAACGGGGAAAAAGAGCTGGCTCTTCCGAGAGAGCCCAAAGCAAAATCAGCAAAGGCACGAAATGCAAGCCGAAAATAACACTCGCTATGTGATTACTTCAGCAAGCCTAAGAAACGTGCACCCAACCCAAAACGGGGTACCGCTTGGCCAGAACAGGTCACAACAATACTCTTACCGCCTTCCCGGTAGAATACCAGCCGCTTGAATACTTCGGCAGGAATAATCGGCAAAGCCGGCTTCCCCGACATGATCTTTATTTCCTGTGTTTACGGGGCTCACGTTGCAACGTGACGTGCTTCCATGGCATGCTGGGAAACGTAGTCTTTTGGGCCATAGACCTCCGTGTGTAGCGCAAGAAAGGTCAGCGCTTACTGGAGGCATAAATCCTGACAGGGCGGGTCGGCGAAGCAGAGTAGCCTTCCGCACCCTTGTGGGCTCCTTTGAGGAGGGGGGACTGGAGGACCCGCGCTTTGATCTTTATTATTACGCAGGACAGATTCTTCCGGCGGCCAGATGGTTCGTGGACGCAGATGTATGGGAGATGCGGTTACTTGCAGGAAGGGTGACAGTGCAGGAGCTTCAGCTGGCACTGATTCGAGGGGCCAGAGCTGAGGTCGAGCTACCTTATGTGGTCAGACATACAGCGGGCATATGGCAACGTTTTATAGAAAGGGTTCTACGGTCGGCCCCCTTCCACAGAGATTTGCCGCTCTGGATACTGGCCCCTATAGTAGAGATAGATCACCAGATGTCCTTCCGAGATTGGATAAATGGGGGCTGTGAGGTCCTGGCAGACCTATATCCCTCGGAGAGCTTCTTGACCTATGGCCTTAGTGGCGGACAATACTTACATTACCAAGGGCTGCGTTCTATAGTGCGCTCGGTCTGGCCGCAGCGCCTGGAGATTCCTCCGATGACCCATACCTTACATATCATACTGTCCTGTGGCAGAGGACGTAGATTGATAACTTTGCTGTATGCAGCTATGAAGCGGGATTCTGCTCCACCGGTGCCGCCGGCATGGGCAGCCTGGGAGGCAGATCTGGGAGTGCCTCTGGATCAGAGTCAGCGGACGCGTATAGGGGCCCTCACGTGGCGGGTCTCCTGTAATGCACACTTTAAACTTATTCACTTCAACTTCTTACACCGCACCTACCTTACCCCGAAGTCGATCAGCTGATTCTCGGAGAACGGCAGGGACAATTTCCCCAGATGCAGCGCAGTGGAGGCATGGTTTTTGCATCTGGCCTGGGAATGTCCGTTAGTGGGGAGTTTTGGGTCAGTGGTTGTGGCCCGGGTGAAGGCTACCACAGGCCTCCAAATCGAGCTCACACCCGTGCATTGCCTGTTGGCATTGGTCCCGAGGCCAAGGAAACGGAAGCTTTCTTACAAGTTACTGCAATTGATGCTAGTGCTGGCTAGGCACAGGGTCGCCATTACATGGATGGGACAGCGGGCCCCAGACGTAGATGCATGGCTTAGGGATGTGAGGGACTGGACACTCGCAGAAGAAACACACATGCAACACACTAGGAGGGATGAGAAATTGCAGGAGGATTTGCTGGCGTGGCGAGCCATGTGCATGACAGGGTTGGCGACAGAGGGGTACTCGTCACCCAGTGACTCTGAAGGGGCAAGTGAAGAGCTGTTCTCTGAGCACGATTCTGAGGGGAAAGGGGAGGGGCCAACTGAGGGGTTCCTCGAACTGTGCATGGAGCTGAACCTGGCCTGTTTTCCTCACAACGTCACATGTAATCTGCTGGTTCCACCGCTTCACTGCATAGCATTGTGTGCTTTCAGATGTTGTCATACTCCGAAATTTGCCATAATGAGTCCGTCGATCTGTGTACAAATGTTTTTAAAAAAGACAGCAGCACTCAAGATTACCCTTTTCCTGAGACTCTGTACTTATTACAAGCTCCACACCACTGGAGTCAAGCTATCCTGGCTGAAGACGGCTGAAAGCAAGAAACCGGTCCTAGGATGCTTGATTCCGGTCCAGGAAAGACATGGCTTGGCAGTTCGGGCTGGACTGTTCCCATGAGGCACAGGGTCAAGGCTGACTTGCATATGGCCATGTCTGAACTGAGGTGGTGTGGAGTGCAAAAAAACGTTGGATTTAGGCCCAGATCTCTGTACTGGGGTGAATGTATGACATTGTTCTGCATTCTGTCCATCACCTGTTATTTTTGCATTTGTCACCCCGAGTGGGATGGGTATGCTCAGACGTGAGTCCCACGCTCTCCACACCACTGGAGTCAAGCTATCCTGGCTGAAGACGGCTGATAGCCAGAAACCGGTCCTAGGATGCTTGATTCCGGTCCAGGAAAGACATGGCTTGGCAGTTCGGGCTGGACTGTTCTCATGAGTGGTAAAAAAGGGGGTGGTGATGGACGGAGCATCTGAATCAATCAAACACTCACAACCAGTCAAAAGATCTGGGTTTAATCCATCACCGTTCTTTAGCCCACTCTGCCACCCCAGTTCAGACATGGCTATATGCAAATCAGTCTGACCCTGTGCCTCATGGGAACAGTCCAGCCCGAACTGCCAAGTCATGTCTTCCCTGGATCGGAAACAAGCTTCCGAGGACCGGTTTCTGGCATTCCAGCCGTCTTCGGCCCGGCTTGCTTGAATCCAGTGGCAAAGTGAGCAAGGGACTCCCGTCTGAGCATACCCTGCCACACTTATGGCAGCCAAAAGCGGTACAAAAGGGGGTGGTGATGGACGGAGCATAAGTGTGGCAGGGTATGCTCATTCCGGTCCAGGAAAGACATGGCTTGGCAGTTTGGGCTGGACTGTTCCCATGAGGCACAGGGTCAAGGCTGATTTGCATATGGCCATGTCTGAACTGGGGTGGTGTGGAGTGCAAAAAAACTATGGATTTAAGCCCAGATCTCTGTACTGGGGTGAATGTATGACATTGTTCTGCATTCTGTCCATCACCTGTTATTTTTGCATTTGTCACCCCGAGTGGGATGGGTATGCTCAAACGTGAGTCCCATGCTCTTCACACCACTGGAGTCAAGCTATCCTGGCTGAAGATGGCTGATAGCCAGAAACAGGTCCTAGGATGCTTGATTCCGGTCCAGGAAAGACATGGCTTGGCAGTTCGGGCTGGACTGTTCCCATGAGGCACAGGGTCAAGGCTGATTTGCATATGGCCATGTCTGAACTGGGGTGGTGTGGAGTGCAAAAAAACGTTGGATTTAGGCCCTAGTCTCTGTACTGGGGTGAATGTATGACATTGTTCTGCATTCTGTCCATCACCTGTTATTTTTGCATTTGTCACCCCGAGTGGGATGGGTATGCTCAGACGTGAGTCCCATGCTCTCCACACCACTGGAGTCAAGCTATCCTGGCTGAAGACGGCTGATAGCCAGAAACCGGTCCTAGGATGCTTGATTCCGGTCCAGGAAAGACATGGCTTGGCAGTTCGGGCTGGACTGTTCCCATGAGCGGTACAAAAGGGGGTGGTGATGGACGGAGCATCTGAATCAATCAAACACTCACAACCAGTCAAAAGATCTGGGTTTAATCCATCACTGTTCTTTAGCCCACTCTGCCACCCCAGCTCAGACATGGCTATATGCAAATCAGTCTGACCCTGTGCCTCATGGGAACAGTCCAGCCCGAATTGCCAAGCCATGTCTTCCTGGACTGGAAACAAGCTTCCCAGGACCGGTTTCTGGCATTCCAGAAGTCTTCGGCCCGGCTTGCTTGAATCCAGAGGCAAAGTGAGCAAGGGACTCACGTCTGAGCATACCCTGCCACACTTATGGCGGCCAAAAGCGGTACAAAAGGGGGTGGTGATGGATGGAGCATCTGAATCAATCAAACACTCACAACCAGTCAAAAGATCTGGGTTTAATTCATCACCGTTCTTTAGCCCACTCTACCACCCCATTTCAGACATGGCTATATGCAAATCAGTCTGACCCTATGCCTTATGGGAACAGTCCAGCCCGAACTGCCAAGCCATGTCTCCCCTGGACCGGAAACAAGCTTCCGAGGACCGGTTTCTGTCATTCCAGCCGTCTTCGGCCCGGCTTGCTTGAATCCAGTGGCAAAGTGAGCAAGGGACTCACGTCTGAGCATACCCTGCCACACTTATGGCGGCCAAAAGCGGTACAAAAGGGGGTGGGGATGGACGGAGCATCTGACTCAATCAAACACTCACAACCAGTCAAAAGATCTGGGTTTAATCCATCACCGTTCTTTAGCCCACTCTGCCATCCCAGTTCAGACATGGCTATATGCAAATCAGTCTGAACCTGTGCCTCTTGGGAACAGTCCAGCCCGAACTGCCAAGCCATGTCTTCCCTGGACCGGAAACAAGCTTCCGAGGACCGGTTTCTGGCATTCCAGCCGTCTTCGGCCCGGCTTGCTTGAATCCAGTGGCAAAGTGAGCAAGAGACTCACGTCTGAGCATACCCTGCCACACTTATGGCGGCCAAAAGCGGTACAAAAGGGGGTGGTGATGGACGGAGAATCTGAATCAATCAAACACTCACAACCAGTCAAAAGATCTGGGTTTAATCCATCACCGTTCTTTAGCCCACTCTGCCACCCCAGTTCAGACATGGCTATATGCAAATCAGTCTGACCCTGTGCCTCATGGGAACAGTCCAGCCTGAACTGCCAAGCCATGTCTTCCCTGGACCGGAAACAAGCTTCCGAGGACCGGTTTCTGGCATTCCAGCCGTCTTCGGCCCGCATGCTTGAATCCAGTGGCAAAGTGAGCAAGGGACTCACGTCTGAGCATACCCTGCCACACCTATGGCGGCCAAAAGCGGTACAAAAGGGGGTGGTGATGGACGGAGCATCTGAATCAATCAAACACTCACAACCAGTCAAAAGATCTGGGTTTAATCCATCACCGTTCTTTAGCTCACTCTGCCACCCCAGTTCTGACATGGCTATATGCAAATCAGTCTGACCCTGTGCCTCATGGGAACAGTCTAGCCCGAACTGCCAAGCCATGTCTTCCCTGGACCGGCAACAAGCTTCCGAGGACCGGTTTCTGGCATTCCAGCCGTCTTCGGCCCGGCTTGCTTGAATCCAATGGCAAAGTGAGCAAGGGACTCACGTCTGAGCATACCCTGCCACACTTATGGCAGCCAAAAGCGGTACAAAAGGGGGTGGTGATGGACGGAGCATCTGAATCAATCAAACACTCACAACCAGTCAAAAGATCTGGGTTTAATCCATCACCGTTCGTTAGCCCACTCTGCCACCCCAGTTCAGACATGGCTATATGCAAATCAGTCTGACCCTGTGCCTCATGGGAACAGTCCAGCCTGAACTGCCAAGCCATGTCTTCCCTGGACCGGAAACAAGCTTCCGAGGACCGGTTTCTGGCATTCCAGCCGTCTTCGGCCCGGCTTGCTTGAATCCAGTGGCAAAGTGAGCAAGGAACTCACGTCTGAGCATACCCTGCCACACTTATGGCAGCCAAAAGCGGTACAAAAGGGGGTGGTGATGGACGGAGCATAAGTGTGGCAGGGTATGCTCATTCCGGTCCAGGAAAGACATGGCTTGGCAGTTTGGGCTGGACTGTTCCCATGAGGCACAGGGTCAAGGCTGATTTGCATATGGCCATGTCTGAACTGGGGTGGTGTGGAGTGCAGAAAAACTATGGATTTAAGCCCAGATCTCTGTACTGGGGTGAATGTATGACATTGTTCTGCATTCTGTCCATCACCTGTTATTTTTGCATTTGTCACCCCGAGTGGGATGGGTATGCTCAGACGTGAGTCCCATGCTCTCCACACCACTGGAGTCAAGCTATCCTGGCTGAAGACGGCTGATAGCCAGAAACCGGTCCTAGGATGCTTGATTCCGGTCCAGGAAAGACATGGCTTGGCAGTTCGGGCTGGACTGTTCCCATGAGGCACAGGGTCAAGGCTGATTTGCATATGGCCATGTCTGAACTGGGGTGGTGTGGAGTGCAAAAAAACATTGGATTTAGGCCCAGATCTCTGTACTGGGGTGAATGTATGACATTGTTCTGCATTCTGTCCATTACCTGTTATTTTTCCTTTGTCACCCCGAGTGGAATGGGTATGCTCAGACGTGAGTCCCATGCTCTCCACACCACTGGAGTCAAGCTATCCTGGCTGAAGACGGCTGATAGCCAGAAACCGGTCCTAGGATGCTTGATTCCGGTCCAGGAAAGACATGGCTTGGCAGTTCGGGCTGGACTGTTCCCATGAGCGGTACAAAAGGGGGTGGTGATGGACGGAGCATCTGAATCAATCAAACACTCACAACCAGTCAAAAGATCTGGGTTTAATCCATCACCGTTCTTTAGCCCACTCTGCCACCCCAGTTCAGACATGGCTATATGCAAATCAGTCTGACCCTGTGCCTCATGGGAACAGTCCAGCCCGAACTGCCAAGCCATGTCTTCCCTGGACCGGAAACAAGCTTCCGAGGACCGGTTTCTGGCATTCCAGCCGTCTTCGGCCCGCATGCTTGAATCCAGTGGCAAAGTGAGCAAGGGACTCACGTCTGAGCATACCCTGCCACACCTATGGCGGCCAAAAGCGGTACAAAAGGGGGTGGTGATGGACGGAGCATCTGAATCAATCAAACACTCACAACCAGTCAAAAGATCTGGGTTTAATCCATCACTGTTCTTTAGCTCACTCTGCCACCCCAGTTCAGACATGGCTATATGCAAATCAGTCTGACCCTGTGCCTCATGGGAACAGTCTAGCCCGAACTGCCAAGCCATGTCTTCCCTGGACCGGAAACAAGCTTCCGAGGACCGGTTTCTGGCATTCCAGCCGTCTTCGGCCCGGCTTGCTTGAATCCAATGGCAAAGTGAGCAAGGGACTCACGTCTGAGCATACCCTGCCACACTTATGGCAGCCAAAAGCGGTACAAAAGGGGGTGGTGATGGACGGAGCATCTGAATCAATCAAACACTCACAACCAGTCAAAAGATCTGGGTTTAATCCATCACCGTTCGTTAGCCCACTCTGCCACCCCAGTTCAGACATGGCTATATGCAAATCAGTCTGACCCTGTGCCTCATGGGAACAGTCCAGCCTGAACTGCCAAGCCATGTCTTCCCTGGACCGGAAACAAGCTTCCGAGGACCGGTTTCTGGCATTCCAGCCGTCTTCGGCCCGGCTTGCTTGAATCCAGTGGCAAAGTGAGCAAGGAACTCACGTCTGAGCATACCCTGCCACACTTATGGCAGCCAAAAGCGGTACAAAAGGGGGTGGTGATGGACGGAGCATAAGTGTGGCAGGGTATGCTCATTCCGGTCCAGGAAAGACATGGCTTGGCAGTTTGGGCTGGACTGTTCCCATGAGGCACAGGGTCAAGGCTGATTTGCATATGGCCATGTCTGAACTGGGGTGGTGTGGAGTGCAAAAAAACTATGGATTTAAGCCCAGATCTCTGTACTGGGGTGAATGTATGACATTGTTCTGCATTCTGTCCATCACCTGTTATTTTTGCATTTGTCACCCCGAGTGGGATGGGTATGCTCAGACGTGAGTCCCATGCTCTCCACACCACTGGAGTCAAGCTATCCTGGCTGAAGACGGCTGATAGCCAGAAACCGGTCCTAGGATGCTTGATTCCGGTCCAGGAAAGACATGGCTTGGCAGTTCGGGCTGGACTGTTCCCATGAGGCACAGGGTCAAGGCTGATTTGCATATGGCCATGTCTGAACTGGGGTGGTGTGGAGTGCAAAAAAACATTGGATTTAGGCCCAGATCTCTGTACTGGGGTGAATGTATGACATTGTTCTGCATTCTGTCCATTACCTGTTATTTTCCCTTTGTCATCCCGAGTGGAATGGGTATGCTCAGACGTGAGTCCCATGCTCTCCACACCACTGGAGTCAAGCTATCCTGGCTGAATACGGCTGATAGCCAGAAACCGGTCCTAGGATGCTTGATTCCGGTCCAGGAAAGACATGGCTTGGCAGTTCGGGCTGGACTGTTCCCATGAGCGGTACAAAAGGGGGTGGTGATGGACGGAGCATCTGAATCAATCAAACACTCACAACCAGTCAAAAGATCTGGGTTTAATCCATCACCGTTCTTTAGCCCACTCTGCCACCCCAGTTCAGACATGGCTATATGCAAATCAGTCTGACCCTGTGCCTCATGGGAACAGTCCAGCCCCAACTGCCAAGCCATGTCTTCCCTGGACCGGAAACAAGCTTCCGAGGACCGGTTTCTGGCATTCCAGCCGTCTTCGGCCCGCATGCTTGAATCCAGTGGCAAAGTGAGCAAGGGACTCACGTCTGAGCATACCCTGCCACACCTATGGCGGCCAAAAGCGGTACAAAAGGGGGTGGTGATGGACGGAGCATCTGAATCAATCAAACACTCACAACCAGTCAAAAGATCTGGGTTTAATCCATCACCGTTCTTTAGCTCACTCTGCCACCCCAGTTCAGACATGGCTATATGCAAATCAGTCTGACCCTGTGCCTCATGGGAACAGTCTAGCCCGAACTGCCAAGCCATGTCTTCCACCGGAAACAAGCTTCCGAGGACCGGTTTCTGGCATTCCAGCCGTCTTCGGCCCGGCTTGCTTGAATCCAATGGCAAAGTGAGCAAGGGACTCACGTCTGAGCATACCCTGCCACACTTATGGCAGCCAAAAGCGGTACAAAAGGGGGTGGTGATGGACGGAGCATCTGAATCAATCAAACACTCACAACCAGTCAAAAGATCTGGGTTTAATCCATCACCGTTCGTTAGCCCACTCTGCCACCCCAGTTCAGACATGGCTATATGCAAATCAGTCTGACCCTGTGCCTCATGGGAACAGTCCAGCCTGAACTGCCAAGCCATGTCTTCCCTGGACCGGAAACAACCTTCCGAGGACCGGTTTCTGGCATTCCAGCCGTCTTCGGCCCGGCTTGCTTGAATCCAGTGGCAAAGTGAGCAAGGAACTCACGTCTGAGCATACCCTGCCACACTTATGGCAGCCAAAAGCGGTACAAAAGGGGGTGGTGATGGACGGAGCATAAGTGTGGCAGGGTATGCTCATTCCGGTCCAGGAAAGACATGGCTTGGCAGTTTGGGCTGGACTGTTCCCATGAGGCACAGGGTCAAGGCTGATTTGCATATGGCCATGTCTGAACTGGGGTGGTGTGGAGTGCAAAAAAACTATGGATTTAAGCCCAGATCTCTGTACTGAGGTGAATGTATGACATTGTTCTGCATTCTGTCCATCACCTGTTATTTTTGCATTTGTCACCCCGAGTGGGATGGGTATGCTCAGACGTGAGTCCCATGCTCTCCACACCACTGGAGTCAAGCTATCCTGGCTGAAGACGGCTGATAGCCAGAAACCGGTCCTAGGATGCTTGATTCCGGTCCAGGAAAGACATGGCTTGGCAGTTCGGGCTGGACTGTTCCCATGAGGCACAGGGTCAAGGCTGATTTGCATATGGCCATGTCTGAACTGGGGTGGTGTGGAGTGCAAAAAAACATTGGATTTAGGCCCAGATCTCTGTACTGGGGTGAATGTATGACATTGTTCTGCATTCTGTCCATTACCTGTTATTTTTCCTTTGTCACCCCGAGTGGAATGGGTATGCTCAGACGTGAGTCCCATGCTCTCCACACCACTGGAGTCAAGCTATCCTGGCTGAAGACGGCTGATAGCCAGAAACCGGTCCTAGGATGCTTGATTCCGGTCCAGGAAAGACATGGCTTGGCAGTTCGGGCTGGACTGTTCCCATGAGCGGTACAAAAGGGGGTGGTGATGGACGGAGCATCTGAATCAATCAAACACTCACAACCAGTCAAAAGATCTGGGTTTATTCCATCACTGTTCTTTAGCCCACTCTGCCACCCCAGTTCAGACATGGCTATATGCAAATCAGTCTGACCCTGTGCCTCATGGGAACAGTCCAGCCCGAATTGCCAAGCCATATCTTCCCTGGACCGGAAACAAGCTTCCGAGGACCGGTTTCTGGCATTCCAGCCGTCTTCGGTCCGGCTTGCTTGAATCCAGTGGCAAAGTGAGCAAGGGACTCATGTCTGAGCATACCCTGCCACACTTACGGCGGCCAAAAGCGGTACAAAAGGGGGTGGTGATGGATGGAGCATCTGAATCAATCAAACACTCACAACCAGTCAAAAGATCTGGGTTTAATTCATGACCGTTCTTTAGCCCACTCTGCCACCCCAGTTCAGACATGGCTATATGCAAATCAGTCTGACCCTGTGCCTCATGGGAACAGTCCAGCCCGAACTGCCAAGCCATGTCTTCCCTGGACCGGAAACAAGCTTCCGAGGACCGGTTTCTGGCATTCCAGCCATCTTCGGCCCGGCTTGCTTGAATCCAGTGGCAAAGTGAGCAAGGGACTCACGTCTGAGCATACCCTGCCACACTTATGGCGGCCAAAAGCGGTACAAAAAGGGCTGTTGATGGACGGAGCATCTGAAACAATTAAACACTCACAACCAGTCAAAAGATCTGGGTTTAATCCATCGCCATTCTTTAGCCCACTCTGCCACCCCAGTTCAGACATGGCTATATGCAAATCAGTCTGACCCTGTGCCTCATGGGAACAGTCCAGCCCGAACTGCCAAGCCATGTCTTCCCTGGACCGGAAACAAGCTTCCGAGGACCGGTTTCTGGCATTCCAGCCGTCTTCGGCCCGGCTTGCTTGAATCCAGTGGCAAAGTGAGCAAGGGACTCACGTCTGAGAATACCCTGCCACACTTATGGTGGCCAAAAGCGGTACAAAAGGGGGTGGTGATGGACGGAGCATCTGAATCAATCAAACACTCACAACCAGTCAAAAGATCTGGGTTTAATCCATCACCGTTCTTTAGCCCACTCTGCCACCCCAGTTCAGACATGGCTATATGCAAATCAGTCTGACCCTGTGCCTCATGGGAACAGTCCAGCCCGAACTGCCAAGCCATGTCTCCCCTGGACCGGAAACAAGCTTCCGAGGACCGGTTTCTGTCATTCCAGCCGTCTTCGGCCCGGCTTGCTTGAATCCAGTGGCAAAGTGAGCAAGGGACTCACGTCTGAGCATACCCTGCCACACTTATGGCGGCCAAAAGCGGTACAAATGGGGGTGGGGATGGACGGAGCATCTTTATCAATCAAACACTCACAACCAGTCAAACGATCTGGGTTTAATCCATCACCGTTCTTTAGCCCACTCTGCCACCCCAGTTCAGACATGGCTATATGCAAATCAGTCTGACCCTGTGCCTCATGGGAACAGTCCAGCCCGAACTGCCAAGCCATGTCTTCCCTGGACCGGAAACAAGCTTCCGAGGACCGGTTTCTGGCATTCCAGCCGTCTTCGGCCCGGCTTGCTTGAATCCAGTGGCAAAGTGAGCAAGGGACTTACGTCTGAGCATACCCTGCCACACTTATGGCGGCCAAAAGCGGTACGAAAGGGGGTGGTGATGGACGGAGCATCTGACTCAATCAAACACTCACAACCAGTCAAAAGATCTGGGTTTAATCCATCACCGTTCTTTAGCCCACTCTGCCACCCCAGTTCAGACATGGCTATATGCAAATCAGTCTGAACCTGTGCCTCATGGGAACAGTCCAGCCCGAACTGCCAAGCCATGTCTTCCCTGGACCGGAAACAAGCTTCAGAGGATCGGTTTCTGGCAATCCAGCCGACTTCGGCCCGGCTTGCTTGAATCCAGTGGCAAAGTGAGCAAGAGACTCACGTCTGAGCATACCCTGCCACAGTTATGGCGGCCAAAAGCGGTACAAAGGGGGGTGGTGATGGACGGAGCATCTGAATCAATCAAACACTCACAACCAGTCAAAAGATCTGGGTTTAATCCATCACCGTTCTGTAGCCCACTCTGCCACCCCAGTTCAGACATGGCTATATGCAAATCAGTCTGTCCCTGTGCCTCATGGGAACAGTCCAGCCCGAACTGCCAAGCCATGTATTCCCTGGACCGGAAACAAGCTTCCGAGGACCGGTTTCTGGCATTCCAGCCGTCTTCGGCCCGGCTTGCTTGAATCCAGTGGCAAAGTGAGCAAGGGACTTACGTCTGAGAATACCCTGCCACACTTATGGTGGCCAAAAGCGGTACAAAAGGGGGTGGTGATGGACGGAGCATCTGAATCAATCAAACTTTATACATAAACCAGTCAAAAGATCTGGGTTTAATCCATCACCATTCTTTAGCCCACTCTGCCACCCCAGTTCAGACATGGCTATATGCAAATCAGTCTGACCCTGTGCCTCATGGGAACAGTCCAGCCCGAACTGCCAAGCCATGTCTTCCCTGGACCGGAAACAAGCTTCCGAGGACCGGTTTCTGGCATTCCAGCCATCTTCGGCCCGGCTTGCTTGAATCCAGTGGCAAAGTGAGCAAGGGACTCACGTCTGAGCATACCCTGCCACACTTATGGTGGCCAAAAGCGGTACAAAAGGGGGTGGTGATGGACGGAGCATCTGAAACAATCAAACATTCACAACCAGTCAAAAGATCTGGGTTTAATCCATCATCGTTCTTTAGCCCACTCTGCCACCCCGGTTCAGACATGGCTATATGCAAATCAGTCTGACCCTGTGCCTCATGGGAACAGTCCAGCCTGAACTGCCAAGCCATGTCTTCCCTGGACCGGAAACAAGCTTCCGAGGACCGGTTTCTGGCATTCCAGCCGTCTTCGGCCCGGCTTGCTTGAATCCAGTGGCAAAGTGAGCAAGGAACTCACGTCTGAGCATACCCTGCCACACTTATGGCAGCCAAAAGCGGTACAAAAGGGGGTGGTGATGGACGGAGCATAAGTGTGGCAGGGTATGCTCATTCCGGTCCAGGAAAGACATGGCTTGGCAGTTTGGGCTGGACTGTTCCCATGAGGCACAGGGTCAAGGCTGATTTGCATATGGCCATGTCTGAACTGGGGTGGTGTGGAGTGCAAAAAAACTATGGATTTAAGCCCAGATCTCTGTACTGGGGTGAATGTATGACATTGTTCTGCATTCTGTCCATCACCTGTTATTTTTGCATTTGTCACCCCGAGTGGGATGGGTATGCTCAGACGTGAGTCCCATGCTCTCCACACCACTGGAGTCAAGCTATCCTGGCTGAAGACGGCTGATAGCCAGAAACCGGTCCTAGGATGCTTGATTCCGGTCCAGGAAAGACATGGCTTGGCAGTTCGGGCTGGACTGTTCCCATGAGGCACAGGGTCAAGGCTGATTTGCATATGGCCATGTCTGAACTGGGGTGGTGTGGAGTGCAAAAAAACATTGGATTTAGGCCCAGATCTCTGTACTGGGGTGAATGTATGACATTGTTCTGCATTCTGTCCATTACCTGTTATTTTTGCATTTGTCACCCCGAGTGGAATGGGTATGCTCAGACGTGAGTCCCATGCTCTCCACACCACTGGAGTCAAGCTATCCTGGCTGAAGACGGCTGATAGCCAGAAACCGGTCCTAGGATGCTTGATTCCGGTCCAGGAAAGACATGGCTTGGCAGTTCAGGCTGGACTGTTCCCATGAGCGGTACAAAAGGGGGTGGTGATGGACGGAGCATCTGAATCAATCAAACACTCACAACCAGTCAAAAGATCTGGGTTTATTCCATCACTGTTCTTTAGCCCACTCTGCCACCCCAGTTCAGACATGGCTATATGCAAATCAGTCTGACCCTGTGCCTCATGGGAACAGTCCAGCCCGAATTGCCAAGCCATATCTTCCCTGGACCGGAAACAAGCTTCCGGGGACCGGTTTCTGGCATTCCAGCCGTCTTCGGTCCGGCTTGCTTGAATCCAGTGGCAAAGTGAGCAAGGGACTCACGTCTGAGCATACCCTGCCACACTTACGGCGGCCAAAAGCGGTACAAAAGGGGGTGGTGATGGATGGAGCATCTGAATCAATCAAACACTCACAACCAGTCAAACGATCTGGGTTTAATCCATCACCGTTCTTTAGCCCACTCTGCCACCCCAGTTCAGACATGGCTATATGCAAATCAGTCTGACCCTGTGCCTCATGGGAACAGTCCAGCCCGAACTGCCAAGCCATGTCTTCCCTGGACCGGAAACAAGCTTCCGAGGACCGGTTTCTGGCATTCCAGCCGTCTTCGGCCCGGCTTGCTTGAATCCAGTGGCAAAGTGAGCAAGGGACTTACGTCTGAGCATACCCTGCCACACTTATGGCGGCCAAAAGCGGTACGAAAGGGGGTGGTGATGGACGGAGCATCTGACTCAATCAAACACTCACAACCAGTCAAAAGATCTGGGTTTAATCCATCACCGTTCTTTAGCCCACTCTGCCACCCCAGTTCAGACATGGCTATATGCAAATCAGTCTGAACCTGTGCCTCATGGGAACAGTCCAGCCCGAACTGCCAAGCCATGTCTTCCCTGGACCGGAAACAAGCTTCCGAGGACCGGTTTCTGGCATTCCAGCCGACTTCGGCCCGGCTTGCTTGAATCCAGTGGCAGAGTGAGCAAGAGACTCACGTCTGAGCATACCCTGCCACACTTATGGCGGCCAAAAGCGGTACAAAGGGGGGTGGTGATGGACGGAGCATCTGAATCAATCAAACACTCACAACCAGTCAAAATATCTGGGTTTAATCCATCACCGTTCTGTAGCCCACTCTGCCACCCCAGTTCAGACATGGCTATATGCAAATCAGTCTGTCCCTGTGCCTCATGGGAACAGTCCAGCCCGAACTGCCAAGCCATGTATTCCCTGGACCGGAAACAAGCTTCCGAGGACCAGTTTCTGGCATTCCAGCCGTCTTCGGCCCGGCTTGCTTGAATCCAGTGGCAAAGTGAGCAAGGGACTTACGTCTGAGAATACCCTGCCACACTTATGGTGGCCAAAAGCGGTACAAAAGGGGGTGGTGATGGACGGAGCATCTGAATCAATCAAACTTTATACATAAACCAGTCAAAAGGTCTGGGTTTAATCCATCACCATTCTTTAGCCCGCTCTGCCACCCCAGTTCAGACATGGCTATATGCAAATCAGTCTGACCCTGTGCCTCATGGGAACAGTCCAGCCCGAACTGCCAAGCCATGTCTTCCCTGGACCGGAAACAAGCTTCAGAGGACCGGTTTCTGGCATTCCAGCCATCTTCGGCCCGGCTTGCTTGAATCCAGTGGCAAAGTTAGCAAGGGACTCACGTCTGAGCATACCCTGCCACACTTATGGTGGCCAAAAGCGGTACAAAAGGGGGTGGTGATGGACGGAGCATCTGAAACAATCAAACATTCACAACCAGTCAAAAGATCTGGGTTTAATCCATCACCGTTCTTTAGCCCACTCTGCCACCCCGGTTCAGACATGGCTATATGCAAATCAGTCTGACCCTGTGCCTCATGGGAACAGTCCAGCCCGAACTGCCAAGCCATGTCTTCCCCTGGACCGGAAACAAGCTTCCGAGGACCGGTTTCTGGCATTCCAGCCGTCTTCGGCCCGGCTTGCTTGAATCCAGTGGCAAAGTGAGCAAGGGACTCACGTCTGAGCATACCCTGCCACACTTATGGCGGCCAAAAGCGGTACAAAAGGGGGTGGGGATGGACGGAGCATCTGTATCAATCAATCACTCACAACCAGTCAAATGATCTGGGTTAAAACAATTTGGTTTGCCACTCTGGGAATCAAAATAAATTGGGGAAATGCATAATTGAGTGTCCTGGACCAATCCTGCGTGAAGGCATCCGTGGCTTTCACCAGAGGTTCCGGTCTCCAACTGAAGAATGACTCCAGTTGACGATGTAACATGGAGGCAAAAAGATCCATGTGATAAGGGCCTCAAATTGACTGAGTCATTTGGAGGAGAGAGGGATGGAGCTTCCAGTCGCTGTAATCCTTCAAGTGACGGGAGTTCCAATCCGTTATTGTGTTGTTTCACACCGGAAGGTATTCCGCTATCATCGTTATTTGGTGAGCTAGGCAGTAATGCCAGAAGTCCATGGCAATCTCCGCCAACATCAGCTTGTTCATATATCTCACAGCAGACATGTTATCCATCTGTAAGTGGATCCACGCGATACCATCCTGGGTGAGAGAGTGTGAATCACAAAGGATCCTGCCAGGAGCTCGAGATAGTAGATGTGTAACAATAACTCCTGGAGAGACCATCTACCCCCGTGGTTCTCTCCCCGCATCATGTTCCCCAACCCGACCGGCTGGCATCGGATTCTATGACTATCTCCGTGCGAGAACCGAAGATTGCTCGGCCGTTCCAGTCATCCACGTGGGGTAACCACCATTTGATTTCCTCTCGGACCTCGTCTGTGAGTGGGACCTGGTCCAGGTAAGAGAGACCCTTATGAAGGTGCCGCATCTTTAGACGTTGAAGGGCCAGGTAATGCAACGGCCCCGGGAAGATTGCTTGTATGGAGGAGGCTAGAAGGCCGACTAGACGCGCAATCGCCCATAAAGACATGACTTGTGTATCTAGAGTCTTCCTTAATTCCTTCTTCAGATCCTTCAACTTGAGTTTGGGCTACTGGAGTTGAGCCGTCTGAGAACTGATGACAAACCCTAAGAACTCCAGTGATTGTGATGGGACCAGAACAGATTTTGTCTTGCTTATCACAAAACACAGATTCTCTAAAAGTGTCATTTTCATCTGCAGATGTTGAGCTGCTAGGGGAGCTGAGGGAGCCATTATCAGTATATCGTCAATGTAGATTATTAGATGAATACCCTGCTCCCGGAGATATGCATCACTGGCTTCATCAGAGGAAAGACCGAAAGGTAGGACTAAGTATTCCAGTCTCCTGCCTCGTTATTTGAACTGCAAGAACCGCCGGTGAGGGGGAAAAATTGGGACCGTCAGGTAGGGGTCCTTGAGATCTAGACGGACCATCCAGTCCCCTTGTCTCAAAATGTCTGTCAGGAGGTGAATCCCCTCCATCTTGAAATGTCTGTACTGGACAAGGAAGTTGAAATCTTTCAGATTTAGAACTAGTCTGTAACCCCCGTCTCTCCTCTGGACTAGGAAGATGTTGCTGCAGAAACCCACGGGCCTGTCGTCGCATTAGGCTACCACAAGTTTCTCCATCAAATCTTCTATTTCTTGATCTATAATAAGTTTGTCTTGTTGAGAATGCACTTTGCATAGGTGTTTGAAAGAAGTCTATGCGGAACTCACGTACCATTTGCAAAATCCAAGCATACTGAGTAATGACTGACCAATTGTCTAGGAAATGGCGAATGCAACCCCCAGAGGACATAGAGATAGAGCCATTGGTCTTACCTGCTGTAATCTAGGGTTGTAATTTCTGCCTCTGCCCTCCACGGTGGTTCCTGCGACGACTAAAGCGTCTCGTGGGGTAGAACGTGCCGCCTCTGGTGGTGTCTTGGTACTCTCCCCCACCCCGGCCGTACCCTCCTCTGGGTCGGCCCTGATGATAATGGCGGCCCCTACATTGCCCGGCCCGACCAAAAAGGCCGGCTTGGAATACTCTTTTAATATTTGAGTGGGCCTTGTCCAGTAAGGTGAAGGTCCCGACGTACTTGGAGAGGTCCTTGACAAACCTCTCGCCGAACAGTAATCCTTCCGCCAAGGCGCCCACCTCCGCAGAAGCCAGTTCGATAAGATTATTTTCCATCCGCATGAGAAGGGACTTCCTGCGTTCAGTGGAAATGACACAGTTTGCGTTTCCCAGGAAACCGATGCCGCGCTGTGTCCATCCCGCAAGGATATCTGGGTCAATTGGGGCACCCGTGTCTTTGGCTACTAACACCATTTCCAAAATTTTTGCCAAGGGGCCAGTGATATCCAAGAGCTTATGCTGGCATCCGCGCCAGGCAAGGTCAATGCCATTGTTAGGGTCCTTAGTAAATTTTTTCAAAAATGCTAACATATTTGGGTCTATGTTAGGCGTGTCCGCCACCTTATACGGGACATCCAGACAGGGGCATTCGGACCTCAATCTGCTCCGAACCTGCTTTTCAAAGTTTCTTCTCAGGTTCAGATGTAAATAATCTGCCACCTCCGGGGGTGGAGCCAATCTGATGAACTCGGGTGGACAATGTCCTCCAGGTTAAAGTCGAACAGATTTGCGGCATGGTAAAGGGCGGGGGCGGAGGATCTATAGGAGGCCTCTTAGCCTTCTTTTTCTTGGGGGATGAGATGTGCACCGTAGAGTCCGTGTTAGTGTCTGTGTCAGTGTCCTGAACCTTCTTGGATGATGATGGAATGGGATCCAAGGCCCCGGAGTACTGATGATCCCCTGAGGAGGCTGGGGGTAATTTAGTTAGGGCCTACGCATGCGGCCAGCTCGACGCCTTGGCTTTAGTTGCAGCTTTTCCCCCCCGAGGAGGCCGCAGCGGGTCCTGCCGGCTACTGAGGGTGCATCCCATGTTGCTTCACAAAGCTTTCCAGCAGTGCTGTGATGGGTTTGAGGGCGGCTGCAAACACTTTGTTGACTGTCTGGGGAACCGCCACCTCTACCGCCTTACTGATGGACTGTGGCACTAATGCGTACAGGGCATCAACCAGGTTGTCCTCCAGGAGAGGAGTGTGCTCCTCCTCATAATACCTGTACTCATCCTCCTCAAAATAAGCCCAGTCTTCCATCGCTAAGTGCTTCACTGCAATTTGGACAATTGCCAGCCAAGGCCAACAATCCCAAGGAAATTGATCAAGGGGGAGCAACCCTTTGTGCAAAGGAAAACTTTCACTGCTCCTCAGCAACGCTGTACTCACTATAATTCCAGCCCAGGGAAGAAGAACAACCTGTGCTCTGATCCGCATTTGAAAATACGCGCAGAGCGAAGAGGAATCGAAATTGGGCATCCTGTAGCCCAAAACCAGCCCAATTGAGCTACGCAACGTCTGGCTCAAAGAATAACGCAGGCCCGTATTAGGGAAGGCGGCGCAAACCGCTGCGTTAAATCGTGGTAAAACTGGGCAGCCTCGCTGGGGGCAAAGGCACTCTGGTGGGGGCGAGGCGCGAGTGAGGTCTTATCGCGCTCGCCACCACCCGATCACCATGAGGGAAAACTCCCAGACACTCTTGTTGCACGCTGCCGCCAAGACTCGCCGCCAAGACACGGCTCAGGTATAACAGTAACAGCAATTGAATACAATTATAATAATATATAATTATAGCTTAGCTCGCGAATACATATGCAACAACTGACATGTAACTAAACAGCTGAACACAGGGAATAAAATAGGACCACTTAACTCAGCTGCGAGCAGCAAAGAAAGAGAAAGTGTTCGTGAGAAGAGCATTATTTATAGGGCTAGTCTCTATGGTTGTGGATGCTGTACTGAGGCATCTTGTAGTTTTTCATGAATGTTAAAAACGTTCTTATTGGCTGCTGTTAATTTTCAGTAAAGAAAGAGAAAGCATAATCCATAGCCTGCGGTCCTGTAATAGAATTGGAAGTATTTCCTGGAGTACAGAAACCCAACGAGAAGCAGTTTGATGCCGAACGCCGACATCAACCCCTGTCGGTACCCGGAAGTGACAGGTGAGTTCAGAGGGCAAGGACGGAAAGTGCACATGCATCACAAGAACGTGAAACGCTCTCCCCTTCTCACCTGCCCTCTTTATTTCTGAACCGCTCTGACCTGCCCGCATATGAGGTCGGACACGGAGCAATCCCAACAATCACAAGCAGAGTTGTGAGATATACATTAGAGCAAACAACTTTTCTCACCATGCACAGGGGAGGGACTTGCTGTAAAAGATAGGTGGCACTGCAGTTTTATTACTCTGGGGTCAGAAAATGTCCTCGATATACAATCTCTGGATTCAGAGGGTATGGATACTCTTTGGACACAAGAAACTAGCATACGACTTTAAAACTTGTCACACAGATGTACTATATTGTGGTCACCTGTTCTAGCACACTTAAATTTGGACAGCATGGGTGTTACATTCCTGAGCGGACCGCGCCTGATGGTCAGAGACCAATTCCTCTTATATGGAAGGACCAACCGAGAGGAAGACACCTGTGAAATATAGTGACCTGTGGGCCAGCAAAGCCTTGAGTCTGAGTCTGAAACTAAGGTGTGGGAGAGAACAGGAAATTTTGACAATGGGTGGGAGGATATCCTTAGGGAATATTGTCAGGTGGGTATGCCCATCTCATTTTGTGTGAGTAAAAAATGTTAATATAAATGACAAAAATATAAAACTGCACCATGCCCTGCACTTAGTGTGCCTGCATTGGCCTGCTTCCCTATCCTTTTGGTTCTGTAACTGACGCATGCATCTTTCTAGCACCTATGGTTCCAGAGAATTAAATTTTAAAGTCAGAGTTTGTCCCTATCTAAAGTTCATTTTACAGTCAGAACTGGGGAAGCTTTGGCATCCAGTAATTGATACTATCAGAAAACGTTAAATACAGAGATGCTTTTCAAGATACAGGCCCCTAAAATGTAGAATCCCTGTGTAATGTCAGAGTGGGTGTTGAATTATAATATTAGCTGTTGGTGCACATACTTTAGTAAGTCTTTCATGAATTGGTTAAAGGTTCAACTAAGGTTTAGGTGCTCCAGTGGTGACACACTACAACTGTCCCATTGCAAAAACTAGGAGATCCAGTTAGATCATTAACTAGTTTCCACCGGAACTGTGTCCCAAATTGACAGGGACTTTCATTCCTCATGTAGCCTATGGAAATATATTTAAAAAAACCTTAGTGTCTATTAAAGACCCTGTCGGCCAGCCTGCCATGCATTAGCAGTAGTTTTTGAATGCTGTAGCCAATTTCTAGGCAATTTAGTTTCTTGTGGGAAGACTGTTGCCTGTATTGGGTTAAAGGTCTCTCTCTCACAGAGATCCAACATTCAATCTTCCACTAACCCAAGAAAGTGTGGTGATGTGTTTTGTAAGACAAGGGATTTTTAGGGTCCAAGGACAGTGAGAGATTACCCAGGACTATCTTGCATGGGTCCTATCATTTACCAACAATGCCCCAGGCCACAATTCTGATGTGCTCTAACTGAAAAGGCAATTTACTTTTTTAGAAGTCGAGGCTGCTTGCTATTATGCACTTCAGGTTTTTATTCAAGCACTCCGCTAAACAATTAGTCTGTGGATGGGAGTATGTGGAGAAGTGGCAGTTCATACCACATTCATACTACATGGCCCTGATTCAGGATGATATTGCACTACTTCCTTGATCAGAAATCACAGTCCTGGGATATCCACCAGAACATTCCAATAAGTGCCTGAGCCACCACCAGTTAGGGCACTCCTCAGTAGTGAAATTGCAAAGTACTTAGTGGAGGGATCCAGAGGGTCCTCTTCTAAGAAAGTAGAAGAGGAGGTAAGCATCTCCCTGTTCCTCTTGATGCTTAGGTTGCCAACTAAGGGTACTTATGGGCCAGTTGTATCAGAGAAATCACGTGCATTTGTGGAAATTCTAGCCCTTAGCTAGACCATTTTACAGTGTTGGTGGATTCCCTGTAAAGCCACCTCAAAGCAACAAGCCACTTCACGGTAAGTTGAGCTTTGTCCTCCTTCCTCAGACCTACCTGATTCACCAGTCTGTCTGAGTTAGAAAAAATACCTCTGGGTCGGTCCTCCAGTAGCCAACAACTCCTTTAGATTGGTACGGATCCAGTCACCAGCGCATGATCTCCTTCAAGAAGTGCAGCCTCCTTGCATATGAAGGAGGTGTTAGGCTGTGAACCAGAGCAACCTTGGGGACTCCCTGAGTCTGACATCTTGTATTGCAGTTTTAGGTTGTTTCTCTACACGAGGTAAATCTTGAGCATTTTGGAGGGGAAGATGGTAGCCTAAAAGCAAATCAGGACTGTCTCCACCATCAACAAGGATATCATCCCATTGGCCAACAAAGAGTCCATTCCACTAGCATCTACGGCACCCCCACTCCCAGTTGCTCAATTTGATCTCTTCACTTAAAGCATCACTTCTGCACTGGAAAGAGAGAATGAAGCAACTGGCTGACTTAGCTAACTCAGCACTATCAGTAAAGATATTTCTGAGGTCAATGAATATTCTCTCCACCATACTTCTGCCAGTTCAATTGCTCTAGAGAGCAGCAAGCTGTTGCCCATCCCAAAGAAAATGTGTGTTGGGATTAACTCAATTGAATGTGTGATGGTTAGCCTCCCATAGCCATCTATACTGGACTACTGACACAGTCCTTAGTGTTCACAGCTAGATTGACAATCTGGAGGATGGTTACTGCATCCACTGTTGGGCAGTCCTTTTTGAAGTGAATTGTCTTGCCATATTTAAAAGTAACTGCCATTTTTGGAATGAGGGGAAGTACTTCTACCTCCATTCCCATTGTGGCCCTCATTTCTGTTTAGTTTCTGTCCTTTTATTACCATTTTATTTTTCCAGCTTTCTGCACAGCAGTGTTGGGGGCGGCGCTCCTCCACTCATACGAAGGAACCGCTGCTGTCCTCTTGCTTTGCTCATCCACAAGTGTAAAAGTGTAAATTCTATGTTAGCATAAGCGGCAGCCACTTTGACTGTCGCATCCATTCCGTTTCTATCATATTGTTTTAACTCTCTGCTGTTCGCCTTTTCACCCAGCCTGTGTCCTCAACTTTTGCTGACCTCTCTGACATGGTCAATCTGATGTACGTGGTGAGGGGCTGCAGCTGCGGTGCACCTGGTCTCAGATGTTATCAAATGATTGCTCATTGCCACCATA
This sequence comes from Lissotriton vulgaris, assembly GCF_964263255.1. Classification (NCBI taxonomy): domain Eukaryota; kingdom Metazoa; phylum Chordata; class Amphibia; order Caudata; family Salamandridae; genus Lissotriton; species Lissotriton vulgaris. The sequence continues at coordinate 861,943,106 of NC_141695.1, forward strand.
AACATTCCTTAGTCCCCCTCCTCATCTCCTGACCACCTGGTCACCCATCTGCTCTTGTTTGCCAGTTTTCCTTCCTATGCGATAACACTGCAACAAACAGTATATAAGGGCGATGGTTTTTGCTTTCAATGTACTTCCTCCCCCAACACTTGTTGTCCGGACGCAGTCCCACTCATTAGTGTTTAATAAACTTGGTTTGTTTTACTTCACTCCAGTGCCGATCTCTCTTTTGTTAGTCTTCGAATCCGTGGGCGAGAGCGTGACCCAGCACCAGTGTGCGCTCACGGGGGTACATTTCCACACCCAACGGTTACCTGCGCAATGGGAGCAGGGAAAGGTTCGGGGGTTTATCTACCACAAGGACTGCTAGTGACTGAGAACTAACCTGCATGGCATTTGTGATGTGGGGGGTGTCGGGCAGCAGGAAAAACCGCAAGGGTTAGGAAAGTGACAGTATACCCCTCTCTAAGTCTACACCGAGGAGACACCCCTAACCCAAATGACACAAGTTGGGGAGTCTGGAGGTGACAAGCAGACTCACAGGTACACTCCTCTGGTCCATAACCCTGCCAGTCTATGAGATATTCCAGCCTGCGGTATGAAAGTGAGAATAAAGAATAAAATCAGATGGACCTGTCTACCACTACTGGTGGGGGAGGACAAGAGCATGGTCAAGGGATGCAGGTTTGAGCATGGAGATAAAAAAAGGTCTATTTTTACTCGATCTGGTTGTAGGGAGAGAGTACATTTTATAATTTCCTTCAATGACATTACACAAAATACCCAGAAAAGTATGTGAAACTACTTATTATTACTTAAAATGCAGTTCTGACACCTTGCACCCAAATATGACTCAAAGGTGCATTGCACATTAAAAAACATTGCAAAAGTGGCATGGTACAAAAAGCATGCCAGCAGCGACTCTCATAAGTATGAGGTATTTCAGACTCTAGCCTTCTAGTGCTCCCTGTCTGTTCCCTAGTATTTCCCTGCCCATCCCAGTCCAATTTGACCTTTTTCCTGCCCACCTCTCCACCTCTTACTTTATTTTTTTCTTTTTCCCTACAGTCTGTATTTTATTTTAATTAACCCTGACCCCCTAGTCATGATACAGGCGGGCAGTTGGTCCAGTGACACTTGCTCCCAACGTTCTTGAGCGGGTCCTGACAGTTGTTTGTCAGAGAAGGTCAGGAGCTGCCTGTGCAGGTAAGAGTGGTGGGGCAGTGGGGCTGGGTTGGGGGGGATTTTACAGACGACCACGAGGGAAAATGAAATAAACAATTAATTTTCCCTCGTCGTCATCTGTTGAAAATCCCCCCACCCGGCACCACTGCTGCTGGAGAAAGTGGCAGCATTATTTATTTTATGTGCAGCCACACCTACCCTATTTTGGCGGCAGGTCTCGCAAGACTACACCTTCACTGAATCTAACCTACACTGGATTAAATAAATGTTCAAGAGCACATTAACCCCTCTAGTGGAGAAGTGTGGCTAACCGGTTAGAGGAGGCAGTCCCTGATGCAGAGGTCAGACCCGGGACCAGGGTTCAATCCCTGACGCGGCAGAGCCTTGAGCTCAAAATGTCCATGGACTCGATAATTCTTGCCTCGGTGCCTACTCGAATCGTGGGTTCACACTCTGCAACTCTGGGCAATAGCTTGCTTAATATCCACTACAGCCCCACCGTGATGGGATGCCTGATCTTCACCTTGGGAATGCCCAGTAGGGGTAATCTCGCAGGGAAAGGCCAGGACGGGTTCCCAAAGCAAGAGCCTTGAGACCTTACGGTGAAAGGCGCTATATAAGAACGTATGATTTACGATTTATATTTTTAATGCACTCAGTTTATCACAGTTAAAAAATAGTCTCTGGATTCTCACCACAGTGCATGTCCACAACGCGTATGGCTCAGGCCAGCTGCAGAAAGCAGTCTCCCTCCCGCTTCTGTGATAAACTGCATGCTTTGGGTCAGAAGTGGCCTCCCCTTAAAGCAGCAATGTCACAGTCCTAAGTGGTGGTGGGTTGAAAATTAAGGTAACTGGGAGTTGCAGTGGACCTCATCATGACTGTGCTACTCCTACTCACTTTTGGGTACATGGCTTTACGCGGGCCCAATTTAGGCCAAAATCTCCAGTTTAGGAGCCAATGTATATATCCGCTGGCAAAGTAGAAGGACTTATGAGGCTCTGAAGAAAATATTTGGATCTAAGATTTTAAGAAGGACACAGGAGGTCTGGACGAGTCCGCAAGCCCACTTTGGGTGGCCCTCACAGGCTTTTAGCAGGACTTCTCCAGGCCGAGGACCTGCACTCCGTCTGCCCCCCCTAATGGGCAGCAGCAACCACGATTGAGAGATGGGCCTAGCACAGCAAACCCGCAGGCCGACTGGTACCAGGACTACTGGGAAGGCCCCCATCATAATACACACAGATCACTGCACGCCTCCCTCTGCCTTTAACACCCAGCATTAGCGGCCTGCCACGGAGGGGTGAGCTCAGTGCCCCAATTTGATGGGAAAGTGGTAGCAAGGGAGGTGACACCCCCCACGCCATGGAAGGGGAAGACATCCTCACCGACCCCCCTGGTGCTCTTCAGTTGGACTGCTAGTTCTCTCACCATTCTCTTCCTCCATCCTTGGACACCACCAGCCCCTGGCAGTAGAACTCTGCGGCACAGCATGACATTTGAGGGGCCACATCATACAGCTCCTGGCTTGTGGTGCCAGGCCGGTCTCCCCCAGTTGGACACTGTTGGTGACCCACCCATCACACTGCACCCCCTTTGGGACACAGTGGGCTCTACTGCAGTTACCCATACTAAGAGCCTCCGCACAGATTCCCAACCTAGCCGTCGACCACTTAACCCACCAGAAGACCAGCTGCCACTACACCACCGCCTTGCCAGACTCAGTTGGGGTGCCACTTAATTCCCTCAGCCGTCATCATGATCAGACACAGGATGACGACACCCGCACTGTCACACTGGCCAACCGGGCTGCAGACTACGGTACCAGAGACCCAGTAGCTGCTGCTATGGCATATAAGTGGTAGGCAGCGCGGGGGAGGCAGGAGGGGGATGGCAGCATGGGGGGCAATAAGGGGGTGGGAGTGGGGGGAAAATAATTTTTAGCTGGATTCTGCAGCATCGGTGCTCTTTCGGCCTCTGCTCCTCGACTCCCGGCATGCCACAAGGTCCCCTACACCAATCCAGACACTGCTCTCATTCTGGTTTTACCCAGCATGAGAGCAGCACTGTGATTGGTGTGAGCGCACTAGTTAGGCGCTCACTGAGTTTCTATGACCATTTGCTATTTCTCCACACGGCTGTAATGTACATCTCGGGTGGAGACATAAAAGCATGCATGAGTGCCTGGCCGGCCTTTAACGGCTAGCCAAACTGTCATGCGCACTTGAAGCAGTGCCACCACTCCTTCTCATCCTGCAGCTGTGTCGAAGTGGTGGAATGGACGGCTCCACCGTCAGCTCAGCTGCAGGAAATAAGGGAGAAGGGAGGAAAAATAAAATAATAACCTTTCTTATCATTTTTTTTTTTTTCAATGCTCATAAGCAGTGGGGTGATGCTCCTCCGCCTTAGCGGAGAAGCCACCGCTGCAGAGACTCCTCTTGCCAATAACCCAATGGACAACTTGCAGCTCCCTGATGACAAACTTGCCACTATCAAGAACTCCCGCCTATCCATGGAATCGACGGTGGGTACCCTGGTGACTGAACTCAGATTCCTTAGTGACAGCCATCGAGAACTGTCAGACCCCATGGCAGAGGGCGCAAAGGAGCTAGCAACATTCCAACTTCACATGTCAGAGGCCCAGTGGATGCCAACAGACCATCAGGCCCAAGTGAAGACTCTGAAGGAGCGGGCGGAAGACGCCAAGGCTCGTTGTCAGAGAAGCAATGTTCTCATCATAGGAGGCGGAGGGCCTGGAGGGCCCTGATCCGATAACTTTCTTGGACAAATAGTTACACTCCTTCATCCCCACCTTGGACCTCGCTCCATTTCTCTCCCTGAAGCGGGCACACAGGGTCCCAACAAGACCTCCATTCCTGGGGATGCTCCTCACCACTATGCTCACCAAATTGCTTCACTACAGAGATCTGAATGCCATCTTTTGGGCTGCATGCATGGCTGGCCCCTTAAACTGGACAATCAAATGATCATGCTGTTCCTGGATTACACACCAGCCGTGCAGCGTCAAAGGTCCTATTTCCTGGGCACTAAGAAGAGGTTCTGCAAGCTCAAAATACAATATTCTCTACTGCTAACAGTCCGTCTCAAGCTGCTCCTAGAGGGCAAGTCCTCTTTATGGACCCCAAAGAAATTTGGAACTGGCTTCATCAATACCAAGCTGAATCATTGTCAACCCGAGGGCAAGCGCCTCCATGCATACACATGGAGATCAAACAGGCTATACGTGCTCTAGCCAGGAATGAAACCCCTGGCTTGGATGGTCTCCCAGTTGAATATTATGGCATCCTCAGCTCCCTTCTTGCCCCCTGCCTGGCCGAGATATTAGAAGAGGCTCAGCAAGCCAAACAACTACCTCCATACTTATGCAAGTCCGTACTGACCTCGCTCTGAAAGCTCGACCTAGACCCAAACCTCCTCGCATCCTACCGCCCATTTGCCACACTGGGTATGGATTACGAGATCCTGGGGAAAATATTAGCTGGATCCTACGGTCAGATCCTACCGACCCTAGTCCACCCTGATCAAAATGGCTTTGTCCCCGGGCATAGCACCTCTAAAAATATAGGCCGCCTCTTTCATCTGATGGACCAAGCCCCCCGCCGCTTTTCCTTTGTGGCACGCCTCATTCTAGATTTAGAAAAGGCTTTTGATACCCTGGAGTGGAACTACCTTTTCCAGGTGCTGTTCACCCTGGGGGTCGGCGAGCACCTCCTTTCATACGCACCGCTGCTATATACTAACCCCACATCCAGAGTCCGACTGGGCTGATTGATCAGCATTCCCACTGGAAAAGGGCGAAAGACAGGGCTGACCACTTTCCCCCCAACTATTTTCCCTTGCGATGGAACCCCAATCTACTAGACTTCGATTAGAGGGGGAGGCCTGAGGGGAGCCCTTGATGGCACAACTCATGAGGTCTCCCTCTACTTGGATTACCTACTCCTTTACATCCAGGACATGCATATGGACATCTCCCCTATCTATGCAACACGGCACTCTTTTGCGCATACTGCCAGTCTACAGGTTAATTGGGTAAAGTCATTCACATTCCCCTTGGGCGGATCTTTGTCCCCTTCGAGGTTCAGCTGAGGGGATGGCAGCTAGAGTGGAGGGGTGACACCGTCCAGTACCATGGGAGTGCACCTGTACCACTCCCCCACTGAGCTCTAATAGGGCAACCTCCGGAGGGCGTTCACAGCCTTGAAATTGCAGGTCTAATTCGGAAAACACTCCCACTGGCCACAACAGGCAAAACTGCCATCTGCAAAATGATTACCCTCCCTCGCCTCCTCTACTACTTCACCAAACTTCCATCATCCCCCCTTCAGACTCTTTCAGGACCTCAATACATTGCTCAGAGAGATTATCTGGGTCAACAAACCACACCGCATAGCACTGCAGAAAGGACAGTTGGCCGTGGAGAACGGCGGCCTTGGTCCGCCCTTGTTTGAAGACTACTAACTGGTAGGTCAGCTTCAATGGGTCTTATGGTGCCTGGATCAATGTAATCTGGCTGAAACACGTGCAGGCACCGGTTCCCTCACCCACACAGAGCTTCAGAGTCTCCTATTGCCCAAGGCAGCCCCCCCACAGCAGCAATCACAATTAGTGATATTCGCAAACAAATGCATTAGGTGGGCACTTGGGGCCCGATGTAGGTGGCCAATACCGGTCGGAAACGGCCGGATTCGGCCGTTTCCGACCGGTATTTGGCCTTTTGAGATGTAGGGGACCTTTTTTTCTCCGATTCGGTATTTTACTGATTCGGTAAAATTACCGAATCGGAAAAATACCGAATCGGTAAGTTTACCGATTTAAAAAAATCGGGATGTAGGTGGGACTACTTTCAGTTCCACAGGCCCTTTAGATTCGGTATTTTAACACCCAATCCAATTGGGTGTTAAAATACCGAATCCAGGTGTGCATGCACATGTGTGCATGCACACCTATGCCATGTGACAGACAGACATGCCCTTAGGGCATGTCTGTGTGCCACATGGCACACAAGCCAGTATTGGGGGTGCCAGAGGGTGTCAAAGTGACACCCCCTGCACCCTTGCAGAAATCGGTAATTACCGATTCTGTAAATACCGATTCGGTAATGCACATTGATTCCTATGGGCTTCAAGGCCCATAGGAATCAATGGGGGATACCGATTCGGTATTTACAGAATCGGTAAATACCGAATTTTACAGATTCGGTATTTACCGATTCTGAAATACCCACATCTCCCCCCCTCCAATTTACCACTTCTTAAATACCGAATCGGTATGATTCGGTATTTAAGAAGTGGTAAATTGGAGTTTACCTACATCGGGCCCTAAATCTTACTTGCCACATCATCCCGTTTGCTCCTGCCTTCTCTCTGTGGGTCTCCCATACCCTTCCAACTCTCACTCATCCAGAGCCCTAATGCCCTGGTAAGCGTGTTCCCTTACTACCATTTTTAACTTATTTTAATAAGAGCAACTTCTTACCATCGACCTCCTAATCGTCAACTTTTGATCTCCCTGGGGGTCAATATGTTATGTCCCGCCAGATGTGGTACATGCTCTGCACCCAATAGTCCATAGTGGATACTGAGCATCCCACTCAATTTGTCTTGCAGTCCTTAATGGGAATGGGTCGCCATCTTGTGACATGGCTTTACAGGGCAATGAGGGAACACACAGGGACCCTGCTAACGACACTAAGGGCCAGATGTAGGTCGCCAATTACCGGTCGGTAACGGCTGATTTCGGCCGTTACTGACCGGTAATTGGTTTTTGAGATGTAGGGGGCATTATTTTACAGAATCGGTAAATTTACTGAATCGGTAAATTTACCGATTCTGTAAAATACCGAATCGGTAATTTTACCGATTCGGTAAATCCCAGATGTAGGTAGCACTGTTTACAGTGCTACAGGCCTTCAGAATTCGGTATTTTATCACCCAATCCAATTGGGTGGTAAAATACCGAATTCAGGTGTACATGCACATCTGTGCATGTACACCTGTGCCATGTAACACACAGACATGCCCTTAGGGCATGTATGTGTGCCACATGGCACACAAGCCTGGAATTGGGGTGCTACAGGGTGTCAAAGTGACACCCCGTTCACCCTTGCAGGATTCGGTATTTACCGATTCGGTAAATACAGATTCGGTATTTCCAATTGATTCCTATGGGCTTCAAGGCCCATAGGAATCAATAGGAAATACCGATTCGGTATTTATCGAATCGGTAAATACCGATTCGGTAATTCTAAAATAAGAATTACCTACATCTGCCCCCTTCCTATTTACCTTATCTTAAATACCGAATCGGTATGATTCGGTATTTAAGAGTAGGTAAATAGGAATTACCTACATCTGGCCCTTAGAGACAAATGTGAAACAGAATTTGGGCATGTACTCCTGAATGGGACAGGGCTCTTGTATTCCCACACCTGGTCTCGCGCAATGCCTGATTTAAAAGTATTTAATTCACCATCCTACATAGGGCCTATCTAAAGTCACATCAGCTCAACCGTTTCTTCCCCACTGCCCGACACACATTGTCCACTGATCTACAGCATAAGTTGTGGTCCGGCCCCACCCTTTCCACATATTGACAGACAAAATAGCAAGCTCTGCAAAGTAATGGAGACATATGAACGTGGGAGGCCTCTGCACTGGGCATTTTCAATCATGGAAAACACATAGCAGTCAGAGCGTGCTTTGCTATCCTTGCATTACTCCTAGCCAAGTGCGTTATCACCCTTCACTGATGATCAACCCAGCCCCTCAAGCTAGAGTACTAGTACGGGGCGATGCATTGGTGGAGCAGGGCCGAGGACGAGGCCCTATGCTTTGAAGAGGTTCGATGTGTATGCAGGCGATCCATCTCCCCTGTGAGGAGCGCCCTTCTTGACCAATTCCTCTTACTCGCCGTGACAATGACTTACCCCCTTGAAACAAAATTTACGGCCTCTCACATGTCCGATCCCTATCCCCTCTCCACCCACAATGTAGACCGCCAAGGCCCTCTCCCCCCGTCAGGTTCCATAGTAGAGCGCCGGCTGACGCACAGATGAACACTGCCATCGGGAGCATTTCCGGACCACAAGTCCTGTGACGCTTTACAACGCGATCTTTATCGCGCGTGCGGAGAAAACCTCATTTAAATGCTTCCGGGGCACCAGAGTGCTGCTGATTATTCTGTGTGTTGTTCCCGACGGAGCTGGACAGAGAAGCTGGTCTGGTAAGGGTGTCTATTGACACTGCGCTCTTTTCTAGGCATTTCCTCCAGCCACTGGAACCTGTGAGCTCTGCTGGAACTTTGGGGGAATTGCATTTGGAATCTCCGTCCTTGAGCTTTGTCACCTGTGCCTTCGTTCCGCTTTCCTGATTACGTTCTCGGCTGAGGGGAGTTAAGATACCTCCATTCCTTTGGTACTTAGTTTGGTGGTTTGTGTCGCGTCCTTCTCTCTAGGTTGGCGATGTGAAGTACTGGACTCCTACGAGGAGAAAGAAGCCACAAACTGTTTTGTTGTCTTGGGTGAATTCCAGCTGATGGTAGAGGAAAAGAACTCTATAATTCATTTGGGAAAGTGATGTTAACTCCTTGATATGGCATCTATAATTTTGGTTCTGGTGACATTTTGCTTTGTACCTTTTAACATTCCGAGGGATACCTGCTTCTGCTATATATCCTCTAACCCCTCCATACTGCTGACCCAGAGCTGTTCATCTGCTAGCATGCTGAAGTTTTACCATTGGTTTCTTTCTTCTTCTTGTGTATATAACAGGGGTCTGTGTGGATTGGCAAGTGGTATTGCTCTCACCTCCCCTGTGTTGCTTCGCATAACAAATAGAGGGAAGTTCCTTTACTTGCCACCCGCCATACAGAGGCGACCCATCGGTACCAGATTATTGCAAGACACATATTATCTTTTCTTTCCAGATCTCCCTCCCTGCTGATCCTTCCCTTTCCTTACCCTGCTTAATCTCTTCAATAGTCTGTGCTTAAACAGCTCTCAGACTTGAAGCTATTGAGATGTTAGAATTAAAATAACAAGCATAACCATTACCTGCGCCATCTTGTCTGGCGAAAGTTCTTTCATTAACATAAGCCGCAGTCATTTTGATCAACCTCAGCCATTTTGTATTCTGATGGTCACCTCTCTCTCACCCTGCCCTCACTAGCACCCATCTGGCCCTCTGACGAAACCTGATATGTGTGCTGAGGCCATAACTAACAGGCATGCCTTTGATGGTATCTTCAAAGAGACATTCTATTGCCACAACAACCCTTAGCGCCCTTTGGCTAAACCACCACCTCTTCCTGTCCTCGATAACTAAAGAACTTATGAACTTTTGCATTCTTCTCCCCTCCCCACACTTGTGTACTAACCAAAGATTTCAGATACTGAGATGACCCTTGCAGACACGATTTATTGCACCGCAAACAGCAAGACTTGTTTTCACCAACAATAGAACCTGTTTTATCAACGGAACAGACTCTTAGATCAGGCCGGTCTCACATGTTTTAGACCCTGAAGCAAGGCCCTGTTATACCATAATATTGTCTGTTTGACCCGGGTGGGAGGAGAATAACAGTGGGGCTTGTATGACAACACGCTTGGAGCGGGGACTCAAATCTTGTATAAACATGTTGATATAACAAAGGTGGGCTGACATGACAACAATGCATTGTGTAAAATCTGTATAAAAGGAAGAGCCAAAATGAGATGCAGTTAGAGCACCTCCTTATGATAGCCCCGGTGTCAGAAGTGATGTGTTCTCCTGCTGGAGTAATAAACCTGTTCTTCATTTTCCACTTTCCAGCGCTTGCCTAGTTATTTTGATAACTAATATTAAGGTAAATTAGAGGTGGTTTGCACCAAGCGGCATCGAAAGTCTTGGGAGTCACAGCTGCTTTTTACAGAGAGGTGGACCCCATTTGAGCATCAAACCAGCTCCGAGAACGTATGAGGATTACAGAATAATCGGCCCATGAATTCTGTCCTCCTGGTTGGGTTGAGCAAGAATGGTCACCTTAGAGACGTGATAGCAGCTCTCGCTGCAGTACAGTTAGAAGTAGTGGTATCACGTAATGAGACCGCTGTTCTACAGGCCAGATTAGAGCGGATGCAGCGCAATCCTTTTGAGATAGGTGGTGGAGCATGAATGCACCCACAGCCTGTGTTAGTGGAGCTTCCACCCACCATCCTGTTTGCCTCACCAGAGAGATTTCATGGGAATTCCTAGCAAGGTCCTGGTATTTCTCACGCAAATTAGGTTACATTTCTCCTGTAAGCCCAAAGCTTTTGCCACCAATCATGCCTAGGTGGCGTTCCTCATATCCTATTTAGTGGGAGAAACTTCACAGTGGGCAGTTCCCTTGGTAAGGAGAGACGATCCCCTTCTTTATGACTGGGAGGCGTTTCTACATGATTTTGAAAAGGTCTCTGATCGAAGAGCTGTTTCCTTGTCAGCAGACAAGGAACTGTTAGAGTTACACCAAGGCAATAAAGAGCTGGTGTTGTATTTAAATGCTTTTCGAAGGCTAGTGGCAGAAACCAATTGACCGCCCTCCAAACAGGCAGCGGTATTCTATAAAGGATTGAAGGAAGACCTAAAAGATGTCATTGCTCAAGTAGATCTACAACCAGTAACATGTGCAGATCTGATAAATCTTACAGTACGACTAGACCATTGTCTTAATTAAAGAAAGGGGGCTAATCAATGAAAAGACCGTACCTTCCATCGATACGAAAGACAAAGACCCACAGAAGCTTCCTCCCTTCCGCCTCCAGAACCCATGAAAATCGGGACGGTGAGAGCATCCCTGATGGTAGAAGAAAGAGATGATTGGTGAAGAAAGGACTATGTACTTATTGCGGAAAGAAAGGGCATTTTATTTGTGACTGTTTAGCCAGACTCAGAGGCCCTCAATCCGGAAACGGACAAGTGAAAACCGTAGAAGGATTAAAGACATCGGAAAACTAACAAGCTCAGGATCAGGTGGCGGGATACCCCCGAGCGGTCTTAGCATCCCTTCAATTAATCAACCAGCCATGTTGTCTCCTGACCATTTATGCGTTGATATTCAATTGCATACTTTGAGGGAAGGGTGGATGATGCGTGCCATGATTGACTCTGGAGCCACCGGATGTTTCATGGTTTACAAAGAAGCCCAGAGACTAGGAATTAGTCTGGTGGAGAAGAAAGTACCGGAACAAGTGTTTGCTGTGGACGGCAAGTTATTGAACTTTAGACCTGTTTGCAATAGTACCGAAGAGTTGACGATCGTCTACCAATTCACACATACCGAGACGTTGACCTTCAGTATCATACAGGCCCCACAATTCGGGATGATTTTTGGCTTACCATGGCTCCGGAAACCCAACCCCGTAATAAATTGGAAGGAAGGCAGTTTGCAGTTTTCCTCAGTCAAAACAATTGCGTAAAGCCATCAGAACCACCTGCTCGAGATCTCGCAAAACTCTATCATATAGCTACAGTAGTGGAAAAGGAGACAGTTCTCCCGTCTCAATATCAGGACTATGCGGATGTGTTTTGCGACAAGAGTTCAGAAGTTTTACCTCCACACCGGTTGTATGACTGTCAAATTGATCTTATGCCAGCAGCAGGAGTGCCGTGTGGAAGGATTTATGTGTTGACAGAAACGGAGAACAAGCATTTACGTCAATAGCTCGACAAATATCTAGAGTTAGGTTTCATACAACATTCCAAGTCTCACACAGCCTCTCCGTTGTTCTTCATCCCGAAAGCAAAGGGGGAGTTAAGAACCTGTATTGACTTTTGTGCGTTAAACTCCATTACTGTAAGGAATCAATACCCTCTCCCTCTCATTCCGGTGCTCCTGGAACAAGTAAGAAAGTGGTGATCTATACTAAGATGGATCATTAAGGGGCATACCATTTGGTGCTCATGAGAGAGGGAAATGGATGGAAGATGGCCTTCAAAACCAGATACGGTTTGTTTGAATATCTGGTTATGCCGTTCGGGTTGTGCAACACTTCCGCCGCAGTCCAGTTCTTCCTCGACGATGTGTTGAGGGATGACCTAGACTGATATGTGGTGGTATACATAGATGACATTCTCATTTATTCCAACAGTGTTGAGATCCATGTGAAACATGTGAGAAACGTCCTTCACACTCTTCTCAAGCATCTTCTATTTTGTAAAATCACAAAGTGAGAATTCCACATGTCATCAGTAGAGTTACTGGGAGTTATGCTTTCCCCGAGAGGACAAGAGATGGCCGAAAGGAAGGTGTTAGCAGTGAAAGAATGGCCGACCCCAACCATAGTTCACACGTCCAGTGTTTTTTAGGCTTCGCCAACTATTACAGACGGTTTATCAGTCATTTCTCACACATGGTAGCCCCTATCACAAAACTACTGCAGAAGAAAGAGACCCTCCAATGGATGGACAGAAGAGGCGCAAATGGCTTTCCAGGATTTAAAACAGGCATTCACGACAGCCCCTGTTTTGACCCACACAGACCCAGAGAGACCCTTCATAGTAGAGGCAGATACTTCTGAAGTTGCAGTAGGAACGTACAAACCCAACGAGACGTAACCACTGGACAGATGCACCCATTGGCCTACATGTCCAGAAAATTGAACGAGGCTGAGAGGAATTACCCAATAGCTGAGAAAGAATTACTGGCAATCAGAGACACCTTTGGTGAGGGGAGACATTGGCTAATGGGGCCAAACATGTGGTGAAGGTCTTTACTGATCATCGCAATCTACAATTCATGCAGGCAGCACAGAAACTTACACCACAACAACTTCAGTGGATGTTATTCTTCACGAGATACAACTTCGTTATCACCTACAGACCAGGATGTGAGAATCAGAAAGTGATGCACTCACAAGACAAGACATGGTAAAGGAAAAAGAAGCTGAGTCAGAGCAGGCCATAATTGATCCTAAACAGGTGCTCTGTGCTTTCCCTGTGATTGTTTCTTGAGCAAGGTGGCTCAGCATATCGAAACCTTCACCTGGAGAACTTGGCTGAGGAGTCATACAGAATGGCAAGTAAAGAATGGAATTCCCATTCGGGGTCAATAAATATTAATTCCAACCATAACCCTAAGAAAACAAGTCTTTGAATGGTGTCATGAGGTTCCATGTGCTTGGTTCAATGCCAAAGAAAAAACTCAAGAACGAGTTATGTGTCAGTTTTGGTGGCCCAGTGTTCGTATGGACATTGTTGGGTGGGTTAAGAAATGTGAGGTGTGTAACAGAAACAAGACCAACACCATGAAAAAGCAAGGTCTGTTGTGTCCTCTTCCCTCACTGAACATTCCATGGGAGAACATTTCATTAGATTTCATTGTGGAGTTATCCAAGGATCAGGGGTACACAACCATACTAGTAGTCTCTAGACTATTTGACAAAACTAGGACATTTAATTGCTTGTAAACAACTTCCTACTGCAGGACAATTGGCCCACTTGTTACTGATTAATGGGAGATTGCATGGCTTACCATAAGTTACAGAGAAGTCGGTCTGGTAAGGGTGTCTATTGACACAGCGCTCTTTTCTAGGTATTACCTCCAGCCACTGGTACCTGTGAGCTCTACGGGAGCTTTGGGGAAATTGCATTTGGAATCTCCGTCCTTGAGCTTTGTCACCTGTGCCTCCGTTACGCTTTCCTGATTACGTTCTCGGCTGAGGACTATCAGGGGAGTTAAGACGCCTCCATTCCTTTGGTCCTTAGTTTTGTAGTTCGTGTCGCGTCCTTGTCTCTAGGTTGGCGAGGTGAAGTACTGGACTCCTACGAGGAGAAAGAAGCCACACATCGTCTTGTCTTGGGTGAATTCCAGCTGATGGTAGAGGAAAAGAACTCTATAATTCCTTTGGGGAAGTGATGTTAACTCCCTGATGTGGCATCTATACTTTTTGTTCTAGTGACATTTTGCTTTGTACCTTTTGACTTTCCAAGGGATACCTGCTTCTGCTATATATCCTCTAACCCCTCCATACTGCTGTTCCAGAGCCGCAGCACCAGCACATCATCATACAGCACCACCTCTGCATCAGTGCACCAACACCAGCATTGCATCAACTCAGCACCAGCACAATTCTACCACAGCTTCAGGCCGAACCACCTCATTGCAGAAACTCAGCACCAATGCAGCACCATTTCAGTATTAGCACTGCACTACCGCAGCACCAACTCAGCATCACTTAGCACCACCTGAGCACCAGCACAGCATCACTCGAACACCACGAAAGCATCACTCAGTATCACTCAGCACCACCTGAGCATCACCTCTGCACAAGCACACAACCACCTCAGCACCACCTCAGTATCACTCAGCATCAGAGCAGCACTACCAGAGCACCAGTGCACCACCACCTCAGCACCAGCACAGCACCAACTCAGCATCACTCAGCACCACCACAGTATTAGCACAGGACCATCTCAGCATCCGCACAGCACCACATCCTCATCAGTGCGCCAACACCAGTGCAGCACCAACTGAGCATTAGCACAGCACCACTACAGCACCAGTGGAGCACCACATTAGCATCAGCCCAGCACCAAATCAGCATCAGCACAGCACCACCTCCACATCAGTGCACACCCACCAGTGCTCCCCCTCCTAAGCACCAGTGCAGCCCCACCTCAGCAGCAATTTAGCACCAGAAAGGACTGTGTTCAATTGGTCAATCCATTTCAATTTTCAAAAGCCTAAAATACAACAATGCATTTTATCAGATAGTTAATTAAACCAATATAAATTTAAACTCTTAGAAAAAATGGAAAAATCAAAAAGAAACGCAACAAATGCTCAAGGTAAAGAGTTCCAAAATGTCCTGACCAGTATATGTTTGGAAGGGTGCTAGTTGACTCTACATCCAGGAATGAAACAGGTGTTGGTACCACGAGATGCACCAGGTCACTCACTGCCTTCTCTTCCTGCTGACCACTACTGCAAAAAAACAGTCCACCCAAATGAATCAGAAAATGGCCAACAAAGGGTCCAATGATTTAAATGCACAACATTGAGCTCACCAATAGGCTACGAACAGGCCACAGGGTAGATGAAACTTCAAGTATTAAATGTACAAAATCTTTATTTTCTTTTTCACATTTTCTTTGCACACATTTTATCAAAGATAATTGATAACGTAATACATAAATTCATCAATTCATAATACATAGATCAATAAATACATATAATATAAAAACCCCACATCAACCTCTCTTCATACATCTTCCATCTTCTCATCCAGTCACACACACACATCCACTTCAACATCAGACACTATATACAAATTCCTCAACGTAATCCCCAGAGTGACACATGAATAGGATCCTGCTGAGCCTTCTTAGCAAAATGCCAGAAAGTCCAGATCGATGTGGCAGGACCCCAACGACGTAACGCCAACGCTCGTTTCGGTGCAGGGCCCAGATCTACAGGCGCACCTTCATCAGGGCTCTCACACCAAGGGAGTGGGGAAAAACACAGCACATTTGTAACAAACCCGTGGCCAATCTGTTGTAAACAAAAAACTAATTTTTGAATCAACAACATCATGAAATGTTCAATAATGTTCGATTTTTTAATTGATATATAATATAATAGGTACATGTTCAAAACCTCGTACTTTTCATAGAATTCAACCAATCAAACACATTTTGTACAAATTTCATTAGGTTAGATAGACATATACAGTTCAATGGTAAGAACTTTATAGACGACATCTTGTCTTCAATCACCGCCCCACAGCTAGTGAGCTCAACTGTTGATGAGAAAGTATTTTAATAACATACTGGAAATAGTGACGCAAACAAGGCACACATAGGAATACATGGATACAAGAATTACCAGACATTACATTCACAACAGTTCATTAAAACACCATACTCTTCATTAATATTCGAGTGGTCAAGTGGCAATTCCCATAAGAGAACATTTCAAACTCTCTACAAGATAGTGAATTTCCGTTACTTTAACCCCTTCGAGGCTAATGACGAGCTGGGCTCGTCATGGCGCTTACCTGTCGTGCGCGGATGACAAGGCCAGCTCGTCATGTAACGCGGTAATTTCAAATCTGCCGCGCACAGCGGGAAAAGCCGCCGCAGCGATGCGGTTAAGAAAGATTAAATCCATTCCTTTAGCGAATACATAGTTCACTCAACATTCAGTACAGTCCTTTTACCTCTGCCGCGGGTTCTTGAGTCCAAGTATAACAACTCGTTTTTCAGGATTTAGAGTCACTTGCCCAACAGAAATGACGCAGGAAACGCCCTAATCCAATTTGAATCTGTTTTAAATTCACAAAGATAGAATAGTTTCAACTCGTTTCTTATAGAGAGTGAATATACAAATCAGCCAAAAGATGGCCCTGCTCTCAGACGCAGCAGCCCGCAATAAATTTCACTAAGCGAACTTACCCGCTATAAATATTTCTTCCACGATGTATAATTAATTCGTCTTGCGAGAATCACAACTTCCTGCGTCAGACGGCAAGGCACCGATTTGCCTAAATAGAATATACATAAGTAGATCATACATTGTAGCCCCCAAATTACAGGATGATTTAAACAGTTCAGAGCGGTAGAAAATGGCAGGGCTTAGTTTCACAAGCTATGAAAGAACCCGATTCTTTAGTTTTATAGCGGTTTAGTCAGTCGGGAACAACACAACTCAAAAGTGCCCTTTTTAATGTCTCTTCAAGGGGAGACTAGATGGATATCCCGGGCTTAACAGACCGTAGGGTAGAGAAAACGGGGAGTAGTCATGATTCCAGGTGCTCGGTCGGGGGAGTCGGCTAGGAATTCCGCACAAGACTGCAGATCCTAAGTATTCTGCGGAAGATTGAAAAAGCAGAAAAAACAATAAGAGCTGTAAAACAGGATGGAATTTCCTAAATATACGCTACGGTATTAAGTACTTTTCTTTAAAGAGATCCGTCACTGCATAATTAAGGACAGATTAAAGATAAATTAATCGGTAACAAAGTCTTTAATCCGCACTGCCTTCTAATGGCAGAAGGTCGCATGTTACCACAATAGCCGTCACTACATCGCATGAGGGCAAATAGAAGATAAATTAATCGGAAACAAGGAGAAAGTGCGACCACAACTGTGTGCTCCATACCCCCAATCATAGCGTCCTCCTTACCTAACGTAGAGTGGTAAAGGTATGACTCTCCTCTCGAACCGAGCCCTCACAGGAGGTCAGTGGGTTTCAACCAACCTCAGTGCACGCATTCCCGCCGTTTTTAAATGAATCAGAGATCAGCCTCTCACACACAAGTGAGAACACCTGGTGAACCCTTCCTCGGCTTTCCATGGCTCGAGGTAAGACCAAGGGCGGATCCGGCCGCTAGGTCAACCACAAGCACAAAATACTAATCGGTTTGGAGGTAAAACCATCTCCAGGAAAGATAAGTTGGTATCATCATCCTTAAATTAGCCACAGCTCACAAAGGCGGATACAAGCAAATAATTTCAAGGCGGCACCCTCTACATAGATATTTTCGTAATAAGCAGCGGCAGTTCCTCCGCTTAGGTCAACCACAAGCACAAAATACTAATCGGTTCGGAGGTAAAACCATCTCCAGGAAAGATAAGTTGGTATCATCATCCTTAAATTAGCCACAGCTCACAAAGGCGGATACAAGCAAATAATTTCAAGGCGGCACCCTCTACATAGATATTTTCGTAATAAGCAGCGGCAGTTCCTCCGCTTAGGAGATGAGAATCACTAAACGCTCAAGCACATGAGCTAGTATAAGGCGGGCTTCATTTCCCTCCACCAAAAGGGGAGTAGAAATAAGAAACAATAAGAAACAATAAGAAAAAATAAGAAACAATAGATGGAGTAAATAGGGTAAGTCCAAATCCCAAGGGTTAGTGTATAGGTTTAGGCCAAAGAGTAGACAGGTGGAGGGGAGGGCTGCCGGGGCAAGAGGACAGAGAAGGAGATTATTTCAAAATTTCCCACTCAGAATAACCACACCAAAATTCTACCAATATTTTCGAAAATTCCTCACTCAAATCGGCCGCATCAAAGTCTACCATAGAGGGGGATGGATATAAGTACAGATTTCACAG
Organism: Lissotriton vulgaris; assembly: GCF_964263255.1. Classification (NCBI taxonomy): domain Eukaryota; kingdom Metazoa; phylum Chordata; class Amphibia; order Caudata; family Salamandridae; genus Lissotriton; species Lissotriton vulgaris. Next base: position 861,961,387 of record NC_141695.1, read on the forward strand.
AAAAGACCCTCCAACGATTCTATACATACAGGGTAAAATCAAAAATAGATTCACAGAATTGCGTTTCCCCAGGAGCACCAGTCGTTCAGGCCGATTTTCCCAGCATCCTGGCGGAAAATCCAGAAGACTTCCCTTTTCTTCCTTATAGCAGTAATATCTTTTCCTGGAATGCTGCGAATTTTTTCAAGTATAGCAAAGCCTATGCTCTCGCAATGCCCCGAATCTCACCCAAATCCGTCCGATACCTTGGGACCTCTTCATACCTTTCTGTCGGGGACTCTTCGGGCACACCAACAAGAGGTGCTGTCTGCAAAGGCAGGAGCCGAGCATGAGATTGAAAGCCTGGAGAGTGGAGGAACGGTGGAGCGCAGACCTAGGAGCAGGAGCAATGAGCATAAGTGATGAAAAGGAGCAAGACTCCCAAGACTTTCGATGCCGCTTGGTGCAAACCACCTCTAATTCACCTTAAGATTAGCGATCAAAATAACGAGGCAGGCGCTGGCAACTGGAAGGCGAAGAACACGTTTATTGCTCCAGAGGAGAACACATCACATTGGACACCGGGGCTATCGTCAGGAGGCGCTCTAACTGCCTCTCGGTGGCTCGGCCTTATATACACAGGTTTGTCACTTTATTACATGGTCAAACATTCTTGGCATCAGTTTATTGCATGGTCAAACATCCTTGGAATCCCCTCCTCAAGCTAGTTCCCACACAAACCCAGCAGCAATCGTCCCTCCACCCAGATCTAACAGATGATCACTATCTCGCAGCTGGACATTCAGACAGGATCAAAAACATGTGGGATCGGTCAGATCTAAGGGGTTGTGTCACTGATTACATTCTGGCCCCTTTGTTGGTGAAGCAAGTTCTGTCGTATGCGGGTGATAAACTATGTCCGCAGGGGTCGGTTAGTGCCTTGGACCAGATTGAGTAGCCAGGTGCAGTGGAGGAGGTTATCAAAGGGGCCTGCCCGTGTGCGGAGGATGAAAGGACAAGTGGGTTTGGCGCAGGAAGTGACTCCAGGGCATTGTCATGCTGACATGGTTTTACGACCCCAGTATGTGTGCTCGGGCTTAGTCAGAGCACGTGGGATGATAGCAAGGTCAGGGTGACACACAAGTGACTAGCAGTGTACGAAATGGCCGCGGTATCTAAAATGGTTGTTGCTTACGCGCTCGCAGAGGCCTTCGCTAAGCAAGATGGCGCCGGCAATGTTCATATTTATCGTTTTATATTTTACAGTCGCCCCTTTGAACATATACTAGCCAGCTTGTCAGTTCACGTCAATGTCCATTATGTTCTGTATCTCTCTGTCATACATTACTTTCATTATTTCGAATCGAGTGTCCACAGTCTTAGGGCGCAAAGAGTTCAGACAAAGAGAACACAAGGGCGGTATACAATGTACCACCTAACAGCAGCCACATATTGCAGAGATTGGAACCAAGAGGATCATCATTATTTTCCAACCCCATTCTTTCAAAATGCCCCAAAACCAGCTTCCAAGTGTCCAAGTCTCTGTTTCCTGATGGATTTCTGCTGCCAGTCAGTGGAGGTGTTCAATTGCCTTGTAGACAGAAGGTGAGTTGTCAGGGACATAAGTACAACAACTGGCTCCGATGATGCGGCATGCTTCTCCACTATCCGCAAGTACCACATCCAGAACAACGCGGTTCTGTAAAGCCGCCAGGCGGCCCGCCTGAAGCTCAGCTGTGTTGTTGGTGAGGATGCCAGCAGTGACATTCAAGGCTGTTTCAACTGCTTGAGTTAGGTGCCAGATGGCATGACTGTTTGCCATCGGACCCCATAGTAGGATGAGTCCTTTTGCTGCATCGAGGAACTGTGATGCGGCAGAGTCTGCTTGTTCTGTGTCTTTGGAGCGCCTTTCTCTATGGTGGTCTGCAGGTGCTGTATAGGTTGGAGGCAGAATAAAGGCGATTTAACATGTGCCCCCCCAGCCTTTTGGGAGCCGGGTGTAGGCTTTGGTACCGCAGATGAAGTACATGTTGGGTGAGTCAACAAACGTGGGGGGGTCGGCAGTGTTCAGAGTCCTCGTGGTTTGACAAGTGCTGTGACCCACGATCTTAGTCCCGTGGCCTTCGATGCAGACAAGGCCTGAGACGCTCCCAACAGATAGGGCCACTGTCAGAGTTGCGGCAGTTCTTTTCTTTAGATAGGAAAAGGTAGGTCTGTCTGGGTTGTTGAACACTTGCATTTCAACTCGTTCTTTGGCGGGAATGTTCATTGGAAAGGTTGCATTTGAAGTCAGAGGGCAAAAGGGAGCAGATGTTCTTCCTGTTTTGTTCAGTCAGAACTCGATGTAGAATTTTTTGACTGTCCCATTGGATGTGGCATTGTCTTTGTAGCTCTCTTGCAGGAGCATTAACCAAGCAAAGCAGGATCCATGAACAGAAAAGGGTGAAGGGATGAAAGGAATGGAATGTTCAGTGGCATGAGGTAGCAACCCACAGATCCAACAGTTGGTGGCATTTGCGGCAAGATTGTGCTGGTGCAATAGCTGTACGAAAGAGTTGTTCCAAAATTCTTTGCGTCGTTCTCTAAGGCATGGTGACAGTGATACCAGATAGTGTTCTTTCTTGGTGGTGGGTTGCATGGTGGGTGATAGTGTTCTGTATGCAGGAGCACTTTCTTCAATTATCCAGACTATGACCATTAGCAGGAGGCAGGTGAGAGATGTTGCCACAAGGGCGATTGTCTTTATTCTGTGCAATTTGGCAAGTTTGGCATCGTTGTGGTTGTTCTTCCGTCATCCGGGATCTTCCATCATCTTCAAGAGGCTCGACGACTGGCAGGACCACATACTTTTGTCTAGCGTTTCTCCTGGTAGCATTTGTAGTGTTAGCTACGGCTCTGAGACTTTTGACTCAGTTAGTGGCCTGCTTTGTCGAAGCACCCTCCTTTCGTCGATCTCAAGTTGTACCCTTTCTTGGATGGTACATTGGAGTCGGGAAACTCTGCCAGTTCAAGTGTCTCTGTTTCTGGGTAGCAACTCAGGGCTGTTCGGTCTTTGGTCAAGAGCTCTTCTTGGCTGTTCACTTCTTCGGGGGCCGTCAGTGTCGGAGATATCTTCTTACAGTGATGTGCATGAAGCCAGTTTCTTTTTCCTTCCACTCGAAGAGCAGTTCGGGTAGTGATCAAGACTTGCCAGGGGCCCGTCCACCTGGGTTCCATACTCTTTGACCTCTGAAAATTTCACGTCAGCACGAAGTCTCCAGGCTTGATATCATGTCCTGGGCTCCTGGATACGTCTGGTACGGCTTGCTGCACCTGTTGGTGGAGAAGTGTTAGTTTGTTCGTTAATTTGTACAAATAGTTGGACATTAGTATGTCCGGGACATCATTAATGGAGGTTGGTTTCAGTGCCGCCCAAATGTTCATAGGCCTGCCAAAGACTACTTCATAGGGGGTCAATCGGTGTTTGGTTGGGGTGGAGTGCATTGATAGCAATGCCAGTGGGAGGGCGTTGGGCCATTTCAACCCAGTCGTGGCGACTATTTTTGCTAGCTTCAGTTTTAGTGTGGCGTTGTGTCTCTCTACCAGGCCCGCTGATTGGGGGTGGAAAACGGCATTAGGGAAGAACTCTTTCAGTAATACATTTGCAGTAGCTAAGGCGGTGTTGTCGCGGATGGGGTAGGCCTCCACCCATTTGCTAAAGGCGCACACTATCACTAAAACGTATTTTAGACCATGACACCTCTCTAGCTGGATGTAATCCATTTGGAGGATTTCAAAGGGATGGTGAGGGACTCAAACCCTCCCCGTGGTACTACGGTCCCTTTCCCTGGGCTGTGTTGCAGGCATACTATACATTGCTGTACTAAGCGCTTTGCTGATTTGGTTATCTTGCTGTTATGCAATACTCTGGTGATTAGTTCGGTCATGGGGGCAGATCCTTTGTGTGCTGGTAAATGTGCCATGGTCTATATGGGGATCAGATAGGCATTAGGTAGCAGCCATTTGTCTCCGTCTTTTGTCCTCCAGCAGCCTTCCTCGTCTTTCAGTCCCACCGAGTCCTTTCAGTCAGTTCGTCTTGTGTGCCTGTCGTTTGTATTTCTCTTACAGTCGTTCTAGCGTCAGTCCATTGTTCAACTTGTGACCTGGTCACGTACATTCGCGTCGTGGTTATGTCCTTTGCTGTGGTTCGGGCAGTAATGTCGGCTAGCACATTTCCCTGTCCAATGAGATCGGTCACTTTCTTATGTGCTTGGAATTTAATCACTGCTAGCTGCTTGGGGAGGAGGACTGCTTCTGTCAATGCGGAGACTAGATCTCCATGTAGGATGGGTGTGCCGTGTGAGGTCAGGAACCCTCTTTCCTTCCATAAGAGCCCAAAATGGTGAACCACCCCGAAGGCGTACTGGCTGTCGGTGTATATGTTTACTGTCGTACCAGCTGCTAAAATACATGCTTGTGTGAGGGCAATGAGCTCTGCTGCTTGTGCAGATCGTTAGGCGATGCAGGCTGTTTCTAGGATGGTTCGGGCTGTGGTGACAGCAAATGCGGCTGAGGTGGTGCCATCGGGGAGTTTGATGCACGAGCCATCTACCCATAGTTCCCCATCTGGCTCTGGAAAGGCAGTGTCTCGGAGATCTACTCTACTCTTTGTCTGTTCGTCAGTGAGGGTCACACAGTCGTGCAGGGGAGTCACACCAGGGTCATTTTCAGGTAGAGGTAACAATGTGGCTGGATTGAGAGTGGTGCATCGCTTCAGAGTGATGTGTGGCGCTAGCAGGGTCAACTCGTATCCTGTTAGTCGTGCGCTAGTCAGGTGTTGGATTTTGGTATGGTTCAATAGTGTGTCCACTGCATGGGGTACTAACACAGTGATGGGATTGGAGAGCACTATTCCTTCGCTCTGGTGGATGGATACTGCTGCAGCAGCTACTGCGCGCAAACACGCTGGCAACGCTCTAGCTACTGGGTCATGGGTGGCAGAGAAATATGCACAAGGGCGATCTTTGTGACCAATTGATTGTGCTAAAACGGACAATGCACATCCCTCCCTTTCATGTGTGTAGAGGAAGAATGGTTTTGAATAGTCTGGGATTCCTAGAACAGGTGCCGAACAAAGGGCATCTCTCAATTCTTTGAATGCTGACTGGCATTCGGGTGTCCAGGGGAAAGGTGAGGGGGTATCTTTGGCTAAGAGGGAGAGAAGGGGTTTGACAATGAGGCTAAAGTTCGGCAACTATTGTCGGCAGAATGAGGTGAGGCCTATCAAAGATCGGACTAGCTTCTGATTCTTTTTTTTTTTAAAGGTATTTTTATTGAGAGAAAAAATGAAGAAAACCAGCTCCATAACATTGCACATCAGTGAGCAGCGGCAAATCAAAGACAATCATTGATAAAAGCAAGCACAATCATAGCAAGATAGTCATCCAACCCATCATGACCCACCCCCATTAACCCCCCCAGCTCAGACATGTAAGGACAGAACCCCCTCCCCCCTTCACACTACTACCTACCCTGAATTTGTCACCCTAGCCCATAGGACAACCACCACTACGGGGAGCCTAAGCGGAAGTGGCGTCACACGGCTACAGTGGTGGTACTGCACATCTATCAGTCAACGGCTCCAGTCTGTGCCCTTCTCACATCGGCTCGCCATTCGATTGCGAGTCCAACCACTCCCTTCTATAGCGCCTCCAAGCCGCCCATATACTGTCCCATTTCGTAGGGCAACCTCGTTTTTTGTAAATGACCTTCTCTGCCCGCTGGCACCAATCCAAGTCTCGCTCCCACTCTTCCACCGTTGGCGTTAGATCACTGCCCCACAACCGTGCGACGTTCCTTTTAGCTTCCATGCTCGCCAGAGCTAACCATACCGTGTCCCACTTTGGCCAGGTGATATCACTGGTAACTCCTAACACATGCTGCCTAGCCTCGAGCGGCACCTCCGCTCCCACAACTTCGGCCATGATGCCCATCACTTAGACCAAAATGCCCTGATCTTTGCACAGTCCCATAGAATATGTAAGAAGGTCCCTTCCTCCCCGCACCCCCTGAGGCAGAAGCGGGAGTCCGCATAACCTATTTGGTACTGTGTTGTACGTGGAGTGTGCGATCTGTGCAGGATGCGAAGTTGAACCAGCTGGAACCTTCGATGAATCGCCACCTCCCTTAAGCACTGGAGGGCCTCCCCCCAGTCGTCATCCTCCAGCAGCCCCAGGTCTGTCTCCCACCTTTCCCGCAAGGGCCCCAGCATGTCCGGGACGTTGTTACTGAGGTTTTTATAAGTGAGTGAGATTGCTTTATCGATCATGGGGTCTAGTAATAACCTGTCCTCCAGCGGGGCATATTCAGGCAGCTTTGTCCCTGGGGCCAGGTGCCTGCGCAGGGCAGACTTAAGCTGGTGGTATTGGAGGAATTCTCCCTCCTCCATCTGATATTCAGCCTGTAGACCTGCAAATGTCACCATCTCTCCTCGTTTCCAAATGTCCCCCAGCACCTCAATACCTATCAGGCCCCATCGGCGTAGGTCTTTCAATTTCGTCACAGCTGGCAGAAAGGATCCAGCCCACAAGGGAGTCTGCTCCGTAAGCTTTGCTTCCCATCCGAGCAACTTCGTCGCTTGTTTCCAGACCGCAACCACTGCTGACGTTTGGGGAGGAAGAGGTCGGCCTCGCCTACCTCTAGTATATAGGGCTGCTAGGTATGTGTCGCTGCCAAAGGCTAGTCTGTCCACCATGTAGGCTGGTTCTTCCACAGGTGAGAACACCCATCCATTCACATAGACTAGTTGTGATGCCGAATCATAGAGGCGGATATCCTTGCTTCTGATTCTTGGGAAAGGGAGTGTCTAGAATTGTCTGGATCCTGTCGGGTGTGAGTGTTCTTCCTTCCTTCGATAAAAGGTGACCTAGGTATGTTACTTGTGGTTTGCAGAACTGTAGCTTCTTTCGAGAAACTTTGTGACCATTTTCTGCAAGGAACTGTAGGAGTTGGATGGTGGCTGTGACGGCTAGTGGAGTAGTGTCTGCTGCTAGAAGGATATCGTCTACATACTGTATCAACACTACCCTGTCTGGTAACTGTTTGGCATCTAACTGTCTTTTGAGCGCCTGGCTATAGATGCTCGGGCTCTCGGTGTACCCCTGGGGTGCTCGACAAAATCTATATGAGCTGGATCTTAGGGTAAATCCGAAAAGATAGCGACTGTCTTGGTGAATAGGTATGGAGAAGAAGGCATTCTTGAGTTCAATAACGGTAAAGGTGGTAGCAGTGGACGGAATTAGGGTCAGGATGGTGGTGATGTCAGAAACTACTGGGTACTGTGGTACTACTATTTTGTTTATTTCCCGCAGGTTGATGATGAAGCGGTAGGCTTTTCCATCTCCCTCTCCCTGTCTCTTTATGATCGGCAAAATAGGACTGTTACAAACATTGCTCACTACCTCTTCTACCACTCCTGCCTCTACCAGTGACTGTATGATTTTGGTCAATGTTTTCTCGCCCTCTGGCAATGTCATTACTGCAGTACCTTCTGTAAGGTTGCGTCTTGTCGTATTGTCACGTGTAGTGGGTCAATCATCATTCATCCTACGTCTGAATCAGCCCTAGCCCATAGATGCGAGGGTAAAGTGTCTAGTAGGGATGTGTCTGTCTCAGAAATGGGATACATGTGTTGGGATGGATTATCTCTCGGTGGTGGTGATTGTCATATAAGATGACCCGTACCCCGTCCGGCGAGCATCTGATAGTTGCACGAAAATGCTTCAACAGATCGAGGCCCATAATGGCGTCTGGGGTATGGAGGAGAGAAGGAACGTCGTGTCGATAACATTGTTTTCAAGCTTGAAAGGGATCGGTATGGACAAAGGGTTGGTGGAGGGCGTACCGTCAAATCCTATTGAAATTATGTGTGAGCCAGACAAGGGTGCCCTTGGAATCAGTTGTTTGGATAGTGAACTACGTGTTGCTCCTGTGTCCACCAAAAATGGCGACTATGTGCCCAGGACCTTTGCGGTAACATAAGGGCCTTGCTGATCAACATAGAGCTCGACTGGATCCCTCCCTTGCCCTTGGCTGTTCTACGCAAAGTCGTACTTGTTGTCGTAATCCGACTGCTGGTACTGATTCTGTCTGGGATGATCAAATGCGTTCACTCTCCCTGGCCTTTCCTCGTTAGCTTCATTCGTGTACCCTCTCCCACATCCTCTTCCTTTCTGTCCGAGTACTATTTCCCTCGCCCCTATGCCCCTACCGATTCCTAGCAGAATCGGGCATTGGGATTTCCAGTGTCCGTACTCTTTACAAAACGCACATTTATCCAGTCCTAAGTCTTGTCGTCCTGTATATGGCGTCGATTAATTACTTCTAGGCGGTTGTGCCCTAGGGGTATTCTGTTGGTATTCTCCCTTATATTGCTCCCTTCATGTATTCACTCCTTGGAGCTGCTCTACATTACCCTTTCTTTCAAGTCTTTCTTCTTCCTTTCCCTAGCTCTATCAATCAAATTTTTCTGGTGTTCATAGTTCTCTGCCATCTGGAGGTTGGCCGCTGGTTTAGAGGCTGCCCAGCTGCTTTCGCTTGTTTGCAGTCTTTGCGATACTTCCGGTAGCAGTCCCTTAACATAATTCTGCACAAACAAGTGGTGTCCGGTTGCGGTGGACATGTCTTGTCCGCTGTAATCGGAGGACACTGTTTCAAATCTGGAGAAATACTCCAAGACGTCCTCTTGTGGTTTCTGGCGGCATGCGGTTACAGTTGACCAGTCAATCTTTTTCCCCGGGATCATAGTTTTGACTTTTTGTACTATTTTGTCGGGAAGGTCTAATATGGCTTTTACTGGTTTATGTCCGGGTTTTCGCTGTTATCTAAAACACCAAGTTGTTCTCAGGTATGGCCGAGCAGCTCTGTGTGGTCTACTCTCCTAATTTGTTTCCACACATCCGCTGGCAGACATAACCCAAAGAACAAATCGATATCGGCGAGTGTCATAATGGTTGATCCTAGAGCGGTACCTAATTCTGTATAAAATGCAGTGGGATTCTTACGTAAATCCGGTAAAGATTTACGGAATGTTAGGATGTCTTGTCTGACCCATGGCTGGTATACCCAATTGTAGACCACACTTCCTTTAGCATCCTGGTGGTTTATGTCATCATTGTTCCCTTGTCCTCTAGGGAGGACCCAGTAAGGGGCAGCTTCTTTAATCGGCATCATGTTATCTGGCTTTTCTATCAGGGCTCCTGTCATTGTAGATGTCTTATCCTTAACTACCCGTCATTGTTCTATGAGATGCCGGAATACCTCTAGTGTGTACGAGAAGAGTTCTACTACATCACAGTCATTTTCATCTCCCGTATCTACCTTTCTATAAAGAGCCATTAGTCGCTCGGGCCCTACATCTTTGTACTTCTCCTCGTAAGCAGTGAGTGTGTGATAACAGAGGCGAACAATGAAGTGTCACTTGTGGTTTTCGACATAGGAGTTGCATATGTCGGTTATATACTCTTCGGTCTCTTTCCTGTCTACGAGCGTTTTAACTATTTTAGTGATACTTGCTTGTTCGTCTTTACTTAATCGTGGGATCCTCTGCAACCCTTTCTCTTTTGATTCAGTTTCTACTGACGCGCCTTTTGATGAGGCACTAGGCACAGGAGACTCTGTTGGTGCTGAGGCTATGGGAGTCAAGGCGATGGTGCCGCCTTCCTCTACGCTTTGGGATCCCTGACGTTGTACTACAGGATGGGTGGGGGCATAAAGAGGTGGCTTTAGATGATCGGAGGACCTAATAACAAATCATCATCTACTTTCTGTTTAGTTGGTAACTCAGGGTAAAGAGTCGAGGGCGTTCTAACAGTCTCTCTTTCTTTTATATCTTCTTCTAACTTTTTACAAGTTTGGTGAGCTGCTTTCGTATCTCCTTATCTAATCTAACTTTGTTTCTTTTCTTTCATTGTGTTGCTTCTTTCTGCCACAGACCATAGCTGTCAAGCATGTCTGGCGTAGTTCTCTTTCTGCGAAGAGCTATTCATAGCGTTTCTATTTTATCGGGGTCGAAAGATCCCGTCAGTGGCCACTGATTTTGCCGATCTTTCTTAGTGCGTTTATGCCATTGTTCGCTATACTTTACAGTGGCTAATCCATATTTCATATACATGTCCTTATTAGGGGTGCCTTCCGGCGGTGCGGGATGACTGACCTCTAATAAACGGTCCAGCCAAAAACAATCAAACAATTTTGAGAAGACAGGCATGACGTAACAAAGGTCAACAACAAAAATCTCAAATCAATTTAGGCAAAAAGCCCGCATTACGTGTCCTTCGCTGTTTCTGCAAAGAAAGAGAGTATTCCTAATCTCTGTTTGCACGCAGGGAATGTCTCAACTAAGGGGAATACTAGTATTCGGTCAAACTTATTCAACCAGTCAATAATAAGTAAGAATCGATTTTTCACAACCTTACCCGAACCGTTATGGACAGTTTCTTCGTCGTCCCCTTCCAGCGTCCGTTTGTCCTCTCACTCCAACAATGCGGCGTTCCTGTGAGGTCCCAGTCAGGACAGCAGGTCACTCGAGAGAGGTCCGTTCGGAACCGGTGAAGTTCAGTTGATCGGCTGCCAGACGAGGGTCTCTTTCAGGCAGGTGCACTTCCCGATCGTTTAGACGTTCACTCCGTCGTTAGGACCTCTGTACCGGAACCACGTGTCGCTGATGGGCCCCACGTGGGCGCCAATTGATGATAAGCACCGAGACTCCCAAGACTTTCGATGCCGCTTGGTGCAAACCCCCTCTAATTCACCTTAAGATTAGCGATCAAAATAACGAGGCAGGCACTGGAAACTGGAAGGCGAAGAACACGTTTATTGCTCCAGAGGAGAACACATCACATTGGACACCGGGGCTATCGTCAGGAGGTGCTCTAACAGCCTCTCTGTGGCTCGGCCTTATATACGCAGGTTTGTCACTTTATTACATGGTCAAACATTCTTGGCATCAGTTTATGCATGGTCAAACATCCTTGGAATCCCCGCCTCAAGCTAGTTCCCACACAAACCCAGCAGCAATCGTCCCTCCACCCAGATCTAACAGATGATCGCTATCTCGCAGCTGGACATTCCGACAGGATCTAAAACATGTGGGATCGGTCAGATCTAAGGGGTCGTGTCACTGATTAAATTCCAGCCCCTTTGTTGGTGAGGAAAGTTCTGTCGTATGCGGGTGATAAACTATGTACGCAGGGGTCGGTTAGTGCCTGGGACCGGATTAAGTAGCCAGGTGCATTGGAGGAGGTTATCAAAGGGGCCTGCCCGTACGTGGAGGATGAAAGGACACGTTGGTTTGGCGCAGGAAGTGACTCTGGGGCATTGTCATGCTGACATGGTTTTACGACCCCAGTATGTGTCCTCGGGCTTAGTCAGAGCGCGGGGGATGATAGCGAGGTCAGGGTGACACACAGGTGACCTGGGGTATGAAATGGTCGCGATATCTAAAATGGTTGCCGCTTACGTGCTCGCAGAGGCCTTTGCTAAGTAAGATGGCGCCAGCAATGTTCATATTTGTCGTTTTATATCTTACACAAGTGGGAGCAAATCTGAGCACAAGCACTCAGTGGCGGCAACCAAATGAAGAGTGTAGAGCATTAAATTAAAATATATAAAATGAACATTCAAGTGCATCTTCTGAAGTAAGGAGCGGCTCAGAGGCAAAATGCGGTTGCTGGGCCCTAAAATATTTTGTTTTAATTACATTTTTAAAAAGCTACGGGGAAGGGCAGGATGTGGTAGTGTAAGTAAATGTCGAGGAGAAGTGGGATTAACGGGTGAGCAATGGGGTAGCTGGGTGAGGGTCTACATTAAAAAACAGTTAAACACAGCTCAGTGGAATGGCGATGGGCTATCAGGAGAAGAGCTGGGGAAAGATGGAAAGCGTGGGGTGGCAATGTAAAATAATATTTTACATACAACAGGCTTTATTGATGTGTCAAGTCAGATTGACATTTACAATACATAAACATAGTGCAGAAATAAGCACATGGAGAGAGAGCAAGAAAACATATGTGCTGCAATGGAGTGTTGAAAGAAAAAGGAAAAAGTGGTTCCCTGATGTGGAGCCATGGAAGAATACCAGTCATCCAATCAGAAAGATGGTTTAAAAGCTATATTCCAGGGAACAGAAAAACACAACAACAAGGAAAGCTATTGAATAAAATGCAAGCAAATGAGATTGATAAGACAACCAGCTAATGGTAAGTAATGGGATGATCTATAGCTCACTTTATCTATTGGTATTGTCCGCAAAAGGTCCTAAAAAGCAGGAATAATAAGGAATCATCAAGGCAGAGATAAAGAGGCAAGAAGGGCAGGGTGATGGAATAAAGAGACTTGAGGTGGAATGAAGACTAGGTAGCTTTGGTATGCGGTACACCCAGGATTTAGCAGCAGGCCCCTATAAAACAAAAGTTGTACCCTGAAACAGTCTGAAATCACAATAAGCGAAAGTGTAAATTATGTCTCACTGGGTTTATTTATTGCAATTGTCGATCTGACTTGATACATCAATAAAGTCTGTTGTATCATATTATTTTAATTACGATTTATTATAATGCAGTATACAATAGTGTGCTGTGTTGTACGGCATTTCATTTTGCAAATATGTGTTGTTTAGTTAATAAATGATTGTATCTAATTTGTTTAATTTATTGTACTAGTTGTGGGGGCAGGGGTTATTTCCACAGATGGAGCAGCAGCAGGCAAGGCTGGTGGAGTGCAAACTGAGGGAAGATGTCCCAAGAAGAGGCATGGCCGGTCCGCTGGAGGAGGATGTTTAGGGTGAAAGCATCAACTTTAAAGAGGTCGTCATTCTCGGAGACATAGTGCACTATGATGAACACGTGCCTAGATATGTACAAGTTCCATGTTCTGATCTAGTTAGGGCTAACTGAAACATCATCCTCTGGAACTCATTAAATGAGCACAGTGGAGTATTATTGTCACCTAGTTTATGAGTGCAGAGAGGCAACAGATACTTCATAGTCATTGTCATTAGTCATCATTATTACGCGCTTAACAATTATACCGTGATCTGCTTTCCTTCTATGGTTTCAAGGCACTTTCCAAAATTTGCAAGCTCTTATTGTCCAAATGGCTTCTTCTACATTTAATCCACACATACAAGTAGAATCAGCTTCGCCGCCCCCACCCACTCTTGGGTGTCCAAGTTACCTGTAGAACCCTATCACAATAATAAAATAGGTAATGTCAATTCAATCCGATCCAGTGATACCAGCTGGCAAAGTTAAATTCTGCATCATGACTGTTGAAATTCATCTCCGAAGCATGTGGCAGGAGCACTCGGAGGCACATGGTTCATCTCAGACAACATGCGGGACACAAGAACACGCAGAGGGATCCCCACAATAGCTAGAGCCCTCCCCCCCAACGGGCAAAGATACAGGCGTGGAACATAGATAGCGTGCTCGCAGCAACCATTGACACATATTCAAGGTAAGAGGCATTTGCAATGAGAAATAAGAAAACAAAATGAACAAGATCCAACAATAGCAATTACTCTGGACGCAGAAAAGGCCTTTGACCGGGTTTCATGGTCTTTTTAAAAAGAATGGATATATTCGGTTAACTTGGGGGAATCATGCATAAATATGGTCATGGCCCTTTACCTATCACCTTCGACTCGCATTGCAATTAACAACCCGCTCTCGGAGTCTTTTACTCTGCAACACGGCACCAGACAAGGCTGCCCCCTGTCACCATCTCTTTTCCTTTTGGCGTTGGAACCCTTAATGTAATATATAAAGATGAACACAGATATTAAGGGTGTAGGGTTCAATAATACTCAAGTTAAACTAGCCGCCTACGCAAATGAGATTTTAATAATAACTGAAGGTCCGGGTTCTTCAATTGCGGCTTTGATGCTTACGATCTGTACACTCAGGATACAAACTTAAAAGAGACAAATCGGAGGTAAAACCTTTGAATGTTCACTGTACCAAGGACATTTTAGGCAACTCAGGCCTAGCATGGCAATCGGGGTATATAAAATCTTTAGGTATCGAATTTGGTAGCAATATACTTGATACCCTCCACCATAATGAAAAGTTAACATTGGAAAAGGTCATGAAACTTCATGATTCATGGTCACCAAAATTCATCACATGGTGGAAGAGAATAGAAACAATATAAATCATGATTACGCCCTTAATGAACTATCTTATCAACATGCTCCCACTTACCCTCACAGAAGACTTTCATCATAAACTAGATATCCTTCTCTCAAAATTTTATGGAAAGGTAAGAAGGCTCGAATTGGACTAAAAAAACTGAGGCGTGACAAATCCTTAGCGGGTGTTAATTAAGCTGATTTTAAACTATATCTATATCAATCAGCATTTTTAGCCAAGCAGGGTTCTTATTGGATTTCGCCTCCTATCAACTATACTCCGGTGTGGTTAGAAGTTGAAAAATCTATTCTGGATAATCTTAATCTTTTTGCCCTGCTCACTTCTAATCAACTTTATCCGATTAGTTCTAAATCTATTTTCAAAAATATGAAAATGACGCTACTAAAGGTAGACAAGAAACTCGAGTCAAGCATGAAGGGATCCAAGATCGAATCTATATGGCATAATCGTAACATTTTATATAAAGGGAAAAGCTTACATTTCGATACTTGGATCAATGAGGGTATATTCTTCCCCTATCAGTTAGAATATTCATCATATCCCATTACGTTTGCTGAACTTCAAACCAGATACAAATTAGACAGAATTGAATTTTACAACTTCTTAAAAGTTAGAGTGGCACTCTCTAAAGCTCAATTACATAATTTGTCACCATCCCTACCAATTTTTGTGTCACAAATTACTAAACTAGGTCACCAAGTATCATATTTATTTATCTATTTATTTATAAAGTTTTATATAGCGTGAACAAGATCCCGAAGGATGTCAGAGCACTTTACAATAGGACGAAGGAAGGAAATAAATACACAAATGAAAAGGTAATCACCCACGACATACAAAAATAAGAACTAAGGCTTACTGCCAGCCTAAAACACAACGCATTGAAGGGATGCTAAATGAAAAGGTACTACTACAGAACAACCGCCTGAGGAAAACAGGCCTAAGTGGGAGGGCAAAAGCCCGCAAGAAGGCGATGAACAGCCGTTTCGGCGTGAGCATCAACCAAAACCCCATCAAAGGGTAAATCAACCGTCGCTCCCGTATACTCGCCGCAGGGCAACAGAACCAGCCATAGCCCAGCCTAAAGAATCCACAGTATCCAAGGCCAAGCGGATTGTGAATTCAGCAAGGTCACGGCCATCCCGGAGGAGATGAAGGAGGTCAACATGAGCACCTTCAGAGGTGGCAGACAGCAAAAACTCTGCAGAGTCCCACAGGGCAGAGGCATCCTGAGCCAAAACACACACTGTATTTAAGGACCGCAGGGCAGCACTAGTGGAGGCAAAGATGTTCCGACCCCATGACTCAAGCTATCTGGACACCCGGGAGGGAGGAAGCATCAGGCGGGGCATATATTTACAAACTTCTTCGCCCCAAAACCTCGAATCTCAACAATAATCTTGTAGCTTTTGGGGAGTTGCATTCTTCTGACCCATTACCCAAATCTATTTGGCCTCAACTCTGGAGCTATACAACCCGTAACAAAATATCCCCGGTATTGTCTCAAACTATATTTTGGCTTCTACACAAGGTGTTTTGGACGCCTACATGGTTGCACTCTCAGCATCTTCGGTACGATACGATTTGCTGGAATTGTAAAGAAGAAGCTGGAGATTTAGCCTATCTTATACTACATTGTAAGGCCGTGTTGACCTTTTGGGACAACGTTTTTAATTTCTTTTCAAACTTTTTTAAATGTGAGTTCAAAAGAGAATTTTTCACTTTAACAACTGTTTTTCTAGCGAATGAAACATGTATTAATGCTGATAAAGCCCTATTAGACCTTTTATTCATGTCAGCAATAAAGATGGTACGCTTAAGACCTCATATAAAGGGTGGATGAACTGGGTTATTCATCTCAGGGGTGCAGATAATATTGCTCTGCAGAATTCTCCATGGAAACCTTCGACCAAAGCTATGTGGAATTCTTTAGACATTTACTTCAACACACATAAACCTCTGTTATTATTTTATAGGTAATATTTTCAAATAAGTCTTTTTAGTTATTTTTGCATACACAGTACGTCTTTCTTAACGATACATACTTACTGTTTGGTGTATTTGGTCATAATATCCAGTTGTAGCAGTAGGCCTCTCAATTGTTTTATATAAACCCTGTTGGATATTATGGGTTTTTTTCTCTTTAGAATTAGTTTATTTCTCTTTCCCTTTTTCTTTTTCTTTTGTTTCTCTCTTTTTTCTTTTTTCTCTATTACTATTACTATTATTATTATTATTATACATAATTTTAATATGATCATATGTAAGTGCACAATATCCTAACTTTTTATTCATATTATATATTTACATCTTCTGATTATATATTGCTTGGAATAATAATCTTTGAGTAATATTGCAAATTTTATGTTTTGCTCAGTTATAGCCTTGTTTCAAGAGTGCAGTTTGTATATTTTACGAAATATGTTTTCTTTTGTTGTGTTATTGAAAGTCTAATAAAGAATTTAAAAATGAAAAAAAACAAAAACAAAAAAAACCCGAAATGTTGACAACATACAAGGCGACAGGGCCTATGCCATACACAACGATAGCAACCCTGTCTGCGCTCAATATACCAATTTAGTGAGATGCGATTTCCTCTCCCTTTAACCCCCTACCCTACTGTTACTCTCCTTACAAGACAATATGTTATTACAAGCAATGTTGTGTACATTCTAGTGGAATGGTTGTAGATGCAATGCTATATCGCTATAACAAGTACCGTACCGTTTGCCTTCAGTTTTAGATAAAAAAACGTGCAGTACAAAGGGTCAACATTTGTGACAAGTAGTGATTGTGAATGAAGCGACTATGCAATTTCAGTTGTCTGTAACTGCTGTAATACATGACAATTTATAAAACCAATAAAGAAATGTAAACAAAAAAAAATGTCTGTTGAAATTCAAGGCAAAGGTTAGATTTTACAGACAAATATTCTGGTCAAGAGGACAATGTTACAGACACACCAAATGTGACCAAGCAATGATAGAAAAGCGGCTAAATTAATAAGACAAGGATATTTATGTAAGGTGTAGGATAGAAAACCCAGAAGTAACAGACAGTCAGGAGCAAACTGGCTCTATCCTTTTACACTCTGGCCATGGAGTGCGCAAGTGCTAACTCTAACATACAATATTTAGAGAATTGTAAAGTACTGTACGATACTGCTAGGGCTACTTTGTTCACAGAATTGCAGAATGATGCACTAATCGACCAATCTACCTCTCCAGTTGGTAAATCTAGATGTATCCCCTGATGCCAGATGGCTATCTCAAGAGCCATCCAGACCAGAAACGACAAGGTGAAACTGCATAGTTTCCCGTGTGTCAGACTAGTGTTCAGCTAGTGATTGCCATTTTAGGACAAGCAGTGGTTTTAGTTTTTCTGATTGGAGGTAGTTGGGGTGGTATGCGGAGTCATCAGCAGAACCCTCCCAAAACATGACGATGCCTGGAATGCTCCGCAGCAGTTTGGGGGTCAAGTGAAATATTTTTCTCACATATGTCAATCACAGATTGGGGACAGATGGGCAGTCTATGCTGCACAGAATGGTCTGAAGATCCAATTTTCTTCCTAGCCCCCAGACTTTTTTGTCAAACTCCTCTGCCAAAGAATCCTGTGCGTCAGTCATCTGTTTTGGAGGGGATGGAGAATTTCCTTTCCAAAGCGGCCATAATTCCAGTACCTCAGACAGAACGAGAGAGAAGCTGCTACTCCATTCTTTTTCTGGTCCAGAACTGTCAGGTTCTTTTTATCCTGTTTTGGATCTAAAGAAAGTAAATTCTTACATTCCTCATCAAACATTTACATGTTGACCCTAGGTTAAATTCTTCCTCTGTTGAAAAGGGTTAGCTTTTTGACATGATAGATCTAAAGGACGCATATTTGCACATCCATATTCACAGGGACTCTAAGACGTTTGTCAGATTTTGTGTGGGAGAAAGACACTTCCAATTCCAGGTTCGGACTAGCTTCTGCTCCAATGAATTTCAACAAGTTTAAATTATGTATTGAGTTTTTCTAATTACTGTAACTAGAGTGCAAAAATAGAAATTTACATACCAGTCGCCAGGCAGGGTGAGGAGAAAAAAAATGCAAACCCATAGTCCATCTGTAAACCAGTTACCCAATGAAGCAATTACTAGCAACTTTAAAAAAAAGGAAAAGAAGAACACAACCATCGAGGGAAGAAAGGGAAAAGGAAAGACCCTCCTGCAATGGGGAGGAAGGATGGGAGGCTTTAACACCCACATGGGAGAAAATAAAATAATATGGCCATCTGTCCCCAGCTCCTTCCTTTAACGAAAGCCAACAACAATTGGGGTCAAAGTATGGGGAACCTCAAGAGGAAGGGGCCTGGGAACGGAACATAGTGGTCTGCGTGGAACATGAAGGAGGCCAGGATACGCTGTGAACACCTTAAATGTATGGGTAAGTTAGGCACTTCATACTTTAAGAAAAGAGCCCCAAACCTCTTCAAACATCTGCAATTTGTAATTTAGCTTATAAACAAGGCACTCGAAGCATGCAACATCATAGATGTTGCCCAACCAGGTATGTGATGTGGGAACTAGAGTTGATTTCCAAAGATGCAGAATTGCCAATTTAGCCACCCCTAAGGTGGTGGAGAGCCATCTTTTAACATGTTGAGTCAATGAAGGGAGGTTAGAAGTATCATGCAGGAGCATTAGCCGGCTGTCAAAGGCCTGTCTACCCTAAGGCCCTGTCTCATATGGTCCCAAACCTGCGACCAGAAGGAGTTCAGTCGGTCACATTCCCATAAAATATGGACTGTATCGCAGTCTGGTAAGACAAATCTCCAACAACGTGAATCTACACTAAGACAGGCACTATGTAACCTGGCTGGGGACCAATGCCAACAGTGCAAGATCTTAAAAAAGCTATATATAAGGTGCGCTTCCCTCAATCCTTTAATATAATCCGCCAGTAGAGTACCCCAGTAATCATCCACGTATTGTGTGTTAAGAGGAGTTTCCCACCAGGCACAAAATGCTACGAATGGTTGAGCGGGAAAACAGGGGTTCATCAATGTGGCATACATTCGCAAAATAATCTTCCCAAAGTTTTTCCAGATCTGCATATATTGAGTAATTACTGAGCTAGGGAGGTCAATATGTGTGTTCCAATGGACAAGTGATAGGGAATGGGGCAATTGATTGCATTTCTGTAGTTGTGAGGGTGGAATTAGAAATTAACGTCTCAAGTCGGGGAATGACTTGATAAAGTCATTAGAGACAAGGTCCTTGATGTGATGAATACCATGAGTAATCCAGAGGGACCAATGAATTTCCTCCCCACCAACCATAATGGCTGCATTGCGCCATAAAGGGGGTTTAGCATGAATATGGGTCAGGATTTGCACCAGCCTATAGGCCCTATGCCACGCATACTGAGAGGTATAAATGATCAGCTTGACAAGGGGACTAATTAAAGGTCTCACAGTAAAATAAAATAGTCAGATCTCTGGAATTTACCATATCTAACGCTCTAACTCCACCCACAAGGGTGTGGCCCTAGAAGTAGATAACCCTCCAAATGCAGAAGACGTAAGCTACCCTTCTTCCATGTAGCGTAGAGCTTAGCATGCTTTAATCTCGGTCTATCCAAACCCCAAATGAATCAGGAGATGGAGCATTGGATGTTGTGCAGATGATAGACTGATATAGCAAGGGACAACATTCCAAAGATGTAATTCCATTTGGGGAGGAAATTCATCTTGATGACCTGGACCATACCCCACAGGGATAGGTTCAGGGCAGAACACCTTTTAAAATGACGTTCCATACAACCCACAATGGATTTCACATTGTTCAAGACCATGTCTTCCAGACCCTGATTTATATACACCCTGAAGTATTTTAAATGGGACTGAAGCCACTTGAATGGCAGGTTACCCAGAGAGGTCCTGGTGGTGGTGAGTGTTAGGAGCAGAGCCTCGCATTTCAACCAATTTATCTTATAGCCCGAAAACTGGGAAAAAGAATCCAGTTGAGAAATCAGAGCGGCTGCTGAGGCAGAGGGGTTTGATAACGTAAAGAGGGTGTAATCTGCATAGTAAAAGACCTTTACCTCACCCACTGCCGTGAGAATACCCATAATGTCATTAGATCAAAAGGCAATAACTGGAGGTTTTAGAATCAACAGAAACAACAACAGGGACAGGGCACAACCCTGTCTGATGCCTCGATGGATGTCAAAATACAAGGTGGAGAAACCTCCACATGTGACAGATCCAGTGGGTTCACAGTACATACCCCTGGGTAATGTAAGAAAGTCATGACCTATGCCCATCCTCTCCATGGTCAGAAAGAGGTAACTCCAATCGACACGATTGAAAGCCTTTTTGGCATTCACAGAGAGGAGTACCTTCTCTTCTAGCTCGTCCCTTACCTACCAAATAATATGCAAGAGTGTGCAAGAGATTGGTAGAGGAATGTCCGGGAACAAAGCCCAACTGAGATGAATGAATATGAGATATGATAACTTTATTCAAGCAGGTCGCCAAAACCTTTGCCAAAATCTTAAGATCTGCATTTATGAAAGAAATAAGGCGATAGCTAGAACATTCCAGGGGGTCCTTCCTTGGTTTTGTGAGCATCAAAATTTGAGTCCTGATGAACTCTGCAGAGAGGTGCCTGCCATCTAGAGCTTCTGATAAATCGAGACTAGGATGGGAACAATTTGGGCTTTGGTGTCCTTATAACATTCAGCCAGGAGGCCGCCCTCTCCAAGAACCTTCCCAGAGGGCATGGCATCGATCGCCGTGGCGATTTCCTCCGCTATTATCACACCTTCCAGTTGTACAGATTGTGTGGGCGTTAGCTTTGGTAATTTTAGGGAGTCAAAAACTGAAGGTTCTGTTCTGGGGCTGGGGGCGTTCCAGCCGTGTGAAGGTGTTCATAATATTTCTACAACAGCCACTATTGCCGTCGGATTGGTGACAAAGCGAGCCTTGGAGTCTCTGATGGCAGAGATCGTCCTAGAAAAGCCTTGTTGGCGGAGTAGGTAAGCCAAAGCCTACCTGCCTTTTCATAACTTTCGAAGTGTCCCTGTAGTATGTGGAAGAGTGTCCCTGTAGTATGTGACATGTCTGCAGTGTTTGCTCTATAATGTGTACTTGAGACTTGAGCCTTCATCGCATGACTGGACAACTTTTTTCCCCTTGTGTTCGGTTCATTTCATGATTGTATTATATCGTGTATGATAGATGTTGTAGATCACATAGTATGCTGTTTTTTTATTTTAAGTTAATTGTTGTTGATGTTCTTTTTCTGGGGCAGGAGGCTGGGAGGTAATGGAGATAGTATTGTTGTGGTGAATTTGTTTTCAACCCATGGGTCCTACTGTGATCTGCTCCCATTCTGGTTCTCCAAGGCTGTCTCCCCTCCTTACTGTCTTCCCTTTTAGCGCATTGTTCCCAGTCCAGCAGACCACAATAGGTTTCTGTCATCAGTGGGTGGTCCCACTCCCTTTGGTATTGGTGCCTCCTCTCACAACCTGTTAACAGGTTAAATTTCAAGATTTATCACAGTAGGACCCATGGGCTGAAAACAAATTCACCACAACAATACTATCTCCATTACCTACCAGCCTCCTGCCCCAGAAAAAGAACATCAACAACAATTAACTTAAAATAAAAAAACAGCATACTATGTGATCTACAACATCTATCCTACACGATATAATACAATCATGAAATGAACAGAACACAAGGGGAAAAAAGTTGTCCAGTCATGCGATGAAGGCTCAAGTCTTTTTGATTCGAGCAGGGCTAATTAATGCCAGGTCTATGGTGAAGCATGCTGCTGATGTTTTCGAAACATTATCGGAGGACCAACTAGATTTGTTTTTCATCACCGAGACCTGGTTAAATGCCTCGTGCGCCCCGGTAGTGGAGTTAGCCATCCCGCGGGGCGGACCGCCCACTCGGTAGAGGGGGGTGGAGTCGCAGTGATTTATAGGGATAAGTGGGCATTCTCCTGCGAACCCCAGGTCGGATTGGGAGATGCGGAGTTGCTCCACTTCGCGCTTGTACTTAACCCACATTTCACCCT
Source organism: Lissotriton vulgaris (assembly GCF_964263255.1). Classification (NCBI taxonomy): domain Eukaryota; kingdom Metazoa; phylum Chordata; class Amphibia; order Caudata; family Salamandridae; genus Lissotriton; species Lissotriton vulgaris. Next base: position 861,983,627 of record NC_141695.1, read on the forward strand.
AGGTGGCACATTGGTGTAACGGCCCCCGGGGAATGCTGGGGCGTTTACGGAGGCCTTAGAGGAGGTTATTGTACCGCGAGCCCTGAGATTTTCAAAGTTTTTGCTCCTAGGAGACTTTAACATTCATGTCGATGCATCTGGCTCTACTGAGTCTAAACGTCTAGTTGAAGTCTTAACTATGTCCCACCTCACTCAATGGGTCGACGCTCCAACTCATGTGGGTACCCACCTCTTGGATCTGGTATGTTCCAACTTTGATATTGTGATGGCAGGTCCTGCGAGTGTTACATGGACGGACCATAAACGGATTAGGTTCTCCTGGTCATTGGATAGAATGGTGGGGACAAAGGGTACTCCCCCACTTGCGCATTCCCAGAGGATAAATTTAGTGTCCCTGGCTGAATCCTTATCCCAAAACCGTCCTACACTGACCTCGGAGATTGACGAGGCGGTCAGGGTCTTTAACGCATGGGTTGAACAAGGATCAGCTGCCTCTATTAACCAGGGCGGCATTCGTAGGATGCGGTCCTCTCCCTCTAAACCATGGTTTTCCCACAACCTTCGGGAACTGAAGCTTGGCTGTAAGAAACTCGAACGAGTGTGGAGACAAGCCTATTCTCCTGCGGCCAAGAGTGACCTACGATCCGCACAAAAAGAATACTACGCGGCGATTAGGGCTGCCAAGAGCAGCTACTTCGCAGGCAGAATTGAAAAGGCAAACAACAATAATAAGGAAATCTTCTCCATTGTTCAGAGCTTTTTATCTCCTTGCGCATCGCAGCCTATGCTGCCTTCATCCACACATTGGTGCGAAGAGCTCTCTTCTTTCTTCGTAAATAAAATTGTTAAAATCCAAGAGGAATTACGAGCTACCTGTGACAGCTTTAAGCCCGCACCAGCACTACCACCTCTCCTTATGCCCAAGCTAGTTGAGAAGTTTGATGTTTTCTCTTCTCCTACTGAGTCGGATATTCTGGCTGTACTGAAGGCTCTAAAATCAGGGTCTCCTTCGGACCCCTGTCCTGCTAGGGCCCTCGGTTGGGTGGCTGAGGTTGTGAGCCACGAGGTCACCCAGATTGTTAACCTCTCTTTTTCTTCAGCCACTGTCCCGTCCTGCTGGAAGCAAGCCAAACTCCTTCCTCTCTTAAAAAAGACTGGGTTGGATCTGGCTGTCCCTTCCAACTTCCGGCCTATCTCACTACTGCCTACTCTGGCTAAAGTATGTGAGAAAATTGCTTTCCATCAGTTAGACCATTTCATTGAGTCATCTCAGGCGCTGCATCTGGCCCAGTCAGGGTTCAGGGCCGCCTATAGCACCCAAACTGCCCTGGTTGAGATGTCTGAGGTGATTCGAGAGTGCCTGGATGGAGGTGGCAGAGCGGTTCTGATTCTACTAGACCTCTCTGCTGCCTTCGACACGGTGCCCCACAGCCTACTTCTCACCAGACTGGCGGCAGTTGGCATCTCTGGATTGGCACTTGATTGGGTAACATCCTTTTTGGACACTTGGACTCAACAAGTCTGGATGCCTCCCTACGCTTCTATGCCCAAGAACCTCACTACCAGTGTTCCACAGGGGTCTACTCTTAGCCCCCTGCTTTTTAATGTGTATCTGACGCCTTTGATTTACCTGGCAGAACAGTTGGGGGCAAAAATAATGTCCTACGCCGATGATACCCAACTTTTGTTTACTTGGCCTATGGACAATTTGGATACATCGGCAGTCAGATTGTGCCTCTCATCTGTCTTTCGCTGGCTAGCACTTGCCCAGCTCAAGTGCAATGAATACAAGTCCGAGGTTCTTCTCTTCGGATCCTTTCCTGATAATGTTGGTGTTCTCTTATGGCCACCTGGCCTTCCTCGCCCCAATACTATGGGGGGCCCAGCTAAGAACTTGGGGGTTTGGTTCGGAAGCAATCTGAAATTTGAGGACCACATTAAGAAACTCACCAGCACATGCTTTGGCACTCTCAAAGCCCTACGTAGGTTTTTTCCACTCCTTTTGCGAAAGGCCAAAGAGACTGTGTCACGCGCCTTAATCCTCTCCAGGCTTGACTATGCGAATGCCCTGTTTAGTGTTCTACCTGATTACCTGATTCAACGGCTACAGGTGATCCAAAATGCAGCTGTCCGCCCTCTGTTCACTCTGCCTGGGAGGGTTAGCGTCCGCTCCCATCTTCGCAGTCTCCACTGGCTCCCGGTGGCTCACCGGATTCTGTTTAAATCACTGGTCCTCTCCTTCCGAGCTACCCATCAACTCGGTCCGATGTATCTGAGGAAACGGTTTACCTTCTATGTTCCGAATCGATGCCTCCGATCGACCAATCAATCTCTGATGGTGGTGCCTAGATTCAGGTACTCTAGACTGCGTGGCCAGTCCATTTCTGTCAGGGCTGCCAGGGCCTGGAATGCGCTTCCTCTGTGTCTCAGGGCTGCCCAGTCCATTTCTGTTTTTAAAAAGAATCTGAAAACCTATCTGTTCAATAGGCCCATTTAACTGCCCCCTTTCCTTTCTCTCCTGAGGCCCTACTCTGCTTGCCACTTCCCCCTCCGCGCCAGGATACTAGCTTAGTAACAGAGCGCGTTATAAAATCATTTATAACATAACATAACATATAACATAAGTCTCAAGTACACATTATAGAGCAAACACTGCATACACATCAGAGGCGAGGGTCCCATCAAGTCTTAGGTGGCGACGATCATTTATGTCTTGAATGGAAAGACTTTCCAGATCGTGGTTGGGCAATTTGCGACCAATTCCCAACTTTTTAGTTCATCCAGGGAGGAGAAGGCATCCCCCTGTGTTACATCCTGTTGGGCGGGGATGAGGAAGAGGTCGAGGGAGCAGCTTCCATGTTAGTGTTGTCTAAGGCATCCAAAAAGGACACTAGATCTTTTGGCTCATGATATTCTGCCCTGAAAAGTGATAGCATAGTAGCGGGTTCCAGTAATCCATATTTAATGTCTTTCTTCTTAAGTCAAGAGCTGAGAGCCAAGAACTGTTTCCATTCGGTGTTGGCAAGGGTGGAAAAATCCACTTTGAACAAAATTTGATTCTTCTGATGCTGACTGATTTTTTTGGTATCCTGGAAGATCTGTCTAGCATGCTGATGCCATACACAACATGTCAAAAAATGATGTTGCCGATGATGGTAGGGCACACGATTGGAGTGGACCCCATGGAATTCCAGCAGTGGTTGAAAGGTGAAATTCAGGAGTTCAGCGATTAGTGCACCCAAAAAAGTGGCATATCATCCTTCTCAATGAGCTTTGGTAGGCCTTTAATCTTGATACTGTTGCGGTGACTGGGGTACTCCAAGTCAATGACTTTCTGCTGGAGATACCAAATATCTTTATCCCAGTCCAGAATAGCATCTAGGCGCGATTCCACATCTATATGTTGCCCCTCGACAGTAGCCAGTCTAGCCTGAAAGGAATTAATGCCACTTTGCAAGAATTGTACCTCTGAATTTGTTGTAGAAACCACAGAGGACATCTGTGCAATAGAACCTTTCATCTCAGCCAGCTCATTAAGGAGAGTAATGAGGGTGGACTCCGGAAAAGCTGGAGCTACAGAGGAATCTGTGCATGGCGACTTGACCTAGGCTTCATTGGGCTGTGGTCGGTATTATGCATTTGGCGGGGATACGGGTGTTTCCTGACTTGGATGATGGGCTGATTGGGTCTCATTTTTTCTTAAGACAGAGAAAAACTTCCAAAATATGCTTCCGATTCTGTCCAGATTCAGATTCCTGGTGAATATGGAGAATTCCCAGCCATCAAAGTTACTCCAGTTCATTTGGATGCAGTTCAATAGAGAGGAAGGGAAAGTCTTTCTTCCTGGTCACAGGAAAGAGAGGCTAATGTCTCACATTCGCTCTCTGCTATCAAAGCCTCAAACTTCAGCCAGAGAATGGCTAGTTGTTCAGGGGGACATGGCCTCAACAGTCTCAAATCTTCCATGAGCCCTTCTCCATTAAGCATGGGCGAATGTTGCGAATTTGCGGTTCGCGAATTTGCGTATTCACGAATTCGCAATCTGCAAAATCCGCGAACTCTTGCGAATTTGTGGATTTTTTCTTTTTTTTTGTGTTCGCAAGGGTTTCTGCCAGTTCGCAAGGGTTTTGTACCAGTTCGCAAACGCGAACTTACTTGTCGGGTCGCAACGGTCGCGACTATGTTGTTTCTACGTCTGGTTCATCACAGCACCCTCAGTTTCACCACTTCCACCCTCTGGTTCACCCATGCCACCCTCTGGTACATCACTGCCACCCTCTGGTACATCACTGCCACCCTCTGGTTCATCACTGTAGATTATGGGGGGAAAAGGCAGCACACCTGCCCTGCTTCAACTGACATGAATTAATTTGGGGTTGATTAATGTGTCACTGAGTCTGGCACCTGCTTCCTTATCTGTAATTGCTTTCTGTTGCAGTGCAATTTTTTTTCACAGGACCTTTGTGGTCTGCTTGTAGCTATTCTCTGAGCCTGCTGTGAGGGTCAGAGCAGGGTCATAGAATAGTTGCAAGTAAGCAACTGAACTCTTGAGGGAGCCCTCAGGAAGCACTACGGGGAATGGTTACTAATGATGAGGTTGAACGTTTGCACCTGCTGAGTGCTTTCAGTTTTGAAAAAATCATTTTCTTGCAATTTCGCGGGGCGCGAATTTGCGCGAGATCGCATTCGGAAGCCGCGAATTTGTGCGAATATGAGTTTTGTTTTTTTGCGGCGTGTTAGTTCGCAAGGTTTTGTGCGTTTTAGCGAGCTGCTTGTAGCGCAACGGCGCAAAGTTACCCTCACGGTCGTTCACGGGCGTGGCCATTTTGTTTGCGTGACGTATTTCCGTTTCCGGGCGCTATGTGTAATCTCGCAAAGTGTGCGGCTCGCTAGTACAAGTTTGCATGTGATCGCGAGGAAAATCTTGCGCGAGCTTACCCACGCGGTCGTGAACGGGCGTGCCGATCTTGTTTTTTATTCATTGCTATGGTTCTGGGCATGCTTTCTGTATCCTCTGTCAATCTCTGCCATCCTTTGCTTGTTTTAAGTTTTTTTTAATCTATTTTACTTATTATCTATCCCTCTATTTTTCTAGCTCTATATTTTTGTGTTTTCTGCTACTTTTGGTTAATTTTAAACAACTTTTTAAAACTCTTTTCTTTTCTTCTTCCCTATTCTATTTCTTCTTTATTATTTACCTTCCTTTCTGCCCAGACCATGGTAAAGGGAGCCGGGAAGCAGCCTGAGAAGGGGAAGGGTCCCGCACCCCGTGCTCAGCTCCCGTGCGGGCGTTTGAGGGGGGAGACAGTCACAGCCCGGGAGATCTTTAGCGCTGAGGAGGTGGCCGCACTAGTCTTTTATGTCCAGCACCGCCTCCCCAGGACCATCATGGCAGGCGGCAAGATCGCTAGCGGCTACGGGATCCGGGAGCGCCGGAAGTGGTGGGAGAAGGTGTGCCGGGCCATGTACCTACACTCTCGGGTCCGGCGCACCTACAACCAGGCCACCCACCGTTGGACGGATCTCCTGGACCGGGAACGTGACTTGATCGACCTGCTCGGCCTCTAGATCCCCGGGCTTGGTGAGTAGTAGTAGCTATTTCTTCACTACTCTGTTTTCTCCTGCAATAATGCTGCTGATTACATTGTAGGTAAATTATATTTCAAAATCTTCTGTGCATTTCAGGTGCACTGCTCTCCTTCTCAGTAGCGTTGCTACTATGCTTATTTGTTTTCGATTTTTTGTTCATTTCATTGGCCTGAGAAATTATGTATGAGGGTAGTTTAAAGAACTGCGTAATGCTAGACACTAAGGGTCATATTTTTAATTACCGGCGCATCCCTGCAAAGTAGCAGGGATGCGCCAGTAATTGTGCGCCACGCCACCACCACCCATGGTGTGCCGTATTTACAATGCGGCGCACCATGGGCCCAAAATGTCACCAAAGCGTTAAACATCTGTGCCGTAAAGGCGGTGCATTGCTGGAGTTGCGTCGCAACGATGGCGCTGCTCCAGCAATGCTCTGGGGTGCCCTATCTCCCCAATGCTGCGTCAAGCCGTACGTCTGCTTCAAGCAGGCGCAGGGTTTGAGTCATGCATCATTGTCCTAAAAGTGACTGATTGAAATCTTGTAGATTTCCCTCAGCCACTTTTAGGATACGTTCCTGCGCAGGAACGCCCTCCCATGCGCCAGAACGCCCCCTGATGGCGCAGGGCTTTACAATGTGATGCATCTCCCATGTGCGTCACATTGTTAATATACGCCGCACCATGGCGCCTCTTTTATTCTGCCGCTGTGTCAAAAAAGTCACGCAACAACGGAGCAAAAGAGCCGCAAGGGGCTTGTAAATCTGCCCCTTCAGACTCAAGTCCAGTCCTTCCTTTGTACACCTGGCAATAAGAAGAAATAGTGGTGGTGGATTGATAGTTTGAGTATTTTAATGACTGGTTAATGTAGTAGTAAACTTTTAGTGTTGTCGCTGATCTGCAACCACGATGGAGTTTGTCTGTCACTTCGCGTGCTGCGGACTGCTGCCTGCCAGTCCTAGGCGAACCTTTTTAGTAGTTATTTTAGTGAGTTACATAACTTTCCAAGTTGACGGTCCGCAAATCAAGCAATACTAATATCGTAGTAGACCACATGAGATAGGTCAATATATCCTGTGGAATAGTTGTCTATTTGCTATTTCGCCAAAATATTTTGTTATTGTTCTTTTGTAATGTTTGATTTGGTTGACCACAATCGTCCATGTTTTCGGGTCTTTCTTTCTTTCATGTTGTACATCTGCTCCCCCCAGGGGCAAGAGGACATTGGAGGAGGCTGCTGCTGTTGAACAAGGCCAGGATCGGTCAGGCGAGGGCACCTTTGCTGGCCCCGGTAAGTTTTAATGTTAATATAGAGTACCTATTTTTTCCTAGCGTTCCTCATTCGATTTTTTCTAAATCGTCTTTGATCTTCTTGTAGACTGTATCTAAATTCTTATCCTGCCTCGACTATGACTCCCTGTGGTATTACTAGATTATTCTTATTAGTCTGTCTGTATAGCTAACTAAGATTGCACATTTGGCAAAAGGTGTTAAACGAAACTCCCATTCTAGTCAGCAATAGCTCTCTATGGGGAACATCCTTTACGACGCCGATTTTACTCCGCAGTACACTTACAACGTGTCTTTTACAACGTAAGTCGTAACCACGACTTGCGCTGGAGGGCGCTACAGAACAAGGAATAATTTACTTTACTATCCAACACCTTCCCTACTGTATGTAGGCTGGTGTTGGAATAGTAAATTAAAAAATTCCTAAGTCCGTACCCCTCCAACGCAAGTCGTGGTAACGACTTGCGTTGTAAAAAACACGTTGTAAAGGTATGCGTGGTAAAACCATGCGTCGTAACGTCGTACATCCCTCTCTATGCACTGAGTGCAGTCCTCTGGTATTGTCTATAATGTCTTTTCAAGTCTTCTAAATGTTTATGCTTTGACAATTACCAACAATAAAAAGGTGAATGACCACCAAGAAAGAATAAGATACTACTTTACTTTTGGTTTGGATAGGAGGACAATCCATACTACTACTGTTGCAGGGACAAATCTTCACAAACAGAACTATGGACACTAAATAGTGCATTGTTTATCAATTATAATAGGCGCAGGTAGACTTTCCACATACCTCAGTGATATCAGTCTTTGAAGAACCCCCAATCTCCTTACTGACTAGATAGTGTGGCAGAGTCATTTAGCTCCCGAATTCATCGATGATTGATCCTCAATGATGATTATCCAACGCAGGACAAGAGTACGGAGTCAGAGTCCAGAAGTGTCAGAGGCACGGACTCATGCTTGCAAATTTCAAAACCTTTTGCTCAGTCACTCTTGACCCAAAAACCACAGAGTCTATTTAAGTTTTAAAGCTTTATTAAAAGTAAAAATATTTATTAAAATCAAGCTTGTCATAAAACAGAAACGGTTGATTAAAAATGGAAAAGTGCTTATAGTGATTTATTTCACACATTTATTGTGGGCGAGCCGAGCCCTCACCTGGTTTGAACTTTAATTTTTCTTTTTGGTGCTGAATCGTTGGTCCCTCTGTCCTAGTGGTGATGATGATGATTTGTTTTTAGAAGTGAAGCTTCTGTCTGTTATCAAAAAAATGGTGCGTGTTAAAAAGCAAGCATTCATCAGTTGTGCCAAAAAGTGCAGCAAGACAACACCCTTCCCTGGAAAAAGGGACATTTTTACTTTAGAGTAGACAGTCACAAATTATTAAATTGGTTTCTGTATTCACATTTCTTCATTCCTAGACAAAATACTAGTGAGTGGTGTATGTCTATGAAATCTAACATTCTTAAATGTACTTTGTAGGTGGAACATCTGGTGCTGGGCCCAGCGCGGAGGTGGAGGAGGAATGCTCTGGGGAGGATTTGGTGCAAGTGCCGGACCAAACTGCTGTGCGGGTTGCCACGGTAGTGGCGGGCAGTGGTAAGCTCTTATCACCATGGCTGCTAAGGCTTTTTCCCCCTGTGCTGGTTTATTGAATTTCCCATTGTTCATGACGAGCTCAGCTCGTCATGAGTGTACGAGAGGTGTACCTCATGACGAGCTTAGCTCGTCATGAGCGTCAAAGGGGTTAAATTCCTTACTTATTGAGATTGCAGACTGCATAGTGTGCTCCCTGTGAGAAAACGTAAGGTTTGTCCAGATGAGAGACATGAAGAAGAATGATTGACATATAGTTTGAATGGATGGATGACTGGATCATGGTACTATCTGACTCTTAGATAGCATATGTGTATCTAGAGAGAGTGGACGGTCACTGGATGAACTAAGTGTTACTTTGAAGAGCATGTAACACCGCACCCGCACGTCCGTCCCAGTGTAGGAAAGGCAAGGAAAAGAAGTTGTAATTTTGTCCGAATACTACCATGAATAGTAGCAGTAGTTTGTATTGCAAGCACAGCATATATCCGGCTATTACGATGGCCACTCACTCACTACCTCTGTTAATAAGTTTAGTAGAACTCGGTCATTCATGTGTGGATGTATCACTGTTCACTCAATAAAAACCAAAGCACCTAAAGTCATCCCATATGTAATCAAATACATACCATGTGCAGTGATAGATAATCAGATTATTTATCTTCTTAATTTTCCTTTTCTAGTATTCATTGGCACTGTAGGGTGAAAGTAAAATTAATTAAGCAGTAGCCCTTGTAACAGAGTATTCTCAGTGCCACCCATAATAGAAAGGTAAGAGCATCACCACCTGCATGTACTGGACTGGTACAGTAACGCAAGTCTGTCTCACTCATCATGGCGGGCATCTGTTTTTCTCGGGTGCAAGTTGACTGCGCTGGCATTATGACGGCTTGCAGAAGTTAACGTACCAATTTTGCTAAACAAGAGAGAAGTAGAAGAATAAGAGTGGTGTACTGTAATAGTTGACTCTAATGGAGTGAGTCCATAGTGCTCGTAGAATCGATTCCTTAAACTCCCACTAATGTTAGAGCAAGGATGAAGAAGTGGGAGGTTAGATAGATACTGGCCACAATAGTTATGTACTGCGCTTGCAAGTTGCTAGTTCTACTGTGACACAACTTTCTGCTGAATCATTTTGTGCTAATCTTAAAGAGCATTGGTTACAGACTTTGTCTTTCTTTCTTCATATAGATGCTCCTTCCAAACCAACCCGGAAGGAGCTGGCTAAAACGGCCCGGCAACGGAGGCTGGAGGCCACTGTCGCCGAATATCGGCGGCTGGTGGCCCAGGAGGAGGAGGAGGACACGCAGACTAGTATGTCAACAACATCCACGGCGACACCTGCATCCTCTTCCGCGCTCTGTGGGTCAGCCAGTCAGCGCAGCAGGTCTCCAGCGGTACGGAGCGGGGGTACCGCAGCCACCCGCCACCGCCGAGCAGCAAAGAAATCAGCTGCCCCCACAGCAGTTACAAAAAAAGGATGCACCGCCTTTCCCTGATGGTTTCCTACCTCGAGCAGGAGCTCCTCAGCACCAAAACCCTGCTCGAGACTCTCCGCAAGGAGCATGCCGACCTGGCCAGAAAAGTCAACAGCAGCCAGCAGTAGGAGGAGACTGTCCCTTGCCCCTTTTTTAAAGACTTTTGGGGCGTGGGAATTGGGAGTTGGGTTTTCTACTTTTTTGGACTTCGTTTTCAGGGACATTCGTTAGGGTTCGGGAGGGGGGGTTGGTTGGGTCTTGCGGGAGATTATTTATTTTAGGGATATATAAATATACTTTCAACTTTATCTTAGCATACGTGTTTTTTACTGTTTTTGAGGCTGGTGGGTGGGGTTTTAACAGTCCAGAAACTTAAGTGGCATCTTGATTCAAGTTGTGTAAGTACTAATGGCCCAAATGTTTTCAAAAATAAGTGCCTCTCACAGAGTAAGTGAATTCAATAGTCCTAGGACCGTCAGTCTCTCATCTCTCCGAGAATACTCCATTATACTACCTCCCCCAAACGCTTATCTTACCTGTAATTTGTGTTTGGAAATAGGGCTAGGCACAGGGCTGGCTGCACGCAAAATGGCGATTAAGGTTGGCAATCCTGGGTTGATGAAATGTCATCATTGCGGTGGTACTTGTGGTGTTACACAGTGGCAGTTGCAGCATCTGAAAAAAAAGAAAATGAAACCTTGTTTGTCCTTACCGTAGCATTAGAACGGTACAATAGAGAATATAGCAGGTGACGGTACACTAGAACAGTGCCACAATGTAGCCTAACAAATGGTAAAGTATTGAAAGTATAACTAGTACTTGCGTTGCATTTCTTTGACATTGGCTACTACTACAAGAAATAGTAGGTGAAGGACACAGCAGCGTAATAATTTGCCACGTCTAGGAGGAGGATGTTCTTGATGACCAATCAAGTTGATGGCGCACATGAAAATCTGCTTTCATTTGCCAATAGTGACTGAGTGTCAAGCTGAGTAAGAATAGAATATATCCTCGGATTCCGTCACCAGCCTGTTGCTATGACCTTATCCTCCCCAGCAAGTGTGTGGAATTATTGCTGTCATTTAGTCACACATCAATCAAAACCACACAGCCCGGGGGAAGAGGGTTAGGGTTTGGAAAATGGATAGGAATGGGGGATTTTAGGAAAGTTTTGTTGAGAGAAGAAAAAAAAGCACAGCATGGACAAACAATAATTGAAGATAAAGAAATCTTTGGGTACAAAGCTAACCATAACTCTTTTAAGTGGCATAAAGGAAGTGCATGCACTACTGCAGCATGGTTACTGAAAAGTAAGTAGTACTTTCGACAACCGTGAATGAAAGAATGAGACAGTACAGGGCTGCAGTAATAATTATGCATTTTCACTTGCCTATCTCTGCACTCAGAGAAACACTTCTTACATTAAATTAGGTTTAAAAAATAGCACAAGTAAAAAGTATAGAATGGCTGTAGGGACGAATTTAGAAGCAGAGATCAAAGAAATGCAGAGTCACACTCATAGAATTTCACAGCAATAACATTACTTAAAAGATAATTAGAAAAGAACGGATACTGTATCTGTATGTTGTAGTTGTCCTGTTGAATTTGGTAAGTTGCATGCATCAAACATTCCTCTTATTAGCGGGACTCCTCCATTCCAGCTGACGCTCCGTCAATCAATGTTGGTGACCAGAAGACACCCTGTCCACTGCCTGCCTGGCGGATGCTGAATTGCGGCTCGCTAATGTGAAGCCTGACTTCATCCTTTTTTAGGTCTCGCCTGTCGATGCGCATGCGCATCGAGCTTGCGAGACTATGGGGGCTTATCCACTCTTTAACCAACTTGCAAGGAATCGTGGCGATTCCTTGCAGTGCACGAGAAATTTAAGCTCAATGCGCATGCGCATTGAGCTTAAAAGCGCGTGCACATGCCCCCAGCCGCCTGCCTTGCCTACTCTCCCTCTCACTGCCTCCCCCAGCTCCGCCCCCTCACTTCTTGATTGCACGGCCGCTAGGCCGTGCCTCCCCTACTCTCCTCCCCCCTCCTCCTCCTACTCTCCTCCCCTGCCTGCTCGTCTTTAGTTTGCCAATGGCGCCCGCATTTTTTTTGTAAAGGGGTTTTCGTAAGCGGTAGCAGCACGCATTTTATTACAGCTGCAGTCCTCTCCAAGGATCAGTTGTGTTTCACCTTCGGTATGCCATACCCTTTCTTCATTAAACCTCTAATTATTTCTAATTTCCTTCTGGGTTAAAACAGCTGCAGTCTAATGGGTCGCCGTTTTGCAGTTTTATAAATACAGCTTTATTTTGTGAAACATTTTGATTTACCTTTATTTTGAAGAAGGTGGCCGCCTCGGTGTTTAGAAGCTGACTCACTTCTTGATTGCACGCCTCCCCTACTCTCCTCCCCCCTCCTCCTCCTACTCTCCTCCCCTGCCTGCTCGTCTTTAGTTTGCTAATGGCGCCCACGTTTTTTTTGTAAAGGGGTTTTCGTAAGCGGTAGCAGCACGCATTTTATTACAGCTGCAGTCTTCTCCAAGGATCAGTTGTGTTTCACCTTCGGTATGCCATACCCTTTCTTCATTAAACCTCTAATTATTTCTAATTTCCTTCTGGGTTAAAACAGCTGCAGTCTAATGGGTCGCCGTTTTGCAGTTTTATAAATACAGCTTTATTTTGTGAAACATTTTGATTTACCTTTATTTTGAAGAAGGTGGCTGCCTCGGTGTTTAGAAGCTGACTCACTTCTTGATTGCACGCCTCCCCTACTCTCCTCCCCCCAGCTCCTCCTACTCTCCTCCCCTGCCTGCTCGTCTTTAGTTTGCCAATGGCGCCCGCGTTTTTTTTGTAAAGGGGTTTTCGTAAGCGGTAGCAGCACGCATTTTATTACAGCTGCAGTCCTCTCCAAGGATCAGTTGTGTTTCACCTTCGGTATGCCATACCCTTTCTTCATTAAACCTCTAATTATTTCTAATTTCCTTCTGGGTTAAAACAGCTGCAGTCTAATGGGTCGCCGTTTTGCAGTTTTATAAATACAGCTTTATTTTGTGAAACATTTTGATTTACCTTTATTTTGAAGAAGGTGGCCGCCTCGGTGTTTAGAAGCTGACTCACTTCTTGATTGCACGCCTCCCCTACTCTCCTCCCCCCTCCTCCTCCTACTCTCCTCCCCTGCCTGCTCGTCTTTAGTTTGCCAATGGCGCCCGCGTTTTTTTTGTAAAGGGGTTTTCGTAAGCGGTAGCAGCACGCATTTTATTACAGCTGCAGTCCTCTCCAAAGATCAGTTGTGTTTCACCTTCGGTATGCCATACCCTTTCTTCATTAAACCTCTAATTATTTCTAATTTCCTTCTGGGTTAAAACAGCTGCAGTCTAATGGGTCGCCGTTTTGCAGTTTTATAAATACAGCTTTATTTTGTAAAACATTTTGATTTACCTTTATTTTGAAGAAGGTGGCCGCCTCGGTGTTTAGAAGCTGACTCACTTCTTGATTGCACGCCTCCCCTACTCTCCTCCCCCCTCCTCCTCCTACTCTCCTCCCCTGCCTGCTCGTCTTTAGTTTGCCAATGGCGCCCGCGTTTTTTTTGTAAAGGGGTTTTCGTAAGCGGTAGCAGCACGCATTGTATTACAGCTGCAGTCCTCTCCAAGGATCAGTTGTGTTTCACCTTCGGTATGCCATACCCTTTCTTCATTAAACCTCTAATTATTTCTAATTTCCTTCTGGGTTAAAACAGCTGCAGTCTAATGGGTCGCCGTTTTACAGTTTTATAAATACAGCTTTATTTTGTGAAACATTTTGATTTACCTTTATTTTGAAGAAGGTGGCCGCCTCGGTGTTTAGAAGCTGACTCCGGGTCCCGGTGGGGAATTAAAGCAAAAACAAACAAAAAAATCAAGACCTGCAACGTTTCCGTTTAAAAAAAAAAAAAGATTATTCTGCTGTTATCGGGGGTTCCGTTTCCTTCGTAACCATTGGCTCTCTGATTTAAAATGAAAACCAGTTTTTCTCGTGCAGAGTTGAGCCCTCGGTACACGTCCCAGCCCTGTGTTTCTTCAACGCCTTTGTATTGATTCCCTGCAGCCGGGCGCAGCAACAACACCACACGGCGGCCATCTTGTTTACACTGGGTTTTCAAAAATGTTAATCCTCGTGTAGTAAAAATACGTTTTGCGATGGAGAGGTTTTGTATTTTTGTGTCAAACTTTTGTCACAATTACACTTGAGTTAGGCAGTTGCATTCAGCAGTACACCGTCTTCATTTCTGTGGTACTTGCTTGGCTAAAGTTTTTATTATAATTAACTTGTGTTTTTAAGTGGATAGCTTAGCTAAATAACAAATCTGAAACTGCAAACTATGCATGATAAAAGTAAACCAAAGCATATGCTACTTGATTTCTAGTATGCATTTTTTAAATTTGGATAGCTGCTTTAAATAATGGTATTTTTGTTGGGGCAACTGTGCAGTCATACATTCCTAAAATAGCAAGCATAGACAACACCACTAGGTCTGGATTTACTACATGTAAACACAAGCTTGTGCAAGTGCAAACTTAGACATGCTTCTGTTTGACTTAACGCCATACCTGTTGAATTTACCTATGCTTTTTTTATAAAGTTCATGTGGTGTATATGGCTCGTCCAAGCTCTTTACGATAAAAACAAGTCGGAAATGTATAAGTTGTTTGAAGTGCAATAGTTGCAAAGTCTACTAATAATAGTATTTATACATGCAGTAATCCTGTTACATTGTTACTAAACTTCTTTACATCCTAATTTGATGTGATGTTCTGGAGCAGGTTTGTGAAGGTCTGTCCCTCATGGGCGGATCTGTGTAGATTTTCACTATATCAACATAAAGTATCCATACATTGAATCTATATATTGCTGTGCTTCTCTCCCCTGCTGCACTCTCCTGCTCTCTAGAGATGTGGCCTAACGACCAGAGCTGCCATCTATGTCACGTAAATACAAAACATGTTGCATTCCAAATGCTATAGGTGTCACATTCGCAAAAGTTATAACTATTGGCATTGTAAATGACAAAGCTATCAATTTAGCTATTTTCAAAACCAACAAATAAAATATTTGTCATTTACAAGACCAATAGCTCCAACTTTTCTAATGCGAGACCTATTGCATTTCCAATGCTTGTTTCCCATTGAACAGACTGAAACCCGGCCTGTAATTATTGATGGAAAAACAGGAAGTGATATTAGAACACCACTGACAAATAAATATAAGGTATGTATGCTGTGTAGTGCAAAAAGTCACACTTTGAGTTTCCTAATAGACAGTACAATATTTTTGAAAGTGCGTACTCTGTCTGAGTCTCCTTTTGAAGGATAAATAAGTATGGGCGAATTAATTTAGCGGATCTTTCCCCTCAAGCTAGGTGTACTGTAAACTGTGTTTTAGAACAAAATTAGACCTTCCCAGCAGTGCTCCCAGACCCTTATTAAACCCAGTCGTAAAAATGTAGAAGAACCCAATCAGATCTCAAAAAACGAGGCCTAGTAGAAAAATTCTGACAAAACGTACTTTGTAAGTAAAGTAGGCCCAAACCCCTCTTACCCACCATGGATTGTATTCAAACCACTTGCAAGCAAGCAAAAGTATCCATACCCAGCATCGCTCCAAGACTCGCAAACCCCCCCACAAACAGCCCCCCGCCCAAACACATGCAATACAATACTGCTAACCCTAACGAGCCCTAAGTTAAGAATAGTGGCAAACGCTTTCTTTAACTAGGCCAAATCCCCCCTTTCCCACCATGGATTTTCTTCAAACCACTTGCAACCAAAATTACACATTCCCACGAGTGCTCTAAGACCCCAGAACTCAGTAGCAAAAATCTAGAACACCCCGAAACACATGCAATCCTGCTGCTAGTGCTAACCCTAACGAGCCCTAAGTTAATGAGCCAAAACGCTTTTCAGCATGGATTTTCTTTAAACCATTTTTATCCGGTATTAGACCTTCCCAGCAAAGCCCCAAGACCTGCCAACCCACCCACAAAAAAGCACAACACCCCCAAACAGGCAAAAAGCAAAAATGGAAAATCTCATACTTACAATATTTTTCGGCCTTCTGTCCAAACGCGCTGTGCAGCTAGGTCATAACTCCACTTTTCCACCATGGATGTCCTGGAAAACAAATGCAATCCACATTAGACTGTGCCAGCAGTGCTCCCAGACCCCAAACCCCACCCACAACAACCTACAAGCCGCCACACAGCACCCCAAAGACAGGCAAGTGATCAAAAGCGCAAAATCTTTTTCTGCTCCGATTTTCTCCAAACCACTTTTATCAGGTATTAGATCTTCCCAGCAATGGGCCCAGAGCCGTCAACCCAGGTGAAAACTAGTAGAAGACCTCCAAACAGCCAAAAAGCAAAACTACAAAAATTGGGACTTAGTCATTTTCAGGCAAATTTCCAAAATCACTCCACGTGCGCTCTGCAGCTAGACCCTAACTCCCCTTTGCCACCATGGATTGCCAGCAGTGCTCCCAGACCCCAAACCCCACCCACAAACACCAGGAACCCACCCAAACAGGCCCCCGAAAACACGATAGTGAGCAAAAAGGCAAAAACTTTTTCCTCATGGATTTTCTCCAAACCACTTTTATCCGGTATTAGACCTTCCCAGCAATGGCCCCGAGACGTCAACTCACCCGCAAAGAAGTAGAACACCCCCAGAAGTGCAGAGTCTTTCTTCATTGGGCGTAATCCAGGCATCTGCTTTGAGGGAAATAGGAGTCTGGAGGAGGAGGATAGAGGAGCATGTTCTTGTGAACTTGTGAACCTGAGGAATGCAGACTGCGGCACCTTCAAATCAATAAGCAAATAAGTGACGACAGTTCTGCTCATGGGCTTGTTTTTGTGATTAGGTGATTACATTTTTTTTATATAGACTTTGTAATAACAAAGAAAGACAGACACACAGGAATAAAAATGAATAAGGACGAAAAAGAAAGTTATTGATTCATTGGCTCAGTCATTTTCAGGGCTCAGTGTCAGGAAGAAGAGTTCATCCTCATACTCTGCGAATTCAGGCGGGAGTAGGTCACCTAACAGAGAAGTACTTCCCTCATCTAAGTTGGTGTCCTCCTCGTCTTCTTCTGAGGAAATATAAATTTTATGGTCAAGAAATGTTCCCTAACGTGTACCCCACCGTCTCCATGTACGAACTTAAAGTGCATGTAACTTCCCTCCTGTGCCAGCAGCTATGAAGACGCAAACACATTTGCGTCCAACGTTAACATGTCCTCTTTCAGACCCACCCTGAACGGATTGAATATTCCGTTTCTAGATATGCCTTGCCAACGTCTTTTTGTGGTGTACTTTACACGTTTTCCAGCCCAGGCGAAGTAGGCCCTGAATTCTGCCATCGAGCCTTTTCCTGCCTTCAGACTCTGAAATGCCTCAGCCTGGGCCGGCCTCTGTACCCGTGACCTCTGCCTTACTCCCTGCGCGGCTCACGGCGCTTAGCTCAGCCTGTTGCCTGCCAAGACTGTATTCAACCTTCAAATTATCTGTTCCGCTCCTCAAAAATACATTCCTGCCTACTAGTTTAAGTAAACATCTTTCCAGCTGCAGAGCAAAGGGCCCGGCCTCACTGTCTCCGTCCAAGTAATTCATAGTCTCTGTTACCATGGTAGGCCCATGCCCCCTCGCATCTCATGCAGACACCTAGACGCTTATACACGCACTCACAGTCAGTATAGAATAGCCTCTGTCCGAGAGACCTTTTCCTTCTAGATAATATGGTTCCCAAACATCAGATACCAGATATGATATAGGAACGAGTTGATCTGACATGCCAGACTTCTGTCTCTTTCCTCTAGTGTGAATGTCAAGTCCCCTGAACCCTCCAACTTTACGTCAATCACACGTCATGCAGCTGCGCGCGCATCCTAGCTACCGATTCCTGCTGACTCTGCACTATTCTGTCATAGAGCCACCCACTTCTGACACTTACATGTGACGTTTCTAGAACACACCTCTGTGCACGCCTTAGTTCACGCCTTTTGATTACGTATTGCTAACACGTGTGTATCCTTATCTTGTTTCTCTCAGCTGTTACGCCTTCTGCATTGACTTCTATTGTGTATATTAAGTATAAAAGTAATGTAATGTCAATAAACTATGCTCTATCCCTTCCTGCACCCCAGTGGTGGCAGGAACCCGATATCCGGTACCTGACCCATTCCTTTTTAAGGAATAAAACCCCTAAGAACTCTAACACCACGGACTCTGCGTCTTTCTTTCCGATTGAGTTATTTTTGTTTAAGTACTTACCTGCATAGAAATTAAGACGGTAAATCAAATATTTACCACATTATTTTGGCGCCCAAATGGGGACCCCTGCCCCACCCCACGCGCCGGTTGGTGCGTTGCAGCCTTGGTCCCCTGCCACGGTCGTGACGGACACTACGCGTACCCGCAGGATTTCCTGTATCTCCCTCAGGCCTACGGAGGTGACGGAGACTGCGATCAGCACCCAGACGAGGCGGTGAGGAGTGCGGAGGATCCCGACCAGAGCCTAGCCGAAAGAAGCAAGGTCCGAGGTGTCAAGAGGCCCACCAGTTCCGAAGTTCCGAAGTATTCACGTATCAAGTCGAGTCGAGTCGAGTCCGGTCCAGTCCAGTCGAGTTTTCCGAGGCCTTCTGTTCCGTGCTTCCCGGTGAGTACCATTGCTGGGGACGCATCTAGACGGGTGCATTATTATGTATCCGGTAAAGATGGGTTTGGGTACACAAACACGGTCTGCACTGTTTTAGACAGTGTATCTGTGCTGTTTAGCAGTACATCTAGCATCCAAGTTCTTGCACTGTTCTCAACAGTGTATCTGTGCTGTTTAGCAGTACATCTAGTATAAAGGGTAGTCATATGTGTTCAAAATGTTTCATGTGATTAATGTCGTGGTATGAGTGACTGTTTTGTGTACATTACCGTGTTTTTGTGTAACTAGCTGTGTTCAGAAGTAAGTGACAAGTATCGAGTATCCAGCACTAAGTAACAAGATGCCGTTTTTCAATAAGTTAAGACAGATAGGAACTAGGAAAGGGATGCTAGAGGAAGAAATTCCTATCCCCCCTAGGGACACTCCTGGAAATTTTATGTACCATAAGCATGGCTTAGATGCCATACTGTATCTAGATTTATGGGCCGATTATACTAAGCACTTAGAAGAAAGACACAGATGGCCCGTTACAGGAACATGGGATGCCGAGTGCATCATGAAAGTAGAAGAAGCGCTATGGAAAAAGAAAGCCAGACAATCTCAGAAAGACGCCATAGAATTTTGGCGTAATGAATCACATAAACGTGCCGAAAAAGCACTCCGAAGAGAAGACAGACATAGAGAAGAGTCGGATAAAGTTCGAGAAAACGAATTAGTTAATGAGGGGATCCGAGTAAAGGCAGAACAAGTAGACCGCATGCGAAATAACCTTGTAAATGGCATGTACTTAGTGACCGAGGGTTCGCCTGAAGCCACTTCAGAAATACCGAAAGATCTGCCGCCACCATTGGTTCCAACTAAAGTAAATCACAGGACTACAAAGGACATATTCCTTGCTTCCTATCTAGATGATGTAGCTCCCGCTTACACCAATCCACCTGCCCAGGTACCACCTGCTGACGGTGACGGAGGTGGCAACCCACTCCAAGACAATGTCCCGCCCTTACCACAACAAAGTTCACCCGCCCGGAATCCTGTTCCACCTGTTCCTCCACCACTTCCTACACCTAAGATAAATACCCTGAATCCGTTCGGGCCTGACCCTGGAAAGACACCAGTTCAGTTACTTACACAGTCCCCACAGACAAGTCATGCTCAAACCTCCGCCTCTGGAGGTGCGACAGGGGGTTACCAGACCCCGCCACAACAACATAGGTTAAACATAAGGGACATATTAAAGAACCGTACACCCCGAACCTCAAATTTCGACATGCTTAAAGAACCCCTTCCAGTTTGCAGATACGATCCAGTACCCGGTAAAGACGATAGGATGTTATTAGCATCTCTACGCTTACGAAAAGTTACAGATTACTTAATGTTGTTCCCAGGAATGACTGATCATCTAGATAGAATATACCATTTTATCCAGACTGGGGAAGATCCTGACTGTATTAAAGAGGCCCTGGCGCACCAGAAAGCTGACACTCAAGGTTGCATATTACGCTTCTTCATAAACTGTCTAATAAGAGAACGAGACAGGCCTGGGGTAGACCAGGACGAGATGGATGCACTAAACAAATGGGGCCAGAACATAGCCGAGGGAAAACACGATAAACAGAATTGTATAGCAAGTATGTACAAAAAGATCAGGAAAGAAGTAATAGAGATACACGAAAGAAAGAAACAAGAAAGGGAAGCAGATAACGACCGGCATGATTCCTCCGAGGAGGACGACCGAGAGGAATCCGAACAACAACCTAAAGAAATGATAGCGTACGTGGGTAAGGGAAATTACCTTAGGAAAGGTATTCGCCCAGAAAGCAAGAGAGTTTTTCTGTCTGGTATATCAAAACCGAATTCTTCTGAATATCTGTTTCAAGATACCGATAAAATGCTTCAAGAACGAATGGGGTACCATGTACTCAATTCTATGGATGAACAAGAACTAGCCCGGTCAGCAGTACTATGGGCTGACAATCCTAGCATATACAATGATGATACCGTAGCACAGACATTTCTGAACCTTTCCCCAGACGAGCAGAAATTAGCGGGTGTATACATGATTCAGCATCTTCTCACGTTATACAGAAACCAACATTCGGACCCAGGTCCCTTACCTGATACATTAGAAGCACTGCTTATGGATAGATGGAGAGGCCTAAGTACCAAGTTGATTCAAATAATTCTAGAGCAACGACACAGATATAACGCTTTCTTAGGCCCTCAACATGTTTCAGCTCCGCCCCCAGAAAGAAAAATGTTTCATTTGGAGCATTTGGACAGACAAAATCCTTTACGAGAAGTACACCCAGTTATGGGTGCCGATAATACCCTGAAACGCGTGTATGTGTACACACCTTTGACAAAGTTAGAATTGTTAGAAATGAAGAAACTAGTACCCTGTCACGATAAAGACCCTGCAGGTTTTCGCCGAGAACTTAAGGATATGTTACTCATGGGAGACTACACATATACGGATATTATGAAATTGTTAAAGGTACTGTTGCCTACTGGCATTTATGAGAAACTCAAAGAAAAAGAATGGGAGGTGGGAGATAAAAAGATTATATGGGCTGAAATAGAGGACGAGGAAAAAATTCGTACTCCAGGGCTAGGCCTTGGGGAGAAAGCTAAAGCATTACCAGGTTTGATAGTACAGGTTTTGCCAAGATTATTGACGACTAAAAAGGAAGACTGGGACGCGATCTCAGCCTGTAAACAGAAACACGATGAAGATACTAGTGACTTCTATTCAAGATTCGAGAAATGTTTCATTATTAATAGTGGCCTGAAACCAAGTAGCGAGTCATACCCACACCTTTTGTAAGTAAATTAGTAGAAAATTCCCTAACACAGGTTAAGAATCGTGTATATAAAGTCGAAAGTACATGGCAGGCAAATACGCCATCCCAGATGTTACAAATGTTACAATATCATCAGAACAGAATTAGAGAAGAACAAGAACATGAACAAAGACGTATGAAAGACACGAAAATGAAAATACTAGTTGCCCAGTCAGTCCCAGCTGACGGTCAGAAAAAGGGTGGGACACAGACAAATAATCCAGCAGCTCCCGTTAAAGGGACATGCAACTATTGCAAGCAGCCAGGCCACTACGTAAATGAATGTCCAGTCCTGAAACACAATATAGCGACAGGTAAAACTAAAGAAAGACCGCGTCAGCCTAGACAAGACCAGGTCCAGCCACAGACTTCACAGAACACACAGCCTATACATGCTTCATCACACACCGCCCAGACCGTAGCGGTATCACAGCCACAGCCCATTGCCGCGACTCAGCAAGTTTCACAGCAAATGTACCAGTATGCCCAATCTGATTATCCCGATTATCAGCGATACACATGAAACAGCCTAGAGAGGGAGGTTGGCTTGCCCCTTATCGAGATTCCTGTAGATCAAGAGGGTCCTTACGTACATAGTCAGGTATTGGGAAAAGACAGAAAGTTTTTAATTGACACAGGGGCAAGCCGCACAACAATCAGCCATGATGAAGTCCCAGGGGCACCCCTCTCAGGCTCACAGAATGTTTCCCTTGGTTTTTCAGGAAAGCCTATTGTAAATGAAGTATCAGAACCCGTTCCTCTAGCAGTAGGTCCATTATCACGTGTTACAGACTTGTTACTCACGAAATCATGTCCAGAAAACTTGTTAGGAATAAAGACGCTGAAGGCTCTAGGAGCTGTGATATGTTGTTCTCCGGAAGGAGTTAGACTTTTTCCAGGTGACTTTAAGGGTCACTATGTATTACGAGATTTTGATGTCAGATTGAAAAATGTACCGGAACACCTGTGGGCACAAGGCCCAACCGATGTAGGTTGCATGCACATTACACCATACCGTGTTACACTCAAACCAGGAGTTGTTTTACCCCGAATCAGACAATACAAGTTACCACCCGATGCTGTCGTGGCTTTACTGGAAATCATTGAAGAGCTTATTGCCCAAGGAGTGGTCGTAGAAACCGACTCCAATATCTGTAATTCCCCTATCATTCCGATTCTTAAACGTACTGATCCCAATGCACCGCCAGTATATCGGCTGGTGATTGATTTACGAGAACTGAATAAATGCATTGTTCCACAGTACCCTGTGGTTCCCGACATCTCATCTTTATTGACTGCTATTGATTCAGAAGCGACGTTCTTTACTGTAATTGACCTCAAGAACGCCTTCTTCAGTGTGCCCATCGATCCAGAGAGCCAATATCTCTTCGGATTCAGTTTAAATGGACGAAGTTTCAAATTTTCACGCGCACCTCAAGGATTCACAGAAAGCCCCAGCATCTATAGCCAAGCACTGAAAAGACAACTTGATTGTATCCAAATGCCAGTTAACACTGCCTTATTGCAGTACGTCGATGATCTGCTGATCACCGCACGAAGTGAACCCGAATGTGAACAAGCATCATTGACAGTTTTACATTTTCTGGCCGACAAGGGACACAAGGTGTCTCCTTCGAAGCTACAATTCTGTGTTCAGCAAGTTGTGTACTTGGGTCACTTGCTGTCCAAAGTGGGGAGACAGCTCACTCCTGACCGCATCCAGTTAATTGTAAATATGCCACAACCCCAGACACAAAAGGAAGTGCGGGCCTTTATAGGCCTCACCTCGTACTGCAGACAATGGATTCCCCAGTATGCATTTCTAGCTAAACCACTCATTCAAGCACTGTTAGAAGCAATACATCTGCCTTCGGGCATATCCATCATGAAGTGTAAAGCACATACTAAAGTTACAGACTCTGTTTCCCAGGGTAATGACCTGGCAGATCAAACAGCAAAACATACAGCATTGACT
The DNA here is from genome assembly GCF_964263255.1 of Lissotriton vulgaris. Lineage (NCBI taxonomy): Eukaryota > Metazoa > Chordata > Amphibia > Caudata > Salamandridae > Lissotriton > Lissotriton vulgaris. The sequence goes on from NC_141695.1 coordinate 862,007,082, forward strand.
CACACCCAGACAACTGATGTGACAAAGATTATAGTACCGATACATTGTATGACAGTTAAGGATCCCACACTAGATGTAATCGATATTCAGACACATGCCACTTCAGATGAAATCAAGAAATGGACTGAACTAGGAGGGATCCAGACAGATCAGGGATGGGTGACGAAGGGAAAATCTACATGGTTTCTCCCCGACTCTATGGTTCAAGTCATAATAAATACCGCACATAGTCCAGCTCATCTAGGAGAAAAAGCCATGTTAGACAGTTTACAGAATCTCTGGTACAACAAACATTTACGAGCAGCAGCAAAACAGAAAGTGCGTACTTGCATGATCTGTTGTCAGTTCAATCCAGGTAAAAGCGTCCCTGTAGAGCAAGGTGGATTTCATCCTCCCGATCACCCTTTTGAAGTCCTCCAGATGGATTATATCCAGATGGACCGATGTCGAGGATTTAAGTATGTCCTCGTAGTGGTTTGTGCACTTTCCCGTTGGACCGAAGCATATCCAGTCCCAGATTACACTGCTCCGACCACTGCCAGGCAGCTGGTTCGAGAATTCTTCCCACGGTACGGCTTGCCTCGTATCGTGTACTCAGATAACGGACAGCCCTTCTCGTCCGAGCTCATGAAGCAGGTTTCACTCCTGCTAGGATATCAGTGGAAATTCCATTGCGTCCGACATCCCGAGGCAGCTGGCCTTGTAGAAAGACACAATCAGACACTGAAAACCCGTCTTGCTAAAGTTTGTAAAGAGAAAGGGGTCGACTGGATAGTCGCCCTGCCAGTTGCATTATTCTACATGAGGATGGTTCCTTATTCGAGATCAGGGCTATCCCCGTATGAGGTGGTCTTTGGCAGACCACCAAATATGTGGGGGACGCCCATGCCTAAGAAAATAACTGATGTTGATTGTAATATGCTGACAGATTACCTTGCCTCCTTGATGTCTGCACTCCAATCATGTTGTTCACAGGTTGCCGCAGCCTTTCCCGACAACACTGATGTAAAGCCACACGATGTCCGTCCAGGTGATACTGTGCTGATCCGCAACTTCGATAGGAGGAGTCCGCTGGAGCCCCGTTAGCCAATCCTCTTATTCACACAATGTTACTGTTGTGTCTGGTGCAAATGATCCGGTTGCTGGTGTCTTTAACGGCTGAGAGGGGAAATCACTTACTTCTGCCACAGGCACAGGTGCAGAAGTGGATTCTTTTGACTCCGGATGGCCTGCTGATGCTGATGTACGTCCTTTTCCTTCAATTTCCTGCCGTTCTCTTTCAAACCTCATGGCTGACATAGCTAGCCAACGTTTGTACTTTGAAACTTCTGCGTCACCAAAAGGAAAGAATACTCTGCCTGCCAATGCCTTTTTGTAGCGTGGATCCAGAATAGTAGCACAAATGTAATGCTGTTCTGTGTGGATCTTTTGAAGACGTTCATCGCAAAGTAGGCGCTCTAATAATTTCTCTGCCAAATCAAAAGCTTCTTGTTTTTCTTCATCTGCTTGAAACGTAGAAGACACTGCCTTCAGTTGGTGCTCTAGCATGTGCAACAATGGGATAGCTTTTCTCAAATTACAGTCCTCCCTGCTGACTGCACGCGTGAAGACCTCAAAAGGACGAAGCATGTCTGTCAGGCTTTGAACTAGCTTCCATTGCTCCGCATGTATCCTCAGGTCCTTCATAGATGCACCCTGTCTAAAGAAATACTGATCGAGTACCAAACACTGCTCATACAGACGCTCAAGCATGTAGAAGGTTGAGTTCCAACGTGTTGCCACCTCCTGGATGAGTGCTTTCACTGGCAGTTTATGTTGATATAGCAGGACCCTCAGATGCTTCCGGGCCTTAACCCCTTCGCTGCTCATGACAAGCTCAGCTCGTCATGCAGTACACTGGTTGTGTGCTTATGACGAGCTGAGCTCGTCATGAACAATGGGGATCATGCATATCCAGCACAGGAGAAAAATCTCCCTAGCAGCCAAGGTGTTAAAAGAATGGCTGAAATGTGTGCACATTCTTCGACAGGTGGTCAGTAACTCGCACACTGGACTTTCTTCACTCAAGAATTTTTTAACAAACAGGTTTATACAGTGCGCCAAACACGGCACTGAAATAGTTACCCATATCCATGGCTTTAACTACATTGGCTTCATTATCCGTGGAAACATAACCAATCTTGCGTTTTCTTGGGGACAGCCATTGAAAGACCTTTGTGTTAAACTCCTGCAAAATGTTTTCTCCTGTATGACTTGTCTCCATGCCAAACATGGCTAGTGTTGCATGTTTCCGAACAGCTTTAAAAACGGTGTCCGGGTCAACACCTGCGTTTAGCTTTGCTTTAACCCCTGAAAAAGAGACCCAGTGTGCAGTGATGCACATGTAATCAAGGGCTGCGCAACTGGTCCACATGTCTGTTGTCAGATGTATAGTGTGAACAGCACTCTTCTGCAAAGCTGCCCCAATCACCTCCAGCACATCTTCATGTAGTGCTGGAACCGCATCTCTGGCAAAATAGAACCGGCTAGGAACCTTCCATTTAGGGCAGAGCATTGCCACTAATTCAAGAAAACCAACCCCTTCCACAAAAGAAAAAGGGAGAAGGTCCAGCGCTAGCATTTTAGCCAGCTTAGTGTTATACAGACGCGCCGTTGGGTGGTTGCGTTCAAGTGGCGCATCTGAAAACAACATGCTTCTAATGGTGGGCTGGACCATGATTTTACGGGATGATGATGATGATGACTTCTTCGACCCAGTTACTCTCGGTGATGATGAACTTTTTCGCATTGGTGTCCACTCTTTTCCCACACTCTTAGTGTGGCTCACAGGGGGTGTGCTGCTGACAGGGTACTGGATGTAAGTGAAGTGTTTGACGCTTCTTCCTCCTTGTCATCATCAGATGAAACATCAACGGATAGAGTTTGTTGACTTGCAATTCGGGCTTCCTTGATCTCCTTTAGGTGCGCATGCCATTGGACAGTGTGCTGTCTCTCAAGATGACCTCTCTGGTCTCCGGTACCATAGTTGGTACCAAGCTTACCACGACTAACTGCAAGCTTACAAATGCTACAAATAGCTATGTTTTCCCTTGTTGTGCAAACCCTAAAGAAGTCCCAAACTGCGGACTTCTAATGTCTGTCGGGCCGGAGGAGGCGATACTGGTCATGCTGCTAATGCCAGATGAAGTGGAGGATGTGTGTTGCCGAACTTTACTACGTTGTGCACTTGCAGCACCACTAATTGAGGAAATGGAGGTCGAGGTGGATGGAGGTCCCTTCTGGCGAGAAAATATGGAAGCAGTAGGTGGTGGTGTACTAGTTAACTCCAATGGTGGTGGTCCCATTGCCTCCTCGTCTACAACATCACGCTCAGCAGCTTTTCGGGCTAGGGTAAAAATGTCTGTTTGCTGCATGCCCGCTGAGGCTGGTGGCGTGTATGATGACTGCGTCGTCGTCGTGAGAGTCTTCATCAGCAGGAGTAGTATATGCCACTTCTTCAGCGTCATCATCACACCCCATAACTATGAGACTTTCCGGAACCTTCCTTTTACGCTTAGCTACTTTTGTCAGATCATGGTGTGCTTCACTCTCAGACAGCAGTGGTGGTTCCCAAGTTGGATCCATATCATCAGAAGGAAGGGGGCTTGAAGAAGATGTAGACACCATCCTTGATCGTTTCCATGCTAGGGATGTAGAAGACAATGAATGATCAGGAGGAGTGGCTTCCCCAAATGATACCTCGGCTTGAATGTCGATTTCCTGATGTGCCCCTACTTTGGGAGGAACAACTATTGTGGGCACTTGTGCACCTCTGCTTGCGCATCTCCTTGCGCTGCCTCTCCTCCCACATGTACTTGGGCTTGTACTTGCACATGTGGGTGTTGTTGCGGCTGTGGTTGTTGAACACTCGTCAGATGAGTTACAACAACCTGTGTTGATTGAGGGACATTACTGCTACTTTCTTGCGATGAGCCAACATCACTGGTCGATAGTGATTGAACAACTAGACTGGCTGCCTCTGCAGCACTCAAGGGCTTGGACTTAAGTTGGCATGGTGGTGGTGGCACTTAGCCCAATGGAGCGGGGGTGCTGCTCCCAGCTTGGTCCCCAGCAGATCCCGCTGCTGCTGCTGCAGGCGTACTTTTTTATTTATTCCCAAAAAATGTGGCGGGTGGCACACCAGTCTCCTTGGTAAGTGGTGCCACTTGCTTCTTCTGCTCCTTACTGGCAACTTTCTTGCTAGAGGAGCTACGGGGAACTTTTTTTGGGGCCATCTTCTTCAGATGTCAGAACAGCAGGCCGCAGTTGCACGAGTTGCAGAGTTGTCTTGTCTGTGGCCACACGTGACGTCGCGTGATGTTATGCTGCACACACCGCTGCAGGACTTCTTCCTGGCACTGGTGGTTCTCTTGTGCACCTAAAAGCAATGGAAGACAGAGGAACATCAGTTATACACCCCAAAAAGTCGAAAGACACACAAAAATCAGCACAATCCCATGCCATCCATGCCCTCAATAATCTTTAAATTCAAGACACCCCACAGAAAGACTAGGCCCATGCACCACTCACTACCCCTGGGCATAAAGGATGAAAGCTAGGCAAAATGGGTGCAGGCCTGAGAACACTGCATGCCTTCAAAATGGCCCCTTGCCCCCCAGCACATGGCCAGGCCCTGCCTGTACCAGCACTCAAAATGGCCCCCACCCACATGGCCAGTCCCCATCAACACCCCAAATAATCGAAAAACACACAAAAATCAGCAAATTCCCATGCCATCCATGCCCTCCATGATGTTTACATTAAAGGGACCCCACAGAAAGACTTAGTCCATGCACCACTCATTACCCCTGGGCAAAAGGCCCCAACAGCAGCCAACAATTTGAAAAACACACAAAAATCAGCACAATCCCATGCCATCCATGCCCTCAATGATGTTTAAATTCAAGACACCCCACAGAAAGACTAGGCCCTTGCACCACTCACTACCCCTGGGCATAAAGGATGAAAGCTAGGCAAAATGGGTGCATGCCTGAGAACACTGCCTGCCTTCAAAATGGCCCCTTGCCCCCCAGCACATGGCCAGGGCTAGCCTGTACCAGCACTCAAAATGGCCCCCACCCACATGGCCAGTCCCCATCAACACCCCAAAAAATCGAAAACACACAAAAATCAGCACAATCCCATGCCATCCATGCCCTCCATGATGTTTACATTAAAGAGACCCCACAGAAAGACTCAGTCCATGCACCACTCACTACCCCTGGGGAAAAGGCCCCAACAGCAGCCAAAAAAATCGAAAAACACACAAAAATCAGCACAATCCCATGCCATCCATGCCCTCAATGATGTTTAAATTCTAGACACCCCACAGAAAGTCTAGGCCCATGCACCACTGAGTACCCCTGGGCATAATGGATGAAAGCTAGGCAAAATGGGTGCAGGCCTGAGAACACTGCCTGCCTTCAAAACGGCCCCTTGCCCCCCAGCACATGTCCAGGCCCTGCCTGTACCAGCACTCAAAATGGCCCCCACCCACATGGCCAATCCCCATCAGCACCCCAAAAAATAGAAAAACACACAAAAATCACCACAATCCCATGCCATCCATGCCCTCCATGATGTTTACATTAAAGAGACCCCACAGAAAGATGCAGTCCATGCACAACTCACTACCCCTGGGCAAAAGGCCCCAACAGCAGCCAAAAAAATTGAAAAACACACAAAAATCAGCACAATCCCATGCCATCCATGCCCTCCATGATGTTTACATTAAAGAGACCCCACAGAAAGACTCAGTCCATGCACCACTCACTACCCCTGGGCAAAAGGCCCCAACAGCAGCCAAAGAAATCGAACAACACACAAAAATCAGCAAAATCCCATGCCATCCATGCCCTCAATGATGTTTAAATTCAAAACACCACACAGAAAGACTAGGCCCATGCACCACTCACTACCCCTGGGCATAAAGGATGAAAGCTAGGCAAAATGGGTGCAGGCCTGAGAACACTGCCTGCCTTCAAAATGGCCCCTTGCCCCCCAGCCCATGGCCAGGGCCTTCCTGTACCAGCACTCAAAATGGCCCCCACCCACATGGTCAGTCCCAACAACACCCCCAAAAAGTCGAAAAACACATAAAAATCACCACAATCCCATGCCATCCATGCCTTCAATGGTGTTTAAATTCAAGACACCCCACAGAAAGCCTAGGCCCATGCACCACTGAGTACCCCTGGGCATAATGGATAAAAGCTAGGCAAAATGGGTGCAGGCCTGAGAACACTGCCTGCCTTCAAAATGGCCCCTTGTCCCCGAGCACATGGCCAGGCTCTGCCTGTACCAGCACTCAAAATGACCCCCACCCACATGGCCAGTCCCCATCAACACCCCATAAAATCAAAAAACAAACATAAATCAGCACAATCCCATGCCCTCCATACCCTCCATGATGTTTACATTAAAGAGACCCCACAGAAAGACTCAGTCCATGCACCACTCACTACCCATGGGCAAAAAGCCCCAACAGCAGCCAAAAAAAATGGAAAAACACACAAAAATCAGCATAATCCCATGCCATCCATGCCCTCCATGATATTTACATTAAAGAGACCCCACAGAGAGACTCAGTCCATGCACCACTCACTACCCCTGGGCAAAAGGCCCCAACAGCAGCCAAAGAAATCGAACAACACACAAAAATCAGCATAATCCCATGCCCTCCATACCCTCCATGATGTTTACATTAAAGAGACCCCACAGAAATACTCAGTCCATGCACCACTCACTATCCCTGGGCAAAAGGCCCCAACAGCAGCAGAGAAATTGAAAAACACACAAAAATCCGCACAATCCCATGCCATCCATGCCCTCCATGATATTTACATTAAAGAGACCCCACAGAGAGACTCAGTCCATGCACCACTCACTACCCCTGGGCAAAAGGCCCCAACAGCAGCCAAAGAAATCGAACAACACACAAAAATCAGCACAATCCCATGCCATTCATGCCCTCAATGATGTTTAAATTCAAGACACCCCACAGAAAGACTAGGCCCATGCACCACTCACTACCCCTGGGCATAAAGGACGAAAGCTAGGCAAAATGGGTGCAGGCCTGAGAACACTGCCTGCCTTCAAAATGGCCCCTTGCCCCCCAGCACATGGCCAGGGCCTGCCTGTACCAGCACTCAAAATGGCCCCCACCCACATGGCCAGTCCCAAACAGCAGCCAAAAAAATCGAAAAACACACAAAAATCAGCACAATCACATGCCACCCATGCCCTCCATGATGTTTACATGAAAGAGACCCCACAGAAAGACTCAGTCCATGCACCACTCACTACCCCTGGGCAAAAGGCCCCAACAGCAGCCAAAAAAATCAAAACACACACAAAAATCAGCACAATCCCATGCCATCCATGCCCTCCATGATGTTTACATTAAAGAGACCCCACAGAAAGACTCAGTCCATGCACCACTCACTACCCCTGGGCAAAAGGCCCCAACAACAGCCCAAAAATCGAAAATTCCAAAATTGTAGTTGCAGCAACTGTAATGCCCCAAACAAACTTACTTGTGAAATTTCTAATCCAAAAGTGATCCAAAGAAAGTCAAAAAGGCCTCAAATCCAAATATCCAGCAGCATCCACAAAAAGTAATCCTTCCAGGATTACTGGGAGAGCACTGGGAGGAGCCTGCTGGACAGGAACAGGAAGTTGGAGACTGTGGGGTACTTCCTTCCTCCCACCCCCCTCCCCCAAAATGGACTCCTTGCAAAAAAAAGTGCAGGCAAATGTCAACCTGAGGAGTTATTCTGATAAAAATCATCGTTTTCAGAAGGTTTATGCTGCTTGCTGGTGGATTTCTTGTGCAGAATTGCAAATTTTGCAATTTCGCGAGTGCAAGATTGTTGCTGCCCGCCGCATCTACGTGTTCGCAATTGCGAACTCTCGCGATGCGTGCTGTGCAAGGTGGGAAGCCGCGATGACGTAATCGCGGTCGCCAAACTCCCGCGGGATCCCGCAGCAAGATTCAAAATGGCGCAGCACACGCAAAATATGGAGAAAAACAACTCTGCAAACGCTGAATGACGGTAAGTGAACGCCGCGCGCCGCAATATTGTATCACCAAGAAAAAAAATCTGCTGCGTGCGAATTTGAGGATTTTCGGCAAATTCGCGAGAGTTCGCTGATTGCGAATTTGTCGAAAAATCCACAAATTCCACGAGCGGAACGGATTTTACGCCCATTCTTATTCTCCATCCGTAGCCCTTGCTGAGGTTTTGGTCTCCAGTAATTAAGGATTACTCTGTCCAGGTTTCAGTGGTAGCTCGGGTATCTCAGGATCTCCATTGGTGGCTTCAGGAGGTCTCATTAAGCAGAGGCCTCCCGTTTCTTCTTCCATGCCTTTTAGTTATTACAAAAGATGCCAGCGGGGAGGAGTGAGGGGTGACCGTTCTCTCACAACAGATTCAAGGGGGATCTCCCTTGAATCTGATGTGAGAGAAAGGTTGTCTTCTCAGATGCAGATGTCCTCGAACTGGGGGGGATTAGAGGCGGTGCATTTGGCTCTGTTGACTTTTCCTCCTTTCATCAAGAACCAGGAAGTCAGGAGTTTTGATCCCAACAGACAATCAGGTAGTCAGGACTTATCTGCAGCTCCAGGAAGGTATAGAATAGATCCATCATATCTGGCTCAGCTAACTCAGGAGATTTTATCTGGGTAGAGCAACATCTTCTATCTCTGCAGACAGCATATCTACCGGGGAGGAAGAATTTGCCTGTGGATCATTTGAGTTGTGTCTTCTCTTCGTCATTTTTTGATAATAATTCTTTATTTGATTTAAAACAAATCATAAAAGGGTGGACTTACCACCATGCAAGAGATATTTACATCATAAAAACAACACAGAATAAATTTTGAGTCGAGTTAAAAATTAATAACATGCTCTGAAAAAGTAGCAGAAAAAAAAAAGGTCTAAGAAGAGAAAAAAAAGTATAAAAGAATAATGGTTATTCAAACAAGAGGCTCGTTATCATTAACTCGTGCTGCGTAAAAGCAACCATTGGAAAGAAGGGAGGAAGAGTCTGTGGTCTGCCAAAGCCTGACCTATTGTCCAGGAACCTCTTCAGATGGTGCCCTTTTTTTCCAGCTCTATGGCGGCAAGGTTCAAATATTTTAAGGTTTTGCATGATAGTTCTATCCAAGAACCGCTTAGGCATCTTATCACCGCCGCCCTGCAAGTTCTCACCTGGGCTTCTCTTAAGGGAGATCGAAGGAGCGATTTTCTTAGATTTTGGAGTGCCGGGCATATACATATGAGGTGCAGTAAAGACTCTGCACCGTTGCCGCATAGGCGGCAATCGGGAGTTGCCCACTGCCGTTGCCATTTGGGAGTGAGGTCTTTGGACGAGAAGCAGCCCAACCTTAGAAGGCTTAGTTTCCTTTTATAGTGGTCCCTAAAGCATTCTTTCAAATAATCCTGTGGTTTTAGGTGGGTATATGACGGCAAGACGATCCAGGCATGGCTTTTGCCAGCCACTGCTGCTTTGTCCATGAATAGTGATGATTGTTTGATTGCTTTCTTGGTTAGCAGTTTGAAGGCAGAATATGTCATGGGCAGACGCCAAGATTCATCTAGTTTTAATGCCTCCAGCGCTTGCCTCAAGATCTTGTATATTGAGTCTGGCTGCCCGGCCTGTTTTTCAACTTCTAACCAGCAAAGGTGGGCCAGGAATTCCTCTTCTGCCTCCCTCATGCGCCAATAATATTTAACGAGTGCTCCTTGTCTTGCTGGGAGCTGGTTAGTGAGACCGTACTCCAAACGAATTTGGGCTTGCGAGAGGTGTCTCGGAATTGAAAAAAGAGTTTTGAACAGCCTAGATTGGGTGAGATTTAACGCTGTAGCGTCCCGGGTTGCCAGTAGTTCGGAACCGTATGTCAATGATGGCAAAAATTTGGCAGTTACGATGTTGAGAATGTGGCCGGTAGAATGACCTTTTAATTGCTTTTGGACTATTTTAAAGGCAAATTGGAGCTGCTTTGCTTTGGATTCCCCCTGGTCTTGGTGCAGTTTAAACTTTAATCGGTGGTCTAGTAAGATTCCCAGGTATTTATAATGAGTTACCTGGATTAGAGGGGTAGAATTAATCCTCCAGACAAAAATATTATTATTTTTTTTTCTCTGGCCGCAGAAGCATATGATGTTGTTTTTTTTTTAGGTTTATAGTTAGTTGTGCGTTCACAAGGTACTGCAACAGTTTTGAGATCGAACGTTGTAAACCGATGGGGGTTTTTGAAAGGAGAACAATGTCGTCAGCGTATTGGAGACTTGTTATAGGCGAGTGGGCCAATTTTGGTGGATCTCCCGGGATGGTGCTTATGACACTTTCTAGGTCCGCAGTGTAGATATTAAAGAGGCTTGGGGCCAGAACGCAGCCTTGCTTTAAACCGTTAGTTGTGTGGAATTTCCTGGTCAGGCGTCGACTGTCTCCTTTTTTCACTTGGACCCAAGTATCTGTGTAGAGCTCAGTAATTGCTCCTAGCAACTTTGGCGGCACGCCCCAGGCTTTCATTTTTGCCCAAAGACTTGATCTAGGCACTTTATCGAAAGCCGCTTTTAGGTCCAGAAAACAAGTATACAGCGGGGTGGAGTTATGGATAGCTTTGTTAACAAGGAGGGTTAACGCGGATAGATTGGTCAAGGTGCCCAGGCCTGGCCGAAAGCCTGTTTGTGTCCGGGGAATGATCCCAGTACTGCTCACCCAGGATTCCAGTTCTACCAACAAGTTGGAAGCATAGATCTTAGCCTCCACGTCAATTAAGGCAATAAGCCTATAGTTGTTGGGGGTCTGACCTGGGCCCAGATTTGTAGATTGGATGCAGAATACTGCCTCTCCATGATTCGGGGATGTTCCCGGTCTGTAGGCTCTGACCAAACAAAGGTGTTAGTTGACTGGCCCAAAACGATGGGTCTTTCTTAAATAAGGCGTTGGGAAGTCCGTTTGGACCGGGCGCTCCATCTGCTCTCAGTGATTTTATGGTGTTTGAGACCTGCTTTAATGAGAACAATTCAGTGTCTCCTGTAGCCTTTAATATCTGTGAATTCCCAGTGAATTTTGGAACTGGCATTATACTCGGGCTGGACCGAGAAAGCTCCACAAGATGCTCGATGTTATTGTCCTTACATGACTTGTACGAGGAGTTATATAATTGGTCGATGTGACTACTCCAGAGATTGTCAGTCATGTCTGAGTTAAACTGGCGGTGTTTGCCATTTAGCATGAAGTTTATTTTTGCCCAAAAATCTTTCGAGTTCTGCAATTTACTTGCGTGAAGTATGGAACATGCTAGTTTTTCCCTGTGCATTCGCTTTGCCAAATTGGTCTCTCTTTTTAGTTCTTTTTTTAGAGATTCGATTGTGTTCAGCACGGGTTGTGAGAGCTGGGGATCTTTTTTGCGTTCGGCCCGGAGGAAAGCATTTATTTGCCTTTTTAGTTGACGCAGTTTCGGTGTGTACCATTCCCCACCTCCCTTTCTTATGGGTTTGCCTCCTCTGTTGTTGGATTGGTGTTTTTTATTGATCTCTGTTACAAAGTTTTCCCACGTTTTGACTGTGTCGCTCGATGTTTCTGATAGTAGGAACAGATCGTGGCATGATGCCATTAAGGTAGAGAGATTTCCTTCGTTTCAGTTTAACCGTTTTAAATTGAAAATTTGTGTGTGCAAGGTCAATGGCGCCGCCTTCTCTGACTTTGTGGGTTGAATGGTCAGGGTGAAGGTCTGAGGAAAATGATCGCTTTCTACGCGTTCCTGTATCTGGAAGTCACTTATGTCATGGAATAGGTCGGGGTCAGCCAGAGTATAATCTAAGGTAGAACCTGACTTCTTAGAGACCCTTGTTAGGGCGGCTGGTCTGTCCAGATGGCCTCTCCCATTTAGGGTGTACAGGTGGAGAGCTTCCAATTCAGAGGCACATTTCCTTCCCAATGCACTTTGGCTGCATTGATTGCCCTGCCGTGGCTCAATATGAGCGGGGAGGGTTCCCTCCTGTCCGCGAGTTAGGTTCAGATTGAAATCTCCCGTTATAATCATGTTTTCGCTTGGGTAGGTTGATTTCAATATCTTAATTGTAGTCACTAGTTGTTTTATCCTTTTTCCTTTGTGTTTTCCGCTAGGGTGCAAGTAGAGGTTCACGATCAGGAGTCCCAAGTTGGGGGAAACTTCCACTTTGATGCATTGCATCCATGTTGAATCTAAGTCGATACAAGTTGGTGACCATGTGAAGTCAGTTGATATAAAAATGGATAGACCCCCTTTGGCCCTTCCGGGACGTCCCTCCTTCTGGGCTGGGACAAGGAATTATTTGTATCCTACTAAAGGCGAGTTTTTAGTCTGCCATGTTTCTTGGAACAGTAGTATTTTAAATTGAGTTATGAACTCAATGAAGTCGTCTGCCTCCATCTTTGTGTTCAAGCCATTGATGTTCCATGAGCAGATCTTGCAACCCTGCTTTTCCCGCATCGTTGATCTACTAACAGTTCAAGCTACGTTCCTATGGGCTTGAGCCCGAATAGCGTGTTGAGGTCTTTCGGGCGTATCTGCCTCTTGATGAGCGAAAGTGATTGTAAATTGCCTAAGTCGCTGCACTTCCGCTTTGGTGCTGCTTCTTGAATCTGGCCCTTTGGCATTTTTTAAAAGGCTTGTTTTTGTGATTTGTTTCCGCAGCGGGCTGGGATAGCGTGGAGGCTCCACTTTTTTTAGTTCAATACCCCATGCGGCGAAAACCTCCCTGTGAGAATGGATTTGATCTGTGATGGTATGATTAGTCCAAGTTGTTATCGTCGAGTCTGAGCCTGATTGCAGAGGGTTTGGTTTGAACTCTATTGATTCGAGGTCGCTTGATTTTAAGTGACGTAGGCCTGGAATTTCTTCTAGAAGTCTTAAAATGGCCCCTCTATTCAGGATATCATAGAGCCCTCTTGAACAATATTGTGGAATAAACTCGATTTTGTTACTTGGAGTGGGCCGCTTTTGAATTTTTGGTCGAGTGCTCGCGTCATTAGATGGGAGGGCCGTTCCTGCCTGGTCGACCACTAGCTCTAGTGTATGTGAGTTTTCCTTATGTACGCTGTTGGCGAGGTCTTGTCCATTGGGGACTGGAACGTGAAATTCGCTACCCTGTGTGTCACGTGGGTCACGTGCGTTGATTCCCTTAAATTTTTTGCGGCTTTGACTGAAATAACTTGGCTGTTGATGTCTGGGGCTTGGTTAGTTATATTCTTGTCGCTTATTTCCGTCCTTTGATCAATGTTTATGTTGGTTCCAGGCTCTTGAGGTGGTTCCTTGCTATCTGGTTTTTGTCCCACCGGTTTAAAGATGCTGTACACTTTTAATGCGTTCTGATTTGTCACGTTGTGACCTGTTGCTCCTTTTGAGGTTGAGGGTGCCTTGATGGGTAAGGAATCCCTTGACATGGTCCTTTGCTCTAGCATTGATTTGGTTTCGGGTGGGACGCACTCGAAATGCTGTTCGACTTCCTTGGTCACGGAGTTGTTGATGGAGTTTCCCGGAGAGGTTTGAGCGGCCCTTCGGTTGTGTGCTTTTGCCTTTCTGGCTTTCCTTAGTCGCTTCCGTTCTCTCTTTGTAAGCGTTGGAGCCTGTTTGATGTGATTAGCGGTTGTCGCGACGTTGGGAGTTGGCTCCTGAATTAACTCGGCTGCCTCTATGCGGTTTACCAGGTTGTTGTCGTCTGGGCTTGCTGGCGACCTGTTTTTCCCTACTGGGGGGGATTGTAGAAGATCCTGCGATTCGAGGCTCTCCTCACCCCTGCCAGCAATGGTCAGCCTCGTCAGCCTACCGAGAGTTCGCTGATTGCGAATTTGCCGAAAAATCCACAAATTCCACGAGCGGAACGGATTTTACGCCCATGCTTATTCTCCATCCGTAGCCCTTGCTGAGGTTTTGGTCTCCAGTAATTAAGGATTACTCTGTCCAGGTTTCAGTGGTAGCTCGGGTATCTCAGGATCTCCATTGGTGGCTTCAGGAGGTCTCATTAAGCAGAGGCCTCCCGTTTCTTCTTCCATGCCTTTTAGTTATTACAAAAGATGCCAGCGGGGAGGAGTGAGGGGTGACCGTTCTCTCACAACAGATTCAAGGGGGATCTCCCTTGAATCTGATGTGAGAGAAAGGTTGTCTTCTCAGATGCAGATGTCCTCGAACTGGGGGGGATTAGAGGCGGTGCATTTGGCTCTGTTGACTTTTCCTCCTTTCATCAAGAACCAGGAAGTCAGGAGTTTTGATCCCAACAGACAATCAGGTAGTCAGGACTTATCTGCAGCTCCAGGAAGGTATAGAATAGATCCATCATCTCTGGCTCAGCTAACTCAGGAGATTTTATCTGGGTAGAGCAACATCTTCTATCTCTGCAGACAGCATATCTACCGGGGAGGAAGAATTTGCCTGTGGATCATTTGAGTTGTGTCTTCTCTTCGTCAATCTCAATGGTCCTTCACCCACACATTGTTCAGCAGATATCATATAGGTTTGGTTCTCCTTGGTTAGACCTCTTTGCCACCAGGGAGAATGCTCAGACACTCAATTTCTGCAGTGTAATCCCAGGTCCAGAGGTATGGGAAGTGGAAAATTTTCAGTTCATTGACCTGGGGGTCTCCTCCCATCCCTCTGATTCCCAAGGCCATACAGAAGATTTTTACAGACCAGATCCAGGTGCTTTTAGTGCTTCCCTTTTGGCCCAGGTGAAAATATGGTTCTCTCCTTAAGCACCTATCAGTGTCCCCACATTGGGTTTTTTCTCTGGTGGTGTCTCCTCTGTTGTCCCTGGACCTCAACAAAGCTGCTCTTCTGAGGCTGTGCCTGGCGTATTGGAACTTGACAGGTTAAAGTTGCAGGAGTTAAGTTGTTTGGGGGACGTATCTCAGGCTATTCAGTAGGCTAGACGTCCTGCTACTTCAAAGGTTTACTCTAGGCATTGGAGGTCTTTTTCTATTTTATTTTGAAGGTTTTATATAGTGCTAGCTCCACCCGAGGGTATCAGAGCGCTTTACATCAGCAATGAAAGTACATAATAAAAACAATCATGGCAGTTGAACTAAAACGGGTTATACAGGTGTTCAAACCAATAGAAAAATACAGGGGGTAATTTAGGGAACATAGTGATTAGAGGTACATATAGATGGAGATAGAGAAAGAGAAGCAAGTTGCCGGAACCAGGATGATTATTGAAAATGGTAATTTTAACAGTATGTCAAGGAGGGTTCAAAGGACAAAGTAGGTAGTGGGGGGAGAAGCGAGGGGGAGGGGGAGAGTGATGTGGCAAGAGAAAAAGAAGGGGGTGAATGTGGAAAGGGGGAGAAGTCTAAGTAGGGAGAAGGAGAGGTAGTCATAAAGGAGAAACAGGATTTAATTTCCCCAAAATTTAGTGAACAAATGAATTTTAAGGTTTTTTTTAAATTTAGAGTAGGAGTTGCAACGAAGGTCTTTGGGTAGGGCATTCCAAATGGTTGGGGCCTTACCAGAGAAGGAGCGGGATTTTGAAGCAGCTTTTTTGAGTATGGGGAGTATGAGAAGAAGAGTGTTGGTGCTTCTCAGTATTCGGGCACAGCCAGCTTTTTTAAGTTTAGTTGAGAGGTAGGATAAGGTCTTTTGGTTAAGGACTTTGTGAGTGATAGAGACAATTTTATAGGAGGATCTGCCTTTAATGGGGAGCCACTTGAGGGCCTTGAGGGCAGGGGAGATGTGGTCAAAGCGTCTACAGTTTGTTGTTAGCCTGGCGGCGAGGTTGAGAACAAATTTGATGGAGGCCAGGTGGATTTTGGGGGTGCCAGAGAGAAGGGCATTACCATAGTCAATTTTGGATAAAATAAGAGACTAGATAGGTAATTTAAAGTCTTCAGCTGGGATAAAAGGTTTGATTTTTTTGAGATGAGTGAAAAGTGCACTTTTTGCTGAGTTTTTGACATGGGAATTTAATGTGAGTTTATTGTTGTTGGTGATGCCGAGTGATTTAACCGAATCGGCGAGGGAGAGAGAGCAGTTTAGCGCATTAAGGTCGGCGATCCACAATTGGATGGGGAGAGGGTTGTTTTTGGGAGAGAAGAGGATGATCTCAGTTTTGTTCGGGTTGAGTTTCAGATGATTGTTGTGGAACCAGGTTTGGATCTTGGTTAAGGCTGGGTTAAGGTGCAGGATATCAGCATGGGATTTTATTTTATAGTACAATTGGGTATCGTCAGCATATAGGTGGTAGTTGATTTTTTCTTGTTTGAGTATCCGGGTCAGGGGTTCCATAAGGAGGTTAAAGAGAGCAGGAGAGAGGATGGATCATTGAGGGACTCCAAGGGAGACAGGGGTTGGGCTAGAGAGGCAGTTATGAATGTTACTTTGTTGGGTTCTATGTTGAAAGTAGAAGGTGAACCAATTAAGGACAGTGCCACTGAGGCCGAAGCGATTTTTGAGTGTGTTGAGTAGGGTTGGGTGGTAAACTGTATCAAATGCCGCGGAAAGGTCAAGAAGGATGAGAAGGTAGGTCTCGCCCTTGTCCAGGGCTAGGTGAATATCATCGACTATATTGAGAAGCGCGGTTTCCGTGCTGCACTCTTTGCGGAAGCCAGATTGAAGGGGGTCAAGCAGGTTGAACGTGTCAATGTGTTTGTCCAGTTGGAGGAGGGCGCATTTTTCCAGGACTTTGGCGAGGAGGGGGAGGTTGGAGATGGGACAGAGATTATTAGGGTCGTTGGGATCAACTTTGCGATTTTTGGGGATGGGAGTGATTTTCCTGAGTTGAAGGGAGATGGGCACACTCCCTGTTGAGAGGGAGGTGTTGATGATGTTGGTCCAGTAGGGGACGATGACATGTTTGAGATCTTGGATGAGTGCGGAAGGGAGTGGTTCTTTGGTGTGGAAGGAAGGTTTGATTTTGGCTAAAATGTTGAAGACCTCCTGTTCAGATAAAGGGTGGAAATTAAGCCATGAGGCATTATTTGTAAGTGGAAGGGAAATGGATTCCAGTGAGGTAAGAGTAGGGAGGGGGTGAGAGGGGGTCGGGGAAGTGTTCAAGGGGAGAGGGGGAAGTGGTGTGGTAATCAGGGGTGGTTGAGGGGCGAGAGTGTGGAGTATCGTGGAAAGCGCGGTCTACTTTTGTGATTTTTTCACAGAAAAAGTTGGCAATTTCTTTGCATTTGTTAGTGGAGGCCCCCGGGTTAAGGGGTGCAGGGTTGGTTTGGTTTCCAATAATGTTGAACAGTTCTCTGGGCCTATTTTTGGCGCGAGAGAGTTGAAGACGAAAGAAGGGCGCTTTCTCTGAAAAGATGTGTTTTTTGTAAGAGGATCTCGCAGTTCTAAGGAGGGCAAGATGTGATGGGGAGGGGTGTTGTCTCCATGTTCTTTCCGCCTGTCTGAGCGAGCGTCTTTCTTCATTAAGGTCTAGGGTGAACCATGATTTAAAAGGGGAATTTTTAATGTCTTAGTTTTCAGAGGGGCAAGTTAGTCTAACACCTCTGTTACAGTTTTGTTGAAATGCTCCGTAATATCATTAGCATTTGAAGAGGTGGGGGAGAGACTAAGTTGGGATTGGAGTTTATGTTTAGGTACGCCAGGAGGGATTTGTTTAAAATTTCTAGCAACAATTTTAGCTTTATTTATTTTTATAGGGGCAGGAGGCACTAGGGGGGATATTGTGAACAAAATGAGATGGTGGTCAGACCAGTCAATGGGGATGATGTTGGATAGGGATGTAAGATCTGGGTTTGAGATGATTGTGTCTAGGATAGCTCCTTTGGCGTGGGTAGGGGAGAGGCAAAGTTGCTTGAGGTCGTTAATCTCAAGGAGATTATTGATAAGGTTGATTGTCCGGTCATTAGGTTCGTTCCAGTGGAGGTTGAGATCTCCAAGGAAAACGTTTTTGGAGCTGGAGAGTAAAGATTTAGTTAGGAGGTCGGATAATTCTTCTGCAAAAGGAAGGGGTTCCCCAGGGGGATGATAGATGTTATGCATTCGTATTGGGGGAGAGCATTTAATTTTGAATCCGACTCCTAAGTATTCGAACGTTGAGTAGTCAGTGTTATTAATAGGGGAGAGTTGAAGTTCTTCTTTAAAGATGATTGCTAGGCCACCCCCTATTTTTCAGGTCTATCTCTTTTGAGGATAGAGTAGGCAGGTGGGGTCAGAATGTCATGATGGGTGTTCATGGTCTTAGAGCCAGGTTTCAGTGAGGAAGGCGATATCTGTATCTTCATTAAGAATGGTTTCAGAGATTTCTGTTGCATGTCGGACTGCTGAACAGCAGTTTACGAGCATGCAGGTGAGGGATTTGGGTTTGGCGATAGGAGGGGGGAATATTTGAATACTAGTGAGTTGGGGGTGGTCTTGAGGAGCTAGGAGGCTCAGGGATTCTGCTGGTCCCCAGAATAACAGGGATTTTGGAGTGAGAGGGGGGAGATTCTTTAAGTGGGGGGTTGTTAAGGTAGGTGAGGCAGAGGGCAGAGAGGTCAGGGGCGGAGTAGGTGTTAGAGGTTCGAAGGGGTCTGTGAGAGCGGGAGAGAAGTGATGTTGTTAACCCATGTTTAGGATCTAAGTGTTTTCAGGGTTTAGCATAAAGGGGGGGCAGGAGGGGCAGGCAATGGGTTTGTAGGATTTGAATCGGTTGAAATCTTTTCGGAGTAGGGTAAGTTCAGTAACTAGGGTAACAAGATTATCGTCCAAGTTACGAAGTGTCTGGCTGAGGTTAAGGAGGAGGAAGGTGGTGGTGGTAGGAGTGGAGGGTTGTTAGGGGCAGAGTGACTAGAGAGATAAGGTTGTCATCTAGCTTTGAGTGGTTCATCCGGGGGGAGTGGTGTGGGTAGGTCTGTGTTTAAATGAGGAGTGTGGGAGGCCAGGGGAGGGTAGTACGGCCTGGTCTTGGAGTGGAGGGATGGGAATGACGTGCAATGGCTTGGAGGAGAGTGGTGGGGAAGGGGAGGAGGGGAGGGGAGCATGTGAGGTGTGAAAGGGGATGTGGTATAGGCATAGTGGGTGGATGAGAGTTTAGAGGAAGGCAGGGTCAGGACCTGGGGGGAAACGGTCGTAAGGGGATGGTTTAAAAGGTGAGGGGGGTGTTAGGGAGGTGATAGGGTGGTGTAAGTGGATGGTCATTTGGGGATATGGGAATTTGAAGGAGTGGGTTAGCGGAGAAGGGGGGGATATTTCCAGAGAAGTGGGTATAACCGGTGCTGCAGAGGGGGGATTGTCATTACAGGGGGGAGTGTCGTAGGGGTATGGCGTTAGTCTCTGGGGGGTGGAGGAGAGTTGGGAGTAGGTGTGTAAGGGAGCTAGAGTGGGGAGAGGGGACAGGATTGCGGCAGGGGAGGGTTCAGTGAGGGTGACATAGAGATGCCATTTATGGAGGGAGGGGCCAGGGCATGTACGTGGGGGTTTTTAGTCGTATGGGACGGTTTGGAAGGGGAGGAGGGGTACTGGGGAGGTGGTCCGGTGTTGGAGGAGGACGGTCGTTGGGGGGTATGGGAGTATGGAGGAGGGTCTTAGAGGCGTGTAGGGGGGATGATGTCAGAGTGGAGGGTGGGCAAGGAGTTAATGGGAAGGGTGAGTCAAAGTGGGAAGTAGTGTCAAGGGGTAGTAGAGTGATTCTCTGGGAGGTGGAGGGGATTTGGGCGTGGATGGGGCTGGAAGCTGGACTCGGTGGAGAGGATAGTATTACGGTAGGGGAGGGTTCAGGTGAGGGTGCCAGAGTGGTAGTAGTTGCCGGTGGAATGTCGTTAGTGAGAGGGTTAGGAGTTGTCGCGGTTGAGGGGTGTACTGAGGGATTGGGGGACTGAGGGGGTGTTGAAGGGGGAGAGGGTAGTGTCAGCTGGTTAGAAAGAGTGCTGAGGAGTTAAAAAATTGTGAGGTGTTGTTCAGAGGATTGGATCAAGATATTTCCAGTTTTGTAGATGGAGATGGTTATATCACCAGAGAAGAGCGAGGAAGGAGAAGTGGAAAGTTAGAAACCGTGGGGGATTCTGATTGCGCTCGATAATGGGAGGTGGTGTAAAAAGGTACTCTTCCATTTGGAGGGGCGTTTGGTGTAGAAGATATAGTTTGTTTTAATGGGGGACGTGAAGCTGTGATAGTTGTCTTCGATAAGGGTTTCGGGTGTTGTTTTAAAAATTTATGTTTAAGATTCTTTTTGGCCTTTTTTGAAAGGTTGGGAGGATGTGGAATGGTCCAGGAGTTGGGTCCATGTTTGGTGAGGGCGGACTGTTTGTCGGTTGGGGTCTGAGGGGGGGGGGGCGGTGTGTGGGTGGTATTGAGGCGGGACATGGTGGTGAGGTTTGGCTAGAAGAGAGAAGGAGAGCGAGCGATGAGGTGGTGGGAGAAATTATAGAAGAAAGGGGCTAAGGGTAAGAGCTTAGCGGCAGAAGGAGAAATTTTAAGAAGAAGGGGGCTAAAGGTAAGAGCGTGGAAGGAGACGGAGTGGGAAGGAGGGAGGGGTTGGGGGTTGAACAATGCGAGAGGAGCGAGCGGAGAGAGGTGGAGGTAGGTGAACAGGCTAGTAAGATGACAATATATCACATATTATATATTGATTGACACTGATTAACACATTAAAAACAGGTTGGGGAAAGCGAGGTTAGGGGGTCCTTAAAGTAAATTAATCACGCATTATAAAGTGACAGTCTTCGGCTTTTGCAAGGTAGTTGATCGTGAAAGGGTTCTCAGTGTGCTCCAATGAGGTACTGGGTTCAAGAGGTCTCAGCGAGGCGCGTGGAGCCACTGCTCGGACCAACTTATCAGTCACAGGCCTGGAACCCGACTTCTGGTCAGTTCCAGTACGATGTAGAATATTACCAGTACAATCTTTTTCTCAATGCGAGTGGGAGCTCCCCTTCGACTTGTAATCCCAATACATTTCTTGATTACAAACAGGGTGGGTTTTCTTTGGGTTTGGCAGTATCTAATCTGCATAGGCAATGGGCAGCAGTCAAACCATTTAGGAAACTGGAGGCTGAGAAATCAAAGTCGTTGGTCTCTAGCTTTTCAACTTTCATCTTGAAATGCCCAGTGATTCATAGCCGGTTCCTTCATGGCATCTTCCACTAGTTTTGAGGGCTTTACAAGTAGTTAACAAAAGAAATATGCTTTTCCTCTGAGAAGAGAGTCAATAAACAGGGAATATAAACCAACCTGACCATGATGGTTCAAAGTTGGGAATCCATTTTATTGAATTATAATGCCCTCACACACCCTGTTGGACGTCATGCTTCATCACTGGGCTGCTCCTCGTTGGATCCGCGGTGCAATACCCGACGAGCTCCCTATAGTAGGGGCACTTTAAAAGAGATTTTTTTCCAACAGCCGGATGATGAAGTGCGGGTGAGGGGCCTGGTGTGTGTAGATGAGTGTGTATTGGTGTGTTAGAAGTGAGTGTAAAATAGGGTTGGGAGTACCTACAAAATCAACTTTAATTGAGGGTGAGCTGATCTTCCACAATTCCAATCCATATTGGTCAAACATACGCCTGTTTAAGAGATTAAGATTAAGAGACCACATCCTGATCTTTTGGTCAGGTGACTTGACATCCTGTGAACAATTCTGTGTGTGGATTAACACACTGAACCCATATCTGAGATTCACAAGTACCATCTCCCAGAATCACATACCATTCCTAGATCTCACGATTAAACTTGAACAGGGCAATTTGACTACCGCCATGTACAGAAAAGCGACAGATCGCAACAACTTTCTGCTCTTCAGTTGTCATCACCCCCGAGCCTTGAGAAGAAATTGCAGTGAAATTGAAGATTACAGAACTGAATCTGAAATACTGGCAATAAAACTGTCATCACAGATATATCCCCCACCAAGTATTGCCTTGAGCAAAAAGAGAGCTAGGAATAATAATCGCGAAGCGCTCCTAGAACAGAGAGAAAAGACCCCCAGTGACACACTCACTTGTGTCACCACTTTTACACCAGGTTCCAACATATTGAGCAATGTGATCAGGAAACACTGGGGTATACTTAACACAGGGGTCATGGCACTGGATCTACCACGCTTTGCTTTCAAGCGCTCGTGCAACTTGAAAGACATGCTAATTCACACTAGACCCAAGACAGTAACACCAACTGTCCAAAGGATCTTATGGGATCTACCACCGGTGAAGGGGCATTATCCTTGCGGGTCTTGTATGGTGTGCGCTTCCACTTCAATATGTAAATCCATTACCTTCTCCAACAGTTTCACTTGGGAGTTGCGGGCCCATACCATTTGCAATATATCTAACTGCATAAACTTGATTACCTGCCCCTGTAACCTAGAATACGTAGGGATGACCATCCGCCCCATCAAGACACGCGTTGCTGAACATCAAAGCAGCAAAGCAACATCAGGTGTCAGAGTACCAACACGAAAATGTGCTCCCATTTTCTAGAACTACACCACTCACCGACTAAATAAAATGGGTGATCCTAGAGACATTTGCTAATATCACCAAACATGCCCTCTTTTTGATTGAACAGAGATGAATACACCGATTATCCTCACACACCCAAGGACTGAATGACGAGATAACTTGGAGTGCACTGAGAGTATGACCTACCACTGTAAATATCCGTACCTCCATTCACCTATGGGACTTTGGCTCATCTTACCTATCACTCATCAACACAAGGGCACACTATGATATTCAAACCAGGCTGGCATGCCCTGCCCCACATTACAACACATTCCCTTGAACCAAAGACACCTAGGGGTTAATACTTTACAGGTATGAATGATGATTATGAGCGCTGTAACTATACATAATCAGGCTGTTGATGCTATAACCTACTTGACTGCCTCATTGTGGGGACCCCCAGTTATGTTCTGTTGAACGACCTGCCGAGATGAGACTTGATGGAGTACATCCAACATACATTTTTAAGCCTATCACTTGACCCACAGTCCCCTTGTCTGAAGTGGCGCCACTTGACACCACTCCAACATGACCGCCAAATCACTAACAGAACGACCTCACTCCAAGATGGCCGCTATACCTGGGATAGAACAAACGACCTCCTTCCATCATGGCCGTTGGGTCGGTTAGCATTACATGCACCAAAAACTCCTTAACCCCTTTCCTGCGGGGCTGATTCCCCCGCTGTGCTGGGGGGCGCGCACAGTGCCCCCGTGCTCATGACGAGCTCAGCTAGTCATGCAGCATGGTGGTGCTGTGCTCATGACGAGCTCAGCTCGTTACGGCCTCACCCGTTTCTGTGGAATGTTCAGCACAGCGGGGGAATTAGCCCCGTGTGCGAGCGTTGTGGCCGTTATGACGAGCTCAGCTCGTCATGAGCACACGGCAACCGTGGCTCATGACGAGCTGAGCTCGTCATGAGCATGGGAGGGGTTAAACTAACACCACGCCCCCCGGAAGCGCTCGGCGGGACTAAATACAGTGCAGACTCCCTCCACTCTACCACCCGAGCCCGGTAGGACTACAGACTTCATGCTACTTGCACCAAAGTGAGTACTGCGGCTGGTATGGCTGTATGTTGAGTGATTGTCAACCCGTATGCTTGTGAGCTCTCGCCTCCCAGTACTCGTTGTTCCCTTGACCACCTTGTTGTTTGGACATTCTCAGGATGCACCATGAGCGGTTTTCATGGCCTACCTTCAATCCTGCTATCCTGCACTTAAAATAGATGCTGTGCACTACGATAATTACTGTGCGCGACGGTGTTGCGGTAAATCCTTAGGATGCACCATGAGCTGTTTTCATGGCCCACCTTTATTCCCGCTATCCTGCACTTAAAAAAGAAGCTGTGCACTACGATAATTACTGTGCGCGATGGTGTTGCGGTAAACACTTTTGGCATGTTGGCGCCAATCTTCATACGGGCCACCCGATCCACTGTGAAATGCCTGCTGCCGTATTGTATACCTATTGAGCTTAAATCATGCAGGACAAACTAGTCAGCACGCTCTACCTTTTAAAGCACGCTCCCCTGACTCCGCCACACTTACAAACAGTGCTTACTTGACCCACAGCAGAATCTGTATTATGGGCATTTATCGTAAACACTATACATCTCCTACATCACATATACGTGACTCTACTAGCATTGATTTCACTGTAACGCGACCCACACATTTTTTCCATATTTTTGTTCCAGGTGTGGATGGCGATTATAATATAATTGTTTTTTAACATTAGCATTCAGATGGACCTTACACTACAGGGAATTAGGAGGTCTCTACCATACATGTGACTCTTAATACGTTTAATTCTACTTTTCAATTGGTGTTGTTCCCCCATCCCCTTGTTTACCCCCAGTACACGAGGAACCCCTCGTGTTTTTTACCTACCGGGGACTGTGAAGCCTGGTTAGTCCATAATTCTGGGTAAGTCCTTCTGCTTTCTGCTGTGTTTTAATGAGTGCCACAGGACTGAAGTTCACGCTAGTTCACCCTGTGCACTCACCGTGTGGCACTTTATTTTTAATTGTTGTTAACTATTTGATGTTCACCACGATGTTTAGAGAGT
This sequence comes from Lissotriton vulgaris, assembly GCF_964263255.1. NCBI lineage: Eukaryota > Metazoa > Chordata > Amphibia > Caudata > Salamandridae > Lissotriton > Lissotriton vulgaris. The sequence continues at coordinate 862,031,600 of NC_141695.1, forward strand.
CAGTTGCTCACTGGGAATATGAGAGCATTCACCCACTACAATGTTATTACATTTACCGTTGTGATATATTCTCTCCCCACAGGTAGTTCCAGTACTGCCAGGAATCCAATGAGTTAGTCTTATGGTTGATGTGAGTGTGCAGCCACAACACCATCTTAGTTTTAGTTGTACATAGAACACCCCTTGCTTTGGTCCTGACGAATCGCCCGCAGACTATTCACTTGACGAGAAACATGTTGACCTATCACGTATGAAAGCACCACAACCTGAGACATAACCTCAGCTTAGCGCCCTATACTTTTTGTTTTTACTTAGGGTAGGAGACGCCTTGATTAAAGTTATTTTCGTAGGTACTCCTAACCTTAATTTAAACTCACTTCTAACACACCAATACACACGCATCTACACACACCAGACCCCTCAACCGCACTTCATCATACGGCTGTTGGAAAATAACCTCAGTTAAAGTGCACCTACTATAGGGAGCCCGTCGGGTATGGCACCGCCGGCCCGATGAGGAGCAGTCCGGTGATGAAGCATGACATTTGACAGGGTGTGTGAGGGCATTATAATCTAATAAAATGGATATCCAACTTCGAACCATCAGGGTCAGGTTGGTTTATATTCCCTGTTTATTGACTCTCTTCTCAGAGGAACAGCATATTTCTTTTGTTAAACACTTTCTAGGGGCCTTTATGCTGGACCTGTTCAAAAGCCCTTTGTCCCCCCTTTGGTATTGAGCTTTACAAGTCGCTCAATTGGTGCCATTAGAATTGGTTGATCTCAAGTATCTGTTGAATAAAGTGCTATTTTTGGTGCCTACCCGTTCAGGCTGTAGAATTGGAGAATTTGGGCCCTTCTCTGTTGTGCTCCTTTTAATTATTTTTTAAGGAAAAAGTGATCTTGAGACCAAAGCATTTATTTGTCCTGAAGATCCCATCAGACGTTATGTCTCAGGATTTGGTTCTTCCTGTTTACTTTCCCAATCCTTCATCTCCTGAAGACTTGCATACTTTAGACTTGCACAGAGCTCTATGTGGCAAGGACAGCATACTTCCGGAGAGTTCAATCATTGTTTATGACTTTTGGTTTGTCTGGTAAGGGTTTACAACCTTCTTTGGCTACTCTGAGCAGATGGCTAAAACAAACTATTCTTTGGCATATGAGAAATCCGTTTTTTCTTTACCGGGTCCAGTGCAAGGGAGGTCGTTCTCGGCCATGTTAAAAGGCACTTCTATAAAGAACATATGTATGGCAGATACTTGGAGTTCCCTTCACATCTTCATGGCGCGTTATCATTTACAAGTGGGAGTGGGTGTTTCAACTGTTTTTGGTGAGGGGATATTGGAGGCTGTTCACCATAAAGCTTGTTAAATAATCTTTTGTTTAATAAACAGTGTTTTTAGGTCTCGCCTACGCAGCGCCTACATGGTCTCTATGACACATTCTGTACATACTTTGTGGGCTTACAGCCCGCCCACTGATTTTCATTTGTTTCTTTGAGTGCTCTTTAAAACGCCTTGCTTCCAAGTGGTTAATCTTTTCTATTTGTGCCTACTTTTGGTGGGTTGTTCCCTTCCACAGAGCACCCCCCCATTACTTGTAGCCTTATACTTGTCCCATTTTAGCAACTGCTAAATGAACCCCTTTTTTCTTTGTCTAAGAGCACTTCACACAAGCACTTGCTCTGAGTTTTTCTGTAAACAGGGCTGACTGTGATTCTTGTTCTTATCACGTCACATTTGTTGTTCATTTAAAGAACGAGATCAAATGCCACATGCTGTTTCCCAGAGGGCGCCTGCTCTTTCTCTGACTACAAAGTGAGAGCCCCTTCACTCATCTCTGCTTGCCTCTTCCTTGCTAGTTTATTACTTGTTGTAGTCAGCCACGCACTGGTGCAGTAATGCTTTTTCCAGGCATGAACATTGGCTCACAGCTTCAAACAAGCTCAGATTTTCTGGGTGGAATTGCGCATGCTCCACTTTCCCTACTTCGTGACACAAGCAATAACCTGAGATGGAGTACAGGCAACTGTGCAGTAGCCGAGGCTCCCAAAGAAGTTGGCTTGTAGCAGTTGCACTTGCGGTATGGTCCTAGTCAGAGCCTCTGCTTGTAAATTGCTAATTGTAAGAGGAGTGAAGTGTAGAAGCAAGAGTGTGAGGCAAAAAACAGTGTGAAGAAAAGAGGTATGTGGTGCTCGCAAGCGTAATAAATATTAGCATGTCCCTCAATACAACTGAAACTTTAGTAAACAGCAGTCTTCGTTATGAGGCCAATCCCTACTAGATGCAGTGGATTTTTACAACTAATGTTGAGGCGGCAGACCCGAGAGCAGAGGACGGCCCGGGACCAGGGTTCGATTCCCGGCGCGGCAGGTTTCTGGACCAGGGTCAGCGGACTCGATAATTCTCTCGCCTCGGTGCCCACTCTGATCAGCGTTCGCACTCGGCAACTCTGGGCATTAGCTTGCCTCATCTTCACTAACGGCCCCACCAGACCGCCAGGGATGCCTGGTCTCACCCTGGAGATACCCACTAAGGGACCATCTCTCAGGGAAGCCAGGAAGGGTTTTGCAGCGGTCGAAGCGCCTTGGGACCCTCTGGGTAAGTAGTGCGCTATATAAATGCCTATACATTTACATTTACATTTACATACAAAAAGCATCTTCCCTGCCACACAAAAGCTTCTCGGAAGGGAGGGCCTTCAATGGAAATAATGCCCCGGCCCTATGCAAACAATGTGCCTCAGGAGGACCAGTACCACAAAGACCAAAGCCCTGCCAAACAGCTAGTGTCTGTATGTATAGCCTTCACAAAGGAATCCCGCAGAAAAGGCAGCTCCCTTGAAAACTAAGTCCAGAAATTCTTTGGAATTTTTGCTCCTGATCACTTCTGAGAAAACCTGTCTGTACTCGAGATCCCTATATAGTGACTCAGTACTCGTTTGACCTCCCGCTGAGTCAGTAAATTCATGTGCGTATTACATGTCAATGCTTTTAGTGCACCTACATGTGCCATTCCAATACCTAATGTGTGACACTTTAAGTGACCCTTTATAGCGAGTAGAACAAAGAGATTTGGTAATTTATGTTCATACGAGTATTGGAAACCGGCCCTTTTCTGGAATGCAATGGCTTAGAAATTGCCTTAAAAACACCGGATGCATTCCTTAAGTGCTTATGCAAGGTTGCCATTTTATCCCTTTCCTACTTTGATACAGACGGTCTAACAGTTATGGTACCTAAATGTTGCTCCCACTGTGTTACTCTAATCCACGTGCTGGTGAGAGTTTTACGCTGGGACTGATGATGAGTTAGTCTTGACCTACGTCACCTACCCAAATCAAACACAGCAGCAGTCAGTCATGGATAGAGCTGTGATTTGACATGACCATCCTTTAAGCCCTCAGCACTGCTTCAGACAGCGACTGTGTGTCCCAGCTCTGCTGGTGCCACAAGCGCAAGACAGGAACACACATGGAGAGACTGAAATGGGGAATCTTAATTGCTTGACTGCAGATACTGGCTCCCGTGCTAGAATTCGAATGAAATGTGTTAATCTAATTCACAATGCTTGACACTTCGCAGGACAGACTGATTGTGACTTTAAAATTGTCCTCTGCTGTCTGTGTGTGTGGGATGCTGCAGCCATGTCAGTTTGACCTCTGATTTAGGCGTTGATTACAAGCTGTGAGGAATATGTTGTGGGATTTACCACCCCCATGAAATACTATTACCCTCGGGTGAGACTTTTACTGAATGTTGTAATACCTTCTTTTATTCATATCCAATTTGCACCTTCATCATAAAAAAAAAATATGATATCCCTGTATCTTTATTAAGTAATGGATCAATCTGCATACAAAGTAATAGTAATTGCTAAATAACTAAATCTTATGACTCTTTAGTCTTCAGGTTTCTAGCAATATGCATATGTACCTTAATCTAGCACTGGTTCAACAAACAATAATTGTAATACTAGCTAACTCACAGGTTGATCAGCGTAAGAAATTAGATTATTCATTGTGGTGGGTGGCTGTACACCTCAGGGAATAATCACAACCCTTGTTATGGGGAACGCTTAAATTCACTAAATTTACGTGATCTCAACTCTGGTAGGTATGGCAAGACCAGACAGGTTTACTCTAGCGCAATGTGTAAATTATTTATGCCGTACCAAAACACTAATAAAGTCAAATTCAAAACAATAAAAATCCCGAAGGAAAAAAAACAGAGTTGCATAGGTGAAACCTATTGGCTTTGCCAATGCTTGTTTTTTTTAAAGTATGGAGCCATTACTGTCGTCTATTTCAGTTGGCCTCTTTTATGCTTGGGTTCTATCTCACCCAGTAAGGACTGGGACAAGGAAGACAGATGACAAGGTAATGCCTCGGTTTCTTACCGGTAATCTTCATTACCCCGAGTTCAGATCTTTTTTGTCACAGTCCTGCTTTGCCCCCTCATCCCTTAGGGGAGAGCCAACCAGAAGTTAATTGTTGTATTTCATTGTTGTTCTCTTCCTTTTGATTTTTGCCTTGGTATTACATGGTAGGATTCACTTCCTCTGTATATAGGGGTGGCAGTAATAGAAAGTCTGCCATATTTAATGTTGTTTTTTGTTAATTCTAGCTTGATAGAACCATTTCTGGGGAGGAGATGTCCATCTCACCTAATAAGGACTGTGACCAGGAAGACATGAACTTAGAGTAATGAAGATTAGGGATGAGTACCCAGGGCACGAGCAGACGCATCCACCTCTCATGTTGAATGTAGCAAAGTCTAGTCTCTAGGGTACAAATTTGAGTTGACGCAGGTTAGCTGATGAGAGCTTTGAGAGTTTCATGACTTGTTTGTGTGAGGTGGCTGGTGAAAAAATGAAATGGAAGAGGGGAAATGTGTGGCATATTATTGATATTTGGGGGATTATATGACATGTTTTTTTGAGGTGAGGAGAGCAGATGGCTAGGTGGCTCAATAGTAGCGGCTGCTACCGGATGTGGGTGGTGAGGCAGGGGGATAATTAACAACAAAAAACACTTACCTTGGAACAGGGAACAGCCGCACAGCTGCCGCCTCCCATGCGTCCTCTTCCTTCTGCAGTCTGGCCAGCAGCAGGACCCACCCGGTTCACAGGCTCCTCTGAGCCAATCACAGAGATGCAATGCAGATTGTGATTGGTCTGAGGGACGTGGATCAGCGCTCAGACTAGAAAAAGGAGCCTGTGCATGTTGCTCACCAGGCAGTGTAATGCAGCCTGGTAGGAACATGCAAAGTGTGCATGAACTGTTTGGTCGGCCCAAGTGGGCTGGCCAAACAGTTCATGCGTTCTTTGGGAGAGCAAATCACACTTCCCCTGCTCTGGCCAGCCACGCCCCACACTGGGAGTGAGACCTCTGACCCAGGTCACTGACTTGGTATTCCCCCGCAGCTCCACGCTATCGACTCTGCCGCTGAGCCCTAGCCTCCTCCCACAAGGGGTTTGAGGCTGCTGTCTGCTCCGTTCTGTGCCCGCTGTGTGAGAGTCTATCTGTATTTTATTTGTATTGTTGGCAACCGTTGGTTTCTTATCGTGCCCCCACTGTATTTGTGATTTTTGTGCCAGGTTGGTATTTCCTTTGTATGCCCACTGTTATTTTCATTCTACCCGCCACTTCCCTCTTCCCGCCGCTGCTGCCCCTGCAGCCCCTCCCCCTGCCCATGCTCAAACCTGCCTCCCAGGTTGTCCCTCGCCCCTCTCCTACTTAATGGTGGCTGATGGCGTGCCGAAGGCGCCCCCACGGCAAGCCCGTCTGCCCCCATCCGCGACCCGATCGCGGCCAGCACCAGGAATCCTGGATCTTCGGCCAGCCATCGCTACGACACTACCACCCTCCTCGCACTCAACCCCAGAAGACTCAGAGACTGCCAACAGGCCTCACCGAACACAACCCACAACCATTTCTCCTGCCGCCAGACCTTCTCCACCACCCTGGCCTCCAGCACCCCCGACTCTGGCACCAACAGCACCCTCAAATGCATCCTCCTCATGTGCGCTCCATACACAGGGACGCCATGGAAATCTGGAACCTGCTCGACTCTCTCTTGCCCGACATTGCCTTTTTCACAGAGAACTGGACCAATGCCTCCTCCACCCCTGACATCAACACCGCTATCCCGGAAGGATACAGGATCCAGAGGAAGGACCACCCCAACCACCTGGGAGGGGGCCTCGCCATCGCTCACAAGATCACTCTCCGCCTCACCACCTCCAGTGAAACCTTCTCCTCTGCCGAACACCTGCACTTCCAGATCAAGACTAGCCCCAAAGCCACACTCCAAGGAACCGTCATCTAGACCCACCGGCCCTCAGACACCCTTCGCCACCACCCCACGCCATCGCCTCATTGAACTACATACTGATTGGAGACCTGAGCTTCCACCTCGATAACCCCAACGACCACAACTTCACCGCCCTTCGTGACAGCTCGTCACCACTCGACCCACAGAAAAGGACACACCCTCGACCACATCTTCGCTGCAGGAAACAGCGTTCACTTCAGCCACACAACACAACCGCCATGGACCGACCACCACTGCGTTCACTTCGCAGTCGAAAAACCCAAGGCACCCAAACCAGCTCCACGCCCACCACAAAGGAACTGGATCAAGGTCACAGATGAACAACTTAACTCCACCCTCACCCGAGACAAATACACCTGGGCACCTGACGCAAACATCGCAGCCAGAGGCCTCCACACCTGGATCTCCAACTGCGCAGACGAGCTTTCCCCACTATGCAACTCCGACAAACAACGCCCCAGGAATGCCGCCTGGTTCAGCACTGATCTCATAGAAGCCAGGTGCACATGCAGACGCCTGGAGAAAAACTGGAGAAACTCCAAGACTACCGAAACAACTCCACCTACAAGGACGCCATGACGGACTACCACAACCAAATCAGAACCACCAAGAGGAATTCATCCACAACAAAATGCTTGTCAACTCCACCAACTCCAAGGAACTCTTCAGTGTCATTCAGGAATTCACCAACCCACTCAGCGAAGCCACAGATATCACCCCGTCCCAAGACCTCTGCGACAAGCTTGGAACATACTTCCACCTCAAGATCAAACACCTCTATGACAAATTCGCCGACCATCCACCGAACACCACAACCGCCTCTCCACACCCCAGAGACACCAGCCTGCCCACCATCCCCAACTGGACACCAATCACGTCTGAAGATACCGCAGTGACCATGAAAGGCATCCACTCGGGCCCCCACCGACCCCTGCCCTCCTCACATCTACCACAGAGCTGTGGCCGCCATCGCACCGGAACTATAACGAACCATCAACACCACCTTCCCAACAGGCACCTTCCCGGACAACTGGAAGCGCGCAGAAGTCAGGCCCCTACTCAAGAAGTCCACAGCCAACCCCACCGACCTCAAGAACTACTGGCCCATCTTGCTCCTCCCCTTCGCAGCCAAAGTGACAGAGAAGACAGTCAACAGGGAACTGACACGATTCATATAAGATAACGCCATCCTCGACCCGTCCCAATCCGGATTCAGAAGCAACCACAGCGCTGAAACCATCCTACTCACAGCCACAGACGACATCCGCACCCTCCTTGACCAAGGCCGTTCCAAGCCCTCATCCTACTCAACCTATCAATGGCCTTCAACACCATCTCCCACTGCAAACTAGTTGCCAGACTACACGCCGCAGGCATACAAGGAACCGCCCTGGACTGGATCCAATCATTTCTCACCGAAAGAGTCCCACAGGGGTCATCACTGAGTCCGACCCTCTTCAATATCTACATGGCCCCCCTTGCAGCCATCGTCCAAGAACATGGCCTCAACATTGTATCCTACGTCGACAACACCTCTCCCTCACTATAGACCCCACCACCGCCAAACTCAACTTCCAGAAAGGAATGCAAGACGTTGCAGTCTGGATGACAAAAAACTGCCTGAAGCTCAACGCAGAGAAGACGGAGGTCCTCATCCTCGGGATCACCCCTTCAGCATGGTAAAACACCTGGTGGCCTGCAGCCCTCGGAAGCCCACCTACCCCCTCAGACCACACCAAAAACCTCAGCATCGTACTCGACTCATCACTCAACATGACCCAACAGGTCAGCAACGTCACCTCCAGCTGTTTCATCACCCTCTGCATCTTCATAAGACCTTCAAATGGATCACCCCTGAGTCGAGGAAGACAGTCACCCTGGCACTCATCACCAGTAGACTGGACTAGGGAAACGCACTCTACGCCGGATCAACAAGTCCCTATTCCGCAAACTACAGACAATACAAAACACAGCCACCAGGCTCGTCCTCGGTATCCCCCAGCACCTACACATCAGCCAAAAACTACGAAAGTTCCACTGGCTCACCGTGGAGAATAGAGTCACTTTCAAGATCCTCACCCACGCCAACAAATGCCTACCCAACAACAGATCCAAATACCTCAACGACAGAATCAACTTCCACTTACCCAAAAGAAACCTCCAATCTTCCAACCTCGCACTGGCCGAAACCCTGCGAAGCCAGAGCAGACGGAAGAGCCTTCTCTCACATTGCAACCAAGACCTGGAACGAGCTACCAGCACACATCAGACGCGCCCCCTCCCTGAACATCTTCAGGCATACCGTTAAGACCTGGCTCTTCGGCTAACAGACCTGCAGGCCCCCCTCTCCTCAGTGCCTAGAGACCCTCACGGGTGAGTAGCGCGCTTACAATTCCCTGATTGATTGCACAGAGGCCACTGACTGAATGCAATAGGAAAAATAAAATGATAATAACAATACGTTATTGTCATTTTATATTTCCTTTTTGCGCAGTGAGGCCTCAGTGGAGGAGTCGCCCCTGTAGCTCACTCTGAAGTGGTGAGGAATGGGGACATTCATGTTATCTGCATGTTGAATTAACTGCTTACCTGTCCTAATACTTGTGGCCTTTCATGTGATAAAGGTCTGTGGTTTAGGTGCAATCATACCTGAAAATACCCCCGCCCCTTATCTTCGCAGTCTCCCGCTCTCACCTCCTTATACAACGTACTGTTAAATTCTCTCTACTGCTTTCCATCTTACCCCATCTGCCTCTCATTCTTTAAGTCTTTCTTTCTTTTCCATCCTTTTTAGTCGCTCTTTCTTTTCCTTATTTCATAATTTCTTCTTCTTACCTGCTCCTTTCCAGCCTTCATTTCTTTTATTACCTTTAGCTCTTACTCAGTTTTTTTAAAATTTCCATTTACGATCCAGTCACCTCCTATTTTGTTTTCTATCCATCGTGTTCTTTTTTAGGTTGAGGACCGAAGGCTTCGCTTGCGCAGTATCCGGTGGGAGATTTAATGTTTTGTAGTATGGGGGCTTGAACCCGCCTCTCTCTTCCATTGGCTGGCTCCTTAAACGGAGGACAGCCATTGGATGAGAGGGGCATCACTCCGTTCAAGCCCCGTCTCGTTCGGATTCGGGGGCGTTTTTCGTTCTGTTCTTTCTACTTTTTAAGCCCCGTCCCTTTTTTAGTGGTGGGCTTTTTTTTTTTTTTTTTTACAGGGCCGTTCTCCTGTTTATTTCGTTTCTTCCATTGGTGCAGGTAAGCCATTTTGTCTTTTGTCCATACTTAATGCATACTTTGTTTCTCGTTGTTTGTTTAAGTAATCTCGTTGTTGTTTAAGTAATCTAATGTCTTTTTGTTATTTTTTATAGGTCCAACATGCCCCGTGTCGTGTGTTTGCAGCGCTTTGCACGGAGTGTTTCCGATGGCTTCGACGGGGGTCTCCCTGTACTGTCGTGCATGGACCGCTTTGCCCGTTATGTATGCTGCGGTTTCCGTCTTAGAGGTAAGCCATTTTGTCTCTTTTTCTCATCTGATGTGTTTTTTGTTTACTTTGTAGGTCTACCTCATGTCCTGTCGTCTCCCTGTACCGTCGTGCATGGACTGCTTTGCCCGGTAAGTATGCTGCAGTTTCCGTCTTAGAGGTAAGCCATTTTGTCTCTTTTTGTAATCTGATGTGGGTTTTTTTTTGTTTACTTTGTAGGTGTACTCTGTGTCCTGTTGTCTCCGTGTACTGTGGTGCATGGACTGCTTTGCCCGGTAAGTATGGTGCGGTTTCCATCTTAGAGGCAAGCCATTTTGTCTCTTTTTGTCATCTGATGTGTTTTTTGTTTACTTTGTAGGTCTACCCTGTGTCCTGTTGTCTCCCTGTACCGTGGTGCATGGACTGCTTTGCCCGGTAAGTATGCTGCGGTTTCCGTCTTAGAGGTAAGCCATTTTGTCTCTTTATCTCTTTTTGTCATCTGATGTGTTTTTTTGTTTACTTTGTAGGTCTAACCCTTGTCCTGTCGTCTCCCTTTACCGTTGTGCATGGACTGCTTTGCCCGGTAAGTATGCTGCGGTTTCCGTCTTAGAGGTAAGCCACTTTGTCTCTTTTTGTCATCTGATGTGTTTTTTTGTTTACTTTGTAGGTGTACTCCGTGTCCTGTTGTCTCCGTGTACCGTGATGCATGGACTGCTTTGCCCGGTAAGTATGCTGCAGTTTCCGTCTTAGAGGTAAGCCATTTTGTCTCTTTGTCTCTTTTTGTCATCTGATGTGTTTTTTTGTTTACTTTGTACGTCTACCCCATGTCCTGTCGTCTCCCTGTACCGTCGTGCATGGACTGCTTTGCCCGGTAAGTATGCTGCGGTTTCCATCTTAGAGGTAAGCCATTTTGTCTCTTTGTCTCTTTTTGTCATCTGATGTGTTTTTTTGTTTACTTTGTAGGTTTACCCCGTGTCCTGTCGTCTTCCTGTACCATCGTGCATGGACTGCTTTGCCCGGTAAGTATGCTGCAGTTTCCGTCTTAGAGGTAAGCCATTTTGTCTCTTTTTGTAATCTGATGTGGGTTTTTTTTGTTTACTTTGTAGGTGTACTCCGTTTCCTGCTGTCTCCATGTACCGTGGTGCATGGACTGCTTTGCCCGGTAAGTATGCTGCGGTTTCAGTCTTAGAGGTAAGCCATTTTGTCTCTTTTTGTCATCTGATGTGTTTTTTGTTTACTTTGTAGGTCTACCCTGTGTCCTGTTGTCTCCCTATACCGTGGTGCATGGACTGCTTTGCCCGGTAAGTATGCTGTGGCTTCCGTCTTAGAGGTAAGCCATTTTGTCTCTTTGTCTCTTTTTGTCATCTGATGTGTTTTTTTGTTTAATTTGTAGGTCTACCCCGTGTCCAGTCGTTTCCCTGTACCGTCGTGCATGGACTGCTTTGCCCGGTAAGTATGTTGCGGTTTCCGTGTTAGAGGTAAGCCATTTTGTCTCTTTTTGTCATCTGATGTGTTTTTTTTTGTTTACTTTGTAGGTGTACTCCGTGTCCTGTTGTCTCCGTGTACCGTGGTGCATGGACTGCTTTGCCTGGTAAGTATGCTGCGGTTTCCGTCTTAGAGGTAAGCCATTTTGTCTCTTTTTGTCATCTGATGTGTTTTTCTTGTTTACTTTGTAGGTCTACCCAGTGTCCTGTCGTCTCCCTGTACCGTGGTGCATGGACTGCTTGGCCCGGTAAGTATGCTGCGGTTTCCGTCTTAGAGGTAAGCCATCTTGTCTCTTTGTCGTCTTTGTGTTTGTCCGTGCGATTTCAGATGTCACCTTCCGTGCTGCGGCGATATTTTTATATAGTTAGAGATTGCGTTTGTATTTTGTTACATTATATTGTATGGCATGGTGGGCACGTTTTTCATTTAAACAGCAGTTAGCCATATCTCCGGTCGACTCTGGAATTTACTCTCCGTGATGCAGCGACATACAGGTAAGTGCAATTTAAAAAAAATATTATACAGTTTTAATAGTAAATGTCTTTTGCTTTTTTTAATGCTATATGTATGACTCACTATGTTATTGCAAACTACTGTTGTGCTTTTAATATTAATACAGTTGTTATTTTGTGTTCAAATGTGTTCGTGTTGTATTGTATTATTGTTTCCTAGCTCGCACTTGGCTCGTGTTTGGCTCGTGTCGTTTCTATTCATCGGCTGCTGTTTGCGGGTGTCTTGCTCGTGTAGTCTGCTGTTAGCGTATGTTAAGTAAACTGTCTGGTATTTTGTGCTCCTCTAATTTACTTTTCTGTTTGTTTCCTAGCTCGCACTTGGCTGGTGTTCGGCTTGTGTCCTATCTATGCATCGGCTGCTGTTTGCGCGTGTCTTGCTCGTGTCTGGCTCGTGTCTTCTGCTGTTGGCGTGAGTTAAGTAAACCATACGGTGTTTTGTGCTCTTCTAATGTACTTTTCTGTTTCTTTTCTAGGTCGACCTTGGCTCGTGTTCGACTTTTGTCTTCTCTATGCGCCAACTGCTGTTTGCGTGTGTTAAGTTGCATTTTGTACTCATATAATGAATTGTTCTGTTTATTTTACAGGCCAGCATTTTCTCCTGTCTGGCTCATATTGTTTTTGTGCAACTGATTCTGATTTACGCGTGTTAGGTAAGCTATCTTATCTTTTATGCTCCTTGAATGTATTTTGTAAGTTTGATCTTTAAATTAAGTTAGACATGTTATTTTTTGTGCTCCTCTGATGTTTTTTCTTTATTTGTTTTCCAAGTCGATCCTGCCTCGTGTCATCTTAATAAAAGCTATTTTATGTTTTGTACTCCTGTGATGGATTTTTGTCTTTTTAGGGGGTCTACCACAGCTCGTGTTTCCTACTCATACCGTCGCTGTGCTGCAGCTGCTGTTTTTTGTGTTCTACGTTGTATTTTTTCATCTTCTAATGTATTTTTTTCTTTTCTAGGTCTACCCCATCTTGTGTCCATCTCGTATTGTCTGTATACAGCAGATACTCTTGGCACGTGTTTGATAACATATCTTGTGTTTGGGCCTTCTCTAATGTATTTTTAGTGGTTGTTCTAAGTTAGTTAAGACATCATGTGTTTTGTACTCCTCTAATGTTTTTTTTGGGGTTGTTTATTATCCAGGACTACCCCAACTCGTGTCTAGCTCGTGATGTCTCTGTACAGCAGCTGCTGTTTATGTGAGTCAGGTAAGCCATCTTGTGTTTTGACCTAGTATAATGACGTTTTCCGTTTGTTTTTCTAGTTAAGTAAGCCATGTTCGGCTTTGTACTCCTATAATGTATTTTCTTGTTTGTTTTACAGGTCTACCTTAGCCCGCAGCTCGTGTACTGCTCGTGTCATCTCTGTGTAGGGGCATGTCTAAGGTAAGTCATCTTGTGTGTTGTGCTTCTTAAATGTCTTTTTCAGTTACTTTTCGAAGTATTTTCAAGTTTACTTTCCTCCTGTCGTCTCGGTGCATCGACTGCTGTTTGCGTAAGTCAGGTAAGTTATGTTGTCATTTCAGCCCCTCTAATTAAATTTCCTGTTTGTTTATACGGTTATCACGATGTGTGTCATTCTCTGCACCGGCCTGTCTAACCTAAGCTCTCTTGTGTTTTTTACTCCTAGAATGTATTTTTTATTTGTTTAATACACTACTACTAGAACTGTTTATTCTTTTTTATACAGTGTTGTATTTCTTTTATCTGTATATATAGTATCGTTGTGTTTCAAATGTAATGTAACTCTATTTTTTTTAAAAAGGTCTGATGTAACTACATGTTTTTTTTTAAGCCAGACAACTTGGAGCCACATCACTTTAAGACTAACACCATCCTTTGTTTTCGGTTTAGCCAAAAGTCACACCTCCCCACTAACAATCCGAGAAACTCACACCTACAGTCCTTTCATCCTTAGGGACATGCTCCGACTTCAAATCAACATACGGCTCGACAGGTACACCCTACGTGCGGAGCGCCACATTTGAAACATAATAAAAATAAAAATAAATCTCCAAAATTGTCGTAGCGATTTGTTAGAGCTAATGTTTATATTGTATGCATGCTGCTATGCCTGCAAGTGTATGGAAAATTTTTGTAAGATTTTGTTTTCTTTTTAAAGTAGTATGTAGCTCGTGTTGATTAATTTAAGACTGTTCTTTCGATGTAACTTAGGAAGCCGTGAAAAAACCACCTTAAGGTAAGACTGTTTATTTATTTTACACACTTGCTTGTATGATAGTGCATATTTTTTTCCAAAACTTTAGACTGCACTTGCGTATTTTTTTTATTTTAAGCACGACTTTGTAGAAAATGCGGAGACAACTTGGAGCCACTTTGCTTTTTTACAGCATACTGTGTGCTGCATGCGCACGTTCACAATCACTTCACACGTAATTTGCACATCTTTACTAACAATAAAATACACTTCTTGCCAGACATCCCTTTGATAGTTACAAGGAAGCACTCCACCCAAACATTTACATACGGCTAGATGAGAACATCTTACCTACATGCTGTTTTTCAACATTACGTGTAGTCTTCTTTTGTTATTTAATTCAAGTAACTGCCCTTTTTTTTCTCTTTCACAGTATTTAAAGTACAAGAGCGAACATTCAGGACATTTCTTGGAAGGAAGCCAGCCGGTATACTTCGAGTATATGAAAGGGTCCCAGACCAGAAAAAACACAGTGAATAATTAATCTTCACACAGTTACACAAGATAAAAACCAAAAGGTACTTATGGTTGACAGTGTTTTTATTTTCACTGAACCCAGAAAAAACGTATAATGTTTTTACATTCACTAGTATTATGCACAAAGATCAAGTGTGCCCACACAGGGGAGGGGGAGGAGTGTAGAAGGAGGGGTGAGGGGGGGGAGGGGTTTTAAGTGTTACAATTAGTTAACATCACTAATCATAAGCACAAATCCACAAGTGAAACCATCATTATCATTGATCCATGAGTGAGAGATCAAGAAAAACACATGTTAAATAAACCATTGTACATGAAACAGAGACTCCTGTAATGATTCTTAATATCAAAATTGGGGTAAGGAGTTCGTGTAGGTAGAAGATGGTCTACGTTTCGACCCAAAGGTGTAGGACATTGGATCCTTACTGGAGGGTCTTCATCAGGACGTGAGGGGGTGAAGGGAACGGTGGGGCAGAGTCCTGAAGTATAATATGGAAAGAATACGCATTATTTTAAACGGTCTCAAAAGAGTCCCGACATACATAATTTAAAAAGCCCGAAGGCCGGTCACATTAAATTACACAAACGTGAGAGAGAAGTTGTAAGAGTTAAAAAAGGAGGGTAGATGGACTGAGGGCAAAACGAAAAGGATTACCTGACAGCGCAGGTAGACAAAGTCACAAGCCTACTGGGCGTGTTGCGTCTCCAGGCGGGGCCAGTCCGAGTAAATATTAAAGGTGTCTGAAAAAACATGAAAAACGTTCGGTACAATAGCACCAAAAACCAGTGATACCCTGTTAGGGAACAGGTAGGGCACAGAGGCGTCAAAAGCCTACCTGTTAGTAAATCGGTAAACCGTTCTGGATGGCACGGCAGGTAGAGTCCCTCAAACGCGATTATGGCAAACTCCCAGGCGCTCGTCTGTGAAGAGCGAGCGGAGTATCAGATATCAAACAATGCAAGCAGTATGGCACGCATTTGTAAAAAACTGTAAATAACGAGCTATGACTCACCCAAGGGGGATTGTGAATTACTAACAGCAAGGAGCCGGCTCAGCGTGTCTCCTTGGGAGTGGCAGGGGGCCTCCGTAGCCTGAGCGTCCCAAAAAGTGGATCAGGCAGCCATCTGAAAAACGATTGTCAAGGACAGAGTGAGGAAACTTGTTCGGCTCTAAAATGAAATAAGAACGATAGCAGACGCGGCTGCTTTCAGGGGAACTTACCCGTGAAGGGTCGGAGTGGAGTCAGCGTTAGCGCGTGTATGCCTGGAACAAGGAAGTGTTGCCATGGCTACCCGGATCGATTATATAAACTCCCAAAAGAAAGACTCAGACGCGTTGCTGAGTAACAGGGAGGCGTCCCATTAAGAGGAAAGACTAGATCACGGGGATTTTTACAGAGGGGGACGGGGGTTGATAATGGTATTGGTTCAACCTACAGTAATTTACAATTAAAAACAGATTCAAAACGAAACTACCCAGCATGTCGGTAAAGGGGCCAGTGTCTCAAAACAGGGGAGGATAAACCTTAGGAAAACCGCATTTAAGGGAAAGGGCTTGATTGTCATACTTATGCGTGTGTATTGGTCAAAAAAGTTTTATACAAGGGTTACGTATGTGTTGATTGTCCTACATGTGCGCGGACCAACCCAACAAGGTGGTCAAGGCGCATAAGGTCAAAGAAATATTGTACAAAGATTCCGTGTGTGTTGATTATCCACCATATGCGCGGACCAACCCAGTATGGTAGTCAAGGAGCATATGGGTCAAAGGAAAATTATACAAGAAAAACCATATAGCAACCATTTTATAAGAACATAAAATATAACCTTAGTATACAGCATCTGTACTCCATGGTCGCGGACAAACCAAACACGGTAGTCAAGCGGCTATGGGTCAAAAAAGCAACAGCTCGCAAGAATACGTACGGTTCCCCAAAGGAGCCCTGCATGGATTCAGAAAAGAAACGCTCAAAATGTGTTAAAGAGACTGGTGAATTAGATAGTCAGCAGATTAGTATGTAAAGGCACCACAGAGCTAGGAAAGGAAAGACCTAATTCACAGCATGGCCATCTGTGCAAAACTACTTTCTGATTCATTTAAACCACTGGATGCAGAATCAAAAAAGCGAATCCACTTAATCTCCCTTACATTGAGGACGGGTTCGATGTTACCGCCCCTGGGGCCCAGTCGGACCTGTTCAAGGAATGTCCACTTCAGACTTTCAGGGGGGTGGTTGTGTGTGTTACAGTGATCGACCAGGGGGGCTCCCACGACCTTACATCTCACACGGCTGCAATGCTGCAGAAAACGTACCTTCGCACGTTGCTGTGTCTGACCCACATATATCTGGTCACAAGGGCATATTATACAATAAACCACATTGGTGGAGTTACAGTTGGTGTGTGACTTGAGGAAAACTTGATATTGTTTGTAGGTGAAGATCTTCGTCTGAATGGTCGACGGACAGGCTTTGCAGGACCCACATCGGTAGTGTCCTACAATAGGGGGAAGGTTCCACATGGTTGTGATCGATTGTTCAGCTGGGCTCGATAGGAAGGAGCGCACCACATAGTCTCGGATATTCCTTGCCTTTTTGAAAGCGTGGAGAGGCGGGCACTTCATATTTAGGTCCTCAGATATCAGGTTCCAATATTTATTGATGGTATGTTTTATCCTGTTGCTTTTTGTGGAAAAAGTTGTAACACAGATCAAGCGATCCTCATTCTTGTTCTGTTTGTCGCCCGGTTCTAGTAAGGTCTCTCTGGGGTTGAACCATGCTCTCTTCATGGCTTTCTTTACCAACCGCCTAGGGTATCCGCGTTCGAGTAGTCTGCCCAATAGGATTGAGGATTGGTCCATGTAGTCCTCCTTCCTGCTACAATTTCGGCGAATACGCAAAAACTGGCCGAAGGGGATGAAATCCTCCAAACTAACTTGTTTAGGAAACCCACGGAGAGGAATTCCCTCCTTCTGTATTCCAGTCACCACCCTAGGGGCCTCCGTGACAACCTCCCCTTTCGGCCAGTTTTTGCGTATTCGCCGAAATTGTAGCAGGAAGGAGGACTACATGGACCAATCCTCAATCCTATTGGGCAGACTACTCGAACGCGGATACCCTAGGCGGTTGGTAAAGAAAGCCATGAAGAGAGCATGGTTCAACCCCAGAGAGACCTTACTAAAACCGGGCGACAAACAGAACAAGAATGAGGATCGCTTGATCTGTGTTACAACTTTTTCCACAAAAAGCAACAGGATAAAACATACCATCAATAAATATTGGAACCTGATATCTGAGGACCTAAATATGAAGTGCCCGCCTCTCCACGCTTTCAAAAAGGCAAGGAATATCCGAGACTATGTGGTGCGCTCCTTCCTATCGAGCCCAGCTGAACAATCGATCACAACCATGTGGAACCTTCCCCCTATTGTAGGACACTACCGATGTGGGTCCTGCAAAGCCTGTCCGTCGACCATTCAGACGAAGATCTTCACCTACAAACAATATCAAGTTTTCCTCAAGTCACACACCAACTGTAACTCCACCAATGTGGTTTATTGTATAATATGCCCTTGTGACCAGATATATGTGGGTCAGACACAGCAACGTGCGAAGGTACGTTTTCTGCAGCATTGCAGCCGTGTGAGATGTAAGGTCGTGGGAGCCCCCCTGGTCGATCACTGTAACACACACAACCACCCCCCTGAAAGTCTGAAGTGGACAATCCTTGAACAGGTCCGACTGGGCCCCAGGGGCGGTAACATCGAACCCGTCCTCAATGTAAGGGAGATTAAGTGGATTCGCTTTTTTGATTCTGCATCCAGTGGTTTAAATGAATCAGAAAGTAGTTTTGCACAGATGGCCATGCTGTGAATTAGGTCTTTCCCTTCCTAGCTCTGTGGTGCCTTTACATACTAATCTGCTGACTATCTAATTCACCAGTCTCTTTAACACATTTTGAGCGTTTCTTTTCTGAATCCATGCAGGGCTCCTTTGGGGAACCGTACGTATTCTTGCGAGCTGTTGCTTTTTTGACCCATAGCCGCTTGACTACCGTGTTTGGTTTGTCCGCGACCATGGAGTACAGATGCTGTATACTAAGGTTATATTTTATGTTCTTATAAAATGGTTGCTATATGGTTTTTCTTGTATAATTTTCCTTTGACCCATATGCTCCTTGACTACCATACTGGGTTGGTCCGCGCATATGGTGGATAATCAACACACACGGAATCTTTGTACAATATTTCTTTGACCTTATGCGCCTTGACCACCTTGTTGGGTTGGTCCGCGCACATGTAGGACAATCAACACATACGTAACCCTTGTATAAAACTTTTTTGACCAATACACACGCATATGTATGACAATCAAGCCCTTTCCCTTAAATGCGGTTTTCCTAAGGTTTTTCCTCCCCTGTTTTGAGACACTGGCCCCTTTACCGACATGCTGGGTAGTTTCGTTTTGAATCTGTTTTTAATTGTAAATTACTGTAGGTTGAACCAATACCATTATCAACCCCCGTCCCCCTCTGTAAAAATCCCCGTGATCTAGTCTTTCCTCTTAATGGGACGCCTCCCTGTTACTCAGCAACGCGTCTGAGTCTTTCTTTTGGGAGTTTATATAATCGATCCGGGTAGCCATGGCAACACTTCCTTGTTCCAGGCATACACGCGCTAACGCTGACTCCACTCCGACCCTTCACGGGTAAGTTCCCCTGAAAGCAGCCGCGTCTGCTATCGTTCTTATTTCATTTTAGAGCCGAACAAGTTTCCTCACTCTGTCCTTGACAATCGTTTTTCAGATGGCTGCCTGATCCACTTTTTGGGACGCTCAGGCTACGGAGGCCCCCTGCCACTCCCAAGGAGACACGCTGAGCCGGCTCCTTGCTGTTAGTAATTCACAATCCCCCTTGGGTGAGTCATAGCTCGTTATTTACAGTTTTTTACAAATGCGTGCCATACTGCTTGCATTGTTTGATATCTGATACTCCGCTCGCTCTTCACAGACGAGCGCCTGGGAGTTTGCCATAATCGCGTTTGAGGGACTCTACCTGCCGTGCCATCCAGAACGGTTTACCGATTTACTAACAGGTAGGCTTTTGACGCCTCTGTGCCCTACCTGTTCCCTAACAGGGTATCACTGGTTTTTGGTGCTATTGTACCGAACGTTTTTCATGTTTTTTCAGACACCTTTAATATTTACTCGGACTGGCCCCGCCTGGAGACGCAACACGCCCAGAAGGCTTGTGACTTTGTCTACCTGCGCTGTCAGGTAATCCTTTTCGTTTTGCCCTCAGTCCATCTACCCTCCTTTTTTAACTCTTACAACTTCTCTCTCACGTTTGTGTAATTTAATGTGACCGGCCTTCGGGCTTTTTAAATTATGTATGTCGGGACTCTTTTGAGACCGTTTAAAATAATGCGTATTCTTTCCATATTATACTTCAGGACTCTGCCCCACCGTTCCCTTCACCCCCTCACGTCCTGATGAAGACCCTCCAGTAAGGATCCAATGTCCTACACCTTTGGGTCGAAACGTAGACCATCTTCTACCTACACGAACTCCTTACCCCAATTTTGATATTAAGAATCATTACAGGAGTCTCTGTTTCATGTACAATGGTTTATTTAACATGTGTTTTTCTTGATCTCTCACTCATGGATCAATGATAATGATGGTTTCACTTGTGGATTTGTGCTTATGATTAGTGATGTTAACTAATTGTAACACTTAAAACCCCTCCCCCCCCTCACCCCTCCTTCTACACTCCTCCCCCTCCCCTGTGTGGGCACACTTGATCTTTGTGCATAATACTAGTGAATGTAAAAACATTATACGTTTTTTCTGGGTTCAGTGAAAATAAAAACACTGTCAACCATAAGTACCTTTTGGTTTTGATCTTGTGTAACTGTGTGAAGATTAATTATTCACTGTGTTTTTTCTGGTCTGGGACCCTTTCATATACTTCAATCTATTACCCAGGTCCCACTGACCACATGGGTCGAACCCTTCTGTCTACAACAACGGTATACTTCGAGAGCTGACCTGTCTCTGAGAGCTGACCTTTCTCTGTTACAGAACCGTAAGTAACTTCTTACATTGCAAATAAAAGAATGGTTTTGTTTTACCGTTTTATCATTTCCTAACTTGGCTTTTGATTCACTGTTTTAGCATTTGTGACTTTACTTACTTTTTGGCCTTCTATATTTGCAACAATGTTATACCTTTTGCTTTTATTAATAAACTTAACGTGCAGTTTGTATTATATTAAATACTTTAATTGCACATTTTGATACTTAGCTGTAGAAGAGCGTTCACCATCATGCAACTGTTGCCATATCTCGAACATTGAATTTGAAAGTTTAGCATTTTTTGCAACAGATGCAATGTATTTATATGGAAACAATATCAATACTGGCAACAAAGTATGTTTTATAATGTTTTGCATTTCGCCGTCTTCCATTTACCAATTGTTCGCTCGTGTTTAGTTTTCAGGCAAAGTAAATGATATCTCTATTTCGATGTTGCGTTTCTTAGCATGCACTTTGCAATGAAGAGAAATGAACCTTGTAGACATACAAATGCTTAGCTTAATATTTATACGGGAACAAGTGTAAGAGTACAGGAGGGTATTTAATACCGTTTTGGCTATTAAAATGTATTATAGTGATGTTTGCACAAGTCTTTACCCTATTTTTACATTAAGTTACAGAAGCCCGCTTTAATCTGTTATTTTATCAATATTGTATAATTGTCCTGAGATGTACTTTCCTATCGTACACGCGATGCTTTGCATTTCGCCGTCTTCCATTTACCAATTGTTCGTTCTTGTTTATTTTTCAGGCAAAGTATATAATATCTGTGTTTCGATGTTGCGTTTCTTAGCATGCACTTTCCATTGAAGAGAAATGGCCCTTGTAGACTTACTATTTTAATGCTTATCTTTCAATGCTTATATACATTCATTTTAGCCATCTTTTACAGACTAATTTATTTATCACTTTATTTTCTAGGCTCTTTCATTACTTTTTCTTGTTATATTATGTTAATTTCTCAACATACATTTACAGTGCTGAACGCGTTATTTACATACAAATGCTTAGCTTGATGTTTTTGTTGTGCATTGTACTTATTTTTCTGTGTCGGCCCGGCGGTGAAGTCAATCATAGAAGGGGCAGAGTGGGGTTGTAAAAATGCCACATCTGAACGATACAAAAGTGGTTGGTGATGGAGTCCCTTGCTCACTTTGCCACTGGATTCAAGCAAGCCGGGCTGAAGACAGCTGGAATGCCAGAAACCGGTCAGAGGAAGCTTGTTTCCGGTCCAGGGAAGACATGGCTTGGCAGTTCAGGCTGGACTGTTCCCATGAGGCACAGGGTCAGACTGATTTGCATATAGCCATGTCTGAACTGGGGTGGCAGAGTGGGCTAAAGAACGGTGATGGATTAAACCCAGATCTTTTGACTGGGTGTGAGTGTTTGATTGATTCAGATGCTCCGTTCATCACCAACCCCTTTTGTACCGCTTTTGGCCGCCATACGTATGGCAGGGTATGCTCAGATGTGAGTCCCTTGCTCACTTTGCCACTGGATTCAAGCAAGCCGGGCTGAAGATGGCTGGAATGCCAGAAACCGGTCCTTGGAAGCTTGTTTCCGGTCCAGGGAAGACATGGCTTGGCAGTTCGGGCTGGACTGTTCCCATGAGGCACAGGATCAGACTGATTTGCATATAGCCATGTCTGAACTGGGGTGGCGGAGTAGGCTAAAGAACGGTGATGGATTAAACCCAGATCTTTTGACTGGGTGTGAGTGTTTGATTGATTCAGATGCTCCGTCCATCCCCACCCCCTTTTGTACCGCTTTTGGCGGCCATAAGTGTGACAGGGTATGCTCAGACGTGAGTCCCTTGCTCACTTTGCCACTGGATTCAAGCAAGCCGGACTGAAGACGGCTGGAATGCCAGAAACCGGTTCTCGGAAGCTTGTTTCAGGTCCAGGGAAGATATGGCTTCGCAGTTCGGACTGGATTGTTCCCATGAGGCAGAGGGTCAGACTGATTTGCATATAGCCATGTCTGAACTGGGGTGGCAGAGAGGGCAAAAGAAAGGTGATGGATTAAACCCAGATCTTTTGACTGGGTGTGAGTGTTTGATTGATTCAGATGCTCCGTCCATCACCAGTCCCTTTTGTACCGCTTTTGGCCGCCATAAGTGTGGCAGGGTATGCTCAGATGTGAGTCCATTGCTCACTTTGCCACTGGATTCAAGCAAGCCGGGCTGAAGACGGCTGTAATGCCAGAAACCGGTCCTTGGAAGCTTGTTTCCGGTCCAGGGAAGACATGGCTTGGCAGTTCGGGCTGACTGTTCCCATGAGGCACAGGATCAGACTGATTTGCATATAGCCATGTCTGAACTGGGGTGGCGGAGTGGGCTAAAGAACGGTGATGGATTAAACCCAGATCTTTTGACTGGGTGTGAGTGTTTGATTGATTCTGATGCTCCGTCCATCCCCACCCCCTTTTGTACCGCTTTTGGCGGCCATAAGTGTGACAGGGTATGCTCAGACGTGAGTCCCTTGCTCACTTTGCCACTGGATTCAAGCAAGCCGGGCTGAAGACGGCTGGAATGCCAGAAACCGGTTCTCGGAAGCTTGTTTCTGGTCCAGGGAAGATATGGCTTGGCAGTTCGGACTGGATTGTTCCCATGAGGCACAGGGTCAGACTGATTTGCATTAGCCATGTCTGAACTGGGGTGGCAGAGTGGGCGAAAGAACGGTGATGGATTAAACTCAGATCTTTTGACTGGGTGTGAGTGTTTGATTGATTCAGATGCTCCGTCTATCACCAACCCCTTTTGTACCGCTTTTGGCCGCCATAAGTGTGGCAGGGTATGCTCAAATGTGAGTCCCTTGCTCACTTTGCCACTGGATTCAAGCAAGCCGGGCTGAAGACGGCTGGAATGCCAGAAACCGGTCCTTGGAAGCTTGTTTCCGGTCCAGGGAAGACATGGCTTGGCAGTTCGGGCTGGACTGTTCCCATGAGGCACAGGATCAGACTGATTTGCATATAGCCATGTCTGAACTGGGTTGGCGGAGTGGGCTAAAGAACGGTGATGGATTAAACCCAGATCTTTTGACTGGGTGTGAGTGTTTGATTGATTCAGATGCTCCGTCCATCCCCACCCCCTTTTGTACCGCTTTTGGCGGCCATAAGTGTGACAGGGTATGCTCAGACGTGAGTCCCTTGCTCACTTTGCCACTGGATTCAAGCAAGCCGGGCTGAAGACGGCTGGAATGCCAGAAACCGGTTCTCGGAAGCTTGTTTCTGGTCCAGGGAAGATATGGCTTGGCAGTTCGGACTGGATTGTTCCCATGAGGCACAGGGTCAGACTGATTTGCATATAGCCATGTCTGAACTGGGGTGGCAGAGTGGGCGAAAGAACGGTGATGGATTAAACTCAGATCTTTTGACTGGGTGTGAGTGTTTGATTGATTCAGATGCTCCGTCCATCACCAACCCCTTTTGTACCGCTTTTGGCCGCCATAAGTGTGGCAGGGTATGCTCAAATGTGAGTCCCTTGCTCACTTTGCCACTGGATTCAAGCAAGCCGGGCTGAAGACGGCTGGAATGCCAGAAACCGGTCCTTGGAAGCTTGTTTCCGGTCCAGGGAAGACATGGCTTGGCAGTTCGGGCTGGACTGTTCCCATGAGGCACAGGATCAGACTGATTTGCATATAGCCATGTCTGAACTGGGTTGGCGGAGTGGGCTAAAGAACGGTGATGGATTAAACCCAGATCTTTTGACTGGGTGTGAGTGTTTGATTGATTCAGATGCTCCGTCCATCCCCACCCCCTTTTGTACCGCTTTTGGCGGCCATAAGTGTGACAGGGTATGCTCAGACGTGAGTCCCTTGCTCACTTTGCCACTGGATTCAAGCAAGCCGGGCTGAAGACGGCTGGAATGCCAGAAACCGGTTCTCGGAAGCTTGTTTCTGGTCCAGGGAAGATATGGCTTGGCAGTTCGGACTGGATTGTTCCCATGAGGCACAGGGTCAGACTGATTTGCATATAGCCATGTCTGAACTGGGGTGGCAGAGTGGGCGAAAGAACGGTGATGGATTAAACCCAGATCTTTTGACTGGGTGTGAGTGTTTGATTGATTCAGATGCTCCGTCCATCACTACCCCCTTTTGTACCACATCTGAACGATGTCAGGTAAGTAACTAATAAAATAAATAAAAACAAATTTCATTACCCGAGCGGCATTGCAAAATGTGATGCAATGCTCGGAATGAAATTCGATTGGTTTATTTTTTAAATACTTGCCTGACATTGTCTATAACGCGCATTTTACAAAGCCCCACCTGCCCCTCCTCTGCCTAACGTCACCGCCTGGTGTAAAGCCTTGCACGAGCCAAGGCTGATATTACACACGCTAGAAAAGCAATTTAAACATCTGAAACTTAATAGCTACAAAAGACGCGTTAAAGCACTTCTAAGTCTTCAATGCATCAGTGTGTGCTTTACCACCCAGGTTTACATTCCACATCTCTAATCAAACGCACATGCTATTAGAAGCACTTTAATCCCTAAAGTCTAATTAACTAGCAATACAACATTTACAAACTTCTAACTATTGAAATGCTGCAGTGTTTTCTATAACTTGTCTAAGCGTACCTTTTTGACAGCATACATTATAAATGTTTTCTTTGCTTTGCTTTTACTTAGAAACTAACTTTTGAAAAAAATTATTACTTACACAGAAAAAAAACAGTCGAGCCATTTCTTTAAAGAACACCATCTATTACACATCTTTCACCTCCCTTACTAGAACACAGTAAGTTAATTATTTAAAGTGGTTTTTTTTAGAAATCAATGTATTAAACTTGTGTTGCTTACTGCATCTTCTTTAAGGTAAGTCTGTACTATGCATCCTCAACTACACACTTTGTCCTTTACACTCTATTCAACTCACACTAATAAACATTCTCAACAACACACTATCTACCACACTCTCTACCATAGACTCTCTACAACATACACTTTACTACACTCAATAACACGCTTAACATACATTCTCTGTACATACCCTCTACACACATACACTATACCCTACACCAGAGGTCTTCAAACTTTTTGATGCCGAGACCCCCTTGTAAAACCTTTTTAGGTGAAAGGACCCCCTTCCGACAAAAGTTTCTAGAAACTGGTACTCCTCATCATCAACTTTTGACAACCATAAATGCGCCTGTTAGACCTCATCACATCCCTCCATCATTCATCCACCCACACTTTCCCACATCCATCCATCCACCCTTTCATTCTTCCATCCATACATCCATCCTTCATCCATCCACCCTTTCATCCTTCCATCCATACTTCCATCCTTTACCCATCCACCCTTCCTTCCATCCACCCATCATTCATCCACCCACCTTTTCACACATCCATCCATCATTCATCCATGCAACCTTTTATCCATTCATACATCCATCCACCCTTTCATCTTCCCATACATACATCCATCCTTCATCCATCCACCCTTTCATCCATCCATCTACCCATCATTCATCCCCCCACCTTTTCACACATCCACCCATACATCCTTCATCCGTCCACCCTTTCATCCTTCCATCCATACATCTATCCTTCACCAATCTATCCTTCATCCATCCACCCTTTCATCCTTCCATCCATACATCCATCATGCATCCATCCACCCTTTCATCCATCCATTCACCCATCATTCATCCACCCATCTTTTTACACATCCATCCATCCTTCATCCATCCACCCTTTCATCCATCCATCCTTCATCCCTCCACCCTTTCATTCTTCCATCCATACATCAATGCTTCACCAATCTATCCTTCATCCATCCACCCTTTCATCCTTCCATCCATACATCCATCATTCATCCATCCACCCTTTCATTCATCCATCCACTCATCATTCATCCACCCACCTTTTCACACATCCATCCATACATCCATCATCCATCCATTCACCCATCCTTTACCCATCCACCCTTCCTTCCATCCACCCATAATTCACCCACCCACCTTTTCACACATCCATCCATCATTCATCCATGCAACCTTTTATCCATTCATACACCCATCCACCTTTACATCCTCTCATCCATACATCCATCCTTCATCCATCCACCCTTTCATCCTCCCATCCATACATCCATCCTTCATCCATCCACCCTTTAATCCTCCCATCCATACATCCATCCTTCGTCCATCCACCCTTTCATCCATACATCCATCCACCCACCCTTTCATCCATCCACCCATCATTCATCCCCCACCTTTTCACACATCCATCCATGCATCATTCATCCATGCAACCTTTTATCCATCCATACATCCATCCACCCTTTCATCCTCCCATCCATACATACATCCATCCTTCATCCATCCACCCTTTCATCCTCCCATCCAAACATCCATCCATCCTTCATCCATCCACCCTTTCATCCTCCCATCCATACATCCATCCTTCATCCATCCACCCTTTCATCCTTCCATCCATACATCCATCATTCATCCATCCACCCTTTCATCCATCCACCCATCATTCATCCACCCATCTTTTTACACATCCATCCATCATTCATCCATCCACCCTTTCATCCATCCATCCTTCATCCGTCCACCCTTTCATTCTTCCATCCATACATCTATCCTTCACCAATCTATCCTTCATCCATCTACCCTTTTATCCTTCCATCCATCCACCCTTTCATCCATCCATTCACCCTTCATTCATCCACCCATCTTTTTACACATCCATCCATCCATCATTCATCCATCCACCCTTTCATCCATCCATCCTTCATCCGTCCACCCTTTCATTCTTCCATCCATACATCTATCCTTCACCAATCTATCCTTCATACATCCACCCTTTCATCCTTCCATCCATACACACATCCATCATTCATCCATCCACCCTTTCATTCATCCATCCACTCATCATTCATCCACCCACCTTTTCACACATCATCCATCCTTCAGCCTTTCATCCATCCATCCATCCATCCACTCTTCATTCATCCACCCACCTTTTCGCACATCCATCCATCCTTCAGCCTTACATCCATCCATCCACCCATCATTCATCCACCCACCTTTTCTGTGTCTCTCTCATGGGGGGGGTGGGTGGGGGTGGATCAGTATCTCTCTGCGTCGTCTTCCTTCTTCTTTCCCGCTCATGGGAGGGCATCTCTGTGCCTCCCTGCTGGGGGCGGGGGACGTGTCACGGGACCCACAGCTCCAGGTGCGCAACATCCATTGAACTCAAAGGGCTACACTACAGCCACTCCCCCAGCCCGCCCCACCCCCCAACTTGTGTATGGGAGCCCGGCTGTAACAGCTTCAGGGACACACACACAGTCACACCCAAGTACTTGACAGGCCTTTAAAAGACCTTTTACTTGTTAATGAGGCGTTGATGTTTTTCACACCTCGGTGTGAATTAGGCCTCCGCCGTGAGCACCCTCGATCAGCCCAATGCCAGGAACTGCACTCTGCAGAATCTGCAACCCCCTTCCCAGGACTCCACGACGCCCCTGGGGGTCTCGCCCCACAGATTGAAGACCGCTGCCCTACACTATCTACTATCTCTACAACACACTCTTTGCAACACACTCTCTGCACCATCCTCTC
The DNA here is from genome assembly GCF_964263255.1 of Lissotriton vulgaris. NCBI lineage: Eukaryota > Metazoa > Chordata > Amphibia > Caudata > Salamandridae > Lissotriton > Lissotriton vulgaris. The sequence goes on from NC_141695.1 coordinate 862,059,753, forward strand.
TGTACCACCCTTTGTGTACCACACTCTCTGTACCACACTCTCTGTACTACACTCTCTGTACCACACTCTCTGTACCACACTCTCTGTACTACACCCTCTGTACCACACTCTCTGTACCATACTCTCTGTACCATACTCTCTGTACCATACTCTCTGTACCACACTCTCTGTACCACACTCTCTGTACCACACTCTCTGTACCACACTCTCTGTACCATACTCTCTGTACCACACTCTCTATACTACACTCTCTGTACCACACTCTCTGTTCTACACTCTCTGTTCTACACTCTCTGTACCATACTCTCTGTACCATACTCTCTGTGCCATACTCTCTGTGCCATACTCTCTGTACCATACTCTCTGTACCACACTCTCTGTATTACACTCTCTGTATTACACTCTCTATACCACACTCTCTGTATTACACTCTCTGTATCACACTCTCCGTACCACGCAGAGAGCGTGGTGCAGAGAGCGTGGTGCAGAGAGCGTGGTGCAGAGAGCGTGGTGCACTATAAGTTGGCAATAGCTGATGATGAGAAAGTGAGTGCATGTGAGAACCAATCTATGAGCTCCAATTGGGTTACTTACGTGAGGCACTGTCAACTTTTTCACAACTTTTTACTTTCTATATCTATATTGTCACACATATAAAACACCTTTATAACTCTACTAATACTCTCTAACACACACTTTTACTACATATTCCTTACATACACTCTTTACACACACTTTTTACATCTACTTTTTACATCCACTCTTTCAATACATGCACTCTACAGATGCACTCTCTACGCATAGATACACACACACTCTCTACACATGCATTCTTTACACATGCACTCTCTACACATGCACTATTTACACATGCACTCTACACACGCATTCTGTACACATGCACTCTTTACACACATACTCTTTAAACACGCACTCTTTACACACGCAATCTCTACACATGCACTCTGTACACACACACTCTCTACACACACTCTATAAACGCACTCTGTAACACACACAGAGACACTTTAATACATGCTCTCTAAGATATGCTCTCTAAGACACGCTCTCTAAGACATGCTCTCTAAGACACGCTCTCTAAGACACGCTCTCTAAGACACGCTCTCTAAAATGCACTCTGTTACACATGCTCTCTGTATTACGCTCTCTGTACCACGCTCTCTGTACCACGCTCTCTGTACCACGATGTCTGTACCACACCACGCTCTCTGTACCACACTCTCTGTACCACACTCTCTGTACCACACTCTCTGTACCACATTTTCTGTACCACTCTTTCTGCACCATGCTCTCTGTACCACGCTCTGTGTAATCTTATATATAAGATTACATACAGACACAAGATGGCTTACTTCAAACCTGCAAAGAGTAGCATACATGCCGAGCTAAGCACTGCATGCACAACGGTGCACGGAGCCAACAGGACACGGAGTACACCTACAAAGTAAACAAAAAAACACATCAGATGACAAAAAGATACAAAATGGCTTACCTCTAAGACGCGAACAGCAGCATACATACCGGGCTAAGAAGTCCATGCACGACGGTGCACAGAGACCACACAGGAGCATGGTGCAGGGAGCATGGTGCAAAGAGTGTAGTGCAAAGAGCATGGTGCAGAGAGCGTAGTGCAGAGAGCGTAGTGCAGAGAACATGGAGCAGAGAGCACAACGCAGAGAGCACAGTGCAGAGAGTGCAGTGCAGAGAGTGTGGTGTACTATAAGTTAGCAATAGCTAATGATGAGAAAGTGAGTGCACGTTAAAACCAATCTGCAAAATGCAATTGTATTACTTATGTGAGACATTGTCAACTTTTCCCATGACTTTACTTTCTACAACCATATTATCACACTAGTAATATACTTTTATAACTCTACTAACACTCTATAATACACACTCTTACTACACATCCTTTACAAACACTCTTTACATACTTTTTACACCCACTCTCGCTAAACATCCACTCTACAGATGCACTCTTTACACACGCTCTCTCTACATGCACTCTCTACACACACACTCTACACACACTCTCTACACGCACTCTGTAACACATACAGATGCACTTTTAGACACGTTCTCTAAGACACGCTCTCTAAGACACGCTCTCTGTATTACGCTCTGTAAGACACACTATATATTACGCTCTCTGTATTACACTCTCTGTATTATGCTCTCTGTATTACACTCTGTATTACACTCTCTATATCACACTCTCTGTATTACGCTCTCTGTTTTACACTCTCTGTACTACACTCTCTGTACCACGCAGAGAGCATGGTGCAGAGAGCGTGGTGCAGAGAGCGTGTGCAGAGAGCATAGTGCAAAGAGCGTGGTGCAGAGAGCGTGATGCACTATAAGGTGGCAATAGCTGATGATGAGAAAGTGAGTGCAGGTGAGAACCAATCTGCAAACTCCAATTGGGTTACTTGCGTGAGGCACTGTCAACTTTTTCACAACTTTTTACTTTCTATATCTATATTATCGCACTAATAAAACACCTTTATAACTCTACTAATACTTTCTAACACACACTTTTACTACATATTCTTTAGGTACACTCTTTACACACACTTTTTACATCCACTCTTTCAACACATGCACTCTACAGATGCACTCTCTACACATGCATACACACACACTCTCTACACGTGCACTATCTACACATGCACTATTTACACATGCAGTCTCTAAGCATGCACTCTTTACACACACTTTTTACACATGCACTCTCTACACACGCACTCTCTACACAATCACACTCTACACACTCACTCTCTACACACTCACTCTCTACACACTCACTCTCTACACACGCACTATCTACACACACATTCTTTACCTACGCACTCTTTACACACGCACTCTTTACACACACAATCTCTACACATGCACTCTGTACACACACACTCCACATACAGAGACACTTTAATACATGCTCTCTAAGATATGCTCTCTAAGACACACTCTCTAAGACACGCTCTCTAAGACACACACACTTTCTACTACACGTTCTACTACACACTCTCCAGCACACACACACACACTACTACCGTCTCTTTAACATTCTCATTAACACACACACTATTTAACACACACTTTCTCTAACACACACTCTAACATATACTAACACATACTCTCTTTAACACACACACACACCCTAATACACACACTCTCTCTAACATACTCTATGTGTAAGTGCCAATGTCTGTGTGACAGTGGCTCTGTGTAAGTAACTCTGTGTGTGTAAGTAACTATGTGAACAACTCTGTCTAGGTGGCTCTGTATGTGTGTATGTCTGGCTCTGTATGTATAACTTCAATACGTCATGCATATGCAAAAGAAAAAGCTGTTAGCATTGTAATGACAATGCCATTGATTTACCAATTAAACTATTGCCAATTAAAAATGTAATGCTATTTGTAATACAGTTGACAGTCTAGTAGCTGGGGTGGGCGGAGCTAGGTGGGCTGAGGGGAAGAGGAGGGGTCAAGACAGGATGAGGGTCAGTTAGAGTAGGGACAGGGAAGGTACTGGAAGTGTATAATAAAGCTCCAGTTAAGATACCAAGAAGTGTCAGTATTTATTTGTAGCACGATGCTACAACTGGCGACGAAGGTGGGATAGGCATGACTGAAGCCTACAGAACCCCATCAGAGCGCCCTGTCCCCTGCAGTGTCGAAAAGAAGAATCTGCAGCCGTGTGATGCTGCTATTTGAAAGAAGAGGTCAGCAGCAGGTGACCCTGCCCCTCCCGTGATTGTGGGAGCCCAGAGGGAGCCGCTACCACGAGCGCTGAAACGCTCAAAAAGAAGAAGCCATTCGCGCCGAAAGCGCGAGTCCCGCCGGATGCGTGCAACTTGGCACCCGTGAGAGAACAGGAGTCGGGAGCCCACTCCGACCCTGTCCAGCAACCCCCGACGTGGAGGACGCTGTCCCCAAGAGCCTGGTGACAAGCGCTGCCGAGTGCGCTGAATTTGGAGCCCGGGTGCCGTCGGAGGTCGGAAAACCTCACGACCGATGCGTGAGCTTTGGCACGCTATCGGTGCCGAAGAGCGGGAACCTAGAAAGTGAGCTGGGAGCCCACCCCAACCTCACCTGGTGACTGCAGTGGCTGAAGAAGAGTGTGGACTGCCCCTGAAGTCGACTGCCAGTGAGTCCTGAGTGAACTGGGGTGAATGAACCTGGAGAGCAAGCCTTGTGTGTGCCTGCAGTGACGGCGGCCATCTTGAAGTCAGGCGCTTTTGCAAGACAGGACCCTTGATCGTTGCAGAGCGGCCATTTTGAAGTCAGGCACCCAGCAGAAACAAGCATTGATGAGAGCAAATAAACAAGCATTAGCTAATAGAAAGAAACAAGCACTGGCAAGAGCAAATAAACAAGCATTGGCGATTGAAAATAAACAAGCATTGATAAGAGCAAACAAACAAGCATTGGCCAATAGAAAGAAACAAACACTGTCAAAAGCAAATAAACAAACATTGGTGACTGAAAACAAACAAGCATTGTTAAGAGCAAATAAACAAGCATTGGCGAGCAGAAACCAACAAGCATTGGTGAAGATAAATAAGGACACAGCGACACAATGGTGACCCAAGCCAATTCACCACCGCGAAATGAAATCAAGGGAGGAACACACCTGAGAACGCCAGAACCCCTGACCGTGACCCCCGGAGGGAGCATGGGCCCCAAGTGGCAAGAATGGCTGGAAGACTTTGAAGACTACATTGAGGGGTCCAAAGTAACAGCAGATAAGGAAAAGCTAATTGCCCTCCGCAACCTAGCAGGTCGAGAAGTGAGCAAAATAATTAAGGACATTCCACCTGTGGATACTGATACGTATGACAAGGTACGTGAGGCATTAAATAAAAAGTTTCTCCATAAAAGAAACGTGGACTATGAGCGCCATACATTCCATCAGGCACGACAGGGAAAAGAGGAAGCGATGAGTACGTTCATCACTCGACTACGACGGCTGTCGAGATACTGTGAGTTTGAAACCTTCTTGCCTGACGCTGCCATCAAGACGCAAATCATAGCTGCCACTCAGAAACGCTCAGAAGGCGGCTGCTAAGAAAACCACATAAGATAGAAGAGATTGAGGAAATGACTCACCTGTATGACCAGGCAGAAGAACACGCCGCCACCATTGAAACGAGACACGGTGTGAGTCATGAGAAAATACACCGTGTTCAGGAACAACGCAGTAGCGGACGAAAATACTCGCAAGAAAAGCAATGGAGACCAAGACAATCATCACACCAACCACGCCCTGAATATAGAAGGAAAGAACCAGGACGAAGAGATCGGAAACCAGAAAGGCCCAGACGATGTTATCAATGTGGATATGATTATCCTCATATAGACTCCTGTCCAGCTATGGGCCAGCGATGCTGGAAATGTGGGCGATCGAATCACTTCGAAGCAATGTGTGGGGACTACCACAAGGAAAGGCGAGGTGAAACAACGAGATTGTCTCGCTCAGACACAAGAAGACACCACATTCGAGCCGTTCAAGGAGAGCCCGTGCGGTCCCCAAACTCATCGCATTTCAGCCGAGAGTCACGCAGATCGCATTGGGAGCGCAGATCTCCATCTCGAGAGTCGAGATCGTCATCCTCCAGAGACTCAGCTTACACGGTGGAATATGTAAACATGATCGCTGACCCTGACCAACTCAAAAGGTATCCACGCCTAGACATAAAAGTGGGGAACCATGACACCAAATTCGTAATGGACAGCGGGGCTTCGCTGAACTACATTCCAGTTACGGAGCACGAGAAAATGATTCCGAAGCCTCCATTGACTTATGCACCAGTTCGTGTCAAAGGGTGTCAAATCCATCTGCACATCAACGAACGGATCAAACCTGTCACGCAGCACCCACGGCGTGTTCCATTTCATCTGCAAAGTGCCGTCGAGGACGAGCTGCAGGAACTTCTGTCTGCGGATATCATAGAGCGGACGGATGGCCCGACTCCCTGGGTGTCCCCAGTGGTTATCGTACCTAAGAAAGGGACTCCCAACAAAGTGAGACTATGCGTTGACATGCGCATACCGAACACTGCGATTGAAAGGGAGCGACACCCCGGACCGCATCTGGGCGACATGATCGCCGCACTGAATGGCGCTAAAGTATTCTCAAAGTTGGACTTGAACAAAGGCTATCACCATCTTGAGTTAGACACCAACTCCTGCTACATCACCACGTTTGCAACTCACCTAGGACTTTTTAGGTACAAACGGCTGAGTTTTGGTGTCTCTTCTGCCGCTGAGATCTTTCAGGAGGCAATACGACAAATCATCCAACATATCCCCAACACCTTGAACTATAGCGATGACATCCTAGTCTATATGTCCGATGTTCGCAAGCACGACATCGCTCTTGACTGTGCCTGTCATGCCCTGTTAGAGGCAAACCTGACATTGAACAAGGAGAAATGTGAGTTTCACCAAGCCACCCTGAAATTCTTTGGCCACATCTTCTCAGATGAGGGCATGAAGCCGGATCCGGACAAAATTGCGTCTCTGAACAACACCAAGAGCCCACAAGATGTCAATGACTTGAGATCCTTCTTGGGAATGGCCAGCTACTGTGCCCGCTACATCTGTGACTATGTGACCATCAGTCACCCCCTTCGGGCTCTCACCAAGCTGAGTCAACCATTTGACTGGACCTCTGAGTGTGGGCGGGCATTCAAAGACATCAAGCGTGCTGTGGAATCAGCTGACAGCCTCTCGTACTTCAACCCCCAACGGAAGACTGAGATCACGGTCGACGCCAGCCCTGTTGGCTTAGGGGCCATCTTGGCTCAATATGATAGCGACTCTGACCAAAGGCGGATTGTTGCCTATGCCAGCCGCAGCCTTTCTGATCCTGAGAAGAAGTACTCGCAGCCAGAGAAGGAGAGTCTCGCCGTGGTGTGGGCATGCGAACACTTTCATGTGTTCATTTATGGCAAACATTTTACCCTGATCACGGATCATCAGGCGCTAGTCACCATCTATGGCAACCCAAAATCCAAGATGCCTCTGAGAATTAAGAGATGGGGTCTCAGGCTTCAGGAGTACACTTTCACAATTGTTCACAAACCGGGGAAGGCAGAGAACCCGGCTGACTACATGTGCCGCCACCCTCAGCCCTCTTCAGAATCCAAACCATCGATCGCTGAGGAGTATATCCACTTTGTGGCTGACCAAGCATTGCCACCTGCCATTCCCAAGGATGCCATCCGGGAGACCACTGCCCAAGACACCATTCTGCAAATGGTACTCCACCGGATCGAAACCAACAGATGGAGATATAACCCGCAGGAAGAGGACAACGACCCCATAATCCGGAAAGAGATACAAGCATTCCGGCACGTCTGCGATGAACTGTCGGTCACCACTGACGGAGTCATTTTAAGAGATCATCGACTCGTCATTCCCAGTCAATTAAGGCAGGGAGTTGCCAATCTGGCCCACGAAGGCCACAGAGGAGTAGTATCCACCAAGCGCGCGTTAAGAGAACGTGTCTGGTTTCCTTCTCTTGACCAAATGGTAGAAGATACATTGAAAGACTGTCATCTCTGTCAGTTGACCAGCAAAAGCAATCCTCCAGCACCACTACAAATGACCACCCTGCCCAGCGGAGTGTGGCAAGAAGTTGCCATGGACTTTTATGGACCGCTTCAATCTGGGAAATATGTGGTTGCTATAATCGACGAGTACTCCAGATTTCCTATCGCCCAAATAGTACCGTCCACCAGTGCCTCCTGCACACTCAAGGTGCTTGACGAGGTATTTGCTACCTGGGGTGTTCCCAGAGAGGTTAAAACGGACAATGGGCCCCCATTCAATGGACACGAATTTAGTGCATTTGCAAAGCACATGGACTTCAAGCACAGAAAAGTCACACCACTCTGGCCACAAGCCAATGGCACCGTTGAAAGGTTCAAAAGGACCTTCCAGCAAGCGACCGCCGAGAGGAGGGAGCTGCAGGCTGCCCTGAATGAAGTCCTCAGAGCTTACAGGACGACTCCTCACTCAACCACAGGGCAATACCCTGCGACCCTCATGCTAGGGCGGACAATGAGAAATCGCATCCCGACATGGGAAGGAGCCCTGCAAGAGGTATTGCCAAGTCACAATCACCAAGAAATGGCTGTGACCGACAGACACAACAAAGACAAAATGAAGACATACGCTGACACCAAAAGGAGAGCGAGATCGCCATCCTTGCATGAGGGAGATCATGTTCTCGTCAAACAGGAGCAACAGAAAAAGACTGATCGTCGTTTTCATGATGAACCACTGCTGGTCACCCAACAAAAGGGCACCATGCTGACTGCGGAATCTGAACACCGTCGAATTACCAGAAATGTTTCTCACTTCAAGAGGTGTCCTCAAGACATGAAGGAACCGGTGACGAGCCCGGCCAGCACTCCCGCACTTGCTGAATCTGACCATGGTCACGTGGAGAACAAAGGTCAGCAGGATGGGCTCTCGCCAAGTGCGTCTACTGGGACCATGGCTTTGCGACCACGTCGTGACATTCAGCCACCAAAGAGACTCATTGTAGAGATGGACTGAAGTCTGGTTTGTCTGTTTTGTTTTATTAAGAAAAGGGGAGATGTAATACAGTTGACAGTCTAGTAGCTGGGGTGGGCGGAGCTAGGTAGGCTGAGGGGAAGAGGAGGGGTCAAGACAGGATGAGGGTCAGTTAGAGTAGGGACAGGGAAGGTACTGGAAGTGTATAATAAAGCTCTAGTTTAGATACCAAGAAGTGTCTGTATTTATTTGTAGCACGATGCTACACTATTTATTTATGATTTTTAAAAAAACATCAAAAATAATAAGCAATACCACTAGCTCTACCTTTAATAATGCAGAGACCATTGCATTGTAAATGCTTGTTTTAAATAGTTTTACATAGTGCGAACCCGGTATCAGAGTGCTTATAGGTGAGCATAAATTACGTTACATTGTTCTCGTATAGCGCTCACTTTACGTGACCCAACACGAAACCAGGGACCCAAAGTGCGGCTCAAAGAACAGCAGGCACAACTAAAAACGTTAAAGTTTAAAAGAAAATGTACAGTACAGCCGAGAAACACTGGGCAGTAATATATTAATTACATGCATTTTTATAACCATGTTTAGACTTAAGCGCAGATAGTTTTAGTTTGGGAACCTTGAAATATGTTAAAAATGTGTCCGTTAGAAAAGCAATTGCGGAAAACGAATTTCACTGTCAATGCAGAGCCTGCTAAACTACTCTACATGTGGTTATCCCAATCCGTCAGCTTTCTTCTTGCACAGCCCCCCTAACCCCTCCCCCCCCCCTCTTTTGTATAATATACAGTGGGGATCTGCTTCCTGCCCCAGTGGCTAGGAGCTTTGGGCTTCTCTACGCTTAATACCAATGACCCGAAGAGCCAGTCCCACGCGACTAGCAACCGTGCATTCTTCCAATGTGTAGGGAGCCTGCACTTCCCTTCCCAGAATGCAAAAGCGCTTCGCCCTGAAAAAGCAGCACCGCGCAAATGCGTTTCACGTGACATGTGATAGGGTCACTCGACAGCTCGGAGGTCAAAAGTATGGCTGGGGACAGACGATGTTCCGCCCCCGCCCCCTCACCAGCCACCCCGTCCAACCTTCATACTTCAGGCTCGCTGCCCGCGCAGATCCCTTTAATCCCCAGTGTGGCTGCGCCCAGGCGCGTACAATGGACGCCAGGGCTTTGCTGCTGGCGTGGCACTTTCCTGCTCGACTGCGGCCTTTTGACACGCTGACCAACTGCTGACAGGGTGCTCTCTGCCCCTGGGGCCAGAGGGAGGGACGCGGCACAGGTGGGGTTAGAGGGAGCTAGATTGAGCGGGGGGTCCCAGAAGGGTGGGCAGGGACAGACCCTGTCACAGGGGCCCGAGTGAAGAGTGTCAGATCCCCCAGAGGATGGCCGACACAGGGGGCTGTAGCGCAGAGGTCGTGGGGGATGGGGGAGTGACAAGGAACGGAAGCTCTCTTAAGGAGCATTAGGGTCAGGAGGAGCCTCCTGGGTGGGGGAAGGGGCCGAAAAGGATTAGTATATGCCGCCATGGCACCGGGAATACGGAGTTTGTGTTTATGGAGCGAATGCATTTTAGTAGCTGTGGTTCTGATCTGTTTTATTGAACCAAATGGAGTAATGCACCCAAAAAAAAACGAATTGTTGATAGCAAACCCAAGACTAGAAACTTGGTGTCCATGCGACAAGCAGCATTACCCGCATTAAGCAGACGTTGAGTGTGCACAAGTTCCTCCTAAAAATGGGATATATTATAGGGTTGCCACCTGCATCACCGGTATTTTAATGTTCCAGCCGGTACAAAAAACAAGCAAAATAACTTAAAGTCGGTATTTTTAGCACTGATCTGTACATAATTCAAACATCCAATACAAAAATAGAAAACACGTTATAAAGTGTCCTCTTACTAACAATTAAAGAAAGTCAGAAAAGTCATCTTAAAAAGGTATAAACATTTAATATTGTTTAAGGTCTCTTTAGTATCATGTCCAGGCCTTTGCAAACTCTTAAAACAAGAACAAATGGCCTGTATTTTTCTTTTGGAAAAGTGGTACACTAGATTCATATATATATTTTTTGTTGCTGATTTATATAGCATGAACTCGACCCAAAGCTATTGGAGCGCTTTACATGAGCACCGGTCAGTGGCGTCACTAGGATTGGTGTCACCCGGTGCGGATAACTCATAGTGTCACCCCCTCACGACTTACCACATGGGCCTCCTCCGCTCCGAGTCCGCCAGTGGACACAGATGGCAAATAACGGGACCATACAGAATCCTTAGTAACGTTTGTAAATGTAGTTCCTAGTTAGCCCATTTCTTGGGCCCGGGTATAAAGAGAGTTTCTCTGGCTCTGACTGTCCTCGGGCGGACGGGGGGGGGGGCCTAGCCTCGGGGGCTGTCACGTGTTACCTGGGCTCTGAGAATGAGTGCTGGCACGCGCCCAGGAGGAGTAGAAAGACAGACCCACAGCAACACACATAAATAAAATGGTAGCGAATTTCTGAATACATTACTAGACCAGGTATTCTTGTCAGAAGAAAGACAGAAGAAACTCAAAATGTTAGCACATATCTCATCAAAAAGAAAATCAGTTTCTGTTCGCCTTCTCAAATCACTCCTAAGCATGATGTAATCTGCCATTTTGCTAGTGCCTTGTGCCCGCCTAAGATGAGACCTTTACAGGAGGGATTAGACAAATATGGATTCAGATCGAAGGCCCCATTGAAGATATCATCAACATCACACGAACAATGATAAAAGCTCTTCCTTGGTGGATAAACTCCAAACAATCTCTCATCAGAACTAACGTTCTTACCCCAAATTCCCAAATATGTCATTACTATAGACACTTCTTTGGAAGGTTGGGGATCTACAAAACAGCAGAAAATGGACCCTGACTCAATCAAAGATGCACATAGATTTCCTGATACTCTGGGCAATCTCACATGCCCTACGAGCTTTCTTGCGGATAAACGATCTTTAGTGTTGATACGAACAGACAACACAACCAGGATGCAATACCTGAACCAACAGGAGGTACAAGATCTCTGACCCAATCACAGGTGGCGCTAGAAATATAGAAATGGGCTTTAGCACATCAAGTAATAATATGAGTAGAACATCAGCCAAGGGTGAGCAACAGTTTGGTGGACACTTTAAGCAGGACAAGCCAAAGTTGCCACGAATGGAAACTAAATCAATCCATTCTGAACACAATCTTGCAGAAATGGGGCAAGACGACACTAGATCTCTTTGCATCGCAGGAGAACCGGAAATGCCGCTTTTATGCAAGACGGGTTGTGGGGGAAATGCGTTTTTGATCAGGTTGTCAGGGATCCCCCCTCATCGGAAGCGGCTCCTCCATTAGAGCGGAGGAACATCGCCCCACTACTAAAATGCTCCCAGAAAAGCCCCAGAGATGAAAAATAAAACGGTAATAAAGTTAATTTATTACCATATTCTTTTCCATGGCACTAAACCATCCCTAACCAAGTGTCAGGATGGATCCGGGCCTGCTGAGTGGTAGAAGCACGGAGGAGTGGTGGGCTGCCTGTGCACTTAAGTTTAAAGTGCGCATATCACTTTGGCCGGCTGTTTTGCGACGGGCAGCCAGACATGCACTCTCTAAACCTCTCTAACCCAGCCATCTTAGACAGCTGGGTTTAGAGCTAGCACAGACCTCCAGTGCCTCAAACGTGCTGAGGGAAGGCCACTACCTTAAATCCTGCTGCTTCTCTCATGCTGGTTACCCGCATGTGAGCAGCACCAGGATTGGTTAAGGGAGTTGACTGGGGTCCGATCTGGAGCCTGGAGAGGAGAGTAGAAGAACACCGGATCGAGGAGGACATGTCGTGCAGCAAGCAAGAGCAAGGTGAGTGAATTTTTATTTTATTTATTTTTAACATAGGCACCTTAGAGTTAGCGCACATGCATGCACCCATTTGCCTACCTCACCACTCTCCATAGTTGTCAGCCGCCAGAAAGGTTGAAGAGGAAACCGATTCAGATGGAAGTAATTGCTCCACAGTCGCACAGACAACACTAGTTCACTGTCAGAGGAGAATCCCATTCAGCTGGAACCTCGGAAGCATTTGCTATTGATGAGCCGCTAGAAGATGATTCAGTCAAACCCCTACTTCTCTGCACTTATTGGCCTACCTCCAGTGAATACCATGAGCTTCCAACATTTAAATATCCCATAGTACTGCAGATATTTCCTTGCGAGAGTCAGAAAGTATAACACCTATAACACATATCAACTAAAATTGAAGCACTTCTGCTTCTGGTGACAAACGCATAAAGTCACCCTATATTAGCAGCTCCAGAACAGGTCCACAAACTGGGTACGCCGCGCATCCGCATCGCACCAGCATCATGCATCATCACATGCATCATCACCACCGGAGCGTGTGTGGCGATGTGCTGCAGTGCACTCACTGCACTGGCTGCAGTATTTTAATTTGTAAGCAGGTGCGCAACTGCGCACCGTGGCGTGCGCTTGCGGCTTGCACTATAAATAAAATAAAGCAGCACTGGTAGCAGAGCAGAGGTGAGGGCGAGGCTGAAACTCAGGCTGCACTCCACTGTACAGTGCAGAGCGAGCCAGCCAGCGTAACTAACCAGTTTGGTGTCACCCCATGATGGGGTGACACCCGGTGCGGTCCGCACCCCCCGCACCTCCCTAGTGACGCCACTGGCACCGGTAACGGTAAAGGACACATTCATTTTTTGGTAGGCACAGGGAGATTAAGTGATTTGCCCAGAATCACAGGATGTGGACGCAACCCCGAGGCTCGACCTTGGTTTCCCAGCTCCAAAGTCGGCAGTCTAGCCATCAGACCACATCCTCTCCCAGTTATGGGCAAACCAAAGGTTTTTCAGGGCTCAGCTCGTAAGTGCATGAGCTGAGCCCTGAAAAATATTTGACAAATAAATCATGCAACAAACGCCATGTTAGAAATATGATAAGTTGTCTTCAAAATTAAATTAAAAACATCTATAACACCCAGAAGCATTTCACCATAGTGGAGAAGTATTAATTAAAAGTGGTCGTTTTTAAATAGTAACTGAGGAACATCCCTGCCTCCATTGTGGTAACAGTGCTATTAGGGTACTAAGAGACAAGTCAGTTGTCATGTGTGCCCTATATGTGGCCTAGACTTAATGTACATGGAACAATGTTATAGGTTATTAAATCAGAGTGGTTTTTGTACAGTGCACAGCTGGAACTCACATATTTGAAGGTGCTCTGAGATGTGAATATGAACAATTAAGTCACATTGTGCTATTCAGCCATTAGATGGGTATCTCTTTTTGATACCGAAAATTAATGCCTTGGCCTGAATTCTTGCAACATGAGAATAGAACAAGGGTTATTGTCAAAAGGAGGGAGGAAGAAAAAGTGATCACTTGATCAGCGGACACTATTTACCACTCAGGTTGGTGGAAGGTCCAGTCACAGCGTGTGTCCGTACCTGAGAGTACAACAACGAGGGGTTGCTGGACTGTTCCAATATACAACTAGGGAAGATTTAACTGGCGTGACCAAAGGTGTAGGAGTAACACCCTGGGGCATCCATTTTGTTGGATGGATTTGCCTCGCACACCCAGAAGGGTGTCATGCTTCATCATCGGCGGTTGTTCCTCGTCGGGGAGGCGGTGCAATCCCCGACGGGCTCACCTCAAAGAGGGGCTCTTTGGCGGAGATCTTTTTATCCAACAGCCTTATGGTGAGGTGTGGGTGTGTGGGCAAGATGGTGTGTGATAGTGAAATGGGATATTAAAATGTAGCTGGGGGTACCGGAATTCACTTTATTCTGGGGGTCCCCTGGCTGCAATTAAAAACAAGAGACTAGCTCACTAGGTGTCAACAAGTTAGGTCAGGTGACCCTAGATGAGGCTAGGGGTGAAGATGGTCGACATGTTTCTCGCAATGGGTAATAATTGCCCGCGATTCATCAGGACCTTAAAAAGGTGAAAACAACATGCTAGTGTCATGTGTGTAGTGGTGTATGTTTACCTCTGTGGGTTGTCCTATGCCTATACATATGGAAGAGATAAACAACAATGGTTAAAAACAAGTTTGCAATATGAAAAGTAGGTCACGTCATTAAAAGGATCTGTGAACAGTGTGGCATGCTGTTGGTATTATTGAGCATTAAACAAAAAACCACTGCATGCCTTGTCAGTTGTATGTGCATAGTGTAAATGGTGGGGCACACACAACAACCACTGAGCTGGTGAGGGGGTTTGTGGGGTGGGGGAGGTTAAAAGGTTAAAAAAGTATGTACAGCAGCTATCAAGGCTAGAGTCACTGTCCACCTGGGTTCTTACCATGTGCAGGCATTGTATATAGATAGAGAGAGACACCGTTTGTAACTTAGGGTGGCTAGGTGCAAACACACACACATACTCTGTGACTAGAGGAGCTAAAGGTATGTAAGGCTCGTATCCCCTACTCACCTACTAGTCAAGAACTAACAGCCACATGAGGGGTCGGCGGGACAGAACATCAAGGATGAGCCCTTGGGTTTCAGCTGAAGTTAGGACAAAAATACCGCCAAAGGGTTATTTGCAGGTGAACAACTCCTAAAAAACCAAGGGGCTCCTATCCTCCCATCCCTCGTTTATCGCTCTTGCACTCACCTCTAATCTCCTGTGTCCGGGCTACATGACCTACCCTTCGCCGCCGAGCTCGAGTAGATATGTGAGCTCGGCGGTCAGGGTTATTTAACCAAAACACAACGAATCGGCGTGTATCACGCGTCTCCGCCTTCTATGACGTGTCACGTGATTTCGGCCGATCGGGACGCGGCCATCTTGGACTAGTGCATCGGCGTGTCAAGGGCTGGTCGCTTGTAGACGTTAGCTCTGTTTAGCAGTAACCAATGTCTCGAATAAGGGGAGCCTGACGGGAAGTCCAGCGTACTGTATATGGCATTTGAAGGACTAAATCTTATTCTTATTCGGACTTGGTGTATTATGTCTCGCCGGGGCGGCTTTTGTGACGAGTAATAGCCCATAGCGTTGCATTTGCGTGATATAGACCGGTGTAATGGCGGCCATATTGGACTGGTGCATTGGTGCCTATGATACTCAGTTTATCCAAACTCTGCTTGATGTTATTAAAAAAATGTGCATAGTTTGGGAAGTATAGGCGGTGTGGTAAAATCAGTAGTTTGGCGCTGGGGGCTCACTTGGCGTCCTGAATAAATTGGGATAGATCACCTGCCTCGAGTGTGTCAGAAAGACAGCGACCCAGACGCAACCGGCACAGGGATTACACAGGGTCGTTTAGTGGCTGAATGAGTGACAGTCAGTATGGCCATGGTGTCACAGAGGTAGGGGAACCATATAAAGTGTGTGTGTTGTTCACTGGGAGGTAAGGTCCCAGCGGGGAAAGGTATTGAAGTAGCGCTGAGACTCAGAGTGCAGCCCAATGATGGTTATAAGGCTATTTAATAATGGTGGCAACAGTATGATGGTTGGGACTGAATGGCTCAAAGAGAGTGCCACGGAATGTCTTCGTTGAGACCCTGCTTATCTGAAGACAAACGATGGACCCATCTCTGTTCCTTCTGAAAGAGGGCATTTTTCGGGCAGTTGGGGCTAGATTCTAGTACTACCCACTTCATAGATTCTTCATCATGGCTGTGGTCTACATAATGTTTGCACATTTTTGTGTGAGTCTTCTTGCAGCGAAAGTTGCTGCGATGTTCAATGATTCGGGTTTTAACGGGACGGGTTGTCATCCCGATATACTGTAAGCCACAAGGACACGTGAGTAGGTATATACAGTGTGAGGTGTTGCAGTTTGTGTGGTGTCTAATCTCCCATGTGAAGGTCTCAGAGAGCTGTATGGTTTTGACTGTCATGGTGTATCTACAGACACCACACATTCCACAAGGATAATGGCCCGTGACCGGAGGTAGATGCCACAATGTTAGTTGGGTTTCCTTTCTGGCTCTCTTAGGTCTGGTGCTGATTAGGATATCCTTCAAATTTTGCGATCTCTTAAAGGCGAACCTAGGTTCTTCCAGGGTCATGTCACCTGTGTTTAATATGTCCCAATGATGTCTGATCGTGTTCCTGATTTGATTAGACAGTGGGGTAAATGTGGTCACACAAGTGATAGGTTGGTTCTCGACAGGGACTCTTTCCTGTCGCTCAAGCAGTGCCTCACGGTTGTTGTTCCTAGCCCGTTTTTTAGCTTTCAAGACCTCGCTTTTAGGGTAGCCCCTGTCGAGTAGGCTCCTAGAAAGGATTGTGGATTCCTTTTTGTAATCAGACACTGCACTACAATTACGCCTTATCCGCAGAAATTGGCCAAAGGGCAAGTTGGTGCGTAAGGCCCTCGGATGGTGGCTTTTATAGTGTAGGAGACTGTTGCGGTCGGTCGGTTTACGATACATGGTCGTGCTTATGGACCCTTCATCCAGTCTTATCGTTAGATCCAGGAAGGCGATCTCCTTGGGTGAGGCGGCCATGGTGAAGTTTAAATGGGGGTTTAATGTATTGACCCACTCTAGGAAAGCTTCATGTGAGGTTGGGGGGCCTTCCCACAGGATCAGGATGTCATCAATGAAGCGTTTCCACATTTTGATGTTGTTCCGAAAAGGATTGGACTCATGGTGTATGTGTGTACATTCAAACTTGGCCATGTACAGACAGGCCACCGAAGGGGCAAAAGTACTGCCCATAGAGGTGCCTTGGGTCTGGTGGTAGTACTTGCCCCTAAATTCAAAATAATTTTCTGTCAGTGCTAGGGTGGCGCATTCCATGATGAAAGTCTGTGGAGTGTTTGAGTTCCAAGTTTCCAAACCTAGTCTCTCCTCAATTACCTCTAGAGTGGCCCTCTGGGGAATGTTCGTGTAGAGGGCCTCAACATCTAGGGTAATCAAGAGGTCAATCTCCCCTGTGTTCTGGATAGTGTCCAGAATGCGTAATACATCTGTGGTGTCCTGGATGTAAGAGGGGATGCTTTTCACAAGGGGTTGCAGGAAGTGGTCACAAAATTGTGAGAGGGGCTCCAAGACGGAGTCTATCCCTGAAACAATTGGTCTCCCTGGTACCGGTCTGGTTGCTTTGTGGATCTTAGGCAAGATATAAAAATATGGAACCCTTGGGTCCTTTTTTATAAGAAAGTCTGCCTCTTTCCTTGTGATCCATTGGTCGCACTCGGCGCTTGTAACCAGGCTCGTGATGGTAGTCTGCAAGCGCTGGGTTGGATCGTTAGTGATAGGAGTGTAGTATTTTTGGTTACTCAGTTGTCTGTTGCATTCCAACTCATAGTCCTTAGTATTCATTAAAACCGTCGCACCACCTTTGTCTGCTTGTTTTATAGTAATCAGTGGATCATCCGCCAATGATCTCAGTACAGCCATCTCGTCCCTAGAGATGTTGCAATGTGGTGTTTGTCGGTTCAATTTAGAAATGTCTTTCAGTACCGCTTGTTCAAATGTGAGAACCTCATGTGGGACCATTCCGGTGTGCGGTGTGAAAGTTGATGGATTATGTAGTCCAGAGTCATCCGTGGGTTCACAGGGCTTTCCTTCAAAAAAGGCTTTCAACCTAATTTTTCTGAAAAATGATTTGAGTTCCCTAGTTTGTTGGAATTGATCAATCTTGGGTGTGGGTACGAAACCCAAACCTTTCTGTAGGACATCCTCCTCTCTCTGTGTGAGGAGGCGGTCAGAGAGATTGACCACCAGGCTTATTGTGGCCCTGACCGGCTCGTGCTCCTCATGTCCATCCCTTGTGGGCGTACTTCCTCCCATTGTACCCTCTTTTCTGGTACGTTCCCTCTTTTTCGCCCTCGCCCTCTGCCCCAACCTCTGCCTAAAAAAGGAGGGTGTGTAGGGTTTTGAGGGGGGTAAAATGGAGGATATTGTGGGGCAAACGGGGGTTGGAAGTGGGGGAATTGTGGATATTGCCAGAAAGGGGGCCCTGTTGGTGGTCCCTGATTCGGATAATTAGGGAAGTTTTGTTGTCCACGTCCCCTTCCTCTTCTAGCCCTTGGGGGTATCTGCGCCGCACTGTTATCTCCGCTACTATCAGAGCTACTGTTGGAGCCCCTTCTGGAGGAATTAGTACTGGAGTCTGAATTGTAGTTGGTCCCTGGGGGGACATAGTCATCCCTTAAGTATGGATAGACTTTCTCCTTTGAGAATTTCTTGATGTCCTTTTGTAGTTTAGCTACCTTCTGGTTCATAAGATATTCTTTATGTTCCGCCATCTCTTTATTAATCTCAGCTAATTTTGTTTTGAAGCCTGGATTTTGTACCGCTGTTTTCAAGGCAGCCTCGGCTGCTTGTATTCTAACCAGAAGTGCATCTGCTAGTCGTTTGGCTGTATTTACTATTAGAATGAGGAGGTCGTGTGTACACTTCCACGACACCTGTGACCATTCAACTTTAAATTGTCCGTCCTCCCAGAAAATCCTGGGGAAATTTTTTACGATCAACCCATTCGGTGCTATTTTGGCTTTGAAATATTGAGCCATCATCGTCCCATGGATTGTTATCCTTATCCATTCTCGTTTTAAATCTGATAGGAATTGCCACTCTGTTGTATTGCTCCCCGTAGCTGGTTCAACATCGATACCAAACAAAGAAGGTGTCCTCATGATAGCTGCTGCATCCTCCTCGCCAAAACTCAGTCCTTGACCCTCCATGATGGAGTGGTCAAGGGTGGCTGGTCTCGGTGGGGTGGAGTCCTTCACAGAAGGTAGGGAAGAGGGTAAAGAAAAAGAAATAAGGAGGACTCAAGGAAGGTAAAAGAGGTTCCAATGCCGTAATGGGCTCTGGACCAAGTGTGACCCACCAACTTGGTATAAGGTCAACTACTGATGGGGGATATGAACAGACTAACCCACCTGGGGGGAACTCCCACGGTGTGAACCGTGCTCAAGTTATTGTCAAAAGGAGGGAGGAAGAAAAAGTGATCACTTGATCAGCGGACAGTATTTACCACTCAGGTTGGTGGAAGATCCAGTCACAGCGTGTGTCCGTACCTGAGAGTACAACAACGAGGGGTTGCTGGACTGTTCCAATATACAACTAGGGAAGATTTAACTGGCGTGACCAAAGGTGTAGGAGTAACACCCTGGGGCATCCATTTTGTTGGATGGATTTGCCTCACACACCCAGAAGGGTGTCATGCTTCATCATCGGCGGTTGCTCCTCGTCGGGGAGGCGGTGCAATCCCCGACGGGCTCACTTGACACGCCGATGCACTAGTCCAAGATGGCCGCGTCCCGATCGGCCGAAATCACGTGACACGTCATAGAAGGTGGAGACGCGTGATACACGACGATTCGTTGTGTTTTGGTTAAATAACCCTGACCGCCGAGCTCACATATCTACTCGAGCTCGGCGGCGAAGGGTAGGTCATGTAGCCCGGACACAGGAGATTAGAGGTGAGTGCAAGAGCGATAAACGAGGGATGGGAGGATAGGAGCCCCTTGGTTTTTTAGGAGTTGTTCACCTGCAAATAACCCTTTGGCGGTATTTTTGTCCTAACTTCAGCTGAAACCCAAGGGCTCATCCTTGATGTTCTGTCCCGCCGACCCCTCATGTGGCTGTTAGTTCTTGACTAGTAGGTGAGTAGGGGATACGAGCCTTACATACCTTTAGCTCCTCTAGTCACAGAGTATGTGTGTGTGTTTGCACCTAGCCACCCTAAGTTACAAACGGTGTCTCTCTCTATCTATATACAATGCCTGCACATGGTAAGAACCCAGGTGGACAGTGACTCTAGCCTTGATAGCTGCTGTACATACTTTTTTAACCTTTTAACCTCCCCCACCCCACAAACCCCCTCACCAGCTCAGTGGTTGTTGTGTGTGCCCCACCATTTACACTATGCACATACAACTGACAAGGCATGCAGTGGTTTTTTGTTTAATGCTCAATAATACCAACAGCATGCCACACTGTTCACAGATCCTTTTAATGACGTGACCTACTTTTCATATTGCAAACTTGTTTTTAACCATTGTTGTTTATCTCTTCCATATGTATAGGCATAGGACAACCCACAGAGGTAAACATACACCACTACACACATGACACTAGCATGTTGTTTTCACCTTTTTAAGGTCCTGATGAATCGCGGGCAATTATTACCCATTGCGAGAAACATGTCGACCATCTTCACCCCTAGCCTCATCTAGGGTCACCTGACCTAACTTGTTGACACCTAGTGAGCTAGTCCCTTGTTTTTAATTGCAGCCAGGGGACCCCCAGAATAAAGTGAATTCCGGTACCCCCAGCTACATTTTAATATCCCATTTTACTATCACACACCATCTTGCCCACACCCACACCTCACCATAAGGCTGTTGGATAAAAAGATCTCCGCCAAAGAGCCCCTCTTTGAGGTGAGCCCGTCGGGGATTGCACCGCCTCCCCGACGAGGAGCAACCGCCGATGATGAAGCATGACACCCTTCTGGGTGTGTGAGGCAAATCCATCCAACAAAATGGATGCCCCAGGGTGTTACTCCTACACCTTTGGTCACGCCAGTTAAATCTTCCCTAGTTGTATATTGGAACAGACCTACAATAGAACAAGGGTGACAGGCAGAATCTACATTTTATTTTTGGCTGTTTCACATAGAGCAAACCTTGCCCACAGACATGCAAATGTTTCACAACAGACAGACAGACTGAGTTATACTTTTTTTTCTTATGGCACAGGGAGATTTGCCAGGATTCACAGGTTGCAGAGGCAAGGCTGGAAAGCTCAACTCGATTTGGACTGGAGGGTTACAGTTAAAGCTACAGGGACACAACAATCAACAAGAGCCTTTTTCCTACAGCTGACCAGTGGCAACTGGACCTCAACAAGACCCCGCTGTTTGGCCTCTGCATGACACCGTGTGAGTCTCTAAGTGCCTTCAATGAGGTCCGAGGGGCTTTAAACTGGTGGATTGGGAACTAAAGGACTAAAGTCAGTAGGAGGAATCTTTGACCAGGATGAACCTAGTTTGTGTATCCGACCTGCGCTCTATCGCAGTCAGTGTCAGTGTCAGTTTGCACCCAGGTCCTAGTCTACGTCCCCATTCTTGTTCAATGTTTACATCTCTTCTAGCACCATCGAAAAAAATTCAAACTGGATAATTTGACCGAAATTGTATGCAACCTATTAAGTGAATATTGTAGTATAACCTTCATAATGTCCAGAGACTTCAATATAAACCTCTTCCAAAACCCGCCTGAGGATCTCGGGGTGCATATCCAGTGGTTCCCCCACACCTCGCTGTTCAATCAATACCCGCAGGCAACAGGCCCTCAAAACTATCACCAGGCAATTGTACACATGTTATGCAGCTGTTACACAGAGAACTTAAGGAGAATGAAATGGATGACCTGTTCCATCCCCTCAATAACGAAAAAATGTAGATCTGTTCTTTGTTTCCAGAGTGAAGAAGATGCAGTCGTCATCGACGGATGGGAAGCCTTTTTAAACCGATTAATTAGTGAATTTCGATCCACTCCTCGTACCCTGCAAGCCACCAACAATCTTGCATTTTATTAGGGACCAAAAAAGCTAAAATCTCAAGAAATTCGGCCCTACGCCATGCTAGAAAAAGTCTGGGAAGCGCAAATCTATTTAATAACTATAAGCAAGCTCAAAGAGCTTTCAGGCCGACCAGTTCTGGCTGAAACTTGTCCACGCAAGCAAGAATTTGAATCCAAAGTAATTTTGGTCGCTAGTGAATAGGGGGGTCATTAGGTGGAAGTGGGCAAGGGAGCGCAAACCTAAGCGAAGAAGAATGGACCCTGTTTCTAACAAACAATTTCAGTGAATACATAACCAGGGATGTTCATCTCAGCTCCCTTCCATCAATCGAACCAGTACCACCATAACTTGAAGCCATATGCATAGGCGAGTCTGGGCATAACAATTTAGCCAACCATGCTCAGGAAGTGACTACAAATGACAGAAAGGACATGCTTGATGACACCGCAACTGAGATTTTGTCAGCCCCAGAAGCACTCAGAAATAAAATTGTTTGCACAATTAGTAAAGCCAGGTCAGAAGGAGCCCCTGGTCCTAATGGCCTTCCTCAGGCCCTGTTTAAATCAGACATAAATCTGTTGTCAGAAAACCTGGGTCCCCTGTTTTCATACTGCTGGCTCAACCATAATATCCCAGAGTCGTGGAAAGGAGCCATTATCCATCCTATCTACAAAAGTGGCATGAGAAACAACTCTAAAAACTACATGATGATAGTTCTTCTTGATGTTGACTCTAAATACTACGCCAGTTGGAAGAGCTGTTGGCCTGGGCAGAAACAACAAGGCGCATCCTCTTTAACCAGACCGGCTTTGTGGCCAAGTCAGGAACCTCAAGCAGCCTACGTGCAATATCCGTGTTGATGGAAAAAGCAGCAGTCCAAAGTATGCAACTTCACTGCTGCTTCATCGACTTCAAGGCGTCCTTTGATCAGGTGCAGGCAAAAATGACAGAACTGGGGAATACCTTTTAAAAGCCATAATTAAACTTCACTCAAACACCTGGATTCAAATAAAGTTGGGAGAGGGCTTCTACGTCTCAAGGGAAATACAGACCACAAGTGGAGTCAAACAAGGTTGCCTGCGGACCCCTCTTCTTTTTAACCTCTTCATTTCAGAGCAATCTCACCTACTGGACAACATTAACTTCCAGCCCCCTCAAATGGACGGAACTCGTACCAGCAACCTGCTATACGCTGACAACCTTGTGCTACATAGCCATACACGGGTTGGCCTACAGAGACTACTTGATGAGCTGCTCCCCTACACAATAAATAACACCTTCAAATGAAATCTATCAAAAACAATCACTTTTGGGAAGCGGAAGCAGCAGAGAGGCGGGTGCTTTTTTAACGGCGAAACTATTGAAACAGTATCTTCTTACAAATACTTGGGGATTTTTCTGGACTCTAGAGGATCTTTTTTAAAGCATAAAGAAGCGGTCAGGGCCAAAGCCCTGTCACTAGAGGCTGCCTCAGCAGAGCTGGAGAAACAGCTAACTTGGCCCAAGCCTAACCCCACTGTTCACGGTAATGAAGGTAAAGATTACTAATTCCCTATCATACGGGCTCAAGATCATGTTGGGGACTAACAGCACCACATTGAATACATTAACAACTAAAATCTTCAAACGAGCATGGCGCCTGCCAAGATCTTCATCGCCAGCTCAAGTCGGGCTTGAATTTGGCCTATTAGATCACCATGGCGTCGAGGCCTGCACGTTAATCAAGCTCTGCAACAGACTGCGCAACTTTCGGGAAGGCAGCCTGGATGCAAGACTCTGGAAAGAGATATTGATCAGACAAACCAGGCAAAAACATTGGCGCCACCTGGAACACTCTCTGCAGTTACTCTGTGTCAAGGAATACTGGGGAACAAATCCCTCCCAGCAGGCATTAAAATCTGTCATCAAGAGAAGAGACCGGCTCTGGTCTTTTCATTCTGACAGGGCAAAACTGCCAAGAAGGAAACATGCCTGGGCGGGTATTTCTGATTTCAAACCGGGGGTTGAATCACCTTACCATCAAGCACATATGCACCTGTATGGAAGTTAAAGTTTATGGCACTGAGGATGGGAGAATGGCCTTTCTTAAAGCAATTACCCTAATGGCGTCACCCTTGTGTTAATATAGAATGTAGGGAGTGCAGCTATCATTCTGAAGCAATGGAGCATAAAGTCTGTGCATGTCCCACATTGCTTAACGCAGGAAGGAGCTTGATGCGGGTGAATGGAACAAACTTGGAGTTTGATCATGGCGACAGGCTATAATAGCTGCTATGAACACAGATAATACGATGCTCAACATCAGGTTCACTAAATTTGTAACATGAGCGACCAAAAAACTTAGGAAAAACAGGGATGCAAATTCCTTTGCCCAAGCAGCATTGCCATGACGCCCTTTGATCAATTTATGAACTCTTGATCACCCTGTGCTGTTTACCTGAATACTGCCCTTTTCCCCAATTTTTATTATTCACAAGCTCTGACCTTAGAACTTTTTAGAACATTTACGCCCGGCTTGTCTCTTTCCTGACTCTAAAAACGAGGCTACGGTCTTTTGACATTCTAGGTTCCGGACACTAACTGCTATTAATCAACTCTGGGACATTTTACTCTAACACTCTTTTTGTACCAATAATTTGTCTTTTTAACCTCTTTTATACAAGCAATATACGTTAAAAAAATTGTTATGGTTTTAAGTAATCAAAAATAAAGTTAAATTGTAATTCTAATTGCATTTCAACTTTATTACTATTTTGGTACTGCATAAATACTTTACATATTGGCCTAAGTTGTGCCGGTCTGCTCTAAGGGTTCAGTCTGACAAGGGTTGTTATTACTCCTCAAAGTGAGCATTGAAAATACTTTTCCAGCCACACCAATGCCACTACCAAAGGAAAAATTTCAAAAAAGCAATGCTTCTGCCCACAGCTTTCCACTGCACTGGCCATTGCTCCGCACACAGTTCTTGTCAGAATAGACTGAAATCACAACTCCCAGCTGCATACGAGAAAATTTGTATGCTCCACTCCACTTCATCTCCAAATGCCACTTTTATACCAGCAGCCAACTAAGTTCAATCATGGGACAGCCGCTGGCCCGATAAAGCTAATGCCATTCACATGCATACAGTCGTCCCTGCCTCAATTGCCCTGAAAGCAAAATTAAGATAGCCCAAAAAAATATCTGAATGGCTCTCACTTTCACTTTAGTTTTGATCAGCATGGCTTATCCGGCACACACAAGGAACGACTTGGGACGTACCCATCCTCCAACCCGTTCTACCCGACGGTAACCAGGAGTCACGTGCCTTTAACCCGCCGTGACTCTTACTCAGCTAAAGTGTTTTTTAACCATTTATTCTGGATTACCACGTACCATTTACCTTGGTTTGATGCTTTGAGTCAGACGCTCACTCGTTTGGATTACCACGTACCATTTACCTTGGTTTGATGATTTGAATCAAACAATCACACGTTTTCCGATAGAGGGTCTCCGTACACGGATGAGACATCTCTGTCACCGGTCCTGGGCCCTGTCGGGTCGGAATTCACACCGATAAAGCGACCTTTCAATTTGTATCCGTCCGTTACAGCCCTGAAGAGTCGTGGGCAGACTGTGCCATATACGACGAAACACGTGTTGGCTGGTTTTCTCGTATCTCAACAATTAAAAGACACTACATCAACGATGGATCGTTTTTGCTATATACTGTCTAAATGTACTCTGGACTAACCTTTGTCTCTACAAGGACTGTTAATAACGACTGCATTGTTTATGTTTATTATTTGAGTGTGCATGGGCACATGTTGGTTTGAATTTTCTGTACTGACTTTTGTTAGTACTCTTCTAGGGGGTTATAAGGCTTATCTCCTCGATCTTTTGCACCTCACAAAATTTGAAAGCTCGCATTTAATGACCTGCGTAACTCTTAAGCTGTGCGCCACCTTCTAAAAACCCTTGTTCTGTCTCATATCACAGCTTTCCACTGCACTGGCCATTGCTCCGCACACCAGAGTTCTTGTCAGAATAGACTGAAATCACAACTCCCAGCTGCATCCGAGAACATTTGTATGCTCCACTCCACTTCATCTCCAAATGCCACCTTTATACCAGCAGCCAACTAAGTTCAATCATGGGCCAGCCGCTGGCCCGATAAAGCTAATACCATTCACATGCATACAGTCGTCCCTGCCCCAATTGCCCCGAAAGCAAAATTAAGATAGCCCAAAAAAATATCTGAATGGCCCTCACTTTCACTTTCGTTTTGATCAGCATGTTTTCAGTCAGCTCAATCATTGCTTCCTACTTATCAACTAGTAGCCATATCTGCAGCTTCACTGAGTCAATTTCTATGCCCTAAAATGTAAGACGAGTTACTAGGCCCACCGTCTTTTTATGTGCCAAAGGCCCACCAAATTTCAGCATCAAGATTGAACAACTTTGCAAAGCTTGACGACGAGTCTTCATCCAAACCAACAAACAGAAAATCATCCAAATAATCTGTAACCTGTGAAAAACCAGATACTTGTACAAGTCACCAAAGTGAAAAATTGCTGAATTTTTCAAAAAATGAACATGAAATGGAACATCCCATAGGAAGGCCATAACCACATAAAATTGACCTTCAAAGCGGATACACAGCAACTCAAATACTTCAGGCCAAACTGGTAGCAACCTAAAGCAATATTTGATGTCACACTTAGCCATGCAGTGCCCAACTCTCACCATATGACATTGTCAACTGAAGCATAAAAGATAGTGACTAGGTCTATTGGAATAAAATCATTGACAGACTGACCCTCTCACCAGGAAAAGTGTTGTATCAGTCTGGTTTGACCTTTTTTCTTCCTTGGGTATAGCCCAAACAAATATCTGAATGGCCCTCACTTTCACTTTCGTTTTGATCAGCATGTTTTCAGTCAGCTCAATCATTGCTTCCTACTTATCAACTGGTAGCTATATCTGCAGCTTCACTGAGTTAATTTCTATGCCATAAAATGTAAGACGAGTTACTAGAATGAAATCACAACTCCCAGCTGCATCCGAGAACATTTGTATGCTCCACTCCACTTCATCTCCAAATGCCACCTTTATACCAGCAGCCAACTAAGTTCAATCATGGGCCTGCCGCTGGCCCGATAAAGCTAATGCCATTCACATGCATACAGTCGTCCCTGCCTCAATTGCCCCGAAAGCAAAATTAAGATAGCCCAAAAAAATATCTGAATGGCCCTAACTTTCACTTTCGTTTTGATCAGCATGTTTTCAGTCAGCTCAATCATTGCCTCCTACTTATCAACTGGTACCCATACCTGCAGCTTCACTGAGTCATCCGAGAACATTTGTATGCTCCACTCCACTTCATCTCCAAATGCCACCTTTATACCAGCTGCCAACTAAGTTCAATCATGGGCCAGCCGCTGGCCCGATAAAGCTAATGCCATTCACATGCATACAGTCGTCCCTGCCTCAATTGCCCCGAAAGCAAAATTAAGATAGCCCCAAAAAATATCTGAATGGCCCTCACTTTCACTTTCGTTTTGATCAGCATGTTTTTAGTCAGCTCAATCATTGCTTCCTACTTATCAACTGGTAGCCATATCTGCAGCTTCACTGAGTCAATTTCCTGTTGTGTTTCTATCTAGGACCCTAATTCGATATTCCCGGTTCTTGCCCTTATGTGGTTATAATCAATAATATCCTGATAAAGGCATAAGAATCATATCCATATTCAGTAATAGCCCATGCAGTCCAAATCACAGCACGGCTACTCCCATCGACTCCTAGAAAGCACAACGCGTTCTTTAAACAAACCAAGTCTCCAGCAGCCCGGGAAATCCCCCCTGCTTTTGTTTTGATTTGAACAAGAACTCCTGGAGTCCATAAAGAACCTTTAGTTCTTAGTGACGTCTTATGTCCAACCTTACGTCAAACTCGGCATCTTTCAGGTATAAATATACCATCAGTTGCCTTAAGCAAACACACGGTGGTTTGGAGCAGAGTGGCCATCTACTTGCCCGAGAGCCCAGCTGATGCGAGAGCCCACGGAAGCCGCCCCTCCCGTTTGACGCACTGAGAGAGACGCTGTCTTTTTCTCCAGCCGAGAAAATCCAGCTCCGGTGTTTCCAGTCTACCCTTGCGGGTTGCTGGGAGATCGAGTCCTGGGGAAAGAGATACCAGACCTCCCACATTCTATTACCAAGGTACGGAGCTGACTAAACCCTTAAGAGAATTCTTGATGCAGATTCTTGGCAAAATAATCTTAACCAACTTAACTTAAACTGCTACTTACTTACTCCTTCCCAAGTATTAGGCTTAGGTCAGGTACACCGGGGTAAGCGTAGTTAGAAGCACCAGTTGAGTACGTTAGTCAATGTTTTTCTGTATGTATATATTTTATCCATTTTAAAGTATCATATGGCTAAGAAACCATATCAATGCTTTTACAGTATTATTTCATAATACTACTTTTACTGTACACACTTTACTTTTTGATAAGTATTGCAATTGTGGCAATTCATTTCTCTTGCATGTGAAAGAAGACTGCTCAATAAATAACACCTTTTATTGAAAAAGCCCATCTCTCTATTTCTCTGCACTCTGGTGAAACTTAGTATGCACGGTTGACTGAGTGAAATAGCTGCCTATTGTTTTCACACGACTTTAGAGATACACTCTTATTCTGAGGGAGCAAAGTTGTCATGTTTATGTGGTTGTCAGAAACTGAATCCCTTCTTGTCTGAGTCAGGGAAGTTCATCCCTCCCTATTCATTCAAGAAAGTTTCTAGTGACCTCTGAGCTAGTTGGCACAAACCTAAATTAAGTTTAACATAGTCAGTAGAGACCTAGATGACCTCAGTCCTACGTCTACACTGCTGTTTATGTTATTCTAATGCGCAGAGCCTATTGGGAAAATAGGAACTACACTACATGGCTCCCAACGTTTGCTAAGGCGATAATCTAAAGCAAGACACTAGAGTAACTCAGTCGTGCTTTTTCACCCAGAACCCTTTTCCCGTAAAAACTCCAAAAGACATCTGGAGTGGGTGAAAGGTTAATATCCGCCGGAACTTAGTAGGATGAGAATCCTATGTATTAGTTTTTAGGTCTCGCCTGTCGATGCGCATGCGCATCGAGCAAGGCGAGAGTATTGCGAGTTATCCACTCTTTATCCACACTGCAAGGAATCGTGGCGATTCCTTGCAGTGCCCGTGACTTTTAAGGTCAATGCGCATGCGCATTGAGCTTATGCGCATGCGCATTGACCTTAAAAGCGCGTGCGCGTGCACGTCCGTCTTTGTTTACCCGCTCCGCCCCCTCCCGCCGTGTCGCATTTCTCCTCCCCTCCCCTCTCTTCCTTCCGTCTAACGCCGTCTAACTTCCTTCCGCGTAACACCGCCGCAACGGTCACATCCTGCCGTGTCGCACCTCTCCCCTCTCCGCCCCCTCCCCTGCCCGCCCCCTCCCCTGCCCGCCGTGTTACGGTGAAAGGCTTGTTTTTGCTTTGTATATTTTAACCCGCTCCGCCCCCTCCCCTCCGTGTCGCATTTCTCCTCCCCCCTCCCCTCTCTTCCGTCCGTCCGTCTTGTTTTCTTTCTCTCCTGCCTCTCCTCGCCAATGTCTTTCTACTTGTAACCCCATTCCATCACTCGCCTCACTCTTCCCTTGTCACCCCACTCTCTCCCTTGCTCCTCTCATTTGCTTTGCTTCCCCACCATGTCCTCTGACGTGTGCCTTCCCCTCCCCTCCCCTCCCCCGCGGCTCACCCCACCTCTTCTCGTTTTCCCCTCGCCCTCCCCCTCCTCCCTCAGCCATCGCTCCCATCTCTCTTTGATCTGAGTGAAACTATTAATGGGGTCTCTTAAAGAAATGCACAGGATTCTCTGGCAGCAGTATATTTTAAATTGTACACCAAAATTCATCAAGTTGTATACTGGTAGGGTCTCTTTGTAACAAATCTCTTGTTGAGTAGGTATCTGATGTCTGCACTGTGAGCTCACTAATAGAATACATCTGTTAGTTTCTGATGAGCTACAAATAGCTGCAGGAAGTGGGACGAGCTGGGAGTTGTAGTTCGCCCTGCGTGTTGGTTAGCTGTACCTCATGCTTTCCCTGCGCTGATGCTACCCAGCTTCCACTAGCAATACGGACATTAGCAGTGGAATCTTTGTACATGTGTTGTCCATGATGCTTGTTGATGCCCCTATATCTGACTCGTGAGTATGGAATAAGCTGTTGGTGTGGCACTCAGGTTCTCAAATGAGCACAAACCAGAAGGTCACAGTTTTGAGAGTGGCAGTAGCTAGGAGAAACAAGAACTTTGTGCAGTTGACACGGGCAGTAATTTTGATTTATGGGCACATGTAACTTGGATAGTTTTGTTGTACATGCCCTAGGAAAGACTTACATAACATTGGTATACACTTGTAAGCTAGAACGTCCATCTTGTTTTCTTTCTCTCCTGCCTCTCCTCGCCAATGTCTTTCTACTCGTAACCCCATTCCATCACTCGCCTCACTCTTCCCTTGTCACCCCACTCTCTCACTTGCTCCTCTCATTTGCTTTGCTTCCCCACCATGTCCTCTGACGTGTGCCTTCCCCTCCCCTCCCCTCCCCCGCGGCTCACTCCACCTCTTCTCGTTTTCCCCTCGCCCTCCCCCTCCTCCCTCAGCCATCGCTCCCATCTCTCTTTGATCTGAGTGAAACTATTAATGGGGTCTCTTAAAGAAATGCACAGGATTCTCTGGCAGCAGTATATTTTAAATTGTACACCAAAATTCATCAAGTTGTATACTGGTAGGGTCTCTTTGTAACACTCACACTCACTCACCCTCACCCTCACTCACCTTCACCCTCAACCCCTCACCCTCACTCACCCCCCCTCACCCTCAACCCCTCACCCTCCCTCACCCTCACTCACCCTCAACCCCTCACCCTCACTCACCCTCACTCACCCTCAACCCCTCACCCTCACTCACCCTCAACCCCTCACCCTCAACCCCTCACCCTCAATCCCTTACCCACACTCACCCACACTCACCCCCACTCACCCTCACTCACACTCACTCACCCTCACTCACCCTCACTCACCCTCACTCACCCTCACTCACCCTCACTCACCCTCACCCTCACTCACCCTCACCCTCAACCCCTCACTCACCCTCACTCACCCTCAACCCCTCACCCTCACCCACCCTCAACCCCTCACCCACCCTCAACCCCTCACCCTCACTCACCCTCAACCCCTCACTCACCCTCACTCACCCTCAACCCCTCACTCACCCTCACTCACCCTCAACCCCTCACTCACCCTCACTCACCCTCAACCCCTCACTCACCCTCACTCACCCTCACTCACCCTCACCCTCACTCACCCTCACCCTCAACCCCTCACTCACCCTCACTCACCCTCACCCACCCTCAACCCCTCACCCTCACCCACCCTCAACCCCTCACCCACCCTCAACCCCTCACCCTCACTCACCCTCAACCCCTCACTCACCCTCACTCACCCTCAACCCCTCACTCACCCTCACTCACCCTCAACCCCTCACTCACCCTCAACCCCTCACTCACCCTCACTCACCCTCAACCCCTCAGCCTCACCCTCACTCACCCTCAACCCCTCACCCTCACTCACCCTCACTCACCCTCAACCTCATGCTAAAGATTTACAAAAAAACCCATAAACAATTCTAAAAGCACTAACTCTAATGCTGCGAGACCTATTGCATTTCTAATGCTTGTTTGGTTTGATCAACGTTGAAGGATACAGTGTTCCAAACTATTGTGCACCTAATCTTTGTTTCCTTGAAACTCGATCTGCAACAGAAAACTTTCAGTCAGTAAAATGTCAGAAAGTGACGAAGAGAGAGAAAGAGAAGCCTTAGCAGCTCGACTCTTAGAGGAAGACACAACCCTCCAAGAAAATTACCCGAGTGTTATTATCATTCCGGTCAATATAAGAAGAACTATAACTCTTAAACTTATCGAAAACAGACTGACACCACGAGGTGGTACAGTCATATTCGTGGTAGGGGCACAAGAATATCGGCAGACAGAGGTATTCTATTCATGGATACATTTTCCAGCAGCACACGCTGTGACAAAAGACTTCCACTATTACAAAATAGAGGAACTTCCGGGAGAATACACTCCTTTCGAGGAGATCGAAATCCCACTAAATTACCAAGAGCACCTGCTCTGGTTTAATGGCGCCCTGAAACATAATAATCACATCACCAGGCTCGGTCCACTAGGTACACTAGGAGCAACGTGGCCGGTTCTAGCCAGCTACACACCACATCCAGACATTGATAAAATGTCAGACCGGGAACATTTAGCTCAGCTGAAACTCTTAATTAAAATACATAGACAATTGGTCCAATATGTCATGCGGACTTCAATAGTCCAACCCACAATTAATATTCCACAGCTGACCCCCTCATCAGGGGAACACAAACAAAATCACACCACAGAACATACAATCATGTCTTGTTAAAGTACCTACAAAACGGGAACAAATTCCATTCTGGTTAGCACAAAAAAGTACTCAAATAGAGGCAGTATTTGTAGATACTACTCCTACTGAGAAACACAGAATTCTGACTATCTGTCTTCCAATGGGTACGCACCACATGTGGAGGACTGTGACACTTGGGGCACAGTTTTTGCTTCCATCTACACAAAAAAACATGGTGTCCCGTCTATGGCGGTCATACCAGTTGTACTAAGACAGATTCAAAATGAATACGGTCCAGAACCTGCTTTAACTCTGGGTATGAAATTCCTGAAAGACTTCAAGCAGGTCTCGGCTATATTATTAGCCAACTTAAAAGGAGAAGCAGCATCTGTGGCGATCCGCCAGAAATTGAAGGAAACAGATATAGCAGACCAACCATTGAACTCGCCAGAATCATAGAAAAATCCTATGAAGAACTGTGAAGAGATAGTTTGGGTGGGAAACCGGTAAAACCCCAACTAACTGAAAATCCTGAATAACATTTATTAAAAATAATTTAAAAACTCCAAAAAAGAGTTGGGATGGTAATAAACAATCCACTCCCAGGGAAAAACATTTCCAGTCCAGAGGAAGGTCTCCTCAGCGGAGAGAGAGATCTCCAGTCCGAGCAGACAAGTCTCCCCAGAGGGAGCCCTCTGAAAGAAGATATAACCTTAGAGAAGGGGATAAAATAAAACCTGACATATCAAAATGCTGATATACGTCTCTCTCGATCCGTCTCACTCAATCTTTCTCGATCTTCCTCACAGAAATCGGAAAGAAGAGGACGGTCAGAACCCAGAGAAGAGCACGTCAAGTCCAGAGACAAGGAACCTGCTCATCAAAGTAAAAAATTACAATTTCCCAGAAAGAAGGTAGCAAGTATTAACACCTTGGCTGCTTTGAGTTTTCCCCTCCTGTGCTGAACTTTGATGCTTCCCCATTGTTCATGACGAGCTCAGCTCGTCATAAGCACAGCCCAACCGTGCCTCATGACGAGCTGAGCTCGTCATGAGCAGCGAAGGGGTTAAAATTAAACATGCCGAGAATTCTGAGGACACAACTGAAAAACGGAGAGTGGGCACAGACAATGCTAGACAGCGCAGCAGAAGTGACAATAGCTCGCAAGATCCTGATGAATCTTCTGGAGACAGTGGACACAAATGAATACATTCAAGTGGAAACTGCAGACACACGAGTTAGTGTGCCCCATAAACTATATGAAATAACATTACGTATAGAGGGAGATAAAACTAGGAAAATAAAAGGTCTCTTTTGGGAACAACTTTCTAAAGGCTATGAAGTGGGGGATAGAGTAATTCCAACCACGAACCGGAGAGGTTTCTTGATTGAAGACGCACACATGGGATTGGGTCTGAGGCACCAAGAGATCCTGAAATCTCTCATGGAATTACAACCAGAGTACTGGTGGCTAGGAATGAACGTAGATATCTATAATTTGCAAGAAATTGTGAGGACTGCAACAGAGATCGCAGTTGTAAACTGGACGAGCCAATAGCCCAGATACCTCTATTAGATAGCATCAGGCTATCTATAGCACAGAAATCCAGTCGGAAGAATGCGTCTCCATAATTATTAAGACTGAATTCACTTAAAATGTAGACCCCAGCACTCGGCTGACACCAGAACTGTTATAAAAGATTTGCGAGTCTTTATCGGCACATACGCAATTGGCATGCTACATTCTGATCAGGGTCCTGCGTTTAGCTCTCGAGCTTACAAAGAGGCCCTAAACAGCATGGGCATTGCATTGCGGTACTCTTCTCCCTTCCATCCTGAGGGAAATGCAGTAGTGGAAAGAAAAAACTGGGACATAAAGCAATCTATAACGGCGAGGGTATTAGGTTCTGGTGATGGGTGGGTTAAACATTTAACAAGTGTCCAACGTTGTCTTAATAATCTGCCAAGAAATTCTCTAAAAGGTCTCATTCCATACGAACTATTGTTCGGCACTAGAATACTCATTCAGGATCTTGATTGTCACACTTCAGTGGTAGAAGAAAATCCTTTGATATCAAAGATCGCTTGGCTGTTTTACAGGATTTAAATGAAACAAGAAAAAACCTGAGTAACATAAAGTTGAAACAACGTCCGACAGCCACTGAAGAAAAACCACCTGTCCCAGCAAGACCTGTCTGGATTCCAAAGATTGGGGATCTGGTCAGAGAGAAGATCGCGGTGAAGAAGGAATTTGGGCCTTCTTACAGAAAAGCAGTACCTGTCTTAGCTATCAGCGGAACAAGATCAGTTGTACTACCGCCCCTTGCTGGTAAAAAGGAGAACATAGTTGTATCCATCAACCTGGTAAAACCACAATCATGTGGCCAATAATAAGTAGTAGGCCAAGTGGACTCCCAAGAAATAGCAGAATACCGAAATTTGCTACAATCCAAGAGACTCATACTGAGAGACTAATCACATTTGATAAACATGCAGTGAATAACAAGGGACTATGCAATAATGCCATGGAACTAGTGCCTCTTGAAACCCAAATTGCAACAGTTCGTCAAGAAACACCAGTCTACAATGATGTAGCCTCTGACTATGCTAATGAAACAAAGAAAAATGCAAAAGCAAATGAAAATCCGAAAAAAATTCCAACAATTGACAGAACTACATCTGGCTACTTCATCAACTTCGATGACTTCTCTGAAGATCCAAGCGAGCATGAAGAAACGCCTCCAACAAAAACTTTCAAAGACAAAGTAATTGAACTTTTTCACCACTAAAAGAAACATATCTGATTTCACCATGGATTGAATTTTGGATTGTGTTAGATGTACTCTCCTGCTTTGGCTCATCATGGTTCTATGTTTGGGAAAATTCATTGATGGAAAATATAGTACAATGTACATAGCAAGTCAGAACATCAACTTGGTCCTAAAGCCTCACACATCCTCCCACATTGAGAAAAGAGAACTGGCATCTGTAAACATCTCAGCCAATCCAATACCCGGTGGGGTAGCATGGGACAGAACTGATTATGACATTTTTGGCCCGGTTGAGCTCTTGAAATATCTACACCAGTTCAAGGTTTCATTAAGTGACTTTGTGACACCAAGTACCTTCTCTGATAATTGGGACTTTGAAAACATTAATAACATGATGTCAGATTTAGTAATGTCAGCCAAATTTACAGAACATGATTACTTACAGGGTTCATCGAATTATGAAGAGTTATACTGTTACAATCATTATGGTGATCACTATTTGCATAAAACTACTCAGCCTAGAAATGTTTTATCTTATAACCAATGGGAACACTGTCCAACTCCACCAAAAGGCAGTTTGAAAACATTTGATAAGAAATTCCAGTACTTCTCAGGGTTTAATAACAGTGATCCAGAAACGTTTTATTTTAAAATGTTATTTAAGACAGGAATGAAAACAATGTTGACAAATACAAAATTGATTTATTCTGAAAACTTTTATGACAAAATGTCTACATTTGGTTTCGAATTTTGGAAAAACACCATTGAAACAAAAACGATCTGGGGTTCCAAAGATTGGCAAGTACAAGGCCTAGAAGCATTATTTAGGGCGTGCATTCTTGAATGGCACAATTCAACAAACTACTTGTCTTGGCCTAGCTAAGATAAAAGACTTAAATACACCGTCTGTTCCGAAACCCATAACTGATAGTGAAAGCACTACAGATGTGGAGATAGACGTTTCCCATATTTTACACCAAAACAGAACACATCCTGATTGGAAAAAGTGGTTGATTTGGCCAACAGACACGAATAACTGTCAAGATAGATTCCTGAAAAAAACACAGGGGTTCAAAATGACCAGGCCAGACCCTAGATACTCCCAGAGACAACATCCAGGGATAGTTACAACATACAGTGTAGGGAAACTATGCCTTGAGTGGCTAGAGAAATCCACTCTGGCTGAAATTAAGGAACACTTGACTTTACTTAAAGACGGTGCTGACTTGCGTGATTTCATATTGGGACCACGCAAAAAGCGTCAAAAACGTTTCATAGTGGCCGGTATATACGCTGCCTATAACGAAGCTTGGAAAGTAATGCAAATTGAGACAGCAGAAAAAATACGAGAAATTGATCGTATAAATTTGGAAAAATCACTTTCTGTAGTGGACAATGGGTTAACGACTCTGTCCTCCAGAATATATTCACTAGACAGCATTGTATCATCTGCTTTTGATATAATAGAGCAGGACTTACTAATGTTACAACATGGTCAGTCTCAATTTCGTTTTATTGTGCAGCTTGGTTGGATGTTGCAAAATCTGCGTTCAGGCTACGTACCATGGCGTTTAATCAACACAACGTCATTATTCGGTATGTTAATGTTAATGTTATGGGTGTCTTATATAGGGCTCGGCTACTCCGAGGAGAGTCCCGGCGCTTTCTGACCCACAGCAAAACTACAAAAGGAGGCAAGAGAGAAGGCGAAGGAAAAAAGACCGATCACTGTCCATAGAGCCACGTTTTCAGAC
This sequence comes from Lissotriton vulgaris, assembly GCF_964263255.1. Classification (NCBI taxonomy): domain Eukaryota; kingdom Metazoa; phylum Chordata; class Amphibia; order Caudata; family Salamandridae; genus Lissotriton; species Lissotriton vulgaris. The sequence goes on from NC_141695.1 coordinate 862,096,835, forward strand.
CTTTCCTAAAGGCCAGCAGGTTCGAGGTACAGCGGAGCGAAAGGGGGAGGGTGTTCCATAACTGAGGAGCCAGATGTTTGAAAGAGCGTCCCCCTACCCTTGTTTTCCTAACAGCAGGGACAATAGCCAGACCAAGAGATTCCGATCTAAGGGATCTTGTAGGTTTGTAGAAAGCAAGGCGTTTCTGGATATATTCAGCTCCCACCGCGTGGAGTGCCTTTTGCGCCAGCGTAAGCGCTTTAAAAACAATCCGCTTCCTAACAGGGAGCCAGTGTAGGGAGAGTAGCAGGTCCGAGGCTCTCGCATGACGAGGCAGGCCAAAAATCGCCCGTGCCGCCGAGTTTTGGACCACCTGGAGCTTTTGTAGTAGATAGTCCGGAAGACCCAAGTATAAAACATTTGAGTAATCCAGCCTGGAGCAGATAAGAGCCTGGACCGTCGTCTTCCTATGCATCAGAGGGAGCAAGGGAAGAAACTTGCGCAACATTTAAGGAGACCATAGCAAGTGCCAGTCAGGCCCAGAATCTGGGACTTAAGAGATAGGCTGTTGTCAATTTTGATCCCAAGATTCTTAGCCACCAGAGAAGAGGACGAGGGAGGGAACATGTTCACAGGCCACCAATCCTGCCAACTGGGGTCAGCCTGACACCCGAAGAAAAGCACCTCTGATTTATCAGGGTTGCACTTGAGGCTGTTCTGCTGAAACCAGTCGAAAACAGCCCCAAGGCCCCCGCGGATGCTCTCTCCGTTGAACTCCGCCCCCTTTCCACAAGTGAAAAGGAGCTGGGTGTCATTGGCGTATGACATGATCTGAGCCCCAAAGGACTCTGCCAGCACCGCCAATGGGGTCATGAAGATATTAAACAGAGTCGGGCTGAGCACCGACCCCTGTGGGACTCCGACCTCCAAAGGCGGCACTTCGGCAGAGTAAGGGGGGGCCCAGACCATCTGCCGGCGACCAGCTAAATAAGATCTAAACCAGCTCAACACCGTCCCTCTCAGACCGATCTCATGAAGTCTGCTGAGGAGACCCTTATGAGACCCTCATGAGGGGCGGTGTCGAAAGCCGCCGACAGATCTAACATTACCAGCATGGCTCTTCCACCTGAATCCAGCACTTCCTTAATGGCTTCATTGACCTCCAGAAGTGCCGTCTCGGTGCTTAGATTGGATCGAAAGCCCGACTGGGTGGAGTGCAGCAAGCCATGAGTTTCGAGAAAAGTTGAGAGCACAGAGTGAACATGCTTTTCCACTATCTTTGCAAGAGCAGGCAGAAGGGAAATTGGCCTATAATTGGCATGACTCTTGGGGTCAAGACCGGGCTTTTTAAGGAGTGGAACAACCATGTCTTGTTTCCAGACCACAGGGACAACACCACTCGTCAGTGACAAATTAAGAATCGGATTAATCAGTGGGTTCAAAATCTCCGCAGCCCTAGCCAAAAAAGTAGTAGGACAGGGGTCCGAGGGAGAACCTGACTTAAGTTTAGAAAGGAGGTCCTGAGAGATAGAGTCAGAGATAGCTGGAAACTCAGATAGAGAAGGACCAGATTCAGCTGTCAAAATCAGCTGGTCCCTAGGGATGGTAACAGCACAAGGGCTCAAGGAGGAGAAGGAATCTTGAATCCGCTTAATTTTAGTTGTGAAAAAGTTCGCTAATGAAATCACCCAGAAAACTCATGATGCAATGCACTGGCCTTAGGGGTTACAAACTCCTTAACAATAGTAAAGATTTCCCTGCAAGAACTCGAAGCCGTCTCAATTCTTGCTGAAAAATAGTTCTTTTTTTCGGCCAAGATGTCCGCATGATAGACCTTTATAGTAGCCCTATAGGCAGCCTTGGCCTCCGGATCATACTGCTGGCGCCAAAACCTCTCTGCTGCCTTGCAATTACGCCGGGACAAAGCAAGAGACTCCGTAAACCAAGGCGCTGATGTCCGCCTTGTAGATGTCCGGGGCGCAATAAGCGGAGCAAGCTCATCTAACCGCTCCACTAACCACTTCTGTAACAAGTCAAGATCACTCTCTAAGTCACCTGATAGGGGACAGGGATGCTCCAAACAGGCCTGAGCCAAACTATATTTAACCTTATTGATAAACAAATCAGTTTGGCACAAAAAGGAGCAGACTATACGATTCTGAGCATTGAAAAACATGAGAGATTACCATTGACAATGTCAGAGAGACCTGTCATTGAATGAATAATACACGGAACGATTACAATTCCGATAACAACTTTCCAGTTTAAATACTGCCAAAAGTATATGCCTGCAGGCCAGTATGAAAGGTTGGATAAAGAATACATCAAATCAACCTGGGACTTACCTTATACACACAGATGTTATAGTGAAGGGAACAAGGAGGTATTCCTTAGTGGTAAAAATTGTAAAAAATCACTAGGCGGTACACTTCTGTGTCAAGGTATTAACTTGCATGTAGCCTGCGAAGGGTCTTTGAATAACCTTTCATGTCACCTGCATGGCACGCCTGCAAAACAGATAGAGACATTTTTTAGACCACTTTCTAATGGCAGTTACGTTTTAATAAGTGACCACAGCTGTTGTGGCATGCTGCCAGGAAAAGCCTATCTGACAACCGTAACTTCCAGGGCCGTTTGCTGTATGCAAGTATTGTATCCACAACGCAATCCAGATATTGGGGCTTCTGAGGTTGTGTGAATTCTGAACCTGTTTTATAAAGGTCACAATATTGTTACGAATTTGGTAGTGACGGACCGTAAATAGTGAGTGCGGCATGTACGAGTGATTTCGCCATGTTCGATCGATGGAATCACTACGTATTCATGGATTTCGTTCTGAACCCTCGGGTTCCATTTTGTGTACGGCAGCCATTTTGTGGTTGCCCTCACATAGGCCGATGACTACGGCTGAACGAGTCTTTGGGACACGTACACCTTTAGCTGACTTCTAGACCTGAGCGAACTGACCCCGTTGCCTGAGGCTAGCCTTGTTAAGCCAGTTTCTTGTCCGGTAGCTGGTCGAGATAGAGATCGAAGAGCAGGACATTGCTGAGTTTATGGTACACGCACACACCCATTTATCTTGCTTCTCATCTGTTTCTGCTCCTTCTTTTATGGCCTATTTATGGTTTGGGTTGTGGTCTTTTTTTATGGGCTTGTCCGCCTGTCCGAGCAAGAATGTTGGGCTTTCCCATGTAATTGGTGGTGGGCTAGACAACTGGAAGGTGGGCTTGTCGCCATGCGATACCTTTTGCAAAGTTACCTGTGATTGGATAGTTTGTAAATAATGAGTCTTTGTCAGGAATGTGATTTTTGGCATAAAAGACGAAGTCTCGCAATACGAAAACTGAGCAGATTCTAGCGAACCTACTGTTGTCGTACTTCGTAGAAGTTCTGTTCCTGGTTGCAACCAATAAATTTGATCTTTGACGTCACCGGGAAGTATCCCGTGTCTCTGTATTCAGAGGCAGGTGAACTCGAAGACTTCGGGCGATTTACCTGGCGCCGCTGGGTTCTAAAACCCGGTTCTTCACTGCGTTATGGCCTTCGTTGAATATCTCTTCTATTCGAATTGATACTTTAAGCAGAATGAAGTCTATTCTTTTACAGACAACTGTGGCTTTAACGTCATCCAAAGGAACGTATGATCTGCAAGTGGCAAGGACATCAGCAGAGATACATTCCCTTTTATCGACAAATTGCCCCGTGCATTTCGTAGAAATGTTAAGCCAAATCTTAAACATGTCTGATACCAGTGGCATCGCACATGTTTTTAAGACAGTTTTTTCGGGACTGTTAGCACCCTTTGAAACCGTTCTGGGCATCTTCCCGAATTTTGTCCATTCTGTCTTTGGTGGCCTACCCTTAATCTTGGGACTCGTGGCAGGAATTTTATTTTTGCTACTTCTGCATCGATATGGCAAGCCAATCCACAGACAAGACTCTAGCAACGATGGAAGAAACGATCCTAGCAATACGATACCAAGACCGTATCACTAAGGTCCTCGGAGTGGCCCGGCTAAGAGATCTGAATACAAAATTGTTTATTTCATTCAGACCAATCTGGCAAGATTGCATCTTACCTGTGCTTCGATGTCTGCTATGCGGAGAAGAATGTGTATTGGACCTCTGTCTTACACTACCATCAGCAGTACCAAAGGATATCGATACTTTGCTAGGTCCTGTAACGACTCATGCATCGTGTTGTCCCCAGCGGCTACCCATTCTGATGACAGCATTCGTTGAGACTTCACCACTACGAGTAGGTGGTGGTGAGGTACAAGAGGAAAGCAGCACCAAACAGGTACAACCTTCTGTGAGCATTGCTGATCCAAACATCGATGATAGCAATCACGCAGAGAACTGCACAGTTGCAGTATTTTCGAACTTGGTCAAACTTTCACCTGATGTTGTAGACCAATTTTTTGCGAGTCTGTCTGAAATTATGTTCTCTCCAGTCAACGAGAATAACTCTAAAAAAAAACAAAAAAACAATTGAGCACACAGCGTTCCCTGAACTCCGAATTCGGCCTTCAGTTTTTTTATAAACAAAGCTACAGAAAATATTTGGAACTATTTTTTCCCCTGAAAGCAAAATTATTTTTGTCCATTTTCCAAAATATTTACCTTTTTTTGGCACATGGTACTCTGCTTAAAGTAGAACTATTCTTAGAGAACAGAGCTTCTATTTTTAGGATACTAGAGACAATATTTTACCTCAGCCTCTAGCACATATACAGCATTTTGTATAAATATGTGATGGAATGCTCTCGACCTTCTTTTCTGTAATCAGAGCCATTTCATGTGTAATTTTCGCAATTCATTCAGCTGATATATATATACATTTATCTGAATGATGACACTGCTTGAAAAGCGTACAGTACCAACACTCATTTTCGTGTATTTACCATATACCATTTTAAATGCAAAATATGTATTTTGGGGTGGATCGGAAAACACACATGCATCGTTAAATGTTTACTATTGATTAGTTTTTTAGGAATGATGGACATTAATCCGTGGACTGGGTGTTGTGTTTCTATCTAGGACCCTAATTCGATATTCCCGATTCTTGCCCTTATGAGGTTATAATCAATAATATCCTGATAAAGGTATAAGAATCATATCCATATTCAGTAGTAGCCCATGCAGTCCAAAGCACAGCACGGCTACTCCCATCGACTCCTAGAAAGCACAACGCGTTCTTTAAACAAACCAAGCCTCCAGCAGCCCGGGAAATCCCCCCCTGCTTTTGTTTTGATTTGAACAAGAACTCCTGGAGTCCAGAAAGAACTGTTAGTTCTTAGTGACGTCTTATGTCCAACCGTATGTCAAACTCGGCACCATTCAGGTATAAATATACCAACAGTTGCCTTAAGCAAACACACGGTGGTTTGGAGCAGAGCGGCCATCTACTTGCCCGAGAGCCCAGCTGATGTGAGAGCCCACGGAAGCCGCCCCTCCCGTTTGACGCACTGAGAGAGACGCTGTCTTTTTCTCCAGCCGAGAAAATCCAGCTCCGGTGTTTCCAGCCTACCCTTGCGGGTTGCTGGGAGATCGAGTCCTGAGGAAAGAGATACCAGACCTCCTACATTCTATTACCAAGGTACGGAGCTGACTAAACCCTTACCCCCTTCGAGGCTATTGACGAGCTGGGCTCGTCATCGCGCTTACCTGTCCTGCGCGGATGACAAGGCCGGCTCGTCACGTAACGCGGTAATTTCGAATTTGCCGCGCACAGCGGGAAAAGCCGCCGCAGCGATGCGGTTAAGAGAATTCTTGATGCAGATTCTTGGCAAAACAATCTTAACTAACTTAACTTAAACTGCTACTTACTTACTCCTTCCCAAGTATTAGGCTTAGGTCAGGTACACTGGGGTAGGCGTAGTTAGAAGCACCAGTTGAGTACGTTAGTCAATGTTTTTATGTATGTATATATTTTATCCATTTTAAAGTATCATATGGCTAAGAAACCATATCAATGCTTTTACAGTATTATTTCATAATACTACTTTTACTGTACACACTTTACTTTTTGATAAGTATTGCAATTGTGGCAATTCATTTCTCTTGCATGAGAAAGAAGACTGCTCATTAAATAACACCTTTTATTGAAACGCCCATCTCTCTATTTCTCTGCACTCTGGTGAAACTTAGTATGCACGGTTGACTGAGTGAAATAGCTGCCTATTGTTTTCACACGACTCTAGAGATACACTCTTATTCTGAGGGAGCAAAGTTGTCATGTTTATGCGGTTGTCAGAAACTGAATCCCTTTTTGTCTGAGTCAGGGAAGTTCATCCCTCCCTATTCATTCAAGAAAGTTTCTAGTGACCTCTGAGCTAGTTGGCACAAACCTAAATTAAGTTTAACATAGTCAGTAGAGACCTAGATGACCTCAGTCCTACGTCTACACTGCTGTTTATGTTATTCCAATGCGCAGAGCCGTTTGGGAAAATAGTAACTACACTACAATGCTCCACTCCACTTCATCTCCAAATGCTACCTTTATACCAGCAGCCAACTAAGTTCAATCATGGGCCAGCCGCTGGCCCGATAAAGCTAATGCCATTCACATGCATACAGTCGTCCCTGCCTCAATTGCCCCGAAAGCAAAATTAAGATAGCCCAAATAAATATCTGAATGGCCCTCACTTTCACTTTCGTTTTGATCAGCATGTTTTCAGTCAGCTCAATCATTGCTTCCTACTTATCAACTGGTAGCCATAACTACAGCTGCACTGAGTCAATTTCCTGTTGTGTTTCTATCTAGGACCCTAATTCGATATTCCCGATTTTTGCCCTTATGAGGTTATAATCAATAATATCCTGATAAAGGCATAAGAATCATAACTCTTAAGCTGTGCACCACCTTCTAAAAACCCTTGTTCTGTCTCATATCACCGCTTTCCACTGCACTGGCCATTGCTCCGCACACCAGAGTTCTTGTCAGAATAGACTGAAATCACAACTCCCAGCTGCATCCGAGAACATTTGTATGCTCCACTCCACTTCATCTCCAAATGCCACCTTTATACCAGCAGCCAACTAAGTTCAATCATGGGCCAGCCCCTGGCCCGATAAAGCTAATGCCATTCACATGCATAGAGTCGTCCCTGCCTCAATTGCCCCGAAAGCAAAATTAAGATAGCCCAAAAAAATATCTGAATGGCCCTCACTATCACTTTCGTTTTGATCAGCATGTTTTCAGTAAGCTCAATCATTGCTTCCTACTTATCAACTGGTAGACATATCTGCAGCTTCACTGAGTCAATTTCTATGCCCTAAAATGTAAGGCGAGTTACTAGGCCCACCGTTTTTTTATGTGCCAAAGGCCCACCAAATTTCAGCATCAAGTTTGAACAACTTTGCAAAGCTTGACGACGAGTCCTCATCCAAACCAACAAACAGAAAATCATCCAAATAATCTGTAACCTGTGAAAAACCAGATACTTGTACAAGTCACCAAAGTGAAAATTTGCTGATTTTTTCAAAAAGGGAACATGAAATGGAACATCCCATAGGAAGGCCATATCCACGTACACTTGACCTTGAAAGCGGATACACAGCAACTCAAATACTTCAGGCCAAACTGGTAGCAACCTAAAGCAATATTTGATGTCACACTTAGCCATGCAGTCCCCTACTCTCACCATATGACATTGTCAACTGAAGCATAAAAGATAGTGACTAGGTCTATTGGAATAAAATCATTGACAGACTGACCCTCTCACCAGGAAAAGTGTTGTATCAGTCTGGTTTGACCTTTTTTCTTCCTTGGGTACAACCCCAATTGATGATGACATCAAATGTTTCATCTGCCAATCATCAAAAGATCTCTCCAACCTACTACCTTCTAACTCCTTTTGAAATTTATGACATATTACCTCGGGATGCAATTTCCTCTTCATAACCCAGATGAAAACGTCTCATAAACTCTTCCAAACAAAACTTAACATCTCTGTCATTAGTATAGTTGACCACACATGCCAACACTCCCAATTCAGGTGGGAGACTACCGATTTCAAGGCTAATCTCTGCGCTTCCACATTCAAGCATGCAGGAACACGATTGCTGAATGTTGATCTGCTGGTGACAAGGCAACATGAGCTCAGAAATTGTCTTGTCTGACTCGGAGTATGCAATGCCAGTGCATAAACATTTGGTCATGCTCTCTGCTTGTTGTAGCACGGACTCCGTGCTCCTGGTGCACGGACTCCGTGCTCCTGGTAGTTAAGTGAAGAACAAAGTATATTTCGCCATTCTGACATAAGATCTTTGAGCAGTACACCTGCAAGTCCGGTCCTTTTGCAGTGCCAGTGGGGCAGGTTCCATACATACCAATAGACACGATTCTGGGCGGGAGACTTGTTTTTTTAAACCCCAAAAACTGTACTATAGCTGTCTCCCACCTAAAATTGCCTCTGCAACCATGCAAGTCAATGGGGAAAATAAATTTGCCCCATTTGTTTTCCAAATCTCCTTCTTTGCAGCTTCAAAAGGCTGGCATGTATGATTGACCAACCACGTTGCCAAAATGTCTACTTTAACCAGTGGACAAGCCTTTTCCCAGTGTGCCTTGACCTCTCTTAAACTTTCCCACCTGTACTTGTCCTGTCCATCCTTGGCTGCCCTGAAACCCTGACTTTGTCTGACCATAGCAATAGGTGAGAGGTTGTTTATATCCACACTGTGAACGTTCATGTTGAAATGTGAAATTATCGTCGTTGCATACCTTTATTAAGGGCACAGCAAGCTCTGATTGCCCTATGTGTCATGTTCTATAACTACAAATCCTCGCTTGGGTGGGCTACCCTTTATAGGGCTGTTAAACTACTGGTAGCACACTGGCAGTATACATGGTATGAGTCCACCTTGTGGGTGCCTTCCACTGTAACCACACGTCCTTCTCCATTGTGTGTATGTTTGCTGGAGAAACGCTTTTAAAAACTGCTCATTTTACCTGCACCTTCACTTGCGACGCACGCTCCCCGCTCCGATCGGGTCCACCACAGCTGAGGCTGTTTGAGTGGAGGGAGGACCGGGAGAAGCGAGACCCACCCCCTGGCACCGCCTACTAACAGCACATAAGGCAAGTAGCCGCTCAAGACAAGATGTGAGTCGCGCTTGTTGGGCCGTACCTTTGTGTGTATGTTTATTGGAGAAACGCTTTTAAAAACTGCTCATTTTACCTGCACCTTCACTTGCGACGCACGCTCCCCGCTCCGATCGGGTCCACCGCAGCTGAGGCTGTTTGAGTGGAGGGCTGACCGGGCGAAGCGAGATCCACCCCCTGGCACGGCCTACTAACAGCACATAAGGCCAGTAGCCGCTCAAGACGCGAGAGATAAGTTGTGAGTTGCGCTTGTTGGGCCGTACCTTTGTGTATATGTTTGTTGGAAAACCTCTTTTAAAAACTGCTCATTTTACCTGCACCTTCACTTGCGACGCACGCTCCCCGCTTCGACCCCGGTCCTCCGCAGCTGAGGCTGTTTGAGTGGAGGGCGGACCGGGCGAAGCGAGACCCACCCCCTGGCACCGCCTACTAACAGCACATAAGGCCAGTAGCTGCTCAAGACGCGAGAGATAAGTTGTGAGTCGCGCTTGTTGGGCTGTACCTTTGTGTGTATGTTTGTTGGAGAAACGCCTTTAAAAACTGTTCATTTTACCTGCACCTTCACTTGCGACGCACGCTCCCCGCTCCAACCCTGGTCCACCACAGCTGAGGCTGTTTGAGTGGAGGGCGGACCCGGCGAAGCGAGACCCACCCCTTGACACCTCCAATTGGTACATATGAAGCCCTTGGCAAGACCGCGCAGCGGATGTGGGCGCGCCAAAGGCAAGCCCGTCTGCACCCGTCCGCGCCCACATGGGGCCAGGGGCCAGCCATGCTGCCTGTCGGACTAGGTATGACCCTGATGACCTTATTAGATACAACTTAGGTCAAGATCGCCCGCCTCAGAATACTTGTATCCGGGCGGACAAGCAGGGAATCTTAGTTTGTCGCACCTCTTTCCCGGAAATCTTGACACCGGTCGACCTCCCAAGATCTAACTCTTCTACTCGCACGAGCCTAGTTTCCATCCCTTAGCTATTTCCTATCTTAACACCCGCTCCCTCGTGAAACATCAGTTAGATATTTTTCTCTTGCTGACTACAGATAGACCCGATATCCTATTGCTGACCGAGACTTGGTTAACACCTGACTCTGCCCCTGACATACTGGCAGCACTCCCCCCGGATTATTTTATTTTACATGCTGATCGTCCACCTGGCAAACTTGGCGGGGGGTCGCAGCTATCATCTGCTCCCATCTCAAAGTAAATGCACTGACCTGTCTCAACCTCCTGGATTCGGAGAACCTGGTGTTAAAATTCGATCTCGCCCACATAATTATCGCCTGCGTACTCGTATATAGACCCCCAAATTACATGCCATCCTTTCCCCTTGCGTTAAGCGAGCAGATCGCAAACTTGGCCCTGGAGCACGCCAGGGTCCTCCTCATAGGCGACCTTAATTATTGGTTCAATGACCCCCTTGAAGGCCCCCATACTTGCGAACTGACAGACCTTCTTACGAACCTTAATTTCACCCAGCAGGTGTCCCAACCTACTCATTGCAAAGGCCATATTCTGGACCAAGTCTGGACTAACGCCTCACTGGTCACGACCCCGGATATACTTCCTTGCCTATGGTCCGACCATTTCTTACTTAAATTTACTCTTGTTCACTCTATCACGAAGAAAACTGCTACGATGGCTGGCGGCTGGGCCAGGAAATGGAATGCGATAGACAAAACGGAATTTCTGCAGACACTGACTAATACTATTCCGCCCCCTCATCCTGATATTAACATACACGAAGCCAATCTCTATGGCTGGTTGCACGCAGCCAGTGATATACACGCCCCCTTAAGAGAGTTAAACTGGTGTGACGCGCAGACGCCCAGAGATGGTTCTCGACTGAGTTGAAACTGAAGAAACTGGCCTTACGCCAAATCGAGCGGAAATGGCGCCATAACTACGCCCCAGACATAAAGATCAGATTCATCATTGCCCGGAAGGACTATATGAAGGCTATCCTCTCCCTTAAAGCTGCTTATTTCTCCTCACGCATCCTCAACTCCACCAACAGATCGAAAGATATATTTTCATACTGAACGAATTAACCAATCTGGATAGTGCCTGCCCCAGGACGACCCCTACCCAAACCCTCTGTGACTCACTCAATGGCTATTTCATTGACAAAATTTCGGCTATCAAAGCCAGCATCCCGAAAACTCCCAACCTTACTATCCCTGTCACTGTTAAAAATCACAGCACTCTCAATAGCTTTCCTCTTATCACCCCAGAATTACTTCAAGAGCTTCTTGTCAAAATTAAATCTGGCGCCCCCTCAGACAGTTGCCCCCTCATATACTAAAACATTGCTTCGCTGCCCTTCCTGAAACCGCCTGTACTCTACTGAATGACTCTTTATCATCTGGGCAAGTTCCATCAGTATTTAAGGAAGCAACAGTAGTACCGCTCCTGAAAAAAACTGTGGCTGATCCAACATGTATGGCAAATTACCGCCCCATCTCCTTACGTCCATTTTTAGCAAAGGTGATGGAGGCTCATGTAGCCAGATGCTTGTCCAACTTCTTGGAGGAGTCTAACTATCTCGAGCCCCACCAGGCAGGTTTCCGGCCTGCGCATTCGACGGAAGCTGTTATACTTGCGGTACTGGATACATTCCGCAACTGCGCAGATAATAACTCCCCTCAGGCCCTGGTGCTCCTGGATCTCTCGGCCGCGTTTGATACGGTCAACCATTCCATCTTGATCGACCGTGTCACCCAGGCCGGTATCCAGGGCACAGCGGTCAGCTGGTTAAAATCTTTCCTGGAGAAGAGATCCCAGGCAGTTCGTCTTGGAAACCTGGTTGCCTCTAAACAGTCAATCACCTGCGGTATTCCACAGGGATCCTCCCTGTCCCCTCACTTGTTCAATCTCTATATCTTCCCCTTAATTCAGTCCTTAAGAGATAGGCAAGTGACGGTTTTCAATTATGCAGATGATTTACAACTGCTTTTTAAGATTGACATTACCGAGAATTACCAGCTTTCAGTCTACCATGAGGTTCATCCAATCTTGGATGGACCAAAACCACCTTAAACTAAACCCGGGCAAGACTGAGCTGGTACTCACAGGGGACAGTCCGAAATACTGGGGACCACATTACTGGCTGTCAGAAATGGGGCCACCACCGTCTCTCTCACCATCGGCTAAAACACTTGGAGTCACACTAAACAGTGACCTCTCACTGAAATTACAAGTGTTTTTTTCAACTCAAGAAAATAAGGAAGGTACGTCGCCTCACACACCAGAGGCTATTACCCAGGGGATGTATGACGTTACAACGCAGGCTATTACAACGCCTGCCTTTACAACGCGGTTTTTACATCGCAATCCATTACAACGCATAGCGCTTTGGGGTGCTGGATAGTGAAAAGTTTAATTTACTATTCCAACACCAGTCCCCGTGGACACTAGGGAAGGTGTTGGATAGTAAATTAAACTTATTTCCTATCCTAGAGCGCCCCCCAGCGCAATGCATTGTAATGGTTTGCGTTGTAATGACCGCGCTGTAATGGTAGTGCGTTGTAAAAGTTTCGTTATAAAGGTTGTTCACCTTACCCAGGTGGTGATAGCTACGGTTCTATCCCACCTGGACTATGCCAATTCCCTATATCTTGGCATACCTCTTTATTTACTGAAGCGACTGCAGATGGTCCAGAACTATGAAGCCAGATTGATCCTGAGCCAACCTAGATGGCAACCTGCCACCCCACTGCTTATGAAACTACACTGGCTACCTGTGTCCCAACGCTGCACCTTTAAAACAGGCTGCTTGGTTTTCAAATCCCTGCACTGTAAAAGTCCCAAATTTATAGACAAATTGATAATTAGGCACACCCCCACCCGTAACCTGCGCTCAGCACATCTCTCACTTCTGCACCCCCCCCCCCCTTTCAGACGGAAGGGCACAGGCAGCTGTCGATTTGCGACACTCGCCCCTTGCCTCTGGAACTCTTTCCCTCTCGAGATTCGAGTCTGCTCGGACCTCATGAAATTCAGAGGAGCACTTAAGACCTGGCTCTATAAGCAAGCATACAAGTAAAAGCAAGTACACAACCATAAGCTCTGCTGCGTTCGTACTCTCTCCTCTCTACAGCGCCATGAAACCAACCGGTGTAAGCGCGCTCTACAAGTAATTTTTTAACATTTAACATTTAACATCTCCCCCTCCATCCTCAGTATTCTCCACCAATTGTGCCTTATATTATTTTTTTTAAAAGCACCCAGTTAAACATCTGAAAGTTATTTCGACCTTTCAAATAACCTTCATGTATTTGAAAAGTGCTGTGTCGTTCTGGGAACTTTTCACAGTATATACTAGCATATATTGAAAATGCCACTGTCCAGTTCTGAATAGTAACCATCTCTCTAGTCTGTCTGGAGAGCTTCCATTCTTCCTCCTTATAATCTTCGTTTGCCCAAATATCCTTATGAAGAACTTTAAATACCTTCTAATTTTTCCCCATCCAAATCTTTTCTTATGTTTCAGTCATTAAGTGGGCATGCATAGACTTTTTAACTCCCATGTAACACGATATCTTGTGCTTTACCTCTTTACTTTTCTTTCTTTTGCACTTCCGTTGCTGTCTCCAGTGTACCTTCCATTGTAACCTCTTCATTCCCTTCACTTTTACTGACACTTCCACTCTTACATTCTCTTTCCTCGATACTTTATCTGTCACATACTTCCTTTTTGATAGGCAGACTCCCACTTCAACCTCTGTATCCTCACTTTCTACCCCCACAGAGCCTACTCCAGAAATATCAATTTTTCACCACTCAACATACCTGGTTTCACCACACTGAAGCCTGCCATTCTGGAACAGCTCTCCAGTCAACTTCTGCCTCTCAACAGCTTGTGGCTGCACAACTTGATGATCCTGCAAAACACCAACTCCAACCACAGTTTTTGACTTTGCCAGCCCTTCAAATCCTCTGTCCACCAATGATACTGCTTCGCCTGCATGAATTTCACAGTTCCCACTATTACCTTCAACAATCTCACATGATTCCATATCCACCTCTTCATAATCCAAGTCTATCTCCACATGACACTCTGCATCTGTACCCCATCACTTTCTTCCCTCATACCCACCAGCCCTCTTCACCTTTTGTCATGGTCACGAGCAAGCCAAACTGGCCACCACCGCACCCTCCTCACACCTCAGGCTCCTACGGGAGCTGGCCGGTTTTGGTAAGCATGCCCGATCCATCATGCCTGACTTTTGCAGATCCTTACAACCTTGTACCCTTAGAACCAGCAATGCCTACAAAACTGTTTAGCTTTACCAGCTGCCATCTCTAAAATTACAAATTAACCTAGTTGGCCAAACCTCTAATCCCTGCCTCACAGCAGGTACCCTTCCAGTGCCACTACTCGCGAGAACGAGGATCCATTAACTGCACCACCCACCTAAATTAACCCACCCCTACGGAGCTTCCACCAATCCCAAACTTTTCCCCTGGGCTGCACCAACTTGCCTGAAGAGCGCCAGAGGAGAGCTCCGCTTGTCTCCTCCCATCAAACCACCGTTGGGTCCAGGTTATCTGAAAGGGCTGTAATGGGCTGGGCCAAAGGCGGCCACAGGCCAGACTGCTGGCAGTACAAGCTAAATTTCCTTTAAATAAGGTTGTTATTGTGTAGGAAATTCCGCCAGAGGATTCTACTCCATATTTACAGTTTCCGACAGAAATTTGTGAATTGTCACTTCCCTCCAGACTTCAGAGTTTAAGAGACTTCAAGAGTTTAGAAGAATCTCAGACATGGTGAATATCTTAAGATGTGATGTCTTGAATCTTAAAGTGTCTCCTAGTAAGACACACAAAACTTATTTACTGCAGGCAAATTTTACAATATTTCTGGGATAAACAGAATAAGAGGCACACTTTTATTTACAAGAAGTGTCTACATGTTGGATATGTTTTAAGCAAACTATTTTACTCTTGGAATAGACTGGACGGTGCTAATAAAATGACATTTCTATGTTTCCTGGCAAGCCAACATTATTTGTGAATTTCCTTGCCACATAATTTACTTGGCATTGCACACAGTTTTGACTTCTATTGCCATGTAATTCCATTGACCCACAAAATATCTGTTTCTGCCGCACAGTATTTGTTCGGTATATACCTGTGCAGCGTGAAGCTGATAGCCGAGCTTGGGACCAAATTAAGTTTTCCCTGCCGAATCACAAGCCTTGTTTTCGCACTGGATAAAAAGTAAACAAATATCTTGAACACCTAGGATTAGCTACATTTCTGAGAAATTGATACGAGTGTAAGTTCAAGAATAGGCTATTTACCAATCTCTCAAACTAGAGAGCCCCATAATGCCATGCAATTATAGAGCAATTGTTCATACAAACGTGTTTGTTGAATCGTACGTAAGCCAAGAGCTAGCAAGGGAACCATTAGCGTTCTACATAACCACACTCTGCTAGGAAGTGCTGCACATGTGTATTAGCAGTGGGCATAAGATAACGCTAGGTCAGAACTGTAGCCATGTCAATTCTGAATTGTATAATTGTTTTAATTCCCATTTTACAATCGGTGGCATTGCATTGTCTCGCCTAACGAGATCCACGCAGAGGAAACAAGAGAGCATAGTAACCTCGTACATTTTACATGTTTTCCACATGCCTTGACTTACTTGGTTATGTGCACACACAGACCTTGCAGCACTCTGCTGCTTCTGGCAGTGGATGAATTTGATTTTTGCCTTATGTTTTTTCTCTGAAAATCTTTTCAGCACACATGTCTTTGGGTTTCATACATAGTGTGGCTCAAAGAGTAAAAGCAAATAACTAGAGTATAAACATATTTGACGGGAAAGCTGTTGTCAGGCTCATATTTTTAGCCCCTGGTTCCTTTCAAAATACTGTTTTCATTGTAAATGGCTTAACTAATTCCCATCAGAGACTACCACCGAGAGAACTGTCACTAACGCTTTTCAGTCTCTATAGACTGTGTGCGCGTGCAACTGGCCCTACCAAGGCTTGAGCAGCAGTCTCCTGCAGTCCATAGATGAGACACCGTAATGTCCATTTAATCTGTACTACCAGCACGCTAGTTACCACTGTATCACTGTTGTGCCATGTTCCTCTGTTTCCTACAATTCCATCGCACTACTCTATAGCGCTCGAGTCCACACCTGATGGCACCCCCCCTCTCCCCACCGTGACAGGACATGGGTGCTCCCTGAGCCACCATTTTGTGTTCACAAGCCAGTGAAACCAGCCCCCCTGCCTCCCCCCACCCCGCAGCAACAGGAGAATTCTACATCAGAGGGTGCTTCTGTGAGCTGTTTAAACTGTGTTTACTAGGGACTGTGCACTTCGTTTTTTGGCCAGTAGAGGGAGTAAAGTTTTATTCAAACAGTATTGTTAAATTTCAAGTTAGTGAGGCCTTTACCTGCAGAAGTCCAAAGTGTAGATTGAGCCTGTCTGTCTCCTAGGAGATTCTGAACAGGAAAAGCAGCTCCCCACCCATGGCCAGGAGACCCAGAACTGGGGATTGGCTATTCAACTACCAAGCAACTCTGAGCCGTCCCCTCACACTAGCCCAGGCCCCGTAAGGCCTTGCTGGGTGCACCCCAAATCATTCTCCTCCATCTTGTGAGGTGCAGCCTCCCTGTGCCCCAGATTGCAGTGAGCAGAGTCCAGGAAGTGGTAAGGAGGCAGACTAGTGCTGTCTCCTCCCCAAAACAAAAGATTTAAAAAAAAAAAACGATTTTCCCTTTCTGTGATTTCTGTCTTTGCCTGTGGTTGTTGCAGTTTAAAAATTATAGTTTTAACCTGCCTGTGATTGGATATTTTATCACCTGTTTTGTGTTTAAAACTTGTGTTTTTTCCTGCCCATGATTGCTTCCATTTAACGTGTTGAATTGTGGGATTTGCAGTCCAAACTCTGTAGTTTTTCCCTCTCATTGCTGATGACTTTCAGTTTTCCCTCCAAATTTCTCCTTTGCTTTGTGCTAAGACCTGTATGTTAAAACAGTGCACCCCCAGCCACCATTTTGTCTTCACGAGCCAGTGAAACCAGCCCCCCTGCCTCCCCAACCCTTCTCAATCCAAATAACTGACTAACATATCCACCACTAAAATTACTTTCATGTTTCACCATACTAAGTCAACACTAATCCTGCCAGAGTAGCGTGCTACTTGCGCTTCAAAACCCCATCAGGGGTAGCAAGCGCTATATAAATACAAACCTCTTTCCCTTCACTATCCCGCCACTTACCATTCTCTACCCAAATAACTGAATAACATATCCACTACTCAAATTACTTCATATTTTACTATACTAATTTTCAACACTAATCCTTTATGAGTTCTGGAGTGGTGTGCTACTCGCCATAAAAGCACTTCAACACCCATCAGGGGAACAAGTGCTATATGAATGCAAACCTTTCTTTCCCTTTTATCCCTCTGCTATCCTTCTCACTCCAAATAACTCACTAATATCCACTACTAAAATTACTTTCATATGTCACCATATTAATTCACCACTAATCCTTTATGGGCTTCCTGAATAGCATGTTTCAACACCCCATCAGGGGTAACAAGCGCTATATAAATACAAACCTTTTTTTTCCTCCTCTATCCTTCTGCTATCATTCCAAATAACTGACTAACCCATCCACCACTTTAAATGTACATGCATGTTTCACTATATTAATTCAACACTAATCCTCTATGGGTCCCAGAGTAGCGGGCTACCCGCCGAAAAAGCGCTTTGACGCCTCGTCAGCGGTAGTAAGCACTATATAAATGCAATTACAATACAATACAATACATGACCGTTTCCTGCATCAACCCTGAGTGTTCGGAGTCATTCATTAGCAAGGGTTTTTCCATTAACTGTGTTCGTCCTTGTTTCTCTTGCTTAGTTTGTGTCTCAAACATTGTGATGCTTTGATAATATGAAGCTATATAAACTTTTTTAAATACATGTGAAAAGTAAATAATGCACACATGAACCCCTAACAGGATAAAGATATGTTAATATTGACAAGCAGCAATGAGTCACTCATGTTGAGCCTCCTAACGAGAATGGCTGGACATCAAACAATCACGCAAAGCCACTTAGAGCGCCAGGCATGAGCTAATGTGGCGACATGAGGGAAATTTGTCACCTACGTGCCTTTAAATGTGTCAAAGCATGAAGGACCTAATTCTCTGATAGTGCATTGTAATATTTACTTATGAATTAATTTAATTATATTGTATGTCAAAAAGCCTTTTCACCTCACTAGTGAGTTTATAGAGATTAGTCGGCCTTATTGAGTGTCAGTCTGATGTGCTCGGAGTTGTTAAAGTCCTGGGAGAGTGAAACCATATGCTTTAAGGTCAGGGAATTTAGGAAGTTTGAAATTAATTTTTAGGAGAGTTGTGGGGCTGTCTCTAGTAAAAGGTAGTAAGTAGTCCCAGGAGTATTGTGGAGAGAAGGAATGGTCTCTACAAAAGTAATCGTGTTATGGTTTCTTTTGAAGGCTGTCAAGCGAGTTAGGTTCCTTCGATCTAACCACAGAAAGGTCCAAATTTGTGTACCCGTGCATTACATTGGCTTAACCTTGTATATATTTATGTGATAGGGTGAGATCTGCTTGATCTCGGGGTTCGATTAGGAATGACTGTAGTATCAGCTTGTAAAGTGAGATTGGGGCCAATGCCATTTCGTTATCTGAAGTCTGAACACATAAGTTTGAACTTTATTCTTTGAGCAAATGGTACCCAATGAAGTTTGTTGAGAAGTGATGTAACATGCAACTTTTTGAGGCATAGTTTGGCAGCTTGGCTTTGTAGTCATTGGAGACTGTGAACATCTTTTATAGGTGCTCCAGAAAGGTTTGAGTTACAGAGGTCAGCGGTTGTTAACCTGTGGTCCAGGGGAGCCTTGCAGGTCCGCAACACGTTCAAGGGGTCTGCGACTGATTAGAAGATGAATTCATGTTAACAGATTATTAAAGTGTATGTACATAAAGAATCAACAGTGAACATTTTAAAACATTCTGCAAATGTGACGACATTTGAAATAGGAGGCTAAGAATTGAGTTTGTATCCTCTATTTGATTCACAAGAGCAGTGCAAGTGCATCAAATAGAAGAGTATAAACAATGGGTGGCCTCATTGAATTTCGAAAAGTTCCAACCTTCCCATTAAAATTAACATTTTGAATTGGGAATTAGATAAAATATTTATTATTTTGTGTATATGTCTGTTGAATGTTTTTTCTTGAACTTTTGTGTATTGTTTTCCGGTTCAAATCATCAAAATTACTTAGACTGGGGTCTCCGGCTTCCATTAATGACTGAATGAGGGTCCACAGATTCCAATAATGATTCAGGGGGGGTCCCCGGATTACAGTAATAATTAATTGAGGGTCCACAAATGTCAAACGGTTCAGAACCCTGTACAATATCTATTATTAAGACCCTGGTAAGTTGTATCTGTCTTTACTGTAGGGTAGAAAAGCTTCTCCTTAGCATCAGTAGTTGCAGATGGGTATTCTTTCTAGTTGTTAAGGTTTGATGAGCTAATGAAAAGTCAGTGTCAAACCTTACACTAGGTTTTTGGCAGCTTGGACTGAAACTACAGCTGCACTCATTTCCTCGGGCCATTTCATTGGTAGAAAGCCAGCCGGAGACGCTCCTGTTACAAAGATTTCAGTGTTCTGACCATTGAGACAGAGGTAACTCTCTTTCATGCATCAGTAGATCTGTACAAGGCCATTGTGAACTTGTTTTGCTGCTTGGGACCATTCCACATTCCAACTCGGTTGTAAAATGAAACTGTGGAACACCACGAGTGATGGGTTTTGCAGATAACAAGGCGGACTCCACTGTCCTCGGTGGATTTTGGTTCAACAGAGATTATTAGCTGTCCTGAAGGGCTGTCCCGGGGACTTTTCTCTGTTTTTCAAAGCATTCCAACAGGATTTTCTGGTCTACTGTCCTACTGGATGCCAACAATGTGAGCAGGAATATATTTTTTGGTGTGCTGTTGTCAAAGGAGGAGAGCAGATCTCCCCTGATCTTGGAAATTTCGATTTCTGGTCTGAACCTAAATTGCCTTTTATGAAAGATGGTATTTAGCAAAACTAAATCTTGATGTTGACATGTGAATTACCCAACATGATAATGTATCTGAATGGGAAGTTCCGAATAGGTCAGTAATTTGGCTGTATGTTTTCTATTAGCAAAGTAGTAGTGACTGCTGGATCTAGGTAATTCAAAACTTTACCTTGTTGGAAGGAGGCATTCAATATTTTAGTAATTTCTTGGCATAAGGCAGCCGTGTGGTCTTTTATTGTTGATACTGAATAAGGCTCAACAGGAAATTGTTGACACTGTGTTTTTTTCCAACTTTCACTGACTATTTGTTCGATGTTCATTCAGGTAAAAACCAATAGGGCGGAGTAAGTGGACAGTGATTTGAATGTGGTAAATGGAAATGCTTCTAGGTCCTTAAAGTTATTTGTCTGAATCCTCCAGGATCTCATCCTCAGAGAATATAATCAAGCGATTTTTCACAAAGTTTATTGCACACCAAAGGAGCACTTTTTAAAGAGTCTCGCTCCACTGCTCTCTGAACAGTTCCTCTAATTAACAACTTGATTGCTAAGGGTCGCAAAAGGATTTTTCATAGCCCTTTCTACTGGTAGATCCTTATTTGTTTTCAATACCATTCCCTGTCTGTAGTAGACTTGGTGTCCTCCAGCGTTGTTACAGCTTTCTACCGTGTCTTTTTAAGATGGCTAGGTTTCAGTATACCACTTGATTAAAGCTTTGTGTGCATTCATGATTGTATACTTAGATTTTGATCAAGGGATTCACAAATAGCAATATTTCCAATTGGAACGGAAGCACTGGGAATTAATCTAATCTCTCTTTCTCAGTCACTATCTTTCGGTCTTTCTTACTCCCTCTCTGGTTTCTCCTCATTGCTTATGTGTTTTTTTACTTTTTGTTTGGGACAATGATATTTTAACATGTGATGAAATCCTCCTCCTTCAAGTAGTGCCTATTTGTATAGGTGGCTATGATGTTAGGCTGGAGTTCAAGTGAATTGGTTTGCTGGGTACTTCATGAAAGTGCATGATACATCAACTGCTGCTAATCTCAGCTGTAAAGTGGTTGCTCCACAATGTGATGACCTGGCAATTAGCCATCTGTGGCTGGCAACAATGCATCTTTTGGTAAAAGGAAAAACGATTTATTGCCACTAATTATACCTTATGACATTTGTTGGATCATCTTATTTTTAGCGCTGGTTGCCTCCAAAAACCACCAAGTACATTCAATCAATCAATCAGTGTTTGTAAAGCATGACTACTCACCTGTGAGGGTCTCAAGGCACCACTAAGGGGGGGGGGGGGGGGGGGGGGGGGAGGGGCTGCTCATCTGTCTGAACGCTGAGGTCAAAGAGCCAGGTCTTGAGATCCTTCCTGAATTGGGTCAGTGACGGGGATTGAGGTGGAGAGGCAGGGTGTTCCAGGTCTTGGGGGTAAGGTAGGAAAAAGATCTTCCTCCTGTCCTGGGCTGGCGGATCTGTGGGATGGTGGTGAGAGCTAGCTGGGGAGAGAGGTGGTGTCTGGTAGGTATGTGGAATGAGAGGCGGTGGGTTCAGGTATGCTGTTCCGGTGCCGTGGAAGGCTTTGTAGGTGTGTGTAAGGAGTTTGAAAGTGACTCTTTTGTTGACTTGGAGCCAATGGAGTTCTTGCAGGTGTTTTGTGATGAAGCTGTGGAGGGAGATGTTGAGGACAAGTCTGGCTGCGCGTTTTGTATGTTTTGTAGTTTCCTGAGGAGTTTCTGGGTGATGCCGGCGTAGAGTGCGTTGCAGTAGTCGAGTCTGCTGCTGATGAGCATGTAAGCAACCATCTACCTTGATTTGGTGGGGATCGATCTGAAGGTTTTTCGAAGCAGGCAAAGCCTGTGGAAGCATGATGAGGAGATGGCATTGATTTGGTGCTTCATAGTGAGTGAGGAGTCCAGTATGGTGCTGAGGTTCTGTGCATGGTCCGTGGTTGGTGGGGGCGGTTCCTAGTGTGGCGGACCGCCAGGAGCTGTCACAAGCGGTGGTGGTGGGCCCCAGGATGAGGACTTCGGTCTTGTTCGAGTTGAACTTGAGGTGGCTGTTTCATCCAGGTGGCAGCGGCCTTCACTTGATCGCTTCCCTTTGGACAGTTCTAGACCAGCCGGTTACTATTTTTGCAAAGAGGAACATCCATTGACGAGCCTCTTATACCCGTCAAGGAAACTTATCTCTAATCCCGACGTCATCGCCTGTCTCTATTGGCATTCACCACTTACCTTAGTCCAAGTCTTGTTGTGACTCATCATTCCTTAGATTTGTCAGCATTCCGACTACTGGATCTTTATTCATATATCTGGACTCCCTTTATTTGTTTTGCGGTACATCAGAGGTATTCTTTTATTGTCAGCTCCGCAGATATGGGTGCCTATTGACCTCTACTTGTGTGAAGTAGCCCTTTCAGTCTGATACCAGCCCTCTATCCATACCAAAAACGTATGTAGTACATATGCATAGAGTCTCTATTGCACATTCAGGAATTGTGCATGAACCTCAGATGGCTGTTGGCCACTGTTCCAATTTATTTCTTGTGATATATAAACATATGATATCCCAACTGGTATAATTAAAAGGCAATTAGAAATGATATGTATACAACATTATCAAAAAGGAAGTAAGCAGACTCTTTTTTGGTTATTGCATGTGCTCATGGCATCATTTTATGTGGGAATATAAGGAAAAAAGGAAGGAAAACAAGGCAATTGGCAGTTGTGACAGCACTGCACTAAACAGTTAAAACAATGGATAACAACCCAAATTGTACTTGGTGCTAGGTGTGCGTGAGTGAAGAACACGGTAGCGGCGCAAGTGACAATGTGGTCAGCGAGGACGGCCGGAAGTGACTGTTGCAGAAATATATACAGTGATTAAATGACGAAAAATGATTCCAGGTAGCTTGAGGAGTTCATTGCTATTTGTTATGTTATGTTATGTTATGTTAAATTTGTCTTGTATAGCGCACGGCTACTCAAAGAGTGTCCCGGCGCTTTATTGCAGACCTGTACCAAAACATAACAAAGAAAATAGCAGAGAGTAAAAGACCATAAACAAAAAGTCAAGACTCATATCTAAAGAGTAAAAAGCCAGGTTTTCAGGCCCTTCCTGAAAGCCAACAAATTGGAGGTGCTGCGCAATGTCACTGGTAAAGTATTCCAAACCTGTGGTGCCAGCAACCTGAAGGACCGGCCCCCTGTAAGTGCCCTTTTTACACGGGGGACCATGGCGAGAAACAGAGAGTCAGATCTCAGGGAACGGGCAGGGCGATAGAAAGCTAGCCTCTTTTGGAGATATTTTGCTCCAGAAGCGTGAAGAGCCTTATGGGCCAAGGTCAAGGCCTTAAAAACTATCCGCTTCCGGATGGGCAGCAAATGAAGTGACTGCAGGAGGCCCGAAGTTCTAGCTCGGCCAGGTAGTCAAAAAATGGCCGTGCTGCCGAATTCTGGACCACCTGCAGCGGTTGCAAAAGATACTCCGGCAAGCCGAGATAAAGGACGTTCGAATAGTCCATTCTCGAGCCAATTATGGCCTGAACCGTGATCTTCCTATGATCCTCCGGGAGCAGAGGAAGAAACTTACGGAGCATCCTTAGGAGGCCAAAGCAAGTACCAGTGAGGCCCAGGATCTGGGATCTCAATATCAGACCATTGTCGATCTTGATACCCAGATTCTTGGGTAGCTGGGAAGAGCATGCTGGAGGAAACATATTGGCAGGCCACCATTCCTGCCAATCTGGGTCCGATCTGCAGCTGAAGAAGAGTACCTCCGATTTATCCGAGTTGCACTTGAGGCTGTTAAGCTGGAACCAGTTAAAAACAGCCCCAAGGCAACCGTGGATACTCTCTCCGTCAAAATCTACTCCTTTCCCGCACGTAAAGAGGAGCTGGGTGTCATCAGCATAGGAAACGATCTGGGCCCCGAAAGATTCCGCCAGTGTCGCCAGGGGGGTCATAAAGATGTTAAAAAGAGTCGGGCTCAACACTGAGCCCTACGGAACTCCGACTCCCAATGATGGCATCTCGGCAGAGCAGGAAGAGGCCCAGACCGTTTTTCGAGGGCCAGCCAAAAAAGATCTAAACCAGCTGAACACCGTCCCCCTCAGACTGATCTCATAAAGTCTGGCGAGGAGACCCTCATGGGGGACGGTGTCGAAGGCCGCCGACAGATCGAGCATCACAAGCATCGCTTTGCCTCCTGAATCCAGTACCTCCTTAATTGCCTCCGAAACTTCCAAGAGCGCCGTTTCGGTGCTCAAGTTGGTGCGGATGCCGGATTGGGTGGAATGCAGCAAATCATGGGATTCCAAATAGTTGGAGAGCACAATATGCGCGTGCTTCTCCAGGATCTTAGCAAAAGCGGGCAGGAGAGAAATGAGCCTGTAATTGGCCAAAACCTCTGAATCCAAGCCCGGTTTCTTGAGCAGAGGGATGATCATCGCCTGCTGGACCACCCCCTCACTCAAGGAGCGGTTCAAAATGGGATTCACAATGGGATTTATGACTTCGGCCACCTTTGCCAGAAATTTGGCAGGGCACGCGTCAAGAGGCGATCCAGATTTAAGGTTGGTCATAAGTTCCAAGGACGAGGAAA
This sequence comes from Lissotriton vulgaris, assembly GCF_964263255.1. Taxonomy (NCBI): domain Eukaryota; kingdom Metazoa; phylum Chordata; class Amphibia; order Caudata; family Salamandridae; genus Lissotriton; species Lissotriton vulgaris. The sequence continues at coordinate 862,121,610 of NC_141695.1, forward strand.
CTGAGAGTGGCGGAAAGTCTGCCAGAACCGGGTCCGCACTTGCTGTTAAGTCTGAGACACCCTCAGTGCAAGGAGATGAAACAACCACCCTCAGGGGGAAAGAGTCCTGGATCGATTTAATCTTGGAGGTGAAAAAGTTGGCAAGGGCGCTAACCCACGCCTCAGAAGGGGGTACCTGGGTCGAAAGAGTGCGTGGGGCCGTAAATTCCCTCACGATAGCAAATATCTCCTTGCACGAATTGGAGGCAGTCTCAATCCTCCTCACAAAATAGCCTCTTTTTTCAAAGAGGATGTCACGATGGTAGGCTTTGACAGAAGTCCTGTAAGCAAGCTTTGCCGCAGAATCATATTGCGAGCGCCAAGCCCTCTCTACCACCTTGCACTGCCGCGCGAAGCCGCCAGTGCTTCGGTAAACCAAGGGGCGGAAACCCGTTTAGCTGTTTTGCGGGGGGGCATCACAGGGGCAAGATCATCCAGCCTGTCCGTCAGCCATGCTTGCAGCAATTCTAAATCCCTTTCCAGGTCTCCTGTCATAGGACAGGGGTGATCCAGGCATGCCTGTGCCAGCAATTCTGGAGTCACCCGATGGTACGCACTCAACACTTGACATAACTGCCGAGGAGGAGCACTAGATGTTTTTTTTGCCTCTGACACATAGTATTTGACCAGCCTGTGATGTTGTATTGTTCATGAATCACTTTGTATGAAGCGCCTATGATTGCGCTGAACGGTCGACGGCGTTTTGATCCACTTGAATCGGGATCTTCATCAGGACTGGGTTGGTAGCAGTGCGGGGGAGGTGTCTCAGTTAGAAAAGTCCGGAACGGCAATCACGGGGGGGGGGCGAGGCTCCAAAGGACCAAGGGCTGTGATGTGTGAGCGCAATTGGGTGTAATCACGGTGAAACCATCATGAGTGAGGTATAGGGAGCGAATCCGCTGCGAGGTGCCGTGTGATCGTCATGCGCGAATAAATCTCTGGAAGAAGACGAGCGGCGTGGCGATCAGTCTGGTTTGACGTTGCCTAGACTGTTCAGCGCGATCATAGGTTCTTTCATACTCATTTACCTGGATTCGATTTGCAAAGAACTCGAACCCGAGCATCTTTTACTGGAAAAGAGAGTCTACCACAGGGACTTTGAGACTTAACCTGGTCTTGAGCCCGGCCGGGTCGGAAGTATCACTGGCTAAGCGACCTTTTCTGTCTTTCTTCTAAAAATACACAGCCCTGATGAGTCGCTTATTATTGCGACGAAACACGTGTCGGCTGGCTGCAAAAGACATTAAATGAAGATACCTCTTCAACGACATTGTGGTTTCTCTGACAGCTGTGACTCAAGTGTACATGTGTCAACCAGGACATTGAGAAAAAAATTTGTTACTCTATTGTTGTGTGCAGTTGGTACTTTGCTAGTATTTCTTAGCGTATTGTTCCCTGAACAGCACGGTTCTTGAGGGGTTATAGGGCTTATCCTCTCACCAATTAGCACCACCACCCATGTTGTAATTTTGAATAACTTTTGCGTTGAACACTAGCTGAGCGCCCATATATACCCCTATTCCAAAAACCCTGTTCTTTGAGTGATATCATATGTAGTGACTATTAGTGAACAGATGGCAAAGGCTTTGGTAATAAGAGACTTGAATATTTACATACTAGTTAGGGAAGAGCCATTAGACGGTGTGTGCTACGTCTGTGTCTACATTTTCATGGTCCATGTTGAATATTATTGTAATGATTTTGTCCAGCATGGTTAATTTATTAAGTGGGGGATGAAAATCTGTAGTAGGTGGTTGATGGAGTACTCGAAATCTTTGGTCCTGCTGACTTTTCAAGATCTACATTCGAGTATCACAAAATCTTAGTGAGTGGAAGGGTGTGGAATTTACGACAGATATTTTAAGTCTTGTGGAATAGTCATTTGTTGAAATTACAATCCATAATAGTACTAATGGTTTATGTTCCACTTATTACTGCAGAGTGTGTCCTGCATGCCTGGTGGAGCTTGGACAGTCTCTGTGCCTTGGACTCAGAGAGAATCTTGAATATGTATGTGGTCATGAGTGATGTATTGCTGCATGGAGATATGGCTTGGATTTTAAACATGTATGGCATTTATCTGTACAAATGTCACTTATGTGTCTCATCTGGCACTGGCATGCTGTTCCAAATCACGTGCCTCATGGGGTGCGTCTCTTTGGAGGGTGATAGGAGAGGAGGGGCCTGTCTAATGGCATGTGGGCTTGCAATGAGGCACCTGTACCCCTGCTCACCTCTTCTTGATGTATGTGGAAAATAGCATGTGATATTTTTTTGCATAATAACATTTTAAATATCTTACACACCCATTGGGGTGTTGGTGTAGAGCTTATTTACACGTATTTCTGCTTGTCATGTTGTTAATGTGATGTGTATTTTGTTTGAATGCCTATATCAATTCAGATATCTTGTTGATAATCACCCACTCTAATTGCTCTTCTGAGTCCATTCACTATTCGACAACCTTCATGTCTTCTTAGTCCAGCATGTCCATTACACCTCCTCTCCACGTCTTGGGAACAGTCCTCCACTGATCCCAGCAGCTAGTCTGTGGGCAGATAGGTTTCCATGCTCTGGAGCAATGTGCATGTTATTTAATGTTGTCTTAACACCTTAGCAGCGTCGAACGTTCAGCGCCCAGTGCTGAACGTTCGAATAACGGGTGCGGCCCCGTCGGCCAACGGTCGTGCGCAGCACTGGCAAGGTAGTGCTTGCGACGACCGTTGGCCGACGGCAGCACTTAAAGGGTTTAACTCTTTGGTTGTCCTTTGTGTTGTGGCTGAACTATTTACTTTTTCCATTATATCTGACTGTATTGTGGTTTTGTGTGCACACTGATTTTCTGGAATCGCCTCAGCTTCTAGAATATTTCTTCTATCAGGACATCTAGTTCTCGTGCACTAAGTCGGATTTTCGAGCAGTTGTTTACTTCTCTACACCTTTGTTAAAGATTTGTATCTGCTAACATTGCATTAGGTCACCTTTGGTTGCTGTTTTTTGCAAAAGTGTATTATTTTTCTAGCTCCGTCTCCTAGTAGTTGCTAGTTTGTCTTGACTAATTCTTTCAGTAGTTACTGGATTGCCCTAGCTGTGTCCCCAAGTAGTTGCTGTGTTGTAATAGCTGTATTTCGTAGGAGACATTGTTATGGCATAGCTGGGCCTCCCAGTAGTTGCTGGATTGTCCTAGCTGTGTCTAACAGTAGTTGCTGGATTGCTGTGGCAACAAATGATGGACAGAATGCTGAATGAATCAAACATTTGCCCCCAGTCAAGAGATCTGGGTTAAATCCATCGTTTTTTTGCTCACTACCCCACCTCAGTTTGGACCCAGCCACATGCAAATCAGTCTTGAGCCTGTTCCTCATGAGAACAGTCCAGCCCGAACTGCCTAGCCGGGTACTCCCTGGACCGGAAATAAGCATCCTGGGACCGGTTTCTGGGTAACACCCCTCATCAGCCAGGCTAGCTTGAATTCAGTAGCACAGCGAGCAAGGGACCCACGTCTGGGTATACCAATCCCACTTAGGGCGAAAAGTGCTGCGGCAAGAAATGATGGACAGAATGCTGAATGAATCAAACATTTACCCCCAGTCAAAGGATCTGGGTTAAATCCATAATTTTTCTGCTCACTACACAACTCCAGTTTGACTTAAGACTGATTTCCATATGGCTGGGTCTGAAATGGGGTGACAAAGTGAGCTAAAGAACGATGATGAATTCTATCCAGACCTTTGACTGGGGGTGAGTGTCTGAAAAATGTCAGCACTCCATCCATCATCTCCTTTTGTTTGCTTTTTTCTCCCTAAATTGGCAGGGTATGCCTAGACATGGGTCCCCTGCTCACTTTGCCACTGGATTCAAGCTAGCCTGGCTGATGAGGGGTGTTACACCGAAACGGGTCCCAGGAGGCTTGTTTCTGGTCCAGGGAAGACCTGGCTTGGCAGTTTGGGCTGGATTGTTCCCATGAGGAACAGGGTCAAGACTGATTTGCATATGGCAGGGTCTGAACTGGGGTGGCGAAGTGAGCTAAAGAACGATGATGGATTCCACCCAGATCTGTGACTAGAGGCGAGTGTCTGAAAAGTTTCAGCGGTCTGTCCATCATCTCCTTTTGTTTGCTTTGTTCGCCCCAAGTTGGCAGGGTATGCCCAGACATGGGTCCCTTGCTCACTTTGCCACTGGATTCAAGCTAGCCTGGCTGATGAGGAGTGTTACCCCAAAACTCGTCCCAGGATGCTTGTTTCCAGTCCAGGGAAGACCTGCCTTGGCAGTTTGGGCTGGAGTGTTATCATGAGGAACAGGATCAAGACTGATTTGCATATGGCTGGTTCTGAACTGGGGTGGCGAAACGAGCTAAAGAAGGATGATGAATTCAACCCAGATCTGTGACTGGAGTGAGTGTCTGAAAAGTTTCAGCAGTGTTCGCGTTGCTGGATTGCCTCAACCGCGGCTCTCTGTAGTTGCTGTATTGCCCTAGCTGTGTCTCCCACTAATTACTTTATTGTCCTAAGTGTATGCCCTAGTAGACACTGTATTACCATAGCTGTGTCTTCCGGTAGCTGCTGGATTGCCAAGGCTGTGTATCCCGGTAGTTGTTGCATTTACCTTACTGTGGCTCACAGTAGTTGCTGGATTGCCCTAGCTGTGTGTCCTAGTAAGTCCTCTGAGTGCTTTAAATGTAAATATAGAGTGCCGGGACTCACTATTCAAGACTACCCTTTTACTACTGTGAAGTGCTGATGCTACCCCATGAACGCACTGCACCAGTGTTGGGAAGTGTTGGTGCTCCCCAATGAACGCACTGCACCAGTGTTGGGAAGTTCTAGTGCTCCCCAATGAATACGTTGCACCAGTGTTGGGAAGTGCTCGCTCTCTCCATCTCGCACTGAAGTGCAGGTACTCAACACCCACCCATTTAAAGCGCTGGGCCCTCTACTGCCCAGCCCTAGCTGTGACTCTTCCTTGTATAGTAACCAGATGGCCCGGGTTTCCTGGGACAGTCCCGGTTTTCATAGGACTGTCCCTGTATCCCGACCCTTTCCTTAATTTTAAATGTATGTCCCGGTTTTTGGGACAAAGGTCAATTCAGCCAGCAAAGGAGAACTGAAAGGTATGCTTTCGTTCAATAATTAATCTGTTTCAGTGGACGTGCTGCAGCAGAGGGGAGACAGAGGTGAGGAGGGAAGGGGGACTCAGGGTGGAGACTGAAAGTCTTACCATAACTAATGTTCTCTAACTGTACCTTGTACATATATATTTATATTCTTTTTATTATTTTTTTACAAGGCTACGCAAAATCCAAAAGGTTGAAGGCTTTAGTCCTACTTTTATGTTTGGCCTGTCTCGGTATTCGCTTCTCAACAGCTGGTCATACCCTCCCTGTAGGCTATGTGGCGTCATGTTTCTCTGCCCGAAAGCAGTGTATTCCCCCTCCTGCATGCCATGTAAATTGTCCTCGGGAGATCCCTCGCTATGCATCCGGTTCCCCGGAGTGAATCGAGCAGGTGCTGGTGGTGTGCAGAGGTGTGACAAAGGACTCTGGGAACCGCCCCTCCCCGCGCACAGAGGGCTGTGAAAGAGGCCAGCAAGCATGACTCAGCACCGAGGGTGGGGGATGCAAGACGAGCCTGAGCTCTGGCAATAGCTGTGCGGGTGGGGGCAGAGGACATTGCACTTACACGATGCAACACACGCAGGGTGCCAAGAGAGATTAATATTCAGTTCATATACACTGCCACCGTCGCCGTCGGATGCATTCTGGTAAAAGTAGTACTCTGGTTCGAATTATTAAGCCGGCCCCATGATACGTAGCACTGGTGAAACGCACCCCCCAAAAATCTTTTTTGCTTCAGTAGGGGAAAGCGGAATGTTATGTCACCTAAATAGCGAAAACAGCATCAATCAAAACAATATCTTGCATCTGGAATTATTGTCAACTCTGGGGCGGTGCGACTGGTGCCACCGCACCAGGTACAAACTTCAGGGGCGCTGTGATTGCAAGGTTTATTTTGGTTTAAAAAGTACCTGTTGTCACGTTCCTTGCCTCCAGCAATGTCCATGCTATTGATACAAATGTCAAGATAACTCCGGTGATTAATGTTCTTCCTGGAAAGAGATTGGAGTTTTGTCTAGTTGAGGTTTTGATCATAAAATAGCACAAAGGATTAATATGCCTGCTGCAAAGAACTCGTACTATGCAGATCACAAAGTGCATACAATGGGAATAGGTAAGTGGGTTACTCCTTTTCTAAGAGACATCCATTTGTTACTTGCAGTTTAAAATCCATCCAAATAAACAACAGTGAATTATTAACTGCCATCAAAGAACTGCATGCAAACTGCAAAGTATAGATTAGAGCATAGATTAATGCTCCAAAAAGGGTTCATTTGGGTAGAAACGTTATTATTATTAAAAAGAACCCTCATCTATGGTGTCCTGTTTCAATTCTGCGTTTGTGTTTCTTCTGACCGAGCACTCTTAAACTATACTGCCTACCAGTATGGATGACATGTCACTCCTACACCTTCCTGTTTTCTGGCTTTTGAAACATTTCCTACACACTGATTTACACACATATTGATAGTCTCTGTCTAATGTGCGTGAGATGCAAAGTGCTCTGATACCTTACACTGGTATGAGTGGTGCTATATACAGTGGTGGCCTGCATGATTCGCGGGTGGCGGGTCGGGCACGAGGGGTGGGGGGAAGTGTGCAGGAGGTGCCTAATGTAAAAAACAATAATAAATAAACACTTACCTTGCCGCCGCGTCCAGCATCTCCGCACCTGCTCTCCTCGTTGGACTTGAGGAACAGGAAGCACAGCCAGGCTCCCTTGACAAAACACAATGCTGTAATGCAGGCTGTGTGGAGAACAGGGAAATCGCATAACTGTTTTGGGTGGCTCGAGAGGGCCGGCCAAACAGTCATGTGCTCTTAGGCGTGGGCAAACTGCTCCTCCCCTGCCCAACTCCGAGAGCAGAGCAAGACCACCCGGAAATATACAATGATAATAACTCAAATTTATTATCATTTTATGTTTCCTTTACTTTGCATAGCTTAAAAGCGGTGAGGCAACACTCCTTCGCCATAGTGGAGGAGCCGCCACTGGGTCTATCTAACTAGTTAAACACATCTGAAAGAGAGTGGTTTTGGAGCCTTGATGGGCACTGTTAAGAGGTGGTGATGAGGGAATCCGCGGTGGAGGGTAGTCACCACCTCCACCTTGGATGGGGGGACACCAAAAAACATTGTTGCACAGGACGCCACCAGCGCTAAAGTTGGCCCTGAATGTCAAGGCATCAATGTGCAAGCTCACCTTACAAGGCTGAGGTAAACTCATAAGAATGGCATCCAAGCCTTCGACCCAGACCTTTCTGGAGGTTTTTCTGGAAAGCTCAGCGTCGGACTGGCCTGAAGGGCAATCAGGCAGTGCCAGGCAGGCTGGTCTGACAGGTAAGTGCAGAACCATTTTTGGGGCTGTTTGTGAGCCTGTTTATGCTCTGATTGAACGGTCTTTACCGATGAGTTCCTTGCTATTAAAACAAACATTGCATGCAGCCAGCTCAAACCATGTAGTACCCATACTTTGCAAAACACTCATGCAGCGTGTCTTTACAAGTTCAAAATTGCCCCAATTTGCAAACACAGGCCTCTCTTTCAGGTATCAAATTCGCTGTGGGAGTCACTTTATTTTAGTGCTCTGGCACAGTTTCAGTCCCAGTTTGACCCTGCAAGAGCTTCTTCACCCAGCTCCACTAAGACACGCCTTCGGCCGTCTTGCCCATTGGCTAGAAGTCTGAAAAGTTCTGCACAGCAGCTAGGCTGCACTTCCAGGTTCGAGCTGCCCTATCATATGGATTACGACCCATGGGTGTCTGTCTGCAGTTCACTTTACACAAACGGACTATGGGCCAAGGAGTAAGGTCGTTCTTCGGTCACGTCGTAAACGGAGTAGAGCATAACATATTGATCTGAAAGAAAGTATTTTCGTGCAACAACTGCAGCTTTCGCTGTGCCAGCTTCACATGGTACACAAGCAGCGCTCAGCTGGGAACATAAAGTTGTGTGCTGAAGCCTTCAGCACGCCCAACTTGGCTCTTCTCGATGTTGTCAATAAATGAATAAATACACAAGCTTTCTTCTCTAGCTTTCCAAAACAGTAGGATTTTTCTTTACAACTGTTTCAAAAGACTATCCCAAGGGAAGCGTGAAACGTACTCGTCCCCGCCCACGGCAACGGGCAACCTAATGAACTGAGAGGAGTACCACCAAGGGAATAGCCCGAAAATGTAAGTACTTATAGTTTGAAATGACAGCTCTGATGACACAAACCAAGTGAGCTGACCTCTTCCTAGAAGAGCTCCCTTGTCGCTTCCATCCAGACATCTATCCATTCACCCTTTCACCATTCCATCCACCATCTGATATCAACATTTCACCTTTACATTCTTACATCCATTCATTTTTCATGCATCATTCACTCTTCCCCATTCTATCAATCCATCTCCTCTGCCATCCACCGATCAATCCATTCACATTGCCATCTATCCATATTGCCATCCATCCATCCCCTCTGTCATTCAACCAAACATCCATTCACCTTGCCATTCATCAACATCCTTCCATCCACTCTGCCATCCACCCACCCTTTCACTCATCTGTCCACTCTGCCCTTCCTTTGCTCACCCTTTCACCCACTCATCACGCCATCCTTTTATTCTACTATCCTTTCACCTGTCCATATACCTATCCATTCATCCATCCAACCATCTTTTAACCTGTCTATCCGTTCACTCATTCTTTCACCCATTCATCCATCAACCCACATAGTTATCCAACTACTCATCCCTTCACCCCTCCTTCTATTCAATATTCTTTCCTTCTTTTCCGTTTACCCATGTTTTGTTTTTTCTTTCTGCCGCTTCCTCTTCCATTGATGAAGGAATTGCTTCATAGTGTTAATTATGAGATTTTGCCTGCCAAGTTGCTGACAGAAGAGGCCCATAAAGAGCCCTATCCCACCCCGCTATAGCTGCCAAAGTGGGGGAGGAGGGGGGGGGGGGGGGGTGTCATGACGCCCGTGAGTACCACCTTTCAGTGGCCTTTGATGTAACTTCACAGAGACTCCTTATAGTTATGGCACAGTCTCATCATTTCAGAATTAATGCATTTTCAATATTATATACAACAAACTCATTGTTATTACTTATTCATCTTATGCAACTAATGACCATTGACAAAGCCAATAGTCCTGGTTTGTTTCAGGTGTAATGCCAGTTCTTGTGTTATATGTCTGGCTGCAATAACAGAAGTATCACCAAAATGCTAGTCGGGCGGCACACTATCCTAACCACAGATTTTTAGCATATGAGTTGAGGCCATGCCCTTAACTCCATAGGCCACGTCCTTTTGTGAGACCTCTCTCCCCCAGCTTTTTCCTCCCACTTAAAGCCCTGCTAAAAAGGACATCTAAACCCCTCTGCTTTAAAATCTAGGCTAGCAGAAGGAAACCTGGTCCTGGGACAGTGGTCGTTGTGCAACGTGTAACTCCCTGCTGTGGTCTCGGGAGAGAGTCCTGGTGCTGCAGATGTTATTTCGGTCCATGGCTATATTTGTAGCCCCATTTATGGCACAGCTCACTGTTGGTCTAAGCGTGCACATACTTGCCTCGTTCGTCCTTTGGCCTCGTGCATGCCGGTAGCATTTTGGAATGTCGTTCCACACATAAATTGCAGCTAGTTACAACACCGTTCAATCAGTCCTGCTGAATGGCGACTGACCTTTCTACCAATTCCTGGAAACCTCTGTTTAAGTGAGAATTAACAGTGTGGCTGATTGGTTATTAGTTTCCTAAAGGATTTGGATGCAGCAGTAACACATCCCATCAATACAGTTGGAGTGCATGGCACATGCCGCGTCAGTGACGTCATTATGGTGCCCATCGCTTACTCACAATGATGACTCGGCAGCAGTACCATGCAAGATGTCTGAATCCAGCCTGTGGAGGGCGGCATCTGTGGCATTCGTGTGGGGTGATTTCTGTCCATCTTGTGCAATCTGGCGGGGGGAGGGAGGGTGATATAGCCAGTGTAAGAATTTAAGGTGCAAAAGTTTGCATCAGTAATTCATTGAGATGTGACTAGTCTTGGTAGTGCAGTACTCCCAGAATCCCTCCAACTTCTTCTCCCATGGGTCTTGTGCCCAATCTTTCATGGATAGCATCTGCATGATTGTTCTGGCACTCTTGATTAATTTGTATACCTGGGAGACCCACCCTCTCGACTATTGCAGCTTTAGTACATTGGTTAACTTGGTCATTTCAGGAGGTTTCACAGAAAATTCAGTGTTGAGCTGTTTAAAGGCATGTCGGAACCTGAAGTATGTAAAAACATTCAGGGCCATTGTATCCGCTAGCTTTTTACAGTGGGCGAATGTTATAAACCCTTGTGTCTGTATACCTGCTCTATTTACGAAATCTTATGTTTAGTAAATGTTGTGTGCATGGCACTTTCCGCTGTCATTGGTGGTATAGCGGAGTTATTGAGAATCGGGATCTGTGGTGGATACACCAATGGGAGGTTGAGCTGCGGTTTTAGTGTGTGCTGTGTTCTATTAGTGGACTGCACCATGTCCATGAGATCTCTGGGGTAGGGGTGTTTTTTCATGAGAGTCATTTGCAAGGTGCCCTCCTCTAACAGGTCGGTTTCTACTTCAAGATACGGCATAAATGGCAGTGAAAAGCACAAGTAGACTGTGCATTGAGCCCGAGTCACATCACAATATGTTTCAGGGTCAGGCAGAGCAAATCTCTTCCAGTCAAAAGGCATGGTAGGTGTCTCCCATCACAGCCAAGCTTGTTTACTGGCACGGACAAAGCTACCTAGGGTGTTGCGCAGGGTGGCAAAGAACGTTTGTATTTGCTGTATCGGGATATTGGCAAAGATGCAGAAATCTGGGGATTATGACCATATTTATCACAGCAATTCTAACAACCAACTAGAGCAGCAGATTATGCTGTCTGTCTACTTGCTGATCTAGTCCGTAGCTGGACCATAGTTGTCTCTGCTACCTCTATCCTTAACCCTGTGGGTGCAGATGCCTGAGTATTTTAAGGCGCCTGTACACCATTTCAAAGGGTGTTCAGATCCACAATGTGTGCAATCTGTCAATGGGAAAATGTCAGACTTTGTACAATTCATGTTTATCGTCGAGTAATGCCTGAATGTTATCATTTCTGCCAGTACCGGAGCAGCATTCTGCTCATGTTGTTTTAGCAGAAGCAGAATATCGTTAGAATACATTGATATAAATTAGAGGTCTACTTGCTAACACCAGGCTTCTACAGACATGGTGTTCACTTAGTCAACAGGCCAATGTCTCCATTGCTAGAGAAAAGTGTAACAGTGATAAAGGGCAGCCCTGTCGTTTGCCTGTCGTCAGTTTGATTGCCTTGGAAAGCTGATTATTAATCTTGAAGCATGTCATGGGGGCCATGTACAGCAAGTCAATAAGTGCAACAAATTATTAACCTAATCACACAGTGGCCTACAAATTATTAGAAAGGACCATTCAAGAGAGCCAAAAGCTTTCATGGCATCCAAGACTAGAGCAACCGCTGGCAGCTCCGGGTTTATCTGCTGGAGCGCTGCAAACATTTGATGTAGATTATGGGATGTGGATCAGGCCTCTATTAGATCTTTGATCGAGCAGCATCAGCCAACACAGTAGGGGAGTGAGTCCATTGGCGCTTATTCTAGCTGGAATCTTACTGTCCGTGTTAGGGAGCCAGAGGGGATGATAGGGCTGACAGGTTCCTGGATCCTTTCCTGGTTCTAGTAGCATTATAATTGTTACATCACGCAGCTGTCGGGGTGCCTACCCTCTCAATTGTCTCACTGTAGACACAGAGTAGATAGGGGCTTAGAGTGTTGTATTCTCTATTGAATTTGGGTAAATGGCCATCCAGCCCTGGGTTCTAAGCAGTTGCTAAGCTATCAATAGCATCCAACACCTCCCCTAGACTCATGTGGTAGTTTAAAGCAAGTCTACCTTCACTTTCCACCCATACCATAGTTATCATATGTAGTTACCACTGTGAACCTGTATGCTTGCTATGATGATGGATTTATGTTCATTCTCAATAGCTGGCTAGCGTCCTTCCTAGTCGCTCACCTTCTCTGAAAGCATGTGCATGTTGGTCTACTTACCAGCTGGACCTCTCTGTCTGGCAGTTCCCTACATGTTATTAGTGTGTTGTGAAGCACAACAGGTCTGCAGTTGCACCAGCATCCACTGTGTGCTGTACACCTTAGCTCTTGCAATTTGATGTCTGTGAATTAATGGAAAAAATGAGAACTGAAAAAGCACATTTAAGTAAACCAAATCATGGGAAAACAAAGGAATACAAAGAAATCAGAAATTAAAGGAAATGTTTTAAAGAAAAGATAATTGTATGGTGTTGTATGTTCTTTGTGTTCTTTTGTTTTGATTTGATTGCAAGTCTTTTCCACATTCTTTCCATATATAAGCAAAAGTGTCAAAGTCATGTTACTGTATGTTGATGCTACGGAAACCTCTGGGTTACAGAGCTCTGCTCTATATGCTTTTGACAAAAAAAAATATGTTTAAAAAAAAAAGATCATTTTATGGAAAAAACAAAAATTACATTAAAGTTCGGCACAGTTTAGGGGTAGTGAGGGATTTTTGGGTTCAAGAAAGGTTGATGTTTAAGGGTGAGGCTTTTTTGGGTAGAGGTCAGGTTTTTAGGGTTCAGGAATGGGTGGAGTTTAGGGCTAGGGAGGATTTTTTAAGGTTTAGTGATGTGTAGAGTTTAGGGGTGGTGAAGAGTTTTTAGGATTCAGGAATGGGTGGAGTTTAGGGTTGGTTATGGGTGGTGAGATGTTTAGGGGATCAGAGATGCTTGGAATTTATGTGCAGAAAGTTCTAAAGTACAGGATTGGATGGAGTATACGGTGGTGAAGGGTTTTAAGGGTCCAGGGAAGGGTGGAGTTTAGATGTAGAAATGGGTGTTTATGGTTCAGACATGGGTGGAGTTTAGGGGTGGGGTGTGTTTTGAGGGGTCAGGGCAGGGTGGTGTTTAGGGATAGTGAGAGCTTTGTAGCGTTCAGGGATGGGTGGAGTTTATGGGTCAGGGATAGGTGAAGTTTAGAAGTGGTGAGGAGTTTGTAGGGTTCACTGATGGGTGGAAAGGGTGAAGTTTAGGGCCAGTGAGGGTTTTAGGGTTTAGGGATGGAAGGAGGTAAGGATAGAAAGGGCATTTAGGATTCAGGGGTGGATGGACTTTGATGGTCAGTGATTGGTGTAGTTTAGGCACATAAGGGGATTTTAGGGGATAAGTATGGATGATGCTTAGGGGTTGTGAGGAGGTCAGGGATGGAATGGTGTTTAGTGGTAGAGAGGGTTCAACAAATTAAAGGCATCGAAAGTAATTGTTTGACAATAAAAACAATATCAATCAGAAATAATGTACCTTGAAGTAAAGCACTGAAATAAATACCTCCCAAAAAAGTTTCTGAAATTAAGATCAGCTACCATTGCATCTTAAACCAAAAGCATGCTAAAGACCAATACAAAAAAAGATTATATGAATTGGTTTCTGTTAAATGGTAAATGTCATTCATCATGCAAATTTCCATTAAACAGTTTAGGTGAAATAATTTCTCAGCAATGGTATTCCATAAAATCATTTTATTATAAAATCACATACAATTCTTGCAATTTACTCTGTTTTATTTAGATGTTTGTGTATCTCTCGCAAAAGGCCAGTCCACCTGGAGATGCATGAGCCCCTGGTGAGAGTATTAAACGCTTTTCATTATGTGGAATAAATGAGGACCGTACATTTGTTAATATCATAATAGTTTTTTTTTTACATTTCGTAGCTATTTTCCTTCGGAATACGGGGTCCGTTAGTGCTTCAGATGGAAAGTCCCAGCACCCAAGTTGGCAGCATGGCATAGGAACATCTCTGGAAAGCAAAACAGGTGACTGATCGGAGAGGGTGAGTGGCACATAAGAAATAACAGTGCCTGGCTCTAATCTGTGTGAATTCAAAGCCAAAAGTCAGTGTACTAAAGAACAGCAGGAAAAGGCCTGTTCCTCTCTCTTCTTTTCTTGCCATTCATCAAATAGGCTTTATCAGTCAAATTTGTATAACAAGGTTTTATTAACCATTTTCATTGTCCCAGATATAGCTTTCCTTGATGGGGTTGATTTCTACCTTAACCTCACCTTCCAATAGTATAGCATGTAAATCTAAATTGTCTAGTTTGTTTGGAGATGTCAATAAATGTGTACTTTTCATGCGTATCGTAAATATTAACAAAGACCACGGGCGCATTGAATAATGTCCTTGTTACCATAATATATCTGCCAGCGGTGTCACAAATACCCTCTATTTGCCTATAGTCAACTGTCTTTTTTATCAGTATTGAGACCCCACGTGACTAAGAAGTATATGGTGCATAGTATTGATCAATTACCCATGGGCAGCGCCTGAGCAAGGAGTTGAGGCGCGATGGCAATATTCACCCTGTGTTGTTCAAAGTAGGCTAGGAACATCCTGCATTTTCTAGGATTCTTTAACCCGTTCATTACATGACATGATTTTAAATGGGCCTGTTCCAGAGCACCGATTGTACTTGGCAGATATTACTCTGCACATTTTGAAGCTGCATTGTGTGTGTGCCCTGCGATGTGTTAATAGTGAAAAAAGCTGTCCTTTTGCTTTAAGAGCTTTATGAACATTGGACAATAGCCCACAGGCTGGGCCAAACCAAATTAATTGTTTTGTTGAATGCCAACATTAATAATTGAAATAACGTAACCATTAAGAGCATTTAACACTTTGGGGTTGAGGTAGCATGGCATGTACCAAGGTTATCACGTAAAGCTGTTTTGTGTTCACACATTTATATCAGTAATCAATGCAGACACTCTACAAAATACATGGCAAAAGCATTCAGGACACTTGTCAACAATCAACACAAACCACATACGAAGGATCTTATGTTAGTCATTTTCACTTAAGGTATCTGTTACATGCTCTGTCAGAGTGCCTTGCGCCAGTTCCGTGGTCTTGGGGGGTTTTACCTTTAGTTGTCCGACAGCTTACTTTTTGTAAAAAATGGCGAATTCTTGCCGTGTGTTGAAGAAGTGCAGCTTTTCCCCCAAGTGCATATGTGGATGTTCTGAAATGCATACTGCACATTGATTGACTGCCGTTTTTGTATGATGTCTCTGTAAGCTCTTCTAGCTTCTTGGACTTTAGGGATAAGGTCTTAGTAAAATGAAAGACTAGTGCCCTGATAGTGAATCTAACCTAGTTCTCTTACTTTACAAGTGATTATTGCTCCAGGCAGGGCACCTGGGGCCATTCTCGGGGTCAGAGGTCGATGTACACGTTATATTGCAAATGTGGGTGAGAACATTTCAGTGTCAAACAGTCCCAGTATCACTTTTGTTAGGTATTGTTCAGGTTTGCCCATGTTCATGGAGTCTGCCAGGCCAATAATTCATAGATTATTACCATGGGATTATTCTTCAAAATATTCGTTGTTGTTTTATATCGCTGCATCTCTTTGTTTGAAGTGTTTGATCCTGTCTACTAACTCTTTGTTGCCAACTTCTATATCTGACAGTTTTTGCTCCACCTCAAATCTATTGTCTTGGGCATCGATTGTTTGTTTCATGTTGTTTATGTGCTTGGTCAGGCTCTCAATTGTCATATTATAAGCCTTTAGGTCACCCCTGATATCCAGGAGAATTGATCTGGTGTCAACCTTCTCTGTGTTGTGTGACTGGCACACTAGGGCAGGAGCACGCTCGTTATTTCACATGCAGTAGATTTCTGTTGGGCTCCTTGTGAATTAAAGGCCAGTTTGGCTTTGCCCATTGAGTGCTAATGTGTGATCATTCAGTGCCCTGTAGCTGTCAGTGTGAAGCCCAAACAATTGTCAAGTGTATCATATTGCTCTAGATTAGCCAGTGCAAAAGGGCAGAGCCATAAGGGACCTGGGGGTTGGGAGCCGTTAAGTATGCCTCCATCAAGGATCCGCCTGGTAGGGCATCATTCAGGAGTAGCGGGCAGAAGGCAAACCAAGTGAGGAAGTAAGGTGTGCCCACCTCTGCCAACCCCACCCCTCAGGTCGGAGAGGCGAGGTGAAGCACAACTCTCAGTCCCCGCCATCTTGCACAAGGGGGGACCCAGCCAACCAGAGTGAGGCATATGCCCCCCTCCCTCTGGAGGGTGGCATAATAGGGGGTGTACCCACCCCAAGGAAGGGATCCATTGGTCCCAACCTTTTGCGTACCTGAGGCAAGGTTCAGGGGTGTCCCTAAATACAAGATTTAGGGACACCCCTGAACCTTGCCTCCTCAAACAAGAAACTACAAGAAGAAAATAAGTTGAAGGACCGAAAAACCATGCCGAAGCTAAGAAAAGGAGGACGCCCACTGACTTGTCCCCAGCCCTACCGGTCTGTCCCCACCTCGTAACCCTGCAGAAGCTGAAACTCCGGTGTGTTCTGCAGCCAGCAACCTCAAGAACCCCTAGGACCTGCGCTGCCTTGCAAACAAAAGACTTTGTCTCTCGTGAACACCGGATTTGTTCACCAACAGACTCCAGCTCCGGTGAAATACGCGAGTCTGCACCACTCTGCACCCGATGCCCACGGCCCGAGTTCGAGTAGCCCAACACCGCGAGGAGGTCTCCCCAGCGATACTGATTCGAGATCCAGTGATCCCTGACCTTTCTCAAGCCTCCAGCCGACGCCTGCAGCCTCAATCCGTAAGGTCCCCCCAACTACGACCAGGAGCTGGTACGACGATCTGACCCTAAAAGACACCCCTGCACCCGACACCCCACGGCCTTGGGTGGCCAAACCGACATTGTCTAACCAACTCCCAGCATCCCAACTTACCTCTCCAAGTGGTGGTCGCATCCAAAAGACCTTCGTCCCAGAGCCTGCAGTGTGTTTGCCTACCAGAGACTGCCCGTTGAAAGTAAAAGGGCACCCGACAACAATCCAGCACTCTGCACACGGCCGCCCTAGTTCCGCTGAGGGTGTACCTTTGGTGCTATCTTGAACCCCCAACTGCCCTGAGCTTAAGTCCAGGAGCTTTGCTCCCACAACCTTGTGGCTTGCTCGTAAGCAGCCACCAACTGGAGGCCCCCAATCCCCCATTGGATAACATTGGGCCTCAGCATTCTGCACCTGGATGCCCTAGTGCCGCTGAGGGTGTAACAGAAGTGCATTGTTGACCCTGGGGGACCCCTGAGTCTAATCCAGAAACTCAACTCCCACAACAAAGTACTTACCTGTTAACCGATAACACTATTTCCTCCCATAGGTTAACATTGATTGTTTTTCTATGAGAAGTTTCTAAGTGTGGAGTTGGAAAATCTATAAAAGTCTTTAAAACTGTAATCAAATAACAAAACCGCTTTTACTTACCTGTTTCCAGGAAATGCCCCAATGCAGTATCCAGGTATACTACACTGTGTAAGAAAAGTAATCTGTAAAGTAATCTACTTGACATCCTATTAAAAAGCCAATACAAAGTATATGTACAATTTTTCTCAGCATTTCATTATTAGTAGTTCTACTGTAATCAAACCATAGTATATATACTACTGCAAATTCAAACTGTATTATTACTGCAAAGTATAATTCACTTACCTGTGCCAGGCATGCTTGGTTCTAGGAAATAAAATAATGAAAAGAATATTTTTATACAAAACCAAGTGGTCTGAGTTCAGTCTTTGAGTGTGTGACAATCATTTGCTGATTCAGTGTGTACAACAAATGCTTACCACTACCCTCTGATAAAGCCTTACTGCTCGCCCACACTACCACAAATAGAGAGTAAGATGCTATTAACTTTTACCTCTGCCTACCTTTGGGATTGCCCTGGATTATGTGCACACTATACCTCACTTTGGTATAGTATATTAACAGAGCCTGCTTCCTGCAGCATGTATCCATAGGTACATGTTTTATATAGAGGAAGAAAATCCAATAAACAGTAAAAGAAGTCCATGTTCCTTGTAAAGATCTACGTTACTGGCATTCGGAGTATATTTGAAAATAATTCCAATCGGGTCATTGCATATATCCATGGGTTTACATGCTAAGCAAGAAATATTTGAGAGGGGGAGGGGAAGGTGGTAGGGACTAAATATATACAAAATAATAATATATTAACTGTAGGAAATCTGCAGTAATTATATGAGAACATGTTTCAGTTTGAAGCGTATAAACATAATGCCGACTTTCTCCCATATTATGAAGCAGTCTTTGATTCTATATTCAAAGTACAAACTCTCGTCATTTAATACACCATTGTTAGGAAAGGGAGATTGGAGGTAATATCAAACAGTCTTGGTTGTTCAGTGCAAATGATGGATCATACCCTTTCCAGGTTCCCTCAAAAGAGCTTACAAAGCGAACACCATGTCACGAAATGTTAGCGATAAAGCCGCTCCTATTTCTAAAGTATATAGATATTGCCTTGTCTAGCGTGCCTGCAAAGCTGTCTTTCAACTGGAGATAAGGGAGCGGTTCTGTATTTTATCAAATATTCCCGATTTATCAATAATCCTATACATCACCATCTTGTGCACTTCTATTAATATCATTTCCTTCAGCAATTACTCCATAGTTGGGGGTTCTGCAGTTTTGACTTTCTTAATATGCATAACTTTGCTCCAGCTTTGGATGTTGAAAACCACTTTCCCCAATGTCAACTTAACTCTCCTATGTTGGGATAATTGTGCAACATGACCAGGGCATCTCTCAGTTAAAAAATCATAGCGACAGGACATTTTCACATTGTTTTGTACCTGTGACAAAAACGGAATCAGTATCAGGCATGACCATATAATATCACAGTCGGTGTTTCTACATCTCCCACAATAAGAGGTGCTGATGTCTGCGGTCGTCATGGTGACCAGTGTCATTTGTGGATAATCATATCCTTTTCTTTGCAGTTCTGCCTCTTGCTATTCATTTTTGAGTCTCTTGTAATTCTTGCATGTCTCATTTAAATCTGACAGATTCACAGCTGGATGCTTCCTTTCACTTATCTGCCAGGCAAAAGAATCTACTGCACTGTCACTCTCCACTCTGCAGGGAATATCAGTTGGGCTTCCTGCTCTGTGGCGGTAGGAAGGCTTTTGGGCGCCATTTAGAGCAGACCCTTATTTGTCATTCCTTTAGCCTACTGGACGATCATGGAAGGAGACTCTTTATAAGTATTGCATGATTGCCCACTACAACATGGCTTCAATCTTTTCATTTTTTATATTGGCCATTAGACTATTCAGAGCTTTCTTGAAACTGTTTCTATGCTATCTGCCAATACTTACAGTGCAGTCTCCTTGTGATCATGGATAGGCTGGTGCACTCGGGATTCATTTCTTGTGGACTAAGTTTTGGGCTTTCTCCTCCCCATATCCCTCCTTGCAATGACTCCTCCAGGCCTCGAGTATTGCTGGCTTGCAGCACCAATGCATGAAACCTTACCCGGATCTCTGCCTCCCATTCTCTCCTTCAGAAATCTGCAGCCGCCCACGCTGTGTGTCTGGGCTTGGAGATTGCAGAACAACTTTTTTTAAAGGAGGGCTCCAGTTACCATCTTAATATCTGAGCTTGTGTGCAGCAAGTAAGGGTATCCAAGCAATAGTGATCTTCTTTTCACCACTACTCCATTTAAGGCTCGGAAATTCCCCGATTCCTTTCAAAGTCTTCCTGGTTTTACTGGCTTGGTGGATATCTCCTTTCCCTTGGGTCACCAGAAATACCCTTAAAAACAGGCTGCAGCGCACATCATCATTTATTTCACAGCCTATTTGGCTCCTTTTCTCAACTTTCAGGGCCAAGGTCTTCTTAGGAAACTCCATTCATCAAACCCTTGGCTCTCTGGTCATCACAAAAGGCTCTCACGCGCAATAAGAGGTTGGGCCCCAAAACAAACCTTTCCTGGACTTTTCTTTAAAATGCCCATTCAACTTGGTTGAATAACTTTTTGGCATCCAATAAGAGGAGCTAAACATCTAGTTTACTTATTTGGGGAACGTGCATGGAGTATAATCTTGATAAGCACCTCTCCACTTTTATAATTAAACCCCAGTTGAGCATGCTGAAGAATAATCATCAGATGTTTGTTCAATTTACCCATTAAAACCTCCAACAAAATTGGTATTTAGAAGAGAAATGGTTGATGAAAAAAACAAAAGAGTGGGCTCTTTTCTTCTCTCTGCATACATTATACAACTGCATCGATCATGGTTTAAGGCAAAGATAAGTTCTGGAAGATATTGTTCTGGTTCTTCTCTCCTGACCATTTGTAAAGCACTCTGATACCCGCATGGGTCATGTTTATATTATATAAAACTTTATAAATAAATAAATATACTTTTCCGGGGACCAGAGTGTTATTACAACTGTTAGAATACATCACAGAAGATCCTTTGTCTCCCGGGGCATATACAGTAGTTCTATTCTTTGTGGTCTGTATGACTTTAGAAGAGAAGGTGCCCACTTGCAGCTGCCCCCTGTAGGGCAGTGATGGCAATTTGAGCCACTACCCCGTCCCCCAGATAATTACTAACACTACTTTCCTATGTAGAGTTTTAGGGCCTGGGAACCCTTAGTATTTGATGATTTTTCTAGTGCAGGAAATGATCTTTTGTGTTTTGTCAGATACCACAAAAAAAATACTTTAAATGGGGCTTTGATTACATATATACTGGAAAAACCTATCTTACCATCTAAGAAGAATAAACTTATCATCTGTAACCTATCCAAGGCTTCTGGAACTCATTACCAGGATGTAACAAAAAGGTTCTCTTGAGTTTCTGGGCCAGGTCAATAGAGAAAGTACTTGCTCTCCAAACGGTCGGAGTTTGAAAACCGTTCTAGATCACCACTTTAAATCAAACACAGAAGTCATCACTTTGATAAGGCCTCAGTCTCGTCATCCGTGTCAGTGATCTCCTTTATAGTGCTTAACAAGCCCAAAGAGGGCGTGTGCGCTTCATGCAATTCTTCTATGTTACAGAGTAAGAAGGTATATTTAGAGTTGGGCTGTACTCTCTTCTGCCAGGGATGTGGACATGTACTCCACTGTCCTGGCAGACTACAGCCCAGATTTAGAACTCTGTGCCCTCCTGGGGCCGTATTACAGAGTGCCCCAGGGATGCAACTGACATTTGCACCCACTTTGCGTGCCCCTAGTCCACATTGGTATTACAGAAGGGGCAGCAGATGCTTGTGCAGCCCTTCTGTAATACTGAGAGTGCTGGCGCACTTAAAGCACCAGCGCTATCTGCAGAGGGTGTTCCCTCATTTGCATTGAGGCGTGCCCCATGCAGATGAGTGAGTCCCTTTTCCTCTGCCCCCACACCGTATTACAGATGCTGGTGCAGAGGCAAAGACGGTGTCAGGAGGCGCACTGACAGTGTGCCACCTAAAAGGTGGTTTCCTGAGAGCAGCCCTCTGCAGGGGGTAAAGGGAGCCCCAGACATTGCCTTGCCGGCAGGTGCAGGTACTCACTGCACCCGCCTGCCAGGGAATTTCTAATCCTCATTCAATGTGCAGGCGGGTTGCCGCCTGCACAGTGAAACACGGAGCGGCTGCTTCAAAGCTGCTCCGCATTTCACTGAAATGCACTTCCCCCAGGGCAGCATGTGTTTACTGTTGCCATGGGTCAGCACATTCTATGTAATAGGGCACACTTTCTCTGTTTGTGCCCGGTACACCTGTGTTAAGGTGCGTCAGGCGCAAACTCGCAAAGTGCGCCTAAATACATAATATGGCACCTGGTGGAGATCTATATGCCGCCACCATGGATCCTTCCCCAAGCACTGCAAGTTTACTGAGCGGCCGCCATATTTTATGCGGCCACTCAGCAAACTTTTTAGTTCTTCAAAACCGAATTCTCAAAGCATAAGATTGTTTTCCAAAAACAAAAAAAACTAATGGCTCAGAGTTTTCTCCGACTGTGTGGGAGTAACTTGTTTTTGCGTTCGAGGATGCCAAATGTTTACTGATGGCCCTGAATAGAAAAAACAGTATGCTATAACTTCTGTCCTAAATAGTGTTGATGGACTGAGGTTCTAAAACCTAAGGCCCGAAGTCCATCAATCTAAGGTTTACGTCGGCCGAGTCCAGTGGAGCAACAATGGCAGAAACATGACGGTCTACTTAACTATAAAATATGTGGGTGGACCATCAGTTTGGCAGAGTACTGGAGCACATTTGGTGCCCAATCTGCCATACTCTAAGTAAATCCCTAAGATTCTGGTGAATATTGTCTTTCACATACAGAGACAATGAGTCCCAAAAAAGGATATGCTAGCATACTGATTGACTTTCCTCGATCTCTGACCCTTGTTATACTATATCCTTTCAGTAGTAATTTACACTTGATCTCAGACAGATCTAGAGTGCTTTGTTTCTCTGTGATTATGAGAAGGAGCCCAAAGTTTTTATCATTTAATTCTTTCCTGTATTGGCAGCCAGTGGGGTGTTCCCAGGACAGGGTCCATTCACCTTTTGGCTGAGTTAATGACTGACTGGTCAACAGAAAGGTTCAACATCTGTATATTTTGAATTGTATTTTTAGATGCACCATCTAGCACAGAATTACAATAATCTGTTTGCTATTCTGGCTCTACGGTCAACCGACCTGAAGGGAAATTGCTACAGTGGTTATAAATGTTAATTAGGTAATGCCATTACAGCACCCAGTTATTGGTTCTCTGACATCTCTGCGTTAAAAATTACTAAAAATAACATAGTTATCAACACTAGTGATATATGTGTCGCAGATCAAGATGCTTTGATAATGATGCCAGGGGTTATTTAACCTGTTTAGAGGTCAGAAGGAGACACACTGGTTCCTGCACAGTTGTATTGCCCCAACAGTGGGCTGCATCATTTGCTGATCCTGGCCACAGCAGCCAGGCGAGGTAAACAGCCATTGGATGTCATCAGCATAGGTGTGAGAACCAACTCACACTGCCTGCAGTTCCAAAGGATGTACCAAGATATTAAACAGCAGTGATGACAAACAGGCATCCTGAGGGACTCGGTAACTACCTGTGGAGCCCATAGAAGAAGAGCCATCTATGCACACGTTAGATCGCCTGTTTCCAGAAGCGTGTAGTGAATATGCTGAATGCCCCTGATGTGCCCAATGGCATCAATAACCAGAATCCACATTATCCAGTATGTCTTTAATTGACACCCTGATTTCTATTAGTGTGCTTTCTATACCACTGTTAGGATGAAATCCAGATTGTGAAGAGGAAATTTGCTTGGAGGCAGGTGTGCACTGTACCACAGCAGTCCTGTTTAAGACACCGCAGAGCAAGGTGCAGTGCAGGATAGTTCACCAGTGGAAGGGGATGAAGACGTTTCGCTCAATAGGACTGACTCATGTCTGAGGTTTTCTAAATAGACCTGACATGGATAGACCACTCTGTAAAGTCCATAGAAGGGGCCAGTAGTTCTTCATTACATTCAAAGATTAGGTTGAATGGGCAGAGGTCCCAGCAGGTAAAGTTGATATCTTTGACAACATCCTGAACATCACCCCCTGTTGACCCCTTCAACTCAAATTGAGGGGCAGGACTGACAGTATTTGGTATCTGATAAGATAAGGATATGGTCATGTTTATCCCTTCGTTGCTGTGGAGTTGGTGTGTGCTAATTAAATCCACGTATACATGTAGGTTCATCTTTGGAGATCATTTTTTGTCTAATTTGTTTAGTCTTTTCTGAGAAGTATCTCTCCAGTTCCACACAGCAATTGACGAGGGGTTTCTATGGAGTGTACTAGGCAGGGGGTTGCCAATCTTAAACAGCGTCATCAGGAGGACAGGATTGCACATTAGAGTGGAGGGCAGTAGTAAGAGTGACACAGGGCAGTGGTGCAGTAGAGGGTGGCACGGCGCACAGAATGGCACAGAGGACAGAATTGTGGAGGGGAGAACTGAGCATTAAGTGCAGTGCAGGCGAATGGGCAGAAGCAGTCACAAAATGGGTCCCACTGAGGGGGGCCGCAGCCCAGACCAGGGCTTAGGCATGCACGGTAGCAGTGTGGAGAATGACACAGGACGCGGACAGAGAGCATGGAGGTATTATAGTGCGCAGGTTGGTAGGAGTGGGGAGGTCAGGGAGAAAGGGAGTCAGCCATTTAATGGCTGGTACTGGTGGCACGTAGACACTAGGGTATGGCTGGAAGAGTTCATGAGAGTGGCTCAGGGTGCAGTGCTTCATTTGAGCAGGTGGTTGCAGGTGCGGCCCTCCAGCACTCGTTTTTGAAGACCGGCACTTTTTTATCCTCAAAAGATCTTGATCCGGAGCAAGAAAGAGAAAACCTAAAGAGGGGCAAAAGGTGGAGGAGAAAGGTGGAAAAACAGTGACCAATGAAGAAAGCTGTGATGAAAAAGCACCTACCCAGAGGCAGGGAGTGTCAGGAGGTGGATTAAAGAGATATGAGGTGGAATCAAGAGTACGCAGCGTTGGTATTTGGCAACGTGACCTTCTACAGAGTTGACAGTGGCCTGCTGAGCAACACGTTGGGTCCCGGAACTTATTCTTGGATGAAAGGTGCAGCAGCATTGAATATGGCCAAGAAGGCATCGGGGATAAAAGCTGTGACGTGCGTTGTGCAAACTGCAGATGGTAGCAGCGCCCAGTTCCGAGGGTGGGGCAGGGTGTGGTGTCATCGGCACACAGAGTGAGTGGCACAGGGCTTGAAGGGCGGCAGTGCAGAGCGTGACCCAGCACCGAGGTTAGCAATGTACGGCTGGCACTGGGAAAGAAGGCAGAAAGAAGTAAGGGCAACAGAAACAAACAAACAAAGAGCTAGTGCCGCTGGGGTTGTTCAGGTCATGGGGCTGGGGGGGGCAGCAGTCCAGGGAGTGGCAGAGCGCACACATTGCACCGTTCAGAGGTTGGTGCCAGGCGCGAAGGGCAGCGGTGCTGTGGATCTCGCGCTGTGCCCTGTCTGTCACACTATCTGCGCCCGCGCTCTCCGCAGAGCCCTCCCTATCAGGGACTCGCAGCCAAGGAGGGCCTGTGAGCTGCCAGGGCTGGGCGCGGCCTGCAACGCCGGCCACTCCAGGGCCCAGCAGATAAGTGATCCGTAGGAAATTAGGAGGGACGGGTAGAGGGCGGGGCGAGACCGAGGAGGAGAGGGAGACGAATGAGACGAGGAAGAAGAATGAGACGAGGAAGGGGGTGGGGGAGAGAAGAGGAGAGACAGGCAGACAGTGGAGAGGTAGATTGGAAAGAAGAGAAGGGATAACGAGGGTCGCGGATCATGGAGAGGGAGGTAAAGGTGGCCAGACAGAGGGAGAGAGAAGAAAGGAAGAGACACGGGGAAGATAGCCTTAGGAAGAGACAGCAGAGCTAGCTATAGAGCCGAATGTTGAGACATTGGAGGCGATAAGGGGGGGGGGGGGGCTGGAAGAGAGTGTGAGGCACAACGGGTGTAAGAATGGCGTAGAGAGGGTGCTTAAAGCCTAATGCGAGCAAGGAAAATTGCCTCCCTTCCTCTGACACTGTTGGGAAATACAGCTATATACTTTAGGAGCACTGGATCCCTCACACTCTGGGGGCCTCGTGTGTCTGCAACATAGCAGCCACGTTTCCCAGGTCCGTGTGTGAAGTGTGCTCCAGTCCATTTTTTTCCTTTGAATTCTGGGACTTGTAGTTCTTTTTTTTTTATAATGGAATAAACAGGACTACACGTCCCAGGATGTAAAGAAAAAGCCCTGGACTGAAGCATCACACGGACCAGGAATACTTGGCAGGGCTGCTGTTGCATTATTGGTAGCTGCACTGCTAGGGTGTATTATTGAGAGGAGAAGGAGGTGGGGATTGAGTGTGGGACACAGAGGGAAAGCAGGAAGGTTGGGGGAGCAAACAAGTTGTAAGAAGAATAATCAGGGGCAAGTGGATAGAGGTTATGAACAGAGAGAGGAAAACAGAAATATACACGGGTAAAGTTGATAGGTCTGTCTTTAATGTGCTAACGTGTAAAAACTGCCTTTCTGCACCCCATATGTGCATTTATTAGCTTATTAAATCCAGACCTATAGGCTTTGGTACAGCTTTTTTACATTAAAATAGAGGTCGAAGAACAATTTCTAAGAGACATATGGCGAAAACAGGAACTTTCATTGAGGGGAAAAATCAATGAGAAATAAACATTAGTGGAAAGTTGAGAAAATACACAGAGGGGAAAGAACAATGGAAAGATAGACAGGATAAACATGCATGTGAGGCCTTAAATATTTAAAAAGCCTGTGTCAGTGGGAAAAAATCTGTAGAAAAAGCTTGCGATAAAAATGTTAGTGAGAGATGATTCAGTGTACTTTAGTAATGCAAAATGGTCCTAATGCATTGCAATACAAGAACAGCTGAGGTGGTGGAATGATACACTAAACTGCCAATAACAATGTGAGATGGAATTAATCCTGTGAGAGGAGCTAAAGCCTACTCTAAGCATATGTTAAAGAACTGCCACAGTGGGTGTTGGAAACAGCTGTGACATAATGCTAGACCTAAACATGGGATAGATGGTTGAGGCTAAGGAAAAAGAGAGTCAGACATGGAAAGGTGTGGGATAGTGACCATTGGGAGATGTCAAAATGGGAGTGAATGGCTAGAAAATTAGGAGGATTAAAAAGAGAGGGAAGGAGTGTTGAGACGGATGATATGCATTGTGATAAGTACAATGAGAAAGGGAGGAAGTGATAGGCTAATAAGGAAGAAGAGGAAAGAGGCAACATATGGCGAAAGACAGACAAGAGGAGCTTGACTGGAATGTGGGGGAAGAGAGAGGGAAGAAATGCAGTAAAGAAAGGGAAGAAGGCAGATGAGATTCGAAAGACAGTATAGAGAGATCGGAGAAAAAGGTACACAGAGAGAAGCATAGTGTATGGGGTAAAGAAAGGAAAAAAGAAGAGAAAGGTGATAATAAACGAGGCATAAGGGAGAGGGTAAAGTGAGAAAGCATTAGGGGAGCAACATTATAAAAGAAAAAAGAAAGGGAAGGGAGAGGAACAAAAAGCATACCACACCATACATTAGACAGAATACCTTTTATACATTCAATACAGCCCAGGAATCTTCAACTATGTCAAGTGGCTCACAAAAGCACCTCCCACCCTGATATGTCACACAATAATATCCAAGAGAAGGCACTGGGTAGAACCTCATGCCCATGTCCAACACAGATCAAATACACCCGTTGCATCCTTAAGATTTCTCCTGATTTAGGTGTGGGGAATGTACGATTCTGTTTAGTATCCCTGCACATAAATCCAGGCATTACAATTTATTTACAGCATGGGGAATAACACGTGGGAAATAATGGGCTCCAGAGGTGTATAAGCAATTGGCAAAGGCATCTGCCCTCAGATGCCAAAATCATGTACCCAGTTTAATTAATAAGGCACAACCTCCTAGCCGAAAACTGGAAGAGAGCACTATGTGTGCAGCACATCATCCATTAAGTGACGATTTAGACTCTGCTTTATGATACGAAACCTCAAAACCTGGAAAGTTATTTGGACGGTCAAAGTGCTACAAGACCATTCGAATGGCATAATATACGCAATACAAATATCACCGATGTAACAACGCAAGAAAGACAAAGAACAAACTACAAAAGGTGAGAGACAGAGCACAAGTCAAACATGCAAACAAATGAGGGAGAATGAGCAGAGAGGAATTGCTTTTTTACCGCTACTTTCCTTCTTCATCTATTAAGGCAAGGACTAGTATGATTTTTTAACTTTTTAACTATGTATTCTGTACTGAATTTTCTACCATGGTTTTTATTGATCATTGATCATTGTTTATGTAATGTAAATGTATGTGCTTTTATGGACATTGTCTTCATGCTCCGAATAAAGCCTTATGAAATGAAAATGACATAGAAAGGCAAAGAAGCACAGGAGAAAATAAAGAGAAACCAAAGTATTAAGTAAATAAATATGGGCCTTGCTTCTTTCTTTTCCTGGTTCACAGTGTCAGAGGAAGGAATCTAGTTTGGTTGTTGTTATTTAACCGGGGCTCGAGTCGGGGTACCACATGGGAGGCCGGTGTCCCCCCACTTATTTTACCAGGAGCTCGATAACTGGAGCAAATGGAGCCACACATTCACTCTTTGGCCTCTCTGGGGCGAGATCGGAGCTCATTCAGAACTCTGCTCACGCGATGGCTTCTCCGATGAGCGAGGTGAGGCAATGAGTCTGATGGTGCAAGCCACCTTTCGTGATGTCACTTCCTGTTGTGACGGCAGCTTCCCCCCACTTCTTTTTTTAGGACCTGTGCCCTGTCTTTAACGTTTCAGTTCTGACCATCTGTCCATGAATAGGCGGGTGTGGTAGGAAAGGAAACACGTTTCTTTGTGTCTTTTCTCACTTTGCCACCTGTTTCTTCCTGGACTGGCATGCAAATGAAGTAAGGGTCTTCCTTTCAACGCTTTAGTGTGAAGTTTCCCACATTGCCATGTTTCCCTTCCAGGAAATGTGTGCAGGAGGGGAGGCAGCCCACCTTCATCCATTGGTAATGAGATTTCCCACATTTCCTTCCAGAATGCCCACCAACTACAAGCCCTGCTCACTGCCATCACACCCTACGGCAGAAGGGCATGGACTGAGAACACAGGCTCAGCGACAGGCTAGTGAGATCTTAAAGGTCACGACCCAGAGCAGGGAATCTTAGGGTTAATGTAGTGAAGGGCATTGTAGTGGAGAAAGAAACAATGTGACCAGGTTTCAGAGACAGCAAAAAGACTGTTGCGGTGTGTGACGGTATGTCTTAAAGTAAAAGGGAGGTTGTGTTCCACTTTACACAACACTGATAATGCTGGAGTGTTTTGTGCGCATCTTGAATATTGGGCCATGTTCTAGCGCCCACATTAGTTGATTGTACGCTATGGAGGATGCATCTTGAATAGTGTATCCTTTTTTGGAGACGAAACCTGGACAAGTGTACCCCGTTTTAGAGGTCTGTGTAGAACTGGCCAAACACACGATGGCACATCTGAAGTGTAGTTAGAGACTCGTTCTGTAGAATGATGTCCTGCAGTGGAAATCAAACCTGGAGTTCTGTGTCTTGCTGTGGTAGCGACATTAGGAGCATGGCATTGCATTCTGGAACACCACAGACATCTGAAATATCGAGGCCACATCCGACATCCATTTCTCGGAACCGAGTCAGGAGCATTCTATAGTGTGGGAGGCCACACTTACGCCAGGACCATTGTGTCCTGTTGTAGAAGTTAACATCTGGTGCGCTGTGCATATTATTCCGGTTGAAGAAGCCACACTTAGAATATCTTGTCCGTTCTGAAGGCCGCGTCTACAGATTCATGATAACACGAGGGCTGACAACCATGCTGGGAAAGGCGATCAAAATGGCGCCTGGGTTAAACCACAGTACGAATGAGGACAGGGGCAGAATAAGTAAATTACTTCATTTTTTTTTTTTTAGAACCACAGTTACATTCGCGGCATTGACACAGGTGTTACTATCGCTTAAGTTAATGGTACTAATTGTATCCATATCAAAAAGTTAAACGTTAGAATTAAAGGGACATCTTTTTGGGCCTGCCTGAAAGTTAAATAAAGATCTCAGCTTACTTCATCGAAATATCGGCGGGGCGGGGGAGGAAGGGAATGGGGGAGGGGTATTTTTAAAACCTTAGGGTTCATTATGGCTGTAAAAGACGCCCACTCCTGGAAGCCATCGGTAATATCGGGAGAACGGTGGGGTCTGGAATTCGACCAGAGAAGAGTCACGCAAAAGACGGCGGGCGAGTACATGGCTCCGTCTCAGCGGTGCGCGGGGACACAGACAGAACCGGCCCAGGTCCGTCTCTACACGCCACAGTAGCAGGAATCTTGTCTTAACCGTGGCTGGAAACTGCGGCCGAGCTAGTATTATCGCAGACTGCACGTGGCCGCGCTCCAAGCACGAGGGCCGCTTGCAGGCAGGTTTTGGCAGGTTGTTTGCAGCAGAGCATTTGCTGCCAGGACACCTCCCCCAAAACACACTGTGCTCCATGAATGCCTGTCCCTCTGATACAGCCGTCATGTGAGAAGTGAGATAACCCCACCCCGCTGGGGCACGAGCTTGAGGTCTCCGATAGGCTGGGAAAGCCAGTTCATTAAGGCTCTGCTGCCACCTGGCGACCATTTAAAGAAACGACAGATACTGAAAAAGTATCTTGGCAGTAATGTAATTTGGGTACGGCCAACACTCAATGGACGTGTTTTGTTTATATTTTTGTTTTCGTAGGCCAATTATGCGTTTGAAGTCACAATGCGTCCCACAGACGGAGTTCATTGCCTTTTCCAGCCTCCTTCCTGAGCAGTGTTGCTGAACTGTAGGTTTCGGGTCAAGGCATCTTTCCCTGGATTTAGAATAGGTCACAGGGGCATTGTATAATTCGCGATGAAGGGGACAAAGAGTAGAAGACATTTTTATTTTGTGGTTATGTACATTATATTGCTGGGGTAATACATCTTTCCATGAAAGGCGGTGCCTGAATTCCACAGACTTGTCCCCCATGCACGCAGTTTCCACACACCCATGCTAGCAGTTGTAGAAGTCATGCAGGGGCCTGATAAATTACCAGACAGCAAAGTTTAGAGATACTTTTTTACAATGTACGTATTTAGAATTTTAGTACAGGGAGCTGTAGCAATTTTCCAAAATCCAAAGATTCTTGTTCGCGTGATGAAACCCGGATTAGAAACCGGGTCTGTGAGTTTCAAGGTCACAATCCATACATTTGAAAATGGTAATAATTAAAGCTGTGAGGTAGAAGGTGGAAGTCTGTACATCTTACGTGTTCCACTGCTCTGCTCCTCCCTGCCGTTTCTACTTCCTGTTGATGCCTCTTGCGTCACTTTATGGTGACGTGCAAAATTAAAAGGATTAGCTTTCTGCCCTTGTTCCTCTCGCTCCACGGCTGTGGTGCCCAGATGCTCGGAGCCGCAACCCAAATAATATTTTGCCATTTGAGAAATCCCTTTCCCTAGCACTATTTTAGTGCACGTGTGCACAGTGAGACCTTGTTGTGGCCATTTGTGGTGGCGTCGTAAGGCAGGCTGGCTGCCTTTGTGAACTTTGATGTAGCACCAGCCTTGCTCCCCAAAACACACGAGCCAACTGGAAGCTGTTAAAGAGCATTCTTTTTTTTTTCACAGCAAAATGTTATTGTCTATAGCATCCTGCTACAATAACCACAGACACTTCTTGCTGTATAACTGGGAGCTTTATTTTGCACTTCTTACTTCTGCCCTGTCCCTACTCTAACTAACCCCTTCCTGTGTCCACTCCTCCTCTTCCTCTGGCCCCCTAGCTCCGCCCACTCCCAACTACTGGTATGCTAACTTCACAACATCTCCCCCTTTTGTGACAAAACAAACAAAACATACTGACTTTTCAGTCCATCTCCTCGATCAGTCTCTTGGGTGGACGTACGTCACGATGAGGTCGTGGCGACCTGGATCTCGGACTATTAGTACTCAGTGTCTCAATGATCGGAGCAATGTTCTCACGATCATCTGAATGCAGTTCTTCCGATCTGGGATTGTCCATTTCACTCATCATGGTTCTTGATATATCTTGTGGCAGTTTCTTAAAGTGCGAGATGTTTCTCGTGCCTCGCCGCTGCTCGGACTACGCTGTCACCATAGTTCCTTTCCTTTTCGTGACCACCAATGGTTCGTCCTTGAATGGACAGTCGGTCTTTTTCTGCGGCTCCTGCTTGACGATAACATGGTCCCCTTCATGTAATGATAATGACCTCGCTCTTCTCCGGTGGTCTGCGTAGGCTTTCATTTTTCCTTTGTTGCGTTCGTCAGTTGCTCTTATTTCACGCAAGTCTTTTGCAGATGATGATGCTTTCAAGGCTCCATCCCACGTTGGAATGCGATTCCTCATGGGGCGTCCCAGCATAAGGGTCGCTGGGCACTGGCCAGTCGTTGCGTGAGGAGTTGTGCGATAAGCTCGAAGGACTTCATTGAGTGCTGCTTGCAGATTCCTCCCTTCCGCGGTAGCATGTTGGAAGGTCTTTTTGAGCGTGGCAATGAATCTCTCAATTGTCCCATTTGCCTGTGGCCAGAGGGGTGTAATCCTGCGGTGATGAAAGTCTAGGTGTTTCGCAAATGCTGCAAAGTCATTTCCATTGAACAGGGGCCCATTGTCTGATTTAACTGTCTTGGGAACCCCCCACGTTGCAAAGACTTCATCAAGTACTTTAAGAGTACTGGACGTGTTTGTGGACGGTACAAAGCATGCAATGGGGTATCTGGAATACTCATCGATGATGGCCAGTACATATTTGCCCGATGACAGGGGTCCATAGAAATCTATGGCGATCTCTTGCCACACACCACTGGGTAGGGTGGTCATGTGTAATGGTGCCGGAGGATCGCTCTTGCTAGTGAGTTGACAAAGATGTTAAGTAAAACAAAGTATTCCTTTTGGGGGTTAGGAATAATTGCCAGCTGAAGCACTCACTACATACAGTCACTTACTCACATTCGATTTTATATGGTCAACACATTTGGGAAAGGCTCTATAATGAAAACAAAAACGATTATACACAGTATACAAATTTATTAATATAAAAGAAACATATAAATTAATCCACAATTTCATTTAAAACAGTTACATACATAATAAAAAAGCCACCTAGTGTGGTAAAGGAGAAATATGAACCGAGACAGTAAACTTTGTCTTAGTGTTTGTTAATTCGGACACTTTGTTGGCAACAATGGGAAGATATACATTTCTTGTACCCAACTGTATGTTGACAACTCCAAATGTAAACGTTTTTGTTAGCGTCGACGCGTTTCGGAGACTTATGATGATTATGGTCTCCTTCTTCAGGACAATGTTTTATTAAAAATTTCTCCAGTTTGTAACGTTTCACCTAGTGTATATAAAATACTTATATTAGCTGACACATCTTCAACTCATACTTACAAACAAATTGCTAATGTCATAAACAAAGAATACTGTTAAAACAAACATCTGCCTCTATATACCTATATAATGCGATTACACATATTTTGTTTAATCGTTATATATCATATATTCTGGCCATGTATTAGTATTTTTTCTCACTTTTCAAAGGAGTCTACCTAACAATAATGCATTCCTATGAGCAAACCTACTAGTTATTCAACCTTTATGAAGTTGTTCATGCGTCAAATCTAAAATACAAACCAAAAGCTACCACATTCCTGCATTCCTGTGTGTTGTTAAAGCAACCTGTTGACTTTGTCATTGTTTTAACATTTTTACCATAACACACTAGACATATAGTTGACATTAGCTAACATTAAGCATCTTATCTGTACTAAAACATATTTTGAGACAGTTGACAGAGATGACAATCCTTCAAGGTGGCTTCCACCAGTTGATCGAGGTAGGGAAACCACACTCGTTCCCTTAGTGCTCGTTTGGTTGACACAATCCCCCGATGCCCTTCATGTGCAAGAGCAACCACTCCTTGTCTCAGTTGAGTGGGGATTACAATCCTCTGGTCTCGCAACAGTATGCCATCAGTGGTGACCGACAGCTCGCCACTCACATGCCGGAAGGCCTGCATTTCACGTTGGACTACGGAGTCGGCATTCTCGTCCTGAGGGTCGTGTCTCCATCGATTGTTGCGGACCCTGTGAAGGACTTTCTGCAGGATGATGTCCTGTGCTGTACTCTCTCGAATGGTCTCCATGGGGATAGCGGGAGGTAGAGCTTGGTCAGTTACAAAATAAATGTACTCTTCTGCGATGGATGACTTGGAAGCTGACGATGGACGGGGGTGTCGGGACATGTAGTCCGCTGGATTTTCAGACTTCCCCGGTTTGTGGATTATGGTGAAAGTGTATTCCTGTAGCCTTAAGCCCCACCTTTCAATCCTTGGGGGCAACTTGGATTTTGGATTTCCATAGATGGTGATGAGAGCTTGATGGTCTGTAATTAAAGTGAAATGTTTGCCATAAATGAAAACATGAAAATGTTCACATGCCCATACTACGGCTAGGCTCTCCTTTTCGGGCTGTGAGTAGGCCCGTTCCGGGTCAGTCAGACTACGACTCGCGTAGGCAATGATACGGCGTTGATCTAAGTCATTCTCATATTGTGCCAGGATCGCTCCAAGCCCCACGGGGCTGGCATCCACAGTTATTTCAGTCTTTCGCTTCGGGTTGAAGTATGACAAGTGATCCGCTGATTCCACCGCTTTCTTGATTTCCTTGAATGACTGCTCACATTGGGGAGTCCATTCAAATGGTTGACCCTGTTTGGTCAGCATGCGGAGGGGATGGCTGATCGTTGCGTAGTCCCTGATATACCGAGCACAATAGCTGGCCATTCCAAGGAACTACCTGAGTTCGCTGACATCTTGGTGTTATTTAAGGTCGCAATTTTGTCAGGGTCAGGCTTCATGCCGGCTCCAGAAAAGATATGACCAAAGAACTTCAGCGTGGCCTGGTGAAACTCGCATTTCTCTTTGTTCAGAGTCAGGTTTGCCGCCAATAGGGCATGGCAGACACGATTGAGTGCGATGTCGTGTTCTCGGACGTCAGAACCATAGACAAGGATGTCATCGCTATAGTTGAGCGTGTTAGGAATGTTTTGAATGACTTGCCGAATTGTTTCTTGAAATATTTCGGCCGCTGAGGAAACACCGAAGCTCAGTCTTTTGTATCTAAACAACCCCAGGTGGGTTGCAAAGGTGGTGATGTATCGGGACCCCACTTCTAGTTCCAATTGATGGTAACCTTTATTCAAATCCAACTTGGAAAACACAGTGGCCCCATTAAGCGCTGCGATCATGTCGCTCAAATGTGGTCCCGGGTGTCGTTCTCTTTCTATTGCAGTGTTGGGCAGGCGCATGTCCACACAGAGTCTGACTTTGTTGGCCGTGCCCTTCTTTGGGACGATAACGACTGGTGATACCCATGGGGTTGGGCCATCAGTGCGCTCGATGATATCTGCAGCTAACAAATCCTGGAGTTCTTCCTCAACAGCAGTCTGTAGATGAAATGGTCCCCGTCGAGGGTGTTGAGCGACGGGCCTGACTTGTTCATTAATATGCAATCGCACCTGACAGTCTTTCAGTTTGCCCAATCCCTGAAACAATCCGGGAAACTGGCGAGTCACATCTTGGTTGTCGCTGACCTTGAAAAGAATTTCTACCAGGTGAAGCCGTTCAGCGGTTGGTAAGCTCAAAAGACAGTCTGCTTCGGGGCCCTTGATGACATGGATGACCGCTGATATAGTTGTGTTGTCGTGTGTAAGGGTCGTCGAGAACTTCCCCAGGCACGGAAGTGGCTTCTTGGCCATCCACGTGAAAACCCTCACGGGTGTGAATGTCAGAGGAGGTCGTGGGCTCATTCTTTCATATTCGGTGACTGGAATTTAATTTAAGGATGCACCAGAGTCTAGTACAAACTTTGTGTCGTGATTTCCAACTTTGATATCCAGCCGAGGGTATCTCTTAAGCTGGTCCGGATCTGCTGCCAAGTTCAGATATTCAATGGTGTATGCCGAGTCTTGGGACGACGGTCTGGATTCTCTGGAAGGTGACCTCCGCTCCCACCTGGACCGATGTGACTCTCTGCTAGAATGTGATGATCCAGAGGACTGTTCCGTCTGATCTTGGACAGCTCGCGCGTGGTGTCTTCGAGTGTCGGACCGAGACATTCTTGGGGCTCTGCTTCGCGTGTCAGACCGTGTTGTCCCTGTGGTACCACTTCGTTTCTCTTTATTGTAGTCCCCACACATCACTTCGAAGTGGTTAGTTCGACCACACTTCCGACATCTCTGGCCCATAGCAGGGCAGCTGTCCACATGAGGGTAATCATACCCACATCGGTAACATTTTCTCACTCTTTCCGATCTTTTCTCCTTCTTCCATGGTTCTCGTCGTTGATATCTTGATTGTTCTTGACGGGAAGACGTGTGCGACCTCCATTGTTTGTCTCTTGAGCTTCTTCGACTGTCGCTTTTGGCGTGCACATGTCGCACCTGTTCGTGGCTCCCTTTGTGTTCCGTTTCAATATCGGCTGCGTACTTCTCCGCCTGATCATAAACTCGTGTCATTTCCTCTATTTCATCCTGTCCATGTGCTTTTCTCAGCAGGCGCCTCCTGAGTTGATCCGAATAACATCCGTCTATTATTTGTGATTTGATGGCGTCATCTGTGGAGAAATGATCAAGTTCACAGTACTTGGCTAGTCTCCGCAGACGCATCATGAAGGCACTCATGGGCTCATCCTTCCCTTGCCGAGCGGAGTGGAATGTGTGGCGCTTGTAATCTACATTTCGTTTGTGAAGAAACTTTTTATTCAAAACCTCACGTGCTTTAACGTAAGTATCCACGTCGGTAGCAGGGAGGTCTTTGAGTATTTTAACTATCTCTCGCCCCGCCAGGTTGCGCAGAGCAATCAACTTCTTTTTGTCTTCTACGATGTCCGAACCTTCAGTGTAATCTTCAAACTCTTCCAGCCATTCTTGCCATTTGGGACCCATGCTCCCTCCAGTTGTCACCTTGATAGGTGCGGGTGCCCGCAGGAGCGACCCACTTGGTGGAGGCTGAGCGTTCTCTTCGTCGGACATTTTGCAGCAATCTCACTTGTTTTCGCCAATGCTTGTTTCCTTGCCAATGCTCGTTTTGTTTCTTTCGCCAATGCTTGTTTATTTGCCAGTGCTTGTTTTATTTCTGTCGCCAATGCTTGTTTGTTTGCCAATGCTTGTTTTATTTCAGTCGCCAATGCTTGTTTATTTGCCAGTGCTTGTTTTATTCCTGTCGCCAATGCTTGTTTATTTGCCAATGGTTGTTTTCTTTCCCAGTGCCTGACTTCAAAATGGCCACCTTTGCTCTGTACAGGGTTGTGCTTCCCAGACGCCTGACTTTAAGATGGCCGCCGTCACTGCAGGCACACACGAGGCAGGCTCTCCAGGCTCATTGATTCAAGGCCACTCAGGACTCACCGGCGGTCGGCTTCTGGGGCAGTCCACGCCAGGATTCACTTTTCCTTGGCCACCACAGCAACCAGGTGAGGTTGGGGTGGGCTCCCGCCTTGCTCGGCACGTTCCCGCTTTTTCGGACGATCGCGTGCCAAAGCCCACGCATCAGGCGTGAGGTCGGCACTTTCACCGGCACAGGCTCCGGTTCTGGTGCGCTTGATCGCGCTTGACGGCGGTTTCTCGGGGCGGCGCCCCTGCCACCAGGGCGCCTCTTTACTTGCTGTGGGGCACTGGACAGGGTCGGAGTGGGCTCCCGACTCCTGTTTCATATAGCTGCTGGGTGACACACCCCCGGCGAGACTCGCGCTCAGGCGGTTCTTCGACCGAGCGTTTCAGCGCTCCCAGGTCGGACTGTCTTCAGGGTTTCCCAGCGTCTTTGGGGCCGTGGTCGCTTGCTCTTGACCTTCTTCGTCCGGCCTCAGCTTCTTCTAGCAGCGGAGCTCGTCTCTCGACGCTGCAAGGGACAGGGTGTCTCTATGTGGTCTTGTGGGCTGTAATTAGTGACATCCCACCCTCGTCGCCAGTTGTAGCATCCTGCTACAATAACCACAGACACTTCTTGCTGTATAACTGGGAGCTTTATTTTGCACTTCTTACTTCTGCCCTGTCCCTACTCTAACTAACCCCTTCCTGTGTCCACTCCTCCTCTTCCTCTGGCCCCCTAGCTCCGCCCACTCCCAACTACTGGTATGCTAACTTCACAACATTGTCAACAGCCGAAATGAGCCTAGCATAGCCAGGTTTTTCAGTAGTACAGTAAACATAATAGCAATAGGGATGTTGAATTTTTGTTTCCAATTAAACAATTGAGGATAAAATTCAATTAAACATTACACCAACAATGAACTGAAGTGTCATAAATCTGATATATAATACAGTACATGTCAGGTAGCCGATAGAAAAGCGAAGTACTTACAACCATGTTAATCCCACATTATGTCCGTCCTATCTATTGCTAATCTATTGAAAGAGGTGGAATAGGTTCCAAATACAGTCCCCGGTATTCTGCCCATCTTTTACATATCTTGGGATGTTTCTGGGAACATCCTCTTGCTTTACATATCGGTACTTCCAGCCCCATACAAAAATCAAGACCCTTCTTCCATACCCCAACTAGTGGCAGGGAAGCGTCTTTCCAAGCCTTCGCTATGTCGCGTTTCACCAGTTTAAGGCCCAAGAGTAATAAGTGGCGTTTGTATATGTAGCCCGCGATGCCATCAGTGATGTGGAGCAGGGCAAGTCATGGTGAGTAGGAGATGTCCCAACCCAAGACTTCTGACAGACATGTAATGACCCCCCGCCAGAACCATGAGAGTGTTGTACACTGCCATATGGTATGTATAAGGGTACCATCGGTAGCATGGCATTGTAGGCAGAGTGGAGATTCAATTAGGCCAGGGCATTAGAGCCTATATCTAGTGTAGTAAGCCCTCTGGAGTAATTTGAA
This sequence comes from Lissotriton vulgaris, assembly GCF_964263255.1. Classification (NCBI taxonomy): domain Eukaryota; kingdom Metazoa; phylum Chordata; class Amphibia; order Caudata; family Salamandridae; genus Lissotriton; species Lissotriton vulgaris. The sequence continues at coordinate 862,160,197 of NC_141695.1, forward strand.
TTGTATAAATCGTAGTCATGCCACAATGGCTGCACCAAGTGGAGACTCCAGTGCCTCCGTCCAGTCTTCGTTGTCTATGGGGCCCAAATCTACCTGCCAAGCCTTGCGTGTTTTGCTGAGCGTAGTGGGGCTATTCGTTACGAGTGCGCAATTTATTTTTGTGATCTTATGCTCTCCAAGTTCCCCCATAAACCCTTTAGCTTTGATAGGATTAAAGTCTGGTATGGTCTCAGTGTGTGAGGTATGGGTAGAAGGCATTGGGGAACTGGAGGTATTTATAACATTGCAATCGAGGCATCTCATATCCTTGTTCAAGTTCCTGGAAGGACTTTAGGGTCTAACCATGGAGAACATCTCCCACTGTAATAATACCTACAGCCTCCCAGTCGGAAAAACCAGGTAGCCTGGCCATTTGAGGCAGAAGACCATTGTACCAGACGTATTGCCCATCAGCCAGCGTTCAACTGCATATTCAGGATCGCATCTATCTCCATACCACCAGTCATTCAGGATAAGAAGATGTGAGGTCCCATAATATGCCTGAACGTCTGGAGTTGCTAAGCCTCCACATTACGTAGACTGGAAGCATGTTTTCAATGCTACCCGGGTTGAAGCCCCCACCCCAGAGAAAGTGTAGAAGAATTGCATTCAATTGCCTAAACCAGATGGGGTAACAGATAGAGGTGGTTTTGCACTTGATATAATAGGCAAGGCAGGGAGACCATCTTGAAGATGGCAGATCTGCCAAATAGGGAGAGCAGTAAATGCGACCAAGAGTGGGTCTGCTCCTTGATTTGCACCCACGGGGGACCAGATTCCTTTCCCAGGACAAAGGCTGTGATGACGCCAGGAAAATACACAAATATTTAAACATGTCCTGCACCACGTCACCTGGCATGACCATTTGTCCAGGTGATCTCCACCCGTACAGGCCACAGGTAGGATTTCTGGGATGTCATATAGATCCCAGATGTTTAACATAAATCTGCATAATCCTGACAGGTCTGGTCGCGTGAGAAAAAATAGAACATCATCCTATGCGGTCAGAGACTTCCCTGGTCCATTCAAAAGCACAGACTTGTGCATCCATCTGCACCAAGGCTGCGACAGGGTCCATGGCCAATGCGAAGAGATATGGAGAGAGGGGACAACCCTGACGGGTACCCCGCCCCATGGGAAATGTTTGTGATGTAGAGTCCGTGACACGGACGGATGCGGTGATATCTGTATAAAGACGTTGAATGTACTTAAGGAGGCGGGGGGCAACATTTAATCGACTCAGGAGCACAAAGAGGTATGTCCAGCTAAGAGAGTCAAACCTCCTGTCAATGTCAGCCAGTAGGAGTGCAGCTGGCTCCTCAAGACGGTCCACTGACGCAATGGCATTGTGTGCACAGCAGATGTTATGTTGAGTGGCGCGATCTGGCATGAAACCGGCTTGGTTGGGGTGAACTAGATCTGTGATATATGGTACTATGCGATTGGCTATGACCTTGTCTAGGAGCATGGCCTCCACACTGAGGAGTGATATTGGGCGATACGAGGTGTGATGCTCAGGGGGTCGGCCCGGTTTTAGAAACACCACTATTTCTGCATGTCCCCAGTCCTCTGAAAGGCTTGGTTCGTCTAAAGCGGCATTAAGTGCTGCTAGATATGGAGTTGTCAGTACGGATTAATATTTCTTATGGAATTCGCACTGGAAGCCGTTTAGGCCTGGCGTCTTACCAGGGTGCATCTCAAAGAGTGCCCGCTGGAGTTCCTCTTCTGTTATTGGAGTATCCAATCCCTCTCTTGTTGAGTCAGTGAGGGCATGTGGAGGCATGTCTATGAATTTATGGACAAGGTGTGGTGAGATAGTCTCTCTAGGGGCATACAAATCTTTATAATAGTCCGCAAAGCTTGCTGCAATTTGTAGTGGATCAGTAAGTACCTCCTCAGTGGGGCTACGAATGCTCGTAATGGTGAGGGGGCAAAGCGCAAAGCGCCCTTTGACAAAGGTGATGTAGTAGTACACTGGATTTATCCCCCCACTAGTATATCCTTCTTCGGGTAGCTAACCATGCCACTCTAGCCTCGTCCATCAGCTCACTGGCAGATATCTGTCTGCTGTGTATGAAGCAGTTTGCGACGCACAGTGTTTCCATCTTCCTCCTACTCTTGCGCTCTATGTCCATTAGCTGGGCTTTCATCTGTGTCAGCTTTTCATGGCCCTGCCTACGCTGTGCTATAGAGAATGCGATATTCACCCCTGAAGTGTTGGCTTCATGGCCTCCTACAAGGTCGTGGGTGACTCCACTGTCCCAGTGTTGTGGAAGAAATACTCTGTGATGGCAGTTTGCATATGGATTCTGTACTGTTCATCGTTTAGATACCATGGAGATAATCTACCAGCGGAAGGGGGGCGTTTAGAGTCTAGTCGCAGATCCAATTGTAAAGGGAGTGATCCAAGAGGCCCCTGAATAATATCTCTGCCGGCCTTAGTCTATGTACATGTGTTGCGGACATAAAAATATAATCTATGTTGGAGAATGAACCATGTGTACTGGAAAAATATGTGTAGCCTTAGTCAGTTGGGTGTAATTGTCGCCAGGTATTCACCCAGTCCATCCCCTGCACCAAGGACTGTAGTTTCGACTCACATGTTTCTGCTGGTCTACCTGCGCTGCGCCATCTATCTGTATGGGGGCATAGAACATTGTTCCAATCACCCCCAACTAGAGTCAGGCCCGGGGGAATTTCTTCCCACTGTCTCATCAAGCCATCTGCTAGATTCATGCAAATGGTGGAGGGGCATGTACACTGCCCAGAACGAGCGACTCGCCATATAATGTGCCAGTGACTATGATATATTTGCCCTAGGGATTGGACCATGTTTTATTGTGGAGGAAGGGGATTCTGCGGTGAATCAGTACAGCCACCCTAAGAGCCTCTAGTAAATCCAGAGTGGAAGGCCTGTACATACTCAAATCGTGACAGGCACGGTGTTCTATTACCCAATGGATGTGTTTCCTGCAAAAGCAAGATGTCAGCTTCATATCGTTTAGATTGGCGTAATACATCCCCCCTTTTAACCTTATCTAGTAGGCCACGGACATTCCAGCTGACAATGTGAAGGTGTCTTTCATATAGCCTGGACATATCTAGGGATGTGGTTGGCGGTGATGTTTGTGAGTGGGAGATAATATATGGTTGGCATAGATAATGGAGACAGTACCCAGATATTGTGAAAGCATGGCACTAACAATTCCCAACAATAACTTTCCTAAACTCCAACACCACCTCTCTCCCACCCCAGTACCTCATAAACGTTGACGCATCTGTCGTGGCATGATAGGTGTCTCAACTCCAACGAGGGGCAGGAACGACCTTCTGCCAATGGATCCCTATAGAGCTTCCCTTGTACATGCAAGTGTCTTAAGAGTCAAGGGAAAGCGCCAATAAAGATATAATAATATAATGCCATCGGCAAAGTGAACAATTTGTTCATGACAAAAATTAGCTAGGTTATTGTCCTTCATATGGTGTCCTCTGTGGATCGGTGCAAGATTTGCTGCGAGTCGTGGAGCTTGATCTACGATGCTGGTTTCAATTATCCAAGGATATCTTGTTGCTTGGGCCCCCAGACGATGAGTCAGAATCAATTCTAGGTGTGGTGTGTGGTTTGAGCCTGAACATTTCCAGGTGAACACCTCTTCTGGTGATTCAAAGAAATGTGTCTGCGATTTGTATGATACTCGCAACCTGGCCGGGAACAGCAGGGAGTACTGGATTTTTAAGGTTTTTCTCTCTAATGGTTTGTCGGTGCTGTTGGACTAGCCTCATATGGTCTGGAAATGTCATGATAGGGTGTGAGGTATAGTTGAGGGTCTCCTCAAGCCTGGTTTGCTGCAGGATAACATCCCTGACTTTAAAGTTTAAGAATCTAGCAATGATAGGCCTGGGGCGGGCACCGGGTGCTGGTTTCTATAGCAAAGCTCGATGCGTACGTTCGACGATGAAGCAGGGGGATAAAAGCCCAGAGGGGAGCCATTCTATCAGCCATTTAACAAGAAAGCCCTTCATGTCGTTGTCCTCGCAGCCTTCAGGGAACCCAAAAAAAAGAGGTTATTTCTGCGTGCCTGCCTCTCAGCATCTTCAGCACATGTTGCTAGGCCCTTTGTGATGGTCTCCAAGGTGGATACTTTCTTTTGAAGGGTAGTCATTGTATCTTCCACTGTCGATATCCTGGTTTCGGCCTCGGTTATACGCTTTACTGCGTTGTGAAGATCCTGCCTGAGTAGCATAACATCCGATCCAACCGCCCCAATTTTGGCCCCCAGCTTATCTCTGGACTGCCTTATGGCCGCTAATATAGCGGCATTGTCAGGAATTAATTGCCAAGGCTGTGGCACCAGCGTACTTATCCATGGCACTTTGCTGTGCTGTCGCGCTGGGGAGCTTGTCTGTGGTCATGGTGTAGCTGTGGTGCGGGAGCGATCCCTGTGGGTATGCCTAGTGTAGACCAATGTGGTGGGGCCAATTCAAAAAGGCGGTTTAATGGCATAAACTATTTAGGGGCGCAGTTGCTACCTCCTCAGCGCACTTTGGGGGCATTTTGCGTCGAAGGGATGGAAGGCTTCAATTGTCCACAAATGCTGATCTCGATAGCGAATCTCTAACACCGGCCACCTCATGCCCAGTCAGTGTATAATATCAGTACGGCGTAGTGATGGTGTCCACACTACCGGCCTGGCCCCTCCTGTGCACCAAGCCACAACTTTGGAATATTGGGTTTCTCGATATCAGCAGCCTATGTCACCTACGGGGATAGGGTGAGGGCCACTCTCCTACGTCAATATTGTCCCCTGTTCATCACAGTATAGTCTTTTTCCGGCATCTCCAGCCTCTAGTGCCATTGCAGCCCTGTGCCCACACCCAAGCATGGGTCTTGAGACCCGGTAGCCTTGCACAGGCGGATGCCCACTCAAAGAGTGCCGCAGCCTGGAAGTTATCTCAACCATCTGCCCTGATGAACGACACACATGTGGACCGGAACGGCCGCCGATGCACAGTCAGAAATGCCAGAAACCGGTCCCCGGAAGCTTGTCTCCTTTCTGGTGAAGAATTGACTTGGTAGTTTGGTCTGCCCTGTTCCCATGATGCACTGGGCCAGGGACAGACTAATTTGCATATAGCCAGGTTCTGAGCTGGGATGGTGCAGTGAGCTAAATAACGGTGATGGATCAAGCCCTGATCTTTGGACTGGGTAAGAGTGGTCTGCTTAATTCAGACACTCTGTTCATCGCCACCCCCTTTTCTGAATCGTTTTTGGCCACTATATGTGTGGCAGGGTATACTCAGACATGAGTCCCTTGCTCACTGCACCATCAGGATTCAAGCAAGCCGGGCCGACGATGGCTGAAATGCCAGAAACTGGTCGCCGGAAGCTTGTCTCCTTTCTGGTGAAGAATTGGCTTGGTAGTTTGGTCTGCCCTGTTCCCATGATGCACTGGGCCAGGGACAGACTAATTGGCATATAGCCAGGTTCTGAGCTGGGATGGTGCAGTGGGCTAAATAACGGTGATGGATCAAGCCCTGATCTTTGGACTGGGTAAGAGTGGTCTGCTTAATTCAGACACTCTGTTCATCACCACCCCCTTTTCTGAATCGTTTTTGGCCACTATAGGTGTGGCAGGGTATACTCAGACATGAGTCCCTTGCTCACTGCACCATCAGGATTCAAGCAAGCCGGGCCGCCGATGGCTGACATGCCAGAAACCGTTCCCCGGAAGCTTGTCTCCTTTCTGGTGAAGAATTGGCTTGGTAGTTTGGTCTGCCCTGTTCCCATGATGCACTGGGCTAGGGACAGACTAATTTGCATATAGCCAGGTTCTGAGCTGGGATGGTGCAGTGAGCTAAATAACGGTGATGGATCAAGCCCTGATCTTTGGACTGGGTAAGAGTGGTCTGCTTAATTCAGACACTCTGTTCATCACCACCCCCTTTTCTGAATCGTTTTTGGCCACTATAGGTGTGGCAGGGTATACTCAGACATGAGTCCCTTGCTCACTGCACCATCAGGATTCAAGCAAGCCGGGCCGACGACGGCTGAAATGCCAGAAACCGGTCCCCGGAAGCTTGTCTCTTTTCTGGTGAAGAATTGGCTTGGTAGTTTGGTCTGCCCTGTTCCCATGATGCACTGGGCCAGGGACAGACTAATTTGCATATAGCCAGGTTCTGAGCTGGGATGGTGCAGTGAGCTAAATAACGGTGATGGATCAAGCCCTGATCTTTGGACTGGGTAAGAGTGGTCTGCTTAATTCAGACACTCTGTTCATCACCACCCCCTTTTCTGAACAGTCAGGGATCAGCATCACTTGCGGTGACCATCCCGCCTCTGTAGTGATCCTGGCGACTTCGATGAACTGGCGGGTTCTGTATGCCGGCAAATGGGGCCCCAAAGGCGAACTCCTAGTCGGGCCTCCCTTCACGCCGTGTTGGGCCAAGCAGATCAAGGACGAGTGAGCCAGGGCTCGACACAGATGCCGAGTCTCGGATGAGTCCTCACGGTGATCGCTGCTTCCCAGCCACGAGTGCCTCACCTCCTATACGCCATAGAGCGGCACACCGGCTCTCACATTGCGCTGGGTCATCGCCACAGTTGCACATCGCACACTCCAGTGCCACCTCTAAATTGAGACCGGGGATCACTATGCCACAGCCACGCCTCGGCTCTGAATGGCTTTGCAAGCCCGGGGGGCGGGCGAGTCAGGCACAGCATGTGAAGATCGGCGAGGAAGAGGTAATACCCATAGATGGCAGAAGTATTATTTCAAGGGCCGATGCAGCAGGATTGATCCGCGGATTACTATGGGGCTGCGGGAGCTATCTTACAGCGCGTCCACCATGTTGGACCGCTTGGCCACGCCCCTCTTTCTAACCCATTCTTGAACGCCCAAATACACTCAACGGCAGATGTTGCATTAACCCACCAGGCAACCTATTGCCATTGGAATTTGTGATCTGCAGAGTACACACGCTTCCCTGCAGCAGACACAATTTATATACAACACAAAGAGGCCTATCTCAATGCTTAGGCAGATTGTAAGGGCTTCACTACTGTTCCTACTCTTCAGAATGTTGTCCACTCTCCCATGCACTCCTAACATCGACCCTCTAACCCTCTTTGACAACACACTGAAGTTAGCTCCCTGCTCATCACGGCATCTTTTCAATTGGGTACAGACGTAGGTTGCCAGGAAATCCGTCTCAAGTCTCCAGAATCTCATTTTTTAAGATATAACCCTGTGCTGAGCCTACAGATATAAGGTGATAGCTGGCAATACAACACTGTGTATATGCATATAATGTTGTACCTGGGCATGTCCAGCTGCACCTGACATTAGATGGAACCACCTAGGCTTAAGGTGATGCATGGTGCTATACAAAACTCCTAAATAAAGAATTAGGCTTATCTGACATTAGATGGAGGCACCAGGGCACAGAAGGCTTCACCTGGTATATTCAGGCAATAGAGGAATTTAAAGGTTTTCCCTCGACCCATGCCTTTACCTGGACGGATGATGCTTCTAACTAAACTATTTGTATTATTGTTTAGTAAAATGTAGCTGTACGTGGCCATAAAAGGCCGTGCTTGTTTGTATGAGTCTTCGCTGGATATAAGTAGTAGTTTATGTGACTGTCTCAGTCTGATGAGATCTATTTTTACCAAACTGCAATAAAATGATCCATAAACCTGTTAAGCTTCTATCTTGTGAATTATTAGGGCTCCTGGTTTTATGCTATTTATTGTTTGAACATTCATGTCTGTATTTATCCATATTTATTTTGTGCCGATGCTATTGGTATTCATCCATTTTTATTTTGTGTTTCATTAACCGGTGAAATTGTACCGAGTACCTTTCCACGTATATAAAACTGATAAATGTGTACTCAGACTTGATAGCTGTTGAGTTTTAGCACTGTAAGCAGCCAAGTAAAATTCAAGAATGCACTCATATACAAATATTAGCATTACAGTACAAACAAGTGCGCTTATAAATTAACTAAAAACATGTCATCGCTTTTTTGTAACTCTACATTCTGCCAGTCTGCCCAGCTATTGGTCTGTGTGTCTTGAGTGATATCATGGCGAGTCATGGGAAAGATTATTTATTTATTTTCCTGTATTTTTCTGATTTTAAACATTTATATAGTCAAGAAAGATATTGTTTTCACTTTATATGTAGCTATAAAAAAAATCAAGACCCTTGCACAACCGCCTCCATGATCACTCGCTGGATTAAAGTCATGACTCCCTGCATGACCATCATACGATCTATTGCATGACCAATTCCATGACATTTTTTTTTACAACTTTATATAACGGATTGCACAACAAACTGCCTGATAGACGAGTTAATACCCATGTGAAAAGTGCGCGCTAAGCATCACAACATAGAAATTTGTATCCATGAGTAGGTCTTTGAAATTGTAAACCTTAAACATTTATATAACTGATTGCATTTCAATTTTCCTAGCAGGCTGTTTCCAAACATTGTGACAAATGCATGATGAACAGCAAAACAATTTCTAACTCTACATGCATGACTAACGTTCTGATGGTGTAAGCATCCTAGGAAGTAGTGTGCTTCCAAACAGTAAAGCGCCTCAGCCCCTCTTTAGGGATAGGAAGCACTATATAAATGCTGCTACCAAATAATAATCTGAACATCAAGGGGTGCAAATGAGATATTATGGATGTACTTGGGTTTGGAAAACAAAGGGCCTCAATTGATTAGAATACAGGAGGCTCACAGTATCTAGCATTCCTGGGTGTGTTGTCCATTTTTACCCTTAAGAAGCAGTTTATCCTGTAAGACGGAAGGAGACAGGAGCCACTTCAGGGGGAAAATACAGCAATGGTCAGTCTGCCATGCCATGGAGGACTTGTCAGTACTTCAGTTTTTGTAAAGAGAGGCCACCCATGTGGTGGTCTTTAGTTTGAAAAAAACAAAACCAATGTCCCAAATGCATGAGGGCCATAGAGCAGAACCTGTCCTCCTGTCATCATCCAAGACCCACCAGTATCCAGGGCTCCTCATGTCGCCAGTATGTGACACCTGCTTTTACTCCTTCACAGCCCCATAATGACCTGGATGGAGCCAACTTGGATGAGAATTTCAGCCTTCTCCCCAATCTTGAGCTTGAGAGAGTAAGAGCTCACTGATTTGGTAATATCCACGAGGCATTTGTGGAAGCAGGCTTGGGTCGATGAAACGCCTGTGCCCAATTAGACAAGGTGCTGAGAGTCATCTGCGTAACACCAAAGGTAAACCTGAAAGATCATTGGCTCAGCAATGACAAAGGGAAGTCATAGACATTAAAGAGGATGGGTCATATGAGGTTCTACCTGGCACATGGTGTCTTTGCAGTGCCTATGAGAACCACAAAAGCGTAACTGGGAGTTTGAGGCAGTGTCTTGCATATCATGGCAGTAACTGTGTGCGTGGGGCTTCACATTGGCATATGGATGCTGCAGCAGAGTCAGTAAATCTGTGCCTGTTATATGCTGCCAGTCCCAAGGCAGTTAGTATGCACATTCATACCCGTAGGCTTTATCAAATCATGTTTCTTTGTGTCTTTTCTGATTTGGGGACATGCTACTCTACCATATCTGCAGTTTCTGACAGTTCTCCAAGGCTGAGACACAGTTTTAAACTTAGATTTTCTTATGACTTTTTCTTTTCTTCACATAAGCAGAGGCATTCTGATTTATAGGAAAACTTGGACAGGGGTGAGTAGCTGAGAGGTTGAGAGGAGTGGTACAGTCACTCTCATGTCAGATGCATGAAACTCGTACCTCAAAGGCAGTTAAAGCTCACCCAAAGTGCCCGGGCGTTACCAGCTTCCAGGAACTCATTTTCGAAGCAGAGCTGTGCCTCCTCGCTGCCCCGTGGACACGTCAGATATAGAGGTGGGAAGAATACTGATAAGGCGCAGGTGTGTTAATAGGCTTTATGCCCAAGGACACATATTTTTAACACAAATGTTAACTGACTGGGCGGTGAATGCGAACAGTTAGCCATTTTTTTCCAATTTCAAAGAACATAAACCCAACAGGATCCTTCAAAGTCAACGTGTCAGTAACAGCACAGCTGCTAAGAAGGTGCCCACGCGGCTCTCCTAAGCACTCACCCCCACCGCAGTGGTAGGAGTAATTTCATCTATCAATTAAAGATACACAAGTGAACACGGTCGGTGTGTGGCAACAAGAGACTAACAGAACAAGAGTATGCAAATGCACATACATGGTATGTATGCAAGAGTATGCAAACACCCGTACATGTTACCAGATCTGTCTGCAGCACAACGCAGTGGATCGTGAGATCCTGTGAAGGTGCCTACACAACTTCATAATCATATAACGTAAAGCCTCGGAATGAATCAATCCTTCCTGGGTCAAATAACATTAGGGTTCTTGATATCCAAGACCTAGTTCTTGAGGATGAATTATTTAGCTCACGAGTGACTGCTCATCTACCAGCATCTGTTCAAAAAGTAAATAAGGCAAACCAAAGCAATTGGTCACAATGACTTTACTTCTAGGCTATTGCGAGCAAATACAGAACTAAGTGAACGAAAACACACATCAGAATGTGAACCCCTGCCTTGTCCGCTCTGCACACATGGAGCAGGGTTGCTTAGGGTGTGGTATTGCAGATTTCCTTCAGATAGACACCATGCATCACTAGCCTGCAGCCACCAAAACCTGCAGCAAACATTGCTCAACTGAAGCCAGCAACTTACAGTCTGCAGAAAAAATATCCTGATGTATCCATTGTTTGTTGCATGTAAAGAAAAGAGGACTGACAGATATCCAGAGTTGAGAAGAATTTCTCCAAGCAATACTGGATTAGAAAAAAAAGAAAACTGATTTCAAGGGCAATCGAAAGGGAGCAAAATAATTTGGAAAATTCCTGGGCACAGATGCAACACTAACCTGTTTGGAAAGAACGTTAGGTATGGTTCGTGGTCAAGAAATCTGCAAAACACTGAAACTCATCTAGCCAACGCTAATACTAATTAACAGCTTAGCCAAAAGGAATCTGAATGTTGGCTTCTGTAATTAGCCCAAAGTATCTTAATGCAGTTGTTTGAACCTAAGAAAATGCCAAGACAGCTCCAGAGAATAATCTACTGCGAGATAGGGTGATCAACCTCGACATTGTTCAAGAGACAATAAATCAAAACATCAAAAACAGAATATTACTCCGATACAGCGGTAAATACAATTTGTACCCAAGATGTAGACAATAACGGACTGAGTGAAACATCTTTCTGCAAAGTTAGGAATCAAAACATGAACCAAAAACAAGTCCAATGATGTTTTGACGAGTACCAATCCACAAATACGACTTAACGGTGAACACATAAAGTCAAGGTTGACTGGTTCTAGGAGTGCTAAACACAGGAGAGCCAGATCACTAGAGAAACCATACCTCTGAGGCCAATGGGCTTAATGCATAGACCAATATGTGAAGGCAATTCAATGGCACATTCCCCAAAAGACCAAAAGAAGATGATGAAGTGAGATGGAGACAAGGGGAAGATCCAACAAGGACCCTGCAACAGCCTAAGCAGCTGAGTGAACCATGACATTTGAAGACCAGCACAGTCCTTTTCAGAGGACTGGGTGCTCTGTTCTTTTGAAGCTTGTTTCAGACCTTTAGGATAAAAGTACTATGTAGAAATCTAAAAAGGAGCCTTCTTGGTCATTGAATTGGCAATGCATCTTACTGTGAGAAAGTCTTTTAAAATATCACTGAATTCCGATACAGAGGACAGCTGTAGGTGACTGAACAGCTGCTACCTCTGTGAAAAAACTGTGCATGAAAGGCAAATCTGCACATGTATTCTGTTTCACTGGACGATTAGATGACTGATCATGATCAGAGACTGTCCACAACACAGGGCCCAATAGAGTGATTTGGATTTTACTTAGTGATACAAAATGTTTTGGCAAACTGATTGTTGATTTGCACCAAAAGTGTCTGACTGTACAAAAGATGAACAAATCTGAAAAGCTGTGACAACCATTCAACAGCCACCTCCAATTCGACAGAGTTGCATTCAGCTGATTCTGTTGAGTTACATAAAAACTCTGCGAGATTCCGCAGAGTTCTGCCAATGGGTGGAAAATATGCAGCTCACATTGCAATTTAGCGCTGGTGGCGCGAAAAGGGCTAAAAAAATTAGTGCGAGCAGCACTGCGCAAGAGTATGCGACCATTCGAGTTGAGTCTGGTGCTGCTGAAGTAGAAAATCTATGCGAGTGGCAGCAAATCTACTCGAGATGCAGCCCTCTGATCATGACCGCCTGTGTTTACAAATCACGCTAGGGGACCCCAAATCTCGCTCGCCAGCTTGCATTTTCAGGGACCGTGTGGGAGAAACATTCTGCGATGCGCCAACTGGTGTGATTGGCAGGAACTCAGTGTTAAAGAATAACGCGGAGGGTCCAAAATGTCCCCAATTCAGTGAGCAGAACGAAACATTCCGCCCCCCCCTAGTCATAATGTGGTGAAGCGCATCACCACACATTCGGTTAAAAAACACACCCACTTAGCCAACTCCATTGTGAAAATCACAATAGCCGACAATAGGCCAAATGGGAAAAAAGCAAGTGGAAAGGTTGAACTACCACAACATACTTAAGAACCCTAACTGCAACAAAACAGGACAAAGGGAAGGAAGCAAACAAGGAGGAAGGAGGGAAAGGTGCGTCGAAAGGGAAAGGTGCTTTGAAAACGAAGAGAGCTGGTTCCTGACATCCATTACTTTGCCGTTACAAAGAGAAAGAATGACTTTTTACTCCTAGACATTCCCTTCTTTCCACTCGCGCATAGTGAGCTTTGGCTCCTCAACCAGGGAGACACTAGTGGAGAATCATGGAAACTAGGAGGGCCTTGTCTAACCATTGCAAAAAACAGTATATGGAATAACAGGATGGTAGGGAGAACACAATGTTAACCTTAAACTTTTTTGGTGCTCCCTACAATCAGTAAGGCCCAAAGGCAAACACCTGACAATCACACTCTGCTATCAGTCACTGAGAACAATATAGCCCTTGCCACATTTTAGAATCTCATAAAAGGAACCTGTGGTCGAGGGCGATGTACATTGTGAAGAAATTGAGCAGGACCAGTACTGCTGCCAGTCCTAGTTCACAAAGAGGCGGAGGTCGTCCACGATGGATATTATTGCTTTATTGTTGCTGGGTTTGAGGTCTGAAGTTAAAATAAAGTAGCTGGAGGAGGGCTAGTATCAACATTCAGACAAATGTTAATGATCTAGGTCATCAGTAACCATGATAAATTGGGCTGTAGTTGTTGGGTCGTTCGTATCCGTTCTGGTCTCATTTAGGATAGTCTTAACAGCTTGCTTTAGAGAATCTGTAATTGTTACTAGTAAGTCGCACAGGGCAATACTTGTGTCTATGTTTCAATATCTTAGTAACCTTTTAGCTCACGTTTGATTTTGATTACTAAGAAAATATTGATTTCATTATCCCATGACTTGCTTTTAAATACTTTCAATCTTCATATGAAATCGTGTTTTATGTGGAAAGTTCACTCATTTTCTTCTCAAAACCTCAGCTTTATATTGATTATTTTTCTCTGTAACCCCAATGCATTTCAACCACTTGGGATCTTCCTCAGGGCTCTTACATATAAAATATCGGAAACAAAACCCAAAACAGCAATTACACATGCAAATGAATAGCGTTACCCATGAACTGAACAATTTTCATTGTTTCCACTAGAGTCATTCATGAAAGGATAAAGGGAAGACTAATCACCATATTGCACTTAATTTTTCAAATTAATGCAGTTCTATACATTTGCAGAAAAACACATTCAGCCTCATACAGTCCCATTAGCTCTACCTATTCATTGTTGTATCCAATGCCATCCTTTCTTAATTTGTATACTTTTCGACTGGATACACATTGCGTGTTTCTTATGCGGAGTGGAGTCCTGCTCGTTTCTGTAGTGCGGCTGTGCACCAACCCTTCCCATCAATATGCTATAACTTGCACATTGTTTATGCCAGATGCATATGCCATCGTTTATTGTAGTGCGAAGAGGGGGGGGTTGCTGCCCCTCTAAGCTGTCAGTTTGTTAGGACAATGGGAGTGGTGGTAGACTTAGGAGACACCTCTTCAGGGGTCAGGTGGCTGATGGGTTTGGGGACATCGGTCAAAAACATGGCGGCGCTCCTGCCAGCGTCACGTGTAGAGGAGCGGCCAGTTGGTCATGGCTGAATTAGAGAAGGCTGTGGCTACTGAAGGGAGTCTGTCCTATGGAGCTGGACCTGTTGCAGTGAGACCTTCTACTTCACTGAAATGGAAAAACATCTCTAATCTAATCACAAGAACTCTCACTGCTGGTGCCCCAGAATCATTAACCAGAGATCAAACATGCATTGCTCTCAGGTGTATTACAAAACAGAGAGGCATGAAGGTCACCCACAGGAAAATTAAATATCAATGGAGGAAAACACAGAACACCTTAAGACACACCTGCGAGCCCTGACTGACATCTGCCCATCTGCCAAAGGGCTGTTGCGCAGTCTCATTGCTGGTCAGCCTTCAACAATTACATCCAAAATATGCATTAAAATCTCTACTCACATAAAGATAAGGAGCAATGTCCAGGCAGCTGCTAAACCAGGGATTATTCACAATGCCATGCACACCTCTTATCCCCTGAATCACAATTTTATTTCCATTCAATTAATAACCAAAAAAGAAATATGTACTGTGCTGGTGTAATGTTGTGTACCACACGAGCTGGAAAGCGAGAGTGACATGGGAGATGCCTCTCCTTCAGAGGTTGGGCCTTGTAGTCTCTCTGCTGCTAATAAGTTTGAAGAGTGTCTGGATACTGCCCTTCACTTGCATCACATGGGGCTATCTGCCACTGCAACCCCCTTCCTCCCCGGAAGCCAGGGGTCCACCTGTTTCCTAATCAAGCAGGCCTCTTCAAGAACATTGCCCTGTGCTTCTAGGTTGCTACCTGCCACTGATCTTCAGGGAGACTAACAGAACTTCATCTGTGCCATGAATGGATCAGACAGGAATCCCCTGTCCAGGCCCACAAGGGGTACTGCAGGAGAAGTCCATCCAACATCAGTGGGCCCACAGAGACGGCGCTGAAATGTTGCGAATCACTGTGCTTTAATTAAAGGGACTACTTCACTCACACTGGAGCTAATTTGGTCTCCTGTCTGCTGCCCATGTTCCTGCCAAATAAGTGAATCCACGCTGATGGAATTTTATCTTAGGCAAAATGGATGGCGCTCCGCTCAATGCAACCAGTGTCCCTTACGTGAAGGCTGCAAGATTATTTAGAGTTAAGGGTGTTGCAATTACCATTTAGCAAAACTGGAACCGAATTATTCCTTATTTGCTTCCGTTTTTCTAACTTTATATTAATATTTTAATTACATTTGTTCCACTAGCCCTATCACAGAAACAGAGGTCTCCTAAAGGTGGTGAGGCATAAAATAACAGATCCTCATTTTGGCTGAAGGGGTTGCCCCCCGGCCAGTCCAGAAACTGGTGTTGCGACCTCCCAACTCTTCCTTGGAACAGCCCTTCCTGCTCATTGTGCACGAGGTGTGGTGGCCTCTGGCCCCCTAGCAAAACAACCACTTGGGCCCTGGCCCACCTATCTGGCCCTACAGAGGTAATTTCTGAACTTTACCCTTACACCCGCAAACTAGTTGTACATCCGGATCCCCAAAAAATTGAGACTTCACTTTTTTTTTTTGAACAGCAATGGCTGCAGTTTTAGTGCCTATCTTTCACTTATAAGTGATCCCTCCTCATATGCGCTTTGTGCTCTATATTGTAGTTAGTAGCTCTAAACATCATTCCGGTTGAACATTCACACCAGCTGATACACTAATGCCCTTATTA
Organism: Lissotriton vulgaris; assembly: GCF_964263255.1. NCBI lineage: Eukaryota > Metazoa > Chordata > Amphibia > Caudata > Salamandridae > Lissotriton > Lissotriton vulgaris. The sequence continues at coordinate 862,176,160 of NC_141695.1, forward strand.
AGGAAGTGATGAAATGATCATTATCACCAACCAGTTAAGCACCCAGGTAACCACACAGGGTCTAACAGCTTTGCTTATTCACTCTCTACAGACAGGATAATGATAAATGCGCACTTCAGATAGCCATGCTTCATTTACTTCCAATCAATCAGAGATACCAGGCAAACGTACACTTGCAGTAGCCATGCTTCATTCACTGTCAATCAGTCAGACCTCCAAAATGTCAGTGGTTAGTCTTCTGACACCTATTTGCATCCCCGGTTTTAAAGGCCCTTGTGTACTCAACGGACACATGTCCATGCCTAGTTGAAGTAGTGAACACCATCATAACTGGACAGGCATATAGATCACTCAGACTGTCCATAATGTAGCCAGTTACTCTGCTGTTTAAAAAACTTCTCTATTGAGCTGCTTAACTTCCACCTGGACACCACAACCAGTTCTTACGATTCTGTCCCATGCTAGCTTAGCCTGGGAGGATCACAGACCAAATAATTTTACTGGACACCAGTTCTCTACCTATAGCGACCAACAAGGTCTTCATCTTCTGCGGTAGAGGACCCTAACGCACCGTCTTCAGAGGAAAGGAGTTGTCCTACAAGGTGACCTAGGATTAAATAGCCCCTGGTGAAAAGGGTGCCCTATGTTGCCTGTGCCAGAATCTGGAATGGACACCCTCATTGGGGCCTTGGCTCACCTACTCCCCCATGCAGGAGGCAGGCCAGGAGCACAGTCTTCTGTCAGTAACCCCTGAGCTTTGAGACTCCATCCCTTCCTCTTCAGATCATCAGATCAGAGTTCTTTAGGAATACACTGAAAAACCTGCCTGCTTCTTCAATGAAATGCTAATATTTTCCTGCCATTTGTACGGCAACCTCATACATGTGCCTCGTGAAGGGTCGTTAGATCCATCAAAGAAGGTTTAGCTCACTCCCTCTAGAATACAGCCAAATTAAAGATCATACTCCTTCAGAAATGCACGAAAAGCTACCTTGCTTCGTGTCCTTATTTCCTTCTGTCTGTAATAAGTTTAACGAAGAATGGTGGCTATAGTTGGATAACTGCAAAGATCACTCAACAAGCATTTACAATGCAATGGTTTTGCCTTTGGTAAAGTTAGAGCTATTGGCATTGCTCTTGACATTTTTATTTATGTTTTTTTCTTAACATAAATAAATGGCACTGTCATTTCCAATGCCACTAGCTTTATCTCTCGCAAATGACACACACAAACACCCACAGAGCCCCCCCCCACACACACAGAGCCCCCCCACACACACACACAGAGCCCCCCCCACACACACACACAGAGCCCCCCCCACACACCCACACAGAGCCTCCCACACACCCACACAGAGCCCTTCACAATAGAGGCAGCAGGCCGAATATAGGGCAAAACCTAAAAAGTTAGTATAATTCGCTGGGGGAAAAAAAAGCGCACACCTCAAGCAGAATTGAAACTCACAAAGTCAAAATATACTGTGGAAAAAGTAGCACGCCAGATTCAGAGCTGCAGGGAGCGGGGAAGCAAACACCTAGGGTCACAAGGCGGAATGTGTGTTTCACAAGACTGCTTCCGAAGGTGTGATGACAGCCCAGAGTCAGCAGGGAAAACCGAGAGGTAACGGAGGCCGCAGCTTCCTGCAGCTGACGAGTTCAAGCCATTCCGGAGGGCGTGAGCATTCCTGTGACAGGTTTGGGCAGCTGTCAGTCAGTCATGTGGGCTCCCATTTTCACCAGGCTCCACTGTATCAATTCACAGCCACAACGGACTTCCTGGGGTAATATCCACCTCCCAGACTCACCTCTTTGGAGAGGGCAATGCTTTGATATTGATTCACAAGACAGAAAAATCCATCAGAAGAATTAGTTACTCGCCTCCTCTTTCTGGTGGATACTCTGATGATAAAACTGACACAGGCATGCAAGGGGGGTGCCTTCATGCAGCTGGTCATGTGCAGAAGAGGCATGGAGACACAACAGTGGTGAATGGTGCCATGTGGTTTGTGCGCAGAAGCTGCTGGTAAAGTGTCCAGATACAGAAATCAAACCAAAGGTCCGTGTTTAGATCGAAACCCATCCCTGACAGAACCATGTGCACAATATGTTTGTCTTTTTAACAACGAGTTGGAAAAAAACATTACATTCAATTCTTCTAAAACCCGTAAATACATGAATTAAAAAACAAAAAGCATTTCATACACAAAGGGTCATCACTCACAATCCTGACACTTTAAACATTTAAATTTGTGGAATAACAATTTTATAATAAAAAATAAATCATGAAAGGCGTTTGCCCTAGATGCATTTAGTCAGCAGTTGTCAACCTGGCACATCACTAGAGTCTCGATCTAGCTACAGCAGAACAAACCAATGGTTTCAGGTAATAATAAACAATAGGACATCATGTTCTAAATTGGTTTCATTTACTACCGGAATTAGTGCGGGCCATCCTTCACAGAAGACAAGAGGTTGCACTGAACAAACTGAACTTTTAAACCACAGTTTCGCTCACATTAGTGCCTCAAAATCTATGGACTATTGCACGCTATTCCTCTTTAAGTTATGTTAGTAAGCACAAGTGTGTGGCTTTCACCAGTGTCCACGTGGCGGGCGTCATCATTCACGGTGTGCTTCCAAGCACTTCAGTGTCTAAGAGATGGCGTGTCTAGTCTACGTGTCACGAGGGTGCTTTGCATTGTGCCGGCGAAAGGGATGTAGTCGGGCATGTGCTTTTAACAACGAGTTGGAAAAAACATTACATTCAATACTTCTAAAACCTGTAAATACATGAATTAAAAAACAAAAAGCATTTCATACACAAAGGGTCATCACTCACAATCCTGACACTTTAAACATTTAAATTCGTGGAATAACAATTTTATAATAAAAAATAAATCATGAAAGGCGTTTGCCCTAGATGCATTTAGTCAGCAGGTGTCAACCTGGCACATCACTAGAGTCTCGATCTAGCCACTGCAGAACAAACCAATGGTTTCAGGTAATAATAAACAATAGGACATCATGTTCTAAATTGGTTTCATTTACTACCGGAATTAGTGCGGGCCATCCTTCACAGAAGACAAGAGGTTGCACTGAACAAACTGAACTTTTAAACCACAGTTTCGCTCACATTAGTGCCTCAAAATCTATGGACTATTGCACGCTATTCCTCTTTAAGTTATGTTAGTAAGCACAAGTGTGTGGCTTTCACCAGTGTCCACGTGGCGGGCGTCATCATTCACGGTGTGCTTCCAAGCACTTCAGTGTCTAAGAGATGGCGTTTCTAGTCTACGTGTCACGAGGGTGCTTTGCATTGTGCCGGCGAAAGGGATGTAGTCTGGCATGTGCTCCTACGGAAACGGTTCTTCGCATGTATATTCTGGCTTCTTCTGTAAAGGTGATCGCTGTTGGTCCTTCTTCGAGGCTGTAGCCAATGGATGCGCCGCTCTCAGGCCGAGCCTCCGATGGTGGCGAAGCTGCGGCCAATCGCAGCTCGGCTCCAACGATGACGCGGCGGCTCGAAAACCACTCCTAGCGCGGCGGCACTGAGGGGGCTCGACCGCCTCAGCCAATGGGAGGGCAGCTCCTTCGTTCTTGCTCTCCGCGGCCCTGGCGAGGTCCTAAAGTTATTCTCGGCCCCGGGCAGAGGCGGCAATCAGGGAGGCAGCGTTTGCACCGTAGTAGGAGGCGGCAGAGCGCTCGGGGTGCCATTAGTGCCTTACCAGATTCGGGGGCGTTCCCGAGGGCTTTTGGCTGACGTAGCGTGACGTCGCCAAAAGCCAAAAATTATTGGGAACGCCCCCGAATCTGGTCCGGCATTGACAGACAGGCCCGTCTCCCAATGGCTAGCCTCCATTTATGGAGCTAACCAATGAGAGAGTGGGGATGGTCCAGTCCTCACACACACACATCATTAAGTTTTTCCTAGCCATGCATACTTCGTACGCATTGGCTAGGCAAAACCTAAAAACTTTATACTTCAAATTACATTATATATGTGCAAAGATGGAAAGTAAAAGGGTCACTCGAACAACAGTAAATTCAAAGAAATACAAAAAAACTTATTATAAGCATGATTATAGGCAATTTATATAGGGACTCTTTTAGTGTTTGGCAACTTTCCAATTTGCCGCAGAAGACAGGAGCTCAGACCACAACTTCGTGCTGTAAGTTTTTTTATTGTTCGCTCAACAAACCACAGCCCTGGCGCGTTTCGAGCCCGAAGGCCCTTGGTCACATCACGCGATACACAGTTGGTGATGGGCTTTTAAACCATATATATATATAAAGTTCCAAAGTCCTGAACTTCAGCCACAATCGCCGATGTTTTCTCCAGGTACAGATCACTCGAACGCCAAAATGATGTAATATACTTGGTTTATTTCCCCATTGCCACCAGGATGACGCGTTTCGGCTACGACACCGCAGCTTTGATCACATGACAATAAAGGGCCAATAGGAGTGTTTTTAATATATATATATATATATATATATATATATATATATATATATATATATATATATATATATATATATATATATATATATCATAGAAATTTGAGTTATAGTTACCTGAGCTAACTATAACGTACGCCCACGCAATGCATGGCTTATCACCTCACACATTACATCACTCATGACATGGTCACTGACATCACTGATCCCATCCCTTGGCATCCTGAGACATAGCAGAAGCCGGCCCTTGGGGGTGGCAGTCCACAGGGCCATATATGGCTCCAAGAGGGGACTGTGCGGGCCCCTCCCATTCTGTTTGCATGGGCTGGCCTCTGGGAGTTGGTGGTCCCTAGGCCGTATATATGGCCCAGGAGGGGGGTGGCCACGCAACCCCCTACCATTTTTTGAACTGATCTGGCCCCGGGGAGTCAGTCGTCCTGGGGCCCACGGGCGTCCCTGGTGCCCCCCCCACCCGATTCCTTTTATATTTAGCTCCTGGGAGCTGGTGGTCCCTGGGGCTTGTAATAAGAATCCGCAGATCTGACTGCGATTTTACTGCGAGAAAAAAATAATGAAACCCCAGCGTGGTCCCTCACCAGTCTAGGGGGTCAGGGTATACCCTGCCTCCTTTTCTATATTTTTAACGTTTGTTGTGGGACTCGGCTGAAGCCAAGACCCAAGATGGCTGCCAACACTTCCTGGTTGAAGTGTAGGCAGCCAATCAGATTACATAACGGGCACTGTTGGATGTGTGGAGTTTCCACGTCCCAAGATATACAAATGTAGATGTCTAAAACTACTGAATGGATTTACACCAAAGTATCCAAAGGCACTACACTGGACCTAGATCGATCTTTCTGCTAAATTTGGTGTCATCCGTCCAGCGGTTTGGGCTGTAGTCGTATTCAAAAACCCTTTGGGAATTAACAAGGTGAAAATGCATTTTGAGATCCCCTTTTTCTCGGCCCCCGCTTCACGGATCACCCTGAAACTTTCCAGACAGCAGCTGAAGTGAGCGTTGAATTAGTGTGGAATATGTTTTGAACATTCATCAAACAGCACCAAAGTTATTGGGAAAACAAAAAACGCTTTTCATTTGGAAAGAACATTCTAACTATATCTACTTGCTGGCAACCGCCAGTAGGTAATATATATATATATATATATATATATATATATATATATATATATATATATATATATATATATATATATATATAAACCAAAGGTTCCTCCCCAGCCTGCTCTGCGTTCGCAGACACCGCCTCCACGCCAACAAGGAAGAGGACCGGACCAGCCAATTCAGCAAGATGATTTTTATTAAAGATTTAAAACAGAACCAGCGACGCGTTTCGGGCAAAAAAGCCCTTGATCACGCTGCCAATATATATATATATATCATATAGAAAGAAATTGTTTTCGAATTTGCTTTCACTTTTTAGTCAGAATTAGTCTGAGCACTAAATGCAAGCCAAACCTATTGTCTTTGCCAATGCTTTGACTCGAAGTACAGTTGTGCTGTCATTATGTCATCAGCTACAATGGGGAGCCAGGTTGCTCGAGGGCTCTGTGGATAAGTGGCTAATGTACTGTAATTAGTAGGTCACCCCCGTCAAGATATGCTACCTTAAATAAATCACACTTCCCCACCTCCCAAGTGTATTTACATGGTGAGCCCTTGCTTTGTCGTTGACATTTTCAGGAGTCTGCAAAGTTCGCGTAATTTGCTTTTGCGTTATTATGCTAAATTTTGTGAAAATTCAGGGAAATTAAGCAAAATACGAAACTAGCATTTAGGGCTATATTTTACTGGCCTCGTGGTGCATTTCGTGCAACGAAAGCTCAAAAAACACTAGCGCCACAAACAGCAGCCGGGCATCGTGGCCATTGCTACGACATGTGCTAATAGGTTCAACATGGGACATTATTGGCGTAATTGCTGGAATTCACTCAACAGGAGTAATGCAAAATTACCAAAAATTTCGCGAGAATATGAAGATTTAACTGACATTTCGCCGTGCAGATTTAACTGAGAGTTCGCCGTGCAAATTTAACTGAAATTTCGCCGTGCAAGTTTAACTGACATTTCGCTGTGTAGATTTAACAGAAATTTCGCCCGGGCCTACGCTTCATTTGCATGTGGTAAAGTCGACAATTTCCCTAACTCTTCCGGGGACTGCACCATTGACCGTCTGTTTGGGTGGGTTCAGTCAGAATGTAAATAAAAGAGAAAAGAAATCCCGGTATTTCGACTGACGTTCTGTCTCATCTTGTGCAAGGGAGTGAAAGTAACTGTAAATACCGTCCCTTTGTCTGTTACATCTCAGCTTCTTGGGTGAGTCTCCTTGTTTGTACCAGCTGTCACTAGGCGAGAACACGGTTCTCACCTCCTACTGTGCGCAAGCAGACTTGTCACGACACAGGGCCCATACACGGGAAACCAGCTGGGTGGGTTTGCTGACTGCCTCAGAGGTCTGAGGGAGTCACTCAGACCTCAGAATCAACCCGCAGCGTCTGACTCAGACGTTCATCTTTCCTACGTCAATAAATCAGTGGTATTGTGTGTGATGATCGCAACACCTCTTGTCTGGGTGCATAGATACCATTCTGTTTATTTACGGCGTGTACCACTTCAGTGGCCAACCTTGTGGTTCGGCAACAGTAAAATCTGAAATTCATAGTGCCATGAAGCAGCACAAGTGGAACCAAACACTATATACCAGGAATGTTATTTAAGGAATGAATTAAAAAGCATAGTTTAGGGTGCACCCCTGAGTTGGCTGCACTCGGGACAGACTGGCCAATCGGCCTTTCTGGCATCTTCCAGGTGGCCAGCAGGCTAGCGGGCTGCCTTCAGAGCTGGAAGGGTCGCAATGACCCAACCGTCCCCTCCTCCAGCCTCCATTTTAGAACCCGCCAGGCTACTTTGTGGGGCAGGTTGAACGTTTGTACCAGGGCTGCTTTTCAGCCCGGCCCTGTCTGCACCATATGCATCCGCTGTGGTGCCCATTGAGTGTGTATAGGAATGCTGCCAGGAGAGAAGAGTGCACAGGCGTGCGAGGGCAGTGAGTGCGTGTGTGCCCTCCAGGCGCGGGGGGCATCGAAGCAGACACATCTATATACGTAGATTGGTGGGTGTTCCAACAGAACTGGCACAGGGGGGTGAAGGTAGGTTGGCAAAGGCAAGGAACCAGAGTCTTAAAGGGGCCATCTAGAGAGCGACGCAACAATAGGCAGGGCTGGAATTATGCAGCTGGGGAGGGGGAAATTATGCGGGAGGGTGGGGTAAATTATGTGGCAAGAAAAGACAATTTATGCGGCACATTTTGTGATCGTAATACTACATTGCATTGTCGTTTTTTAAAAACATTTTTTTTTAGTTTAAGAGCTTTATCAAAACAATGTAATAAGGTACAGAATTATAAAAATAATCATAAGAACGAAAACAAAAGGTATCACGCAGTATATAAATTAAAGGATCAAAGTGTTCATCCTTTGCATTGTCATTTTTAAACTTGTTAACACTGGGGGGCATTAATTGTACTTTATTCGTTACTACCAGTTTAAGATCCACGTGTTGGTTGTGTTTTTACCAACTTTTTATCCGTTTGAGGTAGAATCAAAAAATGTTGTTGCTAAAATCTGCAGACTATGCAGCAGATGATGGATTATGTGGCAAATCTACAACTATGCGAAAATCGCCTCACAATCCCACAGTGGCCCTGACAATAGATCTTAAAATTCCATCTGACGTCATCAAAAAAAGCAACATTCTGGAATGCATACTGTTGATTCCTACCACAAAACAGTGTCAGGGATTACAGATTTATGTTACATGTTGCTGATACAGATTTCAGGGGCATAAATATTACCGAAACAGGTTGCGGGCACAGGTGCTTGCCACAGATTACTGCCAGGAGTAATTGACACAGGACCCAGACTCGGATTAGGGCCACAGATTGCACCTACAGACCAGTGTCACGTGTTAATGTCAAAATACATGTCACAAAATGCTCCAGCCGTTTACTTCCCTGCTGTGAATTACTGCCACGGGCTATCGCCACAGATCGACCCCAGGCGTCACTGCCGCCAGTCACTTCCACCTATTTCTGCCACAAAGTGCAACATAATTTACACGTTTATATGCATAACCGCTAGCGAGGATCTATCAAAGCTCAGGACCAAACCGAAAATCTATCTTTCTCAAGAACCAAGACAGCAGAAAGATCTTGCCCAACCCGACACCTCACTGTTTATTCCGTGCTGCTGAGGAGACAATAGCAGACGAGTTTCTGCTAGCCTCCCCTGGCTGGGCCACCCTCGCTTTCAACAAGGTGTTGCTGTTTTGTTAGTAGAATCCTAAAAAACCTTTTGGAGCCCAGCGTAAAACACGGGAACGAAACTCTTCAGATGCAGGCTTGCCACGGCAGGAACACACCCGCCAACACAAGCGCAACTTCGCAGCGCTATAAGTAGCAGTGATAACACTATCTCAACTCATCCTTCTCGTTGGACAAAAAATAGTGTGGAACAGACCCGCCCCTGGATCGTGACACTTGATGGTAGCGCTAGAGACGGCTGGTTCTGTAGCAGAGCTGACCATACAGTGAATTCACTTAAACATCCACCCAGCTTCCGGGGAGATATCACTGATTGAGGGTGGTCTCAGAGGCGCTATAAATAGTGCTATGTTTTAGATACACAGTTAGAGGTGGTTAGTGGGCCAGTGTGTCAAGTGCTTAGCAAAAGTAAGAAAATGCTCCCTCCACCTAACTCGGCTACTGTATGAATGATAAAATAATCTTCCCTAGTGGCATTGCGCCTGCTGCACCAATGAAAGCCACGCCTTCAGCACAATACCACACTTCGAATCCCAGCTCATCGAGTCCACCACACTGTGTGTTCCTGTGCACAACTCGTTTCTCCAAATACGCAATTGCCCTTATCAAACAACACTTCCAGCGCTTAGAATCCAGCTTAAAATGAGCGGGCTATGGTATCTGTTTGCAGATTACATTCTTGTCAAGGGCTGCAGGAGTTAATGTTTATTGCTTTAACTGGTGGAATATACATTAGAAAGGGGTGCTGCCAGAACGGGGGACCGGGGCGGGCAGCAGTAGACCAGACACGAGGCTCTAAGATAAACTTTGACATTTTATCTAAACTCGTCTCGTGAACTCCCCCGTCATCCGGGAATAGTCGAAAGGAGCGCGAGGCCAACATTCTGATTTCATAATTTGTCTGAAGGGAGGGGAGTATTATGATTGTGTGTGGGGGGAGCGGTGTCCGCTGCCATCCCAGGACAATACAGTAATCCATAGGTCGTCTAACCACGGTGGAGGGAAACCTTGGGGCATTGATATAAAATAAAATAAAATATAAACAAATAAAAAAACAGAAGAGGAAACGGTTCTGCGCATGTATATTCTGGCTTCTTCTGTAAAGGTGATCGCTGTTGGTCCTTCTTCGAGGCTGTAGCCAATGGATGCGCCGCTCTCAGGCCGAGCCTCCGATGGTGGCGAAGCTGCGGCCAATCGCAGCTCGGCTCCAACGATGACGCGGCGGCTCGAGAACCACTCCTAGCGCGGCGGCACTGAGGGGGCTCGACCGCCTCAGCCAATGGGAGGGCAGCTCCTTCGTTCTTGCTCTCCGCGGCCCCGGCGAGGTCCTAAAGTTATTCTCGGCCCCGGGCAGCGGCGGCAATCAGGGAGGCAGCGTTTGCACCGTAGTAGGAGGCGGCAGAGCGCTCGGGGTGCCATTAGTGCCTTACCAGATTCGGGGGCGTTCCCAAGGGCTTTTGGCTGACGTAGCGTGACATCGCCAAAAGCCAAAAATTCTCGGGAACGCCCCCGAATCTGGTCCGGCATTGACGGACAGGCCCGTCTCCCAATGGCTAGCCTCCATTTATGGAGCTAGCCAATGAGAGAGTGGGGACGGTCCAGTCCTCACACACACACATCATTAAGTTTTTCCTAGCCATGCGTACTTCGTACGCATTGGCTAGGCAAAACCTAAAAATGTACTCACTCCCTAATCAAACAGCTCTAAGAGTTTGTCTGAATGGGGCGTGTTGCCCTATACACAAGCTATCTAACTCGCTTACTGCAGTCATTGAGCCCGAGAGGAGCGCTGTTTCAGTTTAGCTAGTGAAGGTATCTTGCATATCCCAGCATAGCTTACTTGTCCAGACATCTGCCCCTCACTTTTGAGTATTTTAAATACATGTCGATCCAAATTGTATGCAGTTCCTATCACAGTTGGTTGGTGGTCAACTGAGGAACCAGATCGGGGGATCTAATTGCTCAGGAGCAATGGCCCTCTCAACCCCAGATGACTGCCATGCTTCATCATAGGGCAGCCCCTTGAGGGGGTTCTTTATCGAAGATCCTTTGATTTTGCTGTTGTGACGTGTGAGTGGCAGTGCTCTGAGTGTGATTTAGTGTAGATTGGTTTTGATGTGAGTATAAAAAAAATAAGAGGTACCCAGGCGTATTTAATATGTGGGCCCTCTTGCTATAATAAAAACAACAAGTTTTGTTTTTAGTATACCAAGGGGACTCACCTATTAAAATGCCAAAATCAAAAGACCCCTTGAGTGGCCCGTTGGTCATTGCAGTGCCTGCCAAACAAGGATCTGCCTTACGATGAGGCATGACACCCATCTGGGTGTGTGAGTGTCATTGCTGCTGAGCAATCAGATCCCCCGATCTGGTTTGTCAATTGACCACCGACCACTTTTCTCTTACATTTTCTTTGATATGTACAGCATACTCTTTCTATTACAGGGCATGGTTGGGAGCTGGTATTCTGGAGCTTTTTAGCTCCTTGTCTCCCCCATTTTGTTTACTATTTCAAATACATGCCAGGGTTTGGAGACAAATTCGGATAAGTCTTCACATTAGAGTTGAAATGTGCATGCTCCAATTTCCATCGGCGCCCTTCCTTCTGTCTTGTTGTGTCACGGCATGGTTAGAATGGTCTGAAGACACAGTTATTGCACTGCATTTCTCTTCATCAAGCTTTCTGAAGGACAGAAGGGTGGATCACTGGCTGAGGTGACCTTCAGACCGACATCCAGGGCCTAGGCACATTGGACGGACTTTGGCCTTCATTGTGACAAGAAAACGTTTATTTAATTAATCTTCTTTTGCAGTGTTTTAAACTGTCTTTATCAGAGATTTGTAAAATTGTAAGTGCTAATTCGAGATAAGAGCAGGGAACCATAATGTTTTCTGGGAGCTTACATATATATATAAGAATACACATAATTTCCATGTGTATCTCAACTACACTTCAGAGACGCCCTTACATATTTGCCACTTTTTTTTAAAGAATTCTAAATGCCACTTTAGTAGCCTATACACTATATATTGGGTGGCCCCTAGACTCATTCACAGACCTGCGAAACCCAGAATGCTTTTCACTGTGTGATCGTACAGGGAGAAGGGGCGTAGACTTGGAACTGGGTGAGCCATGGAGTATGGTGGGTTTAGACCCCTTGTATCGCCCAAACAGCCACATCTACACCCCCTCCTCCCCCTCCCCCCCGCAGAAACTCCTCTGGAGTCCCCTCTCATGTTCTGAGAATGTTTTAACTGGAGCCCGGCTGTACAGAGCGTTCACACCTGAGCTGCAAAACCTATTTTGTGCACGCTCACAGTGTAATGCCTCAGGTGGCAATTTAAAGAGTAAAGAAACTGTGTGTCACTCAGTGCACTATGTGTGTTGCCATGCCTGCATTTGTTAGCATATGCAGCTGGAAGAGCAAAACCAACAAGGTAATGTTGAGTAAATACAAGGCACACATACATGACCCAGTCATTCTTCTGTCAATTAGGACAGAAGCTGTATGAGCTCTCGTCATCAGTACCTTCAAATAATTACCAAGGATTGATTATTATTTAAGTGCTCATCCTTTCCTAGTAGTATCAATTGCATTCTGGACAGTGTCATTTTATTAGATATGGTGTTAGCCAAGAACTTTTGATTTGCCCCAAATTATACATATAACATTGTTACTCAATGGAGCTTTCAGCCAGCCATCGTCATCGATTGGTCTGATGTTGTGTCATTCATATTTTTCTTCCACCCATTACAGCATACATCATGGGGCAGTAGGTCAGCCGACTTCAGCCACTGGCTAACTTCAGTGAGAATGGCGGTATTCTGCTGTTTCACACGCAGCACATTTGCATACAAAGTAGTTCCCTCCTATGGCATACTTTTTCACACCAAAACATTGTTTTGCTTGTGGCCTTTCTTTCTATATGTATGACAGCTTGGTAGCTCCCCAACCATAAAGTTTTACAAAACAAACAAACCATTGACAATGCCAAAAGGCTGGAAGCCAACGCCAGGCCTATTGGCTTTGCGAATATTTGTTCTATCATGAATACAGGACTACAAGTTGGACAATTAAAACGACAAAAAAGAAGACTGAATAAGAATCTCACGTGTGATATTAGGATTGTTATGACCTTATTTCTTCCTGCATCAGACAGGACCTCTCATACTGAGAAACAGGATTCACTTCTACACTCCCACCAGAAACCTCCGCTCTCAATTTGCGGCGCTAGCCAGCATCCCCCGGGTTAAAAAAGCCAGGATGGGCGAACAAGCCTTTTCCCACGTCGCAGCAAGGAAGTGGAACGAACTGCCTGTGGCCCTCCGACTCAAAGAATGCCACCTGGCATTTAGGAAAAAATTAAAAACTTTTCTTTTCCCCCACTTCGACTAAATCAAGCAACGATGCCCACTGCACCCGTACTTTAGCAAATTCAGCGCCGTGATATCCCTTTGGGATGATTGTTAGCGCTCTACAAGAAAACTAAATAAATAAATAAATAAAGCTGCTCAAAATGTGCTAAAATGGAACAAAGCACTCAACGGCTGGAAATGTGGTCTTTCGTGTATCTAAATAGAGCTATATGTTGATAGCATGTACAAATGTAGTTCTACATTCATGCAGCTTGATATTGAAGTCCTGTTGTGTCAATGGTTTCTGCAAACAAGCAAACTACCATTAGTATGTTACCAGTCCCAGTTTTTGGATTTAGAAACATGGTCACCTCAAACTGTGGTTTGTTTCCTGTACACCTGTGGTGTATTTAGTTGAGTGCATGCGAAGTATTTGCGGTTTCTCATGTCGCGTGGGTGGCTGTAAACTATGGTGAGGTGAGTTTTGTTGGTTGGCCATGCACCTGTGATACGATTGGTGTGTACCAGCGTGGGATTCGTTGAGCACCTATATTAACGTTATGTGTGCTTTAATTTGTGGTGTTGTTAACTGTGCCCCCTCTGCTCGAACTTGCTGTGCATCAATGGTGAGGTTGATTATGCACCTGCCTGTGCACTACCAGTGAAGGTTAGGTGTACCATACAGATAGCATAAGGTTTTCCTGGTACCCGTGGGAGAGTGATTGTGGTTGGTTGTCTGCTTGCGATGGAGGTTGCTCACCCACCCGTTCTGTGGTTGGCTGTGCAGTGTGCACTCAGTCCACCTAAAGTGCGGATGATTGCTCTTGTGATATGGTTGCTTCTGCAGCTGCCATGCGGATTGTTGTGCATCTGTGGTGCTCTTAAATGGTAACTTTCGTCTGTGTGCCTGTGGCCTGTGCTCCTGTGAGGAGATTGTATGGTATAGCTGCGCATACTGAAGCTGGTTAGGTTCGTTTTGGTGCAAGCATTCGAAGTTCTCTGTACATGCGTACCCCCTGAAATTCACTGTATTTTGATGGTTTCTTGAAAAGCAGACCGATGACAATTAAAGACCTCCAAACATTAGAGGACATGATTACTTACTAATTTAACTCCAGGGTCTAGATTGGATACTTGGAGAACGTATATTTCTGGTCTCGTAACCTAAGTCTAGTAGGTGGAGTCGGGTGTTAAATATATGGACAGGTTGCTGCGCATGCGTGCAGCGCACCAACTGCCAGGGCAGTGGCGTGCAAGCGCCTCTACTAAAGAGACGCCAAATGCTACGTCAGAAAAGGTAAGGTGGGAGAGACCGGTGGAACTTCACACTCCCTCACATAAACGAGACCGTCTTAATTCATAGGATAGGCGGACTACATTTACCAGAAGGCACTGGGGCATAACAGCACAGATGGGTTGAATACTAATATCTCTCTTTTCCTACTACGACCCTTGGGATCTCAGTTATTGGACGATTGCGTGCTACTTTGTGAGAGTTGCATGTCCTCAGGGCCCGTTGTGAAGGCATATCGTGCTATCGTGTTGGAATGTTGTGTGCCTCCCCCGCCCTCTGTGCTGAGTCATGCTTGCTGGCCTCTTTCACAGCCCTCTATCTTCAGGGAGGGGGCGGTTCCAGAGTCCTTTGTCACACATCCGTACACCCCAGCAGCACAACCAGTCAGTATCACAGTAAGGGAAATCGAAAGCACGAAAACGATACTCTCGGGAACCTAAAACTAACACGACGTAGTCACGCAGGGCATCAGAAGGAAAACAGCTGTAATGTTGAGTTGATCGTTATTTCATGATGACATTTTGTACAACGTATATGTCCCCTTGATGGTGCATTTGCTGTGTCTCTGCTTAATTCTCCAATGTTCTATTATTTCGCAGGGCACTTCGCTCGCCTGGAGACACGTTCTTCTCCTTGCTACACTTGGCATGTGCATTGGCATCGGTAGTCACTTGTGGCGGTAAGCAGGGTCGGTAGAACTGTCCTATAGTGAAATCGGGCAGTTCCTGATGGCTTGTCGCGCTATAGAAAATCGCATTAAATAAATAAATAAAAATAAATAAATAAAAGTAGGTTTTCTAGGTCGAGCCTGGGCGAGGCATGCTGTATTAAGGTATGGATTTGAAGCTCCACCCGCTTTCCGCCCATATTTTTCATTGGCTTGTGTCATGATGCTTTTGTAAATGTTGGCTTCTGATTTGTTGAGAGGCTTATTAGTCCCTCCTTAGTACCTCCCTATCATATGTTGTTACCTCCCATGAGGAATGGCCCTTTTACATGTGTCCTAACTCGAGAGCTTTCTGTGGTATCTCCCGTTCACCGTGTTTCCCCGCCTTTGACAGCACTGCGTGTATTGGAACTGCTCGTGATGACATCATTCCGAATGTCACCACGACTAAGATTCCAAGGCGAGCGCTGCGGTGGTGTTCAGGCTGTCACCCGTTGTTGATCGGAGCTGTGGCTGAGGTTGTTGTGTCTTTACATCTACAAACCTAATAAAGACGCTAACCACCCCTCCTGTGTGGTGTTCGTCTTTTGGAGCTATTACTACACTGGCGACGAGGGAAAACCAGGTACAACGACCTAAACACGCATATGTAAGGAAAGAAAAGGACATTACCCTGACGAAACAAAGAAGTGAAGCGGAAAGCAGTAAAACTTTGGTGAAGTATTGGCGAAGTGAAGAACGGGAAATAAACGTAATCGGCAGGTGGAGCATCCGACTGTGTGTCGCAGAGCAGAGAAAGGTCACAGAGGAAAAAATAAGACCAGCGGTGAGTCGCGGTACGGCAAAGCTGTGTATGGCTGTATCAACGATGTAGCCGTAAAAGTGCGGTGGCTGGTGGACTCTGTCTGAATGTAAAAATTAAAGAATAAGAGAAATGAGGATGTGGAAATGAACGGCGTGGGAGCGGCGCGAGCGTGAGAAGAAGCATCAGAGATTCAGGAGGCTTGACGGCTCAGGGGACTATAAGAAGCAGGAATCTAACGCGACTTGAGGAGGATCCTCACCTTCTTGCCGGCGAGCGGACGTACAAAGTGATTTTAACTTTGAGGCTGTCCAACCTGTGACCACCGTTGAGAGGAACTTCCGTGACGCACCTCAACTCCTTTGAAGGGAGGATTTAATCTGATTGTCTGCTTGTGAGACTGAGTGGTGTTCCAAGGGAAGGGAAAACAACAGCGTACTTACAAGCGCATTTCCTCACAAGGAGATCTGACTTTGGCGCCACAGTGCCACCTAGTGGGCACAAGACTTACTGTTCTTATCCACCAGACGATGAGAGACTGTTAGTCTGGTATAAAGGGCGATTTTTGGGTGATCAAATGCAAACCATTCCGTGCTTCGAGAGAGCGCAATAAGTTGGCACTCATTTCTATCCCTTTGTGTATCAAGGGCAGATGTTTCTCTGATTCAGGGTAGACTCTTAGGTACAAGTATCAAGATGCAGAGTGTGATACCTCCACCTTTCTTCCTGTCTAACCCAGGGGAGCCTGTAATACACTGGAGAAAATGGAAAAAGGTGTTTTTGAATTATGCAGCGGTATGTGGCCCCAATCTAGGGTTAGAAAGGAAGGTAGCTCTACTGTCATACTACCTAGGAGTAGAGGGGGAAGAGGTGGTGGAGCACCTCCCAGATCTAGGTGCGCAGGAAGCGAGAGGTTTGAATGAGTTAGAAATTAGCCTAAAGACATTGGATTTACACTTCCTTCCTAAGACTAGCACCATAATGGAAAGGTACCATTTCGGGAAGAGAGTACAGAAGGAAGGGGAATCAGTAGAAGATTTTGTGTCGGATCTACGTAAGCTGGCTGCGACATGCAAGTTTGGGGGCGCATGTGAAGGGAGAATCAGGGACCAGTTTGTGTTAGCGTGTAGGACGGAACATGTACGTGAGGAGTTGTGGTTGAAAGATGACCCGCCACTGAGGGAAGTTCTAATAGTTGCGAAACAGGTGGAACACATGTTGCAGTGCGTTAGCGAAATCAAACAGGACAGTGGTGGGAAAGGAAGCGAAGACAAAATCAAAGTAAGCAAAGTCATGACTGAATGTGAAGGTGTGTCAGAGGTCAAGGGTCAAAAGATAGTACATAGAGAGCAGAAAGAGAGCAAAACAGGATGGTCGTTTAAGGGTACCTGCTATAGATGCGGAAAGCAAGGACACATGGCTAACGACAAGGAGTGCCCTGCACTCAAGTTCACATGCAACAAGTGCGGCAGGAAAGGCCATTTCAGGCAGTACTGCAGGAGTGGTCAGGGGTTTGGCAAGCAGAGTAAAGACAGGACAAACACAGAGTGTGACAAAATAGTTTTGCAAGTAGGTGGAGATCAGGTCAGCAATCCTAAAGACACCATAAAAGTAAAAGGCACTGAAGTAGAAGCATTGTTTGATTCGTGTTCCAGAATAACGATCATTAGCGCCAAGGAATTTTCACGGGTGTCCAGGGGAGGATTAGATTGAATAGGATGGATGTAAGGCCTGGGGGCTATGCGGGTCGTTCCATTTCCATGAAGGGTTATTTCTGGGACACAGTAGAGTACAAAAATAGAGCAACAGTGTCCAAAATGTATGTGTCTACGGTTGGTGACAACATCCTGGGCTGGCAGGCACAGAAAGAGTTAGGGGTCTATCTAAATCCTAACAAAAATCCTTAAATTCTAATACAAGAAGTGCCAGAAACGAGGGAAGACATTGTGACTGAGTTCAAGGAAGTATTTAGAGAAGAACTTGGATGTTTGAAAATTACTGCCACAAGATCAAACTGAAAGAAAACGCTAAACCAGTCTTAGCCAAAGTAAGGAGGCTACCCATAGCAATCCAGGAAGTGGTGAAGATGGAACTTGAGAAACTGTGCAAAGCAGAAGTCATCAAGCCTGTGGAGGCCACAGAATGGTTGGCGCCAATTGTAGCAGCTCAGAAAAAGGATGGGTCGGTTTGTTTGTGCATTGACCTTAGGTCCTTGAACAAAGAGGTCGTGGTTGACAGATTCCCACTCCCCAACATCACTCAAATGTTGAGCATGCTAGAAGGCTCAAAAGTTTTTTCAACACTTGATCTCACCTCAGCATATTTCCAGATCAAGCTACATGCGAGTCGCAGGAACTTACGGCGTTTGTGACGCCCATGGTTGCATTCAAATTTAAGAGGATGCCCTTCGGCTTAGTATCGGCTGCAGACTCATGAGCAACATTTTGAGAGAGATCCCTGGTGTCCTGTGCTACCAGGATGACGTGCTGGTATTCGCTGAAGACAACGAGGAACACAACAAGAGGTTGAGACAAGTGCTATCCAGGTTTAGGTCACAAGGACTGACAGTGAGAAGAGAAAAGTACAAGTTTGGCTGCAAGGAACTAGATTTTTTGGGGCACAAGGTGACAGCAGGGGGATTCTGTCCAAAAACAGAACTTCAAAACACTATTACGCACTCGATGCCCCCGAAGAGCAAAGACGAGATCAAATCCTTCATGGGTATGCTGGAATTTTATAGCAAATCCGTACAGAACCTTGCTGGAAGGACGTTTGCAATACGCCAGCTGCTAAAAAAGGATGCAGTCTTCAGTTGGAGTGAGGAGTGCCAAAAAGAGTTTGAGGATCTGAAGAAAGCACTCGCAGAAGCTCCCAGCCTCAAGTCCTTCATACCCAATCGGGTGACCGTAGTCACCACCGACGCTAGTGCCAAGGGGCTGGGAGCGGTCCTCACTCAAGTAGGAGCACACGGGGAAGAAACAATAGCCTTCGCGTCGAGATCACTGCAGAAGTCAGAGAGCAACTACTCAGTGATCGAAAAAGAGGCCATGGCGGTATTCTGGGCCATGAGCAAATTCAGGGACTTCCTATGGGGAACAAGGTTCATTCTTCGGACGGACCACAAGCCATTATTATTATTATTATTATTGGATTTTGTAGAGCGCGTAGTCACCCATAAGTATCCCAGCACTAAGATTCTAACACACTTGAGGGTAACAGGGGAAGTAAAAGGACGAGGACCTCTACCATTACACCTTTACACCTCTACCATTACCTCTACCATTTACACTTTACCTTTACACTTTATTATTTATTACATTTACCTTTACACCTCTACCATTACCTCTACCATTACACCTCTACCATTGGTAGAGGTGTTCGGCAAAAAGGGTCTTGATGCGATCTCTAGCAGAATCAGGCGTTGGGTTGTAGGTCTCCAAGAGTACACTTTCAGTGTTGAATATGTCCATGGAACATGGAATTTTGCTGCAGACTGCCTGTCACGATTGGTGACGGAAAATGATAGAGTCGAGGGAGAATGAAAAGAGGAAGAAGAGAAGGAAGACTTACAAACAGAAAATGTATGCGCGATAACCCAGAGAGCCATAGGTGAAGAACCATGGAAAGAAGCACTTAGGACAGACGAGATCATCCCCAAAGTGTGCGTGAGAGTACGAAGCAAGTGGTGACATGAAGATAAACGGGACAAAGCTCTACGGCCGTTCTGGATCGTCAAAGATGAACTGTCAGTGGTCGGCGGTTGCCTGTTCAGGGGGATAAGGTTGGTCCCACTTACAGCGGTAAGAGAAGGCCTAGTGGATTTAGCTCATGGCGGTCACCTGGGCAACACCAAGACCAAACAAAGGTTAAGGGAAGACTACTGGTGGACACACATGGACCATGCTATTGTAAGGAAAGTAAGAGACTGTATCCTGTGCAGCGTTAGCGACAAGGTTTTGAGACAACAAACGCCGCCCATGGTGTGTAGGCCACCCCCATCAGGGCCATGGGAGGAGGTGGCGTTGGACATCGTAGGCCCACTGATGGGATAGGTGCGCACACCTTACATTCTAGTGCTCATGGATCTATACTCAAGATGGCCGGAGGTGAAGATAGTAAGTGAAGTCACCACGAAGTCTGTCATTGAATTCCTTCAAGAGTTGTTCATCAGGGAAGGGCTACCTAGCAGTCTACTCACAGACAATGGGGTGCAACTGTGCTCGAAAGAGATGAAAGACTTCCTTGAGGAGCGGGGGATCATACACAAACGTTGTGCTCTGTACCACCCTGAGACCAATGGAATGGTCGAGAGGTTCAACAAGACGCTCAAGGAAAGCATTCAGTTGGCAAAGACCAGCGGCCTGAACTGGACAGAGAATGGATGGTTGAATTAAAAAATATGACAGGGCGGCCAAACAGGACTCGAAAACAGAATACTAAGAAAAAATCAGCTCCATGGTACAATCAAGAATTAAAAATAGCACAGGGGGAGCTCCGTAGAGCAGAACGCAGATGGAGAAAAAACTATAGCACGGAAGAGCGGGGTAAATATAAAAGGGCTATAAGCACCTACCATGCGCGAATTAAATCAACAAAAAGGAAATTCTACGAATCCGCCATAGTTGCTGCAAAAAACAAACAAAAATGTATTTTTAACATTGTAAATGATTTTAATAAACCCACATTTTTAACACAGGAAATTCCACCCTCAAAAGCCCTCTGCGAAAATATAGCTGATTATTTTGAGGACAAAGTACAGGGTCTAACCAAAGATTTTGAAATTCCCTCTCTGGAACCCAGTAGAGAAGGTGGAAGTGCTGATGAAATTATGAACCAGTTAGCAACATTCCGCCCAATTAGCCTGGAAGAAACAAGGCAGTCAATCTTAACCACAAAATCTGGGTCCCCATTTGACCCCTGTCCCATAAGACTCCTGCATCTCATGGTAGATGAAGTAAATCCTATGATTAACGAAATCGTAAATCATTCACTTTCCACGGCCAATGTGCCACTGGAATGGAAACTTGCGGCAGTGAAACCCTTACAGAAAAAACCCCTTCCTGACCCTGCGACTCTTTCCAATCTGCGACCTATCTCACTTCTCCCAGCATTATGTAAGATCGCTGAATCACTGGTTAACAAACAGCTGACCATGTTCTTAGAAGTCAACGAGATATGGCATCCCAATCAGGCGGGGTTTAGAGCCCAGCATTCAACAGAATCGGCTCTACTGTACACGACAGACACCATTCGTACTGCCCTAGACCAAGGAAAGAAGGCAGTCCTGATTTTATTAGACCTGTCGGCGGCCTTCGACACGGTCTCTCATGCCATCCTATTAGATCGGCTAAAAACATCGGGCGTGAAGGGGACGGTACTAGAGTGGTTGGAAAACTACCTAAGGGACAGGAGACAGGTGATAACCCTGGGGGAATTTACCTCCACGGAAAAACATCAGACGATGGGAGTACCCCAGGGGTCCAGCCTCAGCCCGACATTATTCAATGTCTACACTGCACCTCTGATTAAACTAATATCATCTTTTGGCATAGAGGTAGTAGCATATGCCGATGATACGCAGTTAATACTGGTTACGGATAGGGACAACCAGTCATGGGAAGAAACATTCAAGGAATGTTTAACTGCCACCTTTGATTGGATGCGGAAGAATCACCTAAAATGTAATACAGGAAAAACAGAGATCATTCCGCTAGGCCCAAATAATGACTTTATTCCCAGGCAATGGTGGCCAGAAAGGGCAGAAATACCGCCTCATACAACCATAGTTGCTCGGAACCTGGGGGTCACGTTTGATTCCAATCTCGCCTTCAAGCAGCAGGCAATAAAAGTGGCAGGAATGTGCTTTGGCTTAATCAAAAGCCTGAGGAAATTCTTTGATTTACTCCCTTTGGAGGCGAGGAAAACTGTTGCAGTAGCGTTGGTAACATCGCGCTTAGATTATTGCAACAGTCTGTATGCTGGCACAAATAAAGAAGTAACTTACAGGCTTCAGCTAGTGCAAAGCGCTGCTGCCAGATTGGTGCTAAAATGGCCAAAAAGATCGTCAGCCTCAGGGGCATTAAAAGCTCTTCATTGGCTTCCCATTGTAAAAAGGATCCTGTTCAAGGTTTTGATTATAACATTTCGAGCAATGCACAAAACAGGACCAATATATCTACAGAAAAAATTCAAGAGATACTGCCCAACCAGAAGCCTACGATCATCAAATTCCAATACTCTGGTGATTCCTAGGTTTCGTTTAAAAACCCGTGGAGGAAAGTCCCTGGCAGTACTGGGTGCAAAGGCTTGGAATACTCTGCCTCTTGCCCTGAGAACTCTGGATAAAGAAACAGAGTTCCGCAAAGAATTAAAAACTTGGATATTTAAACTGCAAGATAGCATGGCCAGAACTCTAGTTTGATGCTTGCCTCTGTTTTTGGTCCAACTCTGAGTCACTTTGTCATCTGGTAATTTGCCGGAGGTAGCGCCTAGATGCTCCATTGGAGCGATTGCTGCGCGATATAAATAAAACTTTACATTTACATTTACATTTACAAGGAAGAAGTGTGGAAACGGTTGGAAGCTTATAGATTTACGCCACACCAGACTACAGGCGTCACCCCTTTTGAGTTGCTCAGAGCGGGAATACCTAACCCCAAACTATCACCAGGCTGGATGGGGTGGCACAAGGGATGGCCAGACCACTCCAAAGAATCGAGGGGGCTAGTGAGACAGAGCAAAGTCATGGCAGAGAGGAAAGAAAGGTTTGATAGGCTACACTCCACACAAGAGGGTGGGTAAAAACCCAGGAAGGGAAGATCTGGAACCTGGGAAGAGTTGTGAAGTATCGCCCTCCCAAGCAGGATACCAGTATGGAGGGAGTGATAACAAATCATTGGTGGGCAAGGAACCCCCTCCCAGGGAACATGGGATAGTCTCACACCCAGTTAGCAGAACAAGCTGGAGAGTGACCAGGCCGCCCAGACATTTGGAGCAATATGTGACAATGTAACTTTTGGTTGTATCCTTTGTTTTTCTGAGGTTTCATTCCGTAGGGAAGGGGGATGTGTGGTATCTCCCGCTCACCGCGCTTCCCCCCCTTTGACAGCACTGCGTGTATTGGAACTGCTCGTGGTGACATCATTCCGAATGTCACCACGACTAAGATTCCAAGGCGAGCCCCGCGGTGGTGTTCAGGCTGTCACCCGTTGTTGATCGGAGCTGTGGCTAAGGTTGTTGTGTCTTTACATCTACGAACATGATAAAGACGCTAACCACCCCTCCCCTGTGGTGTTCGTCTTTTGGAGCTATTACTACACTTTAATTATCAGTTTGGAGCAGGGCTTTAAGTGGAATGAAAACATTGGAGGGTCTCTCAAAAGGGCGTGGCCAATGTAATTAAGGGCGTGGTTTAAAAACACTTAAATTAAAAAAATCTGTGCTTAGCATAGTGTGCCACCCAACTTGTATTTTGGTGTTTGTCATTGCATCTAGATATAATAGTACAAGTAACATCATACCTACAACACAGCAGGACTATTAGATTCATCAATCAATGATTGTTAGTTGCATTAGATAAATAAGCAGCAACTATGGCTTGTTGTAAATAATATTGAAAAAGCTTCCACTTAATGCCCTGGTGACACCAGGACAGTGTTGATGCTCCCGAGTTTCAAAATGAGAAGGGAAATCAAGAGAGAAAATGACTCTTTAAAGAGTTCCCCTTCCCCTACAACACTCACTTGGCATGACGTCATGCCGTAACTTCTCCACTAGTGAGAAGAGAGCATTGTGAGCTTGTGCACATTGATGTGTCTGCTGTCACTGCAGTCCGAGAAAAAAACTGACTACAGTGACAGCAGGCACAAAACAGAGCCTGAAAGAGACCCGTTTCGAGGCCCCCTTTAAAAAACTGCCCGTGCTCAGACCCGGTGAGACCCGGCCCACTTGAGGCCGTGCCCTGGTTTGGAGAACTGTTTCCTTAATTATTGTAGAGGACTCGGGGAACGCCCGAAATGGCAGCCACTTCTATGTATTAGCAGCGCGCCATGTGCCCTTTAGCTGTGGCTGCTCCCACCCCCCCCACAAGCACTCGCGGGACGCCGGCAATCGCAGAATATAATGTCATACAACCATGCAATATTTCCTTTGCCATTAAGTAGGCAAAGGAAATATTGCAACATTTTAATTTTAATGAGATGTCACACCAGGCATCTTATTGTACCTTGCTGTCTGCACTCACTTGCGGCTGCATAGTTTTGTCATAACCTTGCAATTCCTTTCTCTAAGTTCTTGTGACATGCAGTGCTTAAATCCTCAAGAAATGTAAGGCGCAGAGGATTCATGCAGCCTGGCTCATTGGAAGAAGAGTACTAATTTGCATTATTCATTACATCAGGTTGCTGATTTGCATCTGATAATTGTTGGCGCCTTCACAGGGAGACAAGGCCAGGTAATGTCTAGACTCTAACGGGCACATGCATCAAAGGAAATTGCATTCGCAAATATTTCTATTTTTTTTCTATTTTTCTATTTGTAGAGCGCGCGAATGCCCAAGGGCGTCTTGGCGCTGTGAGGTACTGTTGGCTCTTGAAGATGTTACTTGGGGCTATGCGGAGAAAAGCCACGCTTTAACTTCCTTTCTGAAGGATTTCAGAGTTGGGCTATTTTTTATGTTTAGTGGTAATTGGTTCCAGGTTCTTGCTGTGTGCACCATGAAGCTTCTTCCACCCCAGTTTGCTCTCTTAAATCTTGGGACACTGATTATTTTCATTTGGCTGGATCTAACAGGTCTGTTCGGCTCATATAGTTTTAAATGGGTTTTTAGAAATTGTGATCCAGTTCCATTAATTGCTTTATATGCTAGGCATAGTGATTTGAATTGTATCCTTTTTACAATTGGCAGCCAGTGGAGATTTTTTAGTTTGTGGCTGATTGTTTCAAATTTTGGTATCCCTAGTATCAGCCTGGCTGCTGCATTCTGCAGGCCTTGGAGTTTGAGTAGGATTTTCTTTCTGGCTCCGGCATATAGG
Source organism: Lissotriton vulgaris (assembly GCF_964263255.1). NCBI lineage: Eukaryota > Metazoa > Chordata > Amphibia > Caudata > Salamandridae > Lissotriton > Lissotriton vulgaris. The sequence goes on from NC_141695.1 coordinate 862,201,110, forward strand.
CCGTTCCCGTAGTCCAATCTGGACAAGGCTAATGCTGTCACCACTGTCTTGCGTGAGTCTTGTGGTAGGTAAGGTAGGATTTTCTTGATCATTTTTAGGATGTACCAAAGTGATGATGCCAGCTTACTGGCTTGGGCATCAAAGGAAAGATTGGTATCTAGAGTGATTCCCAGATTTTTTACCTTTTCTGATGGTTCGGGACATCTTCCTAGTTTTTTTGGCCACCATGAGTGGGACCATATTTTTGTGTCTCCTCCTAGTATCATGACTTCACTTTTGTCCCCGTTTAGTTTTAGGCAGTTTTAGGCGCTGAAATGGATCATCTCCTTCCTCGACGGAAGAACACAGAGAGTCCGCCTACCACCGTACAAGTCAGAGGCCTCCGAAGTCATCTGCGGCGTCCCTCAAGGATCATCTCTGAGCCCCACCCTCTTCAACGTCTACATGAGCCCCCTCGCGGCCATCGCACGCAAACACAACCTCAGCATAATCTCCTACGCCGACGACACCCAGCTGATCCTCTCCCTGACCAACGACCCCGCCTCCGCCAGAGCCAACCTGCACGAAGGGATGAAAGAGGTAGCCGAGTGGATGACGACCAGCCGCCTGAAACTGAACTCTGACAAGACGGAGGTCCTCATCCTGGGCTCTTCACCCTCCGCCTGGGACGACTCCTGGTGGCCTCCCGCCCTGGGCACCGCACCCAAACCGACAGACCATGCTCGCAACCTGGGCTTCATCCTGGACTCCTCCCTCTCCATGACCAGGCAAGTCAACAGCGTCTCCTCGGCGTGCTTCAACATCCTACGCATGCTACGGAAGATCTTCTGGTGGATCCCCACCGAGACCAGGAAGACCGTCACCCAGGCCCTCGTCACCAGCCGACTGGACTACGGCAACGCCCTCTACGCCGGTACCACCGCCAAGCTCCAGAAGAGACTCCAGCGGATCCAGAACGCCTCAGCCAGACTCATCCTCGACATCCCTCGAACCAGCCACATCTCTGGACATCTGAGAGACCTTCACTGGCTCCCCGTCAACAAAAGAATCACCTTCCGCCGCCTCACCCACGCACACAAAGCCCTACACGACCAAGGCCCGAGCTACCTCAACAGCCGGATCAACTTCTACGCTCCCAAACGCCACCTCCGATCAGCCAACCACGCCCTCGCCGCCGTCCCCCGCATCCGAAGAGCGACTACAGGAGGAAGGTCCTTCTCCTACCTGGCCGCCAAGACCTGGAACTCCCTCCCGACCGACCTGCGCCTGACCCAAGACCACCTCTCCTTCAGGAAGAATCTGAAGACCTGGCTGTTCGAGCAGTAGCGGCACCCCCCCCCCCCAGCGCCTTGAGACCCTACGGGTATGTAGCGCGCTCTATAAGTGTCATTGATTGATTGATTGATTTGTTCTCATCCATTGGCTAAATTCGGCCGTTTGCGAATGCAATTCCCATTTTTGGGATGCATTAACATTTTTGTAATTTTTGCAATTTAAGAAGTCGCAAAATTGCGATTTCTTAAATTGCGATTGGATTTAAGGAACCTCAAATTGAGATTCCTTAAATGCAATGCATCAAACTCAAAAAATTTGCGAATTCGCAAATAAGGGGAGCAAATTACCATGATGTTGACCTTCATGGTAATTTACGAAAACTTTGAAAAAGGCACTAAAGTGCATTTTTCAAAGTTCCATTTTACACACACACATGCCCTTGGGGCATTTGAGTGTGCAAAATGTACTTCTAAGCAGATTTCAGGGGTGCAACAGGGTGTCCTTTGGACACCCCGGCACCCTTGAAATTGCATTCTTAATTTGCGTATTTCTAATTGTGAATTGCAAATTAAGAATGTCTTTCCATTAATTCCTATGGGCCTCTAGGCCTATAGGAATGGATCGGGAGGTATTCCTTAATTGCGATTCTAGATTAGAGAATCGCAGTTAAGGAATTTTAAGAAATCGCTATTTTTATAGAGATTTCTTGATGCATTGCAGTTTGCAATTCCTTAATTGCGATTCCTTATTTTTCGCAATTAAGGAATCGCAAAATGCAATATTGATGCATGTGCCCGCTAGGTTCCTAAATATATATTGACTGGTGTTTTGGAAGTACACCGCTGCGGTTCATTCGTCCTCACCCAAATTTTTGGAAGTCGATTGCCTTCTGTTCGTCTTTCAGCATAAAAGGTGTAATTTGCGAAAGTGCTTCCACAAACAAAAATACATGCTCAGTTTCTTTCAGCAAAATATGTCCTCATTTAAAAAAAATATCTTTTTATTAACTTTTCTCATGTTCTCATTCATTATACAGCTGTATTCAATTGGCATGAAGGATAACAACATTTCATGGTACAATCGCAGGCAAACTTGGCAGTACAATGGTTTGATTACACTTATACCCCCAGCCCCTCCCAACCCTCTGTGGCTCGATACCTCCGCCAAGGCCCCCATACCTTCTTCCATTTCTTTACGCAGCCACTGGACTTGTGTATCGTTTCCTCTGCCCTCTGACACCAGTCCAGATCTCGTAACCATTGCAATATGTCCTCTGTTTTCATTAATAATGGAAAACATTGTAATTACGGTTCAGCAATAGTAAATCATTAGAGCGGCTATTAGTTGATTTCGTGGGGGCTTTGTTTCAGTATTGTGACACCACTGGTTGATAGGTGCAATTTTTTAAAGACGGGGAAGTGTTTTCAATTAGGTAAGGTGCCATATGTTCTGATAGTAAAACGCCGCCCATGCTTATGATATTCTAGCCTTCTGAAGGTGCCAGCAATATTTTTTACATTCCGTGGACAAAGTGTGGGAAAATGCCATCTATCTTGCATTGGTGTGCCCCCACTTTTTTTCTGAACTGCTGATGTGCTTTGACTGAGTGTGCCCTGGGCTCCTGCCAACCAGGTACCCAGGGCCTGTGTTCCTTCTCTAAAACTGTATTGAAACTAAAACCCAATTGGCATCTCTGGCCACCTATTATCCCCTAGTAAATGGAACCCTAGGTACCCAGGGCACGGGGGCCAGAGAAGACCCCTAAGGGCTGCAGCACTTATTGTACCACCCTTAGGGGCCCTGTACCCTGACACCCACACCCTGCCTTTGCAGGCTGAGTGTCTAAGTGCAGAACTAAACATAGAGTCGACATGACCCACATCCCTGTGGGCCATGCCCACAAACCCACTGTCCTGGCATACCTCAGTCACCCCTCTAGCTGGGTGCCCTATGCTAGTGGTGTGGGCACAGATGCATGAGCCCTGTGCCCCTACAGTACCCAGGGCCATTCCTTGGCACTGTAAGTGCAGTGCTGCCATTAAGGGTAGATGGTGCTGGGAGGTCGTCATTAAGAACTCCTCAGCACCATAATGGCTCCACTGAAGACTGAGAAGTTTAGTATCAAACTTCTCAGCACATTAAACCCGCACTGATGCCAGTGTGAGATTTAATGTAAAATACACCAGAGGGCATCTTAGAGATGCCCCCTTCAACCTTAAACCTGCAATCCACGTCTGGACAGAGAGGCTGCCTAGGCTGCCACACAGCAGACATGTTGCTGGACCCCTGGGTAGAGAGCCCCCCGCTCTCCTGGGCCTGTAACAATGCACATCCTGGGCGAGGTGCTAGGTCTCCTGCCCCAGGATGGTCAGGGGGAAGCTTCAAAGGCCTGCCGCCTCTGCGAGCTTCTCCAGACTATTTGCTGTACCCAGCAACTGGCCTCCACCAGTTCTGACCCCCACTCTGGCGGGAAGACTGGCGGGAAAACCTACGTCAGAAAGGGGGTTGTGCCAGCCTGTGCCAACCCCACCCCTCAGGTTGGGGAGGCGAGGTGAAGCACAGCCCCGGGTTCCGGCCATCTTGAAGATGGGGGCCCTGCCCAATCACAGCTAGGTTCCTGCCCCCCTACCACAGGAGAGGAGCAGGCTAGGGGTGTACCCACCCCAGGACAGGGACCTTTTGGTCCCTGCCCTTGCCCTACCTGTAACGCCCCTAAATTCAGTACTTAGGGGCTCGCTAAACCTTCCTTCCTCAAATCCTGATAAGTAAAGAAGAAGAAGAAGAAGAAGACCCACCGTGCAGCTGCTAACAACAGGACAACATCAACTGACTTGGTCCCAGCCCTACCGGCCTGTCTATCCTGGAACATGCTCCTGCCTAACCCCGGCGACTCCTGCGGACAGCAACCTTGGGACACCCCGAGGACCTGCCTGCCTAGACCCTCTTGAAGACTGGGATTCCCATAAGCAGAGGCACTGCTCAACAACCACACCCCTGGTGCCAGCCAGGAAGCTCCCGACCAACCCACTCTGCACCTGCTGAGCACGGCCCGTGCCCGAGTGACCCAAGACCACGAGGACGTACCCCCGGTGACAAGGACCCGAAGTCCAGTGCCAAGAACCCCTCCGACCACGACTAGCAGGGGGTAAGATTTCCCGACCTCAAAAGACACCCCTGCACCCGGCATCCCACGCCCCCTGTGCCCAACTCCTGGGTGCTTACCGATCCTTCAAGATCCCAACTTAGCCCTCGAAGTGTTGGTCGCTCCAGAAGGTTGTCCGTCCCAGAGCCTGCAGCTTTTGTTCCCTTTTCAAGATCATCATTGAATAACATTGAGCACGTGATGGCTCAAAAGCACTCTGCACCCAGCCGCCGGGTGCCCCTGGCAGTGCAACCTGTACCCTATCCTACTTCCCCATTTGCCCTGAGCAAGTGACCAGGAGCCCAGCTCCCACAGCTGCGTGGCCTGCTAGCCAGCAGCCACCAACCGAAGGCCCCCTGCCTCTCATTGGATAACATTGGGCGTAACTACCTCTGCACCCGGCCGCCCCTGTTCCGCTGCGGGTGTACCAACTGTACCTACCTGACCCTGGGGGACCCCTGAGTCTATGCCCAGAACCTTAACTTCACCAGTCAAGTACTCCCCAGAAAACTGATAACACACTTTCCTGCCATAGGATAACATTGATTGGTTTGACTCGAAAAATCTTGTGTGAAGTTTTGAAACTCTAAAATATTCCTATAAAATCAGCTGAGTAACGAATTTTGAAATACTCACCTGGAATCAGGAGAGGAGCCAGTGCTGTACCTTTCAGCCCAGTACTGACCTGCAAAAGTAATTTATTTTTTTTAAACTTTATTTTTGGTGCAGACAATGATAGCATATAACAGTTGCGTCAACAGCCACAGGAAATCAACGACATTATGTCATAGAACATTTTTCTGTATACACGGCCCATCAGCCCACAACCCGAGGGCCGGGCGGCGGTAGCTGGTAGCATATAAGCCAGGTCCTGAACCTAGCCCTGTGACTGCACGGCAGGATATTCTGATCTGCTTTTCTTTCGATTTTCTTTAATACAGGTTACCCCCCAACTCCCCAAAGGAACCCCTCCCCCCAAAACTACGGCATTCATGACTAAAACATGTGTACACAGGTCGTTCACCTCATTATGGCACTCCTATTGGCAGGCATAGCAGTGTTCGTTACGTAAATTAGGAATGACGCCCTGAGATACAAAACACAATACTTCCCAGTTGTAACCTACATGTGCGTGTGCGGTCAGACACTCCCCCAACTCACCGGTCTCCCCCACCCTCTCCACCACCCTCACCGTCCTCATCCTCAGACTCTGTATCCCCAGGGGTGAACAACTCCGCACTCGTACCATCCGAATCTTCGGCTGCCTCACCCAGCACTCGCATTATTCTCCACGCAAGCAGGTCGTCCTGCAGTTTTACATCTCTACGCACGGTTTGCATAAAGGTTTCCTCCGCCAGGGACCATTCCCCCACATCCCTAAGCCAATGTGACATCTCCGGGGCCCTCTGTCCCATCCACGTGATTGCCACCCTCCTCCTTGCCAGTACTAGAAGTAGCTGTAACATCTTGTAGGGCAGAGTACACTTCCTGGGCTTGGGGACTAAGGCTAACAAGCAGTGAAGGGGGGTCAGTTCCATCCGGAGTGCAGTAACTCTAGCAAAAGTAATTTTAACCGGACTTACCCATAACTGAATTTTCTTCCTTAGGAAACCATTGACTGTTTTGCTCTGAAAATTTTTCTGTCTACTTTTGAAAGTTACAAATATTCCTTACAAATCGTACCAACTACTAAAACGTAATTGCTTGCCTGTCTTAGATAGAGTTCCCAGTGCTGGACCTAGGAGCCCAGTACTGGATTACAAAAGTAACGAGAACGTACTTTACCTGTGACTTGAATTTCCTGCCATAGGAGAACATTGCCAGTTTTTCACTGAAAAGTTTCTAAGTGTCAACTTTTAAAATACCTTTTTTTCCTTAAAAATCATTGCAATAACCAAAAGTTTTTACTAAACTGTTTTCAGCTTGTAAATTGATACTTGTATAGCGCACTACTCAACCGCAAGGGTCTCAAGGCGCTTGTACAAGTACCACTGTGGAACCCATCCTGGCTTTCCCTGTGAGGCATCCACTCCTGGGCACCCCCAAGGTGGAGGCCAGGCATCCTTAGCTTTGTGAAGATTAAGCAAGCTATTGCCCAGAGTTGCAGAGTGTTACTCCATGATTGGAATAGGCACCATGGCGAGAATTATCAGGTCCGTGGCCATTTTGAGCCCAAGACCCGCCGAGGCAGGGAATTGAACCCTGGTCCCAGGCTGGACCTCTGCATCAGGGTCTGCCGCTCTAACCATTGAGCCACACTTCTCCACAGCTTAGACCCCAAGACTGAATCTATGAGCCAGTCCTGGGATTCCAAAAGTAATCTATAAAGTAATCAACTGCATTTATGTAGAAAAGTCCATTGAGCTCAATGTTAAATTGTGTTTAGAATTGTGTTGCCTACCGCAACCTCTGTACCTATTGTGTTTACAAAGTTTATTGCCTTTCTGCAAAGTATTCATCTGAGATCACTCATATTGAGAAAAGTATATTTTGATGCCTGTTGGTTCTAAAAAGAAAACCACTATATCTTTTTTTATTAAAACAATTGGCCTGGAGTTCAGACCTTGAGTGTGTGAAACCCTTTGCTGACTGAGTGTGCACAACAAATGCTTTACACTGTCCTCTGGTACTGCCTTACTGCTCGACCAAGCTACCACTTTAGAGAGTAAGGTCACACCTGGCTTTAACCTCTGTTATACCTCTGGGTATTGTGGACTCTATACACACTGTACCTTACTTTGGTCCAGTATATATAGAGCCACTTTCTCACACAAAGGCAATGGCTTGTTAAGCGCTTTATGCACTCTATTACCTAAGACAGCTGGTGAGAAAAGCAGTACCCAGACCACCTTCATGAGCGCTATCCATGCTGCTCATAAATCTTCCCAACTAATCCTAACTGTGTTAACAGTAGCTTTTCATGTTCTCTCAGAGGGCTAGCACGGGCCCCAAATGCATTTGAAATGCAATAGGTCTTGCATTTGAGAGAGTTTAAGCTATTGACATTGTAAATTACAGTGCCACCGTGCCCTGGGTACCTAGGGTTCCATTTACTAGGGGATAATAGGTGGCCAGAGATGCCAATTGGGTTTTAGTTTCAATACAGTTTAAAAACAACACATAAATAAAAGGCATTGTCATTTACAATGCCACTAGCTCAAACTCTCGTCAATGTGAGACCTATTGCATTGCAAATGCTCGTTTCGGCTTTTTGTGGATCTGTTTCATGGTCTGCTTTTACTGTTGATTCCCCTGATATATATGTAAACAAACATTGCCTGCAGCAAGCTCAAATACCTGCAGTCCCCAAACCTTGCAAAACACTTAAACAGCGTATCTCTACAAGTCCAAAACTGCCCAAATTTGCAAACGTACCATTTCTTTTCCAGCTTTCGAATTCACTAACTGGGGGCCAATCTAATTTTGGTGCCAAGGCCTATTTTTTGTTCCAGTCCGGCCCGAGTGGTGGAGTGCTATGAGTCTTGTAGCACATTTTTGGTGCCTCATCCTAACCCCTTTGAGAGACTATTTTCTGTCAATAAATAGAGCATTACGAACTGAGCTTATGATAACATTAGATTGTGTTTACACTGTCCTCCATCTTGCCTCAACGTCACAATATATATCACGAGATGACTGCTGCTGATTCCTGTTCTAAATAAAGCTTGTATAGTATTCACTCGAGTGAGCTGAAAGTGTTCTCAGTGAAGTTTACTAGTACTTAATCAAGGACGATCTCACCATCCCAGGCTTATGTTTAAAATAATGTATCAGCTTAACTGTACAGCTAAAACTGCAATAATGGTTGAATCCCAATGTACCACTATCCTGAGAGAGTCCAAAAATGTATTCTGTAGATACGTTTCTTTTAGCTTGTTTGTTATTGGTGCAAACTCTAAAAGCCCTTTATTACCAGAGAATGTATGAATTCTTTGTATAAAGCCCTATATAAGTGTGTGGACTTCTGTAACTAGAGGGACTCCCTCTTCCCCACCTTAGAAGGCAAATCTGTGCCAGATTTCATTTAGAACTGTACTGAGTTCTTTGTACTTATGTCTTATATGCTTTGCGCTAAACTTGCTCCTGGCAACTTTATTGTAATTTGCCGATTAATTCTTTATATAAAGCATTTATTTTATGTTTTATTTATTGAAAGAAGAATCTTTGTCTGTCCTTCTGATGAGAATTTTCCAGCCTTATTATATGCGTTCCCCTAACTATAAACAGTGATGGTTCCAGTCGGGGAGCACAAAAGTTTTTATCCAGACCACCCCGCTCCCGATCCTAGATGTAGGTGCATTCCGTGAACTAAAATTAAAGACAGATTTGTGTGCTGACACCCCCTCCGCTAAATTAGGGCATCTCAGGTTCAAATCCGTTTTTATTGGCAGATATCAAACACAGATACAGAACAAAAACTACTCTAAACTCTCTTCCTAGTGCCATACATATACAGCCTTTAAACAGAGAAATAAAACCCATCCCTCACTTACCCCACCCCAGCTCTGTGAAATCTCTTAACTGACCCATTCCCCCATATTTATACAATGGGGACCTCAGTCTGGTCAGTCGATGTTAGTTATATCATTTGGAGAAGTTTAAGCTATCTGGGACATGACAATTCCCGGAATTCATGGGACAATAACGAAATAAAGGGCTGCCATAATGTGTGGTAGGTATCTCCTTGCGATGTGAGTCTTTCCATACCCAGTATGTGTCCTAAGCTGTGTAACCACACCGGATGTGTCAGAATTCTCTCTGTACCCCAGTACGCGAGTTTTGCTTAATGTGCCACCCCTAGTGCCAAGCCAATGTGCCTACCTCTATGTGATTTTAGCAGAAATGTGACGGGATTGGTCAGCCCTAGAATGATGTACGAAGGGAATCTAGGCAGGTGAGTTTTCAGGTGCTATCAATATCCACGAGAACTTCCTGCCATAATAGTTGAATTTTGGGTCGTTCCCATAAAATGTGCAATAAAGAACCAGTTGCCCCACATTGCCACCAACAGTCAGCCCTACACGATGGGTTCCCTCTATGCAGTTGCACAGGGGTTAGGTACCAGTAAGAAATAATCTTAACCACTAACTCAATGTTAGCTATACTGCTGGCACCATGTCTTGATCTATAATAAATATCTTGCCACTCTTTATGCGAGAGTTGCCTCCCTATTTCTCTTTCCCATCGTCTCTTACCCCTAGTTTTCTCCATAGGGGACTCTCCTAAGAGCATGTCATAAAGATCTGTTATATAGTGTTTGTCGGAGGCTCTAGACAGAAGCCAGCGTTCATACTTTGTCAATGGGCATTGCACTCCCTGCTCGAATTTGGGGGTGCACAAGCCAGTCCCGAATTTTAGTGTATTGAAACTTTTCAACTTCAGATAGTGTGTGCTCCTGTTTCAAGACCTCGAATGGTAGGGTGCTCTAAGTATCATAGAAATGGCCCGCCGAGCAGCACCTTGACTCCTGCCACCCCTAAATGCAATCTCCAGAAAGCCACGTTACCTATTATTGGAGTCAGTGGGGACGGGAAAGTGGTTGGCCTGCCCTATTATCCCAGGCTCTCATGACCGCTCAGATGATTGACGATATGTAGAGTCCTGGAGCCCTGGGCTCCCTACAGAGGAACTGTATTTTCCACACAGAAGCCCCAGCAACTGCTCTATCTATAAAGAGCCATGCTTTCTCCGATTCTGGGAGTGACCATTCTACTAGATACCGTAGTTGAACTACCTAGTAATAATAATACAAGTGTGGAACCCCTAGGTCCCCTGGCTCGGCGGGTGCCAGCTTAGCTCTTTGGACATGCCAGGTTATCCAGAGGCCCAGACGAAGCATTGCATAACCTTCTGCAGCATAGTAATTGCCCCTACAGGAGGCTCCAGGGGGAGGGTCTGAAAAAGGAATGAGATCCTCGGTAGGACCATCATTTTGAGAGCTGCAACCCAGCCCAGGAGAGACAAGGGGCAGCTCGACCACTGGGCAAGGTCCACCTTAACCCTGTCCAGAAGCAGTTGATAATTAAGGATAGGATAAAAATGTGTAAAGCGCACTAAACCAAAATAGGTGTCAAGGCGCTAAGCAGGATGATAGGGAGGCAGACACGTACCAATTATGAAACAAAAAGCAGGTCTTTAACATCTTCTTAAAGGAGGCAAGAGAGTTAGCCGAAGTGATAGAAAGAGGAAGAGAGTTCCAAAGTTTACCGGGCGCAACAGAAAATGAACGAACCCCCCATTTGGAACTATAAAATCGAGGCAGGGCAAGCTTTTTCTGGGTAGAGGACCTCAAGGATCTGCCTGGGGTGTACCAGTAGAATAAGGTTGCAAGGTGTGAAGATTCAATACCATGCATAGCCTTGTATACCAAATTCAGAGCCTTAAAGGTGATACGCTTCCTAATCGGAAGCCAATGTAAATTCCAAATTCCATCCCTGATGGAATGATATTTGGGAATGTTCAGGATAAGTGTTGCTGAGGCGTTTTGAACAACGTGCAGCTTGTTCAGTGAGCCTTTACTGATATTAAGATACAAGGCATTTCAGTAGTCAAGCCGTGAGGTGACTACAGCAAGGATGGTAGGTCGATGAAGCTCTTGGGGAATGTAGGGCAGCACTTTCTTAATCATTTTAAGGATATAAAAACAGGTGCTAACCGTACGGTTTACCTGGGTGTCAAAGGCCAGCCCCTTGTCAAAAATAACACCTTTGATTTTTGGCAGTTGTTACTGGAACAGGGAGTGGGCCATAGGTATCAGGCCACCAGACGGCAGACCAGATTAGAGGCTGAGTACCAAAAACCAAAACTTCAGTTTTCTCCGTGTTGATTTTAAGAGAGTTGTCCTGCATCCAGTGTATTATGCTGGTCATGCAGGTGTTAAACCTTTGAGCGACCAACTGCAAATCATCAGAGAATGAAATAATGATTTGCATGTCGTCCGCATAGTAGAGGTCTTGGAAGCCAAAAGATCTCACCAATGAAGCCAAGGGGGTCACATAAAGATTGAAAAGAGTAGGGCTAAGCGAAGAGGCCTGGGGGACCCCACAAGGAAGACTGAAGGATTTGGCTTTGAACCCGCCTAGGCTGACTACATTAGTCCTGTCGTGCATAAAAGATCAAAGAAGCTGTAAGGCCTTCCCTGTGACACCAGCATCCCCAAGTCGCTGAATCATGCGAACTGGGGATATGGTGTCAAAAGCTGCCGAAAGGCAGTGCAGGATCAGCACCGTTGCCCGCCCTGATCAACCTGCACCCGGATACAGTCAGAAGTTGCAACCAAGGCAGACTCGGTGCTGTGTCCTGCCCGGAACCCATTCTGGGAGTTATCCAGAATGTCGTGTGTTTCGATAAATTTAATGAGTTCCGAATTAATACATTTTTCCAACATTTTGGCAGGGGCGGGGAGAAGAGTAATAGGCCTATGGTTCTTTAATTCTAGGGGGTCGGCATTAGGTTTCTTAAGGAGGGGTGAAACAGTGGCTACCTTCCAGATAGCTGGATAATGTCCAGATAAAAGAATGTTATTGTAAATTTTACACAAAGACTCTGCTGTGAGATCGGCCACCAGGTTAAGTAAGGAGACTCTACAAGGATCAGTAGGAGACCCAGATTTGAGACCAAGAAGGAATTCCATAATACACAGAACTGTAATAGCTGGGAACAGTGCCAGGTTAGGCAAAGTAGGCAGTACGGCCAAAGTACCACCCATAGCAGGGTTAGTTTCCACAGAAGGTGGAAATTCGTGAAAAATTTTCAAGACGCGGGCTATGTCATCGCAGAGGTCTTGAGTAGGATTAAGGAGTGGAGCTCCTGAGGGTTCGGTAATTTCTTTAATGATTTTAAAAAGCATGTTAGATGAATTATCGGCGGACCTGCTTTTATCAGTAAAATACTGGGATTTTGCCTGGAAGATGGCATGCTTATAATCCTTCAGCAAGGACCTCTGTATCAATTTTTCTTGTGGACAGGGGGCTGCCCATCACTTTCGTTCCTATTTGCCACAGCGCTGCCTAAGAGCTCTAAGTTCATTTGAGAACCACAGGGCAGAAGGTTTTACTCTCTTAGTGGAGCAGCATTTAATAGGAGCGACAGTATCCAATGCATTGGTAATCCAATCACGGAAGTCTTTAGCCGTAGTAGGGTAAACATTAGAACTTCTGGCAGAGGTTAAAATCAGAGCCTTCCTCCAGTCTGTGGCTGTAACCTTTTGCATTTTTCTACTGAAGATATTCTTGGAAGCCAGATTGGATGCGATTTTAGCACAGGAGGGAAACGTGATAGCAAACTCAACTAGCCCATGGTCTGCCCAACTAGGAGGCAAAACCGTTTTGACGTTAAGATAGCTGTGATTGACAAAAATGCCGTCTAGAGTGTGTCCGGTCCTATTTGTAGGGGAATGAATAAGTTGCTCGAAACCCATGGACTTCATGAGGTCTAGAAGGTATGCTGACTCAGTATTCAGATTACAATCAAGATGAAAGTTGAAATCCCCAAGAATTATATAATGTGTCATAATGGCATAGGGTTCTAAGATCTGACCCCATGTTTCAAGAAAGTTTGCCCTGAACCCTGGAGGGCGATAGACCAAAAGGCCTGAGAAGCTACCATCTCCTCCGGCTTTAATGCCGCTTCAAGAGGCGAACCTGGGGCTCCCACCAGCAGGGTGAGGATACAGTTGACAAAATCTTTAGCCACAAGGGCCAGGCTGCCTCCCATTCTGCAGGGACGGTCATGTCTAAGGATGGTGTAGCCTGGGGGAACAGCATCGATCAGTCCCGAGTGTTCCTTAGCCCAGGTTTAAGTAATAAAGAGACAGTCCAGGTCAAGCATAGTAATGGTTAAAGCAATTTCTGTCTTGTGCTTGATCATAGAGCGGGAATTAATAAGTGCTCCCCTGATGACAGAAGATCTGCTGGAAAACGGAGGCTCAGGAGTATGCATCTCTGCAGCTCTCCTCACATGCGACCAGTCAAAGGGAGCCAGAGAGGAGGCCAAACCATTAATAGGATGAAAATTGCACGAATGGCACTGGTCAGCCTCCCCATTAATTAGGTTAATACTAGGTTCACACTTACTAGATGGGGGTTTGGGGCGGAGGGGAAGTAATTGGGCTCTTGTAAACCTAATTACCTGGTAGATACTATCTTTGGAGGAACTTACAGCATGTCCGGCACTGAAGGTGCGCGCCAGCGGCGTGCCGCTGCGTGCATCGGCTGCACGTTCGGGGAAGGCACCTTATGAGGCAAAGCAAATCAGCAGGAAGCATAAAAGCAATTCATAAAAAAATAACAGAGATGCAGAGTAGTAGGCAGCATAGAACTTACGCCCCACGTCCCCTGCACGCTTGGGGAAGCCTCCGATTCATATACCCCCTGAACCGGAAGGGGGTAAGGGCGGTGAAAAACTAGACTGCCAACCTAAAAATGGCGTCTCGACAAAGTTGCACCAAGGAACAGAGAGCAGCAAACGAAAATCTTTCCTGGGCTCTTTCAGCTCAAACGGGAAGCCCCGCGTCGGACTGAAGAGTCATGGAAAGTGAAAGCAGCAAAGTACTTCACAGCAGTAAAGTAAGTAAAATTGACCACACATTAAAAACAGGCAAAAAGGTTAACAGAATGGCGCAGTAAAGCACCTAATGAGGCAAAGCAAATCAGCAGGAAGCGTAAAAGCAATTCATCAAAAAATAACAGAGGTGAAGAGTAGTAGGCACCATAGAACTTACTCTCTGGTATACTAGATGGCAACTGAATCCCCAAATATGGGACAGCTTCAGAATTCCATTGCATCACAAACTGTGTCTTTAGAAGCTCAAGCTTTCCAGGGAGGACTGGAAAATTCAGCACCTCGTATTTCTGAATATTCATGTGGAAGCCTAAGGCTTCCCCGAATTCCTTCATTTCCCTCATGAAGGCTGGAAGGGTCTCGCTCGGGTTCTCCACCAACACTATAATGCAATCGGTGAAATGACAGGGTATGTCACCCCCCAAACCTCCCCCCAAGTAGACCCCTGTGATGTGTGGGTGGTCCTTTAGTCTTTGAGTGAAGTGCTCCATGTATAATGCAAATAGTAAAGGTGACAGAGGACACCCCTGTGGTGTTCCTCGTCCTATGGAAAAAGGAGCCAAACTCACCCCGTTCACTCATATCGTCGCCCACGGAGACTCAGAAGTAAACCCAAGAACAAATTCGGTCTCAGAACCCAAAATGAGACAAAGGACATCTTAAAAGATATAATTTGGCACAAGATGAACTTGTAGGTTGTAATTGCTAAACATACTGTATTTGAGTTCCAATCCTGTTACTACCCCCTTAAGTAAGTCCTGGCTGCACGCTATTACTATTACCTCTTGAAGTAAGTCCTGGCTGCTCTCTATTACTATTTTTGAGAGTCAGATTTAGAACATGAGCAACTCTGGTATCTATATGGAATGAAATAGTCTGAGCTTCAAAACATCAATGGTAAATATTAGTACCTACCACTCATACTGTCATGGCTAGACTGGGAACTAAAAGCAGCCTGTCAACAAATGCTCAAACCAACCCTGCTCCCTTCCTCCTCGTTCTCATATCTCTCCTCTCCCTCACATATATGTATCTTGATGATATATATATCTTCAAGGTATGTAGATATGGAGTTAAGAACTGAAGTACCGGGTTTTAAGAACCCAGCGGTGCCAGGGTACAACACCCGAAGACTTCGAGTTCTCCTGTTTCGGACTACAGAAACACAGAGTCTTCTAGGTGAAGTCAAAGATCGTATTTATTGGCTGCAGCCAGTAACAGGTATCCTAGAAGTACAACAACGTGTATATTCTCAGGAGACTGCTCAATCTTACAAAGCCAGCCTTCCCTTTTTATACAAAATATTATGCTTTAGGTAAACATTCCTTATTTGACAGTTGACCATTCACATATTTCCACTACAAAGAAAAAGCAGAGTCATGATGACAAGCCCATATTTCAGTTTGTCCAACCCATAATCAATTATCCGGCAAGGCCCAGTATGTCCATCAGATATCGCCGGACCCCCAATAAAAACGGGCACCTCCTCATCGTAAAGTAAGTCATAAAGAAAGAAACAGAGACAGGCGTATGTAAGATTAGACATGGCCGGTGTGCGATGAAAAGGTTTACGACATGTGCGCCTTTTTGCTAATCTCACTCGGCCATTGGGAGAAGAACTAGCCGAACAGGTTTGGCTTCATGCAGTGGACTCAGCTCGCCCAGGTCACAGAAGAGTCAGCAAAGGTATACGTGTCCTTCTGACTTGATCTCAGCTTCAGTCATTGTGCCTAGGTGAGGGCAATCACAAAATGGCTGCCGCTCACAAAATGGAACCCGAGGGTTCAGGACGGAAACTCTGAATTCGGGGTGACTACGTCACTCGAATATGACGAAAATGCTTGTATATAGTATCTCAATCATTTCCGGTCTGCCAATACCAAAATCGTCATGATACGACGATGTTTATAACACAGGTCCAGAATCTTCAGTACTACAGCCCCTCCTTTTGCTCTTACATAGGCAATAACCTACACTCATGCTAATCTGAGTCCAGGTCTGTATTCATAAAGTCATCAAGATGTTGCTGCAGCATCATCCTATTTCTTAGCTCGTTTCTCAATACAGGTTTCCTTACACATGATGTAGCACAGAGGCCACATATTGCAGGAGCACACTGTACACACAGACAGAACAGAAAAAGAATGGCTAAGATCATCCCAATGACTATCAGAATCTTCCATCCCCAGGCAGATATCAGTTCACAGAACCACCCCATCAACGACCAATCCCCTTTATCCAGGTGGATCGATTCAGAGATCTTATGCAATTTGGAGATGGCCTGGTAAACTGTTGGAGCGTTGTCGGGAATGAAAATACAGCAACTTGATTGGATCACTTTACATACCCCACCTCGGTCTGCAAGTATGACATCTAATGCGACCCTATTCTGAAGAGTCATAAGGCGATCCGACTGGAGCTCGGCCGTCAAATTAGTAAGGGCACCGGCTGTCTCAACTATGGTGGATTCAACCACCCTTGTCAATTGCCTTATGTTCCTGCTGTTAACCATAGGTCCCCAAAACGGCAGAAAACCCTTCACAAAATCTCCAAATTCTTGACCCGCAGTGTCTTCTTCACTTATGACACCTCTAACTATCCTTGTCCTGTGGTAATCTGCTGTAGCCGTATATGTGGGAGGCAACAGGAACGAGACAAAACATGTGCCAGAGAAATAAGGGGGCAACCATGTATAGGCTCTATCATGGCAGATGAAATAGGTACCCTTAGCTGCTAGAAACGGAGGGGAAGTCTGAGACGCAAAAACATATGTCTCAGTGCAAATGCTTTTCCCTAACTGAGCTCCAGGATTCTTGCCATTACCTTGCAGACATAGGTGACCCTGATGGGGTACGATCCAAATCGAGGAGGATCTTTTTGCTCGCTGGTTCTCACTCAAAGCAACTCCATACTTTGTTATATTCCATCTAACGTAAGCTTGCAACTCATCTCTAGGAATCGTTCTATACGAGTCAATTGTTCTGCTCATATTTGCAATCCCTATTACCAGTGCTTTATTGCTCGAATTACTTCTCGTGGAACGTGGAGGATATGGTTTGATGGCATATATGAACATCGTCTGAAACGCCCACAAAGAACCATCGTAGCTAAATGGCAAAACCAAGTATGGGATACCTTTATCCATCGTATGTGGCATAAGACCACACACCCAACAATTAGTCGTATTCACTATTAATTGGTGTTGGTGTAAAAGCTGGATGAAAGAGTTATTAATAAACTCTAATCTTCTAGAGGACTCATGATCAGGCAGAGGATAAAAAGAATGCAAAGAAACAGTAGGAGGAGGTATGGGCTGTGTAGTGGATGCAAAGGTCACTTGAAAAGAGAATAAAACATATCCTATCAAAAACATCATTACACTAAGCAACATTAAAATACATATTATCAAAAAATTTCTCTTTGTCATTATTGTACATTGGCAGGTCTCTCCATCTTGAAAAACTCCATCCTCGCTAAGTGGCTGCCCGCGGTGGTAGGGTGTTTCTGCTAAGGGTGCTTCTGTCAGTCTAGGGCAACTCCCTTTGACCAACCAGAACTGTCGACCTAACGTCTTCAGCTGCACTCCAAAGACTTAAGCAACCGCGACCCTAGCAGCCGAACCAGATGGCAGTTAAAAAAAACCAAAAATAAGCAAGTTTCTCAGATGAGAGAGCTGCACGATAAAAAATTAAAATAATTTTATTTGTCCATAGTTCTCGGCCTCAAATTATAGCGGTTCTTTCCAGGTACTGTCTGGTTCTGAAACAAAAGTTCAGCCTCTGTAGTGTTCAATCAATTTGACAGTGGCACAGCTTCTTGCAGGATATTATCTCTCTCTTGTTCAGAATTTGTTCCTTTTACACGTGCATCGCTAAAAGGCAGAAAACAAAGCAAACTCTCAGTCTCAGAATTAGCGATATTCTCCTGGATCCTACGGTCGTACGGGAGAGGTAGTGGGACCCTCTTACAATGTACGCCGTGAACCCAATGCTTTTTGCCTTCTACTCGAACAGCTGATCTCGTTGAGAGAAGAACAAGATGAGGTCCGGTCCAACGGGGTTGATCATTCTTTGTCCCCTGGAAATTCCAGATTAGCACCCATGATCCAGGATCGATAGGATGTCCTGGAGCTTCAGAGACCGGAGGCAAGGAATTATGGACCTGTTGGTGTAAAACACACAATTTAGCCATCAATTCGTACAAATAATCAAGCAGTACAGGATGCTCAAGTTCACTGTATTTCTTCGGCCTTGGCACTCCCCACACATTGGCCGGACGGCCAAACACAATCTCATAGGGACTAAGTCCCACACGTGAATGAATAGTCATTCTCGTTGATAGGAGTACTAAAGGCAGAGCGTCAGGCCATTTAAGGCCAGAACTCGCTTGAATCTTTGCCAACTTCAACTTTAATGTGCCATTATAGCATTCTACTAGACCAGCAGATTGGGGGTGATTTGCAGCGTGGAACTTCTGTAGAATGCCTAACCCCTCACACACTCTCTTCATCACTCGACCCCCAAACTCACTTCCGTTGTCACTCCAGACCATTCTTGGCATTCCAAACCTAGGGAAGAATTCCTTGACAAGGGCTTTGGCTGTGGATAGGGCAGTATTGTCCTTTAGGGGGTATGCCTCTACCCATCTAGAAAAGGCGCAAACAACAACGAGTACATATTTCAAATTGTTGCACCTTTCCATATGAATGAAATCTAGCTGCAAAACCTCGAACGGATACGTTGGAGGAGCAAAATGACCAGCTGGAGTTGGAGTTCCCCTACCAGGATTGTATTTCAGACACACCATACAGTTCTTCACCAAATTCTCTGCACATTTTGGAATTCCCTCATTCTGCGATACTGGAGAGAACAACTTACAAATCCCTTTCACGCTAATATGTGCCATTCCATGAGCCATCGTAACAACTGGAAGCACATACGCGCTAGGCAACAACCATCTCTGATGCTCTGACAAATCAATCCAACAACCATTCAAATCCAATCTACCCTTACTTTCTCTCCATTCATTCAACTCTTTCTCTGTAGCTTCAGCTTGAATGGATTTCACACTCTCAATCGTATCTTCACACATTCCAACATCACCAACCCATCTTGCAGGGCCTGCTACATACATTCGAGTCGTTACATCTTTCGCTGTTTCTTTTGCGATCTCATCAGCAAATGCATTACCACGACCAATATGATCAGTAACCTTTTTGTGTGCACTGCATTTCACAATCAAAACGTGTAAAGGTAAGTTCAGTGACTCAAGAAGCTCATTCACCAATTGTCCATGCTGGATCTTCGTCCCATGCGAAGTTAAAAGTCTGCGTTCACGCCACAAACGTCCAAAGCTATGAGCCACGCCAAAAGCGTATTGGCTATCAGTATATATGGTCACTCGTTTTCCTTTCGACAACACACACGCTCTCGTAAGTGCAATCAATTCTGCTGCTTGTGCTGAATTATGTGGGATACGTGCAGTTTCAACAATCGTATGCAAAGTCGTAACAGCATATGCCGCAGTCGTATCACCATTCGGCAACTTAAAGCACGAACCATCAACCCACAAAGTACCATCACATTTAGAAAGAGGAGTATCCCTCAAGTCTATTCTCCCTTTCGTTTCTTCCTCAGTTCTCAGAAAACAGTCATGCTGTCCTTCACTATCATCATCTGTCTCAACTGAAATCGGCAACAACTTGGCTGGGTTGAGCGTGTTGCATCGTTTAATGTGCACATGACTCGCTAACAATGTCAGCTCATAACCTGACAACCGAGCACTAGTTAAATGCTGTGTCTTAGTACGATTCAACAAGGTATCCACTGCATGTGGAACCATGACTACTAATGTGTTGCCCATAACTAAACCAGCAGACTGTCGAATTGAAACAGCCGCTGCCGCCGTAGCTCTCAAGCAACTCGGCAACGCTCTAGCTACCGGATCTAAAGTCGACGAAAAGTACGCACATGGACGTTGCTTATCGCCAAACTGTTGAGTCAGGACTGACAATGCACATCCCTCTCTCTCGTGGACATACAATGTGAAAGGCTTACTGTAGTCGGGAGTACCCAACACAGGAGCCGAACACAATGCATTGCGGAATTCAGAAAAGCTCGTTTGACATTCGTCAGTCCAAGGAATAGGATTTGGAGTATCTTTAACAGTAAGAGCTATCAAAGGCTTCGCTAGTAATGAAAAATTAGGAATCCACTGTCTACAGTATGATGTAATACCCAAAAACACACGCACTTCTCTCTGTGTCGTAGGCACACTCATTTTCGCAATAGCTTGAATTCTTTCTGGGGTCAGATTCCTTCCCTCCTTCGATAAGAGGTAACCTAAATAGGTTACTTCTTGTAGACAAAATTGCAACTTTGAGAGAGAAACTTTGTGATGCAACAACGACAAAGTGGCTTCCCTGCAAATCTCCTCAGTATCAGCGGCGACTAGCAAATCATCTACATATTGAATAAGGGCTGCACCTTCAGGTAAAGTCAACAAATCAAGTTGTGTCTTCAAAGCTTGACTATAGATCGATGGACTCTCGCAATAGCCTTGAGGAGCGCGTTTAAAACGGAAACTGCGACCTCCTAAAGAGAATCCAAAAATGTCCCTACTCTCCATGGCAATCGGGATGCTGAAGAAAGCATTCTTCAAGTCAATCACCGAAAACCAAGTGGCAGTAGCTGGAACCAGAGTCAACAAAGCCGTAATATCAGGCACAACTGGAAATTGTGGAACAACAATCTTGTTCACTTCGCGAAGATCGATGACAAACCTATATACAGGGGGCTGTGAAGGATCAGCTCCCTTCAAAATGGGCAAAACAGGACTATTGCACACATTACATCTCGTTTCCTCGATAACACCCTTTTCGATCAGATCATAAATAATCGCTAAAAGTGCACGTTCACCATCACTCGAGATGCGATATTGTGGAATGCGCAGTAACTGAGCATTCGCCTTCAGTGCCACAACATATGGAGGAATGTCCAATAGACCCACATCATTCGGACCAGTAGCCCACAATGAATCTGGTAAAAGAGACAATTCAGATGGAAGACAATATTTCGACACGTACATCGGAGAAATCACTCTTTTACCTAAAGTAAGATGTACTCCTGATGGAGAACAATACAATGTCGCATACAATCTCTTCAACAAATCTAATCCCAACAAATTCTCATTACAACCTGTAGTCAAAATAAGGGGTGTTTCGATCTTACATGGACCAACGGAAAGAGACAATGGAGCAGAAATCGGATTCGTAACGGGGGCGCCAGAAAAACCTACAGAAACATTATCAAAGCCAGACAAAGGTGCGCCAGGGAGCTTAGAATGCATAATAGAACTCTTTGTAGCACCAGTATCCAACAGAAAAGGTTCTGACACACCTGATCTAATCACTTCAACATAAGGTCCATTCTGATCTACTGGAACTGAAACAACTCCCTCTCTTTGTCTATGGCTGTCCTAACAATCATTACCAATCGCTTCATCGCCTTCAACATAGTAATCGTCCACATAGTACTGTGCTGTCCTACCAGACAAACTCTGTTGCTGATCAAAGCAATTCATTGAATTCTGCGGAGGCAAAGGACGTATATTCTGTCCGCGACCTCTACCGCTAGACACTTGTTGAGCACCTCTACCTCTCACACCAGAAGCACCATTCGTGCGTTGTAACAAAACCGGACAACTATTCTTGTAATGACCCTCTTGTTTGCAATACGCACACTGATTGGGCCCATATGGGAAACGCTGTTGAGAAGGCTTGTTTCTTTGCGAGTTTCTCGAATATTGCTGAGGCTGCTGATAATCACGCTGACTAGAAGTACGAGGTGGATAAGCTTGCTGTAGAAGAACCTTAGTCTTCAATTCCTTAGTCTTCTTATCCACTTTCTCTAACTCATCTTTGCGCCTATTTTCATAGTATTGGGCAGTAGCCAAAATTTGGGCTGAAGTAGAAACAGCCCAAGCACTTTCAGAATCCTTCAACTCACTGCATAACTCAGGAAGCAAATTATGTACAAACTTGTCAACAAACAATCTCTGACCACCTTCGGTAGCCATATCCTGACCACTGTGATCTACGAAGGTCTCTTCGAACCATGTGAAAAAGTCCGACACCGTCTCATCTTTCTTCTGCTTACATGCAGACAACTTGTCCCAATTGACACGCACTTCGGGCATTAAAGTCTTCATGTACGTAATAATCCTACCAGGAAGTTCCTCTATTAAAGGCTCGGGCTTAGCACCACCAACTTGTCTGCCATCGGCAGCAGCAATATTAACCCATGTGTCACCTAATTCTTGATCATGATCCGCATGACGAATCTTTCCCCATATCTTTTCCAAATAACATGTCTATATCAGACAAATTCATAATGCATGAACCTGCAGTCTGTGATAATTCCTTGTAATATCCTGCAGGATTTTTACGGGGATCAGGCAATGTCTATTTAAGAGCCAAAACTTCAGCTCGCTTCCATGGAACATGTACCCATACACGCTGAAAATGTGGCGGAATGGCGGGATTAGCATTAGCGTCCCCTTCCCTCCAAACTGGGGGAACCTCTCTCATGGGATATTGTCTTGCCTTCTGCTTAACCTCAGACTCAAACAACAACTGAGAAACACTCTCACTCCTAAATGACAACAATGTCGCAACTGCTTTCTTAACGTCAGATGGACTCACAATCGTTCCCTTCGCAAATTCGGAACGTAGACTATACAGCTTGTCAGGAGCTTGTCCTACTTCCTCATCCCATTTCTCAACAAGGAAAGCACACATCATATCAAAAACGTACCGTTGTCTCGGTGGCTCCCATTGAAGGAAAACATGCAAAACACCCTCAAGATCATATTGGGTATCATACATAATCCATCTACGCGCCATATGATCCAAAATCGTACACTCATCCATATTCGGCAACTGGCTATGTGACTGTCTACGTTCAATAACAGGGGACATACCCAATTGTCCCAACAAAGGAGAAAAGAAACCAGTAACTGCAGTTGTCATTCGTTCTCTAGCAGAAGGAGAAGGTGAAAGAATAAGAGAAGACTGAACAGTAGCAGGAGAATTTAAAGTCGGAATAGAGGAAACATTAAGAACAGGCGTAGAAGTAGCAGACGAAGAAGGAGACAAAGGCAAAGTTGGCGGCCCCTGAGGAGGCTGCGCCAAAGGAAGAGTAGCCAGCGGAAGAGGAGCCGGCTGTGGTGGAATCACAGGTGGCACAACAACTGGAGGTTGTGCAATCACAACTGGTAGCGGTGGTGCCGTAGCATTCCGTGCATAGGGAGGTGGTGAATTCAAAAGGTGTGACATTAAAGGATCTTTCTCAAGATCTTCCCTTCCTTCCTTGTCTTTACGCGGCAAAACTGGGTAGCATCTATCTACCGCTAATTTCTTCACCCTAAGCATTTGTTCACTTTCCTGCTCTTCCTCATTATCCCTAAATGCAACCGCTGCTTGTACCATAGACATACCACGTTCTCGTTTATTCCTCTTCGCTAATTTAATTTCTCTCTGTTTGGCTTCTTTGCGCCATGTGCGAAAAGAGTCAAACATCGCCGGCCGGGCTTTCTTCTTGAACAGTTTAACCTCTAAATTATCCAAAATCTCTGTATCGAAACTACCATATTGAGGCCATTTTAAAACACCATCTTTCCTGGTGTATCGGATCCATGCTTCATTATATGCGATAGGGCCTACGCCATGCTTCACATAAAGTTCATACGTTGGAATTCCAATCGGAGGAACCGGACACGAGTCCTCCAATCGGGAATCCCTATTACAACCAAGACAAAACAAGTTTCCAAGTCTGCTAAGACCAGGCATCTTCGCTCTCTAGTCTAGCTTCAAACTTCAAAGGAGTATCGAAATACAATAGTCTCGCGAATATACGAGTCCCTCGGCTTTGGGATTTGCAAATTCCAAATCAAAGTGATCCTAAAAGGATACCAAAACTAAGAATTAAACTAAGGACTGGGAGACGCTCCACTCATACTTAACTGAAGATATCGATAACGTCACCAGAAGACCCGTCTACCGTTTCGCTCTACCAATCATCAAGGGTCCAAAACAGGGCGATAGTCAGGGCAGCAGTCCTTCATAGCCGCCGGAAAGCAGGGAACCTCGCAGCAAAGACTTTCGGACCACGTCGACATACAGGGGTTGATGAAGTGGATGGCCTTCCTCCAGAATTTTCACACGAAGCTCCTCACGAACCTCTGGCTTGGACTGGTACCGCTGAAATCGCCCCACGTTGGAAGCGCCAACTGAAGTACCGGGTTTTAAGAACCCAGCGGTGCCAGGGTACAACACCCGAAGACTTCGAGTTCTCCTGTTTCGGACTACAGAAACACAGAGTCTTCTAGGTGAAGTCAAAGATCGTATTTATTGGCTGCAGCCAGTAACAGGTATCCTAGAAGTACAACAACATGTATATTCTCAGGAGACTGCTCAGTCTTACAAAGCCAGCCTTCCCTTTTTATACAAAATATGATGCTTTAGGCAAACATTCCTTATTTTACAGTTGACCATTCACATATTTCCACTACAAAGAAAAAGCAGAGTCATGATGACAAGCCCATATTTCAGTTTGTCCAACCCATAATCAATTATCCGACAAGGCCCAGTATTTCCATCAGATATCGTCGGACCCCCAATAAAAACGGGCACCTCCTCATCGTAAAGTAAGTCATAAAGAAAGAAACAGAGACATGTGTATGTAAGATTAGGCATGGCCGGTGTGCGATGAAAAGGTTTACGACATGTGCGCCTTGATGCTAATCTCACTCGGCCATTGGGAGAAGAACTAGCCGAACAGGTTTGGCTTCAGGCAGTGGACTCAGCTCGCCCAGGTCAAAAACCTTTGATTCAGCAGTTTGTCTACAACTCTTATATTGGGCTCTACGAAACTCTTCTAATTCTATTTCTTTTTCTCGTTCTTTTCTGAGCTTATAAATTCTCTTCTTTTCTCTTACATATTTTTTTCTCTTGTGTATCATGCAACTAATTTTTAACAAAAGTGTCACTATGACTATAACTATTACAGGATAAAGTATTTTACCAATGATTAAACTACCAATCTCTTGAAACCAGTTTCTGATTGCTGCAAATCTTTTGCTCAAACGTTCTGAAAAATTATCATCTTCTAAAGGTTCCATCTCAGTATGTAATTCAGTAATATTTTAGATAAACATCTCTATGTTCTGGCTCTTATCTGGGATATATGTACAGCAATGCAGGACATGTAGAATTCCACAAACTTCTCCTTCCTTAGCAAGCAGAATGTCTAGAGCAAGACGGTTCTGCATAACCATTGACCTCATAGCAATGAGTTCTGTATCAACTAATTGTAATCCACTTGCAGTATCTGTTGACAATCTGTCCACAATTGTAGACACCTTTCTGATTTTATTTGCATTCAGGTTTATTCCCACAATAGGTATAATTGCACCAAATAAACCTCCCATTATTTCTGTAAAACTTTCCCTCTTGAACCTATTCAGGTGTTTGCCAATTTCAAATGAGCCTTCTGAATTTCTATCTATATGAAAAATCTTTGGAAAAACTAAACCAATATAACAAGTCCCATACCAGTGGTCTGGGAGTCTAAAGTAAGCTTTGTTCACATAAACAAAATAAATTCCAGGAAAAATTGGATCTTTGCCTCCTTTAAATCCCCACCCTCCTAAGATTCGATAGGTATCTTCACATTGACTAGCACCCACGAAATAATTATCAAATTGAGTATTATCTCTCCTTATGCACAATTTTCCACTAACAGGTTTATCTATGTGTATAGCAACATTTTCATTTCTACCATTAAGCTTTTCATCCTCAACCATGTTTAAGAGAGACTTTTCTTCCATTCTCAATTTACATGTTAAATTGTTTCTAAAAGCGTACTCGTATGTGAGTTCATTAGTCACTATAAAAAATTCCCTCATCTGTTTAGCATGTTTCAGTTTATTTGGACTATTGTCAATCTTTAAATTTGCAAAAATCTCATCATAATTAGAGTAATAATACTCCAGACGTCCGGTTTTATAAAACAAACTAGCTATTACACTACAAGTAATGCCATAAGTAAGAGGAAGCATAATATATGTTACCCCCTCCGAAACAGAAGCGGGAAGTTTCACACAGATGTAAATGTAAAAAATTGATACTTGTATACCGCACTACTCACCCGCAAGGGTCTCAAGGCGTTTGTACGAATACCGCTGTGGAACCCGTCTTGGCTTTTCCCTGTGAGGCGTCCACTCCTGGGCACACCCAGGGTGAAGGCCAGGCATCCTTAGCACTGTGGGGGCCATTGTGGAGATTAAGCAAGCTATTGCCCAGAGTTGCAGAGTGGGACTCTATGATTAGAATAGGCACCGAGGCAAGAATTATCAGGTCTGTGGAATTTTGAGCCCAAGGCGGGGAATTGAACCCTGGTCCCGGGCTAAACCGCTGCATCAGGGTCTGCTGCTCTACCCATTGAGCCACACTTCTCCACAATCTTTCACATTCATCACCTTAACATATTCAGATAAAAGTCTAGAAAAAGTATTACTAGAAAAATCACCATCAGATCTATCCTGGTGGATCTCTGGTTTATGCTCAATGACTCTATTAGTCTTACCTACTACATAATGAATAACTTGTTTAGCCTCAACTTTACTAGTCATTTTAGCTTTGTACATTTCTTTGTCAATTCCAAAAGGGAAAATGACAGCTAAAATTAGCCAAACCAAAATTATTAAAATCACACAAATGGAAGACATTTTGCAACATCTTCTTAAAATAGAGCATCTCGAATTGTTGTTAGAATTAGGCATCTTTTACTTGAGACAAGAGCCTTTCAGAAAAAACAAAAACAAAAATTTTAAATCACTAAATCACTAAATATACACCCCCCTTTTTTACTTTTTTTTTAATTAAAGATTCCTCTAATAGCTTTTCTTCGACCTTACGTCTTACAGCAATGTGTTTTTCCAACTAACACAATTTCTTCAACCTTGTGTCACCTAACACAATTTTTTCGACCTTATGTCATCTACAACCTTCAACCTTAAATGAAAACAAATTTAATCATTGCCACTTGTGTCATCAATATCTTCTTGACTACTACTGCTCACTTCCACTACTGGTGGAATAATGATGTAAGTCCATTCAGGTGACTTATATTTCTGATTAGGGTTTAACGCCCTTTTTGCCCTACTGCTAATCACTTCTATTTTCTTTCCTGCTTGATTTTACTTATCTGAATCACTTCTCTGACTTGAGATTTCAATAACTTGTTCTTTTGATTTGTTCACAAATTTGAATTTCAGACTCTCATTCTCATTTGGCCAATTATTTCCTTTTCTTGAGAGTTTCTTCTTTGGCTCAGTTTGATTGCACTCAACTCTCCAAGCTCTTTTTCTTGAACTTCTCACATTGGATTCATCATCACTTTCATCTGTTTCGCTTTCTGTGAAATCAGCTTTAGATTCAGGCACTTCTTTACTCAGCAGCTTCACTCTGTTAGGAACATTATCCTTATAACTGGTACTTGGCAATTTGTCTTCTTCTTCTTCAATTACTTCCAATCCACCAGTTTCAGAATTTTCGTTCCTTCTTCCAGAGCTTTCAGTCCGCTTTTCAATACTCTCCTGATCTTGATTCACTTCTTGATCAGACTCTTTTTCTGCTTCTTTTTCTAGCAGATCTTCTTCATTTCCAGAGTCTACTATCGCAATTTCTAGATCTTTTTCATTCAATGCCTCATTCGCATTTGAATCTACCAGATGTCGACTTCCTTGTCTATCTTCAGGATCTGGATTTCTTTCAGGTTCCTCTTCAGAATCTGAATCAGTTGTTGTATCACCTTCTTCGTCAGGATTCTCAGGTGGTCTTGCCTGCTGCCACCTGGGTACCAGACAATTCCTTCTTCGATGAACCTTTGTTCTCACCCAGTTTCCTGGCAATAGATCATGAGCCTGTTCTTTTTCCTTTGTAAGTACTTCAGTTCCCACCTGATGGAACACAGAAGTCACCACATCAGAAAGGTTTTTGCAATAGTCCATAATTGCACTATCATTTATACTAAGTACTTTGTCAACTGGAACAAATGCTTGTCTCATTACTATGCCCATCAATATTTCATGCGGGCTTAAACCAGTTTTTCAATCTGGAGTACTTCTCAAAGACATCAAAACAAGTGGAAGTGCATCAGTCCACTTCATTTCTGTAGCCAAACATATTTTCGCAAGCCTATTCTTGATTGCACCATTGACTTGTTCAACAACACCTGATGCTTCTGGTCTGTAAGCACAGTGTATCTTTAGTTTTATACCAAGTGCTTCACAAATCATTTGCAATAGTCTGTTTTCAAAATGTGTGCCACGATCAGTTTCAACCGTCACCGGAAATCCATACCTAGGTTTGATTTCTCTCAAAAGCAATTTTGCCACAGTAACTGAATCATTGTGACGAGTTGGGAACGCTTCCACCCATCTCGAAAACAGACAGATTATCACTAAAACATATCTTAATCTGTTATGGGGAGGCATATCAATGAAATCCATTTGTAACCTGGTAAAAGGACCACCCTCCCGTCCTATGGATCCCAAGCTTACAACTGTTTTCCTCTTCGGATTGATCTGTTGGCAGATCAAGCATCTCTGGCAAAAAGATTCTGCAATTATTCTGAATTTTGGATTGTACCATGTCTGTCTAAACAACCTGATCATTGAATCTCTTCCTAAATGTCCTGGACCATGATATATTCGGGCCATGTCAGCAATCATACAGTTTGGTATTACTGGTCTGTCATCTTTGTAAACCCAAATTTCATATTCTTCTCGCTGTCTACAACCTGCTTTTAACCATGTGTCTTTTTCCTCATCATCTACCTCATCTTGTAAATCTTTTACTCCTTGCCATGCCTCAACTACAGATGTTAGCATAAGTGAGTTCAAAACATGTTCATTTTCTTTTTCCCGATTAATGGACATATTATTCTTTGCACAAAATTTGGCGATTTCATCAGCATATGCATTTCCTTTTGTCATATAATCGTCTCCCTTCCTGTGTGCCATACATTTTACTACAGCAATTTTCTCTGGTAGCTGAATGCCATCAATCAGACTTTTGATCAATTTTGCATTTCTGATAGGTGTTCCCGCAGAAGTTAAATAACCTCTTTGAGACCAGAGCTGGCCATAGTCATGGACTACGCCATATCCATACTGTCTATCAGTCACTATTGTAATTTTCAACCCTGTTGCTCTTTCACATGCACGAATCAAGGCAATCAATTCTGCTATTTGAGCTGAACGAATTCCTTTGAGACAAGAAGCTTCAACCACATCTGCAACTGTACAGACTGAATATGCTGCACTCAGAATGCCCTCATCTGTCCTCAAGCAAGAACCATCAACAAAATAAACAAAATCCGATTCGGTTAGGGGAACATCGTTAATATCCTGCCTAGGCTTGGTGCAATATTCTAAAACATCCAAGCATTCATGATCAATGTCATTTTCATTCCTGATATCTGTCACAGTACCATCAGGCAACAATGTGGAAGGATTTAAATTCACACATCTAGCAATAGAAACATTATCTCATCCCAGAATAACTTTTTCATATTTTGTCAGTCTGTTACTCGTCAAATGTTGAGTTTGGCTCCTGGTAAGGAGAATTTCAACTGAATGAGGCACATACACTTTAACAGGAAACCCCATTATTATCCCTTCACTTTGTTCCAGACTCACACTTGTTGCAGCTACTGCTTTTAAACAAGCTGGTAATGCTTTTGCAACAGGATCAAGAACAGGTGAGAAATAGGCTATAGGCTTTCTCAGTTTCCCATGTCTTTGAATCAAAACTGATAATGCACATCCTTCCCTTTCACTGCAATACAGCTCAAATTCCTTCTCATTGTCTGGCATTCCTAATGCTGGAGCTTCACACAAACTTCTTTTTAATTGCTCAAAAGCCTCTAACTCAGTTTCTGTTAGGATAATCGGATCTTTAATGTCTGCTTTTGTCAATCTCTGCAATGGCTTTGCAATTACTGAAAATCCACTAATACATTGACGACAATACCCCACCATTCCTAGAAACATTCTGACCTGTCTCTGTTTTTTTGGAGGTTGCATTGCTTGGATAATTTTTATTCTTTCAATTGTCACTTGTCTAATTCCTTTTGCAATCCTGTGACCAAGATATTTTACTTCTTGTTTACAAAACTGTAATTTTGCTGGAGACACTTTATGTCCCTCATCTGCCAAATGATTCAAAAGAGTAATGGTGTCTGTCATACAGTTGTCTCGTGTTTTTGCAGCAACAAGGAGATCATCAATGCATTGCACTAAAGTTAATTTTCCAGGCAAATCTAGATTTTCCAGGCAAATCTAGATTTTCCAAGGATTTCTTTAGCAACTGATTAAAAATAGATGGACTTTCTGTATACCCTTGAGGGATACGACACCATGCTAAAATACGCTCTTGGAATCTGAACGCAAAAATTTGTTGGCTTTCTGGATGCAATGGAACAGTAAAGAATGCGTTACAAAGGTCTATGACTGTATACCATTCTGCATCATGCGGAATCTGATATAGAATTACCGCTGGGTTTGGTACAACTGGGCAACATGGAACAACTATTTGATTAACCTTTCTCAGGTCCTGAACAATCCTGAAAGTTCCGTTTGGCTTTTTGATTCCCATATTTGGTGATTTACATGGACTGCTCTCAATTTCTTTTAAAACACCTTGCTTTATGAATTTTTCAATCACAGGTATAACACCTTCAATAACTTCTGCTTTCATTTTGTACTGAGGAATGTTTGGATAATTTGCTCCTTGTCTTACTGTTATTTTTACTGGGTCTACATGTTTCATCAAACCCATTTTCTCTCCAGATAAATCCCAAATTTTTGTATTGACTGTCTCTTTTAATTCTTCAGGTAAATCATTTTTGTCAAAAGCAGGAAATAATTTACTTTCTTCTGCTTCAACCATTAACATTGTTAATTTGTAAAGGCCATCTTCTTCTGAAGTTTGAAGCTCAATACCATTTGGTGAACAATATATTTTACAATTCATTTTACAAAGGATGTCCCTTCCTAATAAGTTTACAGGACTGCTATCACAGACTACAAATCTATGTTTGTCTTTGAATTTACCAATTTCAACTTTAACTGGTTCTGTTAAATCTGTTTTAATCTGTTGATTAGCTACGCCAACAACTTGGATGGTGTCCCCAGAGAGAGGTAGGTTTTCTATTTCCACTGATCTAACAGTAGAACGGGTAGCACCTGTGTCCACAAGAAAAGTGATTTCTACATCATTCACTTTACCATTAACAAGCGGACAAGACTGATCTACCTCAAGAGTGGGTCCAAGCACACACTCTTCCTCCTCTCTCAGGCACCATCATAAGTAATCCTCAGATTCACTTCCATCATTTTCTTTCAACCAATATTGTTGAGAAACATTCGACACATTCACTCTTGGCGATCTGTTTACCTGTTCACCTCCGCAGAATCCTGTTTCTGTATTGTATCCCTGCACATTAACACAATTTGGAAGTGGCGGTTGTGGAATCGGATTCTGCTGATTCACTACCTGTCGCTGTAGCTGTTGCTGCTGATTTATCTCATTCTGCATCTGTGGATTTAATGATGCATTTTTAAATTTCTGGGCGGATTCTTACACTCACGCTTCCAGTGTCCAATTTCGCCGCAATTAAAACATGGGAGCTTCTGCTTTAATTCTTCAATGTTACCCATTAATTTTGGCTTATTAAAATTACCCTTAAATTTCCCTTGATTCTGGTGAACATTTTGATTTTCTAAAGTTGCGATTTGTTGTTCAGCCACTTTTACCTGTGCTCACATAGCTTTTTCTTTTAGCTTCTTTTGTTTAGCATCTATCTCATCACTGCAGTATTTTGCTTTTCTCAGAATGTCATCAACTGAGAGTGATTGCCAACCAACTATTCCTGATCTAATCATCTCACCAATTTCAGGTCTCAAGCCATAAATAAATCTGTATATAAAATGGCTCGTATCCTTTTCACTCAATTTTTCGTAACCACTGTATTGTTTAAATACCAGCAGTAATCTTTCATAGAATGAATGTACTGATTCTTTTGGCTCCTGATTTGTTCTGTCTATTTTAACCCAATCTACTTCTTTTGGGAGAATCTTGTTTTTCAGCCACACAATCACCTTGTTATCAGTGGCGGCTGGTGGAATTTGAACCTGGTGGGGCTATTGAAGTAGGCATCAACGAACGTGAGCGAGCGAGCGAAGCTAGCGAGACCGACGGCAATAAGGGGGGTGTGGGGGGGTTCTCCCCCCACGAAGAAATTTTTTAAAAATTGGCATTTTTTGGTGCAATTTTCCGCACTATTTCTGTGATAAATGGACTGAAAAATCCCTTCTTCTAGGCATTCATAAAAGAAAACTCATACATTATTTCAGAGAATTTCTGTGTTGCCAAGCAAGACTGACTTCTGAAGAGGGCCAGGGTACTAACCCAGGTTGCACATCCACAAAGAAACACACTTGTAATTTTGTTCCTACCAAAAATGACAGCTGGCCATTTCCTTTTCTGCATCAGCTATTCATTGTTGATTGCCCAGTAATCATTATGACATATTAAATAGCTACATGTATAAGAAATATCAGTTTGAAACAAACATTTAATTTTTAGGAAGTCAGCAAAAGCTTTGATTTTTGAGCAAGGCAATTTTGCAAAATAATTAAGTAAATATTGTATTTAAAATAGTTCATATAGCGCTCTGAAGCCCTTGGGTCTATCAGTATTTAAGAAAACCACTAAATAAAAATAAGTTAGGAAATGAGTCTAATATGCATTGCTTATAATATAAGAAATATCCATTAAAAATCTTTCATTTATTTAAGAAAGAACAAAAACGTTATTTGCAGAAGCAGGCTAGGTAAGAATGTTTTACTTTATTTTTAAATACTTTGCATGCCACCCTCAGGCCCTTGTGGCAGTCAGTATAGTAGAAAATGGCTACATAAAAATAAAATATGAAAATAAATAAATGTATATTTTAAGAAATATCCCTTCAAAACCAATATGATATTTGTAAACACAAACAAAATTATTTTAAATAATACAATGCAAATTGTTTGAATGCCACTCTCAGGGCCTTGTGCCCTTCAGCCAGCACAGCAGAAAAAGTTAAACAAAAAGAAATTATGGAAATAAATAAATGTACATTCTAGTGTGGTGATGCGGACACCAGCACTAGTATGACCACTAATGAGTGGTACTTGACAGGACTACAAATATGAAAGTGAACGCTCTTCAAATTTTTAAAAAGTGTATCTTTTTAACATTTGAAAGCTTTGACATTATCAAGTCAAAATATAGCACTGCACTAAGACTTCATTAAACATAGAAGGAGGGAGCGGCTGACACCTCCACCTGAATAGGGCTATGCCTATTCCAACACAAATAGCTATATAACCACCTGTAGTGTGCCTGGAGCCAGAGAAGAAAGGGCAGGGGCCTTTTGAGGATCAAAGACAGCTGTCTTTTGTTGTCTCCCCCACTTCAAAGACCCATTTTGGTATTAGTACTGGACCTCGCTGTGACATCCCCAAATTGGTTCACTTTGGGGTCTGGAGGAGACTCTGCAACTATGATGTACAACGCTGCTAGGAAGGACTGCCCCTTTGTCACTTGCTTTGCTGTACTGCCTATGCACTCTGCTCAGCTATGTTGGCCTGCTCCCTGCTACCTCTGCAATGAGGGACAATTGGGCCTCTATATCCTACAAGTTCCCAAGAACTTGTTAGCTTTCCTCCTGTTATGGAAGAATCAGGGCTATTTGTATGTTATTGGGCCACTGTTCTGACCGACTTTTTCGGCCCTCCTTTGAGGGAGAATGATTGGAGGTGACTCCAGCCTATTATCCTTCTAGTGCAGGGATTAGAACTATAAACAGGGCCTATTCATAAGGCACAGTAATGCACTTTCGTACCCTTTTCCTTAGATCAGGGCTTATAAACTTAAGCTAGGGGATAGATTCATTAGTATTAGTGATAATCCGTCCTCTTGCAAGAGTGTTAGTATACCTTCTATGGAGTTATGCTTATTTCAGGCCTTGTAGGCCTCAAACGGGAGAGACTCCATCTTGCTTTCTGCCCCGGCAGCTTGAGATGCTTCTAGGTCAAGTGTAATGTTTTAGTTTCGAAGTGTTGTTCGCTTGGAGAGAACCGGCTCAGGCTGGCCCTTATCGAAAGACTGTATTTTTCTCCACTCCGAAGACACAACATCAGGCCGGCCGGCAGGGAACGTGTCCTTGGTACGGGGAGGTACAAGAATTTGGTGGGCGGCAGGTTACTGGCCGTAACTTTCCATGAAAGGACAAGCTTCCATATTAGCGAAAGCGTTAGGCTGTGAGTCAGTCAGTCTGTAGGCGGCAGCTAGCCGTTAGCATCAATGCCATTAATTATTTCCAGGCAGACAGTCGCCATTTTGAAGTCCGAGAAAGATCATGAGGCTGATACTCTCTGAGAAAGATTGAAGAGGAGAGAGGAGTAGTGCGGAGCGATCGGAGACAGAGAGAGACAGCAGCTAATAAAGAGGAAGGTTCCAGTGACTTGGAGGGAAGCGGAGGAGACAGAGCATAGCGGTGCAGACGTGTACTCGTGACTGCTGAGGTGTGATTCCGAGACGAGCCAAGGCACAGACGAGAAGGGAACCTAAATGACTGTCGAACCCCGACTTCGTGCTCATAAGGTGACCTCTGCCCCACTTTGCATAGTGTGCACATTCTAACCTTTCACTTTTCTTTGCAGGATATATGTTATAGTATAGTGCTGTGTTTATAATCATTGTAATAAAATACCCCAGTTCTTAGTGAACCAACATGTGCCTTGTATTCTTGTTCAATCAGGGTAACCTGGTCTTCTAGTCAGACATTGTTTTCATGAACGGATGTAAATCCCGGTCAGGTAAGAGGTGACTGAATAATGAGGGAGAGAGGGACCATTCGATGCTGAGAGCAGAAGGTACATGATTCAATTTGGTAAGTTGTGCTAATTCCTGTTATTGTAGTATCACCCCGAGTAGCCAATGAGAGATTCCTTCCAAAGGTATTCATAGGAGAGTGATCGTCGTTGGTAAGCGGCGTTAATGAGAGCACCAGTGGGGACACTGGTGTGTAGATCCGCCGGATTGCGGATCGGGCTGCGAGTGAGAGAACACTGGGGTGGATACCAGTGTCTAGTTCCGCCGGATTGTGGACCGGATTGGAAGGAAGAGAGCAGTAGGGCTGCAGCCTAGTGCGTAAGGCACGCCGGATTGCGTGTCGAGTGAGCACTGATGGTGATCAGTGTGTAATGGTAAATAATCAGAACTGCCCCAGGGTAGATTAGTCTGGGCCTAAGTTGCCGTGAGACTAGCTGGTATGAGTGGGATATTGTAGAAAACCTATGCGTGTGTATAGCTATTTCCCCATCATTAGGTACGAGATATAAATATATATATGTACATACCTATTGTTAATACGTTCTAAGGAGGGAGGTGATTACGTTCCGACTGGGTTGGAGGTGCTCTAAGGAGCTGATCCCATCTGGTTCGAGAATCCGGACGTTACAGCCACCAGACACACTCACATTGTCTAGCGCCTGCTGTGTTGGCGCTCAGTCACCTTTTGCTACTAGTCGTACTCGACACTGCTGTTTCTGAAGATACCGCAGTGGTGTAGACCTTTACCCTCAGTCAGCGCCGGGAGCACCGAGTGGCGTGAGCGCATTCTGGTTGCCTAGCAACACAACGATCTGAGCTCGCTCTCTCCAGGCTCTTTGGGCCGAAGATTCACAAGACTGCATCTACTGCGGCTGAACACCAGTCCTGCCTGCCTCTGTACCTCTTACCAACACGAGCTCCATGTGTGAGGCCCACCAACACAGCAGTATGGGGCCACAGACCTGCCTGTGCTCCAGCGGCCAAGCCAGAGCTCAACTCCTCTTCCTACC
The DNA here is from genome assembly GCF_964263255.1 of Lissotriton vulgaris. Taxonomy (NCBI): domain Eukaryota; kingdom Metazoa; phylum Chordata; class Amphibia; order Caudata; family Salamandridae; genus Lissotriton; species Lissotriton vulgaris. The sequence goes on from NC_141695.1 coordinate 862,237,105, forward strand.
ATGTGGACCCCGTGTGCGAGACCGCCGACAACGAGAGCAGTGACTCCAAGCCCCAGGTACTGTCCTGAAGGCCTGTGCAGGCTAACTTCAACCCCCACTGCATTGAAAATCTTGTCTTGTCTTGCCGGTGGGCTCATTTGAGGATTACTGTAATTCCCTTAAAGGTTCCTGAGCACTGTGATGAGCTATTAACGTTACTAGTACTGGCATAACTCTTGATAGACTATTGAATTGCTGTCCTTTAGGCCTGGTTTTAATTACATAAAGATGGTCTATTTTTCTAGAACTAGTGTGGAGTGTTTTGCTTTGTCTTTCACTGTTACTTTACTATGCGTTGCAGAAATACTTTACACATTGCCTCTTTGATAGGCCTCCCCTGCGCCAAGCTACCAGACGAGGAGCACAGGTAATCTTGCATCTGAATTAACCTGAGTGGTGGTGGGTACTGCTTGACTTAGGTGTATACCTTAGCCAAACAAAAACCCCATTTGTAACTGACACATTCAGCAGCGCCTGCTGCTGCACGTTGCTTGCTATCATTCCGAGCTGCAATGTGCAAGTGGAGGGGGCAGCAGCTTATCAGATTTCACCTGGGCCCATAACAAAAGCCGAAGTTAAAGGGCCAAGGAGATATCTGGAGCCTCAAACCTAAAAGCAAATGCCTCAACCAATGGGAAACAGCTTCCATCTTCGTGCTGGACCTCTCAGCCGCCTTCAACACCGTTTCCCACCACACCCTCTGCACAAGATTCCACGATGCCAGCATCTGGAACAAAGCCCTGGATGGATCTGCTCCTTCCTCACCGGCCGAACACAGAGAGTACGACTTCCACCATTCAACTGAAAACCCACAGAGATCAGCTGCAAAGGGTCTCAAGGCGCCTCCCTGAGCCCCAAGCTCTTCAGGCCCCATTTGCAGACATCGTCAAGAACCACAGACTCAACATTGTCTCCTACGCCGATAACATCCAGCTGATTCTCTACCTCACAGAAGAATCCACAGCTGCCAAGAGCAACTTCCACAACAGGATAAATGCAGTCACCACCAGGATGAAGGACAGCTGCCTCAAGCTTAACTAACTTAAACTAGACCTAAGGCCTCAACCTGAGATCCACCCCCAAGTGTTGCCACTCCCTCTGCCTTGGTTGACTCTTGGTGGCCCAGGAAGAGGGGGTCTGCAGCACTTGGAACCCCCCCCTCCCCCACACGCCCACTGACTACGTGCGAAACCTTGGCAACCTCCTGGACTTCTCTCTCTCAATAAACCACCAAATCAATGTTGTTTATTCCTCCTATTTCCACATGCTCTATCTACTTCATGAAATCTTCCAGTTTGCCCCCAGTGAGTACAACAACACTGTCACCCATGAGCTTGTCAGCACTCTATCCAGCACCACCCAGAAACTCCATAAGAAACTGCTGAACATCAAGAACACCTCCGCCAAACTCATCCTGAACATCCCACGCCGCAGCCACATCACCGGCCACCTGAGAAGGGAAATATCCAATACAACGCATGCCAACACAACGCAAGTACCATTACATCGCAATGCTATTACAATGCATAGCATTACAATGTACAGCATTATAATGCATATACTTTTTACCACACATGCCTTTACATGAATTTCTTTGTATAGGCAAGCATGGTAAAAGCATATGTGTTTTACATGTAAGTATAAGGTAAGTATAGGGTTTAGGGTGGGTTTGGGTTTTGAGGTCTAGGGGTATAGGTTTGGGTTGCCAAGGTTAATTTTAGGGTTCAGGATGGGTATATGTTTTGGGGTGCCAAGGTTCATTTTAGGATTCAGGGTGGGTTTGGATTTTAGGGCGCACAGGGTAATTTTAGGGCTCGGACAAATTTGGATTTTGTGGTGCCAAGGGTAATTTAAAGTTTTAGGGTTTGGGGTTGTAAGGGTAATTTTAGGGTTCAGGGTTGATTTTGGTTTTGGGGTGGTAAGGGTAATTTTAGGGTTTAGGGGGTATGGGTATTAGGGTGGTAAGGGTAATTTTAGAATTTTAAGGGGGTAGGGCTATTGGCACTGGTACAAAGGGTAATTTTGGGGTTGCCTGGGGGTATTAAAATATATATATATATATATATATATATATATATATATATATATATATATATATATATATATATATATATATATATATATATATATATATATATATATATATATATATATATATATATATATATATATATATATATATATACACATACAAACAGAGACACACAATTACTTACCTTAACCACTTTTACCAAGTCTATGCCTTTACCACGCATGTCTTTGCCTTGTAATGGCATGCGTGGTAAAGGCATATGCATGGTAAAAGTGTGCTTTGCAATGGTAATGCGTTGCAACAGCACTTGTGTTGTTACAACCGTATTATAATGGCATTCTTTGTGTTGGCATGCGATATAACGTCATATATTCCCTGAGAGACCTTCACTTGCTATCTTTCAACAAAAGAATTACCTTAGCGCAAGCGCCTCATGCATGCCTACAAATCCCTCCACAACGCCAGACATACATAGCTCAACCACCACTTCTGCTTCTACACTCTCCCCTGACATCTCCACTCCGCCCAACTGGCGCAGGCCACCATCACACATCTGTAGACCAGTGCTGGAGAAAGATCCTTGTCTAAACTTCTGGAAAGTCCTGCCTCTGCACCTCAGGCAATCACCATCACGTCCGCAATTAAGGAAGGACCTCAAGACTTGGCTCGTCAAATCAATCGCAGGTCCCCTCCCCTCCACCCCCTACACACAGCGCCTTGAGACCCTACGGGTGAGTAGTCTTGCTTTAAATAGTAATTGATTTGAAGCAATGGAGCAGAAAGAAAGGCTTAATGCTTATCACATCATAAGACGCTTGCTTTTAAATTTGTATTTGCAAACATTTTAAATTTAAATACCACTATTTTGTTTCTATTTCTTTTTATAGTGCCACTCATCCACACGTATGGTGTCAAAGCGCTTTAGATCACATGTACATATATATTGACAATAAATGAAGAGTGTAAATCAATGTACAGGTTGTGTAATAAAAGTAAGTAACGGTTACAAGGTTGAAGAGTTGCATGCTGTTTATAGCTCACTGTGCTATATGGGAAGGATTAAAATGTATGGACTGTACATAACCAAATGAGCTCTGTATTCAAAGCAGTAACCCACTTATCTAGTTTCATAAAATAAAAATCTGTCATCTGCATATTACATAGCATTTAGCATGAAGTGCACTGCATGAGACACATTAACCCTTGCAAGTTTATTTAAATGCACTCATGAGTCATGATACTAGACTAGAGTGTGCTATATGTTAAAATAATTACAAAGTAGTATATTTAAATAATGGAAATATTGCAAAAATAATTTAAAAGAACAATAATTAATACTTCACACTTACCCCAGTTATCAGGCAGCTTCTGTCTCAGCCGGTTGATGCTAGTTGCTGGCTGGCTGTGCTTCTCCTTTTCTTTTGTTGTCCAGCAGCTACTGGTTCAGAGAGAGCTGAAACAGTAAAGCTTTCACTTTCAGGATGAAAGTGAAGGCTCTACTCTGTGCAGCATGTGACACCACGTCACAGGGTCATGAGTTAAGTCTCATGACTCTGTGACATAAATGAAATGCTTAAAGCGTTTTTTTTTTTTAAATAAAGTTAAAAGTTTATATACAATAATCATTCAGTGTAATGATTATTGTAATTTAAAAAATGACCTTTCTTAAATGAGTCGTTTTTAGAATGCTGGGGTCAGTTATGCATGACCCCACCCCTTCCAGTGACGACATGTACATAGACTTCAATGCAGCCTGAGCCTCGGGCTTACACTGTACCCGCCCGAGGCTGCTGTAAATTTATGAGGCTGCTTTGCGTCATTTCTGGGCGGGCCCCAAAAGGGCCATTCTTTATACTCCCGGGCTGGCACCTAATGCGCCCGTGTTTACACTCCGGCAGTGAGTCAGTCTTTAGCATTCACTTGTGACACATGCGCAAAGCGCATGTGTCACAAATCACCCCACACGCTGCCTCCATTTCCTGCCTGGCCTGCCTGCTGCTGCAGTGACGCTCGCTCAAGTGCGTCCTAATGGCAGGCAGGCAGCAGGTCAGATGACAGATGGCCAGGCCCGGGGCTGTGATCGGCAGTGCGGTTCCGGTTCTGATTTAAAATGCAAAGTAACATTGCTGTTACTTAGCATTTTAAATCCCTTGCTTGCTATGCCGGCCGAGTCGATAGGGAGGGCGGAGCCCCGCCGCCCTTAAAAGAAAACCGCTGCTGCTTGTTATACAGATTTATAACATCAGCTGAAGGTGCACCTGTTATTTTATCTCGAGCAGGTTCCTCTTTTGGCCAATCTATAGAAATTTTACATTCTGTCCAGAGATCTGAAGGAACAACAATGTCAAAAAATCCATCAAGATCAATCCACAGAGCTCTTGAAACCTTAACAAATCTTTCTAACTGTCGATACCATTCAACAGGTTTTTCTCTCAGTCGGGGAAAATCATTTGTAAACAGCAAAATATCCTGTCTTGTCTCTCATAGGAAACTAATTTGCTATTTCCACTCTTTCTCTTCTTTCTTCCTCTCTTTTCTTTTTCCATTTCACTCTCCACTTACTTAATTCACCTAATCTTTTTAGAAACACTATTAATTCTTTTATATGGACTATCCTTCATGTGGTGTTCATGTTTTCAATATCTTTTTCAGAGAAATCCACTCTGTAATGTTTCAGCAAATTTTTCTGTCTACTCAAATCTATTTCTAATTCAGCAGCCATTTCTTCTAACTGATCATACTTAGTTTTCGTTTTCTATTGTATACTTTTACAAATAAACAATAATTCATCTTCCTGATATAGCTTTAAACTGTCAGGTCCAATTGTGCCAATAATCAATTCCTCTAAATCCGCTTTCAATTTTGCAACATCAAGTAATTTAAATTCTGGGGGCTGTGGAGTCTGTGTTAAATCTATTTTATTTATGCTCTTTTCTGGAGTTCCAGAATCAGATCCTGCAGCAGATGGAGTTTGATCATTTGAAAAACTTTGATTAAAAGTTAAGTCTGGCATCTATTTCTCTCGGTGAATTTCTGTTAAATCTGAATAAAATTTTTCAGCCACTTTCTGAATTTCTACATTTAATGGAACAGTCAGAGCTGAATGTCTAATTTCTTTCTGATCAAAAACTGGAAGAACAGGTCCAATTGTTACTGGTATCGTTACCGCTTCCATGCCTTTAGTTAACTGCTTTATTAAGTCTTCTTTTGATCGTATGTATTCTTAATTTGGTATATCCCCACGTCCTTCTGTTCCCATTACATTTATTGAGATTCTGTTTCCCTGAACTGGAGTTTCAGCATAATTTCTACTTTCTCCGAATGTACTAGAATTAGTTCTTGTTTCTATTCTCTCAGGAAATTTTGCATTATTCCAATTTAATCTAAGTGGAGACTCATCATTATTTTCCCTAGGAGGAGCACTTGGAGAAGTTCCTTGAGGAACTCCCGGGGTAGACCATGAACAAACTGGTTGATAAGGTGGCGGTTTCGATTTTGTAATATAAATCTCTTCTAAAACCGAATCTTCTAATTCACTATCTTTACCAATATTATTTTTCTTTTCAGTACTCTTTTGACCAGATTCTTCACTAAATCTTGCTGGGTACAAACCATCACACATATCCATACGTCTCCAACAACGCATTCTGTCTTCATGAGTTTCTCTGTTAATGTCTAATCTAGTACCTCTTATTACACCTCTGTTTTCTCTTTCTAATTCTATCATCTCATCTTCCCATTCAGCTAAAGCCTCAAATTGTGTATTTCTAGGTCTTGGTACAAGAGTCATCATTTTTTCTCTCAAGTTTTTCAACACCTTAATATCAAATGACCCATCTTCCGGCCAAGCCAATACACCATCATTTTTGGTATATTCCATCCAATTCTCCATCTCAGCCTGCTTTGCCTCCTGTCCTTAGGACAGCTTCTCCTTCTGTTCGACAGAGAATGACTGACACTGTTGCTGGTCTTTTGTCTCCCTTCTTTGAGTCATTGAGTGTGACTCCTGTATTTAAGCATAAACAATTGCGTAGCCAGTTTCCTGGTCCCGAAGAACGGGCAGTGTTGGATCATTTGGCTTGTAAATAGGTTATGAATTCTTCGAGATATGATTTAGAGTCAGTGATGGATGTCTTCTGACAATGGGAAGCACCAAAGCAGAGGTATGTCTTCAATAACATGTGTACTTTCCTCCGTGAGGAATTGGAAGATGGTGAGTTGGGTCAGACTCCATCAGAGTTGCTTAAAGTACAGTACGAGTTTGCAAAAGGAACGATAGTGGGTTTCGATGTTGAGAAAGCAGTTGCGACGTTGCTTGCGTTTAGGAGTGAATGTCCTTATCGGTCGTTGTGTGAGCCTGATCCTTCTGTTAGGAGAGAAGCGAGACAGTACCCTATGAGAGAAGTTCCTCCCGTATGGAAAGAGGCAGTTTAGGCCGATGTTAACAATGGTATTCAATCTGTAGATGCTCATTTTCAGTATGTTTGGGTACATGTTCCGTGGAAACGAGCTGAAGTTTTGGCCCTTAAGCAGACTCTACCTGACCCCCGTAAGAATCCTGCAGGGTATTATAAGGAGTTATCACAGACAGCTGACGCATGTGTCATGAATTTAGCCGATATAGACATGTTGTTTGGGAATGTGGTTCCTCAACCTTTGTGGGCGAAGATTCGTCACGAGGATCATGTGCAAGAGTTAGGTGATACATGGGTGAACATTACTGCTAGTGATGGTCTCCAGGGTGGAGGAGCTAAACCTGAAGCTTTAGTTGCAGAACTTCCTGGTAGGATTATTAATTATATGAAGACTTTGATGCCTGCCATGCGAGTGAATTGGGATAAATTGTCTGCATGCAAGCAGAAGAAAGATGAGAGTGTATCTGATTTCTTCACTAGGTTTGAAGAGACGTTTATAGATCATAGTGGTCAATACATGAGTACGGAAGTTGGCCAAAGGTTGTTCGTAGATAAGTTTGTTCATAACTTGCTTCCCGAATTGTGTTATAAGTTGAAGGATTCAGAGAGTTCATGTGTTGTTTCTTCGTCGGCCCAGATATTGGCTACTGCACAATATTACGAAAATAGGGATAAGGATGAGAAAGATAAAGCAGAGAGAAAGACTAAGGATTTAAAGACAAAGGTTCTTTTGCAACAGGCGTATCCGCCTCATTATAATCAGCGTGAATTTCAACAACCTCAGCAGTTTCAGAGAGGGTCACAAAGGCCCGAGTCTTTTCAGCAGTGTGTTCCTGTGGGCCTTAATCAGTGTGCGTATTGTAAAGAAGAAGGGCATTTCAAGAGTAGTTGTCCGGTTCTGTTGCAGTGTACGAATGGTACATCTGGTGTGAGAGGTCGAGGTGTTCAGCAAGCTCCTAGGGGTAGAGGACGTGGTGTGTTCCCCCAGAATGCGCGTTCCTTGCCTCCACAAAATACGATGAATTGTTTTGATCAATAGAATGTTGCGTCTGGTAGATCGACTCAGTACTATGCTGACAATTACTATGTTGAGAGTGAGAATGCTGACGGTAATGATTGCTCGGACAGCCATAGACAAAGAGAGGGAGTTGTGTCAGTTCCAGTAGATCAGAGTGGACCTTATGTTGAAGTGATTACATCGGGTGTGTCAGAGCCTTTTCTGTTGGATACTGGTGCGGCGAAGAGTTCTATCATGCACTCTAAAGTCCCTGGCGCACCTTTGTCTGGCTTGACGAATGTTTCGGTAGGTTTTTCTGGCGCCCCGGTTCGTAATCCAGTTTCTAGTCCTTTGCCTCTTTCGGTTGGACCTTGTGAATTGGAAGCACCCCTCATTCTATTGACATGTTGTGGTGAGAATTTGTTGGGTTTGGATTTGTTGAAGAGATTGTATGCGACATTGCATTGTTATCCTTCGGGAGTACAGCTTACATTGGGTAAGAGAGTGATCTCTCCGATGTATTTGTCTAAAGATCGGCTTCCTTTGGAATTACGTTCTCTCCCTCATACTCTTTGGGGTACTGGTCCTAACGACTTGGGTCTTTTGGAGATTCCACCATACGTTGTGATGCTGAAAGCGAATGCTAGATTGCCACGTATTCCCCAATACAGGATTTCTAGTGATGGTGAAAGAGCACTATTAGCGATCATTTATGATCTGATTGAGAAAGGTGTGATTGAAGAAACGAGAGGTAATGTGTGCAATAGTCCGGTTTTGCCTGTCTTGAAACGTACTAATTCTTCTCAGCCTCGTGTGTATAGATTTGTGATTGATCTTCGAGAAGTGAACAAGATTGTTGTGCCTCAGTTTCCTGTTGTTCCGGATATTACTGCTTTGCTGACTATGATTCCTGCCTCAGCTACTTTGTTTTCGGTGATTGATCTGAAGAATGCTTTCTTCAGCATCCCGATTGCCGAGGAGAGTAGAGATATTTTTGGTTTCTCTTTAGGAGGTCGACGTTTCTGGTTTAAGTGCGCTCCTCAAGGCTATTGTGAAAGTCCATCTATCTATAGTCAGGCTTTGAAAACACAGCTTGATACGATTGTCTTGCCTGATGGTGCTGCTCTTATTCAGTATGTAGACCATTTGCTAGTTGCTGCTGATGATGAAGAGACTTGTAAAGAAGCTACTCTTTCTCTGTTGCGACATTTGTCTGACCTTCATCATAAAGTGTCACCTTCGAAGTTGCAGTATTGTCGACAAGAAGTGACCTACTTAGGTCATCTCTTATCGGAGGAGGGAAGAAGGTTGACCCCAGAACGATTCAAGCGATTGCGAAAATGAGTGTGCCAACTACACAGAGATAAGTGCTTGCTTTCTTGGGTATTACTTCGTACTGTAGACAATGGATTCCAAATTTTTCATTGCTTGCAAAATCTTTGTTAGCACTTACTCTTAAGGATACTCTGAATCCTCTTCCTTGGTCTGATGAATGCCAGAAGAGCTTTTCTGAATTGCATGATGCATTGTGTTCGGTTCCTGTGTTGGGTACTCCCGACTACAGTAAGCCTTTTACACTCTATGTTCACGAGAGAGAGGGATGTGCATTGTCAGTCCTGAATCAGCAGTTTGGCGATAAACAGCGTCCATGTGCGTATTTTTTGCCGATTTTGGATCCGGTAGCTAGAGCGTTGCCGAGTTGTTTGAGAGCTACAGCGGCAGCAGCTGTTTCTATTCGACAGTCTGCTGGTTTGGTAATGGATAATACGTTGATTGTGATGGTTACACATGCAGTGGATACTTTGTTAAATAGGACCAAGACACAGCACTTGACTAGTGCTCGATTGTCAGGTTACGAGTTGACACTTTTGGCGAGTCATGTGCATATACAGCGATGCAACACGTTGAATCCAGCTACATTATTGCCAATTTCTGTAGAGACGGATGTTCAGGAACAGCATGATTGCTTTCTCAGGACAGAGGAAGAAACGAAGGGTAGAATTGATTTGAAAGATACTTCTCTTGTGAAATCTGATGGTACTTTATGGGTAGATAGTTCATGCTTTAAGCTTCCGAATGGTGATACGACTGCAGCATATGCGGTTACGACTTTGCATACGATTGTTGAAGCTGCACGTGTCCCACAAAATTCAGCTCAAGCAGCAGAGTTGATTGCACTGACGAGAGCGTGTGTGTTATCGAAAGGAAAGAGAGTGACTGTGTATACCGATAGCCAGTATGCGTTTGGTGTTGCTCATAGTTTTGGACGTCTGTGGAAAGAACGTGGGTTCTTAACTTCGCATGGTACGAAAATTCAGCATGGTCAGTTGGTGACTGAACTTCTTGAGTCACTTACTTTGCCAATGCAAGTTGCGATCGTGAAATGCAGTGCACATAAGAAGGTGATCGATGACGTTGGTCGTGGTAATGCGTTTGCGGCTGAAGTTGCGAAAGAGACGGCGAAAGATGTGATCAGTCGAATGTCTGTTGCGGGTCCGGCAAGATGGGTTCTGGATAGAAGAATGTGTGAGGATACGATAGAAAGTGTGAAGTCAATTCAGGCTGAAGCTACTGAGAAAGAATTGAGTGTATGGAGAGAGAGTACGGGAAAATTGGATTAGACTGGTTGTTGGGTTGAGTTGTCAGAACATCAGCGATGGTTGTTACCTGATGCGTATGTGCTTGCAGTGGTTACGATGGCGCATGGAATGGCTCACATTAGTGCGAAAGGGATTTGTAAGTTGTTGGCTCCAGTATGGCAGAATGCTGGAATTCCTAAGTGTGCGGAGAACGTGGTCAAGAATTGTATGGTTTGTCTGATGTATAATCCTGGCAAGGGAACTCCAACTCCGGCTGGTCATTTTGCGCCTCCGACGTATCTGTTCGAGGTTTTGCAATTGGATTTTATATGTCAGGATTCCCCGGCCGCTGGTAGATCACTGCCTGCAGTCCGAGTTCTGCAAGGGCTCCAAAAACTACAATCCCCATGATCCTTAGCGTGGCGTGCTGCAATGACCCTATGCGCCCGGAAGGGAATATCCTGGCGTTTTTGGAGAGAAACGCTGCCGATTATTCCTCCTGGCGAGCAAGAGTGATTGCTCGTGTTTCTTGTTTCCAGTCAGCGTTGGTCGTGGTGAGCTAAGGTAGCTCACAGCTTTGGTTCCCCGGACCCGTGGATTATCTTGGAGGGGCTTAGGAAGCGCCCGTATTGAGAGTGGAGAGTCGGTGACATCCTCACCGGGTTTTCACCGGACCTGTGGATTACATTGGAGGGGCTTAGGAAGCGCCCGTAACTAGAGTGGAGAGCGCTGTTTCAGGTTTTCCTCTGGTTTGGGGGGTGCTTGTATCTCGTACATTCCTGGTGAAACTGCTCCTTTTCTCCTGTTCGAAACTATCGATTAGGAGTGAGAACCTCCTATCCTGGCCGGACACCTAGGCTCAGGTGCCGCATGTTGCTATAGGGAGTTTCGTCCCTGTTTGTGCTTGCAGAGACGTATCTGCAAAGACGCTGTGTTTGCTACACTTTTGTTTTGTGCTGGGTATCTTTTTTCTTTACCGGTTGATTACCAGGAACATACTTGGTGAACTCCATTCAGGTGATATATGAATAGCGTAAGGGTTTGACTCTTATGCTACCAGTGCTTACCCTTGACTTTGGCTGTTCATATAATTACCTCGGAGGGGAAATCTTTTCATAAACTGTATGATATTACTGGAAAAGAGTGATAGTTACTTCCTGGGGCAGTTAGGTCTTCTACATTCCCATTCTGGGTAGGTGTACCTGCATATCCTATTGTCAATTGCGTACTGTCACCCGAAAGGAATAGACAGGGGCTGATTTATGTTTTCCTTTGTTGTGTCTTTAAGTAGGAGAACCAGGGGATTTAGAAGACGCCCTTACTACTACTCTCTGCTTCAGCATACCTGTAGGATATTTCAGGTGAGGAAAAGCGTAGCTTATTGTGTAGATAAGGTATCCGTTGAGGGTTACAATTCCACTCATCCCCTGCTTTATATATTCACAGGTTTCCAGTTCCAGTCGCCCAGCTGTTCCCCTCCGGACTTATTTTTCCACCGCTTGATCTCCTTAAGAGTCTGTGTACTTGATAGTCAGACTTGGGATGATCTAGAGGTGGGCCCCCTTTATAGCATCAATCCGATCCTGAGGAGCAACCACGAGAGCCGTGACATTATACACATGGAAAGATGTAACAACTTGAAATACGTCCTTGTGGTTGTTTGTGCTTTTTCGAGATGGGTAGAAGCATACCCCCTGAAAGATAATACTGCCTTGTCCTCTGCCAAAGTCCTACTCAAGAAATTTTTCCCTAGGTATGGTTTGCCAAGGATGTGAAGGTTTGGGCATCAAGCAGAAATTTCATGCTGCAAATCACCCCCAATCAGCTGGTTTAGTCGAATGCTACAATGGCACTTTGAAACTGAATTTAGCCAAGATTCAGGCGAGCTCTGGTCTCCAATGGCCCGATGCTTTGCCATTGGCACTTTTGTCGACTAGAACTACAGTACATTCTCGAGTGGGCCTTAGCCCCTAGGAGATTGCATTTGGTCGCCGGCTAATATATGGGGAGTGCCGAGGCCGACAATGTTTAGAGAGATTGAACATCCTGTGCTGATTGATTATTTGTATGATTTGACGGCTAAATTGCGTGTCTTACACCAACAGGTTCACAATACCCTCCCACAAGCATCCGAAGATCCAGGACACGCCATTGATCCTGGCTCGTGGATTTTGGTGTGGAATTTTCAGCGGACAAAGAACGATCAGCCCCACTGGACCGGCCCCTATCAAGTACTGCTATCGACGCGTACCGCAGTGAGAGGTCATGGCAAGAAGAACTGGATCCACAGCGTACATTGTAAGAGGGTTTCTTTGCCTCTGCCGTACGAGCACCACACAACCACACAACCTATGTGTTTTCCTACTACTATTTCTTTGCATTCTTTTCATCCTTTGCCTGAACATGAATCAATTAGAAGATTGGAATTCGTTAATAATTCCTTTGTTCAACTTCTGCATCAGCATCAGTTAGTAGTGAACACCACTAATTGTTGGGTGTGTGGGCTTATGCCTCATACTATGGATAAAGGTATCCCTTATTTGGTCCTGCCATTTAGCTATAATGGATCTGTGTGGGCGTATAGGACGATGTTCATTTATGCCCATGAAGTCTATCCCCTGCGTTCCATGAAAGATAATCCGAGTAATAGTGCTCTTGTGAAGGGAATAGTAGATATGATTAGAGGAATTAATTCCTATGAGACTATTCCTGGAGATGAGACACAAGCATATATTGGATGGAACGTGACTGGATATGGTGTTAGTCTGAGTGAAAAGCAGCGAAGGAAAGGGTCATCTCCGATTTGGATCGTACCCCATCGTGGTCATTTTTGTCTGCAAGGCAATGGCAAGAATCCGAGAGCTCAGTTAGGGAAGAGTGTTTAATTTAATTTAATTTAATTGCGGGTTTATATAGTGCTAGAATCGACTCCCGGAGGAGCATCTCCGCGCTTCGACCGCTGGGGAACCCGTCCTGGCTCACGCTGAGAGATGGTCCATAATGGGTATCTCAAAGGTGCGACCAAGCATCCCCGGCGGTCTGGGGGGGCCGTTGTGAAGATGAGGCAAGCTAATGCCCAGAGTTGCCGAGTGTGGTCCCTGACTGGAGTAGGCACCGAGGCGAGAATTATCGAGCCCGCTGACCCTGGTCCACGACCCTGCCGCGTCGGGAATCGAACCCTGGTCCCGGGCCGTCCTCTGCTTACGGGTCTGCCATCTCTAACCAGTGAGCCACAACACTGAGCACTGAGACATATGTTTTTGCGTTCCAGACTTCTCCATCGTTTTTAGCAGCTAAGGGTACGTATTTTTTTTGCTATGATAGAGCATATACATGGTTGCCCCCTGATTTTTCAGGAACATGTTATGTTTTGTTTCTGTTGCCCCCTACGTATACTGCAGCTGCAGATTACCACTGAATGAGAGTCGCTAGAGGTGTCTTCAGTAAGGAAGATACTGCAGGACAAGAAATGGGAGACTTTCTTAAGGGTTTCCTGACGTTTTGGGGACCTATGGTTAACAGTAGTGTTGTGTTCATATCTAGGACCCTAATTCTATATTCCCGATTTATGCCCTTGTGAGATTATAATCAATAATACCCTGATACAGGCATAAGAATCAGATTCATATTCAGTAATAGCCCATGCAATCCAAAGCACAGCACGGCTACTTCCATCGACTCCTAGAAAGCACAACTCGTTCTTTAAACAAACCAAGCCTCCAGCAGCCCGGGAAAACCCCCCTGCTTTTGTTTTGATTTGAACAAGAACTCCTGAAGTCCAGAAAGAACTGTTAGTTCTTAGGGACGTCTTATGTCCAACCTTATGTCAAACCCGGCACCTTCCAGGTTTAAAACACCAACAGTTGCCTTAAGCAAACACACGGTGGTTTGGAGCAGAGCGGCCATCTACTTGCCCGAGAGCCCAGCTGATGCGAGTGCCCACGGAAGCCGCCCCTCCTGTTTGACGCACTGAGAGAGACGCTGTCTTTTTCTCCAGCTGAGAAAATCCAGCTCTGGTGTTTCCAGCCCACCCTTGCGGGTTGCTGGGATATCGAGTCCTGAAGAAAGAGATACCAGACCTCCCACATTCTATTACCAAGGTACGGAGCTGACTAAACCCTTAAGAGAATTCTTGATGTAGATTCTTGGCAAAACTATTTTAACCAACTTAACTTAAACTGCTACTCACTCATCCCTTCCCACGTATTAGGCTTAGGTCAGGTACACCGGGGTAGGCTTAGTTAGAAGCACCAGTTGAGTACGTTAGTCAATGTATTTATGTATCTATATATTTTATCCATTTTAAAGTATCATATTGCTAAGAAACCATATCAATGCTTTTACAGTATTATTTCATAATACTACTGTTACTGTACGCACTTTACTTTACTTTAAGTATTGCAATTGTGGCAATTCACTTCTCTTGCATGAGAAAGAAGACTGCTCAATAAATAACACCTTTTTATTGAAAACGCCCGTCTCTCTATTTCTCTGCACTCTGGTGAAACTAAGTATGCACTGCTGACTGAGTGAAATAGCTGTCTATTGTTTTCACACGACTCTAGAGATACACTCTTATTCTGAGGGAGCAAAGTTGCCATGTTTATGCGGTTGTAGGAAACTGAATCCCTTCTTGTCTGAGCCAGGGGAGTTTGTCCCTCCCTATTCATTCAAGAAAGTTTCCAGTGACCACTGAGCTAGCTGGCACAAACCTAAATTAAGTTTAACATAGTCAGTAGAGACCTAGTTGACCTCAGTCCTACGTCTACACTGCTGTTTATGTTATTCCAATGCGCAGAGCCTATTGGGAAAATAGGAACTACACTACAGTAGGAACATACAGCAATTGACGAGAGTGGTTGAGTCCACCATAGTTGAGACTGCCGGTGCCCTTAGTAACTTGACTGCTGAGCTCCAGTCGGATCGTCTTATGACGCTGCAGAATCGAGTTGCGTTAGATGTCATACTTGCAGATAGAGGAGGGGTATGTAAATTGTTTCAATCGAGCTGCTGCGTTTTCATTCCAGACAATGCTCCGACAGTGTACCAGGCCATTTCCAAGTTACATAAGATCTCTGAGTCTGTACATGTGGACGAAGGAGATTGGTCGTTGATGGGATGGTTTTGGGGATTGTTATCCACTTGGGTGATCATTGGGATGGTTTTAGCCATTCTTTTCCTGTTCTGTCTTTGTGTACAGTGTGCTCCTGCTATATGTGGCCTCTGTGCTACTACGTGTACAAGGAGACCTGTCTCAAGAGAGTTACTAAGTACTAGGATTATGCTCCAGCAACATCTTGATGATCTGATGAATATAGACCTGGATTCAGATTGACTTGAGTTTAGGTTATTGCCTATGTAAGGGCAAAAGGAGGTCTGAGGTTCCATGAATTCTGAACCCGTTTTATAAAGGTCATGGTTTCGTTATGAATTTGATAGTAGCGAACCGTAACTAGCGAGTGCGGCATGTACGAGTGATTTCGCCATGCTAGACCGATGGATTCCCTATGTATTTAGGGATTTCGTTCTGAACCCTCGGGTTCGATTTTGTGTACGGCAGCCATTTTGTGGTTGCCCTCACATAGGCCGATGACTACGGCCGAACGAATCTTTGGTACACGTATGCTTTAGCTGACTCCTAGGTGACCTGAGTGAACTGACCCCGTTGCCTGAAGCTAGCCTTGCTAAGCCAGTTCCTTGTCCGGTAGTTGATCGAGATAGAGATCAAAGAACAGGACATTGTTGAGTTTTTTGCACATGCACACACCCCTTATCCTGCTTCTCATCTGTTTCTGTTCCTTCTTTTATGGCCTGTTTATGGTATGGGTTGTGATCTTTTATTATGGGTTTGTCCGGCCTGTACGAGGAAGAATGTTGGGCTTTCCTGTGTAATTGATAGTGGTCTGGACAACTGAAAAGTGGGTTTGTCATCATGCGATACCTTTTGTAATGTTACCTTTGGATTGGACAAACTGTAACTAGTGGGTGTTTGTTCGGAATGTGATTTTTAGCATAAAAGAAGATGTCTTGCAATACGAAAATTGAGCAGTTTCTGACGAACTTACTTGTGTCGTACTTCGTAGATTTCTGTTCCTGGTTGCAGCCAATAAATTTGATCTTTGACGTCACCAAGAAGTATCCTGTGTCTCTGTATTCTAAGACAGGTGAACTCGAAGACTTCGGGCGTGTCCCTGGCGCTGCTGGGTTCTAAAACCCGGTTCTTCAACTCTTCTCGAATCTGTATAAGGAGAATACTGATCCCTTACAAGATTCAATACGTTTATGGCTAAGGGATGAGTCTATACCTGCTCCTACAGAATCTGCCATAGATCTTTTAGATTCACCCATATCTACGGAGGAGATTAGGGACCAAATAAAGAGGGCTAAAGAAAAGGAAGGCGGCGGGGCTTGAAGCCCTCCCTAACGAAGTTTATAAATTGTTACGCAACAAACTTTTGTCTACACTCCACACCTTATTTAATTTAGTCTATAGCTCTGCTGGGGTGATCCCCAGATCTTGGAAGGAGGCCACGATTGTTTTAATATTGAAGCCTGGTAAGGATCCCCTGATGGCTGATTCCTACCTCTATCTCCCCTTCTATTCAATATCTATATTGAGCCCCTTGCACAGGCGATTAGGCTGGATAACATCATAAGCCCTTTTAAATCGCAAAATTATCAGTGCAAGATCGCCTTGTATGCGGACGATGTAATAATCTATACCGGTGACCCTGATGTCTCCATTCTGCGGCTTGAAACCTTGTTGGGGGACTTTGGCTCGATCTCAGGATACCTCACCAACTCAGATAAAACAAAGGTTATGTGTTGGAACACAGTGTAGAGTCAAGGCCCCATAAGCTGAGAATTCAAGTATCTTTGCCAGGTGGAAAAACCTCCCTTTGAAGATCTATGGGAGGGTAAACCTGGTAAAGATGTTAGTGTTACCCAAGCTGACTTTCCTTTTTGGCGCGGTGCCTCTTACCTTTCCCCCCAAAAATATTAGTAAGATTCAGGGCAAAATCAGTAGTTTTATGTGGGGTCAGAAAAGTGCTAGGCTATCCTGGAAAAAAATAAGAAGGAAACTTTTAAAAGGTGGTTTGGCACTTCCTGATATTAATTGGTATTTACTGGTTTTTCAATTTAAGGGCATAAGGATGCTGTTGTCTACTCCGGAGGAAACTACGTGGGGTAGACTTTTGGGTGACTTGGCCTTAGTAGAGGGTGGCAGTGGGCAAGCGGGGTTTTTATATAAATTTGGGGCACCCAGATTCTTCAAGCATGTACGTCTCAAGGTTTTGAAAGCTGCCTTCTTGGCACAAATTAAGACGTATCCGGGGCATAGGTTATTTCTCCGCCTTTGCACCAATCTGGGATTCCCCGGGGACCCCCCTCTGCCTGGGTGACAGCTTGGCGATTCCGATCAGAAGAGCAGGTTTGGAGAGGTGGTCAGATCTGGTGGACTCAGAAGGGGTTATCCCTTGGGAGATATTGCAAGATAAGATCGGTCCCTCAGTCTCAAGGTTTAAGTCCCTCGAGTTAAGATCATGGCACGAGGCAGAAGTTCAAGGAACAGCAGGGAACTGGGAACTTGAGTAGTGATTCCAAGACTCACGCCCAAGGAAGAAAGAAATATCTTTCTGGTACTTAAGCCTTCTAGAAGCAGAGGATCAAGAGGTGCCCCCTCAGTCATCAGTATGGATTTCTTCTCCACTTGCCCACGATATTGAAAGCTTTTTTGAAACCTCCCTTAAGTTACTGTATAAATATATCAAGCCTGCCAGGCTAAAGAAAAATCATTTTTTATATTAAACAGGCTTTATTACACCCCGGCCAAAATCGCCAAATTTGCACCTGTTCCTGCTCCAATATGCCAGAGGTGTTCTCTCAGTAATGCGGATGACATCCATATGTTTTTTGAATGCGGAGAGCTAGCCCTATTTTAGAAAAACGTGGGGGAATCCTTGACAGCCATTTTTCAAACGCATTTAGAGATGGATCTCCCCCTGGGGATTTTTGGTATAAATAATTATGTAAAAGGGTCGCTTCCACAGAGCCATATTGGTTTGCTTCTTTACCTTGTAATCCTGGCTGGGGGGGGATATGCATTAGATGGAAAGATCCGTCTCCCCCCAATAGAGAAAGCTGGCTGAAAGCGGCACTGCGCATGGCATGTCTCGAGCAAGAAGGTGTATTGGGAACGCACAATAACATCTGGTCTCCCCTGGGGTCGCCGCCTGCATCTGTTAACATGTTAAGAACTCAGGCTTGGTGGGCGCATCCAATGATTACACCAATCCTCAGGATTAAGAGGAAGGCTGTGGTGGGCCAGACTAACGCAGTGAGTCGAGGGGCGCCCAGTTAAACACAAGTCGACTTGTCAAAACTGTCATTTGGTGAGATGAGGACAAAAAAAAGAAATGACTTTTTTTTTAATGTAAGTATGTGGCATCTGTGATGCACCCGGGGCCCTGGGGAACACGGGTAGGCTTCTCGCTCACCACAAGGCAATATACTATAAATGAGCACACACACACAGTATAGATGGTCTCACAGGGAGTACCTCAAGCCGTCACTCTTGCATTTATTTATACCATCAGGCCTTGCTCGATCCGCCGAAGCAACAACTGTAACATTCTATGGTAAAGGCCGAGTGGCGCCCTACAGAATCCACATCTATGTGGCAGCCATGTTAATGTTTTATTTATTTTTCTTTCTCTTTTTTTGAATGTGCATGCAATAAAAAATAAAAACAAAAATGAATCACCACACAACTTACTAGGGACAGGCCTATTCGCATTGCCAACACTTGTTATGGCTCGAGCCCTGCGTTGCAGAGCTCAGCACTGCTCGCGCAGGCGAGAGCCCTTTTGTCCAGGGTTCGAAAACGGACCTTGGAATCGCACACACTTGTGCGTGTGCTTTTAATTTTGTGTCCCGCTATTGGGCTTTGTTTTCGTGTTTTTTAAAAACAGAGCACGCAATAGGCCAAAGGCGGGCGCATTGCTCTGCCCATGGCGTATTGGTGTATATTACGCGCACCAAAGCACATATGTTTTCAATTATCATGCCCAGACACCAGCGCGATAATTGAAAATATATGGCTTGCCGTGGCGAGCACTCGCACCCCACTCGCGGGCGTGTTTTTTTTTTTTTTACAATAGCGATCGCTTTCCCGATCACTTTCAGTGGCGCTTGTTAGCCCGGCCAGGGACAAACATTTCTCCAAAGCTGCTGTGTGCTGCCCACCTTTTGTGACTTCTGGTGTCCTATTTACAGAAATGCTGCCTCTGACCGGCACTTGTACACAGCTCGTGCTCACGTTGCGCGTGACTACTCAAAGTAGTCGCGCCCGCTCCTGGGAGCGCACCAATCAGAGTCCTTCAAACTTTAATATCTATTGAATTGCTGTACTAAGCGGAACGCATACAGTCTCGCACTACTTCACGGGCGCGGGCATAGCACTGCAATCATATAAACAGCCAGGGCCCCTGGAACTAAGCGGGAGGGATTCACTTCTTGGAGCACATTCTCACTATTTGTAAGCTTCCTTCTTCGAGAGTAGTGCTTCTTGTTTGGGATGAGCCTCACATTTTATTGAACAATCCCTTTCTTTGGATGTGAGTCTCATACCTAACTGCACATTGCCTCATATTGGGATCAAGTCTCACATCGTCACTTTTAGTTTTACTCATAGCATTTTTCACTTTTTGGAGCACAGACTCTCTCATTGTTTTGCGTGTTTTATATGTATATATAGCTTCATGCCTCTGACTGGGTACCAACGTTCATGCATGTAACAGCGTTGCCAGGATTGCCCTAGTGGGGGGTGGGTCACATTGCATAAAATGTCTTGGTGCTGTTGAACCTCTGTGTGGTCCAGGAGCAGGGCTTGCATAATCAGGAGGCGTTGGTTCATATGAAGAGACAAACAGCATTATAGCTGCTATGTGGTGGTCAACGCATTGTAGAATGTAATGCCTATTTTACATAGGGTTATTCATTTTTAATGACATTCGACTAGTAGTATAAACATACTACTTTACACAGGGGCTCAAATGTACGTAAAACATTTAAAAAGAATATACTAGAAAATGTACCATATATAGAAGTAAACTACATAAAAAATTATGCGTTTTTGCATTGTCTTTTTTGGAACCTTTCAAATAAATAATTTGTTTGAATAAATATATACTTGAACAAATTCATTTGTACGGCTCAGTAAAGAGCAGGATATTGTAGTCCAGTTTCAACTTTTTTTAAAGACTTTATTTTCAAGGATTTCACGTGTATAAACAAAATATACTTAATGGTACACCATCATATGTCACATCGGAATATGAATAACAAAGTTGAGCAGAGTCAGCAAATGTTAGCAATTAATATCCGAGATATGCAAGCATCAGCATTTTACAAATTGAAAGAAACGTTGCCCCTCTTCTGTCTCTATATTTTAAGCAATTACAATATGTTTGAGGTTCATCGTCTGGGCCGGTAAGATTTTGTATATGTTCCACAAATTTAGGGCGTAGCATTGTCTAGGGATTGAGGACTAGTGTGAAGCATTAGCATAACTGAAGAGTATACCTCATCAACCCACACCCTCCGGGACAATGCCATTTTCCACTTGTGAATCTGAAGCTTGTCTCAGTGCTGTCACATAATCCCTGTACGGCACCCATATGTCTTTAGGACGTGAAGAGCTTGGCATAACTCTGCTATAAATTTCACTATTCACGTTGCAGTATGCCAGGCTACGTAACCACCTCTGCAGAGTGGGGGCATGCTTACTTCCCCACAGTAAGGCTACCTCCCTTTTGGCCAAGGGATGCAATTCTTCTCACTTTTCGTGGAAAATTGACCGCATACCCTAGTAGGGCCACTTCCGGAGTGGGAGTCAGTGTTAAACTAATCATGTTACCTAGTGTTGTGTGTATCTGCACCGAATATGGTTGTAATTTGGGGCATGTCCATGTAAGGTGAGCAAAGTCAGCATATGGGGCGGAGCATTTCGGACAGGCGTGGGGTCTGTTAGGGTCTATTCTATGGGTCATTGCAGAGGTGCAATACATACGGCGTAGAAATTGTCACAATTGCCGATGTCAAGACCGGCTAGATGGCGGTTTGGGAACGCGCACACGCGAGGAGGTCGGGCAAGCTTGCTCTCCTCTGATTTTTTTTTGTAAAACATGTTTATTGGCATTTAAAAGTATTACATACCTCACATCTTTCACTGCCGATGGCGCTGGAATACAAGTGACCCCGCACTGGAACATAATATTTTGTTATGAGAACATAAGGAATTGAAGGTTGTTGAGCTTCTGCACTCGGTCTATTAATCGGCAATGACCCCCATGGGTCTGTGTCCATCTACAAGTAACTTTCCCGCATGTCCTTCGCCTCGCCGCGCTGGGAGTATGATGTGCAGTGTCTCCCCGCACATGAGCTTGTAAGGGTTTTGAAATAGCAGCCACATTCTAACCTTGAACTAACGTAGGGTAGAAAACTGGGATGCACTGTGTCTTATGTTATGCTTACAAGTATGTAAGCACCTGAGAGCTGCACTAGTGTAGAACATCATAGTGTAGTTGCACCAAAGCAGATAGGAGGATGGGGGAGGGACAATGCCAAGAGCTGTGTGCGTGGGGGTGTAGTGAGGGGTCGTTGGTAGCCATTGGGTCTGGCCCGTCGGGTGCTTGGGCCCGCTACGCACCTTCCTGAGTATCCCCTGGGTCCAGAAGAGCCATTGGGGAACCACCCCTCCTCATCTCCCCTGTCGCCATTTCTTGCGTGAAGGAATGAAGTAGCATGGCCCAAGGCATTGAAATCGGATGTCTTCGGAGTCCCTGGACTTCCTCACCCTGTAGTATTTCCTTTTCCGCTGTGCCCCATTTCTTGACCGCACCCACCCAAGCCGCCAGAGAGGTGCCTTCAGGCGCCTTCCAATGCATAGTTATACACTGTTTGGCCAGGAGGAGCACTAGGGAAGCAAAACACATCTCTACTTTCATGTGCTTGTGACGCTTACAGATACCTAGGGCACTAGCCTCCCATGTGTTAAGGTCCCGTAGCCTCATGGTTCTTCTAAGGGTAGTATGGACAGTGCGCCAGTAGCTTTGGAGGGTCGGACAGTCCCATAGCATGCGGGAGAATGAGGCAGGGGGCACCTGACATGTAGGGCAGGTGAAGGAGCCATCAGGGAAATACTTCTGAAGTTTTTCAGGAGTGAGATATGCCCAATGCAGGATATGCAATTGTATGTTTTTGAAGCGGTAGTTGCGGGATACCCTCTTAGTGTATGCTAGTGCTTTGGCCCATTCCCCATCATGCAAAGGCATGCAAAAGCCGGTTTCCCATTGTTCCCTGGGGAACGCTAGTGTGGGCTGCTAAAGGTATCGTATGGCTTCATAGATCCAAGTAACTAGGTGCCGCCCGGTGCCCATCTGTAGGATTGCGTGAAGGACCGGGTGTGTAGGGGGTTCTTCATCAATTGTGTGCCAGTGTTGAAGGCATTCATTTAATTTAAGAGCTGCCTGTACAGTAAGAACTGTCCCCTAGGGAGCTCAAAGTCAGTCACAAGTGCCTCAAATGTCTGCAATTAATTGCCCGTCAAAATAGAGCGCCCCAACGTCCGTCAGAGCGCACTCCGTCCATATGTGCATTATTCTCTCAGTGTAGTGTGTGCGACTTTGGAAAGCCCTGCTAGCGGCAGGAGAGGAGAGTATAGAGGCGCCGCATGATGCATTCTGTGGATTCGCACGAGACTGGCACGCACCGTCATCAGCTGAAGTGGCTTGGTCGGGGGGTGCAGCTCTCAGTAGTAGCATACGGTGGATTGCCGGAGTTTGAAGTTGATCTGTCAGCAAAGTAATCCCCTTTGGGTAAACTTAGATGTAAATTAACAATTTTACACTAAGACAACACAATCATCCAACAATGTACATGTAATACGGAGCAGTAAAGAACTAATATGAATCAATCATACAAAAATTTGGGTAAATTATCAACAAATTAAAACACAGTACATTGTGGAGTTCCTTATCTCTTGTAACTTAGTGCTTCTCCACCCATATATGGGTGGAGAAGCACTAAGTTACAAGAGATAAGGAACTCCTACAAAAACCGTGGAATTTACGAAATTGGAGTAGCTTAATCAAATGATTGCAACACTGGTGGTCCTCTTCTCCCCTTTTTAATTAGAATCATTTTATTTATGCACTGTCCCAAATTTTAATGAATATTTTATCTTATGTTTTTTTCACAATGTACTGTGTTTTAATTTGTTGATAATTTACCCAAATAAAATGTACAAGATTTTTTGTATGATTGATTCATATTAGTTCTTTACTGCTCCGTATTACATGTATATTGTTGGATGATTGTGTTCTTTTAGTGTAAAATTGTTAATTTACATCTAAGTTTACCCAAAGGGGATTACTTTGCTGACAGATTGTCTTTTGGTACCCTACTCCTTTGGCTTGTTGGGTCCCTCTCTTTTATTAGAGGAGTTTGAAGTTGTCCATCCATGGTGATCAATTCTCTTTGCACCCGGCCCGCTGTCCAACGGGACACCCATTGTAGTTGAGCGGCCAGGAAGTAGGCCTCGAAGGATGGCACAGCTAGTCCTCCTTGGTCAAGAGGCAGCTGCAATTTTGCCAGGGCAATACACCTATGATCAGATCCCCAGATAAAAGTCCCAAGCAGGGTATCTAGTTCGCTGAAAAACAAGTGGGGAGGAACCACTGGGAGGTTGGAGAAGAGGTACAGGAGTCTTGGGACTAGGATCATTTTGGCAATCGCTATCCTGCCCGTGACTGCAAGTGCGAGATCTTTTCAGAAGTGTATGGATGATCTGATGCCCGCCATCACCTTTCGATAGTTACCCTCATAGATGTCCTGCGGCGTATGATACATTCGGATTCCCAGGTGCCGCACTGCTTGGGGGCTCCATGAGAGGTCAACGTTACCTAACCTCAGCTGGGACTGGGGCATTGCCTGTTCCAAGGGGTAGACGGTGGATTTGGACCTGATAACTCTTAGTCCAGCCACTTCCTCTAAGTCCTGCAAAATTCGCAGTGTAGGGGTGAGGTCCGTTGAAATGTCCCGGACATAATTAAGGACATCTTCGGCGTATAGGGACACCGCATGGGTGGAATTGGCAATAGGGTTTCCCCACTCCTCCCCCGCGGCGCGGAGACAGGCCGCCAAGGGCGCCATTGCCATGGCAAAAAGTAGGTGGGAGCGGGCAGCCCTGTCGAGTACCGCGGCGGACCGAAAGGGAGGTGGAGATGAGGGGGCCTATTCTCAGTCTGGAGGTGGGCGTGGAGTATATGAGCCTCGTATATGCCTGGAGGCGAGGTCCTATTCCCATATGTTGTAAGACCTGAAATAAGTAGGTCCATGAGAGAGTGTCAAAGGCTTTTTCCACATCCAGGACCAGACACGCCGCACGTGAGAAATGGTCACGGATCTGGTCCAGCACGTGGAGCAATGGGCAGATGAAGTAAGATGTGTTCCTGGCCTGACTCTCCTCTGATGCCAGTGATTTGCGTTCTAGTTGCGATCCGCTTCCAGTCGTCTCCACTTCCAGTGACCGTCGTGTCCCCTCACTTCCTACGTCAGGTCTTCCACAGCTATGCTTCCTCGCTGCTTGCATTAGACGCCCGTCTTCATGCACTTTGGACTTGCCTCCTTGATGGTTTTCCACAACGCCTGCACCTTTGGATCCTGTAATACCCGCGCTACTGGATATTTGTACTTTGCTTTCCCCAATTATTCCCGAGTTGGACTGAGACACTCTCTCATTCCCCGCATCCCTCTGGCTGACCGGACTTTTGAGTCCTTGCTCCCATTGGTGAGCCGGACACTTAGGTTCGGCGTTCCGCTGACTGGCCGGACTACTTGGCCTCTATTCCTGTTGGCCAGCCAGACCTGGAAGCTGTCTCCTACAGGACACTCTTGGACCACCAGACCGTGGACACGGTAACAGCGCTCTTGGCGCTGCATTTTGTGTTATTTCTTTTATAACGTTATTCGGGTACTGCTTAAGAGTTTCCTGAACATGACAAGAGGGTCTCTCATCCCGTAATGTACCAGATGCTGTCAGATGCACAGGGAGAAATCCACAGGATATAATTTTTTCCATAGTATTGAGCTAGTACAGGTGGGCTGCTTATTTTTAGTACTAGATATATACTAGAGTGTAGCATATTTGTATACTCACAACTTTAATTCTTTCCATGCAGTCAGAAACTCGCTCAACACTAAACCTTTTATCTTCATTTCTACGCAGTAGAAGGGACCAGTAAGGTAATCATAGAGATAATCCTTTGAGTATAGTTCACAGAGTGAATAAATTATCTTCTAACCTATTATCCCTATCCTGTTGCGTTTGCTTTGCGCCGAGGGATCTCTTCCCTACCTTCCCTTGTTTTGTTTCCCTTCTTCCCCTGGATTACCATTGTTGATTGGCAATAGTCGGTTCCAATAGGTGATTGGGGGAAGTTGTGGACCTTTCTTCAGTTCCGTGGTGTTTCCACAGAAACTAAGGTGAGAACCTGACAGAAATTTGAAGTGTAACAGCTTGTGTTTACTATTAAGGGACACGTCCGTAGTAACCGTGCATCATTTTGCCATAGTTAATCTGTTATAGTGTGGCCCATATCGTGTTCCCACGTGTTCCGAACCTCGTCATCTTTGACCTGTCGGACTCCAGCACAGAGTTTGTATAGTTTAGAAATGAGATGTGTACCTATCTCATTTTCGATAGTCAACGTTAGTGGGGCGAAGGAGTCTGGCTCAAATGTGCCCAGCCGGGTAGCGGTCTCTTACTTTCGTGATTTGTTAAATTTGTCACATGTGCTGCGCCAGTTTTTCCCATGTGATTGGCAGCCAAGTGGGGTTGGGGAGCCGTAAGGCAGAAGAGTATAATGTGGTAGCACCCACTAGTCTCTGTAATTTATGCCATGCCCAGCTTGTTGTAGAGACCATCTGTATGTCATGCGGATCTCTAGGCACGCCCTTGGGCTGTACGGTAGTCAGTTTTTCAGCTGCAAAGAGCTCTCCAAGGTTATTATATTGTGCTTGGTGGCTCATAGCTTTCTATTCGGCATCTGAGCTCGTCCTTCAACAGCCCCAGATGAACCTCTGATACTCATGGCATGGCTTCAGACACCAAGCCTTTAGAGAACATCAGTCAGGATGTAGAAATATCCAGAGTGCCTTGAAACATTCACTGCCCTCCCTCACATGTGCTGATCCTCAGCATACCTCCAGAGATCTTAAGGCTAAGACAACTTCAGACAGCCGTATTTGGTCATTAGTTCTGACAATGCTCCACCCCTAATTAAGGAGGGTTGATGGACAGGAAAGGGAGAATCCTGAACTTTAACGCTCATTCCAGACCATTAAGAACACCTGCTCAAGGTTTTTTCAGGTGTCGGTAGATCTATTCAAATAATTGTATTATTACAGAAAGCAAAAGTTAGTTAATCGTGAGAATTACCATAAAATCAAAATAAATGTAACAATGACATGATGACATATGCCTTTAGAAAATTAAACAAGTACAGTATATCTGGCAATATATTTATTAGTAAATCGGTCTATACACTAAAAGGACCACAATATATCGCCTTCTCTAAGCAAAAAGAAGCAAATCCTGAAATTAGAGCATCTCTGGCTCTTCAACCAAAATGCAGGCTTTTTAATGTTCTGGATAAAGAAAGTACACAAATTCACAGCATGATTGTATGTTAATAGACAGCACTAAAACAATAATTGCACAGCACCAATCACATTATTTTTTAAAATAATTATTTTGTTAACAGATTGAATCAACGTCACAAGGTAAATCACAGTACAAATCATTTTACAGTCTCGTACTCCCACACATTCGTAAAGTTCATATCTACATGCATGTTAGGTTTAAGCTCAGATTTTATCCTCCTGTCTGCATATGATCATAGTGAGTTGGTATTATGGGCGAAGTACAGATGTTCCCTCTGTATTCATTCCAGTCCTGCCAAAGTCAAATCCACTTTTTCGGACATCCCCTGGCTATGTATACAGTCTTTTCACGGAACATACACCAGTCCATATCTCTCTTCCAGACCGATACTGTAGGTGCTTGTGTTGCCCCCCACTTCTGTGCAATAATACATTTCACTATCATCAATCCCAACGAGACCCAGGTGATGCGTGTGTGATTTAGGTTGGTGGATTCCCACACATTTAGGAGGCACCTTTTTGCTTCCACAGTGATGTCTTGTGGGAGCACCTCGCTCATTACCTCATGTACCTTTCTCCAGTATCTCTGTATGTGCGTGCATTCCCATAATATATGGAGAAATGTTCCTTCCGTGCCACAGCCCCTTCTACATGCACTGTCGCCTGCCCTCCCCATACGCACCAGATCCGGCCCATTGAAGTAGATACAGTGTAGGATTTTTAGCTGCACCAGCCTCAGTCTGGCTGCTATAGCCACTTCACGTGGTGAGGTGACAGCTATCGCCCAATCTCCATCATTGAGTATGCTGCCATCCCTTTCCCATTTTTCCCGGAGCTTCAGGAGGGGTTTGCTGGAGTGGTACACTAGCTTTTTGTATGTAAGCAAGATGGCCTTCATTGGCAAATGACCGTCCAAAATACAGTCCTCCAAGGGGGAGGCCTCCGGAGGGGTTACACTGCAGTGCATGTCGCACCTATATGTACCGAAAGTATTCTGTAGGGGCTAGGTCATACTCCTGTTGCAAGGCGGGAAATGATTTAACCTCCCCCCTTCACCCAGAGAGCGCCAATTTTTGAAATACCTATAAGGTCCCACTTGTCAAAGCCTCTAGTGGACCAAAGATTTCCGAGCAATTCAGAGTCCCACAGCGGGATGGCCAATGTCACCTTGCGGTCCCAGCCAAAGCTTCTGTTAGCTGCCAGCCATATTTGCACCGAGTGTTTCGTGGGCCCTGTCAGGTGGCGCCACTTGGCAGCGGAATAGAGCGCTTGATTGTAGTTTCCCCCTGGTAGTAACCACTGATCCATAGCGTAACCTGGGTCATTTGCTTGTCTGTACGTACCATGATTAATGGCTGCCAAGTGTGCTGCCCAATATTATTTCTTTAGGTCGGGAAGGCCGATTCCACCATCATACCAGGTAAGTTTCAATTTGGGCAGTACTTTGCGGGGCATCCCGCTCCAGAGCAAGCTCCGTAGCAGGCGTTCAATTTATTTAAAATAACTTGCGGGGACAAGGTCTTGTGAATTCTGCAACACATAGAGAAACCGGGGGAGGGACATCATTTTGAATAAGGATTGTCTTCCCAACAGCGAAAGCTGGAGCGCCTTCCAGCGTTCCGAGTCACTCCTGAGTCTCCGTAGGGGTGGGAGCAGGTTGTGAACATATCTACTAGAGGGGCAAGCTGTGATGTAAATACCAAGGTATTTGAAGCCCTGCGACGTAATCTGTATCGGGCAGTTCCTGGGTAAGCCTGTAAGTGGCCCCCGAAGAACATACAGCATAGACTTAGCCCAGTTGATCAAGTGTATGAAGCTTATGTATGCAGAGTACCTGCTGAAACCGGCAAAGGTGTCTAGTACCGCAATCAGGGAGGCTTTTGGAGAACAAAGAAACAGCAGTATATCGTCAGCATATAATGATATTCTGTCCTCCCACGTGTCCGCCCATCTAGGTACTTTTATTACCGGATCTCTCCGTACCCAGGACGCTAAAGGCTCCAGGGCCAGAGCAAACAGGAGGGGGGAAAGAGGACACCCCTGTCGGGTTCCTCTGCTCAGACTTTTTTTTTATTTACCACAACTTGGGTTAAAGGTTTAGAGTAAATGAGCTGCACCCACTGAATGAACCGGGGCCCAAACCCCATTTTCCGAGGACTGCGAAGAGATATGGTCATTCGAGCATGTCAAACTCCATAGTAGCGTCTAGCGATATGAGTATCGCCTCTTCCTGGATTGTTGTTGCCCTCCCTATTACCCCATGTACTCTGCTTAAATTCAGGGCAGTGTTCCGTTGGGGCATGAAGACAGATTGGTCCGGATGTACCAAATTGTTAATTACTTGATCAATCGGGTGGCCAGGAGCTTAGCCAAAATCTTGGGTTTAGAGTTAAGCAAAGAGATCGGCCTATAAGAGGCGCAACTGTACGGGTCTTACCTTCTTTATGAATCACTACTAAATTAACTAGCCCCTGATCACGTGGCAATTCCCCTCGCTCTATACTTTCCTTGAACATCCTACGCAAATGAGGGGCAAGAACGTCTGGTCGGAGTTTATATAGCCCAATCGGCAGACCATTGGGTCCCGACGCCTTCCCAGAGTTAAGGCTTCTGACTTCCTGCGTAATCTCAACTGCTGTAAGTGCCCGTTTCAAATACTCTAAATCAGGGGAGGTGAGTTTTGGTAGTGTGATGTCTCGGAGGAGATCCCAGGAGTCCTGTAGTTTATAAGAGTTTTGGGAAGAGTATACCTGTGCAAAATGGAGAGTGAATGCATTCGCGATGTCTTGGGGTTAGTGAGTGTAGTACCCGACTTGTCTATGTTCTCCGTGACCAGTCTACATGAAAGTTTTCTTTTATCTAGCCAAGCAATCAATTTCCCGGCTTTGTCCCCTTGATCGTATACTCTACCCAGCATCTCTCTACCCAGTTTTTTGGCCCTGTTCAATACTAGGGCTTTGTAGCTGTCCCTCATCAATTGTAGGATGTGTAGGGTATCGGGGTTCGGTCCCTCAGGTATTTCCTTCTCCAGGCGGAAGAGTTTTTCCTCCAGTGCCTCCTCTTCCCTGACCTTCTCTTTTCTCACCCCCGCTATTTGGCAGAGTGCTTGGCCTCATATCACTGTTTTAAACTCTTCCCGTTGGATCTGGTGGGAGCTTACAGATCCCTTGTTTTCTTGAAAATAATGTTCTATTGAAGTTTGCAGTGCTTCTCGTACCCCTGTGTTTCGGAGGTGTCAAGGATTTATGGGTGCAACTCTACCCACTCTATGCTGACCTATCACCAGCTGGACCCACAGTGGAGAATGATCCAAAATACCCCTTGCCATGTGACTGATTTCCCGTATGTGTGTCAGGTGGTGGCTGTTGTGAGCACCCGAGTGGAAAGTGAATTGAATTGTGTCTTGATGAAATGCGTGCCATGTATCCTGCAATCCTAGAGCCACCAGAAAGTCCAGGAGCCAGCTTTTTAGAGGGACGGAGGTCTCTTTGTGGATGCCTGTCTTGGGTACCGCTGACCACTGCCTTAAGATCCCCTCCCACCACCGGGAGCCCCTCTGGTATTGTCAATAGAATGGAACCCAAGTCTTTGAAGGCAAGGCCCTGAAGACCCGGTGGCACATATACCGACATGAGTGTCAACACGTTCCCCTCCCATTGCCCAGTGATGCCTATATATCTCCCCCCTGTGTCAACCCACGTGGACTTCACAATCACAGGAAAGGAGTTCTTCAACAGGATCCCGTGCCTCTCGACCCCGAGGTGAAGCCCGACTGTGCCACTAGAGTGTATCCCCAGCGGTTGAGGGCCTTACAAGTGTTTCCCACCAGATGGGTTTCCTGCAGCAATACTACGTCTGGGGCATGTCTCCTAATATACTGCATTACCATTGTTCTCTTAACTTTATCTCCCAAACCATTTACATTCCAGCTCATCAATTTAAATTAATTATCCCAATGCATGTTTCTAGACAGTTACTTGACACCTATGTTCCCTTGTTCCAGAACTGCCATGCCTCGCTGATTCAATAAAAACCTACAACTTTCCCTCAACCCCTCCCAACTCCCCCCTCCCTGCTTCCCTGCACTCTGGGCTCGGAACTGCCCATAACTATCCCAATGCAGAGTGCCTGTTCCCCGTAAAACAAACTAAATGAAGAAAATTGGGGGAACAACATCCCTCTGCCCTCTCCCACCTGATACGCTTCAGTCCGTATTTTCCCCTGGGTCAGTTCACTTCGTACTCATATTCTGTTCCACAACCCCTTTGTATGTGAGCCAAGGAAATCTATACAGAACCTAAGTCCTGTCGACTAGTTTTTAATTTTTTTAAATTTTATTTTTAACCGTGACAGTTGCATTCCATACAGTCGGAGAGTGTCGCGCCTCACCCGGGACAGCGCAACCCAATTTTCACTAGTCTAACACAGCCTTTCAGCTCACATCCCGGAGGTCGGGCGGCGTTAAATACAAGTTGTTTCAGCTCTCCACCGACTATGGCACATATCATATATAAAAATTGCCGTCACATTTTCTAAAATTATAAAAACAAACAAACGATGCCATCGTCTCTACGATATGCTCAGTGAACTTGTGGTGCATCCCATTATTTCCTGTTGGTGCCCGCTTGACTTTGGACCTGCAGGAGGCCCCTGACATGATGCCGGCCCCATCTGACATGACCCATAGCAGCCCACTCTAAATCACACCTCTACTGGGGTCTGAGCATCATCAACCCGTGGCCCAGTGGCGCAGCTCTCCTCACTTCTTCCCTCCTCTGCAGTCGCAGCCAGGCGCCTTTTGTATTCTACTTATAACCCCCAAAAATTCTTAGGCCTGCTTTTCAGCGGTAAAATGTCACTGTAATTCTCTGTTTGAGTGCAACAGTAGGTCAAGTCCCTGTCCCAGAGCTCTATCTTAGGGAGAGGTCCCTTCATCCAGCATCTAGCCAGCCTCCGTTTAGCAAACAGCAGTCCCATATCCACTGAGCTTTTGGCAATCCCTTCGAGTATCCCAGCAGGGCTAGGGCCGGGGATGGGGCTATCTCATCATCCAATATCTTACCTATAGTATGGAACACTTTGCCCCAATATTGCTGCACCCCCTGGCACTCCCAGGACAAGTGTAAGAACCCTGCGTTACCAACCCCACATCTGTCGCAAGTCGCATCGTCACGTAGGCCAAATCTGCACAGTCTTTCAGGGGGGTGGTAAACTCTGTTGATAAATTTAAAATGTATCAATCGGTGTCTCCCATTCAGGGAAATAAGCCTCGTGTTGGTGCAACAGTAGCTCCACATGTCATCGTCAACTGCCGTCCCCAAGTCACATTGCCACTCAATACGTGCCTTACTATACCCTGTCCCTCTGCCTGTTATGGTCATCCTATACAGGGTGGAAACCATTTTTTTGGGGGGAGGTTGTTTTAATCACATGTGTGATTTCTAACAATTCTGCCGGTTCCAATAAGTCATCACCCAGTTGCTCCCTCCAGGCCCCTCTAACTCGGTTAAATTGGAAGCGCTGTAGTCCATTGGGCACAGTTTCTGGTGTAAGCATGTTAGCAATCGATTTAAGCGCCCCCCCCCCCCCCTCAAACATATCGCCAGCCGTAGTAATGCCCAAGTCGTTCAGGGTAGAGACAACACCTTTGTCCGAGTACGGTGAAAGCCAAGCCATCCAATCAATAGGCATCAGTGGGGAATACAGAAGCGCTCCGGTGTAGTATTGCAGTAGAACCTGCCAAGCGTGTCTGGGTGAGTTTAATGAGTCTAGCAATCCCGTACGTCTGTCAACTGGATCGAATATTATAGCTGGCAATGGCTTAGGAGCTGCGTAGAGCCTCTCAAGCTGAACAAACGGTGCATTCTCCTTGTCATGTATCCAGCTGTAAACATGCATGCCCTGTGCCACTTGGAAGTATAGCTCAAAGTCCGGAGCACCCAGACCTCCGAGGTGGTATGGCAACACCATGACGTTCCACTGCACACTAGCTTGCTTCCCCGCCATGCTAGCTTTATCATCAAGGACTTAAGGTGACTGAAGAAACATTTCAGCACGACCATAGGTATGTTCGTGAAGAAATACAGTAATCTAGGCAATACGATCATTTTCATGATCGAAATTCTACCTATCAGCGATAGCGGAAGACCCATTCAGACATTTACATTGTCTTCTAGTCACGCCATGGCAGTCCCATAGTTCTCTCGCATAACTACATCCGGGTCCATGTGTAGCTGTATCCCCAGATATCGCACCGAATCAGTGGTCCACCTCAAGGGATATTCCATCTCAAATGGCCCCGTAGTCGGGGTCAGAGGGAACGTGATAGATTTATTCCAGTTGACCGTTAACCCAGAGAGAGCTCCAAACCGCACCACCTCTCGCAAGAGGGGTGCCAGGTTCTGTTCTGGCTCCCGGACATACAGAAGGGTATCATCCGCGTAGGTCGAGATGATCAAGCGGTAATTGGGAAAATTCAGCCCTCGATGACTATGGTACTCCCGCATCGCACATGCCCGCGGTTCCACCACCAGCGCGTAGAGTGTGGGCGACAAGCGGCACCCATGATGAGTGCCTCGCCGAATGGAGATCGGATCCGACACACGGTTCCCAAGGCGTATACGGGCTGTCAAATCTGAGTACAGAGCAGCCATCATCTGTAAGAACCCCTGGCCTAGTCCCAGCCTCGTTAGAACCACTCTCATAAAAGGCCACTCCACCGAGTCGAAGGCCTTCTCCATATCTAAAAACACAGCTATCGCCTTTCGGTCCTGAGAGGTGTGCTGGGGAGCTCCAAACACAGTCCTCAGGTTGTATGTAATGTGCCGACCCATCACAAAGCCTGCCTGCTCCGGTGCCACCAACTCTGGGGTTAGCAGGGCCAATCTGGTCGCAAGTACTTTCGCATATATTTTGGTGTCCACGTTGAGGAAAAGTATTTTTCGATCGACAATCATTTTAACAGGACTCCATTGGTTTTTGCATTGCAATCTCGTGGCAAACACTTTCACAGGACCCACCTGGTCGTTTTTCCTGATGTACGAGGAAAATTCTATTAGCACGACAAAAATCCATTTTTGCAGGCCTGCATTTCTGCCCAGAAACTGTCACCCGCCCAACCCCCTGTTCTCTGCAGTTCATCAGAAAGCCACATGGCCCTCACCCCGAGTAAATGATTAATTTTTCCTCTCCTGCTCCCAGCCTGATAAAACATCCTTGACACCATGATCAGTTTATCTGGACAATGGTCTGACTGCTGAACTTTCATCCAGACAATCGGAGAATGGCTCGTAAAGCCGGGGCTTTTGATCAAGGCAACTGGGCAAATAAACCTAAGGAAACCAAGCCTCGATCAAAGCAGAACTAACATTTGACTGTGTACCTTGCCTTGACCAGGTCACTAACTGCAAACACCACCTGGATCCGGCTAATCAACAACAAACACTGCCCTGATTGAACAATGATCTGGCAGCCAGGAAGGCTGGAATAAGAAATGTATAAACGGCTTGTTAGCTACAGATTTAAGTAGCAGCCTCTTCTGTCTTGTCTTTGACTAGCTTGGGACTCTGTTCCATAGTCCGGGCTATTGAAATAAATCTGGGTTCCTCCTGCAGACGAAGGCTCCTGTGTCTCCTTTTACTACGTATGAAGGGTATGGAAGATTTGGGTGGTTCCCCCGCCACCGAGACCCTGTAAGTGGGTTATTCCGGTTCTTCAACGTTCAAGAGCGACAGCGGACTATAGGAGCTGCATTCCTCCGGAGGTTTCTCTGGCTTCGGGATGGCCACAATCAGTGCCTCTCTCATTGAAGCCGGCATCACACCCGCCTCACTCATATCCACAAATAATGCAGATAGATGTGGCAGCAGCAAATCCAGGAATGTCTTATAAAACCCCACCGTGAGGCCATCTGACCCCGGGGCGCTCCCCGCTCTCATCCCACTCAGGGCTTCACGAATCTCGTCATATTCTATTGGGAGTATTAGGAATTATCTGTGTACATCCGATAAAAACTGGAGTTTAATGTGTTCCAGGTAGTCCTGGATATCTTCCTCGCTGCCCGCCCCCGCGCCTCATAAAGCTCAGAGTAGTAATCCCTAAATCTACCGACTATCTCCTCCTCAGCCGTAAGTAGATCCCCCTCCTTCGACTTTATGGCCGTAACCATTATTTTATGTCTCTGTTGCTTGACCAAGTTGGCCAGTACCAAGCCCGGCCTATCCCGCTCCCCATACACTCTAGCTGTTGCATATTTCCCTTGATGTTTCATTTCCGCATCCGCCTCTGCCTGATATTCTGCAACCAGCTCCCTGAGCTCTTATCGTGTGTCATCCGAGTTGCTACCTAGCAGTCGCCCCTCACAGTCCGCCATCTGCCGCTCCAGAGATGTCAACCATTGTCAGATGGATCGGAGCACCCCCGATTGTTTTCTCATTACCTCTCCCCTAATGTAAACCTTAAATTCTTCCCAAACCGTAGAGAAACTGTCCACGGATCCTATGTTGATGTCAAAATATGTCTCTATCGCTTCGTGTAGTTCCTCTCTAAATTGTGTGTCTTGCAGCGAGTAAGGCGGGAATCTCCATGTATATGGGGGGATTATCCTCTGTGGAGTTGTGAGTGTCATCAGGACTGGGGAATGGTTGGAGAGAGTTCTGGGGAGAACCCGACAGCCGCGCACTAGGGGGAGTAGTCATGAGGAGGCCAACCAATAATCTATGCGTGTGTGAATGTTATGAAAGGCAGAGTAGAGCGTGAAACCCCCTTGTCCCGGGTATAAGCTGCGCCACACATCCGTGAGGTCCTCGCTAGTTAATAACCCATCCAGTTCCCTGGCCATTAGAGCCGGTCTTCTGTCCGGCCACTCAATCTATCCAGCTCCGGGCATCTGGTCATATTGAAATCCCCTCCCCAAACAACATGAAGGCCAGGAAAGTCCCGCGCCACTGCGACCAGACGCCGGTAGAATTCAGGGCTGTCAAAGTTAGGGCCAATATACATTGACCACCAGCAGGTCCATCCCCCTGCCCGTGCATTGTGATATGACGTACCGGCCCCCTGGGTCAGCACATAACTTTCTCAAAGTGTATTCAGATATTCAGATTTCGGGTTCACCCAGGTCAGTACACCTCGGGTGTGTGTTGTGAAGCCTGCTGCGTTATTCTGGCCCTTCAGGCCTCTAGCCTGCAACCTTGGGCTGTTTTCGGGCAGGTGTGTCTCTTGCAACAGCGCTAAATCTATGTGGTGTCTCTGTAAATAGTTCAAAACTTTACGCAGTTTCCAAAAACCATTCAGACCTCGGACATTCCACGTTATTGCCCTAAGTGCCTCCTTCCGAGTATCCACTTCCGAGTCGTCAGGTGCCATTTACATAAACCAATGCCACAAACCATAATGGACCACCGTGTTCACTGGTAGCAATATTAACTGTTATTCTGCAAATTCTGGCATCAAAAAACAAAACCAATGTAACCCCCCCTCCTCCCCAAATCCAACACCCGACCCCACCCACAGCAGACCACCCCCAACTAGGTCGCGATACATCCAAATCCCAGGCTAACCCATCCCCCTCCCCCTCCCAACCAGCTTTCCCCCCCCCCCAGTGTCACCACATGCGGTGGAGGTTGCTCAAGTCCAGCGGCCAATGGCACAATACAGTCTCTGAGCTTGACACTCGCCTCGTCACCTCCAGCTGGCAACTATCTGTCCTGACCGCACCAGGGGTGATTCCCAACATAGGTAGCACCTAACCTATCGTTCTCTCTGTTCAGCAGGTGCTCCAATCTCCACCCCATAATAACCTAGGACAGTACCTGCTCTCCAAGTCACTCAGTCCTGATCTTCCATACCACCGCCGCAGGCACCGTCGGCTCATTCAAGGTCCAGGGCTTTCCTCTGCCCTCTCGCCCAGTCCCTAAGCGCCTTCTGTAACGCTCTTGGGTCTGTAAAGATGTACGACTGACCGTCTCTGTTGACCTTGATCTTTGACGGGTAGAGCATCGCATAATCCAGGCATTGGTCCCGCAGTTGTTTCTTCATAGGCATAAAGTGTTTCCTCCCCTCCTGAACTTTGGCAGTAAAGTCTGGGTACAGGGAGATGTTTGAGCCTTTGTATGTTAGCGTCTGCTTTTCTTGAGCTACTCGTAGGGCCGCATCTCTGTCCCTATAATTAAGGAACTTTGCGATTATCGGTCACGGCGGACCCCTGGTTTCGATCGCGGCGCCGAGCGGTGCACCCTTTCAATGATGACCTCTGCCCCTAACAAGGTCGTTAGTAGCCACTCTATGAATGTCTTCATCTTACCGGTGTGGGTCGTTTC
Source organism: Lissotriton vulgaris (assembly GCF_964263255.1). Lineage (NCBI taxonomy): Eukaryota > Metazoa > Chordata > Amphibia > Caudata > Salamandridae > Lissotriton > Lissotriton vulgaris. Next base: position 862,274,211 of record NC_141695.1, read on the forward strand.
AGGAAGTCCCACAATGCGCACGTTACAGCGCCGAGAACGCGCCTCCTAGTCTTCGGTCTTATCTTGAAGCAGCTGTATCACCCTTCCCAGTTGTTTATGACCAGCGTCAATGGTGGTTTGCGCCTCCTCTACCTCTGTGTTCCTCCTCTCCGACATGTCCAGATGTTCCGCATGTTTGTCGAGTCGTTCGCCCATTCTGTCCAACCTGTACGTCATTGCGTCCATCTTGGCCCCCAGAGACGATATACCTTCCTGCAGCCCCTTCTCCATGGACATCAAGAGGCTTTTAATGTCCTGTTCTTGTTCCACCGGAGAGGAGGACCTGCTACCGTCCTCAGTCGCCTTGTCTTTTGATTTTGCACTTTTTTGCGCAAATGGGAGTTTGGACAGGACGCGGTCCGGTTTCCCCATCTTGCCACCACTTCTAAGTTCCAGGCTCATACACGCCCCTCTCTCCGCAGGTCTCTCCAAGCAACTTGGGGCTGCGAGTAGTGCACCAGGAGTCGCCTCAGTAATTGGTCCCGTGCACACTTCGGGTAAGTGGCGCAGACCACTAGGTGCTCAGCTGCACTCAAACAGCTCTGTCTAGTTCCACATCCAGGGCCCTTCGCACAGGTGTCTTCCCCCGAGGCCTCTATGAACCACCACTCCAGATTTGCCTGTAGCTTCTTGTGGCCCCCAATGCAGAGTCACGTGCTCCCTACCTGCATCGTCGCTCCCGTGTAGAACTCCTCAGGAGCAGTCAGCCAGACATGTTATGGGATTAGGCCGCACAGCCAGTTGCAAGACCGGTGGTTCCGTTTCAGCCGCAAAACCTGGGAGAAGCCCCTTTCCACCTCAGGGAGTTACCGCACCTCTCCCGCAGCCGATCACCCTCCTCTCATGCACGCAGCTGGGCTCCAGCCGTGTCCCGTCTCCCCTCCCACAGTCGAGTCTCTGGCTGCGCAGGGTTAACTCAGCAGAGGCTCTGTAACGGGCGCTGCTACCGACCAAACGGGCAAGTCCCTCGTTCCGGCCTGCTCCGCAAAGGATCTCCGCTTCTCCGGGCCACCAGCGCAGGGCCCAGCCGCACGCAGGGCGACGTTGCGGGCAGGTCTCCAAATCTAGGCCGATGCTTCTGGGCCCAGCCACTCTCCGAGTTGTCTCCCCACGAGCCTTTCACAGCGTCTATCTCTCCTCACTGCCGCACGACTGGAGGAGCTCAGAAGCGTCCCTCAGCTCTTCAGCTGTGTATGTATGTCCCCATCTGCGTCAGGGCTCAGGATTTTAAAGGATCTTTTACCAGCTTTGCGGAGCTTGAGACTCAAGCCCCAATCTTGGTCTTGAGCAAGCTCCGGCCCCCAAGTCCTGTCCACTAGTTAGGGCACTTATAAAACAACTTAAGTCCCTTTATCCCTCCTAGTCTCTCTGGGAGCTGTGATCTAATGCGCCTTTCCATCCGTCCAGCCACTCAACCGCCTTCTCTGGTGCCTCAAAGAATCTATTTTTTCCACCTGCCTCCACCCGCAGGCGGGCCGGGAACAACATCGAATATTTAAGTCCTTTATCTCTCAGTATCTTCTTGACTCCCAAGAACGACCTGCGTTGCCTCTGCACCATCTGAGTGAAATCTGAAAAAATGTCACCTCCGAGTTTTCCAATTGAATGGGCTGAGCCACTCTAGCTGTCTGTAGAATTACATCTCTGTCTCGATAGTTTAGGAGTCTAGCCAGTATAGGGCGGGGGGAGCTCTGGGTCTCGGTCGTCCCCCTGGCACCCTGTGCGCTCTTTCCACAACAAACATGTTAGACAGGCCCTTAGGTTGCAGTTGCTTGGTAATCAGGTCTTCCACAAAGAGGTCCACCACCTGCCCCTCCACTTTTTCTGGCACACCAAGGATGCGTACGTTGTTACGTCTACTGCGACCTTCATACTCGTCTAGTTTGCCCTCGGCGAACTTACGGAATGCTTGCAATTCCCGGACTTCAGTTTGTGGCTGGCTAGTATCCTCTACCAGGCTAGTGGTGGTTATTTCGAGCTGTTTAACCTTCTCTCTATTTTTAGCCAAGTCTGCTCTAATTAACATAACCTCAGAGGAGATGGCGTCCATCCTCGGTTCCAGGGATGTGCGGATCCCCCCAATTACGTCCAGTACATCTTTCAAAGTGTGCTCAAGGGTTCCGTTGTTTGGCCCTCCCAACGACTTATCCTTGGGTAGGTGTTGTTCTATCATTGCCGCCTTTGAGCAGGTGTATCTGTTCAATTTGTTAGTTTGTGTGTTTTTGGGGCCCTTGGCGTTGGACATATTTATGATGCATGGAAAGTGACGCCGTTTGATGGGTTAAGCGTCTATTCTCAGTCGTTAAAAATGATGGGAGCAGCTTCACAGGCAGTGGTGTATCAAGCCCTCTGGATCCGTGTAACAGGCTCTCTTTTGCAAAGATCAACTCCAGAGGGTTCCCAGATCTCCCTTTGTTCCCCTGCCAGTCGCTGCTTTGGGTTGGCTTTCAGCAATGTTAATTTGTCACTCGGCCAAGTCTCCTGTCTGACCACCCGTTCACCTGTCCTTGGAGGCCAGTCTAATACTGTGGGAGGTTCTTAGCACAAGTAATTTATTTCAGATGGGAGGCCTCCCTCTGCATCTGTGTTATGCCACCGTGTTAGTTGAACCTCACCCATAGGGGTTTATGATGCTGTGGGCCCAGTCCGTATTGTCCAAGATGACCCGTGCTGAGAGCCCCTTCACTTTGTGCCCACTGTGCTTAAATCTCCCGGTGGTCCCCCCTCGTCTGAGCAAGTTGCTGCAGGCACAAGTGCCGCTTGTGATAAGGTCCTCACCCGATCCCCAGGCGACACTCACAGTGTCTTTCAAGTCCCCGCATCTGGGGAACCACCACGGAGCTCTCGCAGATGTATGCCTCCCTCCTGGGCCCGGTCCGTTCTCTGCCCTCTTTCATCCGTCAGCTGTGCCTCAATGCAGCCTGGCAATACAGTGGGCTCACCTCGTACCTCGCTCTTGGTAGGTCACTACGTCTTTCGTGGTTCTCCACAGCGTCATGGCGGCAGTCTTTCCAAGGCCCGTCTCAGCCCCGGCCTCCACCGGTGAGCAGCATCTCTGGTCGGAATGAGCTCCGATGCCATAGGTCTGCTGCACTCGCTGTCTCACCACGGTCTCACTGGTGCCGAGGGTATCTCTCTGCAATCCCCCCTTGTTCCAGCTCCAGGCAACCCAAGGTGTCCTCCGTTCGCTGCCTCACTATTCTGGGCCTCCCCCGCACTCGAGTCCCCGGCTTTCTTCTACGAGCAGGCCGGGATTGGGCACCGTCATATCTCCGGCTCCTCCGGTCACTGTGGCTCGATCTTGGACTCCAAGTGCTTCACAGGGCTTCCGGAAGCCGAATCTGGCCTCGGGACACGGATCTGTTTGTCGGATATTTGCGGGGAGAGTAGGTCAGGCGCGGAGTGTTTCTAACGTGCAACCATCTTAGAACACCGCTTTGCCACGCCCCCACAATCACATTATTAATTACAAAATAACACTTACTTGAACATTATTTTAATTGGCTGTTAAATACATAATGTGTTGCACAGAAGGAATTGTATGTTTTTTAATGCAAAAACGTGAGAGAACAAAAGAACTGCATCTGCACATTCATAACGATTGAGGGTTAGCTCATGGCATTGCAAATGGCAATACAAGCACATCTGTTCCCAAAGAAGCTAACGATAAGTTACTTTTGAACACTAGGATAGGGACAATGAATTCCAATCAATTAATGAAAACAAATAAACCATGCAATTTTCTGCAATGTGACAAGCACTCTTGTTAATGCACCTAGTTATGCTAAATACACCAAAACTTTATTTGCCACTTTTTCTAATAAGATATGTTACTTCTACAGTTTCCATCGTACATTCCTAGTAGACCCCAAACCTACCTCCTGACATACCAAGCAGCCTTCAGAACCCCCATGCCAGCCACTGGACGCCTTCATGCGTCTAGACTACTCTCAGAGACTCCAACTGACCCCCATAGACACACAGCAGGCTGTCAGCTCGCCCCTTCTGCCCCTCTATTTACCCCTTAGGCTCACCCAGTTGTCTCTAAGTCCGGTTTGAGTTACCACCATCTGATAAACTCCTTGTCCTATCAGAGATTCTTGATGTGCCTGCAGATACTGCTAGAGTGATCTTGAATCCAGAATATGCTCTCAGAAGCCTGTAGACTGCCCTACCCTTAGCTGAGCCGTAAATGCTCCTAATCAGAGACTGCTGGTGTGTACTCAGATATCTTCAGCATGTCCTCAGGGGACCATGACCATGTCTTTGTTCACCACCAGCTGGTCCGAAACCTTCACCTGCCAGCCCTTAAAGACCTTAGAGTGTGCTTTCAGGCAACTCCAGCAGACCTTAAAAATACCCTTTTTTCACCCTCAATCTGACATCAGAGTTCACCTGGTCTTCAGTGACTGGGGGATTGAGTGCATGTCATTTACATGAATTCATTGTTGTGCCTTATTCTTCAAGGGCCATATTACTGAAAGTGCCATGCTGGGCTCGATAGGCATGTGTGCCTGCCCTGGGGCACTCTGGTATTACAGATGGGAACACTTGTGCGACCCTTCTTTAATAATGTTAGCACTCCAGTGCTATCGTGAAAGGGTGTTCTCTCATTTGCATGGGGGAGTGACCACTTGCAAATGAGGGAATCACAATGACTCTGCATCTGAGCCGGATTACAGATGAGGGCACAGAGGCAAACATTCCCTCAGGAGGTGTACTGAAAGTGTGCCACAATAAGGTGTCGCTCTGTCAGCATACCCCCTGAGGGCAGCCTTCTCAAGGGGTGCAAAGGGGTCCCAGGGACCCCCCAGACATCCCCCTCAGGTGGGTGCAGTCACTCATTGCACCTGTCTGCAAGGGGATCTCTAATCCCTCTCGAAAGTGTAGGCAGGTTGCTGCCTTTACTGTGAAACATAGAGCAGCTTTTAAATGTCTGCTCCGTCTTTCACTTGAATTCGATACCCTGAGGGCAACACGAGTTTGTGGCTTCCCTGAGGGCAGCACATGCATCACAAAAGTGCACATTTTCCTGTTTAAAGGTGTGCCGTGGCGCAAACAGGGAAAATACACCCTTTTGGTAATACAGGCCCAGTCATCAACTCTGCACAATGGATAGCTGAAAATAGTTCTTAATTCATAGCTGTGGTCTCCTCAAATCACAAACAGGACCCACATTTCTGATATTTTCGTGTGGTATGCACAAGGCTGTGAGCCCAATTAACTAATGTGACTATCTGCGATTCTAAAGGTAGAAGCCCTTTCAAGCAGATCTGTGCCCCTGTTGGAGCTATTTCTGATAATAATCTACCATGTTAGAAATAAAGCGCCTAATGTGGGGTTGCAGACTGTTGTTCTCAAGAATAGCTGGGGAAATGTACCTTCAAAGTTAAGATTCAAAATATAATTTCAAGTGACAGTTATTATGAACTAACCATGCCTCAAAAAGCGTTGAGATTTGTAATTTAGTAAACATGAAGGTTATTAAAAATATTAAAATTCAATAGATGAGGCAAAAATATATCAGAGTCAATCAAGGTGTCACAAGCATATAGCTCGGAGGTCAATCATAATAGATACAGAATGAGCAATGGAGAATAGTCTAAGTCCAGAATATGCAGCAAATCAATGGACAGTCAGGCAGCATCCTAAGAGGAAATGAATAAAGGTCAGCCAGAACATTAACAGCATGGGTGTGGCCGTGTGGGCCGCCGTGAAGTTATGGGACACAAAAATAAACAGGGGATAGGTGGGTTTCTTAGCTTTCCTTAGCTTTTATTTGTTCATAACCTGAGGAGGTGGACCAAACGTTGGTTTGAGAGCTAGGATTTAAAGTTCCTTCTCCTTGGTATCAAAGTTCAATCCGAAGGGTTTTCAAACAGACAAAATAATAATGAATCAGGCTCTTCCGTAGTGACTGTCAGAGTCTTCTGTGGCTCTCCCGGGTCTGTTTTTTTCTCCGGCCGTTGGGTAAGGAAGGGAAAAGAACAAAACAAAGGTCGGGTCAATATCCACACCTTTTATCACTCTTTGTGCTACCATCACCAGAATTAACTGAGGTGTGATAGGGGAAAAGGGGGTGTAGGGATCTTTCCTTCTTAATACACCCGAGTGCCCTATTTCCCCAAACCTCCCCCACCAAAATGATCCCCTGAACGGTACTCGCCTCAGGCCACGACCTGTGTCCAGGGCCGTGGCGTAAGGACCCGTGGCGTCTTCTCCCTTCGCTAGCCCGCTGGGTATGGTCGCAGTACACAATACTCCTTCTCCTCGAGTGCTGTCCTCCTCCTCCTCGCTCCGCTCCTTATCCGTCTACCGCACGTCTCCTCCGGTGCCGCTCCACTCCTGACTCGTCTCCTGCACGCCTTCTCCGGTATCGCTCCACTCCCGACTCATCTCCGCCTCAGTCCTCTCCTCGCTTGTCCTCCGCACGCCGCCTTCTCCGATGCTACTGCTGCACCCCGGTCCGTAGTCCTTTCTTCCTTTTGACGTTCTTCTTTCGTTGACGTCAACGTCGTAGGACGCTCCTCTGCTGGCCCAGCCACTAGACCGCTGCTTGCTGCCGTAGCCGTCGATGGTGTCGGCTCGTTATTTCACTTCCAGTCTGCCCTTGGCGAGTCCTCCTCACAATGGGTTTTTATAGGAAAATTCACTTTCGAACGCAATGGAAATAGCAAAGTCAGCACAGGGTGAGCAAATGTAACAACATATCATCAAATCGCAATACAACATTACAAAACGTCATATGAATACCGCCATCTTAACACTATTCACTGCATCATAATGAATCTCCTCTGACTTAATGTCTTGGGATGTTTTAACACAAATCTAGTTAACAGAGAAAACAGAATTCCCTTACCTACCACATTATTTTAATACAATTGTGTTTCAGATTATAATCAAATGTTGGTGACAAAGGCTCAACAATAATTTACATTCTTTCAAAAAATATGTGATTTATTTCATTTTTTTAGGTATAAATTCTTTGGTTAACATTAATTTGCATAGATTGACATTTCTTTATCAGTTCTTCACAAAATACAAAATTACCATTTTTTTAGACAAAGATTTTTTTTAAATAATGTAGACAGAAAAGACATAAAAAAGAACATACAATACATAGCTATGTACAAGACTGAATTTCACCATGATCAATGTGAGACCCCGCACTTGACCAAGTGCGGGGGTCTCACATTGATCTTGGAGACCTGTATTCATGATTTTACTTCCTTGTTTCAAATGGTGTGGTGATGTATGTAGATAGAGTGAGAATGTTGAGAATGTTGTGAATGTGTGTATATGTTTGGACTTTTTTCTTCTACCAGGGGGTTAATGAATTATGTATAAATTTGTACCAACATTTGATTATAATCTGAAACACAATTGTATTAAATTAATGTGGTAGGTAAGCGAATTCTGTTTTCTCTGTTATGTTGTTTCATTCCCCTCCTATCCTGGCTTGATTACGTCTTGAGGGGGTCCCATCATTTTTGCTATTAACACAAATCTAGTTACATAAACAACAGCAGCCTTATGAGTGAATGAGCCTACAGTGAGTGAACAGGAAAAGACCTTGAAAAGCAACAATCTATAGAAAGGATTTCCTCTGAGGCTCTTCAGAAACATCATGTCAACACAACGCACCTGTGCACATTTTGCTGCATGTGGTGTAAATGAAAAGTGAAAAAATGCCAACTTTAAAATCCAAAATCGAAGTCTAATTCAGGCCCAGTTTGTCCTATGCCAAGAAAACACACTTCTATACACAGCAATGTTGTTCACGTTACAAAGCAAATATTATTTAACCTAAAAAATAGCATTGACATCCCAAGACCAAAAAGCAATGCCACTTAGTCAAAGCACTGTTTGGCCAAGATGGCTGTTAGATGTTTGGGTTTCAATTTGTTTTTGGCCTCTTTCAGGCAATAATATTAGTAATCGATGACTAACTAATGGTCTGGATTCTTAATATTAATGACAGAATATTGATGGTGCTTAACATTGAAGTCATAACATCAAAGTTTTGAATGTCAAAAATACATTTGTCTTTTTGTAACAATAATAATAACAATTTGAATAGCTATTCTTTAATATTGTGGGTTTAAATATTGTTTTGGGTGTCTTTGTTTAATTTATATGATCATTGATTTCTTTGTAAAATTAAAAAAGAAAGACATTTAAATAAAAAAAAAAATGTAACTCAAGTTGTTGGGTTTTATAGGGGTTTCGGGTGGATAGTGTTTTAATATAATGTTTCCATTTTATTTATTGAAGACATTTATTAGTGTTGATATTTTTAGGATTTAGATCTGTTTTTATTTATTTTTAGTAAGAAGCAATACAAATCTGCCCACATACATCCATTGGCCGGTGGTGAATCGTGTATTAAGTGCTATGAGCGTGTATCGCAGTGAAACAAGTAGAGGAATAAAATAAGAAAGGGAGAGACATAATAGGTTCAGAACAGGAAGGAGGATATAATCTGGCGTGCGCTGATGTGAAGACCCTGGAAGGTATACTCAGGCAGATTGGTTGTCGTCAGGTACAGTCACAGAGGTTAAATGTAGTACTTGTAGGTATTAGAGGCAGGATAATTCACGGAATTCGCATGCTAAATATTTAGGGCAGGTTTGTCACATCTTGTCAAGTAGAGGAAGGTGGTGTATAGCCACAGCCGTCAATTTTTCCATCCTAATTATGTCTCATAATTTATGTAGCCAGTCCAGTAATTCGGTACAGCGTCTGTGCCCCACCTGGCGAAGAGGAGTTGCTTAGCTGCTCCCAATGCAAGGGTAATGGCTCTGCCTCTAGTGGACCGTAGGGGATAAGTGAGGTGGTTGGGAATACCCAAGAGAACATAGCTCGAGAACCTGGCGATATCCTTCGTGAACATATTATTTACTTCTTCCAAGACCCCTTTCCAGATACACTGCAACTTGGGGCATTGCCATAAAAGATGTGTAAGCGTACCCTGTTGACCACAGTGGCACCATCAATGGCTATCCCCCGTGGAAGCCCAGGCGGCAATCCTGGCTGCTGAAGTACTAGTAGTTTGCAATTTTTAGGAGCATTTCTTTACTAGTGGTGTTAAGGGCGGATGTGCACGCTCGGTGCAGAATGACATTCCACTCCTGTCTGTAAAGGGTCGCCCACACGTCCCCTCATGTCTGGTGTACGTGGGTGAATTAAGGGGGGTCTGCGGTATAACTAAAAAATCATAAAGGTCAGATAGTAGTTTCTTGTCAGTGGAACGCGTGAGAAGCCACTTTTCAAAAGGTGTTAGTACCCTACTGGTGGTGTACGGTCGAATCCAAGGCTGAGTCACCCAGTATGTCACTGTTAGGTATTGCCAGCTCGCTGTGTCAGGGAGACCATAAGAGGACCGCAAGGTAGGAAAGTCCATAAGCCCTTCGGCATCAAATAAGTCGCACACCCATTTGAAACTGGATTTCTGCCAGGCCACGAATGCCAAGCCTGAGGCAGCCGGGTTGCTTATCATTGGCGTCTGCACAGATATTGGTGTAGAGAGGCTGTGTCACAGCTGGACCCTCTCCCTAACCCCAATAGTGCCCGAACTACTGGCGAAACATAGTCACCGACCGGCCTGCTGGGTTTTGACAGTCACAGTATTTTCCAAATGTGGATGGAAACAATTGCCTAGTCTATGAAGCAACAATGTTTCTCCATTTGAGTGTGAGACCACTCCACCATGTAGTGCAATAGACTCGCTGGGTAGTAGCAGCGCAGATTTGGGATCCCCAGTCCTCCGGCATTTAGCGGCAGATAGGCACGGGATCTGGCCATTCTACCTCATTTACCCGCCCAGACAAAGTCCCAGATATGGGATTGCAATTTGTCTAGCCTCATTGAGGGAGGTTGGAGGGGCAAGGTATGCATAACATTAAGAAGTTTAGGAAGTAATGCCATCTTCATAGCAGCTATCCATCTGAGCCAAGACAGACCGTTAAACCTCCTTTTATCAAGATTAAACCGTGTGCTAGTGAGGAGGAGTCCACAGTAATGGGCCACCGTAGCCGTGAGTGTGGAATGTACCTGTATCCCCAGATAAAGGATCTCACTCTGCCAATTGAAAGGGCAAACAGGCAGCGGGCCAGGCTTTCTCCGTCTCAGAGACAGTTTCTGCAGATTAGTCTTGAAACCGGAGGCCTCGTCGAAAATAACTAGCTCTGTCAACCAGACTGCTACAGTAAGTTTGGGGTCAGTGAGGGTTAAAAGGACATCATCTGCATACAGCATAATCTTATGTTGTCTCCCACCCATCCGGATGCCCGTTATGCGGGGGTTATTCCATATACGTTCCACAAAGGGCTCCATATAGGAGGCGAAAAGCAGGGGAGATGGGACTGCCCTGCCTTGTTCCACACATGATGGGAAATGTGAAGGCCCTTACACCGTTTTCACACACCCAAGCCCGGGTAGCAAGATAGCAAGAGTGTATCCACTGGTGGAACCGGGGGCCAATACCCATAATTTTGTAAGATGCCCTGCAGGTAGGGCCAGTGCCCCCGATCAAAGGCTTTTTCAGCACCGATCGAAATTAATAAGGCCTGTACCTGTGTGCATCGCACCTTGTCCAGGAGATGGCACAGTCGTTTTGTGTTGTCGCTGCATCCTCATTCTGGGATAAAACCAGCTTGGTCAGGGTCTTCCAAATCAACAGTCTGCGAGCTGGAACACTGGTGAAAAGTTTAGCTTCGACATTCAAAAGTAAGAGTTTGGGCGGGAGGAGGAACAGCATTTGTGGTCCTTGCCTGCCTTGGGGATCACTTTGATTGTGGCCAGGCACATAGAGTTTGGCAGTGTACCCATCTCACTGAAGGAATTAAACATCCGTGCCAAAATTGGGGAAAGCTGTGGGGCGAAAGCCTTATAGAATGCAGCGCTATTGCTGTTTGGGCCTGGTGCCTTGTTAGGTTGTATCTTTTCAATGGCTGTTAGGACTTCCTGCGAAGTAATATGTACACCCAGGGCAGTGAATGGAGTTGTGTTGGCAGTGGGGGGATCTGAGATAGATACACCCATACATCAGACTCCAGCAGGGGTTCTGCCGTATAGAGGGTTGCATAGAATGCTCAAAAGACCTCTGTAATGTCTTTATCCTGGTATCGCAGGGTGCAATCTGCTCTCTGTATTTTGGGGATTCTCCCATCAGTTGCTTGCATTCGGAGGCGGTGCACAAGCATGCACCCCGCCTTGTTACCGCCAGCATGATATTTCTGGCGGATTTGAAGTAGCGGGTATTATGCTTTCGCCATGTCTATCTCACATAATTGTTTCCGGGCAGCTGCCAATTGATGGCGGACCTTGATAGAGCCCGACCATACAAGGGTGGCCTCGAGCTCCCTGACTTGTAACTCCAGCTGGTGACTTTTGGTCTGCCTCTCTCTGTTATAGACTTTGGCCAGAGCAAGGAAATGGCCCCTGATCACTACCTTGAACGTCTCCCATAATGTTGCTACAGCAACATTAGGTGTGTCATTCATTTTCAAAAAGGAATTATGGCTGTCAGGGTATCTGTGAGGATTTTGATTGTAGGTGAGGAGTTTTACATTAAGCGGCCAGACTGGTGGGGCCAGTGGACGTCCGCCAAGATTGAGCCGCAGGGTTATGGGAGAATGGTCAGAGAGCGCTGCGCTCCAATGTCTTCCAAGACCTTGTCTCGAGTCACCCGGGTGAGGTGAGAAAATAATCGATACGGGCATATGTGCGGTGGGCAGCTGAGAAAAAAGAGTATTCCAAAGTTGTGGGATGTTTGCATCGCCAGATGTCAGTTACTCCCAACTCCTATTCCTAAAAGCATCCATTGCGATATTGAAGTCCCCACCAAGTCCTTGTCCGGGGAGGTCAACAGTCGGCCCAGTGAGTCCCTAAGGAAATCTTCCTGATGTTCGGTGCATAGATTGTAGCTATAGTGTATCTAGGGCCCTGGATCAAGACATGCAATGCCAAGAGCCTGCCTGGGATTTCCTCAAATATCCATTCTACCCTTCCCGGAAAATGGGTAGCAAACAGGATTGCGACCCCGCCGACTTGGCTCCCCCATACGAGATGTTTTGGCGATTGAACTAGCGGGATAGCAGCCTGCGCCAATCACCCTGGGCAAAGTGAGTCACCTGTAGCATATAGATGCCACATTTAGTGTCTTTATGGAGGGAGAGGAGTGCTAAGCATTTAGCTGGTATGTTAAGGCCCCAAATGTTGAGGCTAAGTATGGACAGTACCTTGCAAACACCGGGAACAGGGCATGCCAGTACACCACCAACAGAAGGGCACGCCAGGCCTCCTGTGGGGAACATGCGTGGTAATCCATATGAGGGGTGGGGAGAGAAGAGCAGAAAAGGGTATGAAGACAGGAGGAAAAGAAATGAAACAGTAAATCGAACATGTCCCCTGCCTGGGGACAACCAGAAAGCAATAGTGAGGGCCCATGTTGTAGGCAAGATCAACAGAGATTCGGCCTCAGCACAAAGATGGTCTGCCAGAGAGGTATTGAGCAGGTGACAGAGGAAATGCAAAAGCAAAGTGTTTGTGGCCGTGGCCATCAACAAGGCATGAGTCACGGGCTCAGTTGAAAGACCAATACAACTTGGGCCAATCAGTGATCACCATCTGCGCCCTCATGGTCTCCTTCCTGCTGGAGCTGCTGAAGCAATCTGGTGCGAGCCTCCCAGATGCCGGCCTCAGACGGCTTGCTCAGTATTTTCATCTTCCGTTTTTTGTTGTGCCGTGAGGTGGATGAGGAGCCCCGTTGTGGGGACATCACAGCAGACTGTAGGTCCAGCAAATCAGGGAGAGCTCCCGCATCCTCAAGAGTGCGTACCACTCAAACCTCCTCCTGGAACACAAATTGAAGATGGAAGGGATGGCCCCAAATATATCTAATGTTCTCGGCCCGTAGGAGATCCGTGGTGGTTTAGGGCTTTCTGGCACTGCAATGTTATCGGGCAAAGTTCTTGGTAGAGCCAAAGTCGATGGCCCTCAAAGTCATTGAGTGGCAGTTCCCGGGCAGCTGCCATGGTAACTTCCTTCTGCTGGTAAGAATGGAGGCAGTTAAGTATGTCCTGCGGTTGCCCCTCTAACTCCTCATCTTGTGCATCTCGACACTCCTCCAGCGACGCCACCCTCAGGCCCAATGCTTCCACATCATGGCTCTCCCTAATCTCGGTCTCAATAACTCGCTTGAACCTGTGAAGGCATCTTGCAGGGTTCCAAACAGTTGTTACAGGAATGCCTTGGTGATTCGGTGAGTCATCTGGAGCCAGTTCATCCTCTTGGGTGTCATCTGCAGAGGGGTCTGTTGCTGTAGTCCCAGGTGTCTCCTCTTCTTTGTTCCCGGCAGACTTGGCAAAGAAGTCCTTGACCAAAGAGTCTTTTATCCTTGTGCAATGCGAGGACATGGCTATGTCTCAGCGGGGTCACAAGGCACACCAGCCACTACTACTACATCAGATTGCCAGCCCCGGTTAGGCGCTACGCAGTAAAGATGCTCCAAACTTCCATAGGTAAGCAGAGGTACAGGGAACACCCTTGCGCAGGACCAGGAGTGTCCCACCACTCCAGGAGGAGCTGCTCATGCACCCGTCCATACCAGGCGGGAGTAACTGGCCCTGCAGAGGTTGCAACAGACAACTGGAGGGTGGTCTCACTTAGGGGCTCCGCGCACCACCTCACCGTCAACAAGGCCCAGTGAGACACAGAGGGGGCAGTTCAACCAGTGCTCCTATGGTGATACCACCGGCAACCAAAGGCTGCAGCGCAGATGGGAGGGGGGGGGGGGGTCAGAGTGTCTCAGAGACCAGCCAGCCCACCACCTGTGGGCCACAGACAGTTACCGTTTGCCAAGCCTTGTTTCACGCCCCCCCCTGTGCAATATGGGCTATCCATGTGCACACCACAGCACTCCCTGCCGGGCACCAGCTTCATCGCGGCACCGTCCTACCCAAACATGCCCTCGTATACCGGCCAGGCACCACCAAATGTGCCATGCTTCAAATGTTAATTGTTTCTGGGGAAAGGAAGGAGAGCACGCCATACCAGCTGCATCTCCAGATCAATGATCCTCGGTGGTGGTGTAGACCAGTCGGCGCGGCAACGACAGGGCTGAGTCACAGCTGCGGTCCCCACGCCCTGCACATGAAGTCCAACAGCGGCCCAGAGGGCGGACCACACCGCGACCACTTCAGCCCTGTCCCAGACACACAACAAGGGCAACACAAGCCTCCAGTAGGCCACGAAGCCACAGGTGGCTTGCTATCGCGAACCTCGCAGCCCAGAGCCTGGGCCGCAACTTCACACCACTGCACCCCCACTCCCACCAAGCCAACAGCCCGATCACTCACCCGCTGCGGATTGGGCACCAGGGGACAGGATGGGCACGGGCTGTGCTCCGCGCTCCAGTGCCCCACCATCGGCTCCTTCTGGGATCAGCTCCCTCTATGCTTTGGCACACTCGTCCTCCACACACCTCCGTGAACCGCCTCTCACAGGCCGCCGTCACACTTCCAGTGGGACAGCATGAATGTTCTGCAGCAGTGCGGAGCAGAAAACGAAGTCCGAGTTGTGCGACTTACTCGGTCACCATCTTGGACCCTCCACTATATTTTTTATTATGTTTTAGAGTTTAGTATGATTTGTTTTGTTTTTGCTACTGTTAAGGTTTTTGGAGATATGCTTACTATTTATTTTGAAAATATGTTTATTGATAAATAATTTTCAGATCTATTTTAAAAATTACATTTTGTATTTTACTTCATTGTTATTAATTCATAATTATATTTTTAGAATGAAATTAGTCTGTTAATAATTGAGAGTGTTACTTTATAATTATTTGTATTTGATATGTTTAAAAGTGGTATTTGTTAATTGATTTTATTTTGCAATTGTTTGACTTTAATAAGTAATAATAAGTAATAAATTAATGTTTTTTCTTTATTGTATTTCTATTTTTTTCATTTTTTACATTAATGATAATTAGTTTACATTATAAATGGAACATCCCCCCCTCTGCCACCCCCTCCCCCGAAACCACATTGTTTACAATGTTTTTTCTTCTGGATTAACAGAAGAAAAATCTCTTATGACCCAACTACTTTCACATCTGACAAAGTCACTATTTTAAATCAGCAGCTACAACATTGACAGCATATACTTTTTCATTTTAGTATATAAATGTTATTTCTTATTTCTTACTTTTTCTGAAAAAAACATTTTTTCTCTTTTCTTTGTTTTTTGTACATTACTTTCTTAGATCACCTTTTACAAAAAGAGACATATATACTACATAAACATACACATACCATACAGAGAAAAGAACCTAATACATTCACACAATTACCTCATTCACATACACACATACTAAACACAATCATAATTTATTCTGAGTCTGAGGGATCACAAGTTGTAACGTGATCTAATACGCTGGATTACACATATTTCGTCTGTCCTCTCATGCTCCTCAAAATCCAACACTTAACCCAATATTGCTTAGTTTGGAGTGGTAAACCTGATACCTCCAGAGTCCATAACTTTCCCTAATGTGCTTAGTTTGCGTTGGGGATAGTAAACCTGACTCCCCCCTAACATTGTTCACAATGTTGATTAATTTGGAGTATGAATAGTAATACTGAACCCCCAAATCTATGCATTCACCCTATTGTTATTTGGAATGGTAATTCTGACACCTTTACTAAATAGATACTCTTTCCGTCATTTTAGACAGAATGTAGTTGGAATAGTAAATCAGACCCGTCCCTCTAATATACGTGAATTTTAAAAAAAGAAAGTATTTAGAATTTTTAAAATTGGAAAATAAATTTGTGAAGCTATATCATTTTTTTTATTTTAGATAAATGTATTTGTTTTAAACAATTATTTACATTATGTATTTGATCCGTGTTTTGTAATTTACATATTTTGTAATGTATATAAGGTAGTTTGTTTTATTTGTTATTTTTACATATTTATTAATGAATAGTTATGAACTAAATTATTTTGAATTATATAAAAAAATATTTTTTACTGTATTGCAACTTGTTAACATTTTAAATGTATTTTATTTTAATACATTTACTATTTTTCGATTATATTTTTAATACTGTTTACACTGTGTAGTTTTTTGATGTTTTGATTAATTAGAATGTTAATTTTAAAGCTCAATGGTAATATATATATATATATATATATATATATATATATATATATACTAGCAGCCCGCCCCGGCGTTGCCCGAGGGCAGAAGGGGGCTGGGGTTGCATTTTGTGCTTTTGTTTAGCTCCGGCCGGGCCCCCCGTCCTCCCGCCCGCCCGCCCCGACATTGCCTATACCGCTGCCCGCCTGCCTGCCTCCCACCCGCCTCCCGCCTCCCGCTCTGCCTAGCAGCCCGCCCCGGCGTTGCCTGGGGGCAGAAGGGGGCTGGGGGCTGCATTTTGTGCTTTTGTTTAGTCCCGGCCGGGCCCCCTGCCCTCCCGCCCGCCCGCCCGCCCCGACATTGCCTATACCGCTGCCCGCCCGCCTGCCTCCCGCCTGCCTCCCGCCTCCCGCCTCTGCCTTACCTCAGCTGCGCTCCGGTCTTAGCCCCCACTCCCGGGCCCCCGCCCGCCCCGACATTGCACGGACCGCCTCGCCTTACCTGAGCCCCCGAGCCGCACGTCGCCGCTCGTCACCGCTCCTCCCCGCCTGTCGTCATCACGCAGGTGTAGGTGGCGGTCAGCGCTACGTCATGGCCGGCGCTTGTTTTAGGGGACTACTTTGTTTTTAAACTTACATTTTTTTATTTACGTTTATTTTTTATTTTATGCAGCCTATGTCCATCTACACACCCTGAGGATTACAACAATGTATTAGGTGTGTGGATTGGCGCTGTGGTTCCCGAGTTTACCTTGCCAAAAGGTTTCTGTTCTCTCTTTATAATAGTAGTATATATATATATATCTATATATATATATCTATAAGTGGCCGGGGGGTCTTAACACCACGGAGGACCTCCACACATACCTGTGACCACTCTGGGACAATGCCACCCTCACCCTACAGCGAACACCATGACATGATTACAGTCTGAGGAACAAAAGGAGTTGGTCCGCACCATGCACTTTGTTTACATATTTATATTTATATTGTACTATACTATGTATAATTTATATGTTGAGTGTATATATCAGGTGTGTGTAAATATATGAATTGATTGATTTTAGCCGTCATCTTAGATATTGGGGTAGTATGTTTTTTATCCTGGTTTTTGATATGGCGACTGATTTTAGTCATGTTACCGATTCCCTTTCTCTTTTAGACTGTTTTTATGGTGTGATGATTATTCTTATATGTGCAATATTAATGATGTATGAAATTATCTTGTTTTGATAACTGGAAGCTAAGCACTGTTTTAATAGGGTTTAGACTTCCCTTCCTCCCTTATCCCAGTACTGTATAACCTCCAGCACCAGCCACTTTATTTGTACTTGCACTTTTTTGACCGCACATTGTCACTTTAGAGGAAGGAATTATAATCAATTTTTTCCATAAGACACGAGGTCACTTTAAATATACAAGTGCAATAGTTTAGCCAAAAGATAAGAATGATATAATGGAACCGGATGTATGTTTAGGCTCCACAATCTTTTCCTTTTTGAGCTTTTGTGGCTGGTACATTTGACGTCTTGAATTCATTTCTTCTTGTGTTTTTTTCCCCCTTTTTTTACAAAAGAGATCCATAATGATAGAATTAATTTCTCCTTTTTTTGGATCCTTCTTTTCACTACTATTATAACAATAGTAGTGAATATTTGTATAATCTTGTATTATATTTTAATACACTAGGGTGAGCACACATTTTTTATGCACAATAATTTTTGTTAGATTGTGATGGACAAGTGGGTATATTTCTTTCTCAACGCCATCGGGAAGAGTTATATAGGCATTTATGCAGTTATCACCAATCTTTATTAAATTGGTAATACTCTTCGCACACTAAAATTGAAACAGTACATGCATAAGTTTAAATTAATTTATAATTATGCAATATTGTGATTCATTTATGTATTTATACAGGTATTCTCAAAGTTTTAATATTGGTACTAGGAGAAAGCATATGTAAAATGTATTCATACATACTAGTATTTTTTCTATGTCCACCACTGTCTGACATGTGACCACACGTTATCACTTTAAATGGGCAAAAAGCAATCTGTATCGCCATGTGACCAAGGCCGCTGGGACGGCTGAAACGCGTCATGACAGACTACCTAATGGCTAAATAAAGAATGCTGAAAAAGAAAGTTGGTCCTTGCCTCGAGTTTCCTTTGGAAGGAGCGCTGCTGCGAGGTATTTGCAGATATATATATATATATATCTCACAACAAAGTTTTACTCCAAAGGATGGGCCACCAGGTAAATAATTATTGCACTCGTTTTGAAGAAAATGCAGCAGGCGGGTTTGGCGGACAACTGGCTTTATTCTTTCCTTCGCCAGACGCGTTTCGGGTTTACCCCTTCTTCGATGGCTTGCAAACAAATTAATGGCAATGCAGTGCTACTTTTTAAACGACCTGAACCTCCCCCAGTGGGTGTGGCCACTCCTGTGGCATTCTGGTTCACGTATTTCACACTTAGTCTCATACTCCAGTGAGCTTGCCAAACAACTTGCACATTAAAAATACAATTGTCAATATCCCCAGTGGGTAAAAGCACAGTCCCGTTACAAGACCGCTGCCGTTTGCGCACAACTTCAGGCATTACCTCCCGGTAGCAGGCGACCCTTTTAAGAATCACCCCGGGTCCACCGTAGCAGTGTGGCGCCATCCGCGGCTGAGCAAGCCGCCCAACATCTCACAACAAAGTTTTACTCCAAAGGATGGGCCACCAGGTAAATAATTATTGCACTCGTTTTGAAGAAAATGCAGCAGGCGGGTTTGGCGGACAACTGGCTTTATTCTTTCCTTCGCCAGACGCGTTTCGGGTTTACCCCTTCTTCGATGTCTTGCAAACAAATTAATGGCAATGCAGTGCTACTTTTTAAACGACCTGAACCTCCCCCAGTGGGTGTGGCCACTCCTGTGGCATTCTGGTTCACGTATTTCACACTTAGTCTCATACTCCAGTGAGCTTGCCAAACAACTTGCACATTAAAAATACAATTGTCAATATCCCCAGTGGGTAAAAGCACAGTCCCGTTACAAGACCGCTGCCGTTTGCGCACAACTTCAGGCATTACCTTCCGGTAGCAGGCGACCCTTTTAAGAATCACCCCGGGTCCACCGTAGCAGTGTGGCGCCATCCGCGGCTGAGCAAGCCGCCCAACATCTCACAACAAAGTTTTACTCCAAAGGATGGGCCACCAGGTAAATAATTATTGCACTAGTTTTGAAGAAAATGCAGCAGGCGGGTTTGGCGGACTCTATTTGAACGAGACAGCCTTTAGTGGGTGTGGCTTGCTTAGTCTGATGTTGCATTGCATGATGGAATTTGCAGTTCGTTAAGGTGAATTTGTAGTGCTTCCCTTTAGTAGGTTACGTGCCTTTATGACGATTCACAGCTTATCTTTTCTCCTATAGTAGGATGAATTCACCTTAACGAACTGCAAATTCGAGTAAAAATCAACAGGTGATGCAAACATTGTGCCTTTATGCTAAGCCCATAAGCCCATGAGGAAGAGGCGCGATTGCCTCGAAACGCGTCGGGCAGAAGAAGAAATCAAGGAGAACAGAATGCGAGCTGCTACGAGGCAGAGAACACTGTAAAGTGCATGGACAACGTCGCGTGCCCGCCTGAGCGCAAGGGCTTTGTTAAAAAACAAAAAATATATATATATATATATATATATTTTTTTTTTAAACCGCTGTTTCCTGTATGCCTGAAGATCTTTTGGTGGGGCTCTGACTGCATACAAACTCCCAAAGATGCACAGTGGCATTTCCAGTCTGGTGCATCAAGATGGTGGTCCCGTGAGGTGCAGGCGGCCAGCGCACCAGCCCCCAAGTGAAGCACCCCTGAAAAACGGCAAAAGAGTACCCTGCGCTGCGGTGACTGGATTACGTCGGGCAGACCAGTCAACACTGCGCATAGAATCTCCCCCAAATCACTGGAGGCCACAAGATGAGCCGAACGGCAGACCTTACGGAAGGGCGCCCAGAGCTGCGGTGACCCTTATGACATTTGCCATCTTAGTGTCACGGTAGTGACAAGGGCCGCAGAAACGTTTGGCCAACATTCCGCCAGGATTGTGGGATAGAGTCGGTAGGCCCATTCCTTTTTTTTTTTATTATTATTATTTTTTTTTTTTTTTTATAACCAGGAAAACAGAAAACAGGAGCAATTTTACTGCAGAAACAAAAAAATGAAAAACAAACCATAACGAAGAGAAATAAAATGTTATCTGTACAGCAGGTACTACAGATTGGGCCGATACTCCAACAAAAAAGGAAACAGTATGTTAGACAAGGTCAACAAAAGTACAGCAATAAATATTTCAGACAAGAAGTATATAAACATTAATAAACATTGATTTTAACTCAACCAATACCGCTAGGTATAATGCCTGCTTTCCATCTGGTTATTGGGCGCCAAAGAGCCTCCCCACGAGCCCTTGTTTTGGCTCCTCTTGTTTCAAAAATAGCTGTTTCAAACCTATAAACTGCTAGGAAGCGCGCTAGCCACATCTGAAAGCTAGGAGGATCTCTTTCTTTCCAGCGGGTTGATAATATAAGTCTTAGTACTGCCGTACCTATAAACATTAATCTCTCTTCAGATTTATTCAAATTTAGTGAATAATCATGTCCTAGTAAAAATAGAGTTTCTGATTCTGGTATTTTGTGATTGAAAACCTCTTCCCAAAAAGCTGCAATCATATTTTTGATTATCATCAAATCAGGACAGTTATAAAACATATGAGTTAACAATGCAGGTCCTTGATTACATCTAGGGCATAAATCATTCTCCCGCTTCCCCCATGAAAACAATTTGGCAGGGGTAAAATACAGGTCAAATACAGTTTTATAAAGTTGTGCTTTGAGGTTACTGGCCATAAATAACTTCTGGCTCATCTCCAAGACTCTATCAATGTCGACATTAGGGTTGTTCAATTTTGTGTACCATTTATTTTCCGTTTTGTCAAGATCATCCTGTTTTAGAGTCAAAAGAATGTTGTATAGGGTTCCAATCCTGGTGCTTGTTCTGGGAATCACATCCAAAATTTCAACTTTAGAAAGGGAGATTAAGGACTCTTTGGCCTTTAATTTAGCAAATATCTGGGCGAAACTCAGAAAGTCTCCATTAGTTAACTTAAATTTAACTTTTAAATCAGAAAAGGTGGAGTCAAAATTATTTACTAAAAAGTCACCAATTGTTCTTATTCCGACCTTTTCCCATTTCTTTAGGACTACATTGAGTTCCTTACCTCCAATCGCATTTGAACGCCAAAGAGGCGTATATCGATTGATCCTGGCAATATGCAAATATTTAGTCACTTTCTTCCAAACCCTCCATGCGCTATTTATAACTTCACCCTTGATAGCCTTATAATTTTTTGCATCAGTTTTCCGTAGAAGTAAGCCCTTAGCCTCCTGACCTATAAGCAGTTCATAAATTGAGGGGATATTTTCAACTCCTTCTGGATTATAGCCATTAATCATAGGTGTGAGTTGTTTTAAAAATGCTGCCCAATAATACAAAGGAATATCAGGAATTGCCAGGCCACCTCTATCCAAAGGCAGTGATAGTAGCGCCAAGGATCTCCGAATCTTACCATTCTGCCACATAAATTTAGAAATAAGTGAGTTAATCACCTCTAACGTTTTCTGATCGATAGCTAAAGGAATAGCCCGAAAGAGGTACAAGCATCTGGGGAGTGTATTCATTTTAACATAGTTGGCTCTGCCTATAATTGACAGATGTAGACTATTGACTCTTTCAAAATCATTCTTAATCTTAGCCAGTAATGGATCAAAATTAGCTTTAGATAGTGTTTTAGTATCGGCGCACATAACAACTCCCAAATACGTAGCCTTTCTGGCTCTACGTTGATCCGTGCAGATACTATTATCCGTACACAAGATAATCGTTTTTCCTTTGTTAAGTGAATAGCCCGAACAGCGTCCAAATTCAGTAGTGATCTTTTCTATTTCACGTATAGCCTCAATCGGGTCTGTTGTAATAACCGCGATGTCA